>NC_140799.1:5331827-6661202 GCF_037176805.1 Vigna unguiculata
TGGAAATCACATGTCCTAAGAATTTTACTTCCTCTAACCAGAATTCACACTTAAACAATTTAGCATATAATTTCTTTTCTTTCAAGATTTGCAAGACAATCCGAAGGTGTTCCACATGTTCCTCAAGAGTCTTAGATTAAATAAGAATGTCATCTATAAAAACAATTACAAATTGATCTAAAAAGGGATGGAAGATTCTATTCATATAATCCATAAATATTGCAGAAGCATTGGTCACACCAAAAGGCATCACTTGATATTCATAGTGGCCATACCTAGTTCTGAAAGCAGTTTTTTGTATGTCTTCTACTTTTACTTTAATTTGATGATATCCTGACCTTAAATCTATCTTAGAAAATACAGAGGCTCCTCTTAATTGGTCCATCAAGTCATCTATTCTAGGAAGAGGGTATTTATTCTTTACGGTGAATTTATTTAATTGACGGTAATCTACGCACAACCTAAAACTTTCATCCTTCTTTTTAACTAACAAAATAGGGGCTCCCTAAGGTGACACACAAGGACGAATGAACTGTTTTTCAAGTAACTCTTCTAATTGTTTCTTCAATTCTGCTAATTCAGAGGGTGACATCCCATATGGTGCCATAGAGATTGGTCCAACTCCAGGCATCAGATCTATGGAAAATTCGATTTCTCTGTTGGGTGGTAGACCAGGAATATCATTGGGAAAGACTTCAGGAAAATTTTGAACAACTGCTATATTTTTCAACTCAACTTCCTCTTTTATTTCCATAGAAGATAATAACAAGTACCCTTGAATTTCATTCTTTAAAGGCTCACCTTTTGAATTGGTAGGTGATTTTAAAAGATTCTCAGAGTTTGAAAATATTACTGATTTCTCAGCACAATTCAAAAGGACTTGATTGGAAGATAACCAGTCCATACCTAAGATTACATCTAATTGAGATAAAGGTAAACATATTAAATTTACAAGGAATTTTCTATTCTCAATGAATAGTGGACAGTCTAAACAAACTCTATTGGTAATTACTGAGTCATTTGTGGGAGTTGAAACAACCAAACTAGTTTTTAGAAAAGAGGTCAACATATTAAGATGTTGAACACAATGATTGGAAATGAATGAGTGAGTTGCACCTGAGTCATACAGTACATTTAAAGTTTTTTCTTTAATAAAACACATACCTTGAATTAGATCATGCTTTTTAGCAGCTTCAGCTCTAGTCATGGTGTACACTCTTCTTGTTGTGGGTCTTGTCTTGGTTGCAACTGGATTGAAATGTGGTTTTTGTTGTCCACACTCAGAGAATATGTGACCAGGTTTCCCACACTTGAAACAGACTGGTCCTTTAAGGTGACAATCTTTAGCATGATGACCTTGCCCGCATTTAAAGCATCTGATATGATCATATACAGGTCTACTAGAATTTCCTGATGAAGATTTGTTGGATTGGGTCCTCCATTGTGGGCGATTGTAAGGTTTTCCCTCATTGCGTTTATTTTTATTTGTTTGGGGTCCAAAATACTTTGGTTTGATATTTTGGTTGTTCTCAAAATCTTTCAAAAATCTACACTTGTGAATAAGCGTAGGAAAATCAACAATTTCTAGTGTTCCTACTGCTTTTCTCAATTCATCTCTAAGTCCATTTTCAAATTTTATACATGTCATCCTTTCCTCTGGGTGATAAAAAAAGTAGAGTATTTTCCTAATTCTTCAAACTTGGAAGCATATTCCCCTACTGTCATACTTCCTTGCTTCAACTGCATGAACTCTATTTCTTATGCTCTCCTCACATCATTAGGGAAATATTTTTCTAAAAACCTTGTTCTAAATACATCCCAGGTAATAATTATTCTTCCTCCTTCAAGTAATCTCCTGGTACCATCCCACTAATATTCGGCTTCTCCTATTAACATAAATACAACATAATTCACCTTTTGGTTGCCAGCACAGTTCATAACTCGAAATATTTTCGTCATTTCTTTAATCCATAATTCAGCTTTTTCTGGATCATATCCTCTAGAGAATTGAGGGGGTTTGTTTCTCCTAAATTCAGCTAATCCTTGTGATTCAGGGTTTCCTTCAGGTCTTTGATTCCTCATTAGAGCAGCAGCCATGTCTCAGATAGCTTGCATTGCTTCAGTTAATTCATTGTACCTTCTAATGTTTGCCATCTGGAATTGTATGAGTTAGTAAATATATATATATATATATATATATATGTATATATATATATATGTATATATATATGTATATATATATATATATATATATATATATATATATATATATATATATATATATGTATGTATACATATATATATACATATATATATATATATATATATATTTACATTACTATATGCATCTTATATTTACACCGTTTAGTACATAATATATTTCCTATACTACAAGGGGGAAAAGTATTATTTATTTACAGTTTTTCCCTCATATACTAGCTTTCAAATAGGAGGAGGGAAAAGGTTATGGATAGGGTTCACTTGGACTGTTGGGGGTAAATAAAAGGTAACTCCAATTTGTCCTTCGATGACAATCGGCGCATTCGGAGCAAAGAGAAAAGTAATAGTAGAGTTTCTCATTCCCTGAAATGTTACGGAATTGTTTACTACGTTGGTTTGTCATGCATTTTCCGGGAAAACAGCCACAATGTCGGCAAAGAAGGGATCAGGCATGTTGGGAGCAGCCATCTATGATAAGGTTATAAAATTTTGTTTTTCACACATAATCATCAAATAGGGAAGTGAGACAAATATCACATGAAAAAAAAATTCAACATATCATAATAAAATAATAATGAAATGAAAATTCTACCAATTCCATAAAACTGGATTTTTATTATACTTTTATAAAGATATTGATTAATTTTGTAGTGACTAGTCAGGATAAATGAGCTCATGGCCAACAAAGTAACTCAAGAACATCTCATCTTGAGTAATACTAACTCGTTTAAATTCCCAAGGTCATACCTCCAACTACAATAATCAAATCTTCATTTATCGTAAATTTTATTTATATATTAATCATTTAATTTTTTTAATTAAATAAACATGATCGATGCGTAATTAAAAAGAAAATTAATATATATAAGTAAATAAAAGGGACCAGTACGTAACTGGAGATATAAATAAGTAAATGAGAGTAAATATAAATAGGATCAGTGTTCAACTAGAGATGAATATAAATAAATAAATAGGAATGAGAACTAAATATAAATTCGAATGAGGTTATGGACACCTCACTTAAGGCAAATATAGAGATAAAAATAATTATGAACAGATAAAAAATATATATAATTAAAGTAAAAAGATAAAATGAAAGATGTCTCCTTCCCTTACCTTAATTATTGTGAAAGATATATCCCAAAGCTTTGTGAACGTTTTAACTTCTTCTATTTTCTTCACTACCGACTTATACTTACAAACTCCTCTTCTCCTTTTTTTTTTCTTTGATCTTACTGTCTCTGTCTTGTTTCACTACCACCACTCCTATTTATACTATGCACCTAATCATTACATTTAGTTTATTTGGTTTGTAACACTATTCAATTCTATTTTCTTCTTTCAAATTCTAGTTACCGTGGTTTGTTATGGATTAAGTTCTCATTTCATTGTTTCTTTTTAACCTGTAATTTTACATGCATTTATTAGCTTTTGATCTCATCTCATGACTATTAGCTTCTGATCTCATCTCATGACGTGGAGTAATGAACTGGTGAAGGGTTTTTTTTTTCTTTTCTTTTACTCTCTCTCTTTTTTTTTTTATAACCTAATAATATGTTCAGTTTACCTAACTATATGTAAGTTCATACTTACGTAACTTAAGATATTTATTTTACGTTTCTTTCTTTATAAAAGTATTTTTTTTATTAACATTCTAAAATATTTAATATATATTTTGTTTTTATAAAATTATCAATTATTTGTATATTTTGAATATTTATAATCTTTACATTCATATGTTCATAATTTATTATAATAATAATATGTATATTATATATATATATATATATATATATATATATTTGTAATAATAATAATAATAATAATAATAATAATAATAATAATATAAAATGCTTATAAAGTAATACATTATTTATTGATTTATGGATGTTACACTTGGCATGAGAAATATTCGTGATAGGAAGATTGAAAAATTGTGGCTATCCCAACAAAAATATATTGAAAGGGTATTAGAGATATTTAATATGGAAAATTATAAGCCTGTTAGCACTGCATTTGTCGATCACTTCAAGTTGAGCTCAAAGGAGTGTCCTACAAGTGAGAATGATAAAGAATAAATGCAGTAGATTCCATATTCATTTGCAGCCGGTAGCTTGATGTATGTCATGGTGTGTACAAGGTCAGACATTGCTCATGTTGTTGGTGTTATGAAACGTTTCCTTGCTAATCCTAGAAAAGAGCATTGATAAGTTGTGAAGTGGATACTTAGGAAGGTACATCTAGAGTTTGTTTATGATTTGGAAGTGGTAAGCCTGTGTTGAATGATTACATAGATGCAGACATGGCTGGTGATGTGGATTCTAGAAAATCTACTTTTGGTTATATGATGACTTCTGCATGGGTTGCAATGTCATGGTAATCCATATTACAAAAATTTGTTGCTCTATCTTCTACGGAGACAAAATATATTGTTGTTACAGAAGTTGTTAAGGATCTCTTGTGGATACAGAAATTCCTACACAAGTTGAGATTATCACAAAAAAAAAATGTTTTGTATTGTGATAGTCGAAGTGCAATTAACCTCAGCAAGAACTCAAATTTTCATTCAAGGTCAAAGTAGATTGAAGTCCAGTGTCATTAGATACTTGATGCATTAGAGATTAAGCAATTATCACTGGAGAAAATCCATATTGATGAGAATGAGTCATATATGATGACAAATATCTTACCTGTAGGAAAATATGCTATTTGTAAGGAGAAAGCCAGGTTGGCCATGGCCCCAATTAATTGGTGAGGGGAAGATTTGTCAAGTGGGTCACCAATTTATTGGGCCCACACTAATTCAATTGAGAAAAATAAAATAGGTATTTTTCTTTATGGGCTATCAGTCCAGCCCATTATGCAATTTAAATTATGAAACCCTTGAATCAAATTTCTTAAGAGAGAAAATAAAGCGGGAGACAAAGAGACAAAAGTTGTAAGTGTCTATGGTGAGAAAAGAAAAGAAGTTATCAAAGAGAGTGAAGAAAGAAGAAAATAGCAATAAGTTTATCCTATGACAGTCTGTGCAGAAAAGCTACCTAGAAGAAAAGGTTTTTACCCTTCATCTCATATATTGGGGTTCCCTCTATTGTTTATTTAAGTATCCATTGAGGTTTGTTATCCATCTTGTTGGTGAAGAGAATAATACTCTATTGATCCTTGGAATCTCCAAAAGAACTTATGTTGTATCCATTAATTATTATCAGTGGAAGATTTTACTAGACTAGGTTTTCCCTCCATATTGAGATTTTTCCACGTAAAAAGTTTGTGTCTGCTAGTTTTTTCGTTCTCTATTTTATGAATTTTATTATTTTTGCACATTATTTATTTAGGGAAGATTTGATCTGGATTTTGCTTTTACTTGATATTTAATATTTTTATTATCTTTTCCACATACTGTGACTCAGATACCAATTATTGAATTGAATGCTTACAACTTGTAATCAAGTCACAACTCTTTTTAATCAAGAACAAACAACTCAAACATAACTATTTGATTGTTATTTGACTCATATTAGTTTGTTTGTTGATAATATATATAAATAGGAATATAAAGAAGTAATGGGATAAAAGAAACTTTGACCGATCTTCTGCACAAAAATCTGAAACTTTACTTAAATAGTATACAATACAGTATTATAGTAAGACATGAAAATTCTTAAATAATATACAATACTTCACCTTCTTTTTTTCTCGTTATTTTATTCTACTCATTTGAGGACTTGCTTGGTTAAGGTATGTTCTCAACTGTAATTAAAATCTGTTTTATATAACATATTTTAAATATTTCGGTCAAATATGTTTATACGTGTGTTTTTAATACACATTTTTATGTTCAAATGATGCAGAATTTGTATCAAGAAAAATAAATTGTACAAGCTTACGAGTTATTGCAAATTTTGTGTTAGTCGTCACTTATAGTTATCCATTAATCTAGGAATTGCAAACAATTGTTAGATAAAATAAAGATATGAATACTTGATATGCAAGTATCAATATCTAATACATTTTTTATGTATTATAACTTTTGAAGCTAATAGTTGTGAGTCAAGCGTTACTATAAAGAAATCGTGAATGTTTACTAAGATTAATAAGCTAGTTAATAACTTATTTTGTAAGTAATTTAATCAAAAAACTATTTGATAAGCTATCTTAAGTAACTTACTTTATATGTTTGTAGCTTATAATGTAACTTATATAATTCTTTTTCATTGTTATCCGATATATATATTTCTTTATTATCTTTAATTTATTACTTATTTTCAATTATGACTTATATCACAGGACTACTTTCTTATTAATTTGGATTGATATAAATGTAAAATTGAAAAAATATAGAATATTTATTTTAATTACTGTATTGTTTTTAGTATTATTTGGAATACTTTTAAATTTTTGTTATGTAGTTTAAATTAAGAAAGATTTAATATTACAAACTAAAGTAACTAATGTTAAATTACATGATGTTACGTGAAAATTACAAAAATGAAACTTGTAATAAATAAACTCAATATAAAAGTAGCTCAAATTGAGAAGCAAAAGAAAATATTCAAAATTAAATAAAAAATTATTTTAGTTAATACTCATTTAGATAAACTAGTTTAAATATAATGAATTGTTTAAATAAAAATATATATTTACTTTTAAAAAAAAAATACTAGAAAGGTTAATAAGAATTTAACTAGATTAAATAAAATATAAAATTATAATTACATAATAATATATTTTTGTTAAAAGAATGTAAATTTATTTATTTAAAACACTTGTGTAGTTATGTTTTTTTATACTATCTTATATTTACCAACTAATTTATCCGATTAATAGCTCAAAATTTATAAGGTATGAATTTATCAACTAATAATTCGTTTAATAGACAAAATTAGTTTATAAACTTTTTTTTTCAAACACGTTCTATTATGGATGTTTTCAAATGTTGGTTACAACTCCACTATCAGTTTCAATTCATGATTCTCATTTAATAACAAATTTAATTTAATTTTCATTAGTGTCAAATACAATTTGAGAGTTATTCATGCAAATTTATGTACAATGAAACATGTGTTCACTGTTTCAATATAAAGGAACTTAAAATAATATAGATTTAGATTATTAATTATAGATTGGATCTCAAAATTTGCATATGTAAGATAATCTATTATTTCTACTTAATATATTATTTTCTATGATAAAAAAAATATACAAATACAATTGACATCGAATTGCATCCGATAACAACTTTTTCTTCTAAGATTAATATTTGTAATAATTTTTAATATAAGATTATGTTTTAAGTATTTTTTTTAAGTCTCACATTGACTAGAGATAAGGTCAATTCATAATATATAAGTGGGGTACAAAACTCACCTCTTACATTATTCTATCCGATATCGGATCGCTAACTGACTACTCATTCATTTCTAGTCTCACGCACGAGAATTCACAGTATATAAATGGAGTGAAAACCTCACCTTACAAGTCGGTTGCGTAGGATTGAGTTAAGCTTCCCACTTCTAACAATACACATCTCAACTAAATTGTAATTTCAAAATATTCTTATAATTTACCATACATGACAAAATATTATTAAAAAATAACAAAAATATAAATATGGGTCAAACAAAACCCTGATAAACATAAAAAAAATAACAAAAGAAAATTTCCTCTCAAAACAAACTAAACAATTCTAGATGTTGAACAACATTTTACTATGTTAAGAAATTAGGTTGTATGTTGTGTCTGCCTTTAAGGTAAGAAAATTAACGAAATTAAAACTGAATTTTTAAAATATAATTTACTATAATCGTTGAATGAATCGATCTAACAAATACAAAATATTATTTTTAATCAATGTAAAACATTTGTAATAGTGATCTTATCAACGTAGATTTTGAAACATAGCTTATTTATATACAAAAATTCTTACATTTTGTATGATAAAAAAACAAGTATGAACTATAGGAAAAATGATGCGATAAAAAAACAAAAAAACTTAAACTAGTGTAATTCTTACTTAATTGTTGAATTAGCTTGAAAGCTTTGAATATAATTATGCATAATAGTCTTATTGTTATTTCTCTAAAAAAAAATCTTATCATTCACTACTGCTATTTCACTCCAATTTATGATTTGTAGCTTCACAAATATAATAATGAATGACCCATTTGTAATACAAAATCTGTATACCTTCATAAATTTAGTAATGATCCATATAATAAGAAGATATGATGCTACATGGAATGCAATGTTAAGTTTCAAATCTGAAATTGAAATTAATGTAAAATGAGATTTTCACTTTAAAATATTACATATATTTTAATATATAATTATATATTAAATTAAGAAATGAATTTAACTCTAACTCAATTCTATAAAATTGATTTGTAAAATGAGATTTACAATCATTTATATACTTAAATTGATTTATATATTTAAATTAATTTTATCTTTAATCGATAAGAGATTTTTACTGAACATACAACATATTATTAATAAAAGAAAATATTTTTTTATGATAGAGTTTATATAATATAAGTATATAAGATACATTAATCTTGAGAAATTATTAATGTTGGTCTGATTTAGAGGAAAAGAGAGAGTAGCAGTTAAGAACGATGTCTTTCATCAGAATGTACATTATAGCAACTTTTGAAACATATTAGGATTTGGTCAAAAGTGTGAAAATGCACATATAGCTGTAAGTGTAAAAGCAGTATCGATTTGCAGATGATATTAGTGTAAATTTTGGCCAATTTATTCACGAACAACTACATATATTTTCCAAAGTTCTTGAACCGACCAACATATACAGGAATAACACGATACAAAACATATCAATGTTTTCTGACAATATTTTGTTAAAGACTTAAAAGTGTTGATGCTGAGAAATTTGGATTTTGGTATATGAAATAGTTTGAATTGAAGATGGTAATGAAATAGATCCTTTGGATATTGGTATATGAAAATGTGCATGTGTGGCCGTTTTAGAAGAGACAGTGATTGCAGATGGGAAAGTGGTGGGGTATGATGATGAAATCGGTGACATAGGCGTGGGACTCATTCTTCAAGCATTCTACTAAGCACATGTGCCAATTCAATAACAGTGACTTAGTCTCTCAAGTGTGGAATCAAATAACCCATGGTCCACCTACATTGATAAGGGTTGACATAAGATGCATATGTTATGGTTTCTTTTTCCTTTTCAACATTTTTTTAATTCACTTTTTTCATTTTTTTTCAATCACGTGCTATATACTTTATGTATAATGCCTCACTTTTTAGTGCATCAAATATACTTGTATATCAAAAAATGTACTAATTACATTTGGTTTTTTTGTGGAAAAATATTATTTAATATTTAACTATGGATTTTTTTTTCAGAATTTAAAATATTCCAGTCATGCAATGTTACTCTTAATGAGTTGCCTAAAGCGTTCACCTGTCGGGTTGAGACTAATTTTTAGAGTGATAGGCAGGAAGAGATGGATGCGAGTTTAATTATTTAACCATATTTTTTAAATAAAATTTTATTTTATCTTATATCTATTTTTAATGGGTATAAAAATTTATCTTATCCTCATTTCTATATCCAGTATTTTTTTTTTCAAATACTAATTAACGAGTATGTTGTTTTTTTATTGTTTCAAATACCAATTAACATAGGTTCCAAATACTTTAAAAGGAAGTTGGTTTCTATGAATCTTGAACTTAGGGGTTTATTTTCTATTCAAATTAATATAGGTAATACATGAGAAAAAAAGTGACAAATGAAATAAAGTTGATAAAAATTAAAAATAAAAAATTATAAGACAAACAAATAATAAAGTACAAATATTTCAACTTTTTTTATTTCTTTTCACTACATTCTAAAGAGATCTCTTTTTTTTTTTTTATACTAATTAAGGCTATAATACATCAAAGAAACCATATAGAAGAAAATTAAGTTAATAATAATTTAAATTTAGATATAAATCTTTCATCTTTTAAATTTTACCTTATAGTTGGATGTTGATGAAAATTATTATTATTATTATATATATATATATATATATATATATATATATATATATATATATATATATATATATATGATCGACTCAAGAGTTTGAGAGGTTTAAAAACAATTTAAGAATGAAGTCTTTTATTTAAAATTTAATTTTTAAGTTTATTTATAAAAAAAAATTTATTAAATTGTCGTAATTAATTTTATTTAACATTTATTTTTTAATAGATAATAAGGTTAATCATGTTTAATCATTGTTGAGATATACTTAATATTAAATAAGTTTTTATTATCTTTAGTTTTGAGAAATTTTTCCATTGATATTACTAATTGTTAACACTATTTTATAAATATATATGCATTTAAAAAAGAATCTATTTTTTTATATAAACAAAAATGTCAATTAGTTTATTATTTTTCTAAACCTATAATTTTTCTTAAGATGTTTAATTTTAAAAATAAATTAAATCCATATCTAACAAATTATTATATTTTAAAAGTTTTTCAAGGTAAAAGCATTTTCTTTCAAAAGTCTATAGTCTAGTAACTTTAATTTTTTAACACTAAATAAAAAAAATGTTTTCTTATATTTTAAATTGTTAAAATCTACTTTGAAGTGTGGTCATTGTTTTATCTATAATATACAAAAATTAATCAATTCTAAATTATTTTCAAATAGACTTTACAATTTCATTCTAAACATCTTCATCATATTGTTTCTTTCTACGACTATACATTCTCTCTTTGCTAAACAAAATTATAATTTATTGTAGAAAGATTTTAACTCATTAAATATAACTTTTAATACTAATAAAAATTAACAAACATGGATAATAATCTAATTAAATTTTATTTTTAAATATAAAGTTATAATTAATATAATAGAGGTGTATTAGTACTAATTTTTTAGGCCTTTTATTCTTAAACATAATTTTATAAATTTAATAAAGATATATTAGTACTAAACAAAATTTAAGTATTTTTTAAACATAATTTTATAATTAATTTAATAGAAAAATATTAGTACTACAGAAATTTGAGACATTTTTATTTTAGGAGTAAAGCAAATACTTTATCTACTTCACCTTTGAGCCCATCTCTCTCCCCTTCTCTCTCTCTCTACTTTGTCTCTCTCTTCCTCTCTCTCTTCCTCTCTCTACCTCTCTCTCTCTCCCTCTCCCTCTCTCTCCCTCCCTCTTTCTCTTCCTCTCTCTTTCTCTCTCCCTCTATCCTTCACTCTTTATTTATATATATATATATATATATATATAAAATAAATTATTAAAAATAATTATAGAAAAAATCACGGTAAGTAGTATTCTACATGATAAAATTAAATATGAACTAAAAGTATTGAAAATAAGTAAAAGTGATCAAATATATGTCTTTGAAACAATTTGATATATCATTGAACGAAATTATACACATAATGATATGAGAAGAAAAAAAAGTATCTTGAAAACTAAGAATCAATGAAATAATATATATATATATATATATATATATATATATATATGTTTTCTAGTAAATTATGAATATTTTAATAATTTAAGTGTAGACAGAGATGAGAAAAAAAAAGTATTGAGATGAACAAGAGGATAAGAGCTATGTATATATATTCGACCTATCCTTATATCAAATTTAAAAAAATTAGATATTATTTATATGTGTGATCATACTTGTATTTGGTCATCGCAAATATTTATTGTTAAAATAGATATTAATTTGAACGAGAACAACTTTATTAATTTGTGACGTGATGATTCAAAGTTAATTAATTCTTTTAATCTTGGGATTGCCTACTGATAATTATGGAAAATATTCCATTAAATGTGATTATTTCGATTTTTTAATGGATATTAGTATAAATTTTCCGAACTAATATATAACGTATGGTTTACAAACTATACGAAAAGATAATAAAAATTAGAAAACTTGTATAAGAGATAAGGCGCACTAGTTTTCTAAGAGGAATTAGTAAATTATAACCAAGACTAATGGTAAAATATATGTACTTTACAAAAAAGGAATAATGTTATATTTGATCAAACTAGCTTAAAATAATTCAGAGAAAATTAGCAAACGATAACTGAAAGTTATTGAACTAATATATTTTGAGGTATTTGTAATTTATTTATTTTCAATTATTTTTTAAATTAATAGATATTGTAACAAAAATAAAATTTGAAATATTAAAACTAAAAGCATAAGGCTTTTAGAGGGTTACTAGAAGTAGTAATTTTAAGAAAAGTACGAGTTCCTAAAAATTTATTTATCAAACATATTTATAAGGTTTTAAAGTTGTTTCCCAGATTTAAAGAGAAAACGCAGAAAAAAAAATGTTTCTGATGATAGTAATTTATAGATTTATTCTTCAAAACTAAAAATTTAAAATAAAAAATGTATTTGTGATTTTGTATCATACTTATAATATATATATATTTACATAGATTATTTGATGAAGTTCAGGCCAATAATATCCACACGTGCTCTTTCTTTTTGTTGAAAAATAAAAATATCATATGGGACTGAGTTCACGATATCATTGAGCCACGTGCCTACACTCATTTTACGCTCCTTTGATAAACACGTTTAGCGCTTCAAACCTTCACCACTCTCCCTTCCTATATAAACCCTTCCGCCGTCAATTTCCCTCAAAACTTAATCATCACAACATAACCAACAAACAACCCCACCATAGTTATAATACTACACATGGTGAAACCGGCCATGACCAGAGTTGATTCTTCTTCTTCTTCCTCTTCTTCTCCCACTTCTTGCAATGAATCATTCTCCACCACTACCTGCAAGATGTACAAGGGAGTGAGGAAGAGAAAATGGGGGAAATGGGTCTCTGAAATTCGGCTTCCCAATAGCCGTGAGCGTATATGGTTGGGCTCTTACGACACGCAAGAGAAAGCAGCACGAGCCTTTGATGCTGCTCTCTATTGCCTGCGTGGGAAGGGTGCGAGCTTCAACTTCCCCGACACGCCTCGTCTCTTGGAAATGGACTCGCTCAAGATACCGTGCAGCCACCAAGAGATTCAGGAGGCGGCGGCGAAGTTTGCAAACAAGGTGGTGGAGATTTTCGCAGAAGAAGATGGAGAAGTTGGAGTTCAGAGTGAGTCTATGTCTGACCACACCACAGACACGAACACGAACACGGAGTTTCCTATTTATGGTGGGACAAACCATGATGTCCAAGTGGACCAAGACACCATGGATTGGACATTTATGAACATGTTGGATGACTTGAATGGCTCGGATTTTGGCCTCTATTTTGAAGCGGAGAAGGGTGAGTTTTCGTGCCCCACAACACACACTCCACTACTCTTTCACAATGGAGATGAGGTTGAAGTTGATGATCATGATCATGATGCTTTTTCTAACCACTCTTTTCTTTGGAGTTGGAACTTTTGATTCACCTCTCTTGCAACTCATCACCACCAAGAAACAAAGCCTCTCTGTTATACTTTTTTTGTGGCCATTTTATACGTGGCTGTTTTTAATTATAATAGTTTGGCTGTGACCGTAGTTTATATCAACTACACTATATATCACATTTCATAAAAAAATAATATATATGAAAAATAATACCATATATATGTGTAGCATGTCATAAATATTATTGGAAGTGGCCAAGTTTTTGTTGCCATCTTTCTGTTGTGTTGATTTAACAAGCACTGGCTTGTTCTTTTGGATCTGGTTTCTAGGGTTACTCGTTTTAAATGAATATATATATATATATAAAGTGAATAATATCAGTTCTTGATGGAAAATAGTTTTTTTTTCTTAACGAAAATTAATATTATTTACCTTATCTTTTATGTAATTTAGAATAAGCAAAATTAGTTCTAAGGAAAAAAAAAAGTAAAGACAATAGCACTTTTTATCCACGCTCAGTTTTGCGTTATAGTTTCCTTCTGAGATTAAATCTGCATAATAGCTTGATATCACATGTATCATTGTCGAATATCACATGTATAATCCCGAGATGTTTTGTTTCAAATATTTGCTTAATGAGTTACTGAAAAAAAAATAGTAATATGTTTTTTATGCGTATTAGTGGTGTTTGATTAGTGAAGGTAATAATTGTAGGAATTTGAAGCAATATTATGTCCACTCATCTTGTTCATTTTGTTCAAATATTGAGATAGCATGATTTGGAATTCGTAGTGCAGGGAGCTCTATTATAGTGCACTTCAAATTGCTCAAAAATAGTTGTTTGGAAAATTGTATATTTATCTTTATATGTACAATAAAATTAATTGTTCGAAATTTATTTTATAATTTGATCCTAAATATTTCAAAACAGGCTTTCATATAATATATAAATTATAATTAGTATCATGATGATTTATCTTCAATTTCAGTATTGCATCAAGCTTTTTAAACCAGGTATATAGCTAATAAAAATTCTTTTATCATTTTTATAATATTAATTCAAACAAATCATTCATTTATTTTAAAATTGAATATGTATATATTCTTTAATCGTGAAATTAAAATTCTTTTATTTTCTAAATTTAATAAAGTTTAATCATCAAAATTTAAAAATAAATATATATCATTCTCCTAACTCAATTGCATTACATTTTATTAATATGTCAAACAAGATATTTCAGATAAACAATTGAGTTATTTACACTATTTAAAAAGTTTCATTTTAAATTCAATCTAAAATATTATTTAATATGTTAAAAAATTAACATCATTGGATTAAAATAATTAGATTAATTATTTTTAAAATTTAAAAATCAAAATATATTAAAGTTACAATTTAGTATCTAAATATATCAAAATATAATAACAAATTCAATTTGATATCCAAATTTAGAGATAAAAAACATATTTAATAAATTATTTTCTAATCAATTTAAACTTACAGAGATTAAATTTGAAACTTACAATTTTTTTCCTTGAGATATGTAAATTTTTATTTTTTATAATAAACAAATTAGTTATATAATTATCAAAAGACAAGATTGAGTTGAATACCTTGACTATCTTCTTAAATATATTATTTTATTATAATAATTTAACATATATTACTTAATATGATAAAAAAATATTAAACAATTAATTAAAAAATGAGATTACCAAACTGTAATATAATATAAAATAAAATTACTCGCTTCAACTCATTCTTCATTTCATAAATATTTTTTATTAATATATTTTTTTTATTATTTTACTGACTTGAAGATCATATCATCATTCAAAGTTAACGTTTATTTGACATTATATTTACCCTCTATATATTCATCTCCTGACATAAATAATGATAGTTAGATAATCATTACATAGAGCCCCATAATCTTACCCTCTACATATTCAGTTTATGGTAATAACAATTTTATTGAAAAAAAAAAATAAACAATATGCTATGGATAAATCATTAGGCAGCATTTAGTATGATTATTTTAGGTAAATTAAAATATACAGTTTATTAAATTCTTAAAAAAAAAAAAAACATATTGGTGTTCACTGTCATTCAGAACATAAATACTTACTGTCTTGAAAAAAATGGATAAATTACTATCAAATTCGTTAGTTTATAGTTTGTTTTTCTACCAAACAATTTATGAATCAGTTTAGTCCAAAAATATGTATAACTGAAACAATAATAAATATATAAATTACGTTATTTGAAATTATAATGTTAATTTATAATATGAAAGAATTTAATGTATATATGTACTCAATTTTATTATATGGCATTTAGATAAACGTTAAAACTGTATATACATTATTAAATGTAATATATTATAATTACTAAATATGATGTATAATCACTTGATACTAATGAAAAAAAAAGACACATTTTGTCTATATTTTTAAGAAAAAAATTATTAGTTTTTTTTTTAAATTTAAAAAGTAATTAAAAATAAAATAAAAATATAGAATATGTTTATTAATCACCATAAATTGTAAGACCCTAGAAAATGACGTTTTAAAAGTGATAGTGGTTTAAAAATAGTAAGACTCGATTATTTTAATATTAAAAGGTTTTAGTATAAATAGAATTGATATAAACAAGTTTCGTTATTTTAAAACATACCATCTCTCTAGAAACTACTTTTCTAGAGTTCTCTGACTTCTCTCTAGAGGTTCTGTCTCTTTAATCGTCTGATTGAAGAACCGAGACCGTAGGATTAATCCTCTCGGCGAGCTCTTCAAATTGGACCGATCAGTTTCTCCGTTCGCGTAAGTTGAGTTTCCGCTCTCTTTTTTAGTCTTTTTCTGTTTTCTATTACATGCAAGCCCTCTTCCACTTGCATGCGATGTTTTAATCATCAGTATGAGTCTTTGTTGATCAGTGATCATAACGGTATGTCCTGATCGTTCTTGTGATGTTTCTATGTGTAGATAGAGTATCCTGTGGAGTTAGAGGTGTTGACGTTTTTAAGGTGTTGACGTTTACAAAGTTGTCTAAATAGGATAACAGGTAAGGGAAGCTAACTGTTTTACTTGAATTTCATCTAGAAATCATTCTGATGACTTTGAATTGCATGATTGCATGATTGATTGTTGTATGAGTGCTTGAATTGTGTAATTGAGTGTATGCTTGGATTGTGCTAGATTTCTTTACTGTTGCATGTGAGAACAGATTGGGAATCTGGTATTTTCGCCTAAGCGAGCAGCTCTCGCCTGAGCGAAAACACCAGAAACTCATCCCTTGTTTCTGCGCGAGATCTCGCCTAGGCGAGCCAGTCTCGCTTGAGCAAGAGTCACTCTCGTCTAAGCGAGAGAGCTTAGCCTGAGCGAGAATTCGCCCAGAGTCTGGGTTGTTCTCTGTTTTGAGCCTCGCTCAGGCGAGAATGACTCGCCTAAGCGAGAGAGCCTTTTTGCCTAGGCGAGACCTTCTAGCTTGGGCGAGAACCCCTGCAGTTGAGTGTTATTTCTTTGTTTCTAATGGATGAAGCTATGTTTGAATGTTAAAATATGAACTTAGTTATGATGTGCATGAATTGTTATGACTGGTAATATGTGTGGTGAAATTGCATGAAGTTGGAATATGAGAAGAAGTGGTTGAACTAGGATTTCAAGGGAAATTCTAAGAGGAATGTTTTAGTGTATGTAAGGACATAAGGACTCAGTTTTGGTTGGTATCCTGACGCTCCTAGTAACCATTAAGACTCATGTAGAGTATGATGGATTACGTCGGGGGGAGTAGTAGGAGGTCCTGGTCTATGGACCCGATCCGTCATAGACAGATGGGACTTACCTTGGGAGTGGTTAGGTGATAATCCCTTGTGTCCAAACTCTGCAGAGTTTGGGAACCGTCACAGGTGCAAGCCACCAAGAGATCCGATGTCGCTTACATAATCCGGATATTGAGTCTAGAGTCATGCATATGTGTTGTGGTGGTCTATATGATTCTGGTGATAATGAGAAAGATTGCATGTCTGTTTATAATTGAACTGCATGATTCCTTAATCAGATTAGCTTACCCTTGCTTTTTGTATTCTTGTCTTGTGTTGTATGTTTCCTTTTGCGATGATCACCTATTCGGTGGGAGCAGATGTGGATGCAGTGTCAAAGGCACTTCTGGAGGATGAAGAGCCATCGTTTTAGTGTTGAAGAGAAGGTTTCCAGTGGGAGTTTTAGCAGTGGTCAGTAGTATAAAGTTTATTAGTTTAGTTTAAGTGTATAAGTGATATATTTTTATAGTCATATCTTTTGTAAGACTGTATTAATATATTGTGTATACTGGATTATCTGTTTTGGAACTATGATGAAACTCCCTATTTTTTTTAGTTTTAAGCTACTGAAATTGGGATGTTACATAAATTATACAAACATAAATTAATATACATAATAATATCATTTGTTATACTTAGCATATAATTAATATTGTGCCGCAATATATAATATTGTACGAGTTTATCAAAAAAATTAATATTGGATTTGTGTCCACTCAAAATTAATACTCTTGTACTAAGGATGTAAGAAGTTTCAGGAAGATGACCTAATAATATAATATCAATGGCTCACCCTTACCACAAAATGCTTGAAATATTAATTCATATCTATTCATGTGCAAGAACACGTTAACCAAAATTTATTCCTTTTACCACCATTGTTGCTTATGAAATTCATTGCTTATCTATGATTCTAATATACTTTTTTAAGAGATCTCATATAGTGTAACTCAAACTTTATCTTATAATTTAGTTTTGAAATATTGAATTAAATATAAAAACACATATGTGTATTAGATTGACTGACATAAGAAAAACTTATTCTAATAAGATTTACTAAAATTATTGTATTATATGTTATATATCGATCTAATTCCTGTTAAATTATTTACTAATTTATAATTATATGCTTGATATAACCGATAGTTAGGTATAAGGACTCAGATCATATATATATATATATATATATATATATATATATATTATATATATATATATATATATATATATATATATATATATATAATGAATTTCACAAGTTAAGACCTTATTGTAAATTTATAGTGTGTTATTAACTATAAAGGCGATCTCATATCATCACATTTCACCAAAAAATACTTCCCAATTTTGATTTAAAGAAAGAAATTGTGAAAGGGGCATATTCTTGAAATTTTTATTAAAGAAAATATGAGCAATAACTTGTTTTTCACAAGACAAAATAAGAATACATCACACCGACATCTCAGTTTTTTCTTTTAAAATTTACAAAAGCATATCCGTTGTTTTAAAAATATTATCCTTTTTTATATTAAATCTTTTGAGTTTTAAATACATTATATTTACATTTCTTTTAATGCGAGAGAGCAGTTTAATGATAAAACGCACAAATATAAGTGTAATTTGAGAAAATATCAAAGAAATGAATTTTTATATTATTATTATTATCTCGATATATTTATAACAATATATAAGATATAAGGTGATATACATTTTTTTTTTATTTTCTTTTTCTTTCAAGATTATTTTCTTAATAATTAATTTTTAAATTAAAATAATTATTTATAATAAAAAAATTATTTTTTAATTTTATTATTTTAGTAATAATTTTTTGAAGTCGAATAATTGTCATAACTATACGAAGAGATACACCTCTTTGGTGTTAGTAATTTTGGGTCATGCATATATATGATACATAATTAAATGTGTTAGGGCCATTATTTATAAAGCCAAATAATAAAGTGATCTGACTAAATTAAAAGATTTGGCTAAAGGCATGTGTCATGAAAATAAATATTGTGTAGAGACCACTTAGTAATTTCTAATTTGATGAGGGGCCAAATTAGAAATACTAAAACTTAACCAATTCAGTTTATAAATGGTCATGGTCCCCTTCTGAGAGCACACAGAGTCATAACGTACTTTTCCTGCTCCTTTCTCCCTATCCCCATCAAGAGAGAAAATCCAAAGGGAAATAAAGGTGCTCTATAGGAGGAAGATCATTGTATCATTAGTGCTCTCTAATATTATCGTTATGGCCAATTCAGGTACACTTCCATTTATTTTTTACAGCATGATTATCAGTATGGGATATTGTTTATGATTGATTGTTAGAATCAATATTAGGATCATATTCTGCGTTTATGTTTTCATTTCATTTTTTTTTCAAATTTTCCTTCTTAATAACTACTTTTAAATTTGAATAATCATTAATAAAAAATTTCTTTTTTAATTTACTATATCAGTAACTATTTTCTTAATTCAAATAATTAATCATTATAAAATAATTATTTATTTTTTACCATTTTTAGTAACTACTCTTTTAAATTTAAATAATCAGTCATAATAAAAAAATTATTTACAAAATATTACTTATAATATCCCATTTTCGCTGACATGTCTTGTTTGTTCCTTCTGCAGGAACAATTGGCGCCCACCGTGGGGCACGAGATAATACTTTACCACCCGCTTTCTCCGAAAATGGTTTCTACCCGCAGTAGAGCAGGAGTTAACAAGCAAGTTGAAGCAGGCCCCTCAGGACCTGCTAACATCACTCCGGATCTGGCCGCCATCCTAGACGGTCAAGCCAAGATGCAACAGGAGCTGGCTGACTTGAAGAAGCGCAGTGCTGATGAGATGAAAGCACTGCGACAGGAGAATTCTCGCCTAAGGCGAAAGATCGAAGCCGATCCCACTCAAAAGGGAAAGGCCAAGGAAACATCTGATGTCGTAGGGTCCCCAACTTTCCAACGTACTGAAAAGGAAAGCGAGTACAATCCTACCCCGCATACCTTCACCACCACCCAACAAACTTCCATCCTCTCAACCCATCCTACTCACTTCCACTCCACCCTCCCAGGAAATACTGCAGCTCCCACCCCCATCGCCACCCTGCCCACCACTCATATCCCACCCTACAACATGCCCACCACTCTACACACCACTCATATCCCCCCTACAACCCTCACAACCTGCCTACTACCCATATCCCTCCTCACAACTTCACCTCCTCACGCTTCGGGCATTCATTGATCGATTCAGTAAGGCTGCCCTTCGCACACCACACCTCAACCAAGAAATGATACTTCAATGCATGGCCCTCACTCTTCAACCCGACCCCTTCGCCAACAACGTCTACTTGCATCCACCTGCCTCCATGCATGAGTTGAAACTACGTGTCGCTGATTACGTCCGTATGGAGGAAATGCAAACTCTTCATAAAAAATTTTGCAATGATTACACACCCTCTACTGCCAACCCCACTCCACAACCTCCCTACCCTGATCCGAGACCTCGAGAACCTCGACAACCCCGCTTCACCAGATACGCCCCTCTCAATGTTCCCAGATCCCACCTCCTTGATGAAGCCTTACAGGCCGACCTCATCCCACCACCACGCAAGACGACCACTCCCTCCAACGCGGACATGACTAAATATTGTCGCTATCACCGAAACCACAGTCATACCACAGAGGAATGTAAAGCACTCCAAGATAAATTTGAAGAACTGGTTCGTGCTGGCCATTTCCGCCGCTTTGTTCGAAAAGATGACCACTCCTCCTGATCCCATCACCCTCCTCGTTCTGACCACCGACGCCCTCCCTGCGACCCTCGCCACGATAAATGCCCAAACCAATCCTCAAACCCCGACCCCCAACCAGCCCGCACCGATGTCACCCCCGCTAACCCTACCCTACGCGGCACTATCAACACCATCTCTGGTGGTTTTGCTAGTGGAGGATCCACCTCTTCCGCCAAGAAGAGACACCTCTGTCATATCCAATCCATCAACCACATAACCCACTCTCATCACAAACGTCGCATGCCCCCCATAACCTTCACGGACGATGATTTTCAAGGCCTCGATCACCAACAAGATGACCCTATGGTCATCACCGTTGAAATAGTAAACTACGCAGTCAAGAAAGTCCTCATCGACCAAGGCAGCTCCGTCGACATCCTCTATTGGGCTACGTATCAGAAACTTCAACTCCCAGACACCGCCATGGTCCCATATGATGAACCGATTTATGGCTTTTCTGGGGAAAAAGTTTCCACCTGCGGTTACATTGACCTTCATACCATCTTCCGCGATGGCGCCCAAACAAAGACAATTCCTATCCGCTTTCTCATTGTTGACGCACCTATATCTTATAATGTCCTCCTCGGTCGCCCTTCACTCAACACCCTTGGCGCTGTTGTCTCCATACCTCATCTGGCCATGAAGTTCCCCTCCCCATCTGGCGACATCCTCACCATTCATGGCGACCAACGCCTTGCCCACGAATGCTACATGGCCAGCCTACGCCCATAGCTCCCCATCCTGCAAACCAATCACATTGAGCGACCACTCGGCTTTGAGATCGCTTTGTCTGCAACATCACTGGACACAAACAAGATCGCAACTCCCCCAAAATGCACCTAGATCGGGAGCCACTGCGACGCCCCTTGAGAACGTGTCACCGATACTTTGACTACGAATCATGTCCACCATTGTAGGACGAAGAAAGGTTCGAAAAAAGGGTTTATTGGTCCGAAACTCAATTGCATCAAACATCAGTGACCCATAAGATAAATCAACACCAAATTGAAGATTTTCCAAAAAAGAAAAAAAATTCTCAATTTGCCTATGACTACTAATTAGGGTTTTCAAGAAAAATTAGGTTTGCCCTGTGCAAACATATAAGGGGTTCTTCTGTGCAAACATAAAACCCACAAAATTGGGTTTGTCGAGAGAGAGAAGATTGTCATTATTGGGGTTTCCTTAATTAGGGTTTTAAACATAATTAGGGTTCTTGACAGTAATTAATCCCCTCTACTAAATTTCTGAAATTATGATACACTTTCCAAAAGAATAATTATATTTTGTATCTTAATAGCTCTGATATCAATTGATAGGAATAAAATATATATAAGATACAATAATACAATATATTCAAAATATATTTAAGTATGAGTGAAAAGATTGTGTACTCGGAATTAATGCAGGATCCATGGAAGCATGTAGTATGAGATGCTACTGTTCTCTTTCTGATGGGTATTCTAAAACGTAAGAGTGTTTTACGTTGTTCCTATGTTTTTTTTAAACTGACTAATAGGTATCAGCTTTATAACCTCTCAGCAGAGACTAGGGACCTCTCAAAATGTATTTGATTATTCAAGTCCATCACAAACCGTTTACTAAACAATCCAACCCATCACAGATCGTTCATCAGAAATCCAAAACTATATATATTACCCATACAATAATTAATTATGTTCAATATAATTAACATTAACAGATAACTTAATTTATTGATTAATGCTAATCTATAATAATAACAACATAGAGAATAATAATTTTATATAATAAAATTATATAAAATATAACACCTCACACATAAGAGTGAATGGTCACAAAAGGAAAAGAAATTTTATTTGAAATTAAATGAAAATAAGTTATATGACTCTTTACAATTTCACAAACCTCACAATACAAATTTGAAGCGTCAATTTGATCAATAACATTTGAAAATAATTTATTTATGTAACCAAAAGATGTATATCCTATACACTTATGTCATAACAAAATATTCCCGTTTGTTCTCACTTATTGAGACCATTTTGTTGCTAACACTTTGACCAAATTTTTTGAGATTTCTTGTTGTCAAACCCAGTTAATACAACCTTACTCACTTAATACCACATTCAATTGTCTTCCTTGTTTGAATGTCTTTAAAAACACAAGAGTCGGGTCCAAAAATTACAACACATAAGAGAGCTTTAGTTATTTGAAAGACTGAAAATTAATTATATTTTAGAGAAGGAACAACACGGATAATATTAAGGTTCAGATTGTGTGAACTTTTTTTTTGAGAAAAGTTTAAGATTTTTAATTCTTCTAGTATCAAGATTCACATGACATACAAGGTCAGTTATTCGTGCATTATCCAAAATATATATATATTTATAAAGGCCTAATCATCTCTGTATGTCCTTGTAGCAAACATCATGCCTTTGTTTATGAAGAAAAAGAAAGGAAATATTACAATTCTTATTATATATGTTGATGACATGATAGTTATGAGAGATGATCAAGAAGAAGCAATACATTAAAAGAGTAATTGACCAAAAATATTGAAACAAAGGATCTTGATCATTTGATGTACTTTCTTTGAATTGAGATCTCAAGATTAAAATCAAGTATTTTTCTCTCTCAACAAAGTTTGCATTGAATTTATTCAAAGAAAATGTGATCAGAACATACAAACCAACAAATTCTCTAGTTGAAGGATGACTAATTTTGTTTATTGAAGCAAATTCTAACTAACAATGGAGATATAAGAGACTTATAAGAAGATTGATATATCTTTCACACACCATACAAGATTTATGCTCTAGGAGTTAAATAAAGGTGTCTATAAATTAAAACTAAATTAAGGAAAGTTCTGATTATGCAATATTTTATACATAATTATAATTTTGTATATAAAAGTGTAATGACAAACATACAATTTAGTTAATAAAAAAATTTATTTCAACATTACGTGGTATTTTATAAACTAAATTTGAATTCATTTAACTTTGCTTGTGACTCTTAGCTGGTAATTTTTTTTATAGTTTAATGGCCATTTTTGTTGTAATTAATAGGCTATTTTTTTCCTCTAATTCGTTTGTAAAATTCAATTAAATCCTAATTCTTATTTGATGTAATTAAGTTTTCTATTTTTAAAAATATCCAATTAAATTATTTCCGTTAGATTGCGGTTAAGATTATATTCGTATATGTCTGGTATTTGTAATATTTTTCATTTTTTAAAATTTTTGTATTATGTGTCAGATCACTGTTATGTTAGATCATTATTGTGTCACATTACATATTTTAAAATATATGTTCTGAATTGATCAATCTTGAATATATATTTACAACACATTTTGGATTTGTATTTTAGATTAACTAATCCAAAAAGTTTGAAATAAAAAAAAACAAAATCACACCCGAGTAAAAACGACTCTCAATCTCAAAACCAAAATTACATTCATATATGGAGAAAGCAGAGGATTGGGGTGCAGAAGAAGAAGAAAGAAGATACGTGCAGAGAGGTCTTATTAAAAATTTGGCAGGGGTAAAAATGGGGTGCAGAAAGAAAGAGCCTGCACCTTATTAAATATGTAAGCTCTAGTGGTGACCCATGTTTTGTTATAATCTATATTTTGGTATAAATTCGGAGTTAGATATGGATCAATTTTACTTTATGTCTCTTTATTCCGTGCTAGTACTTTATGAAGCAATTGCATGTCCTTTAAAAGATTACTTATTAAGGAAAACACTCATTTCAATCAATAGATGGTGTAAATTTTAAAAGTAATTATTAAAATGTCAAGAAATGTATTATTGACGATAAGTTATTATTTAATGATTACAAGAATTATTTTACACCAGTTCATTATCCACTTTCTTGCACAATAATTTGAAGAAAGAAGAAATTTCTTTGTCCAATAAAAAAATAGCTATTAGCATACAATAGTATAAAATTACTTTACACTGTCAATACATAGTTTATTTTCTAATAATAATTTCTTAAAAAGAATAAATCTTCTCACCATCAACCATCCAAAAATTATTGTTGGCATGAGTGAGACATTAAGGAATATAAAATTGTTTTAATCAGGAAATAAATAGTATATATTCTCCTATAGTAATTCCAGAGACAGATTTCAAAGAACATTGAAGCAGCATATTTTCTGCAAATGTCGTTAGTATCATGTGCATGAAAATCACAAGACTGAACAAAAAACCAGACCGGCTTGAACATTGGTTTGAGCTGTAAATAAATTGGCATTGAATCTAATTGACAGAGTGAATTGTTCTATCATGTAATTGAGTTCTATCAGTTACATCTGAATGAAAAAGAAATTTAACAAAGAAATGAAAATTAGGGTACAAAATTAACAAAAGGTAATGCTGAAATATTCCCTGCTGCTGACTGACTAATGTGATGAGATGCCTCACACAAACCTTCAATGGTACAATTCTTCTACAACCCTTCTCTTTACTTCTCTAACCTTTTTCTCCATTTTTTCAACCTTTTTTTTTTCCTTTTTTTGGCTTGGCCATTGCCATTACTTCTTCCCATATACAGATACAAGAATGACTACAACAATGTCTATGTGTTCATGATGGATTTTTACTGTGTCAGAAACTTGTATACCTCCCCGGTTCAGTACACCACTACCCGAATCAGACCAGGCTGCGGTTCGGTGAAATCAAGGCCTTCTTCTTCGAGTAGATATCGCTGTACAGCTATCGGTAGTCTCGCCGGAGTGCGCGAGCCCCGCGTGTGGTGGCCGGTGCCAACACAGATGTAAACCTGTAGACGCTGCTCGGCGGCTCTGGCCGTGCTTCTAAGCACACTCAGTTCATGTTTCAGCACGTGAATAGCTTCACTTACATGCAGACCATGCAGGTCTATCATTCTCTGGTGCCCCCTCCCATTACCTTGCATCTCTGGAGCAACAGGGTTCCTGAAAAATCAATATTCACATCACAATGATTCCTCATAATGCAGCACCTAGGTTTTCTTTTTTTTCTCTCTTCTTTAGGAGCATTCAACTGTTTGGCAGCCTCTATTGGTGAATGATTGAGAAGGAAAGGCTGCAGCAATTTGGAAAGTAGAGTTTTTCATACAAATAGTAGTACTCTCATTTGAACCTCACTTGTAACATTTTTCTCTCTGCAACAAGCAATTGGATTGGACATCAACTGGAAATCACTGTGTATGTTAAACCACTCAAATTGTTTCATTCTTCTCATAACCAACCAGACCATTCTTTTCAATGGCCATAGTTCCAACCATACCGATTCTGTTTTTTAAGCCAATGTTGCATGAATAGAAATGATAGAATTGGAAAACGAACCTCTGACGGTAAATAGATTCTTGAGCTTTTCCATGTGCAGCTTTCATATGCATGTTATGCAGTTGCCCTTTAACACTTAGCTCCTTTGCAAGGGCCTTGTTGCCAACAAGGTAGGCTTGTCGTGCCTGTTTTTTATATTTTGAAGAATTAAACTCAATATACAAAAATTAAAATGCGTGGATTCATGTTACACCTCTTCCTGAGCTAGTGGGATAGATTGCATTCGTTGAAACTTTACTTACAAAATTGTTAACTAACTTACAAAAATAAGAAAAAACTTAATGCTGCATCAGAGCAAACTAAAAATTTAATGCTCTGGAAGGATTTTGCCAGTTACACAGCAAATGTTCCTTTACTTTATTGCTGGTGCATACTCAATTTGGTGCCATCCTAAAAGTTATCTTCATGTTCAATTTGATTGTCCAAAACTATAGTAGAAAACAGAGGAAAATAACATAAATTATGGACTAAATGCTAAAAGAATATGGAAGACTAGAAGTGTGATAAAGCATACGTATCCAAGCCAGAAAAGTACATAGGTTGTAGCCAAATAATTACATTGTACTCTCATTCATACTCTAATTAATTCCTCCATCACCCCATGAAACAAAGACCCACCTGCTCAAAATAAGCGTTACGCAAACGTGCATGATCACGAGCCTCCTCCCGCAGTTCAGAATACATATTTCCTGCCATTCAAAATTGTTAAAGGAAACATGGAATAGAAAGAATTCGTCTCACATTTGAAGCATATAAACATAAATATTTACCAACTGCGTCACCAGTTTCAAGCCAAACAGGAGCTGCCCGAGCAGAACCGCTGTTCTGTAATCTATCACCAAAGTTGGCTCTCCCTTGTCCGCCATTGTAGGCACTAGCAAGAACATTTAAACTTCTGCTAGAGCCTGTGGAAGCATCACCAGAACCATTTTTATCAAACTTCCATATACCAGAATCCTGAGAAGCCAATTTCCTGACAGCTGATGCAAAGTCAACAGCTCCTCTAGATGGAATAGAAGAGCTAGATTTGAACATTAGCATGTCTTTATCAGATGATAAGTAAGGATTGCCACTTTGAACACTATCTGCAGCATATTTTGCAGTACTCTGGCCATTTGACGATGTAAGAGCTGGAAATTCCATTGCACTCAGATTGGGAGCTGACACAGTCTTTGGACTCAAATTCTGATTGAAGTTACTACCATCAACTTGAATCTACAAAATCGGAGAGGAGGTTTAGTAAATCTAATCAACATAAAAGTCCTTGGCTATGAAGAATGCAAGGGAAATGAACTCATGAGAGATGACAATGACATCCACAAAATAAAAAAATACCAAGAGATTGTTGTATTACTATATCATATACCAATATATATATACATATATATATATATATATACATATATATATACATATGTATATATATATATATATAGATATATATATATATATATATATATATATATATATATATATATACATATGTATATATATATATATATATATATATATATATATATATATATATATATATTGTTGGGGTGTGTGTGTGTATTTTTACATGAAGCATAAGCCATAAGATTTAGGGAAACAGTGATCAGAAACAGGGAGATAGATTGCCTTAGAATTGCCTCACAACTTCATGGAACGCCAGCTCTTCCCTGTCAAAACAAGGCACATATATTTCCCCATATCTTTAGCTTCCATCCCTTCACATTTAATATAGTATTTGGACCAAATCATGTAGAAAGACGTGCCTTTCTGACCAATAATTGCATCACAACATGCTAGAATCCAGTTATAACATATATATGCATGCACTTTCACCAGCACTAACATGAAAAGAGGCTTTATAATGAGCCATAATCTAACCATAAATCAGATATTACATGAAGAACCAACCTCTAACTGAGTGAGCATCTCAATGGTCAGATGTAAATCACATCCATTGGCAAAGAAAACTTCAGCAAGGCTTTCTGAAGCAAACCCAGGAAAAAGAGAAGCTAGAAACTCCAAAGGGTTCAAATCAGTATCATTTGAAAGAGAATTCCCAGAAAAACCATCATTTAAGAATCTATGCCCAGAGTTGTCATCATAAACAAGTGCCTCTTGACCATTGCTAACATGCAAATCCGTCTTCCCAATTTGCCTATCCCAAGGCTTTGCTGAAGTGTTCAAAATGCTTGGAGAAGATGGTTCCTCCCTGTAGGTTGAATTGGAAAACCTTAATTTATCAGGAAAAGTATTGCCATTAAGGTGCTGTTGAGACAATTCCTGCAGCTCATTTAACACATATCTACTTCCCTTAGAAGAAGGAAACATTGAGGATTCATTATCATTATTTATAGATAAGCCTGCTAAAGAGAGGTTGTTAACACCTTGGGATTCATCTTCTCCCATGACCTTGAAGTCAGGAGTAATATCATCAGGCAGCTGACAACGCCAGTACTGGTGAGCCTCATCATCAGAATTGTTCGAAATGGATGATTCTGATCGATCTAGAACTGCTTTACCAAGAGATCCAGCAGTAGTAGTAAACCTCGCTGTTGCATCCACTGAGCTGGTGCTTCCAGATGGAGATGATCTCAGGGAAAAAGGAACGAACTCTGCTGCATTTGGATTCAAAGAGGTTGCTTTGTTTGGGGTGCTCAATTTAGCGTCTGTTTGGTATACTTTCTTGGATAAGCTCATTATTGACAAGAATATGTTGAAAACGACTAAAACATAGATGGACCTTAAGAACTGTAACAGAAATATTCCAGACGGCTTCAACCAAACCCTGCAAAAATAATTCGATTAGGTCATCTACCAAGTTCATCAACCAGACTATCATAAAAAAACGCAGGAACAACAAAAATCCTGAAAAACTATCATGCATCACGTACTAGACAAGCGAATTCCACAGTATCCAATATCACATGATGCATGATGAGCAACTCAATAATGAATTCCAGTTAAATATGTTGACTATCACTGCAGGCAACAATAGAATGACCATTTACAAAACTGAAACTTGAAAGTAAATCACATAAGCTCAATTGAACAACAGAGCTACTGTTATGAACTCCAAACACAACTTTTAGCTTATCATATTGCTTACCAAAAATGCATCGGTGAACATCTAGCAATTACACACCAAGTAAGAATCAGCTGGATAAAAGTAAAAACCCTAATTTTTTTTTTTTTTCTGAAGCAAACAATTGACAGTGCCAAGATAAAGTAAACAATTGAAAGAATTGTTCAATTAGTAAAACCAAATAAAACTTCCAAAATCTCAAACCTTATCGTAGGAACAACAAACAAAAAATAAAACTGCGACAGGTTAAAGCCAGTCGAAGGCAAAAAAAAAAAAAAGTCAAAGCACGAGCACAACAATAACATAGCCTTCCATTATGAAAGCCAAAACCTTTACGAGATCTCGAGCAATTCAACACCTTGATTATGAAAGGATAATCCGAAAGAAATCCCAAAAAAAAAAAAAAATCCCAATAGGTCCAATTAATCAAAGATAACAAAAGCAAGTAATTGCCGATAAAACACACAATTTAAAGAAATGGGTAAGTGAAAGATCTGAAATTTAAGGAAAGCATGTGAGAAAAAAAAATTATACCTTTGCGAATCAAGTCAAAGGGATCCATGAGGGGAGATAGCATGAGATCAGAGGGGTAAGATAGGAAGAAATGAAAGTGAAGCAGTTTTAATTTTTCTTTCTGGGAATTGGAGCTTGCTTGTAACTATCCCTCTAATATTGTTATCTCACCAGTTTTTCTTATGTTTCCCTTCTTTCTTTTTCTTTTCTCTCTCTTGTTCAGTTTTTTTTTTTTGGTGTTGAAACCCTCTTAAGCTTTGGCTAATACCAGCACCACCACCACAAAAATACTAATGAAGAAACCAACCTTTGGCCGCTCGATTTGACCTCTCTCTCTCCTCTTTCTTCTCTCACACACTCTTAACTCTTCACTGTTTATATACTAATTTTTTTATAATTAATTAGAATCCATGATTGGGATTTGGGAAGGAAAAAACGGTGGCGCAACCCTCATCTCTTTTATCTTTTATTATTTCAGTGCGTTAAATATTGTATTAAACAATGCATCACTACTCTTGTTTATAGAATTGCTAAAAATGGGTAACATGCATTAGTAGTACATGATAACGAAATATAATCGTAATCAATACTCTTGTTTAAAGAATTGCTAAAATAAAAAGTTTAATATCTTATACTTATTTGTATGTTATAAAGGAAAGTATGTTGCTTTTGTAAATATTAGTGCAGTATAATCGACAGTGTAGATGTTGTTATATCATATCCTTTTTCACACCCTTTTATATTTTTATCTATATATATATATATAGAAATTCACCTTTTATTCGTTAATTTGTTTTTTAATTTTATTATTTAAATAATTTTTATTTTAAATTAAAATAATTATATTTTTATTTTTATCCTGAAAATGACATTTAATTTAAATTTAATTATTTTTATATTAAAATGATTATTTTTTAATTTATTTTTTAAAATCATTATTTATTTAAATTTAATTATTTTTAATTAAATTAATTATCTACAATATAAAAAATACACATACGGGCATAACATATGTGTTTTTACTAAAATGAATGTAATAAATTATTTACTATTTGTAGAATATTTTTTTTAGTTTTCTAAAGGTATAAAAGAAATTAAAAGATAACACTTGAAAAGAGTAGAAAGTAAAAAGAGTGCAGATGAATGATGATTTTCAATTTTTATATTATCAAATAAATATTCAATTATCTACGATATATATTGATATATTTTTGTTTTTAGTAAAAAAAAAATATAGTTATAATGAAAAGAAAGGTAAATATCTTTTTATTTTTAACTTTAATTGAATATTAAAATTAGTGATCTTTGAAATTTTGAATCAATTTAGTTATCTAATTTTTATCGATGTATGAATTTGGTTCTCTTATTTGACATTTTAAATATTGAAGTGGAAGATGTCAAATAGTATAAATCACTAAAAACTCAAATGTTATGATGAAATACGTTTAAAACGATAAATAAACTTAACAAATATTGGATCAAAAGAACAAATTCACATATTGAGAGATTAAATTAAATTAAAGTTTTGAAAAAAGACTAATTTCAATTTATACCTCCTAGGGTAAGGTTACAGGGAAAAAAAATTGTTGATGAGGGGAGTTTACTCACTTTATTAGTTTTGATGATGTTCAAAGTTAAACAACGTGATTAGGTATTGTCTCTAGTTATAAGTTAGATATTTCATTTGAATGAATAGTGCATGCTTAGAATAAATGTAAGTCAAGTTTGAACTGCATAGATCAGCTATCCAATTATGGAATATGTGCAAATAAGCTTTACAGAATATATTAATGGATTAGCCATTTAACTAATGGATTATCGAAGTGCACTACAGCCACTGTAATCAAAATTTAGTCACGATAATCCATTAAGTAAAACACCTAATCCATTAATCTAACCAGTAGAATTCTCCTTTTAAAGCAAATCTCAACTCATTTTGAAAAATACGAGATACTGAATCAAGAAGCAATTTTCGAGAGATTGAGAAACACTGAGTTCTTGCATTCTTAAGAGATTATCTTGTTGGGTATTCAAGGAGATTGATGATGAAGCCTATCTTGGGAGGTTACGCTTGGTACTAGGATCAACTGTCATATATGCACAATAATTAGGTATATTTGTTCCTTGTTCTTTGTGAATTACATTTCTTTTCATTAGTATTCATTGTATATGTGAATGTTCTTGATGCAATTGTGTGTAACATTGCATTAGGTAGTGGTTCTTGATGCAATTGTGTGTAATTTAGAGGGTATCAATTTCTTGATGTCATAGGGTTTAGACTTATTAAGAAGCACTTGTAATTTTTGTAAACTCTTTGATATAATGGAAATCTTCTAGCTCAAGTTGCTAAAAGATAACTCTACATAGATTCGTGTAGAATCGAACTAGTATAAAAATCATTGTATTCTCTTATTTCTTCCATCTCCTACACTATTCCTAATTGGTTGAAGTAATCCATTAACACAAAACTAAAAACTAAAAATTGATTAATGGGTCTATAAAGATAAAAATAAAATCAAGGTTCTTATCGGATAAAATTATAACTTCCACATAGGGATGGCAACGGGGCGGGGCGGGGACGGGTTTTGTTATCCCATACTCATCCCCGCATAAAAAATTCATCCCCATCCCCATACCCAAACTCAACGGGTATCAAACTTTTTTCCCATCCCCATCCCCACCGGGTAACGGGTATAATCTCGTACCCATACCCGTACCCGTGTTCTAACTACTTCAATATTAATTCTTATAAAAGAAAAAAAAATTACGGTAAAGAAAACATAATATTATGAAATATTCAATATTAGGAGGATTTTCTTCGATGCCAAATATCTTAAAATAAATTATAATTGTTTACATTTTATATTAGAATACCAAATAAAATTTCATGTGAACCAAAACATTTATTAAATTTGCAAACTACAACATTGATGAACTTAGTTGATAAAATTAAAAAATATTTCAAAAAAATATAAAAGGAAAACAAATATTCAAATTAAAATATATTTTAAATGTTTGTTTACTTCAATTTTTTAAATTCTAATGAATCTCTTTTTTATACACTAATAAAAGTTATAATATATCACTTGATCAAAATGACACAAAGAACAAATAATAAAAGGAAAACAAATATTCAAATTAAAATATATTTTAAATGTTTGTTTACTTCAATTTTTTAAATTATAATGAATCTCTTTTTTATACACTAATAAAAGTTATAATACATCACTTGATCAAAATGACACAAAGAACAAATAATAAACATAATAATAAAATTTTGACATAGATTTTGTATCTTTTGAACTTCAATATATGTTGGATAGTGACAAAAAAATATTCATAGAAATTACATTAAATTTTTATATTGTAGTAAATAAAAGTTATTTATACAATTAAAGTGAAAAAAATTACAGTATGATTAATAGTGAGTTATAAAATAACAAATAATTAGATAGAATATATCGAAATATTATTCTACATGATGAAAATAAAAAATAAATAAAAATATTAAAAAACTAAGAAATGTGTGTTTTAGAAATAATTTGAGAGACTATCGAAAGAAATCGCACAAAGGAAATCAAATGTATAATTAAGGTATGATAAAATGAAAAAAACCTTAGAGAACTAATTATTAAATTATGTTTGAAGTGGTTAAAAATAAATAGAAATATCATTAGTGACCGAAAAATTTGTCATTAAATTACAAATAAATTAGTAATTAAATTGGTCACTAAATCAAATACCGATTCGATCATTGAATCAGTCACTAATTTAGTCATTGATTCAGACAATAAAATCAACTACTACCACCAATGATGAAAAATAGTGACTGATATGGGTTACTGACTAAATCAGTCACCATTTCATGTTTTTCTTGTAGTGAATTATCATATATTATTCCTAAATATCATTATATATATATATATAATTTTAATCACTTCAAAGAGAATTTAAAGTGAAAAAATTACATTATGATTAATAATGAGTTATAAAATAAAAAATAATTAGATAGAATATATCGAAATATTATTCTACATGATGAAAATAAAAACAATAAATAAAAATATTAAAAAACTAACAAAAGTGTGTTTTAGAAATAATTTGAGATACTATCGAAAAAAATCACACAAAGAAAATCAAATGTATAACTAGGGTATGATAAGACGAAAAATATCTTAGAGAACTAAGAAAACTTTTCAAATATCAACATATATACTTAATGGTTGAAAAATAACGAAAATTATTTGAATGAAACAAAAGAGTTCTTCAAATTAAACAAAAATTAATAATAATAATAATAAGTAATTTTTTTTTTTATATTACCTTAAATTGAGAGTATAAACATTCTCATGTGAAAGAAAAATTTATAATAAATAAAAATATTAAAAAATAATATAAATATTCAAATGTGAGGCATAATTTTTTTTTATTAACATACATCATTTTAACATAATTATATAAAGGTTATGATAAGATAAAAAATATATTGGAGATGAAAATGAGTTTCATGACAAATGAAATAATTAAAAGAAATAAAAAATAGAAAATATATATATATATATAGGGGTTACTTGATTAATTGTGAGTATTTTAATAATTTAAACGAGAATGGAGATATGGCGGGGACGGGTATTATGGCGGGTATATGTACATCCCCATACCCATCCCCATACCCAACTGAAAAAGTCGGGGATTCCCCATACCCATACCCATACCCAGTCAATGCAGGGATTCTCAGTCAAAACGGGGACGGATTCGGGCAATACCCACGGGGATGGGTTTATTTGCCATCTTCCACACTTAAGTTGCAGAGGTTACATATATTTATATTATTATTTATAATTAATATAAATATAAATATTATATGTATAATTTGAAACACAAATATACATATATTTATATTATAACTTATAATTAATATATATATTATAATTACTGGAAGTTTATTTATAAATATTATAAATATATGTTCATGTTATTATATAATCTATAAAAATATATAAAGAGGATTTTCTCTTTTGTGTCCACATTTCATAATGCCAATTCTACTATTTAAATATAATTATTTATTAAATTTTTTAAAATTAATGGTTATTTTTACTTATTTTCTATTAAAGTGTTTATCTTTTTTTCTTTTTTTATTCATCAACACTTAATTTCTCTATTCATTTCACTTTATTTTTAATAAATATAAATTTATTTTATATATTAACTTAATAACATTATACTATTATTACCTACTAACATACTATCATTCATATTTAAAAAATCATACACAGACGCGATACACTAGTATTATTTAATTTATTAGGATACAAATATTTACACTAATATTTCCATTTTTATTATTAAACTTAAATATAACAATATTATTAATTATTATATATTTTCAGTTAATTGATTGGTTAATTTTTTATTTTTTTTCCATATATATATTTATTTGTAATACAATAAAATAATGAAAAGTATTGTTTTTGTAGAATTTTAAGGGTTACAAAACTCTGTTATGAAATAAAGTGAATAACAAAGAGAATAATAGATAATAGAGAAAAGAAGAAACAATAGAGAATAAAGAATGAGAGAATAGGGAGCAACTCATCTATGTATTATTATTGATAGGAAAAGTCTTATTTATAGATACACCATGTAATCCATAAAGGAAAGAAATCAACTTAGTTAATACAAATATTTACATAAAGAGTAATGAATCATATGAGTATCAATGAGTAAATGTATCAAATCAATGGACAATCATTAATTCATAACACTCCTTCTTTAGTATCCATTGATAAAAGAATGTGCATCGTTAAAACCTTAATAGGAAAAACTCTTTGGGATAAAAAAAATCTAGTGAGGGAAAAATAGTACAACATTTTATATTCTTTAATACAATATTGTTCATCACATATTCTATTTCTCTCCCTCATGTAAACTTACATCATTAAGGTGACGGAGTCCGAACTTGTGAATCATTTGCTCAAAAGTTCTTCTTAGCAAAAACTTCATAAATAGACCTGCCATATTTTCACATGAATGAATTTTTTGATATCTATATCATACTTTCAATTGAACAATACACTATTGTCTTCATATATGGTTGTTGATTCCATCTTTGTCGGGGATAGTCACAAGTTTTTTGCACATGTTGAATTATAGACCTTAACCAATCATATTCACAACTTTCCTCGTAATTCTGTATGATTAGACGATGTTGCTACTATGGTTTTTTTCATATACCTTCATGAAACCATTATGATACCACATATGAACAAACATCTTGTTTGTGATCAATCATTATGACATTGCGAGAATATGTAAAATAACATGCATATACATAACCCATTGGTCTGAATCTGAATCATTTAGATGAAATAAGCTCATATTCGTAGTACCCTTAAAGTAACGAAGTATATGTTTTACTCCAAACCATTTTCTTCTTGTAGTTAAAGAACTATATCTTGCTTAACAAATGTATAGCAAATGCAATATTATATTGAGTATAATTAGCAAGATACATTAGTGATTCTATGACACTAAGATATGGTGCTTCTGGACCAAGAAGATCTTCATCATTTTCTTGAGGTCTAAGAAGAGTCTTTATCAACATCTAACGACCTCACAACTATTGGAATGCATAATGGACATGTCTTGTCCCTTTAGAACATTTTAAGCACCTTAATTATATAAGTCTCTTGACATATAAAAACACCTTTATTTAAATACTCAATTTCTAATTTCAAATAAGATTTTGCCCTTAAAAGATCATTCATCTCAAATTATTTCTTTGAGTAATCAATTCCCTTTGTGAGCTCATTAGGAGTTTCAACGATGTTTATGTCATCTACATAAACAATAATTGTGGCAAATTCATTTTTGGATCTTTTCATATAAATACAAGAACAAATATGATCATTTCTATATCCTTCTTATAATAAGTACTCAATAAGACGGTTATGTCACACACATCCTAATTGTTTTAATCAATAAAAGAGCATGTTCAATTTTATTGAATAACCCTCTTTAGAATTTGTATTGTTGGGCAAATAAAATCCTTCAGGGATTTTCATATAAATATGATTCTCAAAGGAACCATACGAATAGGTTATAACATCATCCATTAGATGTAAATGCAAACCTTGTTGTGCAACTAGGATAATCGAATATTGCAATGTTGTTGCATCTAATACTAGTGAATATGTTTTTTCACAAATCAATACAAGGTTTTGTGAATAAGCTTGAGCAACCAATTGTGCTTTGTATCTAACAATTTCATCATTCTTAATTTGATTTTTGCGCAAAAATCCATATGTACCCAACGGGTTTCACAACTTCAGGTGTGCGAACTATACGTCCAAAAACCTTTCGTTTAGCAAACAAATATAATTATGCTTCTTTGCATATTTTCATTTTGGCCAATCTTTTTTTTGCCGAAAATCTTCAATGATAATTGCTTATTGATCCTCATTGTCATTCATAGCATTCATCACTATGTTATAAGTAAAAGTTTCATCAATGTTAACTTCATTTTGGTTCCATATTATATGATTGATGACATAATTTATTGAGATCTCATCATTTTCAACAATTTCAGGTACCTGAGGTTCTTTTGAAACCGAACCATTAATTATGTCAAATGAATCTTTTGGGATTTCAACCTTTTCGATTAGGTCATTTTGCATTTTAGTTCCCTTTCTCATTCAAGAGTTTTTATCTTTGGAACCAATAAGCCTACTACGCTTCAAACGTGTCTTTGGAACTAACAAGCCTACCATGCTTCAGGCGTGTTATGAAATAATATCAAATATACTCGGAGCATTAGCAATTGTTATATATAATTTGATTACCCTTTCTATTAATAATAATATTTGGTAATTGATAGACTAATTTTGTAAATGAATTATCTTTTGAACTTCTAGTTCACATTCTTTTGTACGAGGATCAAGATAAAATAATGAGAATTCATTTCAACCAATATTCTTTTCAAATTGTTTTATTTCTCCCCCTAATGTTGGAAAAACGTATTCATCAAAGTGACAATCGAAAAGTCAAACTATAAATAAGTCTCTTGTTGGTAATTCAAGATATTTTATTATTAAGGGAGGATCATACCCAACATATATTCTTAATCATCTCTAAGGACCCATCATAGTCCTTTTTTATGGGGAAATTGAAACATATACACCACACTCAAAAATTCTTACATGAGAATATTATGTCACTGACCAAAAACCAATTGCATAATAGAGTTTTTGTGATAACTTATTGGCTTCATGCGAATCAATAATGCAACATGCAAAATTGCATATTTCCAAGTAGCCATTGGAAGATTAGTTCTCATAAGTAATGGTCTTGCAACCAATTTTAGACGTTCTAGTAATGATTCTACAAGTCTATTTTGAGTATGAACATGTATTGGACCACAAATATCACCCTGTATTCGTTCTAAAAATGAGATTGACTCATTTCTAATTTTTCTAGTGATGGTCTTATTATCAACTTTTGTGAACGTATAGTACGAGAGAACTCATTGGTCTGAAGAAGTTTATTGACTCTTAAGTGGGTGTCCACATGAGTTTTTCAACCTTCTTTTTTGTTTCACATCACAATAGATCTAGGATGACCCAACTGATCATAAAAAAAAGGAATTTGTTTTGATTCGTAAACTTCTAGTTTACCATGACATGTATTTTAATTGTACTAATATATGTGTAATACAAATCATCCAACTGATCATGTCAAACAAGGCATTCATTTTGATTCGTAAACTTCTGGTTTACCATTACATGCATTTTAATTGTACTAATATATGTGTAGTACAAACCATAAAAGAACGTAGATAATTTCTCCAATACACATTTTACTTTTAACTGAATCGTAGAGATCTAAAGATATTTCATATCTTTTTAATTGTTTGTCTCAATATGATATCCATTTAGACAAATATCCTTGAAACTTAATAAGTTTCTATTCAACTTCTTGGTAGAAATATAATAGCTCTTCCAGAGCCTTCAAATATAGTTGTACTACTATAAATAATACTAACATTGATGTCTCGCATTATCAAACAAGAGAAAAATTTATTACTCTTGAGAATTGTATAAGTTGTTGCACTATCAATAGGACACGCATCCTCATCATTAGTATTAGTGCCAACATTTGTTCTTTATATAAACGTAATTATCAATATGAGATTTTTTTTAACACTCTCATAATCAATGAGGTGATCAATGCTTCCATTTGGTTTAGCAAAGAAAATAATAATACCAAGATGAGTAACATTCATATGGTCATAATCAGAATCACCATCTTCATAAGCAAGGTGTGTTTTTATGTTCTTCTCATTATTTGTAAGATGCTTTAGTGTACGACAAGTACAACTCAAATGGCATTTACCATCGTAATGATAATATATATTTTTTATCTTATTTGCCAATATTTTCACATTTTTCTTTTTTCTTTTTCAAATTATCGTGCCATTTCTGGTAACAAAATGTGTCTTTGAAATTTCTTTTATAAATAGTCAATATCACGATCATGAAAATATACATCAAATATTGTTGCATTCACTTCTAGAAATGGAACATAACCAATTGGACATGTTTCATGATTTTCTATCGAAAGCTCATTGCTTTGTTCAGCCATACAAAGGCATGAAACAAATTCATAATATTTATTGCTGCATTCACTTCTGGGAATGGAGCATATTAGGCGGATCTCATGATTTTTCATCAAAAGCTTTATTGCTTTATCCAGCCATAATAGGAATGAAATAAATTCATAATATTTGTGAAATCTCTTTTCACAATATTTTTTTTTTTAGCATGAGCAAATTAGTTGCTTAGATGTTCTATTTTTTTCTTTAATGGTATCCCAAAATTCATTGCATCTAAATGTATTTCAATATTTAAAATCCAATATAAGGAATTCTTCCTTGTAATATCAAGATGACAAATTCAAAATTTGTAAGATTTGACCTGTTTAAAATTAGTAATAATAATAGTAATAATCAACATCATAATAATAATAATAAGATGGAGAAGAAAATTGATAAAGTCAAACAATTTTATCCCAAGAATAAGAATATATTATAAAATTATAGATGAAGAAAGGATTAGAAAGAGGCTGGATTGAGACACGCAGAACATTGTCCTTAAAGAGATAAAACTTCCACCAGCCCTCAGTTGGTTGAAGCATCGTGCTGATAACGTGTTATGAAATAAAAGGAATAATAGAGAGAATAATAGATAATAGTGAAGAGAAGAAACAATAGAGAATAGAGAATGAGAGAATATGGAACAACTCATTTATGTATTATTATTGATAGGAAAAATCATATTTATAGATACAACATATAATCACAAAGGAAACAAATCAACTTAGTTAATACAAATATTTATATAAAGAGTAATGAATCATATAAGTATCAATCATTTGAGTAAATGTATCAAATCAATAGACAATTATTAATTCATAACATTTTTATATTATTAATTCTTCAACTAATACTTTTTTGTAAGACTCCTTGATTATATTATAGGACTCTATTTTGTTTTTCATTTTTAAACATGTAACAACTTTCGTTAAACAACTTTGTCTTACAACCAACAACATTAAACATGAAACCATGTATTGTCTAGATTCTAATGAACCTGAAATCAAGAGCCATTGTGTATCCAAAATCATTTGTCCATGATGAAAAACCTAATTTTATAAGTTAGTATTTTTTTTTAATTCTTTATTAACTAATAAATGGAAATTAAAAACCATGAAGAAAGTGAACATTTATTTTCCTTCATCCAAGGCATGCAGTGTGCCCATGGTTTTTGGCATTGAATTGGAATCATTAGGTGGTATTATTTTCTGTTACTTTGCACGATGAGACAAACTACACTTTTCAGTTTTGGTTGTTAAGTTCTCATATTGTGTTCATGTGCAACTGTTTCAGCTTAATAATAAAGTCTTTCATTGGAAAAGTTTAACACAATTAATAAATAATAAATAAGGAAAGAACACGTGAAATTCATGGAAAAAGGTTTAATAGTTACCATTGAGTGATGGTTATCGAGAAGTATTCAATTAGATTTTCTTAAGCTAGATCACAAATTTCAATTTTATGCTTAAATAACTTGGAAAGAAATCTTAATTAAAATGATTAATCAAAGTTTAAAAAAAAATAGCTACCGAAAAAAATCAATAGTAACATTATTCTTAAAATATAAAAAAAAACAATAATTAAGAGGTCAATTGTAAATTGTTCAAATAATTAATACATACACCCTCCACCAGAGAAACATGAATGATAATCATGTAAAATTTCATGTAGTTTCATTTTCTAATCAATTTAAGAAATCACTCTACTACAAGAAAATTATAATTCTCACAACTATATTATTAGAAGAGTTCAAAAACTTATCTAAATTATTTGTAAAATTTTCTTGATCAATGTTTTTCTTTTTCTTAGTTCTTTTTAGTGACTGTTCGATGATATAGAATTGTTAAATACAAAATCTTTTTCGGTTAAAGTCACTTTTTTTTAATGTTTTTTGGGTTAAATATGTTTTTGATCCCTCAAGTTTCAGTGAATTTTGGAATTAGTCCCTCATCAAAACTTAGTCCTTTATCTTTCAAAATACGTGAATTTAGTCCTTTTAACCAAATTTTGTTAAGTTTATCTGACGTTTTAAGCACATTTCATGATAGTATTTAAGTTAACATTGAAGCAAAAATGTGTTAAATAGTGTAAATAATTTAAATACTATCATGAAATGTGTTTGAAACGTCAAATAAACTTAACAAAATTTGGTTAAAATGACTAAATTCATGCATTTTGAAAGATGAAGGACTAAATTGGTCAAAAATTTTGATGAGGGACTAATTTTAAATTTCGCTGAAACTTGAGGGATCAAAAACATATTTAACCCATGTTTTCTTTTGGAACGTAATATTCTAACACTTTTGAGAAACAATTCTCATATCAACTTTTAGTATTTTTAAACTTTAATAAAATACTATAATATTCTTATGAAATGAGAAGATAAGAAGTGAGAGAATTAATTTAATTAATTTAATAAATTTAAAATAATTTCTATAACTTTAATATATTTATATTTTAATAATTATCACATTAAAAATTTTATATTAAAATTATTTTTTAAATTTCATTAACCAAATATTAAATTAATATAATTTAAAACAGCATTACATGAATATAAACCATAAATGACTATTGCATTCCACTGTGATTGATGTGGCTACAAATTCATTAGCAAAACTACTGAAACACCGAATGTGACCTTCATTATTCAGACCTCATAGTTGTTGAGACATCTTCTATTCATGTACATGGTATAAATACTTCTCCTCACACATCTTCTCTTGTTTATTCAAATTAATTAAAAACTAAAACAATCAGAAAAAAAGAGTTCATTAACTAAATTCTAAAATCCAGTACATGTTTTCTTTCAATAATATTTTACTGATAAAAAGTGTGTTCAAAAGAAGTCTACTAAAAAAGTATTCATACCATTTTTCACGTAAGTACACTAGTTTGCTATAAAGTTGGATGGAAAAGACTTCTATGACATTCCTCACCACTTTATTTCCCCTAATGGCTTTTCAAAATTAAATGATGATTTATGAATTTTTTTTAGAAAGTAGCAAAATATTTTTAATAATGCCACAGCCTTCTATGATAAAAAAAGAAAAGTTAGTCTCACTTAAGATATGATCATTATACTTCGATTCAGACAGAATGAAAAATATCATAGTTTTTTTAATTATGGTATTAAGTATGAAATCCTATAATATATGATTGGGTAAATAATAATTTAGTCTTTGAGTGAGACACTACTAATTATAATTATAATTTTATATATATATATATATATATATATATATATGAATAAAAGAGTATTCTAATTATTAACTTAAAATTATGTACAATTATTTGATCTCCCAATTTTTTGTTTAGTTCAATTTAGTCCCCTTATTATTAGTTGGTTCAATTTAGTATCTCAATTATTTAAAAGGGTTCAATTTGGTCATCTCTAGTAAGTTGGAGTTAAAACCGTGTCCGTACAGGATGTGTCAAGCAGTAAAATTTTTAATTTTTTAATTTTAAAAAAAAATCTAAAAAATTTATAAACTGTCACGTGTTAGATGATCGTAATGTCATGTGATAGTTTATAGTCATGACATGTCAGTGATAATAATTATTTTCAATCTAGTCCTCTATTTAAATTTTTGGTTCAATTTAGTATCTCAATTCTTTAAAACGATCCAATTTTATCTTTTTCAATTTGAGACTAAATTAGTAAATAAGTTTAATTATAATTTATATATACAAGTTAAAATAATTGTTTTAAATTTATACATCAAATCACTACACCCAAATATTCAAATTATTTTATTTTTTACAAGTTTAAAAAATTTCAAGTATAAGAAATTACAAAAGTAAAAATTTAAAAATTTAAAAAATAAAATAATTTGAGTATTTAGGTGAAGTGATTTGATGTATATATTAAAAAAATTTATTGTAACATGTATATATAAGTTGTAACTAAGTTTATTTATTCAGTGGCGGAGCATAATGGTAGCAGGGGAGGGCCATGGCCCCCCCAAAATTTTGAAATTTTTTTTATGATAGGTATTTTAATTTTTTTTATATAGATATTATGTATTTTGATTTTTTTTATTATAAATATTAAATTAAATATTCTTTTCTTTTATAAAAATAATAATTAATGGTAATAAATAATAAAATATAAAATCATACATATTAAAGAATAAAAAGATTTATTAAGATATTTTTATTATTTTTTTTGTTATAGTTTGAGTTTCTCACAAATTGTTCTTATCTTTCATTCTTATCTGTTTTCGTTTTCTTTTGTATTTGAAAAGAAAAAAATATTTTATTTTTGCTCTTATTTCTCCTTTATTCTCTTCCATTCTCTAGGAAGAAAAGAAGAATCGTCTCACTTGATGGTGAAATATTAGTTTAATAATTTATTTAATGAATCTCTTTTATATTATTTTTTTAATTTTATGAACATAGAAGAAAAAGTATTGTATTGTGTGTTTTTTATAATCAAATTTTAATTGTGGTTCCATTATATGTCTATTTTCTTTTGTTTCTCAAGAGAAAAAGATCTATTATTTTTGCTCTCATATCTTAGTTGTTCTCTTCTATTCTCGAAGAAATAAAGAAGAAGATAATTATTTTTTGTCTCACTTGATAGTGAAATATTAGTTTAATAATTTATTTAATGAATCTATTGTATATTAATTTTTTTATTTTATGAATATAGAAGAAAATGGATTGTACTATGTGTTTTTTATAATTGGATTTTAAGTGTGGTTTTATTATCATCGATTTTTTTTTTCAATTTTAAGTGTGGTTTGATTTTCAGCTAATGGCGTAGGTTATTGTTATACTAAGTTATGTATTCATTTTGACGGTATTAATGCTAGTCATTAAATGTAAAAATTTTGAATGTATTATTTTGGCTCCCCCAACAATGCTGGTCAAGATCCGCCACTGTATTTATTAATTTGGTCTTAAATTGGAGATGACAAAATTGAATCGTTATAAAAAATAGTGGTACTAAACTGAACAAAAAATTTAAATGAAAGACTAAATTGAAAACAATTATTATCACTGTCACATGTCATGACTGTAAACTGCCATGTGACACGACAGTAACCTGACACATGACAGATTATAAACTTTTAGAAAAAAAATTAAAAAATTAAAAAATTACAAAAAAATAAGTTAAAAAGTTAAAAATTTCATCGCTTGACACGTGTCTTGTACAGACACGATGTTAACTCTAACTTAACGGAGATAACCAAATTGAACCCTTTTAAATAATTTGGGTACTAAATTGAACCAACTAATAATAAGGAGATTAAATTAAACTAAACCAAAAAATTAAAAAACAGTAATTATACCTTAAAATTAAATAGTTGTTTTCTGAATGTAGCTTCTATGAAATTAAGAATTCATGTTTATTTCTATGGTAAACAAGTTCTTTTAATTTTTAATAAGAATTAAAGTACTCAACTCATTCCTTAATTGAAGGTTAAGTTCAGATTTAATTGGTCAAATAAATAAAGATGATTGGAAAAGGAAGTGATCACAAAAAAGATTTAATTTTTTTTTTCTTACGTGGGAAATAATTCTAACTTTCAAATGTTAAAGCAAATATGGAGTTGATGACGGAGAGAGGCAGCATTGGCCACATCAATATAATAAAATATTGTGTGTTTTAATATTTTAATTAAATTGATCGACACGTATGTATATTCTATTTTGCATCACAACTCATAAGACGTTGATTGCTTTGTACTACAAATGCTATTTTGACATTTACATGCCACAGGAGATAAATTAAGGGTTTGTTCGTTTTCGTGGATTCATTATAGAGATGAAATTAGATGAGTGGATTTGTAATTATGGTAGTCGTTCGTTTTTAATGATTTGTGAGGAAGTGAGTATGAGAATTTACGAGATTTACATCTGAAATGAAGAGATTTACTAGACTCAATATAACTTTTACTTTAATATTCCGGGTCCAAATTTACCTACCACATGACATCCTGATAAATTCACGTGCTAAACCAAATTCAGGTAAACCAGTTGTTCTCTATCTGTATATAATAATATTAATAAATAATAATGTTAAATAATATAATAAATAATAACGTCATTAAATATAACAATAAATGATAATTAATAATAATAATTTCAAATAATAGTAATTATTATAAAAATAATAATTTAATATAATTTATTTTTATTAAAATTTATTAAATATTAGTTTTTAAATTTAATATTTTTAACTAACCTAAAAATTATTTTATCGAGGGTATTTTATTAATCTTCAAACTTTATTTATTATAAATTTTTATTTTATTTATTACATCACTCAAATCACTCACTAACTCTCACAAAATTCATTTCAAAATCCATTCACTTTACCCTCTAAATCTACTCAAAAAAACACACATATTCATTCACTCAAATTCTCACAAATCCATCTTCACACTCTCCTCCAAATCCATCTTATCAAGTGAACACACCCTAAATGTGCATAATCTTATTAATATTGTTTTATCAATAGTTACTTGTTTAGTTAAAAGTTAGCCAGAGAGTTGAACGAGTTGAACATGTAACTTCTTTCATTCTATATTCTAAATTCTAGTAATCCAATTTTATTTCTCCAAACTGTTAGCAGGAGGTATCGAACCCCAACCTTCCCATCCTTTCCTTTCCTTCTAGTACAATGTTATTATATTAAATAGATTTAGAGATGATTTTGATTTCAGTGAAAATTGTAATTAGTTTTTTTTTTTGAAATTTTAGATCAATTTAGTCCTCAATTTATTGACATGTGTAGATATAATCCAAAAATAATAAGTTAAAATACTTCGTTGGTCCTCGTTTTGGTTCATATATCTTAAATTAGTCCTTGTATTTTTATTGATCTTAATTTCGTCCTATTTTTTGTAAATCTCTATTAAATAGGCCCTTTCCGTTATCTGTTGGCAAACGATGTTTATATGTGATGATGTAGATGTAATGTGTATTACTATGTGTCATTCACTTGTGGAAATCACTGAAAACAGTCGTGGTTGGTTTCCCTTTTAAGAAGAGGTATGTGCCCCTAACATTTGAATGTAAGGGTTTGAAAGAAGTGGAAGTCATCTTCTCCGTTGTGATTTGTTGAGGTCTAGTAATGTCTCCTTCTCATTCTTGTTCGTCCTGCACTTGTAATGGTTGGGGGATGAAAAATCTTAGTGTTTCTTCTCATGGAGTGGGGTGAGGAGGTTAGGTGTAATACCCGTTTCCTATTGTGGTGAGAAAGCAATCACGAGAACTTTGAACTACTAAGAACATGGGGAGATAATTTTGGGGTTGCCCAAAGTTCAAGGTATGATGTATGGAACTGAATTTTGGTTTTCAAAAACCTAATTTTGTAATGGGTGGTATTGCTTTTTCGTTGGACAGGGTGGAAGTGTAGAACTGGTTGGCTGCAACTTTTTTAAATGGTGTAGTGAAAATGTAATTGAAGAAACACATGGTCCCACTATGAAGAATGATGATGAAAGTGATGATACTATGGTGAATATGGAAGAAAGGGATGTGGAAAGGAAAATACTAAATTTTGAGAAATCGGTTATAACTTTGGAAAAATGGGTGAAATTATTATTTGGAATGGTTTCTTTTTTGTGTGTACTAAAGATATTCCTATTCACAATGTTGCTAAAAAATCCATGATATGTTTTGAATAGGTTCTTTGAATGTACTTGATGTAATGTTTCCAAATGAATGAGAAAGTTTCAGCATTTCTTAATACCTTGTCTTTGGAATGTATTAATTTGTGAGTGAAATACTACAAAGTGATTTGTTAGGAGAGACAATACTATTTCAATTATTCAGTTGTGACAAACACTTTGATATTTGGAAAAAAAAATTGGCATGGATTTATTTCAATAAATTGTGTTGAATCATGTCCTAAATTGTTCAACCAATTTCAAAAGTTCATCACAACATATATGATATTGAATAAGTGTATATGATATTAAGTGAACCTAATTGAAATGTTGATCACACCATATGTGATATTCAATCATTACACACAAAATTTTGTCAACCTAATTCAAAAGTTCCTCACACGATATATGATATTCAATGAGTGCACCCAATATGATATACACTGACTACACACAATATTTAGTCAAAGTAATTATAAACTTCATTACACCAAAATAAATGACCTATCAAACGGCCAAAGCACAAGTACTTAAAAATAAGAAACATTGTAGCAGATTCAAAATACTTGAAAGTGGACTACCTATCAAACGCCTAAATGTTTATATGCCTATGAGTCTTAAATTAAGAAAAGTTTGAAACAAGATCTACAAAGCATATTCAAAAACGTAGATCTAAAACTACTCAGGGCTTCCAAACATGTCCCCTTCTAGTCTGGAGTTTGTTCCTCATTGGTGGGACAAATTGGTTGCTTGATGGGTGTTGATGTGGACCCTCCGATTATTGGCACTGATTGACTGATGTTGAGGACTACGTGTGTTGTTACTTTTGGTGGGATGATTGATGGGTAAATTGTGTAGGTGGCATAGGTTGTGTATATGCTGATGGGGCTGATGTAGATTGTGTGGGTGCCCAAACTTGTGTATCTGTGGGTGGGGTTGATGCTGGTTATTGAGATTGATCAGGTGATGATTGAGTTTGTGGTGGCACAAGTTTTTTCGGACAAACAGTTTTGTTGTGACCAATTTCCCTGCACACAACACATCTTTTGCGAATCCTTCCCTTTCGTAATGAAGTTTCATCCTTCTTCAACTCCCAAGGTTCTAATCTTTTCTTCTTCTTAGGTCTTCTAGGCATTATTATTTTTGTTAGGGGCAAGGGCAAGACATCAGGATAGGTTGTAACTTCCCACACATGCTGACCATTGATAGGGTAAAAATTGAGTTGTACGTTTCCTCGTAGGTTGACTTCCTAAACCAATGGGCGATAAAGTCTTCTCCATTTAGATTCAAAAATTTCATGGCACAGGTGTGGCAACAAGGAATTCCACTTATGCTCCATTTCTTGCATGTACACTCCATTTTTTCAATATTGACCACAAACTGTTCCAAAATCTGTGAAGCGTGCCTAACTTCAATATTTACCACCTGTGATCAATAACAACAAAAATATATGACTACTACATAAATAAATTCAAGCTTGCCATGAAGAAAGGTAATTTACCTTGGTATCTAGTGTCTTATTAAGCCTGATTCCTGCTTTAGTCTGTCAACAATTTTAGGGCACACTAAGCCTTTAATAGATGTTACCTTTGATCTATTTTTGGCCATCTCCTCATGATGTAAACACGAATGTGTGGCTGTTGCAGCCTTCTACATGAGACGTTTAAGATTTTTTCTGCGGAATTGCTTTCTAAAATTTGCATACAGGTGCCTAACACAAAATCTCTGGTCAACTCTAGGGAGAAGTTCTTGCATAACTGGTAGAAGACCTTATGTTTAAATATGAAAAACAATATTGTCAAAATTTTTATACTGCATGATGTTAAAGTGGAAATTAATTGAATTTAAACAACAAAAGTTATAGGAATAACCTTTTGTTGGTTTGATATAAAAGTGCATGATGCAGAAACTGTATCCCTACCAAGATCATTAATCAAAAGCTTCGAGAACCATCTCCACAAGTCCTTATTCTCAAATTCTACAATAACATATGATAGAGGTAGAATATGCTCATTCCCTTCTCTTCCAACTATTGTTAATAACTCACCACCATACTTGCATTTTAGAAAGCAGTCATCCAATCCAATGAAAGGTCTACAACATGTGAAACTATCTTTGCATGCCTTCAAACATGCATAAAATCTCTTAAATATGACTTCACCTTCAATGTTCTCAACATTTACCTTTACTATGGACCTTGGATTTTTTTCTCAAAAGCTTGTGTGCATAATCATATATTCTCCTATACTGTTGTGAAAATGACCCATCCACGTGGTCTCTAGCTATAACTTTAGCTCAAAAAACCATATTTCTAGAGATACATACGTTCTATTTCCTACTAACTTTGTCACGAATGTCCATGACCTTCATATTAGGGTTTTCTCTAACTATCTTCTCCATCTTCTTACTTAACCACTTTGCATTCATTAATTTGACGTTAAAATCTCTAGAACAAGTATGATCATCTATTATTTTTCTTAGTTGCCATGACTTCACTACAACCATATAACCACAATAAATATACCATTTTGCATTTTCCATTTGCTCCCAAACATTCATTGAAACCCTCTTCTTATCATTTTTTGCAAATTTCAAAATTTTCCTATTTGCTAATGCATAGGTTCGAATTGCTTTCGCGAATTCATGTTTCTTTGTGAAATAAGTTCTTATCTATATTTCTCCATCTTTTTTGGCATTGAAAAGGTAGGAAATGTCCCATAACTCCCAATATCAACATTGACTTTATCAGTGTTTGAACCACTAACCAATTCATCTGAATGCCGCTCAAAATTTAACAATCCCAAATCATTCCTTACTTCATCAAAATCTAAACCACTTTACTTTTGTTTTGTGTACCAACCTTCTCCAGCTGATACACTTTCAACTTCACATTCCACATTACCATCCCATGAATCACTATGTACATCACAATTAATGTTTACATCAATTAGACTTTCCTCATTCAATACTTCACTGTCACCTTCATACCCTCCCTTTTGCTAGATCTTCACCTACACCGTCACCATGGTGATCACCCTGAATTTCACACTGACATTCGTCAACAACCCTCTCCCCTAACACTACTTTAGTTGCAACATCACTTTTACCTTGATCCCCTTCCTTTGCCAACACTTCACTTGCACCTTTACCATGATCATAACCATCATTTTCACATTCACCTTCATCAACATCCCCATTCCCTAAGACTACTTCAGTTGTGACATCACCCTTACCTTCATCCCCATCCTTTGCTACTACTTCACCTAGACCATCACCATGCTCATCACCCTCATTGACACAATGATCTACATCATTAACCTCAAAAGGACCAACCGCCCCTATACCAGCACCCTCAATCATGTTTAATATCTCAGGTATAGTCATTTCGTGTACCACGTACAAATGAACTGCACCATTTAACCTTGTTAAGTTGACTATATGCATAGCCCTCTTATCATCACACAAAAGGTCCAACCTATCTTTTAAGACAGACCCACCTCCTAAACAGTACCACAACTCCTTTAGTGCTACATGTCCCAACTCTTTTAATCCAACAATAACCTCAAAATACCCCCACGTATCAGGGGAACAAAACCAAGTGATTGTTTCCCCATCATATTCCAATTTCTCATTACTAATAAAGTGACCCCTATAGTGAACCACCACTTCAAAATGGTCAACAAACATTCTATATCTACACCTGTATATATTGCCCCCAAAGTAAGTCATATATTACAATCTATACCAACATTGAACCATGTATTCAAATAGGGGACCACAACTTAAACAAATTTCAATGTCAAAAATGACGGGAACAGCAACATTAAAAAACACAATAGAAAAGCAATAAAACCTCATACCCAAACAACAAAACATCATAATCCCAACAAAAAACCCAAAACCCAACAACGCCCACAACCCTATACCTAATCAACGAAAACAACCAATGATCACTCACGAAGTCAACTGACACTCAACTTCAGGGTTGGCGGCCTTCGCTCAACCACAACCATGATCAACGACAAAGACGCTCTGAAAGCCTCAATCTCACTTTCACCTTCACGGCCTTGGGTCATTGTGACGGGATTCTAAAATTCCTAAATTCCTAAATTACCCCACGCAAAGCATTATTAAGTCCTCAAAATAATATATAAAGACACGTCAGACACTAAAAAACCAAGAATCGTTAATCATTTTAACATTGTTAACGATTAGGCCTACTTAATATAGATTTACAAAAAAAAAAGAACGAAATTGAGATCAATAAACATACGAGGACCAATTTGAGATTTGTAAACCAAAACAAGGACCAACAGAGTATTTTAACAAAAGTAATATTAAGTGAAAATAGTTTTTTTTTTGAAAAATAGTTATAGTGAAAATGTAGAAGAAGAAAAATAGAAAACAAATTGAAAATAAAAAAACAGGCTTGGCCGGTGACGAAAGCGGTTACCAGCGAGTAGTGACGACAACGGTAGCTATTGGTGGTAGTAAGTTGCAGCTGAAAAAGACTAAAAGAAAAAGTGTTCTAAAGTTGTGTGTATTAGAGTAAGGTGAGTTTTAAAGTTTTGTTGGGCCAGGCCCAATTTTTAATTGTGTTTTAAACACAAAACAAATAATAAGGTTGATGCAATTAGGGTTTCTGCGTCGCTCCTATCATTCCCTTCTCCCAATTTGCTTTTATTTTTCTCCATGTAGTTGTCATCTTTCCTCTCCACCCAGTTTCTTCCACCATTGTCGTTCCGGTACCACCACCGCCAACCGCTATGCAAAAGATGAATGCCATGGACCGCCATGAGAAATCTGTTTCGCCATTGCCTTGTTATGGTAGCAGGTCAAAAAACCGCCACATGTTTCCACCATGGCCAAAATTGTATAACACTACTTGTCATACATAGATGTTTTTTCTTCTTTATGCATTAAATCAAACAAAATAATCAAGATATTTTTAGTAATTGACTAGTTCTTTTGGCATTAAACTAATTATTTAACAAATGATTACCTAGGAGCATGAAGACTTAAGTCAAGTTCACCCATTTGATATGTGCAAAGATATTTAAGGAATCGACAAAATCATCTTCTTTCAAAATTATCAGCAAATAAAAAATGGAAGGAATATGACATCAAGGAATTAGGCCATCAAATAATTGAAAAGCAAAATTCATAGGGAATTTTGTCTATTTTCATACCATTTGTAAAAAGTCCTTTATGAACACTTGTAGAAAGAAAATTGAAAACAAATTTCTACATAAGCTAAAGTTCAGTTATGAATAAGTTAATTGGTAAAAAAGTTATTTTTCGCTACCTCTTCATCATTTTCTTCATGGTTGCTACTTCCTCATCTATGGCTATCTCCAAAGTCATCATTTTTTCATACCTTTCTCTAATTTGTGGTTTGCTATTTGCCAAAGTTTTGCAACAAGCATACATAATTTTTGAAAAGAAACTACACCATTAGTTGAATTCTGAAGTGTATGACTTGATGTAATAATTTGAATTCATGTGACACAATATAAGATTTCAAATTTGTTTGTTAGTGTTGTTATTCAAATACAATACCTTTATTTTCTTGCTAGAGTTTCTTTCATTTCTCTTCTTCATGTATCTATGAATCTTTTCCTTCCTTTGTTCAACGGAAAGTTTTCCAACATTCACGGTAGAGTCCTCCAAGTGTGAAATTTCTTGTGCCAAAGTGTCAAAGCCCCTAGCAAATACCAGCTTCTGACTCTAAGTGCTTAAGAGGAATTGTAATCAAAGATCTTTTTCTTGTTTTGTTCAACACAAAAAAAGATGTTAGCCCACTCACTATGAAAAGTTGCACATTAACTTTAAAGAAACTATAGAAAGAGATGTAACACAACACCCTTGAAGTGTGTCTTTCTATCCAATGATAATGATACTTATTATCCTTTTTCTCAAGTCAAGAGGGGTTGCCTCATTTGACATCTCATCTATGTTTGGTAACTAGAAGTGACTATGAACCATACCTTAGCTTTATTTGAGGTTCCACAGTCACAAAATAACAATCCAATTTCTGAAACTAAATGATCAACTAGATTGTAACTAGAAACTTCTCCTTTTCGAGACCCTTCCTCTTTGTCACTAAGACATGCCTCCTCCACAGTCCGCTTCAAGTCTCTAATATAAAATATACCTCCTCCTTCTTGTGATGCAATGGAATTCACCTCCCTTTTTAGTTCCAAGAGTTTCATTTGAACTTCATCTTTCTTCATGCAGCTCAAAGAAATAGGTGTGTAATTTTCAAAGTTTTCGAAAACTTGTAGAAAAAGTCCATCGTTGTTAGAATTAACTGAAAAATTAATTCTATTATGTGACTCATTTGAAATATTATGATGGACCCAATTGTGATTTAATAAAATTTAAAGACCTATTGGTTATTATTATGGGAAGTGATAATAAAATAAAATAAAGATAAAATAAAAATCGACTTGATGAACGTTGGTTTATAAAAGGGATTGGGGTTCTATCTCTGGCCATAAGGTTCTTTTCATAGTAACCCATTAAGAATGTGTGAGAAGAGAAAAGAAAGGCAAAAAGATAAATGAGAAACGGTGATTGGATAGTACACAAAAATTACAATATAAATTGAAGAACATATATTCGCAGGATCTATTATGGATCAATGTTAGTGCTCTATTATGGATCAATATTAGTGTCAATTCCAAGGAATTGAATTCATGGTTATTTTCACTAATACATAAGGTTTCAAATAAACAAAAAGCACTTATGTATGTTTATAATTTGGTGCATTAACAAAGTGTATTTAATTAAATGGATGCATAAGTTTGTTGATTTATTTTAATTGACCGAATCAATGGACGAGTTTTATGAAATTATGTAACGTCCCATTTAATTATTAATCGAAATTAAAAGAAACGTCACACACGGATAAATCAATAGCGCAGTCCTGGGGTCTCATACACAGCCCCTACAAGTTCTAGGCACACCACGATGCCAAGGGAACAAGATAAAAGTCTAACAGGAGAATAGAATAGTAAAGCATAAGGCAATACATGGGCCATTGCCCTAAATAACCATGACGGGAAAAAATTAAACTTCAGCCCAGATGGCTAAGCAGCGGAATCGCCATTTCCTTGTGGACCACGAGAACCTCGCCCATTTGCTCCCATCAATCACATTGATGATCATCGCGAGAAAGAGTAGCCACATACAATACAACCATACAACAAAACGGGTAAGCTAGAGCCGACAACATATTCATCATACAGTCAAATATATTTTCACCATCCCACACTCATACAACATCCAAGCATGTTATGACTCTTCATTCAATACACTACGATTCGACTCAACTCATCCGGATACGTATATAACCTGGTCGGATTCAGCGGATGCTTACACCTGTGGTGGATACCTCTGCTCACCCCCGAGCTACTCACCCTCGAGCTATGTGTTACAAGTGTTACAATGAATCAATTTTCCCTCACCACAAGGTTAACCCTTAATGAATTTCAGGCCTCCTACTACTCTTACACAGGAGTCAGTCCGCTCTAGGTGAGACTAACTGACTCTTTAGAGGATCAGAATGCAACCTTACCTTGAATCCTTACCTAGTCATACAGATGGGGCACCACCATGGACACCCACTGACAGGGGCCATGGAATTACGTCCCGACTACTGAAGCGCAACCCTGAAAGTCTCACCTAGAGACCCCAAGGAATTATGCATTGACACGAACCAGCATACATAAACAAGCAAGAATTTATACATAAGTTGCACATAAGATTTCAAACCAAAACCCATAACAAATCTCCATTTCTCATATGTTGAATCATTACCAACTCCTTATTCCCGATCATGAGTAAAGTGTTTCTCCTCATACCAACCATACCAAAGGTTTACCAACCACCAAGATTCATTATTGCTCATGCCAAGTTTGTGACCACACGCACATACATATGTAACCAACTTATCATATACAATTGATGTAGAGATCATGCCAAATTCATAATCCCCCCCACATATAATCTCCTCCCAACATGCATACTCATTTCCCCCCATACCATCACATAATAGTACAATAGAACACAGTTCAACCACCAAAAGACATGAAAACCTCAAACTGTCGCTCAGGCTGAGGAGCCTCGCCCAGGCGAGAGTCTCTCGCTCAGGCGAGTCCTCTCCGCCTAGGCGAGAGTTCGTGAATCTGGAACAGGGGCCTCCGCACGTTCTCGCTTAGGCGAGACTTGCCTCGCCTGGGCGAGACGCTCGCTTGCTCGAAATTGAGCGAGTCGCCTAGGCGACCATTTGCGCGAGAAGGTCTGGGCGAACCTCTGCTCACCTCGCCTGGGCGAGACGTGCTCGCCTGGGCGAGTTTAACGGTCACCGCCACTGCCATGCCTGTAACAGTCGTATTTTGCACATACCAACAACAACACCAACCACCGCAAGCAATCTCAACAGCATACAAGTTCAAGAATCATAAAAATGTACCGCAAAATAGTTTACAAACACATTAATAGCGAGGTTCTTGCTTTCCGTACCTAGACAAGCTAGCTGAAAACCTCGACACCCAAACTGTGGAGGACAAACAACTTCTAGGAACGGACTCGAAGTTGGAAAACAGTGTGAGAATGGGTCATTTCGGAACCTTAACAACAACTTACGAAAAACAGGCCAAGGAAGGAAACTACGAGTCTGAGAGCACTTACGTGAGCTAAGAACGACCAAACGGGAGGCGGACTGTCAACACAACGGAACCCTAACGAAGAGAGTGCGGCTGCGACTCTAAGCACCGAGGTAGAAGAAATCTGAAAAGTGTGGAATTAGGTTAGACTCGGGTGGCTTTATCTTTTGGGCCAGCCCTAAGGCCCAATAGCTCAAGGGCAGCCCTTAAAGCTTTAGGGCAGGAAATCTGGGCCTTACATTCTCCCCGACAACAAAAATTTTCGACCTCGAAAATGAAAACTTACCAGGTAAAAAGGTGTGGGTGTGATTTCCTCATGTCCTCCTCTAATTCCCAAGTTGAGTCACCTATCCTCCGATCCCAAATGACTTTAACAAGACTGACGACTTTTCCTCGGCGTTCCTCCACCTTACTATCCTCAAGAGCTTTGGGTGGTACTTCCACTGTGAGGTACTTTAACCACATACTCATAGTGACCATATCTGGACCTGAAGGCCGTCTTTTATACATCATCGTCCTTCACCAATATGTTGTGGTATCCTGACCGCAGATCAATATTCGAGAATACTGTTGATCCATGTAGCTGATCCATCAAGTCGTCGATTCTTGGAAGAGGGTACTTATTCTTGATCGTCATTTTTTTCAACTATCTGTAGTCCAAACACAGTCGTGAACTCCCATCCTTCTTCTTTACTAACAGCACTGGCGCTCCCCAAGACGAAGTACTGGGTCGGATAAACTGTTTCGCCATCAGTTCCTCTATCTGTTTCTTAAGTTCAGCCAGCTCCGCTGGAGCCATGCGGTAGGGAGCCATCGATACTGGACATGTCCCCGGCACTAGATCGATCGAGAACTCTACCTCTCTGCGGGGAGGTAACCCTGACACTTCCTCTGGGAACACATCCTCAAAATCCTGCACAACCGGTATTATTGATGTTATCTTTCTCTCTCCCACCTCCATACGAGCGAAGATTATGAAGCACTGTGCGCCACTCTGAATCTCTCGTGCCACCCCCTGCGGAGACACTGACTCAAACTCATCTGAGCCGGGAAACAACAACCTCTTCTCCCGACAATCTATCAGAATGTGATTGGCAGAGAGCCAATCCATCCCTAAGATCACCTCCAACTCCTGTAGAGGTAGGCAGATTAGATTTACTTTGTACCTGCGTCCCTCTACCTCTACTGGACACCTAGGACATAAGGACGACGTCCTGACCAAACCCGATGCTGGGGTAGACACAACAAGCTCACACTGCAGCTCGCGCACCGACAGACCCAACTGCTCCACACAAGCAATTGACACAAAGGAGTGTGTCGCTCTAGAATCATACAACACACAACATCTCATCCCAGAAATCACACAATAACCCATAACAAGGTTACCTAAACCTGTGGCCTCTACTCTGGTCATGGCATAGACTCTGCCCATCGCCTAAGGCCTGTTGCCTCTATCCCTCCTCTGATGCTGATGGGGAGTCTGAACTGGAGGGCGTGCTGCTGCCCTAGCAAGGGTGGGATAATCCTTCCCAAAGTGGCCTTCCTTGCCACAGTTGTTGCACCTGCGGTAACCCTCCATGCGTGGACAAGCACTCCTCAGGTGAGGGCCTCCACAAATGTAGCACTGAACTCGGCCCTGCGGTGGGGAAAAGCTCCTAGACCCCTGAGGCTGATGGTGGGGTCTGTCATATGGTCTCCTCCGCTCCTCATGCCTGGGCTTGGACCCAGACGGTCCACCGATCCTCTGAGGCGGCTGTGGCTGCTGTGGGCGCTGGCCTTCCACCTCGCGTTTTATCTTCTCCATCACCCTGGCCTTCTCCACCAGAGCGGCAAAATCCTTGATGGACAAGGGGGCTACCATCAAGCAGATATCACCGCGAAGGCCGTTCTCGAACTTACGACATCTCCACTCCTCGTCAAGTGGCTGTGTATAGAAGCGGCTGAGGTGCTTGAACCTCTCAGCATACTCAGTCACAGTCTTCCCTCCCTGGGTCAATTGGAGGAACTCCACCTCCTTGGCGTACCGGATGCTGTCTGGGAAGTACTCTGAGAGAAATCTCTCTCTGAAAGTTTCCCATGTCACTAGGTCATCCCTCTCCTCCAGGATGGATTTGGTGCTGATCCACCAATGCTCTGCCTCCCCTGTGAGCATGTACACAAAGAACGCCAACCTGTTCTCCGCAGGACACATCTTCGCATCATAAATGCGCTTCAGGTCCTTCAGCCATTGGTCTGCGACGTCAGGACTGGTCTTCCCATCAAACTTCGCTGGGTGGTGCTTCAAAAAATCCTTTAAGCTCCACTCCTTGACTGCAGGTCGTGGTTCAGGGCCAAACACAGGGGCAACTGCCCTGTTCTCCTCCAGCTGGCGGAGGGCCTCCATATGCTGCCGATGAGCATCCTCGGCAGCTACCCTCGCAGCCTCCATCTGCTGCATCACTGCTTGCTGCTGCTCAAGCGACGCCGCCTGTCGCTGAATGGATGTCTCATGCTGCTGCATCATCGCAGCACTCTGCTGCGCCATAGCCACTACCATCGCCTTTATGGCTCTGGCGATATCATGTACGTCTCCCTGGGATGATTGCGAAGTCCTACGAGAAGGTGCCATAGTCCACTGGCACACAGAAAAATCACTTGGTTAGGCTCGATAAAGACCAGAATTTAACTAAGAACACTCAGAAGACACAAAGAAAGCTAAGCGGACCAGCATACATAAACAACCAAGAATTTATACATAAGTTGCACATAAGATTTCAAACCAAAACCCATAACAAATCTCCATTTCTCATATGTTGAATCATTACCAACTCCTTATTCCCGATCATGAGTAAAGTGTTTCTCCTCATACCAACCATACCAAAGGTTTTCCAACCACCAAGATTCATTATTGCTCATGCCAAGTTTGTGACCACACGCACATACATATGTAACCAACTTATCATATACAATTGATGTAGAGATCATGCCAAATTCATAATCCCCCTCAACATATAATCTCCTCCCAACATGCATACTCATTTCCCCCCATACCATCACATAATAGTACAATAGAACACAGTTCAACCACCAAAAGACATGAAAACCCCAAACTGAACGCATTCTCGCTCAAATCGTCGCTCAGGCTGAGGAGCCTCGCCCAGGCGAGAGTCTCTCGCTCAGGCGAGTCCTCTCCGCCTAGGCGAGAGTTCGCGAATCTGGAACAGGGGCCTCCGCACGTTCTCGCTTAGGCGAGACTTGCCTCGCCTAGGCGAGACGCTCGCTTGCTCGAAATTGAGCGAGTCGCCTAGGCGACCATTTGCGCGAGAAGGTTTGGGCGAACCTCTGCTCACCTCGCCTGGGCGAGATGTGCTCGCCTGGGCGAGTTTAACAGTCACCGCCACTGCCATGCCTGTAACAGTCGTATTTTACACATACCAACAACAACACCAACAACCGCAAGCAATCTCAACAACATACAAGTTCAAGAATCATAAAAATGTACCGCAAAACAGTTTACAAACACATTAACAGTGAGGTTCTAGCTTCCCGTACCTGGACAAGCTAGCTGAAAACCTCGACACCCAAACTGTAGAGGACAAACAGCTTCTAGGAACGGACTCGAAGCTGGAAAACAGTGTGAGAATGGGTCATTTCGGAACCCTAACAACAACTTACGGAAAACAGGCCAAGGAAGGAAACTATGAGTCTGAGAGCACTTTCGTGAGCTAAGAATGACCAAACGGGAGGCAGACTGTCAACACAGCGGAAACCTAACGGAGAGAGTGCGGCTGCGGCTCTAAGCAACAAGGTAGAAGAAATCTGAAAAGTGTGGAATTAGGTTAGACTCGGGTGGCTTTATCTTTTGGGCCAGCCCTAAGGCCCAATAGCTTAAGGGCAACCCTTAAAGCTTTAGGGCAGGAAATTTGGGCCTTACAAATTACATTTTTAAGGCATCCATTTTATTTGAATTAAAATTATGAAAATGCTATGTATGGTTAATAGCAATTAAATATATATATATATATATATATATATATATATATATATATATATATATATATATATATATATATATATATATATATAGTATGCGTCACTAGTTTTATTTATATACCCAAAGGTAGTAGGTGATTCTAGTTGATGCATATTTTAATTATCAATAATGTTATAATATGATTAGCATCATTATGTTTATGTTTGTGTATTAGTTGATCTCCCAAAGGAGAACATTAGTATGCATAGAATGATTGTTTATGTCTGAATCTCTATTTATGTTTAGTTTTATGACTCAAAGCATTAATGTTAGACATGTGTTAATTGCAGTCTTTGCTCCGGTATCTTTACATTCGCACACTACGTTTATTCCAGTCTTTAATGGGTTGAATTTCCTTGACTGGAGTGAACAAGTCCAATTTCACTTAGGTGTGTTGGATCTTGATTTAGCTTTTCAAGTTGAAAAGTCAGCTACTATTATGAATGTCAGTTGTAACGTCCCTACTGGAAATTACTTAAATAAAGTAAATAAAATACGAATTTAAAAACAAAACCTCATAATTTTATTATTGCCAAACGTGGGAGAATTTAAAACATTATTCAGTGCGCTAACATTTAAATAGAACCAAAGTAATAAAGTTGTTACAAGTTCCAAAATAGCAACTACGCGCAAATAATACATAAGGAAAAGTCTCTAATCAAAGATCCCCTACTATCCCTCTCTCCGCAGCTATGCATCCACAACATCACCTGGAATATCATCTATTCCCGTATGACAAGTCACATGATCATCGATAAACACAAACAGAAAGGGTGAGCTCTTAAATAATTAACATATAATTTCATAATATCAAAAGTACACCCAACTATTTTATTCTAATTAGTTCTTGGCCAAGACCTTAATACCCCAAGGCTTTTCAACCTTCAATTAACACAAATAGTTAGTCATGGACTCAAGATTTATAATGCTCACACGAACCTGTCCACTCGTGGTCCTACCTCTATGAACCTCCTCGCTAATAGTCCTGCTCTACAAATCTCCCCGCTCATAGTCCTGCTCTACGGACCTATTCGTCCGTAGTCCAACACACGTGATCCACCAGCTAACGAACCTCCCCGCTCGCAGCATCTCTCAACTGTGAGCACGGAACATATGAACCTATCCGCTCGTATCCCCACACGAGAGTAACAAGATATGAACCTCCCCGCTCATATCATCATGTGTTCAGCACCATCCACGAACCTACCCGCTCATGGCACAAAATCTCTTGATCCAAGTCTGCATCACTATTGCTTGGCGCTACCTAAGCCCCGCCAGGCAAAATTTCTGTACAGGGTCTATCGCTTGGTGGAGCGCACCTCACCGCTAAGCACCACGCGTTGCAGGAACCTCCAAGCTGCTCCTATCACCTAGCGCATACATCCATGCTACGAAAGGTTATATCAGTAGTGAAACTCTACTGGTTTTAGCACCCAAAAATAGTTTGACTTTTAGTCTAAATCACTCCCAAAAGTCTATATATTCACTCATCAATCAAGGTCAAATTATTGGTAATCCGCAACTCTCATATGGTTCAAGTGCCTATCCTTAACGATTGCAAGTCCCCTTTTTCAATCCCTATGATTTTTACCAAGTACTCTATCATTACCTAATATCTCCATCAATCTTAGGGAATAACACCACCAATCCAGTAACTAAAAATTTAGATCACATGCTACTTCACTATTGAAATAATGCCAAGCCTTTCATTCACTATTTTTCCACTCCCAAAACTACACAAATTTGTGATTGATATATTGCCCTACTAGATTGAAATCTTTAGAAGGTTATAAATCTATATCCAACAAAAACTCCATCTTGTTTAGCACCCTAAATCTCAATGCCCACTATCATTATCCTTTATTCTGTTCTCAATACCAAGTTCATAGCAACTCTCACCTACTTATACTACAAACACACTTTCCTCACTTTTTCATTATGACAATTCCAACTTATCACGGTCTAAGTTTAATATTTTCGTCCACTCAGTTTATCACATTTTATCACTCTCGGCCTTTGCAACATCAAAACACAAAGTTGGAAAACTTCCAGCTATCGCCTGACGGAAAACGACGTGCTACCAAGCGACGTAACAAACCCTGGGCATTTCTCTGTTTTCCCCCCTTTATGCGTAAATGGATTCTTGAACTCTCTCATTCCTGTCTCACCATTCCACTAGGCTTAATACCTACGAATATCCCAACAATTTCATAAATTATTGTTGTGAGGAATTAACAACTAGACGTTGTGATCAATTCCCAATTAACCTCGATCAATAATTATCCTCACATCCTTGCCACAAAGCTTTATCATACATTTCAATTGTACAACTTACATAATTATTCATCAAACACGATATACACCTATCAATTCCAAAAGTCGCAATGACTCCTACACTAAAGCACAACAAACAGCCTAGAACTGCATCACGCCACCTGGCGGTAGTTCATCGTCGCCAGGCGGTTCATAGCAGAACCCAAAACCTGGGTCGATTTTGATGTGTCGCCTAGCAGCACATTCGTGCCCGCTAGGCAGTTTTTGGGCGAAAACCTAGACTTTGCAAAAAACAGCATAATTAGAGAGGGAGTTCATGCAATTTGGTTCATACAAGACACAATACATTAGATATGACTTAAAACATTCGAAAGCAGCTCCCATTACCTGGAAATCCTTGCTCCAATGAGAATTCGCACTTCTTGCTTGATTTCTAATGGTCTCCATTGACCTCCCACCAATAGCTCTCAACTCTTTCTGTAAAAATGGCTCTAAACCTCTGGAAAAGCTTTGCCCACTTCTCCCATGAAAATGCAGTCCTCCTTTCTCCTCCAATTCTCTTGTCTCTCTAAGTTACTACCCAAATTAAGTGCAATTAACTCCAAAACCGAAAATTCCATTAAGTTCCATGTTAATGGCTAATCAAGAACCATTATTTGGTTGTCTCCCAGCCCACTAGGCTACCTCCCTTGGCAGCTAGGGTTACCTTGACTTTTCATCTCCATGCCAAAAGAAATTTTGGCAAAAAGAAAGTTAAATTCGTTCTTAGCAAGGTTTGAACCCACAACCATTTAATCACAAAGCAAGTGCACAACCAATTCAATCATTCATGTTTTTTAATAATTCTTATAATTTGAGGATTACATTATCACTAATCATATTCAAACATAACATTACAATAATACTCATATTAAAATAACATGCAATTGGCACACATAGGACTTGAACCCAAGTCATCTCACATAATTAAGTACTTTCACCATTTGAACTAGTACTTTTTCACATTATAACAATTCACATTAAATGCCATAAAAGCTCCTACTACCCGCATTTATTAAATAATTATTTAATTTTTTCAGGTCTTACATCAGTAGCAATGAAGAGAAAGCCCATTACAAAGCTTGGGAAAGGTCAAATAGACTTAACTTAATGTTTATGAGAATGAGCATAGCAAGCAATATTAAGTCAGTTATCCCCAAAATCAATAACGCAAAATAATTTATGAAATTTGTGGAAGAGTGTTCTCAAACTGCTGATAAGTCTCCCGTTGGGCATTGATGAGTACGTTGACCATCATGAATTTTTACAGTCCGTATACTATGCACGAGCATGTGATCAAGATGACAAATATCGCAGCAAGACTTAAATCTCTAGGAATGGTAGTCAATGAATGTTTTCTCATGTAGTTCATTCTGAACTCATTACCGTCTGATGTGGGTTCGTTCCAGATGAACTACAACACCATGAAAGACAAGTGGAATGTGCATGAATTGCACAATATGCTAGTTCAGGAGGAGACCCGACTGAAGAACTTAGGAAGCCACTTTATTCAATATGTGAAGAATCAAAGAGCTGGAAAGAAATTTACTAAGAAACATGGAAAGGGTAAATGACCACTAAAGGTTGATGAGTCCTCAGCGAAAATTCAGAAGAAAAATGACAAATTTCATTTTTGCGGAAGTTTGGACATTTCTAGAAGGATTGCATAAAGCGTAGAGCTTGGTTCAAAAAGAACGGTGAACATAATGCTTACGTATGTTTTGAATCAAACTTAACTGAAGTTCCCCATAATACATGGTATATTAATTCTGGATGTATGACTCATGTTTCTATTGTGATGCAGAGATTTCTTTCAACCCGAACCATAAACCCAAGTGAAAAGTTTGTCTTCATGGGCAATAAAGAGAAGCTTCCAGTGGAAGCTGTCGGGACTTATCATCTAATCCTCGACACTGGATATCACTTATACCTTATGGATAATTTTTATGTACCTAGTAGCACTAGAAATTTATTTTTATGTCTAAGCTTGATGTTGCTGGATACTCTTTTAAGTTTGGAAATTGTTGTTTCAGTTTACTTTTATGGTTGGATCTAGTACACTTTATGATGTTTTATATAAATTGAATTTGGATAATTTATATGATGAAATTCTTATGACCTTGCATCACAATGTTGTCACTAAATGTAGTTTAATGGATGAACGATCTGCTTATTTGTGGCGTAAGCGTTTGAAACATATTTTCAAAGAAAGAATACAAAGATTAGTAAAGAATGAAATCCTTTAGGATTTGGATTTTACTGATTTGAATGTGTGTGTGAATTGTATTAAAGGCAAACAAACAAAACACACAAAGAAAGGAGCTACAAGAAGCACTCAGCTTCTTGAAATCATACACACTGATATATATGGTCCGTTTGATGTAAATTCTTTCAATAAAGAGAAGTACTTCATCACCTTTATTGATGATTTTTCGCATTATGGATATGTCTATCTACTACATGAGAAATCTCTATCAGTGAATGCCTTAGAAGTTTATATAAATGAAGTGGAAAGGCAATTAGACATAAAGGTGAAAGTCGTAAGGTTTGATAGAGTTGGTGAGTATTATGGAAGATATGGTTAGGAGTATGTTAAGTAATTCATGTTTACCTATATCATTATGGATGTATGCTTTAAAGACTATCATGTATTTATTGAACAAGGTTCCTAGTAAAGTTGTTCAAAAGACTCCTTTTGAGTTGTGGACGAGTAAGAAACCCAGTTTGAGACACCTGTATTTTTGGGGTTGTTAGGCAGAAGTAAGAGTATACAATCCCGTAAGAAAAAAAACTGGATGAAAGAATAATTAGTGGATATTTCATTGGTTTTCCAGAAAAATCAAAAGAGTATATATTTTACTGTCCTACCCATAGTACGAGAATCGTTGAAACTGGAAATGCTCGGTTCATTGAGAATGGTGAAACCAGTAGGAGTGAAGCTTCACGAAATGTGGAGATTAAGGAAGTTAGAGTACAACTTCCTATAGCTAGTACTTATTTATCAAGAGTTATTGTTCCACGTGTTGTAGAAGCTCACAACAATCAAGAACAACAACAAATTAATGATCTTGAGGTTAACAACAAACTGGTAGTAGAATAACCACAAGAAATAGTATTAAGAAATGGTGATAATTCTGATAAGTGGTTAGATGCCATGAAAGATGAGCTTAAATCAATGACACATAATGACGTATGGGACTTTGTGGAATTGTTAGAAGGATGCAAAAGAGTTTGATGTAAATGGGTCTTTAAGACTAAGCGTGACTTTCAAGGCAATATCGAACATTACAAAGCCCGACTTGTTGCTAAAGGTTTTACTCAGAAAGATGGCATTGACTATAAGGAAACATTTTCACTTGTTTTTAAGAAAGATTCTTCTAGAATTATCATGACATTAGTAGTTCATATGATCTTGAGTTGCATTAAATGGATGTTAAAACTGCTTTTTTGAATGGAGATTTAGAAGAGGATGTTTATATGGACCGGTCGATGGGGTCTACTGAAGAAGGAAAGGAACACATGGTGCGTAAATTTTGAGAGATCAATATATGGACTTAAGCAAGCTTCTCGACAATTGTATCTTAAGTTCAATGATACTATTATGTCCTTTGGATTTAAGTAAAACACTGTTGATCAGTGTATATATCTAAAGGTCAGTGGGAGTAAGTTTATATTTCTGATTATGTATGTTGATGATATCTTGCTTGCGACTAATGATCTTGGTCTACTAAGTGAGACTAAGAAGTTTCTCTCTAATAACCTTGGAATGAAAGATATGGGTGAAGCATATTATGTGATAGGAATAGAAATATTTCGTGATAGATCACAATGACTGTTAGGTTTGTCTCAAAAAGTATATATTAATAAAGTTTTAGAGAGATTCAGAATGGATAAATGTTCAGCATCTCCTGTTCCAATACAAAAAGGAGACAAGTTTAGTCTCATGCAATATCCAAAGAATGATTTGGAAGGGAAACAAATGGAAAATATCCCTTATGCATCTGTTGTTGGGAGTTTGATGTATGCTCAAACATGTACGAGACCATATATGAGCTTTGTAGTTGGTATGCTTGGTAGATACCAAAGTAATCCAAGACTTGAGCATTGGAAAGCTGCAAAGAAAGTTTTAAGATACCTAGAAGGAACAAAGAATCACATGCTTACTTATAGAAAATCTTATCACCTTGAAGTGATAGGTTATACAGATTTAGACTTTGCCGGTTGTGTGGATACAAAAAAGTCTACATTTGGTTATGTGCATCTTGTAGCCAGAGGAGCAATTTCATGGATAAGTGGGAAGCAGTCTGCCATTGCTGCATCCACCATGGAAGCTGAATTTGTGGCATGCTTTGAGGCCACTGTTCAGGCTAATTGGTTGTGGAACTTTATTTCAGGTCTTGGAGTAGTCGATAGTATTTCCAAGCTGCTGAAAATTTATTGTGATAATTCTGCAACAGTCTTCTTTTCTAAAAATGACAAGTATTCCAAAGGTGATAAGCATATGGAGTTGAAATACTTTGTCGTTAAAGAAGAAGTTTAGAAATGTAGAGTGTCAATAGAACATATTAGCACAAATTTTGTGATTGTTGACCCTTTGACAAAAGGGTTATCGCCTAAATTGTATGTTGGCCATGTAAATAATATGTGCATTATGTCTACTAGTGAATGTTAAATGTTGATTGTTCATGTTATTAATATGTGACACTCTGAACTCCCTAATGTATAAGTTTATGAAATCTGTGTTTTCTTCTTTATGTTTCTGCATGCAAATTATGATGAAGAAAACAAACTATGTTATGTTATTATTTTGGAAAAATGACATTGTGTTTGAACCCATTATGAACTTCTCGTTTTAAGGTCATATTAAGGAGAAATGTGGATGATACAATAGTACATGGAAGGGATCATATCGACCGAATGATGTGTGATCGCCATGACTCTTATTATTTCTATATCTTTAATTATGAATAACGATAGAACCAATTTATGTAAGGTCTTTTAATGCATGTTATGTTTATGTATTAAATCACATAATGTTATGACATTATATGAGTCAAGTGGGAGAATGTTAGAATTAATTGACAAATTAATTCTATTATGTGACTAATTTGAAATATTATGATGGATCCAATTATGATTTAATAAAATTTAAAGACCTATTGGTTATTATTATGGGAAGTGATAATAAAATAAAATAAAGATAAAATAAAAACCAACTTAAGGGACGTTGGTTTATAAAAGGGATTGGGGTTATATCTCTGGCCATAAGGTTCTTTTCATAGTAACCCATCACGAACGTGTGAGAAGAGAAAAGAAAGGCAAAGAGATAGATTGAGAAACAGTGGTTGGATAACACACAAAAATTACAGCACAAATTGAAGAACGTATATTTACATGATCTATTATGGATCAATGTTAGTGCTCTATTATATTTTATTGTGTGAAAATCTTAAATATTAAAGATTCTTAATTGTTTTACAATCGCATCTCCCAATTTATTTGCACAGGGCTTCCCACACATGTATGACAAGTGTTGTGGCCTTTTTGGTGTATGGGAATGAAATTGTAATGACTTAGTTTGTGTGACAAATGCTTACCACATATGTGTGACAATTGTTGTGCCATTAGTATGGAACTAGAGTCAAGGCATTTCATAAGTTTGGGTTCATAAGAAGTTTAATGTAATTACTATTGGCAATAACAAGTTAATTTAAGTGGGTGTGTATAATTTTCCAAGTTTTCGACTTGTATAAAAAGTCCACCGCAACTCTCCACTTATTTACACAGGACTTCCCACGTATGTGTGACAGGTGTTATGGTATTTTGTTTGGACACCAGTGAAGCCAATTCATTAGTTGGGTTCATAAGCATTTCAATGTAATTATTATGGTCCATTTTAAGTACATTTAACATGGTGTGTGTAATTTTTCAAGTTTTCGAAAACTTGTACAAAATGTCTTTGCAGCGCCCTACTTATTCGCACATGACTTCCCACATATGTGTGACAAGTATTGTGACATATGAACCCAATCCACAAACAAGAAAACACTCAACCCCCACAATAGACACACTGAAAACAATGAAAGGAAAACCATACTCACAATCACCCATGAACCCGATGATACAAGACACTAGGGCTGGGTTTTAATGGTACTGAACTATGGACTATCCATACTACATTGTACTAGAAAAACTAAACTATTTTAACAAAAATTGAATTGTACTATTTTGAAGTTCAATTAAAAAAAATTGAACCCTTACGTTTGCAATTCAATTAACTGCTTTAAACTGTTTTTTAAAAGTTAAAGTAGTAAAACAATAAAATTGGACAGTACAATATGTCAAAATTGAGTACCACGAAATGCGTGAAATGGTCACGTGATTACTTATTGAACCTTTGAGAAAGTGGAAAGACTAAAGATTCAAGTTTTTTGTGAATCAGGCGTTGGTGTTGTTGTATGTTTATTATGTTAGGAACAAGACAATAAAGGAAAGAATAAAGGAGAGAAAAATAGACACAGAGAATTTAACGTGGTTCGGCGTACAATGTGTATGCCTACGTCCACGACTACACTAGGAAGTATTTGTATTTCTGGTGTATCTTAAAGCTTTACATAGAGTCTCTTATATAGTAAAATAGAGAACAACATCTCACTATTCTAAGCGATGTGGGACTAAATCAAGCACCATAATTCTAACAATTCTCCCACTTGGGGTTTGATTTACATTACCACCTAGTGTAGTGCCTTCATCATCAATTTTCTCGAAGGCCAGTCGAGGCAATGCAAAGTCTCAACTTAGTTGTTGTACAGTCTTGGTCAACATATCAGCTGGATTCTCTGCACCTGGAATCTTCAACAAAATCAAATCTCCATCATTTATCAAGTTTCTGATAAAATGATACTTCAATTCAATGTGTTTGCATCTGGAGTGAAGAATTGGATTTTTAGCAAGACAAATGGCACTTTTGACTATCATTGAACAATGAAGGTTCATCTTGCCCTTTTCCTAATTCTTTTAGAAGATTCTTCAACCATATCATCTCTTTTGCTGTTTCTGAGATAGCTATATATTCAGCTTCAGTGGTTGAAAGGGAGACTCTTCCTTGAAGTTTGGACTTCCAACTGATAGCTGTGCCACCCAATGTAAAAATATAACCTGTTGTGCTCTTTCTACCATCCAAATCACCTCCCAAATCTGCATCAGAAAACCCCTGTAAAGTGAGATTACTTCTTTTAAAGGACAAATGCATCTTTGAAGTGCCCTTCAAATATCTCAATATCCACTTCACGCCTTCCCAATGCTCCTTTCCGGGATTGGATAGAAACCTGCTCACAACTCCCACTACATGTGCTATATCAGGTCTGGTGCAAACCATAGCATACATCAAGCTCCCTACTGCAGATGCATATGGCACTTTAGACATGTGATTTTCTTCTTCCTCTGTCTGAGAAGATTGCCTTTTTGAGAACTTTAAGTGAGTTCCCAAAGGTGTATTCCTGGTTTTAGCATTTCCAACATTGAACCTGCTAAGCAATTTTTCTATATATTTTTCCTGAGATAAATTTAGAATACCTTTAGATCTATCCCTGGAAATTCTCATACCAAGAATTTGCTTGGCTGGACCAAGATCCTTCATTTCAAAATTTTCTGACAATTGTTTCTTCAACCTGTCAATTTCTGCCATATTAGTACCAGCAATCAACATGTCATCAACATACAAGGCAAGAATGATATAACTATCAACATGTTTCTTCACGTAACAACAATGATCTTCTTCACATCTGTGAAATCCTGAGTTTCTCATAAACTCATTAAACTTCTTATACCATTGTCGCGGTGCTTGTTTCAACCCATACAAACTTTTATGAAGCTTGCATACAAGATTCTCTTTGCCTTGTACTTCAAAACCTTTTGGTTGTGCCATAAAGATTTCTTCCTCAAGATCTCCATGTAGGAATGCAGTTCTCACATCTAACTGCTCCAGATGAAGATTTTCTGCAGCTACTATACTCAAGATAACTCTGATGGTAGTCATCTTGACAACAGGAGAGAAAATTTCTGTGAAGTCAATTCCTTGTCTCTGTTGGAACCCTTTCACTACGAGTCTAGCCTTATATCGTTTGCTGCCATCTGGTTCTTCTTTTAACCGATAGACCCACCTGTTTTGCAAAACCTTCTTTCCTTCTGGAAGCTTGGTTAAAGACCATGTCTTATTCTTCTGAAGAGACTTTATCTCATCTTCCATTGCTAGCTCCCACTTAATAGATTCACCTCCCTGCATAGCCTCAGCAAAATGCTCTGGCTCACCAGCATCAGTCAACAACAAGTAATGCAATGAAGGGGAGTACCTTTGTGGTGCTATAATTGTTCTACTAGACCTTCTAGTCGGTAATTCAGGAGTTACTGACTCAATTATCTGTTCAGGTTCTGACCCAAACTTTGACTCGGGCTCTGACTCAGGCTCTACTTCTGTATTCTGCCTTCTGTTGGCTACATCACTTTCTGAAATTTCTTCTAATGATACCTGCTCTGGCTTTTTATTTGCATTTGCAAATTCTGCAGTTCTGTCCTTATAGAACATGTTTTCATTAAAAGTAACATTTCTACTTCTGATAATTTTTTTGTTTTGGTCATCCCAAAACCTGTAGCCATACATGTCAGATCCATAGCCAATGAAATAGCATCGCTTTGCCTTAGGGTCCAATTTATCTCTACTATTAGAGTTCAACAAAATATATGAAGCACAACCAAAAACTTTCAGATGTGAAAGGTTTACCTCATTTCCAGACCATACTTCTTCAGGTAACTGATAGCCTAAAGGAACTGATGGTCCTCTGTTTATGAGATAGGCTGCTGTGCTTATTGCATCTGCCCAAAATACCTTGGGTAATCCTGACTAGATTCTCATACATCTTGCTCTCTCATTCAAGGTTCTATTCATTCTTTCTGCCACACCATTTTGTTCTGGTGTTCCTAGAACCGTCTTGATCATTCTGATCCCATTCTCTGAACAAAACTCCTTGAATTGATTACTGTCATATTCTCCACCATTATCAGACTTCAAACATTTAATCTTTAAACCTGTTTGAGTCTCAACCTCCTGTTTCCACCTTTTAAACACAGAAAACACATCAGATTTATTTTTAAGAAAATAAACCCATACCTTTCTTATAGAGTCATCAATGAAGGTTACGTAATACTGTGAACCTCCAAGAGATTTCACTAGAGCTGGCCCCCAAACATCTGTATGCACTAGTGCTAGTCTTTCAACTTTAGACGACTTACTTGTTTTGGAGAAGCTAACCTTTTTCTGCTTTCCAAAGATACAATGTTCGCAAGGTCCAACATCAACATGCTTCAAGTTAGGTATTTTACCTTTTGAGACCATGAGCTTCATTCCTTTCTCACTCATATGCCCAAGCCTTTGATGCCACAAAGAGGAACTGTTGCCAACTTCTGCAACTGATATCATATCCTCATCTGCAATCATGTAAAGAGATCCTCGCTTCTTCCCACGAGCAACAACAAGATTACCTTTCATTACTTTCAGTGTCCATCTCCAAAGGTGGTGTAATGACCTTCATCATCCAACTGCCCTACAGATATTAAGTTTCTCTTTAAGGCAGGAATATGTCTGACATTATTCAAAGTCCACACACTTCCATTAGAGGTTCTGATATTGATATCACCTCTTCCTATAATATCAAGAGATTTCCCATCTGCAAGGTAGACCTTCCCAAACTTTCCTGGAACATAGTTAGATAATAGTTCTAAGGAAGGTGTAGTATGGAATGACGCACCTGAGTCCATAATCCATGAATCAATAGAACTATCTAGACTACATAATAGTGCATCTTCAATTTCATCAGTTGCTGCATTTGCTGATTGATCATCATCTTGCCTCTTGTTGTTGTTCTTCCTTGGAGCCCTACATTGATTTGTAAAGTGACCCCTTTTCTGACAATTCCAACAAGTGATATCATTCCGGAATTTTGGTTTTGATTTCTCTCTAGACTTTGATCTACACCGGCCTTGATTACGACCTTTCTGGCTACTTCTTCCTCTAGTTTCAGTACTCAATGCTGAACCGGAACTAGAACTGGAAGATTCCCCTGAACTTTTCCTGCGAACATCTTCGCTTAAGATCATGTCACGGATGTTATCAAGCTTCAACTTACTATTACTTGCAGAATTACTAACTGCAGTAACAGTTGCACTCCAACTTTCCGGAAGAGATGATAATAAAATTAATGCTTTCACCTCATCATCAAATGTTATCTGCACTGATGTCAACTGCACAATAATTGTATTGAATTCACTAATATGATTAGTAATCGAGTTACCTTCACCCATTTTTAGGTTGACAAGCCTGCGAATCAAATACACTTTATTGGCTGCAGATGGCTTCTCATACATATTTGACAATGCCTTCATCAAATCTACGGTTGTGTTCTCGTTCATGATGTTGAACGCAACATTCTTGGCTAATGTCAACCGGATCACACCGAGTGTCTGCCGATCTAACAAATCCCATTCTGCCTGCTCCATGTCGGTTGGCTTCTGCCCTGTTAAGGGTAGATACAACTTCTTCTGATACAAGTAGTCCTCTATCTGCATCTTCCAGAACCCGAAGTCACTGCCATCAAACTTCTCAATCCTCACCTTCCCTTCTTCCAATGCCATTGCTCTTGCTGCTTTGACGAAAGCTCCTACTGCGGCTTTTGACCAAAGCTCCTGCTACGACTTTTGACCAAAGCTCCTGCTGCCTTTGACCAAAGAATTTAACGTGGTTCGGCGTACAATGTGTATGCCTACTTCCACGACTACACTAGGAAGTATTTGTATTTCTGGTGTATCTTAAAGCTTTACATAGAGTCTCTTATATAGTAAAATAGAGAACCACATCTCACTATTCTAAGCGATATGAGACTAAATCAAGCACCATAATTCTAACATATTATTTACAATATAATCCACTACGTAATTGTATATGATTTCAAGATTTATGTGAAAAGAAAAAGTTTCATGAATAAGAAATTAAATACTTTAATTTATAAGTTCATAATTATTGTAATTGTGGTTTTTGATATTTTTCTAAAAATAATGTTTCTAAATAGATAAACTTACGAAAATTGTTCTATGTTAAAATCATAAAAAAGGTAAGGAATGAAAAGAAAGAACGAGTTATGAGATTCTATTAATAGAGATGTTTTCATGTAGCTTTTTCAAGTATTTACTAATAAAGATAAATAATAGATAATAATTAAATTAAGTTTCTTTAGACAAAAATAGTTAAGTGATACAAGTTTTAATTTTATAAGTATTGATACTAATATTTAATTTTTTTCATAAGAAACAACATAATTTTAGTTAAGCTAATATAAATTACTTAAAAGGAAAGAAGTATTATGTATAAATATAATCAAACTAAAGTAATTAATATAAATTATTTAATGTTAAACATGTATGACATATAAACAAAATATAATATTAAATAGGTATGGGCAAAATAAATATCATTTGAATAATTTTTAAAGTTCTTATTTTGTTATTAGATGGATTTTTCATTGTTAGAAACTCTAGAAACTCTCACACTAGATATTTTTGAAATTGATCATTTACCTCCTTGTAATTGAATAATTTAGTTAAGTAATATAAAAACAATTTAAAACCAGTTCGATTCAAAAGTATTGTAGTTTGGTTCAAGAATAGTACAGTTCGGTTTGAAAATAGTGAAGTTTAGTTAAAAAAAATGCAGTTCGATTCAAAGGATAGTGCAGTTCGAAAAAATATGCAGGGTTCATAGTAATTCAGTTCTATTCATATTACAGTTCAATTCAATTCAGTACAGTCATGTACAGTTCAATTTTTTAAGATAAAAAGCAGTTAAGTTCAATTTGTTTGAACTATTTTTTAGTTCAGTTCAGGTGAATTTTTTTTAGTTCAATACAATTTTTATCAATACAGTGTGTTTTTTTAGTTCAATACAGTGTGCAGTCTACACGACACACAACACACCCACCACTAATCAAACCCAAAATCATGAACAACACTAATGAGATCTGAGCCTAACCACATAAGACACTGACACCAATCTCAACCCAAAACTTTAAGGCGTTAGGTTTATGGGTCTTTATCCTTATATAGTGCTCTACTTTCTCATTTCTGGTCAATGTGGGACTTAGACTCACACTTGAATTCCTAACAATTCCCACAACTCACCAATGCTTGCAATTGGTGAAGAAACACGAACACGAAAACACTTAAATGAAGCAGAAACATGATTGGGTTTAATGGTTGCGCTTCCGAAGCGAAGACACAGTGCTCACTTGCGCCAATGCAGAGAAAAGTTTGGCCCCCTAGTGCACTCGTAACCAATGCAAATAAAAAATAAAAAAACGAATTTTAAAATTGACACTAAGGAGTGTAAAAAATGAGTCAAATAAAAGTATCAAAATATTGTTTCCGTTCAGATTTTAGCTGCAAATTTCAGAATAACAATGATGTAAAAAAAGTTATTTTAATAGAATGATTTTGGAAACTAGGGCTCAAGATACACTATTAATCGATCAAATATACCAATTTTAAACTGTTCCAGAAGTTTTGATGTGTTATTATAAATCTAATTATACGGTATTTTTGAATTGTATTTTTATATTTGTATTAACCTTTTAATAATCTTTTCATAAGATATAAAAAAATTTGCGAAGAGATGCAACGAAGTTTGAAAAACACTTCAAAATACAATTTCGTAATTTTATAATTTAGGCAGTGCATGAAGAAATAAATGTAGTGCATGAAGAAAAGGCCCAACAATGAGACCTCATGTTTCCAGCTTATAGGCCTAAAATTGAACGCCCACGTCAGAATTTTATGGGACACATACTACTAAGGGCCAAGCCTTCCATTTCAAACATCACCCTATCCTTTGGACATAAGAAAAAGTAAAAAATAAATATAATTAATCAATTTATCAATTTGTTTTTGACATTGATTTAAGTTTCGAATCTTTAATAATCAACCATGTGCACACTGCATATCAGGTGAAAAATGTCATCCAAAAAGAAAAAAAATAATATATATATATATATATATATATATAAATTTTTATCCTTCATATACTTTAGAAAGTTATAAAATAATATTCTGAATATAATTTACTTTAAGGAAAATTATATTATGGTTGAATTAGATTTTTAAATTTTATCAGTTGAATTTAGGAATAACAAAAATGTGTGTCTCAATAGGTATTATGAATTCGTTCCTAATTTAAAAGGGAATTTTCAGAATAAAGATACGAGTGTAATATCTAATTTTCTAATTAGATATAAGAAATAAAGATGTATATATATATATATATATATATATATATATATATATATATATATATATATATATATATATATATATATATATATATGTATAATTTTATTATTTAATTTGATAATCTTTCTTGTTTGTCTTTTGCTACATAGATTTTTGAAGGGACTATAGCGGTCATAATCCTCCAAAAATTTTAAAAAATTTTAAATTAATATATTAATATATTTATATATTTAAATTTTTATTTCTTTTTAATTTTAAATTATATGTAGTGTATATATTAGGAATTTATGAAAATTAAATTAGATATCTCTTTATTTCTTTTATAATACAACATTTGAATTTAAATTTTATTGGAATTTAGAGAAGGGAATGAAATACATTTGAAATATTTTAAAATTTAATTTTTTTTCTTTTTATAGTAATTTAAAATTATTTTTTTGTCATTTTTTCATTTTTTTATTGTTATATTGTACTTTAATTTGAAATTTATACAATTATAATTTTTTTAAAATATTTGACATTACAAAAAATAAAATATTATTTTAATATTAAATATTTGATAATATTATGTAAAGCCTATTTTTTTCTTTAAACGTTTTGGGCCTGGTTTTATTAGAGGGCCCAAGGTCAGCTAACTTGTTACCTCTAGGATCCCCTTTTAGCCACTCACTTCCTATTATGTCTCCTAAAACCAAAACAGCTCACTTACCTTTCCCCTCTTTTGAAACAAGAGTTGTTAAAAGCAGATCTGTCTAATTATCTTTATCACAAGGGGATCTGAATTGATTAACAAGCTTTTCTTTGGTTTAAGGTGAATCTTGAAGAAATCTTTAAGTTTTAAAGCTCAATTAATCAATTTCACAATTCTGAGTTAATGGACTGTTTTACCTCAATCAAGAAAGATTGTGAGAGAAGAGAAAGAAGCAATGCACACCAATTTATACTGGTTCGATTCAAGATGAATCTACATCCAGTCTTCTCCTAAGTAACTCACTTAGGAGGATTCCACTAACACAAATAGGATCCAAGAATTATGAAAACACCTATATAATTCTAGACCCTAAAAACCCAAGAACTTGATTCACCAATCAAGAACTCCCCCTAGGAGCAATGCATCCACGCAATTGCACCTAGGCCTACACTTCACACAGTGAAGCAACTGTAATCAGAAATACAATAAACAGAATCAAGAAACGAATACACCTATGTTGTGCAGATTTGACAATATGCTCCTTGATTCAAGCAAGACCCATTATGGTAGAATCAACTATCAATCTTCTTGGATCTGCACTTGAATGATCTTCCAGAATACTCAATATCTCTGTGACTCTCAGAAGGCTCTCTCTCAGAAAAACTGCATGATCTATCAATTTTCTCCAGACTTAAAACAAATTTTAAAACCTGCTTTTATACAGAGTTTTCTGTTATTGTTAATTGATTAGCAATTTACCTAATCGATTATCGTGAGTATATTTTCACTGCCTTAGTGTAGTACTCACAGCTAATCCATTAGTTAAACAGTTAGCCATTCATGTATGCACAATCAAGAGTGTAATAGACCATTGTAGCACAAAGCAGGCCTAAATTTACATCTGATAAATTTCATGTATGCCTAATGCATAACCTAACTAGACCAAAGCTATGTTCTGTTCTAATCCAGTAGACAATCTCCCCCTTTTTGATGATGTCCAAAACTTGGATTGTGATAGGCCTGCCTGCAACACATAAAGCAAACAACAACAACAGCACATACCATATACCATTAACACACTCCCCCTACCAACAATATACCATTCTCCCCCTTTTTGGACATTAGCTAAAAGATGAGGGGGTGAGCCACGCAACATATTCAGTATGAAATACAGGACAGCAGAAAAAAATATAACCATACAGTGCAGCGATGTAAGATATGCAACAAAGGATAATGCAAGCAAGGTGCAGTTAACAGTTGCGCATAACAAACAGGATAAAACAGAGTATATAGCACATTACAGGCCCAACCAAAATAATCCTAGGCTAAGGGAGCTGTACTAGGATAACCAAAAAAGAACACACACACACCTCAAGGACTACGAGTGATCCTAAGGCCAAGGGATACAAACTGAAGGTGTAAAGGGTTGGTAAACTAGGCTATTCTTCGTCAGTGGCATCTTCAAATTGCTCACTCTCACTACCTTCTGCAGTGTCAATAGCGGCTTCAGGATTAAGAGGGGCACGACTAGTGTTGAGTAGAGCCAGTTGTTCTTGGACAGCTGTGAGTTGGTGCTCAATGGAATCCAACTTGGACATCCAGGTGTGATGATGGTCAAACAGAGTAGTGACTATACGCAGCATTTCCTGCTCGTAGTGAGTTCTGGTGGCATCAGAGGGGGCTTTAGCAGCATCCATAAAGTCATTATCAGGTTCATCTTTGAAACTCCAGGTGGTGCCCCGAAAAGACATTCCCATGTGGTGAAGGGCATTTGCACCAATCAAGCTTGTGTGATTTGGAGTGTAGGAGGCTTCACCAGAGAAATTCACTTTGTAGTGCTCAAGGACTTTGCACACAAATATAGCATAGGGCAGAGGATAGTTGGGTAGCTTGATAGCCTTTTGCATTGTATCAGAGACCACTTCAGACCAGTCTATAAGAATGTTGGATTTGAAAGCGTGGATAAGGAAAACATCCTCTGTTGTGAGTTGGGCGTGATTTCCGTTATGGGGAACCAAAATCCAAGCAGTTAGGAACGCGAGCACCCGTTCGTCTTTCTTCATCCAACCGACGCAGAAGATACTGTAATCACGTTTGGCTGTAGGATCCCGCAAGCAACCTTGGTAGATGTCCAGGCGGTTTGCCCCAGGAAACCCTCGATGGGCCAGAATGCCTGCTATACGGAAACCAGCAATGGAGGTCCAAACATCTAGGGTTAAGACAATGTTTACCCCTTTGACACGCGAACTGAGAAGATCCTCTTCACACGTGAGATTTGCGTAGAAAACCCTAACCAAATCTGGGTAGATATCACCAGTGAGTTGGACAAACGTCTCCAGGTGTTGGAAGGAGATAAGCTCTAAGAATGCAAAGCCGTGATTGCGGAAGAAGGATAGTTCAACGTGCTTGTGGTTGATGATTTTGCGATTTCGAAAGGAACCATTAAAATTTTCTTGAGCTTCGGGATCACTGATCTAGCCATCAATGTCTGGATCCCGTTGCTTGGTTGCCATTCGCTTGATGCGCTTGCGAGAGGAAGAGGAAGATGCCATGACGGAGTGGTTGAGGGGGCAGGGTGATGAGTGAATCAGTGGTGGAAAAGGAAAGGGGAAAACCTAGGGTTTGAGAGAGATTATGGAGTACGTGGGTCCTGGGTTCAAAAGTTAAGACTGCTATTAAGAGCAGGGATGTACTTACCTAATGGATTAGGGGGCTCCTTTTAAGAAATTAGGGAGCAACTATGTGAGGCAAGACTTAACACAGACTGGACTCAAACAAAACACGATAATGGATTAAGGCCAAGGTTAGGCAAGTAGCTACACAGTCTGGACACAATATGCACACAAGCAGATGCAGAATCCAAAGCGAACCAGGTATGAAAAAAATTATGCTAATCATATATGCAGTTTGCATGTAATTGGAAATGTAACATAACAGTTTAGATAGGGAGAATGTGACAGGCAAGACACATGCAGCAGAACAGAAAATGAAAGAAAAAATAGGACAACAGTTAACTAAGCATAGTGAATGAGAGCAAGTGATGTCCAAAATACCCAATTCATTTCTAAGAGTGTAAAACCTTTCTCTGGCCAGAGGTTTAGTAAATATGTCTGCCAGTTGATGTTGTGTGTCAATGTACTCAACCTTGCACTCTCCCTTTGACACATGATCCCTAATAAAATGGTGCCGAATTTCAATATGCTTGGTCTTAGAGTGCAGAACTGGATTTTTAGTGAGATTAATTGCACTGGTGTTGTCACATTTCAGAGGAATATGATTAAGGTGGATGCCATAATCCTCAAGTTGATTTTTAATCCAGATAGATTGGGCACAGCAGTTGCCAGCAGCGATATACTCTGCTTCAGTAGTGGAAAGAGCAACACAGGCCTACTTTTTGGAGTGCCATGAGATTAGAGAGCAACCTAAGAGGTAGCAGGTTCCACTGGTGCTCTTCCTGTCCGTCTTATAATCCCCAAAATCTGAATCACTATATCCTATCAGGGAGATATTAGAGCCATGAGGATACCACAGGCCTAGGTTTCTAGTGCCTTTAAGGTATTTAAAGATGCGTTTAACAGCGGTTAGGTGAGATTCTTTGGGGCAGGACTGAAATCTGGCGCATACACACACAGTGTGCATAATATCTAGATGGCTTGCTGTGAGATATAGAAGTGATCCTATGATGCCACGATATTTAGTCTGATCCACTGCAGGCCCTGTTTCGTCAGTGTCTAAATAGCAATTTGTAGCCATAGGAGTTGATGATTCCTTGTAAGTTTCCATGTGAAATTTTTTTAGTAGCTTAGTGTAGTACTTAGATTGATGGATAAAGAGTCCATGTTGTCCTTGTTTAATTTGGAGCCCTAGAAAGAATTGAGCTCCCCCATCATGGATATTTCAAACTAATCTTGCATGTTTTTGGAGAATTCTTTGCATATAAGAGTATTTGTTGAGCCAAAAATGATGTCATCCACGTAGATTTGAACAAATAGTAGATCATTTTTAGCTTTCTTAATGAAGAGTGTTGAGTCCACCTGCCCTCTTTGAAATCCGCTTTGAATCAAGAATTCACTTAGCCTTTCATACCATGAGCGAGGTGCTTGCTTAAGTCCATAGAGTGCCTTTTTTAGCTTATACACATGATCTGAAAACTCATAATCTGTGAATCCAGGGGGCTGTGCCACATAGACTTCTTCCTTGATAAAGCCATTCAGAAATGCACTCTTCACATCCATTTGGAAGAGTTTGAATTGTAGTAAGGATGAAATGGCAAGGAGGATTCAGATGGCCTCAAGTCGTGCTACAGGAGCGTAGGTCTCATCATAATCAATCCCTTCTTCTTGACAGTACCCTTTTGCTACCAATCTAGCTTTATTCTTGATAATCATTCCAGAATCATCCAACTTGTTGCAAAAGACCCACTTAGTGCCTATGATTTGCTGAGATTTAGTTCTTGGAACAAGATCCCATACATCATTTCTCTTGAATTGATCAATTCGTCCTGCATTGCTAGGAACCAATGTTCATCCTTGAGAGCATCACTCACTGACTTTAGCTCAAGTTGAGAAACAAAAGCTACATTTAGACAAAAGTAGCTTAGCTGCCTGCGGGTGGAGACAGCTTTAGAAATATCCCCTATGATGTTGTCAAGGGACATATTTTTAGGCACTATCCAGTCAGCAGGCAGATATGTTGCAGAGGTCGAATTCTCAGCTACTCCAGGTGATGAATCTGCTGCTGCAGGCTCAGGTTGTGTCAAATATGCACCTGTGTCATTTAATTATGCACTATTTCTTGGACCAGAGGAATTAACAGCATGACTGTCAATAATCTCATCAAATGCAACATGAATGGATTCCTCTATAGTTAATGTTCGTTTGTTATAGACTCGATAGGCTTTACTAGTTGATGAGTAACCTAAGAAGATGCCTTCATCATCCTTAGGATCAAACTTTACAAGATTGGATTTACCATTATTTAGTATGAAACACGTGCACCCAAAAGCTTTAAAGTAAGAGATATTTGGTTTTCTACCCTTGAAATTTTCATATGGTGTAAGTTTCAAAACAGGTCTAATTAAGACCCTGTTCAGTATGTGGCAGGCTGTACTTACAGCATCTGCCCCAAAGTATTTTGGTAAAGAATTGTCATTGAGCATTGTTCTTGCCAACTCTTCCAAAGAACTATTTTTTCTCTCTACCACACCATTTTGTTGTGGCGTTCTAGGAGCTGAGAAATTATGCGAAATGCCATGATGTTCACAAAACTTTTCAAAAAAATCATTTTGAAACTCACCTCCATGATCACTTCGAATGGATTTGATTTTCAAATCTTTCTCATTTTCAACAATTTTGGCAAATTTTCTAAAAACTGAGAAGGTGTCACTCTTAGATGAGATAAAGAAGGTCCATGTAAAGCGAGAATAGTCATCAACAAGTACAAGTGCATAATAATTTTCTTCTAAGCTTCTGGTCTTAGATGGCCCAAACAGATCCATATGTATCAGTTCTAATGGATTAGAGGTGGAAATATGTTGTTTTGACTTGAAGGATGTCTTTACTTGTTTACCCTTTTGGCATGCATCACACAACTTATCTGCTTTAAATTTTATATTAGGCAAACCAGTGACTAACTTCTTTGACACAAGCTTATTTAGGTGACCCATATGTATGGGTGCAAGTCTTTTATGCCAAATCCAAGGTTCATCATTTTTAGCAAATAGGCAAGCAATTGAATCAAATGAAGTGTTTTCAAAGTCCACCATGTATATGTTCTGGATTTTTTTTCCAACAAACACCAGTTCATTTGTGGATGCATGACATATTAAACAGTGATTAGCTTCAAAGGTTACTTTCAGATTCTTATCACACAGTTGGCTAATACTAAGTAAATTATGTTTGAGTCCATCAACTAATAAGACATCCTCAATTTCCACAACTGATGATGACCTTACCTTACCAGAACCAAGAATTTTACCTCTGTTGTTGTCACCATACATGACATGTCCACTTACTTTGAGTGAAATTTTGTTGAATTTCGTGCTATCACCTGTCATGTGCCTAGAACAGTCACTATCCAGATACCACATTGACTCCTTAGCTTCAGCATTTTCTTGCAAAATAGATTATTTTGATGAAGCAGGTACCCAGACAAACTTGGGTCCTCTTGTGTTAGACTGTGTTGCAGTGCTTTTGAGCACCCATTTGAATTTACCTTTAGGAACCCCACTGTTTTTAAAGTAACAGGAATTAGAAAAGTGGTCAGGTTCAGAACAATAGGTGCAGATAATGGAGGATGATTTACTGATGTTGAGGAATTTTCTACTCGATAATCGATTAGGGTTGCCAGTGTAACCAATTCCCTCTTTATTCAGCACACTCCTTTGGGATCCTAGAACAACATCTAGGTTGGATCTTCCTAGGGTGAATTTTAATAGGGTTTTCATTAAGTACTCTATCTTTTCTAGCTGTTCTGGACAGTACTTGCATCTGGACCTGGGATGTTTTTCAGATTTTTCTAATTTTTCCAAGCAAGTTGTTAGATTTTCATTTTCCTCTTCTAACTGTTTTATCCTACCCTCCAACCATTTAATCTCTTCTTTACGTTTGCTATTTGACTTTTGTAGTTTTGTAGCTTCCTTATGCAGTTCATTAAATGCATCAAGCAGTTCATAGTAGTCATTTTCCTCATGTTCAGATGTGAAACTACTCACACCATTTTTGGATGATTCTGCTTTAACCATCAGAAATATTATTTTCCTCTTCAGTGCTGTCATCAGATTCACTAGATGTGCTGGAATCATTTTCTTCCCAGGCAATGTAGGCTTTCTTTTCCTTCAGGTGCTTCTCTGCCTCATTTTTCTCTTCCAGTTTCTGCTTCATCTTTAGCACAGGGCAATATGCCTTGATGTGTCCTGTTTTGCCACACTCATAGCAGGTTTGTGTTCCAGATCTGGATTGCTTCTTGTTTCCTGCATGACTGTTATTAGTTTTATTCTTATACTTCAGGAATTTTGAGAACTTTTTCGCCATTAAGCTCAAGGCTTCACTGTCAGAGTTTCCATCGTTGGAGTCATCTGCAAAATCTGCTTTCTTCTGTTTCGCTGCAGATTTTACAACACTCTTCAAAGCTATTGTGTGCCTTTTTTCTCCATCCTCTTCTACCTTGAGTCTTCCAAGTTCTAGTTCATGTTCTCTCAGCTTCCCAAAGAGAGTGGCTATGTTCATGCTAGTTAGGTCTTTGGATTTTGAAATAGCAGTAACTTTGGGTTGCCATGTCCTGTTTAAACTCTTCAAGATCTTGATGTTGAGCTCTTCCTTGTCAAAGGTCTTGCCAAGAGCTAGGAGGTGATTTACTATATGTGTAAATCTCTTCTATACATCACAGATGCTCTCCCCAGTCTTCATTCTGAACATTTCATATTCTTGAATAAGAGTATTTTTCCTTGCACTTTTAACCTCATTCGTGCCCTCATGGGTGACTTCCAAGACATCCCACATCTCTTTGGCTGATTCACACACAGAGACCCTGTAAAATTCATCCAATGTTAGTGCAAAAGATATAATATTCTTAGCTCTAACATCATAATGTGCCCTCTTATTCTCAGGGGTCCATTGTGAGAATTCCTTAGGAAAAGTCTCTCCATCCACTATTTTAATTGGTTTAAAAGGTCCATTCACCACTGCATCCCATACCCCTTTGTCTACTGATTCAAGAAAGATTTTCATTCGAATTTTCCAGAATGGATAGTTTTCCCCAACAAATAGAGGGGGCATGTTAATGGATGCCCCTTCAGCAAAGGTTTGAGATGTATTAGACATAATAGGATCTTTCTAATCGATTAGCGTGCGATTAACCAGCTCTGGTGCCAATTGTTAAAAGCAGATCTGTCTAATTATCTTTACCACAAGGGGATCTGAATTGATTAACAAGCTTTTCTTTGGTTTAAGGTGAATCTTGAAGAAATCTTTAAGTTTTAAAGCTCAATTAATCAATTTCACAGTTCTGGGTTAATGGACTGTTTTACCTAAATCAAGAAAGATTGTGAGAGAAGAGAAAGAAGCAATGCACACCAATTTATACTGGTTCGATTCAAGATGAATTTACATCCAGTCTTCTCCTAAGTAACTCACTTAGGAGGATTCCACTAACACAAATAGGATCCAAGAATTACAAGAACACCTATATAATTTTAGACCCTAAAAACCCAAGAACTTGATTCACCAATCAAGAACTCCCCCTAGGAGCAATGCATCCACGCAATTGCACCTAGGCCTACACTTCACACAGTGAAGCAACTCTAATCAGAAATACAATAAACAGAATCAAGAAACGAATACACCTATGTTGTGCAAATTTGACAATATGCTCCTTGATTCAAGCAAGACCCATCATGGTAGAATCAACTATCAATCTTCTTGGATCTGCACTTGAATGATCTTCCAGAATACTCAATATCTCTGTGACTCTCAGAAGGCTCTCTCTCAGAAAAACTGCATGATCTATCAATTTTCTCCAGACTTAAAACAGATTTTAAAACCTGCTTTTATACAGAGTTTTCTGTTGTTGTTAATTGATTAGCAATTTACCTAATCGATTATCGTGAGTATATTTTCACTGCCTTAGTGCAGTACTCACAGCTAATCCATTAGTTAAACAGCTAGTCATTCATGTATGCACAATCAAGAGTGTAATAGACCATTGTAGCACAAAGCATGCCTAAATTTACATCTGATAAATTTCATGTATGCCTAATGCATAACCTAACTAGACCAAAGCTATGTTTTGTTCTAATCCAGTAGACATCATCAAAACCATTCTTCATTTCATAGGTGAGGTAGCTTCCCTTTCCAACAAGAGCTCTACTAGGGCTTAAGCTACTTCTTCCTCCGAGCATACCAAACACTTCTCCTCCAAGTAAGTTAAACACCAAACCTTCGGGTTTTCTTTCCCTTTTCAGTTTGGTTGCGTTGGTTCTATTTAAGGTTCATCCTTATAACCTTATTCCCGTTCTTGTGTGCATATTTTTAAGCTCTTTAATATGCTTCTAGAGTTGTGGTGCTCGTTCTATTAGTGTTTTTTCCCTTTCAAGTTTAAATTTCAGTCAATATAAGTGGAGCAAGGGCTTTTTTTTAAGTGTCTTTGCATGTTTTTTGCTCTTGAATTGTGCTTAAAATGTTAGTTTGATGTTCGTGGTTGTGTTTTTTTAGTTTTGTTATTTAGGATTTTTGGTGTTTGCATGCTGAAACTAGTGAAAACATGCTATTCTAGCTTAAGCGAGAGACTTTCAATACAAGGAACCCTTAAACCTATAATTCTTCGCTCACTCATGTGTTTGTTCCACGTGTATCACACTATTTTATTAGGTTTTTGCAAAGGGAAATGTTTGAGACATTTAACATTAATGAGGCATGAGCAACCATATAAGAGACCAAGACACCATTTACACTACTAAAAAAACTAATATTTTCTGCCAATTTTGTTTTGAACTTTTTTTGTAAGAAATACTTATAAATTTTGTTATGAAAAAAAAATTGCAGGAAATTGCTGCCAAATGTTTTGCAAAATATTTTGTATAAAACACTTTTCGCAACAAATTTTGTAGGAAATACTTGCTAATTCTATAATTTTGTAGGAAATAATTACCCACGAAGGAATTACCTACCAATTAAAATTCTTAAAAAAATAGCAGGAAAAAGTCTTTTCTTGCAAATTTTTTTAACCAATTTGCAAGAAAATTCTCATGTAATATGAGAATTTTTAGTAGTGTTACAACCAAAAACCTTAAGACAATGGATGTATGGGTTTTGTGTCTAATATACAACTCATCTTGTGCATTCCTACTTAATGTGAAACTCAATATCATAATTGAAATCCTAACAATCTCCCCTTCAAGTATGAGTTTTTTCCACATAGGTACACTTCGCTCAAGCAATACTGTTGACCAACTTGTACCACTGTTTACCATAATGAAGTTAAAACTATTTAAGAGGTTAAGACATCACCTTGAATCCAAAACCTTAAGGTTGTGGGTTTGTGAGTTCTTTTTCTTATATGTTGTTCATCTTTCTCATTCATATTTGTTAGGTGAAAAACGGCAAGTGCACCGGTCGCACGTAGCAAGTAATAAATATTGTTCTCTCCATAGGGACTTGTGCAACACGTGACAAATCTCACAATTCACAACTCAAATAGACAACAAAGCTCACAAAACAAAGAAACTCTTTTTGGTATTTTATCAAACAATTGGTGTGCAACAAAAATTTAACATAGATTATATACAATTTTCAAGACTAGATTTCATTCACTTTATTCTCATGCATTCACAAATATCTCAATTCCAATTTCATATCAAAATCAACTCACAAGAATACTCAAATCATATTCCTAACGACTTTGAGTCTATGATAACTCATCAAGTTCCAATTCCTTGAATCCTCAATAAGTAAAATCATGCATTAAGTTCAAAAGTCTTAAGATTACTGATGAATCATGTTCTATTCCTAGATACAAACTCCATTAGGCATTTAATTTTAGTTCTAGGTTTAAAAGACATTTTCCAACTCCTTAAGAACCACAAATCATGCATGGGTGGCCAAACTAAAGCAAGCATTAAGCATGGAAATCAAATACTAACATAGAAATGGAAAAGCATATGGATTAACATCACACAATACACAAGAATTCAGTTCATTACATCTAATCTCAACAAATAGGTTTATCTCTCCATGATAGAGAACCTAGGTTTTACAAATTGAAGAGATAAGGAAGAAATCAAAACCAAATAGAAGAGGCAAGCCCTCTCCCAAGCTTCTTGGCAACTGCTCCATGCTCCAATTGCGCCTCCTATTCGCATCTCCATCTCCAATTCGCAACCCATCTTCCTTTTCAACCCCAAAAAGGAGAAAAACCACCATGAATGGAGGGGAAGACCCAAGGAGGAGTGGGGGAGATTCCTAACACTCCTAGCAACCTCCAAGAGGCTCTTCAAGCACCCAAAAGTGTTTCTCTATCGTGCAAAATGAGGAATGGCCCAAACTCTCGCAAGAAACAAGTTTAAAAACCCATTTTTTGACATGTCAGCGACGTCACCACTCAACCTTGTCTCGGCAGCACTCAACGTTAGGTTTTACGAACTGAATGGCACTCAACCCCACTTTCTGCCGCTCAGCCCTAGTTTTCCAACGCTCGGCCTTGGGCAATTTGACAACATTATGTATTTGAAGCACTAGGTGCGATTCTAGTGGCGCCCAACGTAGGTATTTGCTTCAAAATGAATATTTTCTTGTCCAATCATGCTCCCTTGAGTTCTTGCTTGTTTTCCTCCACCGCAAATGTTTCCTATTAACTTATTTAACACACTTAGAAGAGAGATTAGATGCAAAACAAGCATAAAACAACTAAAACACAAAACAATACAAAACACACTAAACTTGAGGATATAACAAGATAAAAGCTAGGAAATAGTTGATTTATTCATGACAATAAACACACAAAAAGAGGTAAAATGGACATTATCAATATTCAATGTGGAAACCAAACTCACCTTTGAGTGTGAGTTCCTTCTATACTGGTACATTGTCCTACACTTCCCCTCAAGCACTATTGTTGTCCCATTTGAGAGTATTCTTTCTACTTAATGAGGTACTCAAAATCATACTTTAAATCCTAAAAGTTTACATGCTTTTGTTTGTTGTGGAAAAACTTGAAAGCAATTCACTACAGAAGCGTCTATCATATAAACAAGAAAATGATAACAAAGAATAAATGAAATATTTAAAAAGGTAAACGAAGGGAGAACAAGAAGAATCATATACAAAAGTAATGTGGTTCAATTGAAGTGTTAACGAACTTCAGTTTAAGTCCACAATATAATTCACTATTAATCGATATTACAACTTGAAGTTTCTCTCTTATTAAACTCTCTATCAATTAACAATTTTATATTATACAGTTGAACAATTGCTCTCAATTAACAAAACTATTGATACATGTTCCTATTTATATAACATAAACAGTGTAACTAACTTTTGTAAATCATGTCTAAACTTGCAGGAAATGAACATGACAATGTTTCCATTTATGAGCTTGAAATGTAACTTAGACCGACTCTTTAGATGATGCAAGTGATAAAAGAGTATCCATGGAAAACATACAAAAAGAATTAGAAGAGGAACCATGGCAATTCAAGGGACCTATGACAAAGTAAAAGAGTCAAAGGATGAAAGAACAAATATCTTCAAGACTCATGATGATACATGAAGTTGATAGAACCCAGAACATGAAGATCATAGCTTATAGTTCACTTTTAGAATAAGATTGTGCATTGTACGATTCGCCGGGCAAACCCTTGTCTTGGGCAAACCCTTTTTAAGAATTAAACTTGTCCTTAGGCGACTATGCTCGCTAGGCGAAAGCTCATTGGGCGAATCATTCGTCATTGGATGAAAAACACATTTTTAAATTCTATTTTTATTTTTAAGTTGGTTGTTTGGCCTTTAATGTTGGGCCTATCTTTAAAGTCCTAGGAAAGTCTATTTATTTGCATTTTCAAAACTTTTATTCCCTTTGGTCACTTAATAATTTTTTTTTAAAAGAGGCTCTTGATTATTGGATTAGAACTTTAGATTCTTATCAAAAGTTGACAACTTGTGGCAAATCTACCGTAGACTTATCAATCTTGATTGTGGCATCTTAACTTATCAATCTTATATTAGATTGTGGCGTCTTGATTTATCTATCTTTGATTGTGGCGTCTATCCTTTATTTCTTATCAAAAAGGGATCTCTTTGTGGCAAATCATCATTTGCTTATCAATTCGCTAGATTGTGACGTTTTCCATCTTCGTCTAATTGCAAGTTCTTTACTTTCATTTTCTTGTTTACTTTATAAAAGAAATCCAAAATCAGAAAAGATAGTCATTTTTCCGTTTAGGATCGTATCAGCAAGTCTTAGAAGAAGTTAAAGGTATGATGTATCAAACAATTTGAGACTATCAAATGCTGTGATTTAAGCAAATAACCGTGAACCATCACACGATGTGGTAATCACGTGAAGTAGAAATTTTAACAAGATTTTACTAAATCAATTATCATGAATCAATAAAAACATCTAGCATTTGTTTATGTTTATGTGTCTTCACTATTAGTTTCTATATGATTTACATCTAAGTTATTAGATTTTCAAAATACATCCTCTCAATATCTTGTGTTTGAAGTAAAGATCGAAATAGATCATTAACTTCTCTATTATTAGAATTTAGTTAATCAATTTTAGCAATTTTCCATTACGATTGTGTTCTCATCCTATGTAGAGATATACGAAAGGGAAAATGACTAAGAAATGGGCCAAAAGTTACTTACAAATATATATCGAAGAAAATCTCACTACAAAAAAAATTAATTTTAATGGAGATTTGGTAACGGAGGTTATAAAACCTCTGGTAATTTTTACACATAGTAAAGGTTTTCTAAACCTCTCATAAATACTAGAAGTTTTATGATGAACCCCAGGAAAAATTCCCTCCACATTTTTTTTCCATATCCTTTTTATATATTTTTTTAAAAAATCTTTTTATCACTTTGTACGTTCGAAAAACAGACACAGTACGAAAAAGCAGACACAGACATAGTATACCAACGTTCGAAAAACTTACCTAATCCACTTTCCTCAAACTTCATCAAGCTACGTTTTCCTCGATTTCACTCTCAATCTCACTCTCAATCTCACTCTCACTCTCAATCTCACTCTCAATCTCAATCTCAGTTAAACCAGTTGCAGTTGCTTCCTTGCTTTCGAACGATTTGCTCACGATTTTGTTCGAATTTCACCTTGCTTCCAAACGATAATGGTGTTCCCTTTCTTTTCTTTAGGTTTTCAAATTTTTTCGTTTTTGTGGTTAAATTCGGACTTTGAAATCCTTAATGCTTGTTTTTGTTCAGAGATTCAATTATAGGTGTCGCGTTTTCTGAAATCTAAAGTGCGTCTCCGTTGCTCGTTCAGTGACTTTGCATCTCCATTGCGTAGACGTGGACGGGTACAATTCTTCTCTCTTAGAACAATAAATACAACCACTTTTATTTCTACTATAACTGTTACTCAAATTGTGTGAATCGGAATCCATGGTGACGAACAATGCAGGAGGGGGTGGTGATTGTGTTGTGTATGCACAGTGAAAGAGTTGAAGTAGATTAGATGTTTGTGTTATTGTTCCAGTGGAGAAATGAAAATTGTTTTTCACATTTTAAGGAGTGAAAATGGAGTTGTGATGTTTTGCAGACATGACAATAGAATAAAAGAAGGTTTGGTTTGCTTAGCATAGTATAGGAGTGGCTTTGGGTTGGTTTGCTTTAAAAATGGCCCTCGGATTGTCGTAACTTTTCCTTTTTTATTATCAACAAACACTTTCAAAGTCTAAAATCTCATAATCACTGCAACCATGTAACGAGAGGGAGGGGAAAAGAGATTGCATAAGAAAATTATAAATGTATTACTTTAGGCTAGTATAGTTAAATAGAAGATGTAGTAATTAAAACACTTAGATAAGAGAAAATCCAAGGCATTCAGAGTACTTAGGTGAACTTTTACATCAGAGTTAAGTAGATAACACTTTAGGAAGAACTCTACAATCAAAGCAGATGTATTCAGACACAGAGAAACTAGAGAAAAACATCTTTAAAAATGTCAAAAAGCATCCAAATCAGTAATGGCATATTTTGAGTGAATGTAGGAACATCACTGCTAGCAAACTCCTTTTTCCATCGCCTAAAGGCAAAGCCAAGACTTTTACAAAATTAAATAATGAATATAAACTCTAGTGTGAACATATACTAATTAAAAATTATGTATTCAACTCAAAAGCTCCAAGATAAACTAGTAATATAAAGATCCCATAGAGCAAAAAAGTATATAGTTCCTGTCTTATAAGGAGAATCGTATGTCTATCTTCTGGTTCTTCAATATTCTTTAATACATACAAAAGCAAATTTAATAAAAAAAATAAAAAAGACAATATAGTACCTTTAGGCAAAGTTTGGCAGAAACATCCTGATCAAAAACACCTAGAGCGATTACTGGAAGTGAAGTGAAGAAGACATTGTAAAATGACATGTACCCATCATTGTAAGCAGCTTGACCAGATAAAGAAGCGTATGCCTCAAACCAAAACAGGGTAAATCCAAATGCAATGTTTTTATAGAAAAAATAGCATATCTGCATAAAAGAATTCAACAAGATATCAACAGCAATTTTTTGGACAAAGTTGCCTAATTTTTAATCTAAACAAGTGTGATATGGTATAATGCATTCCCAAACACATGCATTCTTACATAGCAGACAGAAAATTGTGAGATCTTTCTCATCTGGGGACTAAACCAATCTACTGATGGACAAACTTCTATATAAGAATCAACTAGAACTTCTTGTAAAACTCATGCATTCAATGCATTCAATACTTGGATCTCTCTACTCTATGCCAAATATCTATGATAGATTTTGATAATTAAAAGGTAATGAACAGATCTCTTAAAATCTTAGAAATAAGTTAGAAAAAAAAAATAAAAGAGACAAAAGTTTAGAGGGATATTAATTTTCTTTTACGAATAAAACTTGAATAATTATTTTTTCTATTTATAAACTTTATATCATAGATAAACTATCTTCACTTTTAAGTAGATTTTTACGAACATCACATTAGACAAATGTAATTGATTATACGATGATATGTTAGGCCTTTTACTTTAGGATATGACTCTTTTTGTAGTAATAGGAATGGCTTTAACGGTCATTATATCAGTATCTCATTATAACACTACAAATAAATATTAAATTTTTAGCGGTCAAGAAAATTGTTAGAAATACATATGTCAAAACATGTTTTTAACGATTTTTCAATGACAACTGGTAATTTTGTCAAGAAAATAAAAGATAGAAACTGACAATTAAAAACCACTATTAATTACAATGTGTGATTGATAGAAATTTACAGTTAAAAAATGCTACTAATTTAATATTTAAACGTCTCATCAATCGACTTTAACTGCCATAAATATCTATACAATTAGTTGATCAAAAAGATTCTTTTCATATTTACATTTAATAAAACCTAGTAATATTGTGTTAAGGCTCTTCCTCCATTACATTTTTCTATTCTTATATCATTAGTTACATTTTTTTTTATTAAATTTATTTTTGTTCTCATTAACAGACTATTCTTAATGGATTTGGATAAGTCTTGGATTGATTTGCCTCGAAATACACAACAATACATGGATGGATTGAATAAATTTTTGGACTTTGCATTTGCTAATAAGAGCGTTGAAGGTAAGATAATTTGTCCATGTCCGAAATGCAATCTTAACAAATGGCAAACTCGAGGAGCAACAAAAGAACACTTAATTCTTCATCCTTTTCCAAAAGGGTATACATTTTGGCTTCTACATGGTGAGACAAATTATGTACAACATACGATTTCAACACCTCCAATTTTCCAATCGAGTGAGGATACAGGTTTTGCTAATGATCCCATATGTGGCATGGTCAATGATGCATTCGGGAATTTTGTAAACAATGATGAGAATATGCGACCTGAATCAAGCCACATGATGCCTGATGAAATTGCTCAGTATATGAAGTTTATGCATGAGGGACAACAAAGTTTGTATGAAGGATGTGACAAATATTCTAAACACTAGTGCAGAATTGCATTTTTACCTCGCCTTATAGGCCTCGGTTGGCGAGGAACCGAAGCATATAACGATGCGGTGGCAATTTTGAAATTAAAGGCAACTTATAGGCCTCGGTTCACATAAAAACCGGTGCCAAATGTAGTTATAGGCCTCGGTTCAAAAAAAACCGGTGCCAAAAGCTGTTATAGGCCTCGGTTAAGGAGGCCCGAAGCCAAAAGGGTTGCCAGAAAGGTGTTATATGCCTCGGGTTTCAGGGAACCGGGGCCAAATAGGTGTTATATGCCTCGGTTCTAAATTGAACCGAGGCCATATGGTTTAATTAGGGCTCAAAAACAGAACCCCTTTCTTCCTCGCGCGCGCCAGCTGCTCTGCATTTTTCTCTGCAAATTTCGGCCAGTTGTTGTCTCCTCTTCTCTCCACGACTTCCGGCGAGCCCACCACCCGACACCACCACGCGAGCCCCTGCCGCCGTCCACCACCCTCAACGCTGCCATCATCTGCGTCCACCTGCACTTTCTCACATGCATCGTTCTTCTCTTCTCTTGGAGCTTCTTATTCAAAACAAGAAGGTTCTGGAACCTTCCCCCAGGGCCCTTCTCCATCCTCATAATCGGAAACCTCCACCAGATGAGACAACCGCTCCACCGCACCTTCCACGCCCTTTCTCAGAAACACGGCAAAGTCTTCTCTCTCTGGTTCGGTTCGCGCTTTGTCGTTGCCGCCGTCCACCACCCTCATCGCAACCATTGGAGCATAACGAAGCCACCTGCACTTTGAACCTAAATCGCGCACCACAAAACTCATGAAGCAGATCGGAATGTTAAACCACCGCGAATCAAGCCAAAACGCAGCCGCGCCTAAACTGTAGAACAAGGAAACCCTAATTATGAGAAGGAATATTAGGCCTCGGTTCATACCAGAACCGAGGCAAAAAGGTGACATATGGCCTCGGGTTGCGACCGAGGCCAAAGGCTATCCTCCTTTGGCCTCGCCCCAATATGCCTCGGTCCGGGAACCGGTGCAGAATGTGAAAAATAACCGCTGCCAAAAGGCCTTCCTGCACTAGTGAAACTTTCTTTCTTGCTCAAATTGTACCATATCAAATGTCTATGCAGAATGACTGACAGGGCAATGTCAATGATACTGGAGTTGTTAGCAGATGCTTTTGATTATGCTAAAATCCCATCTTCATTCTATGAAGCTAAGAAAATCATTAATAAGCTTGGCCTTCATTACACCAAAATTGATGCTTGCCCAAATGATTGCATGTTATACTATGGAGAAGATAAAGATAGGGAATTTTGTATGAAATGCAATGAATCTAGATGGAAGAAAACAAAGAAGAGCAATAGTATTGTTGGTGTTACTAAAAGACAAAAGAAAGTTCCAGCTAAAGTTTTAAGGTATTTTCCATTGAAGCCGCGCTTACAACGAATGTTTATGTCTTCTAAAATAGCTGAGCATATGCAATGGCATGCATTAAGAAGTACACATGAAGGCATATTAAGGCATCCAAGTGATTCTAAAGCATGGAAGAACTTTGATCTAATGAATCCTCAATTTGCTTCAGACCCTCGAAATGTCAGACTCGGTTTGGCTACTGATGGGTTCAATCCATTTGGTGATTTGAGTACATGTCATAGTACTTGGCCTATTGTACTTATACCTTACAATCTTCCTCCTTGGATGTGTATGAAGCAAAGTTCATTCATTCTTTCCATGATCATTCCTGGTAAAAGAGCACCAGGAAATGATATTGATGTATATTTAAGGCCATTAATAGAAGAATTAAAAGAGCTATGGAACACTGGGGTTGAAACTTTTGATTCACATAAGAAAGAAGTGTTTCATATGCATGCAGCTATATTATGGACTATTAGTGATTTTCCTGGTCTTGGAACCTTATCTGGGTGGAACACACATACTGGGTTGGCTTGCCCTAGGTGTAATTTTGACACAACTCCTAAGAAGATTCAGGGTAAATTTTGTTTCATGAATCATCGACGTTGGTTAAATGCAGGGCACAAATTTAGATTATGCCGCAATCGTTTTGATGGAAGTGTGGAAACTAGAAATCCTCCTTTGAGAATATCAGGAACAAATGTCTTACAACAAGTTCAGAATTTTAATATTGTATTTGGGAAAGAACCAGAAGTTGAGGAACGGGGGAAAAGACAACGGAAAGGTCACCACCCTATTGATGGCCCTCTACAATGGAGAAAAAAGAGTATATTTTTTGAACTTCCTTATTGGGTGAACAATTTATTGCACCACAATCTAGATGTTATGCACATTGAAAAAAATGTATGTGATAATGTGGTCTATACATTATTGAACCAAGGTAAAAAGTCAAAGGACAACCTAAAGGCACGAAATGACTTAAAAGATTGGGGTGTTAGACCTGATCTTTGGCCTGATGCAAATAACAAATATCTTCCGGCTATATATACATTGACAAAAGAAAATAAACATATATTTCTGAAAACATTGAAGAACATCACTATTCCAGATGGCTACTCAAGTAACATCAGTAGATGTGTTGATGTCAAACAATCTAAGCTTGGAGGATTGAAAAGTCATGATTCTCATGTTTTGATGGAGCAACTTTTACCTTTGGCAATGAGGAAGACACTCCCTAAAGAAGTGTGCTCTGTTTTGATTGATCTGTGTTCCTTTTTTAAGCACTTGTGCAATAAAGTTTTAAAAGTGGATGAACTTAACCAATTGCAAAATAGAGTTGTTCTTACATTATGTCACATGGAGATGTTATTTCCTCCTGCATTTTTTACAGTCATGGTTCATTTGATTGTGCATTTGGTGGAAGATGCCAAGATTGGAGGACCTGTCCAATATAGGTGGATGCATCCCATTGAGAGATATTTGGGAAAATTGAAGTCTTATGTGCGTAACAAGGCTCAACCAGAAGGCTCAATAGCTGAAGGCTACCTAGCTGAAGAGTCCTTAACCTTTTGTTCTAGATATTTAGATGGAATTGAGACTATATTTAATCGAATAAGGCGTGTTGATGACGAACCTGACACCATGGCATCTAGTGTAAGTGGTTTGTTTCCACCAGTTGGAAAACTAGTTGGGGGTTTTACTTACTTCTCTTTATCAACAAAGGAAAAGTTACAAGCACATCGTCATGTATTGACTAATTGTGCCCAAGTTAACCCTTTTCTTCAATAAGTACTTTATCTTTACAACTTTTATAATTCATCTACATTGAGGACTAACCATGTAATTATTTCATTTATTTAAATTAGAGAATTTAGAGAAACTGTATGAAGACAATTAAGAAGTCGTACACGATCATCCTCTATGATAGATAAGAGGGTTCATAGAGAATTTGTGGAATGGTTTTCTCGTCGGGTATGTCTAATTTACATTCTTAAATTTGATAATATTAAAGATATCCAATTATGTTGATCATATTTTTCTTTTTTTTTAGATAAAGAATGACTTAAATGGACCTTACTTAGATGATTTGAAGTTCTTAGCTATGGGCCCAATTGATTGTGCAAAACGCTACAATGCTTACAATGTTAATGGCTTCAAGTTTCGTACGTTAGAGAGAGATCATGGACTTAAAACACAAAATAGTGGAATATTTGGTACTTTTGGGACAAGGAGCTATGCAAGTAGCATTGACAATCAAATGCAATTTGGGGGTGTGCCTTATTATGGAAAATTGGTAGACAGAATTGAGATAAACTATAATGGTCGATTCTCTGTTACTTTGTTCAAATGTATGTGGGCTGATACAACTACTTCTAGAGGGATTATAACAGATGACTTGGGATTTAGATTAGTAAACTTTACACGTTTAATACACATTGGTGATAATGATGATGACGAACCATACATTCAGGCTGCAGAAGCTCAAATGGTTTATTATGTAGTGGATGAATTAGATAAAAATTGGAGCATTCCTGTGCATCTAAAGCCACGAGACTTATATGACATTGGTGGAGATAATGATGTCACTTTCCATGAATGTGAACCATTTGAACAACAAAATTTGGAAACTTTATTTCCAGATGGAGAAGGGAATATACCATTAACAAGGTCATAGATTATGTTTTTTACGATTTTAATAATAGATTGTGTTCTAATATAGGTCACTGCATTAAAGTCACAATTGGATGAACAAAATAAACGAAATGAAGAACGTGACAAAAGACTTGATGCAATCATGAACTTCTTTTCTCAAAATTATCAAGGTTAATTGCCTCCTGAGTTGACTATGTTCAATCCTGCACCGGTAATGTTTAAGATTGCATAACTTCTTTTATTTTTCAGAGTTTACATTTGTAATTATGATTCACATTTATATTGTAGGTTTCTGATCAAGGAAGTGTGCCAACTAATACAACAAGTTCTGGACATGAGGAAAATCATATGTGATAGTTGAAGAATATAATATAATGTGGAAGTTAATTGAATCATTTTATGTTTTGAGAACTATTGTAGTACTTCATGATAGTTTTTGCTGACTAATATTGTACTTGAATTTGAATTTGAATTCGTATATTTGTTATACTTTGATATACATTTAGTCATCTATAAATAATTTGTCAATTTGATGAGTTTTTATCTATTTATGTATAATTTCATTAAATATAGATTAAAAAAATAGAATAAATATAAATAATTGTGATTGAAAAATAATATATGAATTCATAAATGATAAATGAGTAAAAAAATATAATAATAATAATTTAAAAATCTATGGTACTTTACGGAGGTTTTGAAACCTATAGTATTTCACGGAGGTTTTAAAGCCCAGGGTATTTTAGGGGGTTTTGAAACCCATGGTATTTTATAGGGGTTCTGAAACCTATGTTATTTTATGGAGGTTCTAAAACCCATAGTATTTTATGGAGGTTTCAAAATCCACGATATTTTACGGAGATTTCAAAATTCATGGTAATTAACCAGGGTTTTAAACCCACAAAACTTAACTGAGGTTTTAAAACCTATGTTAAATACAAGAGGATAAAAAACCTCCGTTATTGATTGGTGCTTCCTGGGGTTCGTAAAAATCCCAGCTAACACATTCTCCAGGGATGGTTTAGCGGGGGAAATTGAAACCCCGGGTAAAGAACTTAGTAGAGGTTTTAACCCTAAGTAATGTAAAAATAAATCTCCGTTAAAAATATTTTTTCTTGTAGTGTCTCTACCTAAAATTTTATCTTTTTACCCTAATGCTCCCATGAGTATAATCAAATAGCACAAAATACATACATGAAAAAGTGTTAACATTGTTAACAAATTATAGGTGTCATATATCCAATATTATTAGTCGGGTCATTCAAAAGAAGTGACATTGTTAATAAATTGTCAATGATGAGAACACATGGTGAATACCTATTAAAGAAGACAAGAAAGAAATATAATTAGATCCATAAATACTAAAAACAATCTATTATGGGTGATAATCACCCTCATATATTTAGTAACTGAATCTTATAAAATATTCTCATTGAAAATAATAAAATTTAATATTTTTGGTTTCAATTATAAATAATAAAAATTAAAAATTGTATTTTAAAAATGTAAAATGGTGGGGTTTTTGTGTTTTTTCTCTTTAGGGTGTGGGTCCTACTAAATTTGTAGTTATCATATCCGACGCTGTGTGTCCCACTTGTCCAAACACTTCGTACACTCTCCAACTCTTATACGGCATTGCCATTCATTCCAAGATCAGAATGTGACCCTTTCAAGCTAATAATATTCCTTTGCACATGCTTACAAAATAAAATTAAAAAAAAAATCTTTCTATTTATTCATACAACGTAATAATTTTATACGTAGGATTTTGCTCAAGACCAATGCTCATAAAGAAAAACAAAGAAGTTGATAATTAAGATTAACCAAGTGATATCGGATTCAGAAGAAAATATTGTGATGAAATTTTGTTCTGAAATAAGTATCTGAATAAATTAAAATGTTTACAAACTAGCATCTATGATCTTGAGATGTAAGGGACTCAATACTTTAAAATTTATGATAGTCTTTCCAATTATAAACGTAGTCCTAAAAGGTGAAGGTTATTAACACTTAGACTCTATTTATTTGTGTGGATCAAAAATTGTGAGCGACGATCAACATTAAACGAATTTTTTTTACATATTTGGAAAAAAGCGTAGAATTGGGAGAGAAGACTTTTTTTTCATCCCACTTTCATGAAGAGATTTACAAGTGAATGATGGTATTTTATCAAATTATTCTCGCAATAAACCATCAATTTTGTGGTGCAACCAAGGGGAAAACATAAAAGGTGGATTGTGTGGTACAAAGAAAATGAATGAAAATAGAGGTTCAGAACGATATTGATGCATGGACGAAAAAACGGAACTAGATCCATGTTTCTTTAAATTGGTTCTCTTTAGCTTGGAACCTATTCCATTTTTGGAAGTTGTGTTGCACGAACCTGTTTAATTTTTTGTATCAAATATATTTTAATTTTTATTTATTTAAAGTAATAATTATTTTTAATAATTTAATTCATCATAAAAAATATTTTCAAAATTAATTACAACTCATCTAAATATTATTTTATATTACGTTTAACATCAATAATAATTTGATAATCAACTTATTTCACCTATTAAATTTTATTTTTAATTATCACATAAGTCAAATCCTCCACAAACTTTATTCTCAAATCCACTTCATGATCACCTCCAAATCTTTAAAAAAAGGATTAAATATGTTTTTGGTTCCTTAACTTGCAGTGAAAATTAATTTAGTCCCTCTTTGAAACCTTGACCTAATTTAGTCCTCCAACTTTATAAATGTTTGAATTCAGTCTTTTTAACCAATTTTTTGAAAGTTTATTTAACGTTTTAAATGTGTTTCATGAGAGCATTTGAGTTGTTTATCCCGCTTGACACATTTCTACTTCAATGTTAGCAAAGAAACTGTCTTGAAATACGAAACGTCAAATAAACTTAACAAAATTTTGTTAAAAGGACTAAATTCAAACATTTGTAAAGTTGGAGAACTAAATTAAGTCAAAGTTTTCGAGAGAGATTGATTCCAATTTTCACTAAAAGTTAAAGAACCAAAAATCAATTCAATTCCTCACCCTCAGATCATTCCAACAGATCATTCCAACATATCCTTAATAGTGCTCATACATATATTTTGAACATAAAATTAGATATTAATAGTGATATGACAATAATTCCAAAACATATATTACGTGATAGGTCTGAAAAATAACAAATTTTATTAAAATAATTTTAAATAACTATAATATCATCTTAAGAAAAGAATTTAAATATAACTCAATTTTATAAAACTTACTTATCGATTAAGATTTACATTTATTTATATATTACTATAGATTTATTTATTTGTTGTCGAAATATATTAAGAAAGGAGAAAAGATGATAGTGAGGGGAAAGAAGAATGTGATGGGATTTACACATGTGAGTCCTAAGGGATTCATTTCTCATCCCTTTATCATACAACACAACAATTGTGGCTGTACTACTTGGTCCATGAGATGACGCGCGCATGGGTTTTCTAATTTTGTAGTACAAAACACACAACCACTCCTACACTACATCTATTTCCACCTTTTCATTCCACCATTCTTCTTTTAAGGAGTGTTACAATTTTAATCTTTTACACTATATATCACATTAGCAATTTTTCTTTTTCTTTTATTATTACTAAATCTAAAACTTTTAATTCTACACTTAAATTCTTCACAATAATTTTATTAATAATATAGTTAGAATTTCAGTGGTTGATCTATATTCTACAACTTAAGTTTTAGTAATTCTTATTTTATTACCTTACATGAAAAGATAAAATCCTACATAATAATGATTTTATTGTTTATAACTAATACTTTAATTTATGTATTTACTCTAAAATATTAATGTTATATTCATGATATTAAATTAATTATTTTTACTGTGTGGGTCAAATGTGTAAGATGATAAATATTTTATTTAACTAAAAATTCATAAACTAAATTCTTTAACGTTTCTATTTTGATAGGAATTCAGTGTAGTATCAATTTGACTTATCCAATTGACTTTTGGGTCATTAGTGTATATTTTCTTTAGTATATTTTTTCTTAATTTTTCTAACAAGTGATAATGATAATGATATTAAAGGAAGTGTGTCGTCATCATGTCAACTTCCCTTGCATAATTAAACCATCACACATTTCTGAAAATTTTTCCAGCGTAATGATTTTTCTTCCCTCAAATTACCAACACGCAACAAATATCAAATAGTTTGAGTATGAAGAATTTTATGGTTTGAATCCTTATTCGGACTTCTTTTATAATAGGTTAGAACATTTCAAATGTTTTTATCAATAAAAAAAATAACAAATAAATATATATAACATATAAATTATATTTTATACTATTTATAAAAAATTATTCATATAATGATATAATGTTATTTTTAGTTATTGACAAATCTTTGAAATATTAAAAATCCATTTATAATTCAAGATGGCAAAGACTAATTCTAAGAGAAAAAAAAAGTTAAGAATGAAAAACATCCACATTAATTTTTTTTTCTTGAAACTTTTGTTCAAGAACAATTTTTAAACATAATCTAATTTTTAAACTTATAATTAAAGATAAATCTCTTTCCATGGATATTTTCTAAATTTTTCTTTGTTTTAAAGGGAATTTCCACATTTACTAAGTATAGATGTAGGTAATATATATATATATATATATATTATTTATGGAGACAAAAATGAGTATATGTGTATTAGGTAATCCCCTTACGTGTATTATTAGGTAATCTAAAAAACTTATATATGTGTATTATTCTCTTAATCTTTAGTTTCATAACATTTTTTTTTTCTTTTGCTACACATTTTTTTATCCTCTCTTCTAATTATATGGCTTGTTCTATATTCACAAACCTCACCCATATGTTTAAGGTATTTTTTCTCTTATCACAACCTTAATAACAAACTTTTGTGTGTAAGGTTACGCTCAAATGGTGTATTATCAAATTCAATCAAATAATTTTTAGGTCTTATATTTGATTATTTTACTTCTCATTAATATATCTTTTGTTATATTTTTTTACATGAATAAGAATGTGATTTTCAATTTCAAGTGTGTAATCATGTAAGCCCTTCATTTACTTTGTGATATATAAAAAACTTATCTTCTTTAATTTTTTTAATCATTAATTTTTTTTATTTGAAGAACTTTTATTTTTGATAAAATATTTTTTCTTATTTTTTATCGATTTGACTAGTTTGATATCTAAAAAATTTCCTTAGATCTTCAAGACACTTTCCATCTTATCATGTCCTTAATTTTGTTTCCTCCTCTGGGTATTTCATTCAATGGTATATGTTCAAATTATTTTTAGAGATAAGATACACATTGGATAAATTTTTACTTTTTTTTGTTAATATTTCTGTTTGTTATTTATTATTGTCTTATAAAATACTATTTTGATGATTTAAAGATAGATATACATATATATATATATATATATATATAAATTCAAATTATTATTAATTTAATATTTTTTTATGAGCCATTTTATTCAAATGGTGTAACATAATTTTTATTAGTATATAAAATATATAATTTATTAGAATTTAGAGAAAAAAAATAAAGAGACATTTGAAATATTTTTTAACTTAAACATTTGTTTTTGTTTTAAGGGGGGAAACTACGAACAAACTCAATTATATAAGTGATAGATTGTATTAATTTCAGTTGATGAATGATTATCGAGTCTACCTACTACTTTAATTGTACAACCCAAAAATTAGAAACTATTGAGGTAGAGCATTTAAATTTTAAATAATCAAATCTAATTTGATTAAAGGTTTTAGATGCAAATTATTTCCAAGAATTGTTTTACGGATATTTATTTTTCAAAATCATAAAAAAAAGTTATATATTAAATCACATCCATTATGTCAGCATCGTATAATATATGACTAATTATATGCTTATTCACTGAAGCAATCACTGCATAATAATATAAAGAAATTATTTCACAAATCCAATGATACAAGAAATCATAATTTATACAGTATTTAAAAGAAAAGTGAACTTTATAAATAAACAAATATCCACGTAATAGGTGTTACCCAAACATTGTCACAAGTATTATGCGGAGTCAGACATTTCTAAATTGCTTCAATTGCTAATTTGAAGCTTTTTCTTTGACATATTTCGGCCTAAATTAATTGATTTAGTCTTTAATATTTCAGAATCTAATACAATATTCATCCAATCTTAGTGATCCCCAGTTAAGGCTTAGCTGGCACATGACAACCCCAAGTTGAAGTGACTAAAATTAATTTGTATACTCTAATATAAATACGCATGATTACGAACAGATTAATATAATAATAATTATATATATATATATATATATATATAATAGTTAAATAACAGTCAATTTAAAGATAAAAAATAATTAATTATTATATTATTGGTTATTTTCTAAATTAAAGTATTAATATTTAAAATAATTTATATTATCAATAAATGTAATTTGTGAATTAGAATCTAAATTAGTCTCCAATATTAATTATTAAAATTTTAATTGCTTACTATTATTATATTTTAAGTTAGTTTATGATAATTTAATAATGGTAAGTAGCTAAAATATTGATAAACTAATATTAAAGATTAATTTAGGTTTTTACTCATAAGTCAATTATAATTTATTTATTAATTATTGAGACTACTTTATTTACTAATAATAAATTTTAATTTACAAAAACATTATCTAAATTAATTAATATAATGAATGATTATTGTTTATTTCTAAATTAATTATTATTCAATAATCTTCTTTAGAAGAAAATATATTACAAAGTAGGCATGCATTTAAATTGGATATATGTATCTGAATTTGTTAATTGGCTTCGTAATAATTGCTTAATTACTTTTAAAAAGTAATTTATAGGAATAATTTTGAAAATATAGTGTTGAAGAAAAATGATATACTTTAAGTATAAATTATGTTGAGTAAAGAGATGGTGCCCGTATAAATTTATATGATTTTTGAAAATTGTTTTTGTTTAAGAAATAAGAAGTAGTCTAATAAAAACAATAAAAAGTTAGTTATTATAAGAAGTGTATACCTTTATTGATGATATGAATAAAAATATATAGATCAACTATTAAAATGTAATGTATTGAAGTATAAATCAATTTTCACATCTTAAATTCTAAAAGTTTTGTTTTACATAATTTATAGTTTTGGTGGTAATAAATAATATTATGTTGTGATTTGTATAATGAAATTACTTTATATGAAATATGATGTATAAATGGGACGAATATAGAAGAAAGATAATTAAAGAGGTCAAGTTAAGCACTAGACAAAAAGAAGTTTGAAGTGTTAGACATAATCAAACAAAATACTAGAAAGAAAAAAAAAAACTACGGAGCAAAGTCAAGTAAAAAGCTAGAAAAAGAGATGTATGAATTGTTAGACAAAGTCAACCAAAATGCAATTGATGAAAAAGAACTTTGAAGTGTTAGATGAAATAAATAAATAAATAATGCTAAATGAAGTTAAGTATAAAGTGTCACATGTCAAGAAAAAACACAAGGGACATTATAAGCAACACAAAGATTAAGAGAAGTGAACAAATTAAACACACATGTTTTGTAGCGCAATTTGAATTGCCTGTTAGTATACTTCATTGCTTCACACACCAAAGGATGATAATTACACAATGAAACAACCTTTTGAATTTGTATGCTCAATTTGGAAAGGGATTTACAAATATAATGTTGTCATGTGTCTAACAACATTGATTACTATAGTAAAATGTGTTAGTGTAAATGCCGCAATACTTTCCAAAACACTAACAAACGGATATAAAACAAACAAGCTAACAAACGGATATAAACAAACATACAAGTTCCAATGGTCCTTAAGTGAATATCTAAGAATATAAATAAATTCCATGAAGAAAAAATTAAACACAAACAAGATTCTATATGAAAATTATTTATGTTGCATATAAAAGAATAAAAACTTTTTTTTAAATCATTCACTTTCTAAAATCAATCTCGAGAAAAAACAATGTTTACATCCATGTCTTTTTTGAGAGAGTTTCTTTGTAATCCTTTAAATAGTATTGAATTTTCAAGAGTGGTATTTGTTAGAACAATTGACTCTAGAGGGAGCAGGAAATAGAGAATTAGACAAACAACTTGCTCTAGACTAAATTATTTAGTGAGCAACCGTTAAGAAGTGCACTCTAAGCGTGACCCAATCTTACAAAATTAGTTTGTAAGGTAAGGTTTGTACTCACTTATATATTCTTAATTGACCTTCTAGTCAGTGTGAGACTTCTAACACACCTCCTCATAGAGGTATATACATCTCATGTGTGAAACTAGACATTAATAAGTAGTCTGATAGCGGGTGGGACAATATGCTTAACAAACAACAAATATTGCTAAGATAGGCTTTAACAATGATTCTAATATCATAATATAGAAGTTAACTTTAAGCTTAATTCAATCCTACAAAATTGGGTTGTAAAGTGAGATTTGCACCCACTTATATATATATATATATATATATATATATATATATATATATATATATATATATATATATATATATATATATAAATTTTAAATTAGTTTTATCTCTAGTCAGTATGAGATATCTAGCAATTACAAATCAAACAACAAAATTAATTTATATAATCACCCTAAACACATATGCTACATGCAGATCTTCCTTAAACAGACTACTTGAGATGTTCTATTATCAAACAAAGGATTACAAATCGAGTGGACAAACTAGTACTAATTACATACAAATACGCAAACCACTTTCGATCTAACACAAGTAAAATAACTACTCTTGGATCAAACCTTCTTAATCTCACAAGATTAAGAATTCTCAATAAATAAAAAGTACTTTCAAAGAAAGCATAATTAAAGTTCACAAAGTTAACTTAAATACGAAGAATCGTAGATTTTACTAATTTCTTCTTCAATTTCAACTCAACTTTTTATATAAATTTCAAAAAGATGGAAATTAAAGCTTTGAATTTGTTAAACCTTGATTTTGCTTGATCTTCTTATTGAACTTTAATACATATCTTCATTTTTATTGGCTTGGACACTTATAAAGAAATATTTGATTTGATTGTTTCATGCTCTATTCCGCGCATCTGTATAAGGATATAATATTCAAACATTCTAAAATATGATAATAATTTATGATTAAAATATATTTTCATAAACTCTTATTTCCTTAAAGAACAGTTATTTATAAAACATTTTCAAAATATTTTATGGTCATTAATGAAATATTTTTCACAACTTGAATATTACTTTAATTTGAATTAAGAACATTTATGGTCTATTAGACCATCTACTAGGAGACTTGGTATAAATACTTGATGATCTAATAAATCCTGCGACTTTTACAAAATATATGTTCCAATCTTTAGATAATTTGTACACATTCAAAAGTATATAAGACATAAGACACTAATTTTGAATTATCTAAATGTTTAAGAATCAAAGGATTGGACAAAATGAATATCAAGAGTATTCCGCTAGGAGTGATATTACATATTTACTCATGTACTTTCGTTTTTATTTCATAAATATAAAACGATTATCAAAAATAACTTACAAAATAAAATTTCATAAATATAAAAAGATTATCAAAAATAACTTACAAAATAAAAATGTTTGTAATTTTTATCATTAGAAAGATTTATAATTGAGAGAATTATAATCAAGATAGAAACGGATTAATATAAAAAGAGAAATCATTTCATTCTTATTTGCTGAAATTATTATTTTTTATTTCAACCACTTGTAACAACAATTTTGAACTATTAAATGATTTTTATAAAATTTATTATTAAAAAAATTAAAACAAGTTATAATTTAATAACTCTTATAAACAATATATCTATTTTATAATTTTTTATGCATAAAAAATAATCATATTATAACATATTATATATATATATATATATATATTAAATTAACTTTAGTCTTATACGTTCAAATTTATAAATGTAGTGCTTTAATTTTAAAAAAAATGTGATTTTCTTTTATACTTTAATATAATATTTAACTACGAGAATTTAAACTAAATTCCTATATATTAAATTAACTTTAGTCTTATATTCAAAATTATAAATGTAGTGCTTTAATTTAAAAAAAAAAACATGTGATTTTTTGTATACTTAAATATAATATTTAAGGACGAGAATTTAAACTAAATTTCTATATCCATATATATATATATATATATATATATATATATATATATATATATATATATATATATATATATATATATATAATTTTTTATAATCTTATTTTAATGTACAATATTATTTATCAATTTTATTCTTTATTAATTTATTTTATTTTATTATTTGTATCTTTTAAAGTTATAGATATTTTTTAATTCACTTTCAAAGTTATTATTTTAATATACACAATTTTTTGTCAAATTTAATTTTTATTAATATGTTTATCTTTTAATTTTATAAATATTTATTTAAATTTAATAGTTATTTGTAATAAAAAATTATATAATATTCTTTTATTTTTATCACGAGTAAAAGAAATAGATACACACGTATTATAATGTGAACTTTTCTTTACATTTAATTAAATTTTTATCGTCATACAATTGATATAATTTAATTTTTAAAAGTATAAGAATTAATTAATCAATTTTTTGAAATACAGAAAGTAAAACTAAAGTTAACGAAAAAGTAGATTACTAAAACATATTGAACAAGAAAATTATTCAAATTATATCATTAAAAGAATATAATAATAACCTCTAACTCTTTTTAATATTTTAATAATATTATCTATCTTATTCATATATCGTATTTTAGTTCTTTATATATCTCTTTGCATGAATTATACTGTATTGAGCAGAGATCTATCTTTCTGATAATATATGCATTTTTAAACTTGTTAATGTCCCGTTCTAATAATTAGTGTTTTCTGTTTCAACAAATAATAAATCCTATCAAAATATAATTATATTTTTTCTGTTTCAATAAATAATAAATCCTCTCAAAATAAAATCCTCCGAAAACAAAACCCAAAAGATTTCATTCAATGTTTTCCAATTTTAATTTTTTTCTTTTTTGTTTGGTTGAGACCATTTTGAGAAGGCTTCGCTGTTTTTTCCTTCTAAATGCAATATTTCTAACCAGATGTGCTCCACATAATTAATTTATACTTGTAGTTTCCATTTGAGAAAAATATTAATAGCGTTTAATATTTTACCATTTTCAAGAAAATATCTTTTCTCTTTTAAAATAAACAAGAAAAATCCATTTTAGTCTTTCAAATTTACTATAAGATTAAAACAAAATGGTAATTTTAGAAGTTAAATTACCATTTTAAATTTAGAAAACCAAAATATTGTTTAAAATTTGAAAAACCAAAACTACTTTCCTTACTCAATATTTTTTATGATCCTCCAAGATTTTCAAATCAGTTACACAACAAAATAAGTTCAGCCTTCCACGCTATAAACAGAAGGAACAGTCTAGAAATCTCTTCAAACCAGAAGTAACAGCACAGTACACCGAGTAAAACCAAACCATAACAAATAACAAATAAACAACAATTTTAAAAACAAACAATTGCGACATTCGCAGTAAATGGTAATTTCCAATCCCACCGAACCCTCCAATGATTGGGAAATTTTTTCCCTTTTCGATATAAATAAATTGCAAAGCAACACAAAGATCTGCATCTCGGCATCTATATCTATCCACACATCCACACCCTTCTGCCTCAATCCTCGTCACACACAAAACACAACACTCTCACATGTTGTGGACCAAACCCAGATCCATCACTCACAAAACCAGTAATTATTGATTTTGTGTTCGTGTTGGATTCGGTTTCACCAATTTGTCCAAGAGAGCCCGTGAAGGGTCTGTGATGTACCATAAGCTGTTCGAGCTTTTGTTTTTGTTTTTCGGCGGCGAGAAGGTTGAAGAGACCCAGTGGGAGAAGGAGCGATAAACCACATCAATATTCTTCTAGATCTTTCCATTGTTTCTATTCATCTTCCACTTCTGATTATTCGGGTACGAGAATAACTTAAAAAATCAAGATCTTGAAACAGATTTCTTCGACCTTTGTTATCAAATCCACAAATTAAGCAAATACCATGCAAAATTCTCCTACCTTCTTATTAGCATCACCATAGAAATTTTTGGTGTAATTCTTATTTGATTTGACGGGTTTGTAGCTATGGCTGCGAAGGTGTTGAAAGAGACGAAGTCGATGACGGCGGTGGAGATGGTGGCGGAACCGGCGGAGGCGGCTGTGACGGCTGTGAAGTGCTGCTGCTGCGCGTTGGTGGAGGAGTGCACGCAGGCGTACATTGGGCGCGTGAAGGAGAGGTACGGTGGGCGTTGGATTTGTGGGCTGTGTTCGGAGGCAGTGAAAGAAGAGAGGGAGAGAGAGAAAATCATGATTACAACAGACGAAGCTCTGAAACGTCACATGAGGTTCTGCCAACAGTTCAGGTCATCTACTCCTCCCGACAGCACCAACGAGGATTTCATCCTCGCCGTCAAACAGATTCTGTTCCGAACTTTGGATTCTCCGAGGAAAGACCGTTTCAGTTGTCGACCACTTGGGAGATCTCAAAGTTGCTTCTCAACCATGCAAGGAACGCAGGAGGCCCAGAGGGAATGATCACTCCTCTTATCTTACACCAGCAATAAAAGGACTCACGAATCACATATTCATTCAAGCAAAACTTAGATACATGACTGTTATTCGATTATGTGAGAGTTGAAGTTTTATTTCCTTAATTCAAAAGGGTACAACTTCAGTGTTGATAAGAGAATAATATTTTAAGGAACTGTATCTAAGTTTTTGTTGTATAAATAAAAATTGAGAGATTTGGTGGTTAATGAGGTGTACAACCCCAGTTGTGTGTGTGTGTTTTTTTTTTTTGTTCTGTTGTGAGTTGGGTTATGGTTTAGGTTATAAGGTGTTTGGTTGTGTTTTTGTTTGATATTTGGGATTGAGAGGATGATTGTTGATAGGTGTCTTCTTTCCTTGACTTCAATCTAAATGTCACTTTTGGTTACTGGTAATGAAAATTCAGTTTCTCTGTGCTTAAGTTCAACTTTAAAAATTCTTCCAACATTTTTTTTTTTTTTTGACAAAATGCTTTTGTCTCATGTCAAGTTGAAATCACTTCATCTTACAAATTTATTTATTGAAATGCTTATAGTACTATTTGCAATACTTATACTTCTGTCTATATAGAATATAACTACGTGCATCCTAGAATAATATTTTAATGATATGTCACGGGTACAATTTATTCAACATAGCTCCTGACTATATATTAATATAAAAATTGTAACTTTTGTGGTAGCTTATTATAAAAAAAGCTAAAATGAACTCCAAAATTTCATTTACTTCCTTCTAATGCATTCACAGACATCTCAATTCCAATTTCATATTAAAATTGGTGTTCAAGCCATAACCAACATTAAACATAAAGATCAAATATTTAACATTGAAAATGAAAAATATATATTAAACTCGCAACATGCACAAGAAATCGATTTATTACATCTCATCTAAACACATAGGTTTAGCTCTCCATGATTTATAAAATAGAGATTTTTCATTCTTCTACATTTGTCATGGATATAACATTAGGATTTAGGATTCTTCGTCCTCTAAAATTAGCCAATGTTTTGTTCACCACCCTTTAAAATTCATGTATACAAAAATTATCATCAACAAAAAATAAACCAAATATACCATCTTATAATTTTTAAATGCATTAAAAATGTGAAGGAAGGAATACAAACTTAGGAGCGTAGTGCTTGAACGATGAGTCCCATGCAAACAAGTAGGGTGCCAACAATGGTGGTCATGCAACAAATGGTGAAAGAAGACAACAAGATAATGAAAATAATAAAGAGGAAAGAATCCTAAACAGAGAACAAGAAAACCAAGCCAAAGTAAGGAGAAAACTAGTGAAAATAAGAGTTTTTTAAACATGGTCAGTGGTGGATCTTCAAGAAATGTTTTAGGGGTGCCAAAATCTATAATATAAAATTTTTTGGGTGTCAAATATATAAAATATATTAAAATTAAAAAAATAGTTTAAATTATATAATTTATATAAATTTATAAAAAAAATTAGTAGTAAGGAGAAAACTAGTGAAAACAAGAGTTTTTTAAACATGGTCGATGGTCAGTGGTGGATCTTCAAAAAATGTTTTAGGGGTGCCAAAATCTATAATATAAAATTTTTTGGGTGTCAAATATATAAAATATATTAAAATTAAAAAAAATAGTTTAAATTATATAATTTATATAAATTTATAAAAAAAAATTAGGGGACTAACCTCTGTCACAACTATGGTTTGTCTTTGGTGATGGTCACCTCCAATGGTGAACTTGCAAACTTGACGCAAGATACTCAAAAGATGTGGTTAAACTCAGATGATGAAGAAAATGATATTCGCGAACCTAGACACACCAAAGGAAGAAAATGAAGAAGAAAACAAGAGAGAAAACCTTGTATTTCGTACCGAAGATGGAAACAAAGGCATTCGTAGAGTCGAGACAAACCCAAATAAAAAATGTTGAAATTAACCCTATTCAGAAGGTATGGTTCATTGGAAAATCATAACCTATACTCTAGATATATGAATATAGGCTACAACTCCCCTTATTGCCTCGGTATAAGCTACCATTTCTACACTCAAAATATAGGCTACAATTTTATCTAATATGTAGCCTATACATCGCCAATAATTTTAAAAATGTTATCGCATTTTTATAGGTTATGTTTTACTTGCAACTGTAACCTATATTACCTAGTTAAAGGAGATATTTACATTGATACCTAAAGTCCAATTCGTATACTACCCACTTAAATATATGGAGTGTCTTAATTTATTATTAATATAGAAAAACAATATGCCTCTTATAATGCTCACATGTCATAAAAGTTTTAACATTAATTAAGAACATAACTAACTCAAAGACTTAATTTTACCAATTATATGATTGTAATGTACAATAAGTTTTTTTTTTTTAATGTTCATTATTGGGAAATGTATGTTTCGGTACATCCAATAGTTTCACATCGCTTAAGAATCAAGGTCAGGTGCAGTTTAAATACTTATTTTCCGCTTCACCCTCTGAGATGCCTTTTAAGGACAAAACTGTGAGCTCCAAAGCAGACAATATCTCAGAAACATGGTGGGTTGATTCTAACGATGTTGTCAGATTTGCGATCCGAACAAGGCAAAAAGAAAAATGAATTTACTTTATGTTTTGAGAGAAATTACAAATATATAAAATTAAAAACAATCTCAAACTAATATAATTTAAAATTCTGAATATTCATAAATAAACATTAAAACATAAATAAGTAATTATATTATTCAAACTTTGAAAAAAAAAGTTTGTAGAAGTTCTTTGATCTCTAACATCTTTAATTGTCTTTGTGTAATATATAATTCATTTTCTGCAACATAAATTCAATTATGAATACATTTTGTCGTCAAATAGTAATTAAAATATTTTACATAATTCTAACAAGCTCAAATGTTAAATACACTACTACAAAAACTCATATTTTCTGCCAATTTTGTTTTGAAAATTTTTTTTGTAGGAAATACTTGTAAATTTTGTTATGAAAAAAAATTTGCAGGAAATTGCTGCTAATTGTTTTGCAAAATATTTAGTATAAAACACTTTTCGCAACAAATTTTGTAAGAAATACTTGCGAATTTTATAATTTTGTAGGAAATAATTACCCACGAAGAAATTACCTGCTAATTAAAATTCTTATAAAAAATAGCAGGAAAAAGTCTTTTCTTGCAAATTTTTTTAACAAATTTGCACAAAAATTCTCATGTAATATGAGAATTTTTAGTAGTGATATTACGTTAATTAGTTATGTAAAACACATACTCTATAGAAATTACCGTTTCTACCTCTATCAACTTAACCTTCTTCCTCGTCAATTTTTTTTAGGAAATTGTATAGTTAAGTATAAGAATTTTTTTTATTAGTGACTAATTTTAGTGGTAAAAAATAATTAGTCACTATAATGACAATTTTGATACTAATTTATAAACTAAAAGTTATTGATTAATAAAATAGTTTCTAAATGGGTCTCTAAATTGGGCACTATAATGAATTAGTCTCTAAATTGATCACTAATATTAGCAACCGAGTTTTTTGTTACCGAAAAAATTGGTCTCTAAATTTGTATATAAATTGTTCACTAATATGAGAGTAAATTTAGGGACCAATTTTTCTAGTAGCTAAAAGCTAGTTAATGTTAGTGACCAATATAAAGATCAATTCATTATATTGATCAATTGAGAAATTATTTTAGTTATTAATAATTTTTAACTTATAAATTGACTTTTAAATTAATCACTAATTATTTTTTATTCTTAAAATTGGTAACTGATAAAAGATTTTCTTATAGTAACGATTAAAAAATTTAATATACTTTAAACAAGTTATATTTTTCGATGATAAGAAAAAACCAATTCAATCAAAAACAAACCTCACACTTTGCTCAATGTAAATATTCACAATTTTCTTCCATGTGTTATTGCCGATGTCATTTTTTTTAAACAATTAGTTTTTATTTTAATTTTTAATCATTTCAAAATAATTAATCAAAGGAAGTCATTGAGGGGAAGAAGAACTATTCGTGGGAGAGAGGATAGAAAGAAAAGTTCCCTGGAGGACATTCTTCTATATTTATGAAGAAAAAAAAATTAATTATTAATATATAAAATTTGTAAAATACTACAAATTTTTAATATATTTTTTTCTATACCAATTATTAAATGGATAACAGTATATGGCGAAATACTACTTTTGCAATATTATTTCAGATATGAATCAATTGCGTAAGCATAGTATGCTGAGGGTATTGTATATATGGGAATGTTCATAATACACTCTTTATTAGATTTCTTTTAATTTTAAAGTATTTAATTAATTTTACATAATAGAAATAATGAGTCACGGACTATATTATTAACACTAATCTGTATGGAATATAAGAAGTTATAAATTTAATATTTATTTGTTAAGAAAATGATTTTAATGTTTATAATGCAACACTATCCTTAAGCTAACGTTATTATCAATAAATTAAAGTTCGAACAATAATAAATAAGATTATCGTGGCTGATGAACAGAGAAAGCCCCCCCTTTTTTTTTTTGTTCATAATTCATCTTCACAAATTATATCCAATATTTATACCTAGTGGTTTCCTAATAAAATCTTTTGGAGAAGAAAGGTGTGACATCTAATCGCACATGAAAACCTCAAACTACTAATATCAATCTTTCTTGAAAAGATTCATATCTTGTATTTATCTTAAAATAACATTGGTAAATCGGCTATCCACCATTCATTTGAAAAAGATTGATACTTTATGTTTTAACCACTTTCATTTAATAAATTGGAAGACAATATTTTAAATAAGGCATGTTATACCTTTATCTTGTAAACTCAATTTTGACCCATTATAACGTAACCATTTTTGGTTTCCAAGTTGATTTTTGTAATAACTATATAAGGATATGACTAATAGCAGATAAAATTTGGTGGGTTGAAATAACTAATAAAAAACTAAAAAGTGTTTTAGAAATATTTCTACAACAAATATTTTCTTTTTTGTCAAGTAATACGAAATATCTTTTAATCTACTAAAATATCATGGTTTTGAGTCCTAATAATACACAAGTATTTATATATTTAGAAAATAATTAACAAGGTAGTAAACAAACTTAAGGATCATTTCTGTAATATTCCAGGTTTTACTTGAGTTGATATATGTTTTTATATGTATACATTATTTTTGAAAAATGTTGTCAAATATAAACTAAAAAAAAACACTAGAAATAACTATAATATCTTTAACTCTATCTATGATATCTTTCGCATGCTCTTATTATGTAGCATACAATGTAAGAGTAGATCAATTGCCACAATCATAATTAATATATATATATACATATATCATTCATATCATCACATATGATATTATCAATTCAAAAAGTCACAATAATAAACTAAACTAAATTATATTAAGACTACATGATCTCCAATAGTATAAAGGAAAATGTTTATATCTAAGACTTATATTAAGTATGTCTCATTAAATATTAACATTTGATGCATCAAAATTAATATTATAATGCACCTCAACTCTTATACATCAAGATTAGATCTACATGAATCCATTTCAACTTCTCCTTGCTAGATTTCTTAATCTATGTGATGCAAATTATCATGAAAGTGATGTTAACATCTTAGGTATCCATACACTACCATAATAGGTTATGATACCATTTATGGTACCTAGGCAACAAGCACCAATGTATATCCATTGACCATATATATAAAATTTTAGCATGCATATTCATAAGCATCTCATTAACACTTGACCGATAAAAAACAATATTGGAATCCATCTTAACTCTTATGTTAAGATGGTTCATTACACCTACTCTACAAAGTTGTGCATAAATCTCACTTAACACCTTACCACCTGATATCTTAATTTATACTGATTTAGATTATCAGTGAAGTCAAAATGTATTATTTCCTTAATGATTTATTGGGTTTAATACCATAACCATAATATTATCCTAGGTACCCACACATGATCACTATAGATCATGATACCATTCTAGGTCCACCCACACACCATACATCAACATGTATATGCATTCATCAGGTAAGATACCATTACATATATTCACACTACTAGAAATCTGCTAAATAATGACTAAAAAATTTGGTCACTATCAACAATCGAATTAGTGACCAAATATTATTTTTATGATTTAGTCACTAAATCAATCACTATTTCAACCAGTGGCCGATTTTAGTCGGTTAGTCACCGAAAATAGTGACTAAATTTTCTGTCACTATTTGTTATTTTTCTAGTAGTGTCGTATACATCTCTTTTAGTTTATTAATACATGTACATAATCAATTATATATGCATATAAATACATGCAACAACACCATATACCAACCAATCATACAAATGTCGCTTGAGCAAGACTATTTCACTTGAGCAACCTATCTTCATTAAATAGGAAAATAATTTTGTGTTTGAAGGACTTCACATCACATGGGTGATACTAATTCCAAAAGAGAAGAATTGATTTGGTCACTTTCTTCGTTTAAACACCCTTTTATCTCCTTAATGACCAACTTTAGAGACGAAAGAATCAACAACAACTCTCCTTGGTTTAAATACTACTTGGTTCCTCAAGTGACATGACTTGTTCCATACTCCACAAAGTTCTACGACCTTGTCCAAAAGTTTTACTTTCCATCGCTTAAGCGATAAGAGTACCAAAAAATAAAGAGAATTATTTTGACATCTCTCTCACTCAAGTCGCAAGCCATAAATTGGACAAGATTCATTTTTCATTGAGAAGCACTGTCTAGTTCAAGTAATGATTAGTCACCACTTAAGCATTGTTTGAGCAATAGCTTGACAGCGAAACTAGTAAAAACACAAAAAAGAAAAAAGAAAACACAACGTAATCATATAACCATTCAAACCAGTTATAACCCTCCCAAACACGTTTTCAACAAATAAAACAACCTGATTTTCATACTAATGTGGATGACTTAATTAAAAATAAAAAGACACTACCTCCAATATAGTTAAACATATGCTCATTCTTTTATACTATAATTCTAGATAACTTCACTTCTTCGTATTATCATATTTCAACACATCTACATCAACTTAAATAACATAAATGCAATTAATTAGTTCCTCTAACATGAAAGTAGTGTGCATCATAAGTAAAACAACTCTAGGATCCCTAAAACATTTAAAATAAGTTGATGGAACTCCAAAGCTTCAAGTCCCGCACAACCAACATCTCCCCTTGATCAAATCATCATTATAATTTTATTTCTAGTATATCAAGGCCTCTAAGGTATATAACTCCTCAAAATATAAGAAAATAATGAAAAAGACAAGATTCATTGTAGAAAAGGTAAAACTTACCTAAATCAAGACTTAGATCGGACCATTTTGATCTATCCATTTTTGTTTCCTCATTGATGAAATTTGTTTAGAAAATAGATTACTTGACAACCTAGAATCTTAGAGAGAAATTTATATTTATATTTTTTTTTATAAATTTATATTTCTAGAGATGAAATTTAGATTGACATGAAGAATGGATTATTTACAAACTTATTTATATGAACATGTTCAAAATACTTTTCCATTCTACATTTCCTTTAAATTAGATATCTTAATATATATTAAGTAGGTCTTAAAATTCCAAACCCAAAGTAAGCCGGGTCAATCCAATTTTGGGTATACAAATTGGTTTGGTATATTGAACTTTGTTATTAGGTCCTATATGTACATATTGGAAATTCTAAACTAAGTTTTGAAATCAAAACATGTAAGTTTTCAGTGGAGTTTTGCAATATAGAGTACAAATTTGGTCAATTTTCAAAGGACACACACATACACACACACACACATATATATATATATATATATATATATATATATATATATATATATATATATATATATATAGTATTTAAATTTTAGTGTTGTTCCTATACAAATTATTTTTTTAGTTGCAAATGAAATACAACAAACAAACAAAAATAATTCATAGATAAGATATCATACAATTTCTCTGGTCATAATTCTAGAAAGATTAAAATCCAAATTTAAACAATTAGCTAGGATTATTAATTAATTCAATCAAACAAATGCCATGGAACCATAAATATAATTTTTATCATAATATCATTCTATATAATTGGAAAATAGTTATCAAATCATGATTTAATTAATTCCTAGTCTGATTCATGAAATCAAAAACACAAATTACAACCGTAAAGTGACAAATATGAAATTAGAAAGAAGAACTAAGTTATGATGATAAACGATTGGTGCAAAATTTAATTCAAGTTGTATTATCTTCATTCCATAAAGTAAACTTCAAGAATTAGTTCTTCATAGGCAAAAGATGAAAAACCCGAAAAAAATAGAAGAAAATGAAGAGAGTCTAAAAGTTAAGAAAAAAAGAAAGACAAATTCTAAAATTGAAGAATAAAATAAATTTTGTTTCCCTAATTAGAGCTTATTAAGTCTATATACGATCTAATCATTTTTACATGTGAGTCTAATTATAAGCTCTTGTTAAATTTATAATCTCTATTACAAAAGTCCAAATTAAAAATAAGAAAACCATATATATATATATATATATATATATATATATATATATATATATATATATATATATATATATATATATATATATATATATATACATAAATTTAGCAAATTTATTTCAATTTTTAAAAAATTGTAGAAAATAGCATAAGATACACATCCAACAAACTATATATTCACTTTGAAACCTGGAAAATGTTGAATCAAATAAAACCCAATAGAAATTATATATATAAAAAAAATGTATGACCAAAAAAAGCAAGTGACAATCAAATTAACTAAAATTCAAAATTAAAATAATTATGAATATAATGTCCGAACAATTAGAACTAGAAATAATTGCTTAAAAACTGAAAATAAAAGATAAAAACAAAACGATTCACATGGAACAAAATCTCATGAGATACGTAGACATGAAATGAAATAAATTGAGATAGGAGTGGTTCATAAAATAAATATAGTGGGAAAGAGGGTACAAATATAATGATGGATGACATGAAAAACTTGTGGTATTATTATATGGGAATGGCATGGTAGCTGGAAAGAAGAAGAATGAAAAAGAAGTCGTACTTGATGAAAATGGTAGACCCTTTTGATAAGGATATTCAAACCATGCAAATCTTATCCCTTTTTCTTTACTTTCTTCTCTGCATGTGTCATGCCATCCAACTCAACTTTAATAGAGGATCTCACACTAACTAGCACCAACTTTGAATATTTTCATTTTATAGATCTTAAAGCGAGAAAATATTTAAGAAATGAAATTGAGGATTTATAGATGACAATGTGGATCGGTCCGATCCGTTTAGGCTTGACATACATTAGGTCCGCACATTGCAGGTCGAGTTGGCCCGTCCCATTGAGAAGTTGCAAGTTTGAAAACGTGACCCGCGTATTTTGACGAGCCGGCTCGTCGGGTCAAGCAGACATTGACATCCTTAAGGATCTATCCAGGCTTTTTTGTCTGTACCAATGTTGCATTAAATAATAAATTTCATTCAGTATATCAGAAAAAATAACATTAAATATGGCTGAGTTGGAATGTAGGATGGGAGAGAAAACTAAGAAGTGACATTTGGTAATCACTGTTCATCACTGCTAATTAATTAAACTATGTTAGGAAAAAATTACCAAATTAAAAAAAAAATTCATTTAAAAATTTCATTAACTCTAACATGTGGCATCCTATTGGGTTAACATGTGGATATTTTTTCAAAAATTAAAAATAAATTAAAAAAATTTAATAAAAATTAGAAAAAAAAATAGAAAAAAAATCACAAAATAACACCTGACCATCATTGTTCATTATCGTTAGAGACCAAATATTATGACTATATTGACACAATTAAATGAAAATAAATACAAAATATGTATTTAACTTTTTTTTCTTATACCTAATAAACAACATTATTTTGTTTGCATTGTTGCTGAAAGAGGTGTATTTAAAGTAGATAGTTGTTGCTTATTTCCTACATTGCTGAGGGGTTTCATTATGAATTTTCATTTGTAATGGAAGTATCATTTCATGATATTTTATCATTTTGTAATATGAGGTTAATAAGAAACCTTTTCAAACTTGTTATATTGTTTATAAGTTATTCTTACAAAGGGTCGAGGTGGCCGACATTCTCCTATTCTTCCCTTGTTCTAAAATTTTGAGATGATTGAGGAAGATGTTATCTTTAATCATGGCCGAAATTATGTTCTGCACTAAGAATCACATCATCTATGTCCAATAATATACATGAGTACTTTTAGAAACAAATTTAATATACTCACTAATATTAGACAAAATTTTACATGAAAATAATAATGTCAATTCCTTTATGTTGAACTTACTTTTTACTTCAAATTAACAATTTATAAACTTTTTAAGAAATTAGGTTGCATATTTATTTAACGGTTGAGCAATTATACCTTGCTATTGTGTTTTTTTTTTTCTTTTTCAAAAGGAAAATTAAAAGAAAAAAACTATGTTTTTAAATTAACATTTACATCATTCGTATTTTTAATTGATAAAAAATATCAAGTTTCACATCAATTCAAACCATAAATAATGTAAATAATAGACTTTGTATATGGATTACTTTTACATCTTAGTCATTGAATTTATGTAAAATCCAAATTTTTTACATCAATTTTAAATCCATGTAAAACTTATATACTTTATATAATTTTAATCTATCATATTTGTACAAATAATACACATGTTACATAATTTGAGAAACATATATACTTTTTTTTTGAAAATACAAAACTTAATATGTTGTATTTAACACCAAAAACATAAATTAGTTTATGTAAGCAGTTCCAGTTAAGAGGCTTTACTTACATGTGCAGTTAAACTTTAGAATAAAAAGTGCTTCCGATACTTTTATTGCCACACAAAAATTATGTTATTAGTATGCATGTACATTGCAATTGGGAGTAAATATACGTACATATTTAGTATACGGTATGCCGATACGGATCAGAGTGTGATATTTGATTAATATAATAAATAACCCTCTTTAGTAATACAATAACTTAGTTTGTGGTACTTGCAAAGCATCTAGTATTGTTTTAGATTTGTAGGACATCTTGTCCCTTGCAATATGTTTAGTCACTTATGTTATTGGATAGACTATGTGTATTATCTTCCAAACTTTGTATCTATAGCATTGGTGTTCATTGTTTTCTTCCTAACATACATTATTTAATTTCATTTTGTGACAAAAATAATTAGTTATAATAATCAATTTGAATATTAATTTTAGTGACTAAAATTAATTAGTCACCATATTGACTAATTTAGATAAAAATTTACAAAATTAAAAATTAAATATCAATTTAGAAATTAATTCTTTTTGTAGTCAAAATTTTGGAAAATAAATTTAGAGACCGATTTACAAACCATTTATAATTTTCAATGTATAATAGTAATGATTATAATAAACAATAATTTTTTATTTTGTAAATTGATATTTAAATTGGTAACGATAGTAACTAATTATTTTTTATCACTCAAATTGGTATCTAAATTTATCACTATAATAACTTTTTTTTTCACTAAAATTGCTATCATATATCCAATTCTTTATTGGTAAATGCAATCTTATATAAAACAATTCATTATTTTTATGATAACATGTTATCTATTTATATTAGGTTGTTCATGCCTTTAACAATCTTTCCATTTTTTTTATTGCGACAAATAATATTAAAAACAAGAAAACATGTTACTGTCAATTTAGTCAGTTTGCTTTTCTTTGATTTTTTTCAATAGTTAAGGTTTTAAAAACATCAAACTTATAGAAATATTTGTGATCAAAGCCTACAAGTTTAAAGCTCTTGAAACTGTTTCACAAACATCAAACCTTGTGTGAAAGGTTAAAAGAGATCAAAGCTGCTTATGCTTTCATGAAATAAGAATTAAAAGTCTTTTTGATCTTTGAAAAAACTTAACAAAATTTTAAAAATAAAACTCAGTTCCTTTGTAAAAATGCTCATCCTATGAAAGCTATTAATGTTAGAGCATAAAAACATCACCAAACATCTGTAATCATAGTATGAGGACACTAAGATAATCAAAGCACAGATGATATAATAGTTACAAGATGCCCATGCATTCAAATTTTAAGACTAACCATGAGTGTTATTGTAATAACATAAGAATACGCACCAAAGAGATAAAAAAATTATAAGTACAAAGTTGTATAATGCATATAAAATTGTATCTCTATATACTTATCCCACTTTCATGTGATTTGGTTTGGAATCATGATAACCTAAACAAACAGTGCATGTGAAATTGTTTTAGGTACACCTTCCTTGGTGTGGATTCACTCTTCCTGTTACGTGAACAATTGTCGCACGCATTCGATGAAACAGCTTATTAAGTAAAACATGAAGAACTCAAACAAAACTCAAACAAAGCAATCGGTCCATTAAAATTCAATAAGGATTGAAACGGTGTATGTGGTAGTGATCAAGAAACAAGCGGTGCAGAAATTTGAGCAGCTGAAGCAACTTTGATCAGTGATACTGTGATGTTCATCACGCAATTGAAGTCTGTTCGGTGCAATAATTGGATTTCTCTCAGTGCAAACGACATTGTTGTGCAGTGATTGAAGCAAAGTTGATTAGGTATTAGCTTGTGTCGGTGTCATTCAATTCAAACAGCACAAGTCAGAGGCATTGGAATCTGCTGAATTAGTTCATGCATGAATTCAAAGAAGTGCAATCCCTTGTCAAGTGAAATTGTGTGAAGTATTAAGTTGGAGGGTAACATCATATAAAAATATAAAACAAAACCATAAATTTATTATATAGATTGAATTTTTATATTATTAGTAACTCTTGAGTAAATCCTTTGATGTGAGTTCCATGTCTTTGCTTTGTTTAATTGATTTCATGCAATCCTAGCAAATAGGTGTGTTCATTTGATGTTGGTTGATTTTGAAAATTGAATGTGGAGTTGATAAGCAGTGATGGAGTTCAAATTGAAAGAATTGCAAATAGCATTCACTTAAACAACTTTGGCTTCATATGGCTTAAGATTGCCTTTAGGTCCCAAAATTCTTGAGTGAGTCCTAATTTAAAAATATTTTCCCAATTGTTTTAAATTTCAAGTAGAAAATTATCTATGTGAAGATGATTTAATTTGAATAATCTGTCTACAATTAAATGTTATATAATGTGTAGACACAAAATCAATTCTTTTAAAAAATTTACCTAGATTATCTGTAGTTAGTGACAATCGGTATCTTCCTTTTACATACAGTTGGTATCTGCAATAACTACTATAGGTACATTTATATTGGTTTTTTATGTTTGATGTTTAATCATCATTGCTACTACTTCAAAAAAAGTGAAGAATCTATGTTTAGAGTTGCACCATATTAAATCATATAAAATCTCTCCACGAACAATTATAAAAATCATAAAAAATATGAAATTTTTTATCTAATTGTACAAGAAATATGAAGAATCTTAGTTGCATCCATCAGGTGGAGTTTAGTACATAAACATATTTACATATTTATAATATTTGAGTTATTGGAATACTAAATAATATTTTATATATTATCTCCTAATATTTCAGATATTATGGATTTCATGAGGTTTAGTATATATAGATCTTTGTATATTTGTAATATATTTACAGATGTATATTTGAGCTACTTGAAGATAAGTAATATTTTATATGTTATCTCCTAATATTTTATATGTTATCTGATTATTGATTATGTGCAGTTTAGTACATATGTATACATGTTATAACATATTTATAATTGAATATCTGAGTTATTCAAATACTAAGTAATATTTTATATTTTTTATATTATATATTATCTCCTAATATTTCAGATGGGTGATCCAATATACATTTTATAAGATATAGGTCACTGGTTATATATATATATATATATATATATATATATATATATATATATATATATATATATATATATATATATATATATATATATATATATATATATATATATATATAATATATATATATATATAATCTATTTTTTTTCACATTTCATAATATTTGCTTTATTTTTAATTATTTTAAAAGTTAATTATTTTATAAATAATTTATTTTTAATTATTTTTCTATAAATTTTTTTTATTTTAAATTATTATTTAAATTTTTTTTATATATTTTTTTATTTTATATTTAACAATTATTTTAAAAATTATATATTTATTATTAATCTTAAATTTCTTGAAAATTAGAAAAGGGCGAACACACGTAACACAGACGTTGTGTGTTCGCTGATATATATAAAAGAGATTTATAAACCACATTTTTAAGGAGAAGATTTTCATTTACCTGAGCATTGGAAAGTTGATACCCTTATGAATTTTTAACACTTAAAACACGAAAACAAAGATCTCCAAATCTAAGGAAAGAAAACTTTATTTTCTTCTTTTGTTGGGAGAAAAAAAAAATGATGAACATGACCTTCTACTGGGGTAAGAAGGTGACAATCTTGATTGATTCGTGGAAGACCAATTCCTGGATGTGTTACCTTCTCAGTCTATTTGCATGTCTCGTGGTTGCCGCATTCTACCAGTATCTTGAGAATTGGCTCATCCATCTCAAGCTTGTCACTCGCGATCGGAGGCCAACAGAGATCCAGGTTCCGTTTCTGTGGGGTATAGCCAGAGATAGAAGGAGATTGGAGGTTAAGTTGGCGAAAGCTATTCTGTTTGGTGTGAAGTCGGGAATAGGGTTTTTGTTGATGTTGACAATTATGTCCTTCAATGGAGGGGTGTTTGTGGCAGTTGTGGTGGGTCTTACGATTGGATATCTTCTGTTTAGGAGTGAGGAGGTGCTTGATGATGCTATTGTTGTTGATAGTTCCTGTGCCTGTGCATAGGGTTTGATATTTTAAAGTAGTCCCTGCAAAAACAGCATGAATGGAGTGCTTTGATTCTGGCTATATTATTTTGAAGTCATTTTTTAAAAAGAAATAAACTATGCACAATTACATTGGGTTAAGCCTGTGAGAGATTTGTGTTTTTATTTGGTTGTGCTTGATGATTCGATATCTCTGATTAGTTTTGTGAATAACTCCACAGAAAAACTCAATAATTGAAAAGAAAATTTTTTAGGCACTTATTAAAAGTTGTCAAATAATTTAAAGATATTTGAGAATAATTTAACAAGCCAACCAAAATAATTTTATTTTCTTAGACTCAATCACCAGTCACTACTGGAAGCATTCAAGGGAAGAGACAGGTTTCGATGTGCCTTGAGCTTGTTTTCTTGTTAATCATTCAAAAACTATTAGTGGATCAATAGGTATCAGTGGAACGTTTTAGAATGAAAAGCTGTCGGATCATCAGAAACATGGATCCCTGTAAATAAACTTCAGGTTATGGTTATGCAATGGGAAAACAGAGATTCCCAAAATACTTGCTGCGCAAGTCATTTTAAATTATTGCTTCACTTGCATCAACTTCAGGGGAACTTATTCCTTTGGTTGTCCAGATACAAAACCTATATCTGTACATATGGAAAAAAGAATAAAGAAGAAAAGATATGGGCATGAGTTTCAAACTTAATACTTTATAGGTTGAGACGAACCACATACACAGCAAATTTGGGGAAAAATATGTTCAGCAATTTGTAACAATCTGAAAGCGCATCTAACCTATACATAAAGTGATACTATAGTCAACTTCTTAAAGATAAATCACATGAGGTTGAGACTTGCTAAAAAGATAAAAGCATTTTCTGTAGTCCCAAGAAGTCTTCAACTAGCTGAAGCAGGTTCCAAATTAAGTTTTCCATCCTCTGATATGCTAGGAAAGGATCACCAGCACTATAAATTCAGTGATGAATGCCAGGGTTCACATGATTGAAGCAGCAGAGCAACAAACAGCCTGGAATCTTTGCTGCCTGCAGATCATATGTTGTCTATGAAAAGAGCCTCTCAGTAAACTAGAATAAGAAATGTCACATGGTATGGAGGATCACAATATGTCACATTCACTGTTATTGATCTTCTTCCGTTTTCAACAAAACTAGTTCACTTTCTTGCTGTAGATTCTTGTACTTCAAATTGTTTGGGAGCCATCTAGATAATCTCTCAGGCCAGAACCTGGCATGAGATAAATGAGAAGCAAATTTGGTTACATGTTTTAAATTAAATGTACTGCATAAAGAAAAAACAAAATAGGCATCTATAAAAAAAATGAATAAATGATTAACGTCATATGTACAAGGTTGAAAAAGGAAATAAAAGCCTAACAAATTTTGGACCTACTGCACCAAGGATCCCCAAATTAAGTGCCCATCCGTAGAGACTAACAATTATCAGTTTACCAAATTCATTCCACAAAGGCAGTTGTTGCACATAGAAATTCCGTGAACTAGTTCAACACATGAAATGACACATTGCATGGCAAATAAAGAGTAAATTGAATGCTATGATTATCAACAAGAATCTTAACCCATGTTGCCAACCACATCGCCTTACTTTCTGCTCACACCATAAATCGCTTCTTCTTTCAGTCCTTTTCACTAAAGTACTTGTTAGTGCATTTCTCTGGCTCCCTAAATGGACTGCCTATGCCCAAAATCCCCCTCACAGGCGGGCACCTTTCAAATTTGTCTCATCAAAGTCACTTAGGAATGTAAGATAAGTGAAATGGACAGTGCTCATGCAAGTTTTCAAGTCTCTGCAAAAGACTAAAGACGCCATAGTCTTTACATAAATTTGACTAGTGCAACACTCCCACTAATGAAAGAGAGTTTCATATTATCTTCTTCAATAATTGGTTATATGTAAGGATGGTGAAACAATCCATTTGTGAATTGGTTACAAGTCTTTGAAAGGAAATCTCGAGTCAGTAATCCAACCCACCGCTTGAAAGCTTAGTTTTCCTTTCTGTTTGAGTTTCCATTTTGGGTTATAACTTATAAACCTAACCCAGCCCAGTAACTCTTAGAAAAACAACGCTTGGGTCACATATATAATAAATTGACTTCCCTCACGTACCCTTGAAAACAAGAGCCTAGTTGAAATTCTAAGTAGTTTTTTCCCTCACTTCAAGACATCTAATGGTCTCATTCCTAGAATATTCGAATGCATGGCTTTTGCTCATGTCCGTAGTCAAAACCGAGACAAACTTGATCCCTGGGCTGTTAGATGTGTCTTTCTTGGTTATTCAGCAACTCAAAAAGGTTACAAGTGTTATAAACCTACCACTAAAAAATGGTATATTTCTGCAGATGTCACCTTCCTTGAAACTAAGCCTTTTTTTCTCTGAAACCACAAAACAATGCTAGAAGATCTTGATGACCAATTTGAACCCTTTATTATGTCCATAACTGAGCCACCAACTGAACAAATTAACTCTGGGTCAGAATTAGAAGCTGAAACTAATACAAATTTCCCCACTGAGACCACTGGAGTACAAGGAGAAACCACCCAAATTGTCATAGGACCTGTCCCGAGAGATGGTTCAAGATTTAGTAATGTCTACACAAGGAGAAAGAGCATTCCAGACATGCTACAAGTCCATGAATCCAATCCTAGTTCTAAGCCATAAAATGCAGAGAGATCTGAACCAGACAATGAGGAAACACTTGACTCTATAAATGACCTTGATCTTCCAATAGCAATCCGAAAAGGTACCAGAAACGCCCAAAAAAACATTTGTATCCTCTATCAAAGTATGTTTCTCTTGATAGATTATCAACTAACCATAAGAGCTTCATTGTTAGCTTGAATTTTGTTATTGTTCCAAATAATGTTGTTGAAGCTTTAGCAAAGAAAGAACAGAGAGATGCCATGAAGGTGGAGATGGAAGCATTGGAGAAAAACAATACATGGGAAATCGTTGACAAACCCAAAGAAAAAAATATTGTTGAATGCAAATGGATATTCACAATAAAATATAATGTTGATGGATCTCTTGAAAGGTACAAAGCAAGGTTGGTGGCCAAGGGATACACTCAAGCTTACGAGGAGACTCTTGCACCAGTTGCCAAGATGAATACTTTAAGGATCCTTCTGTCCTTAGCTGCCCACTTTGATTGGAAACTTCTACAGTTTTAAAAATGCATTTCTTCATGGAGATCTAGAGGAAGAAATCTACATGAACATCCCTCCTGGGTTTAAAGGAGATAGACAAAATAAGGAGCGCAGACTCTGAAAGGCACTTTATGGATTGAAACAATCCCCTAGAGCCTAGTTTGGGAGGTTCTCCAAAGCTATGAAGAGATTTGGCTACAAACAAAGCCAAGAAGATCACATGCTGTTTACTAAACATTCAGATCAAGGGGGGAGGTAACAATTCTTTTAGTCTATATTGATGATATATTATAGTATCCGGCAATGATGAAAACGAGGAGGAGAAACTGAAACAAAGACTGATCTAGAAATTTGATCTAAAAGAGCTTGGATGATTGAAGTATTTCCTAGGGACTGAAGTAGCATATTCTAACCAGGGAATCTTTATATCCCAACAAAAATATATAACTGATTTGTTGGCAGAGACAAGAACTATTGGGTGCAGACCCACTTCAACTCCAATGGATCCTAATCACAAGCTACGTAAAACTGAAGAGGAACCAGGAGTAGACAAAAAGATGTACCAAAAAGACTGGTTGGAAAATTAAAATATCAACCACACACCAGGCCAGACATTGCTTATTCGTTAAATGTAATCAATCAGTTCATGCATGAACCAAAGGAATCTCATCTTTGAACTACTTACAGGATTCTGCATTACTTGAAGGGCAACCCGAAAAGGGAATTATGTTCAAAAGGAATGAATGACTTAATCTTGAAGCCTACACCGATGCTGACTATGTTGGTTCTTTTGTTGATAGAAGATCAACAACGGGATATTGTACTTTCCTGGGTGGAAACTTAGTGACATGGAGGAGTGAAAAGGCCTTAATAGCTCAATCTTCCACAATCTCATAAGCAAGCTCAGAATGATTAATATCTATTCCTCAGCTTGAGGAGGGGTGTCAGAATATGTGGAAAATATTATTTATTTATTGTACAATAAATATAGTATTATTTGGAATCCCTAAAATTAAGTGATTGGGATTAGGAGTTATTTGGCAGATTTGCTCCTGATTTAGGATCTTTATTTCAAGAGACTTATTTCCTTAATTAGGATATTTATTTCTTCTAAAATACGTATGTATTTCTCTGCAAATTTTCAACGAAAATTACCCCACAATTATATTTCGTTTTGTAACACTTCGTAGATACAATTTGTATTTTCCAACTTAAAGGGGAGTGTTAGAATAAGTATTAATGTCTGGGTACAGAGTAGTTGTTGAAGCAGTGTTCCTAATAGATTGGTGTGTTGCACACCATTGATAAAGTCTTCAAATGTTGTTGGAGATGGATTAGCCATGAATATAGGAGCAACTCAGCATTGGAAATGTTAGACCCATCCATCTTCTCAATACTAACATATATGGTTAGAAAAGAAAGTTTGGAGAATCTACTTTGGAAGTCGATGTGGTGTTGCAAGACGTTTTTTTCTAGAAAGGTTCGGAGTAAAAAAAAATTAGGAGGGCGTCAAAATAGTGAAAGCAAACCTAAGAGAAAGGTTCACCAAAAAACTCCTTCAGACACAGCTATGAAAAAGGCTCGAAATACCATGCTCAAGTACAAGGAAGAGAGAAACATTGGGTCGAAACCATGTGTTTTTAAGACAACATGGGTGCTTTATTTATATTGAGACAAAGAAATCAATACAATAAATAGAGGAGATTTCATATCCTCCAATAACAAAGATATATATAAGAATAAATAAAATGTTTCTAATAATACACATATAATCTAGATATTCCTGAGTATATATGATTAGTTTCTTATTCCAATATTCCTAATTATAATTATATATGATCAACTTGTTATTTCTATAACCATAACAACACCAATGAAGACTTTCAATAACAACGAAAGTAAATACAAGAATGCATTTACAATTGTTGATAATAGATGGACTTCCAACTTCATCGCCATTGCATGCAGTTGGTCACTCTTTGTACTTATTCTTTTATTCCAACTCAAAATGGATTACCAATGGATTGTATGCTTGTATCAAGAGGTTGGTACCAAATAAAGATGTGCAACAAAAATTTTAACAAAGTTGCCCCTTTATAAGAATGGAAGCTAGCAATCAAGATTTTAAGTTTGGCATGTAGCTCATTAGGATGAAAACACAATTGCAGTGTATTTGAGCAAGTAATAATACTTGTTCATGGCCCATTCCATTATTCATTTTTTGTAGAAACTAGGAAGAAACATTTTACTTAGCATACTGCAGACTTCAAAAAAAGAGAAATAGGCTTGTTTGACCAGAAAAATTGCATGGTGGCGTACACAGTACAACCAACAGACACTACCTCTGTTCTGTTTAGAGTTCTTTATTCTCTGTTTGTATTAAGCATCTATAAATTTATTAGTTGTTTTATGAGTAATTTAATGAATTGAGAACCTATTTTTAGTTGTTATGTATGGGATCTTATTACTTAAGACTTATTATGTATTATTTTTATTGTCCATATTATTTTTAATGCATGCACAGGTCTATGAATATAATTTTTTGTATAAGCATAACTCTGATGAGTCCAGTTACGATCTTCAAGTTATACATTCTGATTCCCCTTCAAATCCTCTTACAATTCTTGAGTTAACACTGCAATAGAGTATTCAAGTGTTTGGTGTCTATCAGTTGTTATCAAATATGGTTGTCCGTGTCTCAGAAAGGGTAACCTACAGAGGATTTTAACTTGTAGAGTATTCTAACCAACATGGAAATTGAGTGAAATGTTACTAAGTGTCATAGAATGTTTGTCACTGTGTGCATCATAGCGTGTTTAAGACTCACATCTAGTAATACGTGATGTTCAGCAGAGTGCTTAAGTGTTTGGTTCTCTCCCCATAACAACCAGATTTCCCAAGTCTTCAATGCTTATCAAAGTTTACACATTAAATTCAGAATACGGGAGAAGATATTACAACTAGACTGACCTTAATTAGAAAAAGAAATCCAGTGGTATCTCTCAAAGATGAATAGTCAGTACTTACTTGTCCAGTCTCTCACAAATTGCCCGGCGTACAGAAGAGTTGAGACCATAAGCAATTGAGTTAAAGAGGCCCTGCAGTATGTAGATAAAGTGAGATAGCTTAGCAAGATACAAAGTATCAGTATTTTTCACAAAAGTTGAACTTCATTGATTATCACAACATCAAATCAATACCAATCACCAAGGGAAGCCATTACATTCACTGAAAAAAGCGCATAACATACCAGCAAAAAAGGGAAAGTGATTAACTGAAGGGATACAATGCTGATAGAAAATGTTCTTACAATTGTTTGGCATCATCTAGTGTTTAAATTGTAAGAAATAACCTACTGTTTTTCATGTTTCCCAAAAGAATAATCGTTGAGAAAATTCAGCTTTGACAAGCACAAGATTAGTAACAAGGTGAGGAAGTTGAAGTAATAGGGAGAAAACAAGAGAAGCAGGTTAACTGCTAAGCTACAACACAAATCATGCACGATAGGGGAAGACACGTCCACCGGTAAAGCTGACACAATTAGATTAGTAATAAAAAAGCACATCTACATGCTGCATAAAATGGAAAAAAGCCAAACCACAACAAAACCTACGTATCATTTAACTTGTTGCATTTATTGTGGTTCAGTGACCAAACACCCAAAAATACCTTTTTATAGGCTTGTGAAATCAGAATTTTGTAATTTAAACACGAGATGTCTAAATGAATATTTGTATTTTAGCTCAAAGATGCCGGAAAAAATAAATTTTAACAACTTGTACCCACATTTTCACACCAATCAAGTCAAATGCATAAATACATCAAAGCCTTAATCATTCAATTGGTCCTTATTCTTCTCATTTTCACAGGTACATCTTATACATTTTAGTCACTACACCAAGAAACTAATTGTTTTACTCTCCTACATGCACTTTTTAATCCACTACACTCCATTCCATCTAAAAAATATAGGCACTAAAACAAAAGATGTATCAATGACACAAGTTAGATAATTTATTTTAATATGTTATTAGCAATATAGAAGTGAAGACGACATAAGTGTGATCAGGTGGGTGCTAGGAGATCAGTGTAGGTGACAAGTTTATAGGAGAGGATTTGAAAGCAAAGGACAATCATGCTGAGTCTACAGAAAATAGAGCTAAATATAAAATAGTATGGTTACTTGCTGATACCATAAGAGCAGCTGTTCCAACATCAAGAAATGTGAGCCAAAAGATTTTGTGGTTGGGTTCAAAAAAATCATGAATACGGTTAATAGTTCCAAAAGCCCATGATCCAATCAGAATTAGTGGATAGTATCCCCAGCGATTCAGAGCCTGCAGTGTAAACCAGAAAACACAACGGATCGGTGAGAATGTAGATGCAATTGAGAATAACAGTTTCCTCTTCAGCAATTTGATTTAAGCATGAATATTAGTTTACTTGAGAAAATCCCAACAACAAAATCTTAAGTGGTAAGCTTCTCTAAACCACATTGGGAATCATAGAACAGAAAATTAATTTTATTTTATTCATGAAAACTTTGGCGTGATATACATTATAATATACATATATTGTGTGAAAACTTCTCATATGGTGGGTTTCATTGAGAGGACGAGTGAAGATAGATAAAATTATAGATGTCTAATAGCAGAAAAGGAGAGAAATAATTTAAAAAATGGTGGATCCAGTGTACTATGTCTCACCTATTTCTACTAGTGTCCCTAAATCTCTCATCATCTCTTCTCTATTTCTCTTCAACCAAACACTTTTAATTTTCATTTTATTTCTCATCTATTTCCACTCTACCTACTTATTTCCATTTAACTTTTTTTCTCCCCTCTCTACCAAACACTCTTATTTCTAAACAAACCTAGACTAAACAAGGCATTTGCACGAAAAGAATAGATTAAAATCAAAAATCCTCATCACAGAATGTAAATCATAAAATATTTAAGGAAGTATGGATCACTACAATATAGTTGCTTGAAACAAATAAAAGTGCATCTAGTGTTTTCTTTTTGATCATTTTTTTGGGAGAGAGATCATTTCGCAATACATGTATATGGATCCTTATATTTCAAATCTTGGATTCTGGAGATAATAGAATAAAATACCCTCATGTTATCTCTTGTATCTGACACGAAAGTTTGGCTTGACATACCAACTGCCATCTGAAATTTTCCAAGAATCAAGAAAATAAGGTCTCAAAAAGTGCTTAAACAAGCAATTTTTGTTTGGGAAATAATCAGTAAAATTAGGTACGTACACGGGTTGCATTATTCAGCATTCGTATTACTTGAAAGTATGTGAACCCATTATACAGAATTGCACCCCAGAGTGGCATGTAAAATGTTACAAAATGAACCGCCTGCATAGAAAAGCGAATTGCCTTTTAGAGGAAAAGGAAAATTAGCAAACTAATGACTAATCTGATAAACATGACACACATACACAACATATTAACAATGCAAAGTTGCAGAAAATTGGGAGATGACTGTTGTTATTCTACTTTCTTTCTTTCTAATCTTCATTAACATCACACACTAGATAATGCCACAATTATGAGCACCCTATACCCTAAACAAAAGGAAGAAAAAATACTGTATAGAAAAATCATCTGTTTATAAACATTTCTTGCATGGATTTGTTTCTTTCACTTTAATAACTACATTTGGTTTTGAATAATAAAGAGTTGCTATAAGGGAAATATTCTTCTCACAGGAAACCAAATCCTTACTTTCATTTCCAGTCCATTTGTATTTAGAAAATGAACAATTACATAAGGGAGGAAACTTGACACAAAACCAGGTTTTTAAAATATCTACACAATTGTTGAAAGGGGATACCTGACTTGGTATCCTTTTTACTTGAACGATAACACCTAACGTTATAGTTTTACCATAACTTAAAAGGGGTGAACAAATAGTAATTACAAATTGATAACAAAAGCCCACCCCACCACAATTTACCTCTTCCTACATTTACGATAGAAAACTACCATAACTTTTGAGTCAATTAAAATTACATTTGAAGTCAATTTACATTTAATTTTTTTTAATTTAAATGGGAAGATAACTACTCTGCATCGTAGGAGCCTCTTCAATTCATTGAAAATCCATACAATATGTATAATGAAAGAAAGAAGAGGGAATTAGAGAAATTTCCAGGAGAAATATAAAAGCATTGTGTGGTATGCACTCCTAGTCCATTTAATACTTGCCTTCCCTGTGCGACCTGTTTGAGTCCAACACCATGCACCTAAATGTCTATGGTCATTATTACCAATGGAGCGCATAACAGTCATAACCAAGGAAGTACCTATCAATGCAAAAGGATTTACCAGATCAGCTCTTAGAATTATATGTTGCTAATGAAATAATTGAGCTTAGAACATAGAAGGTAGCGCTATTACTCTTGGTACATAACCAAGACCTAAGGCCATTTGATTAGCATTAATTTGGTCTAAAAAGTCATTTTCAGATTAAACAACATGGGGTTGGGAAGTTACAGAAGTGAAGATTATGGCAAACTAAGCTATTTCTCAAAACGAAGGATATTAAAAGTTGATTTATACATAGCTGCATACCCCAGACATACAAGTGAAACATGGCCTCTAAATCCTCAACGTCAGTTTTGTGTTTTACAACAGTGCGGTGCAGGGTAAAAGCAATTGTTGTAGTCCATAGAAAAGATGCCACACAAAAGAAATGTGTGCTATAGCCCTGAGCATAACAAAATAAACCTTTGAACGGGTCCCTGTACCAAAATGAAACTTCCATCAATCAAATGATGAAAAACTTCAGTTGATAGATACATACATTTAAAGAAGCATGTATACCCTATTATGCTGAAGAAACTGCAAAGCATATCCTGCAATTGAAAAATGTAATAAAAAGAGCATTACGGATCAGAAAAAAAAAAAAAAAAGAAGAAAGACACGGATAACCAAATAACCAGTGCAAAGGAACAGACAAATAAGGTTCCTGGAATGTCAAAGGATCTACTTCTTTCAATTATTGAGCAGCATTGGAAACACAGAATAAAATGGCTAAGGGCATCAAGAAACAAGAATAAAAAACATATAAAGAAGTTAGTTGCTTAACAAAAAAATGTTCTCTAGCAATCTAACAGTTTTTATCAACATATACTCATAAAGTAGCTTTTACAATTAGAATTGAAGTCAATAACAATCTGGTAATATCTGATAGAAAAAGCGTAATTTCTCTTATTTTCTTATTTTCAACTCCTCTAAGATTGTGAGTGTTTTTGAGAAGTTTATCTAAACAGTGTCATATGTCTACTAGCTTAACTCCTAATTTTACTTTTTTTTTTTTTTGCAAAGTAGGTTTAACTTAACCATAGGTTCTCATCTTTAAGCTCCTAATTCTAGAGCAACTTAGAGTCACAAGTTCAGTAAATTCATCTTCCGAAACAATTATTTTATTCTCATTCGTTCTAAAAACCTAATCGACTAATCACGCCAATGAAAAGAAGCAACTAGAAACCTAGTTCAAAAACAAGCAATTAGGTTTCAAGAAGAAAAAACAAACATCAAGTGTGAAATCGACTATAGGTAATTTCAATTGAAGAGGCCAAAGCGCATTTCATCACAACGTGTTTGCAAACCGTCCGGTGTTAGTAAACTAACGAATAAAGAATTAGAAGTAAGGTTTAAAATGCAAAAAGAAAACGCAGGGTTTTAGATCTGGTGAAGAGGAAGCATACAGAGAGAGCGAGGTAGAAAACAAGCTTGAAGGAGAACTTGCGAAGCTCCTTGAAGAGAAGGTAGCAGAGTACAATGAAGCTGGAACCAGCCAACGACAGGCTCGACGCTCCGGCATTCACCGCCGTCAGAATCTGGCGATCGTGCGCAGTGAGAGTGCCGCCGAGTGCGACGGATGCCGCCATTACACGGAACTAGTTCGTTATCACCGATCAGTAGTCACTCTCTTGATTCTCAAGTTCTAACTCACTGCCAAAGGAAGAGAAACAAAGGAGAAAGCTAAACCGTTTTGAAATTTTGTTTTTTTTTAGTAAAAATAAATTAACAGTAGTATATGACTGTGTAATTATGTTTAATTAATGATTTTAATTTTTAAGCAAATGGTTACTGTAAAAAATATAATGTGAATTAACTAAATATGTGATAAACATGTTAGAAAAATTATTTGTCGTTGAACTTTTGGTTTTTCAAAATTAATTTTATGATTTTGGTTCTGAGTTTCAAAGTATGAATTTAGAGTTCCTTTGCGCCAACTCATTTAAAACTTTTAAGTTACAGAATAAGAACCTATGACATTAATGAAAACATCTTTGTCACTTTTTTCTGTAATATTTTTTAGTGTACATAATGTACTATACATCCTACTTTCATTTATACATTCTATTTTGCTATCTTTATTATTTATAAAAGTCTACTTAAATAATAATAATAGTAATTATTATTATCAAGTATTATGTAATTATAATATTATAAAAGTTAATTAAATTTATTTTTTATATTATTTTTATAATTTTAATATAAATATTAATTATAACTTATATTTTAGTAATTGTTATAATACCTAACTTTGTAATTCTATTTTTACTTTTTATTATCATAAAAAAAAAAACTAAAACTATATAAGTATATATATTTCTACTAGTTTAAATAAAAGAAGTTGAATGTGTTTGTAAATGTTAAACTGTTTCACCTCAAAGATCCTTAAAGATTATTTTTAATTTTTTAAAATGCATATTATTTCATTTAATAATTGAATGTAAATAAATAAATAAATATTTCATAAAGTAATTTTCGTAATTTTTCATATACATGGTCACATATGGTATTATAATTCAATATAATTTGGTTTTTGTATATAATAAATAATAAATAAACTACATCTGAATGATAAAACAAAGTAATTAAGTTTTAATTTAGTGATAACATTATAAATGTGGGAGACTAAAGTTAAGACTTTATTTCATTAAAATTTTAGAATTAAATTGAATTATTCGTTCATTATGTAATAACAATATGAAAATATATACTTTTTAATCTCAAACAGTAGCATACAAATTACATAATACGTTCTTAATTGTATATTTATTTATTATGCCTTTATATTACATCATTACACAATACTTCAAATATAAACATATTCCAAATAAAATAATTTTTATATATCAAATAATTAATATATTATTATAAATTCAATAAATGGTTTTGTATTCCAAGATTAAAATTGTTTACATCTTCCAATTCATTAATAAATATTTATTAAATAATTTACATAAATGATTCATAAATGGTTTTGTATTTCAATATTATAACAGTTTAGATTGCATTGCAAATAAATGTAATCCAAGATAATGTGACAGTTATGACATGTATTTATATTAAAAAAATTTAACATCAATTTCATGTTTATTTAATTTATACGGGATTATATTACACAGTATGCCTATATTTTACTCTAACAATGACCCACATAGGGATGGCAACGGGTCGGGTCGGGCACGGATAGTATGATACTCGTGCCCGACCCGCTAAAAAAAAATCCGCTCGTTACCCGCCCGTTTACCCGCCGGGTATCCACTTAAAAAATACCTGCGGATATTTTTAAAACCCGCGGGTACCCGTGGATATCCGATACCCGCAAATATTTAAAAAAATATGAATTTTATAAATTTTTTAATATAAAATTATAAAAATAAAATATAAATTATAATTATAATTATAATTAAATTTGACATAATAAAATATACTGTTACTTCTAATTTTAATTAAATTTAACTTAATAAAATATAAATTAAATATTAATTTTAATTTTTTGCGGGTAACGGGTACCCGCGGGTACGGATAGTATGATACTCGTACCTGACCCGTTTATAACCGGGTATTAAAATACCCGTTACCCGCTACCCGCGGGTAATAAATACCCGCAGGTAGTAACTATCCGTCGCGAATTTTATCCGCGGATATCTGCGGGCACGGGTATTTTTGCCATCCCTAGACCCACACATACGTTTTTTTATTTTAATATAATATACATGTATTTATATTTATATTTATATTTATTTCAAAATTTTAATATCAATTTCATGTTATATCTATTATTTTTTTATTTTATCTATTATTATTTATTGAATATTAAAAACAAAATTAATTACTATAATACTTTCATATTTATTGTATTATGTTTAACTTTTATTATAAATTCAATATCTACGTTGATAACAACATCTACATGTATTTTTATTTAAAATTTTTAACACAATCTCAATTACTCTAACTTTTATTAGGGACCACATCATCTCACAATATGTTTACATTTTTGCATTTTTATTTAAGTTGATTATTCATATGTGGACAATATTTTTGCACGGGACAAAAGTTCATAATATACAAATATTTTATTTTAACAACTATGTATACATATACATGGGACAAAAGTTTAAAAGACGCCTGATTAATATACCTTGATAGTGCCACGTAGGGGAGGATCGGTAGGGGTAACATCAGTGCGAGCCGGTTGAGGATCTTGGTTGGCGGGTTGGGTAGGGCGTTTGTCGTGGCGAGAGTCGTGTGGAGGGCGTCTGTGGTCAGATCGAGGGGGGTGACGGGCTCGAGAGGGATGATCATCTCTGCGGATGAAGCGGCGAAAGTGACCAGCAAGAACCAGTTCTTCAATTTTATCCTGGAGTGCTTTACAGTCTTTTGTGGTGTGGCCATGGTTGCGGTGGTAGCGGCAATATTTGGTCATATCAACATTGGGGGGAGTGGTCGTCTTGCGTGGTGGTGGGATGAGGCCAGCTTGCAAGGCCTCATCAAGGAGGCGGGATTTGGGGACGTTAAGGGGAGCATATCTGGTAAAGCGGGGTTGGCGGGGCTCTTGTGGTCGGGTATCAGGGCGGGGGGTGGTGGGTTGGGGTTGGCGGTGGTTGTTGCATAGTCATTGCAGAATTTGGCATGGAGTGTCTACATTTCCTCCATGCGAACATAGTCGGCGGCACGCAACTTGAGCTCGTGCATAGAGGCAGGTGGGTGGAGGTAGACATTGTTGGCGAAGGGGCCGGGTTGGAGGGTGAGTGTCATACATTGGAGGATCATTTCCTGGTTGAGGTGTGGGGTACGAAGGGCTGCCTTACTGAAACGATCGATAAATGCCCTGAGTGGTTCACCTTGTTCCTGCTTGATGCCCATTGAGGGATATTGTAGTAGTTTGATGTGGGCGGTTGCCAGCGAAATGGGTTGAGAACATATGGGAAAGAGCGTCGAAGCTGTTGATCTGCTAGCTCCTGTTGCATTTTGGCCTGACCATCTAGGATGGCAGCCAGATCTGAGGTGATGTTAGCGGATCCTGAGAGACCAGCACCAGCTTGCTTGTTAACTCCAGCTCTGCTACGAGTTGAAACCATCTTTGGAGAAAAACGGGTAGTAAGGTGTTGTCTTGTGCCCCACGGTGGGCGCCAATTGTTCCTACAGAGAACAAATAAGATCTATTAGGCACGAGTGTCACCTTACCTATATATCCACTATCTCCTCGGTTGGCTTTTTTCCATCTAGCGGACATCGATCTGGACCTAGGAGGGATTACCTGCAGAAGGGACTCCGAAGCTTAAGTCAACTAAAACTCTCAAAAAGTCAAATCAGGTGATTAAGGGAGTAATGAATGTGTACCTTTAATTTGTGGGGTCCATGCGTATTTATAGATTATTAATTATGTTTGCCTATTCCATGGACTGGGCCATGGTTTGGGCTATGGGTGGGCCTAGGCCTTGGCCCTTAGTATTGACTGTTGTGGGCTTTGATTTCGTTAAGTCTTATGGAATGGTCTGATCCGGTTACTTCCCTAGTTGGCTTATGTCGTCCTTGTTCGTGTACTGTCCTAGGTTGGCCGTTCCTTTAGCGACCTTTGTTATGGGTTTAGGCCGGTTAGGTCTATGTCGGCCCGAGCCGTGTACCTTAGTTGTTTTCGGCATATATGTGATGATTGTTTGTTGTTACTTATTTGGTTAAGTTGGCCAGATACGGTACAAGAATGAAGTAGATTGTCGTAATTAACCAAAATCTAAATGATATATTTACAAATCTACATAAATTATACCAATAATAACAATACTTTAATTTAGTTTTTTATTAATATAATATATAATATTTAAACAAAATACTACGGTAACAATAACAAAAAAAAATGTGTACGCGCAGTTTTCATACAAGTTCCATATATATTACACACCTAGCTTATATCGGGTGTTAGAATATTTTATGAACAATAAAGATAAAGAACATGTTGTCATGAGAAAGTTCTTAAATTTGGGTGATACAATGCTTAGAATTAATTAATATCACTTGCACAAATATATGAAGGATAGTGGCTTATCCATTACAGTTTGTTAATCATCCCTCTTAAGGTACAAGGAATACATAAAAAACCATTTTTTTTAAAATTGATTGATGTATAGTTAAGAATTGTATGTATTTTTAAATATTAAAATAAATTAATATAACTTTTACTTATTTTATTCAGATCTTATTACAAATAGTTATATGATCAGTTTCTCTTCAGACCCTTGTGAGATATTCTTTGATTCCACGACTTTCAGACCAATTGAAAGTAACTCAGATATATATATATATATATATATATATATATATATATATATATATATATATATATATATATATATATATATATATATATATTTTTTTTTTTTTTAATTTTCCTTTAAATATATATATTTGAGTCTAACCTTTTAATTTTTTTTATTAGTCGTGCATTCCTATTATTCTTCTTTTCACTACAATATGATATGTATTCCAAAACGTCACGTCACAGTTCTCATCAATATAACAATTCTCTATGAAACACATGTCACATTTCTAATGTGGTGATAAACACCATTTTGAAGGTTTTAGATTTCCACCGGTACGAAAACTAAGAGAAATAGTTTAGAAAATTAAAACAATATTTAACAATATTTATAAATATATATTTCTCTTTTCTTAAAAGAATATTAATAACAAACAAGTCTCAGTTAACAAATTTCCTTTTTTCTTTTAAATAAAGCAAGTTTTTTTTACTAATTTTCTAATAGGAGGATCGGTCGGTTAACACTATTCATAAATATTAAATATCATGTTCTAATGTTTAGTTTTTGGTATAAAAGTATTAAAACCCTCACGTTAACTATAAATAAAATAAAAATATAGTATATAAATATAAATAACGTTATAGATTTGACTTAAACTTGTATAAATAAATTATAAATTTAACGTTTAACATTTTTTTTAACATAATATCCATCAAATTCAATCACGGAACCGAATAATATAATTGGAATATTCAATATGAACCATGTTCAAAAAGTGTTAAAATTTAAAGTGTAAAAAAATTGTTGGTCATCCCATCCTCTTTTGTCCCTTTAGCCATGTTCACTTATTTGTTGTTTGCTATTCTTTGTTATTAACCTGTTGAAGAAGGGTCTAAGATTTTTTTATTATCCCGTCAAAAAGATATCAAACGAAAAACATTAATAAATATAAAGTTACATTTAATAATATATTGAGTCATTGGTTAACCTTTTATCCATTGACTTAGTATTTTAACCAGATTGGTCCGGTTTCATAACACTTATTTATATTTGATGATTGAGAGTTATTTGGAGTTGATATTTATTACTTAAATTATTTGCCCTGTTGTATTTTGATGTGATATCACTTAAAAAAAATTGAAAGGATCGAATTAGATTTTTTTATATATAAAGTATTTTTTATAATTAAATAATTTCTTTTATTTTTTTAAATCATTCTCAGATTTTTTTTATATATTTTTTAATTTTTAATCTTTCTAATTTATTGAATTCATGCCAGACACATTATATGCAATTTTTAATTTATCTTCCAATTTAAGATTAATGCAACAAATGTAATACAACTCAAGATACATTTATAAAATTTTACAAATAGAAAATACAAAATTCTTAAATTTCATAATTTAGGATTATATTAATTTGGAGAAAAAATTTAATTAGGATTCATGCTAATTTCATAAAAAAATCCCTAAAATCATAATTATGGTTCATACTAATTTAGGAAAGAACTTAATTTTGGAGAAACATCGTAATAGGAGAATTATAAATCTAAGATAATATAATCATACTAGAATGTTAATCTTGATTCATGAGAAATATTGTGATAATACATTATTCAATCTTTTTATTCTCCAATATTTTCCTGATTTATCTCTTTACCTTTATTTTTACTCTATTACTTCTTTGATGACTTATTCAGAAAAAAAATCTCATGACCAAAGACTAAACTCTAATCCATTTTATTAACCAACGTCCATCAAGGTTTTTATTTTTTTTAAACAATAAAAATATATAAATAAATAATATATATAAATAATATATATAAATAAAATAATGATAATTTTTTCTAGACTTAATATAAATAATAAATATAATTTAAAAATATATATATATAATAAAATTAAATTTTGTTGGGAGAGTCGTGACTCCTATCTGTCCTATTGAAGTTCTACTGATGTGTAATTGAATTTTGGGAGAAAGGTATATTGGTGAGCCAATGTATTTTTATAATGATTTATTTAGAAAAGTGAGCAAGATTAACTTTTTTTGTAAGTTAAAAATTTTGTACATAATTGTAAGAAAAAAAATAAAAAAATGAAAAAATGATTAAAAATTAAAAATGTTATTGTTAATGAGTTATTTATTAATTAACTCTCGACTAGATTGAACTACTTAATCCTTAGGTCAAGTGAATTATATTCAATTCTATCCATATTTAAAAATATTAAAATTTTCGATCCAATCTAATTCAAATTTGTAATGAATTCATTTGACTCACACTTTAAAATATAATTTAACATCTTTAACTTTATATTCATTTTAGTAATTAACTCGACTCAACATGGTTAATGAAATGCTAAAATGTATAACGGTAGATTAGATTACTCGAGTGGATATGTTAGGCAAAATTGGAAGTTATTTTCAAATTCAAAATTTTAATATAATAATATTATAAGTTTTTATTTTTCATTATATTATATAAATATTTGTAAGTGGCAAAAATATCGGTATTCATAGACTTAGGGGACCTAGTTTTGGATGAAGGTGATTATCAACCCAAGTAGGTTCTTAGCATTAATCACACCTAAGTGAAATGCATGTTAAAATTAGAACAGTGTCCCAAGGACACAGAGAGTTAGGTCCTATTTTAGGAATCTTAGTTCGAAAGCAAAAGACTAATTTCTTTATGTTCAAGAATGATTGACATCTCAAAAAGTTACCATTCTGTACACACAAATTAAGCTCGAATTCTTGACCATATGCTTAAGAGACATTTATCTGTCAAATTCTTGACCACATGTTTAAGAGACAATGATGTCTCTGTCATTAAAAGGAAAGTTGCACTCAAGGCAAAAATAGTAAATGACCAAACTCTTTCAACCATCATAGCAATGGCATATATTAGTTCCATTAATCCTACTAATGAGTAGATTACAGTTTACTGATTAAATGGATTCTTTTTTTCACTTTCTCTAAACTACACCTTGAAATCCAAAACCATGTCCAAACACAATCCCAACCATATTTCTGTCACATACATTCTTTGTGAATAGATTTTAGTGTGTATCCTGAACTAGTGGCAAGTGCTTATACTTGTATATTGTTGTGTATATCATCAAATCAAACCATAGAAAACTCCATCATCACTTCTAACAGCTTATGTTCAATGTGATTATCCTTATTCCACCCTAACCATCATTTTTCTGCAGCTCTCTGTTTCTGTCCACAGTCACATCTGATAGAACTTCTTCATTGTGACGACCAAGCCATGCCGTCTTGTAAAATAAAATAAAACACCATTTTTTTTTGTTTCTTTTTACCTTTTGCTATCTGATATATATATTTTATCTACTTTTTCTGAGGAGTGCTAACAGCTGCTATATTTTATGCTTGTTACCATTTTCACTAACGGCAACATACACAAAGGGTCCAATGAAAACATCATCAAAGTCCTGAAGTGGCTCCAACACCTTCACCACATCACTCATAGTTGGTCTTGCATTTGGGTGAGGACTCAAGCATTTGAAAGCCAACATAGCAACTTTCATGGCTCCTTTCATGGGAAATTGACCTTCTAGTCTACAATCGATGATGCTATAAAGTTTTTTCTGATCTCTCAGCAAAGGCCTTGCCCATTCCACTAAGCTCTTCCCACCATTTGACCGAGACTTATCCACTACTCGTCTTCCTGTAAGCAATTCCAACAGCACCACTCCATAGCTATACACATCACTCTTAGTTGTAAGGTGACCTGTGACAAGGCAATGACTCATTATTAGTTAGCTTCATCAAATATAGGTTTCTGTCTTTTGGACTTAAGAAAATATAGCGTGCTTGGTTGAAAGTTCTGATGCTGTGAAATTCTACGTTTAATGAGAAACTGACAGCATACAGGGAATTTTTATTTCTACAAGTTCAATTTACAGTGCAAAAGTTCTTATTGAGGTTTATAACCTTCAATTTTTGGATGTCAGTTCATGCTAGAAACTTGGTTAACGAGTTGTATGTTGGTGCATATACCTGTCATTATGTATTCAGGAGCAGCATATCCTTGTGTTCCCATTATGCGTGTTGTTACATATGTGTCTTCCCCTTCAGGGCCATCCTTGGCTAGACCAAAGTCTGAGAGTTTAGCTGTGAAATCCTAGATTTAGAAGAAAAAAAAAAGTTAAAGAGTATAAGTCAATTTCTTGGTATGGAAATTAAGAAGATCATGCAATTAAGAGATCACAGAACATACTGAGTCTAGTAAAATGTTTGAAGCTTTGAAATCGCGGTATATTACAGGCTTATCTGATTCATGAAGGAAGACTAGACCTTTGGCAGCTCCTAAAGCAATTTTCATTCTGGTTGACCATGGCATAGCAGCAGAGTATTCTGTTTGCATCACAGCAAAAGAGGCTGTTAGTTTATGTAAGATTTCAACTTTTTGTATCAGTACGAGGGATTGTCCATTTGTCATCAGCATCCAAAGAAAACACATAGATTTGAAACAATTATGTGTGCATGACCATATAAAAGAGAACAGAACATGTAAAATTTTAAATCATTTGATGATAATTATTGAGCTTGTCTTGCAATCATGTTTGACTTATGAGATACTTCTGATATAATCAGAAACACAGATTAAGAAAAGGATGAGGATAAGTAGTTTGAGAGAAAAGAAACATACTTCTGAAGAGTTGATTCTCCAAGCTTCCTCTTGGCATGTATTCATACATCAACAGCCTGTGTTCATCCTCATAACAGTAACCAATTAACTTGACAAGATGTGGATGCCTCAGCTGTCCAAGAAATATAATCTCTGCCTAGAAAAGAAATTATGATCAAGACAACAGTTTATTAAGATACTAGTTCATATGAGTATTTATTCACAAATGGGGTTATCATGAAAAGTTAAAAATGGCACTTGAGAAAGCTAACTAACCAGCCACTCCCTGTGACCCTGCAAGCCATCCAAATCCAACCTTTTCACTGCAACAGTCTGAGCCTTCAAACCTGGCCTAAGTTTGTCATCCACAAAACCCTTGTACACAGGTCCAAACCCTCCTTCTCCTAGCATGTTACTCCATGAGAAACTGTTTGTTGCTTCTCTTAGCTCCTCAAGTGTGAATGCATAGAGTTTGGAGCCAGCAAAGGAAATTGAAAGATCCTCAATGGCCTGAGTGGAGCTTGAATTGCTCACATCAGATAGACACAGCCTCTGGAAAGACCCTTGTTTCAAAACCTGTTTTTCTGATTCCTCCAGGGGGCACTTAACCTTGTAGCAACCTAAGATCAAGATCACAGACTTCCATGTGTTCCTTTTAGTACTCATTTGGTCTATGTGTGAAACTGCAACAACCCTGTTGTGTAACTTTCTTTCACAAGCTACTTCTGATTCTAATAATATGAGAAAGACAACATAAAAGTTTGGAATGATTGATGTTGCTAGGGAAAAAATAAGTGAGAGTTGAGGAATTTTATAAGTACAAATATTTCACCTACTACCTAGGAAGAAAAGTTGTGAGAGATTCCTTGTCTTCTAGAACTCATGAATGTGGATGCTACAGCATTACTACACGATATACACGAAGGATTTCTATTTTATTTTTAGGTCAATCAACATGCCTACCTATTATTGACTTCAATCTAACACTAATATATTTTTCACAAACACTTACAAAAATGAAAAAGTGAATTTAATTTGTTTCTCCAAAGTATGGAAAGACTTCATCAAACATGAGTTGCCGTCCACATATTTTTGTGCTTAGCAAGTGATGCACATTCGCCGAGAAGATCGGAAAAATGAAGAGATGTAATAACTAAATTCCATTGGTGCCAAACCAACAATTCCATTGTAATTTGTAGTTGCACACATCGAAAAAATTTTGTTTAATCGATCATTGGGTTGTGTAGAGGACACGTGAATTATTATAACAAAAGAAAAATGGTTTTGTGGATTTTGAGATTATTTTATGGTTTAATTTGATATGTTCCCATATTTGGTAGGTAAGGCTCTCTACGTTGTTGTTGTTGTTGTTAGGATGTCATGATCATACAATAGCAACCCGACAATGAACCTATTGTTTTAAATTCTTTATGTGATCATCAAGGGCAGCTTCTAGAAGCTACAACTTAAGGGTTTTTTTTTTCTCTTGCATTGTTTATGTATTTATTGTTATCTTACTTGGATTCATCATAGAATTGTAACAAAGGCATCAAATGTTTGAGAGTCAACACATCTCACAAGGGTTTGGATGTATTGAATTAATGCAAGTGCTTTGAGAGAAAATTTTAAATTTGAAGAAGGTGGGAAAAAAATGATGAAGGTTTGGAAGGTCAAAGAGAAAGGGTGAACCAATTAAGCTAACTCACAACCACTTCCATCGATCATGGAAAATGTTGCAAAACAAGAAGTGATCATTTGGAAAATGGAATTCATTCAATGGCTTAAAGGGGTGCTCATTTAATTAGGGTTTGACAATTGCATTGCCCTTTCAAGTTTCAAAGTTATTGATATTAAGAAGAACAAATTGGTTTCATATTAAAAGTTGGGAAAAAAAGGTGGTGGGGCTGCTATAATAGTATTGAGTTAAATAAGGGTATTTTAATTTTTAAATGTTTCTATCAAAGTTTATGTTGATGATGCTCCTACTTAAGATAATTTTTTGTAGTAACTTTTAGTGGCTGAACAACTCACTAGCAAGGTCTAGGTCAAAAAGAGACAAAAACTACTCTTGATTATCATATTAGAAAAAACCTCAATTTTTCAGAAACTATACTCTTGTTTTTCTAATTGATACTTATGTTTCAATTTAACAATTCGTGTCAAAAGGTTAATGTTTAAAACTTATATATTCCTGATATTTAAAATACATGTAAAAATGAAAATAAAATGTTATCTTATTTATATTAAACTTTTGATAACATTTATCAGTATTTTTTTAATAACAATAATAAAGTTATATGTAGAATAAAAAGAAATAAAAGATTCTAGATTTATTTTAATTTTTTAAGAAAAAATTAAAATAATTTACTATTGAATATTTTTTAACTGCCTGGTTGTTTTTTCTTTGATTTTTTTGTGATTTCCCTGAACCGTGGTCGGTCCAGTCAGTTTCTAAAGCAAGAAATTGGAGAATTCTTATTTGTGGTTATGAGTCAATATAAAATAACATGTATAAATTATTTTTAGGTTACTAAATGTAAAACGAAATATTTGTACTTGTAAAACAATCTTAAAGTTGGACAACTTTTTTTTTTTTTTTTTTTATATATTGTATTGCTCATTAAAGTAGTGAAGGTTATTTTCATCAGAAAACCGAAGATTTTGGTTCGCAATTCATTGGTCTGAATCTGTTAAATCACTGTCATGCTGATAGTGATTAAATATAATTTCATATTGTTTTTTTATAAACGTTTTTATTATTACATTATATATAAAATAATAAATCAAATACTAGTTTAATAAATCTGACTAAGCAGGGTTATATGGTGTAGGAATTTAATTTTGGACCACCATCAAAGGATCACACCTCCTGCGTATCAATAGATTAACCTAACACAAATTGTCGAAAAAGAAAAATCAAGTTGAATTGAACTTATTTTATGATTAAGTTAAACATTTCAACTCAATCTAATCCTTAAAAAAAAATAAAAAAAATGTATAACTCATAAGTTGAGTGTAAAATAAAAAAATAGAAAAAATATAACGCCTAATTTCGTGATCACATTAATTAAAAAAAACTACAAAAAAAAAAAATTACTAAAGCGGTGTTAAATGTAAATTCATCTCCTAAACATTTATGGGATGAAGGGGTTAATATGATATGCAATTTACAAAATAAAATTTATATTATACCATTGATTAAAAGGATTTTTTTTTTTTTATAAATTGTGTAGAAAGATAGGAAGTATAACATATTTTATTTTTACCATTCTATCTAGCAATATTTTTTGTCATAAACAACAAATGAAAGTCTTAAAAAATTGATTCTGATGATAAAATTTTGCTTGAATATTCTAAAACATCTAATGCCTATAAAGTCTACAACTCTATAACATGTATACTTGAAGAAGTTGAGATTGAATTACTACAAAACTGATAATGAATTATTAGATTTGGATTCAAAATTTGTTTAGAGTGTGTTTGTCCTTTTTAGAGCTGAAACGTAGGTTAAAATATATTGAAAACTAAATTTATTTACGTTTCATGAAATGTAAAAATATCTAACGAACTTTATGTGAGAAATTTTATAAGCTTATGTAAAATGAGTTGGAGATAAACATGAAGAGAATTAAGATTCTTTTTGGATCTACAAATAAAATAAGTAGATGATATCATATACATACATTGAACCATGTATGTAGAAGAACTTCTCATAAACCTTTAGTTAGATGACACATTTAATTAAAATCACACGACATGATGTATATAATATAAGTGTCATTTTATTTAAAATATAAGAGAGATTAATATCTATTTTAAAATTGGAGAGGATGCGAATGTCATTTAAAATAATCTCACTTATATAACTTATTACAACTGATAGAACGATAACTCTAACCTCTTTTTAGTCCAAAAAGGCAATCTAATTTTCATATTATATTACTCAATTACAATAAATATTAATATAAGTGCAATTTTCCCTCATTTTATTTATATTTCAATTAGTTATTATAGAGTTAATTTAAAAAATAGTTATTTATTAAAAAGTAAAATTGAAAATAAAAATGTGAATGTCAAACCCTACCAATCATCAAATATCATTTTTAATATGACTGATAGAATTATAAAATTATTATTATAAAAATTAACAAACTTATCCCTACAAATATTATTTTAATCATTTCAGTCCTCAAAAATATCTCTTTTAATATTTTCAATTCCTATATCATCTAAAGTTATAGGGACTAAAAGAGATTAAAAAAAGTATATATAAATGAGAGATAATGATTTTTAAGTAAAAAGACTATAAGACAAAATGTATTTTAAGTGTACAAATGAAATGAACAGTTTTATTTAAATAAAACTTTATTGATTACTTTATAGTGACTTCTTTTTAAATGTACGTCCAACACTTTAGATAAGAAAATCCGAGCTGAATTTCTATCAAAACTATGGAAAACTTCTATTTATTTAAAATTTAGTATTGACTATTTTGCTGATCTCAATATAAAAAAGTTGGTATTTAATGTTGTTCTTTACTTTTTGCACTCGTGAAGAAAGTCCATTTCTATTTAATGGCTTACCAAGATTTTATTGTTGAAAAGGGATATAAGACGTGGGAAGAAAAAGGAAATTTTAGTTGAAACCACTACGCAAGTAATAAATAAGAAAGGGAATGAGTACAAAACACTCAAATGTGCAAATACCTACACCTCCCACAAAACGAACCACAAAAGAGAAGATCGTAGACACGTCAAAGTCAAAATTGAACAACGTGCATCATTCTCCACAATTCATTATCACTAGGAACTATGGTTGGTAAAGATAAAAAGTTGCTTACTAGATACTACTACTAAGAGTTCATTGGAAAGGTAATATACAATTAACACGGGGCATGAATTTTTGAGAGAGAATCACCGTTACAATACCAATAAGACATGAGTCCAATTTATACATAAGATATTGATACCAATTTTAGTCAAAAATTTTAAGACGATGAGTTTATGACCTTCATTCACTATATAATATTCAACTTTTTCGTTTTTACTCAGTTTGAAACTTAAACTCACACTTGAATTTCCAACATAAATTAATAACATTTTTTTAGTAAGAACTCTTTTTCAATTACATGTTTTTCACCTATAAATATTCAACCAAAGATCTTCCTTATTAATTCCAATCCAAATAATGAAGTTAGTATTTTTCTTCATGTTATAATAGTGGTGTAGATCATAAGTGGTGTTCCAAATTAAGTAGCAAGTGTTTGTTTGAATGGGTTTTCATGGTTCTACTCCCCGATCATAGGGCAATGATTGGAATAGAAAGTGAAAAAGCATGCAACAATTTTGGTACTATTCAGTGCTGAAGTGGTGCCGTAGAAGATAAGGGATAGTACAAGTTGAACACCTTACTACTTTATATATAAGACTTTGTGTGATGACGAGTGAATTGGTTTTCAAGAAGGGACCACCATGCCAATCTCAATCTTTGACTTTATGGATTCATCATTTTTCTTCAACCATTCCATTTTTTAATTCAAAAGATCTTACACATAAATTGAAAATAACAATTTAAATAAATTATATAAAAAAGTTTTACAAATAATTTATATATAAGTTGATTTTAGTTTATAGAAATTTCATTCATTTCATTTTTTAAAATTAGAAATATTTTAGAAAGAAAGACCTGGTAGATACTATTTCTCAACTCTCAAGCAACTACTTTTCTACATGAGAAACCTATAATTTATGATTCTATAAAAACTTTAAGATCATTTGAAGAGTTTTGAGTGTTGAGTATGTGCCATTGTGTCAACTTAATTAAGGGGCTTCTCCCTGCACCTCCAAGCCTTCTTCTGCACCCCAAAATTTATTATTATACCCTTCATTAATTTATAGGTGAAAGTGGGTGAAAAGCAGTAAATTTCATTTACTGCATTGTCAACTTCTCTGCACCCCCAAATTATTTCATACGTATTTCTTCCCGTTCTGCGTTTCTTCTCCATTCTCATCATTGTGCCTTCATTTTAATTTTTCTCCATTTCATTCTCTCGTGTGGTCCCTATCTGAGCTTTAATTTTCTCTGCTTCATTCTTTCATTCTCTCGTGGTGGTCCCTATTTTGAGGTTCATTCATTTTATTTTTGAAAGCAATCTTCTTTATTCTCTGTCATTGTCCGTTGTGCTTGTGCTTGAAGGTGGTACTGTGAGTTCCCTGTGCGTCCTCTTATCTTCTCTCCAAGTTAGCCTTTTCGGAGTTGGCATGTTAATATTAATTTTTCATTTTCTTTCTGTTTATTCTGTGAAACGGAATTCGTATTCCGTTTCAAAAAGTATGAAATTGATTCCAAATTCCGTTTCAAAAAAAAAACATGGAATCTTTATGAAACACATTCTGGAATCCGTATCACACCATTTTGAAACGGATCATGTATTCCGTTTCCCGGAAAAATTGAAAAATTTGTGAAACGGAATACGAATTCTGTTTCAGAAAAGTATGAAACGGATTACAGAATCCGTTTCAAAAAGTTTCCAATTTTTTTTTGAAACGGATTCCAAATTCCGTTTCACATTTTTCTGAAATGGAATTCGTATTCCGTTTCACAAATTTTAAATTTTTTTCATGAAACGGAATACGTGATTCGTTTCAGAAAAATTTGAAACAGATTTCAAAAGCCGTTTCATCAAGTTTCATGTTCTTTTTTCGTAAACGGATTTTGGGATCCGTTTCATATGTTTCTGAAACGAATCAGGTATTCCGTTTTTGTAATTTTTAAATGCAGTTATTGAAATTTCTAAATAAAGGGTTCTTATGATTTATTAATCTTTTGTTTTTGTTATGAAATAGAATAATGTTGTTTATGTGTTTATGTGCGTGTTGATTGTGGATTTAGTGTGTTGGTATTGAATGTGGATTTAGTGTATAGGTGAGTGACTGCAGTGGTGTGCGTGAGTTTGTGAGTGAATGTATATTGTGTGATTGGTGACTTTTTTAATGTGAATCATGCAATCAGTTTTGAATATCACCATGCAATCAATTTTCAATTTGAGGTTTTGAATGTTAATTGACTGAAACAGTTTTAAAATTGATTAAACGTTGTCAAAATTCCTGTCTCACCTCGTATTTGTCTCAGAACTTTGGATATGTACGAGAACTTTACTTTACATATGTAATGTGTGTTGTGTAATAGGTGAGACACTCGATTGAGCTGTCGTGTTGAATTCTTTTCTTTTCTCTAATACGTGTTGCATTATTTTTTTAATTGCATTATTTTTTAATATTCTTATTTAATATTCTTATGTCTTATTATATGTATTATGTGGTTGCCCTAGATGAGTTCTTTGACGTATTAAAATATTTTTTTATTATAGCTCATTATGGAAGATCATCATTTTAGTTATTTGAGTTTCTTGGATTCTCAAGCGGATTCACAACTAAATTGTAGTCTCATGTCAGACTTTTCTGATTGTGTTCATGATATCTGCGAACAAGATTATATATCTCATTTTACAACTGATGATATCTTCCCAACACGTGAAGATTTAATTAAGTGGGTTAGAGGGGTTACTTATAATCTTGGATTTGTTGTTATTATTCTAAGATCAGATAAATATAATGGACAACCAGGAAGAAAGACCCATGTATTATTAGGTTGTGAAAGAGGTGGAAAATATAGAAAATACAAATGTGATGCAGAACCGAGTTTATCTGGGACAAGAAAATGTGATTGTCCCTTTAGATTGAGAGGGAGACCCATCTCTCAAGGGGAGGGATGAGTGTTGAACGTAAAATGTGGTTACCATAATCACGATGTCTCATCTACTCTAGTTGGTCACCCCTATGCGAGTAGGTTGAAGTCTACTGAACAGTCGTTGCTTGTTGATATGACTAAAAGTCAAGTAAAACCTGCAAATATACTTCTCACTCTCAAAGAAAAAGATGAGTGTAATGTTACAACTCTAAAGCAAGTGTATAATGCAAGATATAGGTACAAACGTTCAATAAGAGGTTCAAGAACTGAGTTACAACAGTTAATGTTGATGTTGGAACGTGATCACTACATCCATTTTAGTAGATGTCTTGATGAATCTGATGTGGTTAGCGATTTGTTTTGGACCCATCCTGATGATGTGAAGTTGTTAAATTCATTCAATATTGTGTTCTTAATGGATAATACTTACAAAACCAACAAATATTGGTTGCCATTGCTTGAGATTGTTGGTGTGACCTCAACAGGATTAACTTTCTCAGCCGCGTTTGCATTTTTATCTAGTGAAAAGCAAAATAATTTCATTTGGGCTCTTGAAAGACTAAGAGGTTTGTTTATGACGTCCGAGGGTGGTCCACAAGTCATTGTAACTGATAGGGATATGACTCTAATGAATGCTGTTGGCATTGTGTTCCTTGAGTGTTATCATCTTCTTTGTCGTTTCCATATTCAAAAAAATGTGCAGGCAAAGTGCATAATGTTAGTAAATGTGTTGATGCATGGGATGTTGTACTGCAAGCCTGGGAGAATGTCATGGACTGTGAAGATGAATTAAAGTTTAACGATTGTGTTAATCGTCTTGAGCTTGTTTGCCAGTCATGGCCTGTATTCTTTGAATATGTTAATGACTCGTGGATCATTCCTTACAAGAAATTCTTTGTGAAGGCATGGACGAACAAAGTTATACATTTTGGGAATACAACATCAAACATGTATGTTTGCATTTTGCTATTAATTAAATTTTTTTATTAATGGTTTATATGATTTCCTTGTATAAATTGTACTAGAGTTGAGTCTGCTCACTGGAGTCTGAAGAAAGTTCTTAGAAGTAGTATGGGAGACCTTTGTTCGTGTTGGGATGGAATTCACAACGTTATTATCTTGCAACATAACGAAATTAAGGCGTCTTTTGAAAGAAGTATAAATCTGATTAGTGACTCTTACAAGGCATTGAGTTATAGAAGATTAGTGGGAAGTATTTCTAGATGTGCCTTAGAACTCCTTGCTCCAGAGTTGGAAAGAGTAAAGAAGATTGGATTCGATACTAGTCATTGTGGCTGCATTCTCAGACAAACTTATGGTCTACCATGTGCGTGTGAATTAGCACGATATGATCCTGGGATGATTCCTCTCCAAGAAATTCATGTCATGTGGACTAGGTTGAGCTTCTCAAATGTGTCGTCTTCATAATTCGAAGGACAATTATCTATTCAGAGGGAGGTTGATCTACTGCTTAATCTTTTCAAAGAAGTTGATATTGCAGGAAAAGTGACCATAAAACATAAATTACTTGACATAGTTTGCCCTTCGATGACATCGATGTTACCGCCACCGAGTAAAGTTAAGACGAAAGGTGCACCTAAGAATCATAGATCAAAGAAGTCAACCAAACGTGATCCCTCATATTTTGAGCATGTGGACGCCTTCATTGAGTCATCAAGATAAGACAAATGTGTTGCAAAAACAGAAAACAAGATGAAGACCAAAGGTGTAATTCAAGAAAAAGTAATACCCATGCTAGAATAGTTCAATCATGTTTTTCATCCTTATATACTCGATGTTGTCGATGTTGTGGCGGATGGTCATTGTGGATATAGATGCATTGCTGCATTGTTGGGTATGGGTGAGGAGTCGTGGCCTCTAATCAGACATGATCTATACAAAGAACTTAGTCAATGGCGAGATGAATATGCAACATTAGTTGGAGGCTATGATCGTCTGGAAGAACTGAGAAAGTCTTTGCTAGTTCATTCACCATCAGGGATATAACTTCTACACACTAATGTTGAAACTTATGTATTGAAAGTTTTTTATGATTTTGTTTTATTATAATCTAATTAATTATATACAAGCTAATCAAGACAAGTGGATGACTATACCAGAAATGGGGTATGCGATTGCTAATAGGTATAATGTAATCCTTATGTGCTTGTCATCAGTTCAGAATTTGACGATATTCCCACTTCGTACATCCCCACCTATTTTGCAAAGTCAACATCGACTAATTTGTATCGGACATGTTTATAGTTCTCATTTTGTGTAGGTATATATGTTTATATATATATATATATATATATATATATATATATTATTCTTTTAAAGAACTTTATTTCTCTATTGACTAATTGCATATTTACAGGTTCGTCTACAAGAAGGTTGTCCATTACCGACAGTGGATATCATATCATCTAGCAATTGTTACCCAAAGGCAAAAGGGTGGGCATCATTTTATAGAGATAGGATGCAAGCATTCCTAGATTTACACGTAGTGGATCGTAGTTATGTAGATCTCATGGAAGACTGATATTTGTTAATTGTGTTAAATATTTGACTCTTGTAGTTTGTAATTATTTTACTAATATATAAAATTCTAACTCCTCTAGCCAAGGGACGAATATATTTTGGCCTTATTACTAACATTAAATAACTTAATATAAAATCCCATATATAGATGAAATATCTTAATATAAAATCCAATAAAAATGTAAATTCTAACATCAAATACAAATAAATAGTAAATCGACTATCCAGACGTAGATGGTCGTCGACCTCGAACTCTTCGTCCTCCTCTAGTCTCTTCCTCTTCAACGTCATCACGAGCCATCTGCAATAACTCATGCGTGCGATCCCAAGCAATTGTGCCCTCAGTAACGTCTCTATAATCTATCATCCGCTGGAGACCGCTTACAATGCGTTTCACGAGACCCTGTGATAATAACAAGTTAATTTCAAATATTAAAGTTACTAATAATATGAACAAATAAATTTGTAACATACCAATAAACCACTAGAAGATGATGACGGTGACGTCCTCTGAACTGTTATGTCATCTGGCAAATTTCGACGAAGTCGGGGCACAATCACAAGGCTAGGTCGGTCGGTCTCAGCTCCACGTAAAATGTATGGATGGGAGACTCTCCTAAACCACTGCAAATATCCATCTGAACATGAAAAAGGAGCTGGTGCTTGGACCACTTGATGTACAACATACTGCTCGTGCTTTTTCCACCGATCATCAATAGCCTCAAAGTCCATCATGGGAAGCGAACTTGACGGTCGTGGAATAGGCTGCATGAAGCCAAATTGTCGCAACACACGCTCCGGCAGATGACGGTGTACGAGGGTACCAAGCCTTAGGAAGCCAGAAAACATGCCATGTGTTAGAAGTGGTCGAGAAGCTCTGTGTGCTACATATGGGTTCCAAATCATCCCATCATATGTCAAGGCATCCAACTAGAGTCTAACATTAGTTATAGCGGAAATAGCGCGTCTAGTGACATAACGTATGGCACGGGGTTCGGTCTCCACATATGTATCCCGTAATTGCTTCCTTTCCAATGTAGGGAAGTGCTCGTATATCCAAGTCTGTATCAAATAACATTTCATTTAACTATTATGATATAAAACAAAAAACAAGTAAAATATTGAATAAAATGTAATATAAATGGGTACTTGTAGAAGAGGTAGATATCCAGCTAATTGCTTTGTATTTGCAAAGCTGGCATCTCCTAGCTGCTCATATAAGTAGATAAGAGCAGCAACTCCCCAAGCATATCTACGACATGTCAGGAGATCTCTAAATAGCTCGAGATAATGTGTACGAACATAGGTGGCGCTTTTATTAGCAAATATCGTGCACCCTACAAGGTGCAAAAGATATGCACGTGCAGCAAACTCCCATAGCTCGTTTTCACAACAGCTATCATACAACTCTCTCAACCAGCTAAGTCTGACTTGTGCACCCCGACTTTGATTCAGCTCCTCACAAGCCATGGCCCGATCAACACCAAGAAGTGTCATCAAAATCTCAATTGAATCTTCATATTCAAGATTTTCAGTGGAGCAAAAATTTCCAGTGATGGGAAGATGGAGGAGTGACCAGATGTCATATAAAGTGATGGTCATCTCCCCAATGGGTAGATGAAAAGTATTCATCTCGGGATGCCATCTCTCCACGAAACCCAATACTAACCCAAGATCGATATATTCATATAAAATATCGCACAGAGGCGATAATCCAGAAGCTACCACAAAGGGTAGAACAGAAGGGTGAGGACGTCCTAATTTCTTCACTTTTTTAATATGGGAGACTATTTTCACAACTCGATACTAACATAAAAGAAATAAAAAAGAATAAAAATACATAACAACAACAAAATTAAACATATATAAAAACTTCTTACTGATCTGACCATCCCATATCATGCGTGCAACATGATCCTGATACCGAGTCAATAAAGATGTATCAGACGGGCCACCTGAAAATCCTGTACCATCGTTATCAATCCCCTGCTCCTCGTCCTGAGGAACATAAGAAACCTCATTCTCAACAACATCATCCTGAACAACATTAGCCTCATGCTGACCCCTTCTACGAGCTGAAGTTGTCGGTCTCTTCCATGCAGCACCCTGTGTGAAACTCTCGGGTGCATCATGTGAACCACGTCTAGATAAATTTCCTCGTGTCCTAACCATATCTATAATTCAAAGTTTGAAACATTACAATCCAATATAAATTTCCTCGTGTCTTAGCCATTTTGTTTTTGTTTTTTATCTAATTAATTTCAATATATATATATATATATATATATTATTTTATTTTCTTATAGTTTAACACACACACACACACACACATATATATATATATATATATATGTAAGAATCCTGTCCTGGTTATCCCTTAGCCACAAGCAACAAGATATTAATCATGCCCCAAAAATTTATCTAACACATTCACATAAATCATGGTTTTAAATAGCTACATATAACGCCACTATAGCAATGTAGCGACGAGGAACAACCCTACCAGATACAGGGGTGATATGGTATTGCATGCATAACAGACCCAATAGCGTCTAATAAAGTAACCGTAACGGCCACCACAGAAAGCACTTTGTTGATTCCGAAAAATACCATAGAAAACAGACATTATTAGGACTATTTTCAAAGGGAGTTTCGAATCCCAAAATTGAAATCTGTAGATTTAATAGATAAAAATGCCTTGAGTTTAGAACATGATGAGTGATAATTCCGACCTACAATGTTTTCGACTTTTGTTGGTCATTTACTTCTAAACACTTGTTACTTTTTTTGGCTAGTTATGAATGTCGTTAAATTTGAGTATTTTTTTATTTGAGAATCCGTTTTCCACAATTCTAAAACGGATTTCACAATCCGTTTCGATTGAAAACAAAAAAAAACACCAAAACGGATTCCATGTTCCGTTTTAGCCTTCTGCGAGACGGATTCCAGAATCCGTTTTAGTGAAAAAAAAAATATGGATTGTGTGTTCCATTTCAGCCTTTTGTGAAACGGATTTCACAATCCGTTTTGGTGAAAAAAAACAAACGGATTGTGTGTTCCGTTTTAGGCTTGTGCGAAACGGATTTGGAAAGCCATTTCGGTGAAAAATTAAGACGAGATCCGTTTCTGATTTTTATGAAACGAATTTGTAGTCTATTGCACAACCATTCCTAAAATCAATTAAAATATACAAAGATGGTATAAGATTACTTAACTGGATTATATTGCTGCGCGAAAGGAGAAGATGAGAGGCTGCGAAGGTGCGCGAAAGGAGAAAAGGGGAGGCTGCAGAGAAGAAGAGTGTGTGAAGGCTACGTAAAATGGACATAACAGACGCACTCACAACACATTTCTAACCCAACCCGCAAATAACAAAACATTCCACCCCACAACACACACCAACAACAACGAAAGGGAAAACACCCATAATAGACACACCTACACCACATTTGTAACCCAAGTCGCAAACAACGAAAAATTCCACCCCACAATACACACCAAAAATAACGAAATGGAAAACACCAAACCATTGCCCACCAATTGAAATATATAGTCAGCGAGGAAATTGTTTGGTTTTTAATAAACTTAAATGTGTTAACCATTATGGGTAACAAGCCGTTGTAAGAAACTAGTCGTTGAGTGGTTAATGCACTTGGAGTTTAGGTAGTTAATGAGTTAGCCATTTATAGCCGTTTATAACCGTTGAGAGTACAATGGTTAGGAAATGTGAGTCTATAAATTGTATTATGTATTGTATGAATGAACAACAACACAAGAGGTGAATAAAGTTTTTTCACAAGATTATAGAGTTGTTTTTTATAAAGTGCTAACAAAGTGGTAGTAAGAGCCAGCTAGCTTGAGTGTCTGAGTAGAAAAAAGAGAGAGCTAGAGAGTTTGAGTGTTTGAGAAAAGAGAGCTAGAGACCTAAGTGTTTGAGAAAAAAAAAAGAGTGAGATGGTCAGTCTTACAAATAGTGTTTCCCTGCCCAAGTTGACAAAGGTTGTTAGTTATGACAATTGGAGTCTCAAAACGAAGGCCCTTCTTGGATCCCAAGAAAATTGGGAGGTGGTTGAAGATGGTTTCGATGAATTAGCCAACACTATAGGTTGGTCAAATGCCCAGTTGAAAGTGCTGAAAGACACACGTGTGAAGGACAAGGCAGCTTTGTACATCATGTACCAAGTTGTGGACGAGTCTGGCTTTGAGAAGATTGGAAGTGCTAAATCTTCAAAAGAAACGTGGTATATTTTGGAGAAGGCGTATAAGGGAGATGACCGATGAAGTAGGTGTGACTTCAAACACTTAGAGGCGAGTTAGAGAGCATGAGGATGAAAGAGACCGAAGGAGTAACCAAGTATATTACTCGAGTTGAAATCGTGGTGAACCAACTTGCTAGAAACGGAGAGACGTTACCCATTAGCCGAGTTGTGGAGAAGATCTTGAGGTCATTGACAAACGACTTCGAGAATGTGGTGTGCGTGATTGAGGAGTCAAGTTGAAGAGCTTGCAGGATCTCTTGAAGCACACGAACAACGAAAGAAGAAGAAGTGGGAGCCACTTGATCAATTACTCCAAATGAAGATGTCAATTAAAGATGAGAAAGCTCATAACACTCAAGGTAGAGGACGATATCAAGGAGGTATTAGAAGCGGTCCTGATGGTAGAAGCCGAGGACAAGAGGAAAAAGAACAATCCGGTCAACAAAATTGGCACGAAAGAGGACGAGGTCCATGGAGAGGAGGATCGAGCAACTCAAATGTTGAGTGCTTTAGGTGTGACAAATATGACCATTATGCAAAGGACTGTTACTCAGACAAATGTTTCAATTGTGGTAAGTCTGGACATTTTGCTAAAAATTGCCGATATGAAAATAGGAAAGAAGAGACGATTAACCTCACAGAAGAAGGAAAAGAAGAAGCGACATTGTTGATGATGGCGCGTAGCTCGGGGGTCGAGCATAAGCAAGTGGAGAACTTGGCAAGAAGACGAAGTAGCATGGAGAATTTAGCAAGAAGGTTGAGTATCATTGGTAACTCGACAAGATAGTCGAGTAGCATGGATAGGTCAAAAAGACAACAGAGAAGGTTGCATAGGTTGGTGAGACATGTAGATAGCCTGAACAGGGTGGTGGAGCATGTAGATACCCTGGACACCATGGTGGAACATGAGGCCAACTCGGTTAACTTGGTGGAACACCTACATAGCTCGGATAAGTTGGTGGAGCAAGTGGATTACTCAGATAGCTCGGTGGAGCACGTGAAAAGATTAAGTAGCTCATGATTTGAAGACGAAGAGCTTCTAATCCAAAGGTTAGAAATTGCAAAAAGAGACTTGCAACAGAGTATTGAAAAGGAGGTTAGAGACAATTTAATTTTACAAGCAAGCTTAGAGAGAAGGAAATAGGCTTTGCAAAAGCGGCGCTTGGAATTTGAAGAAAATGTTTCAAGTTTGCAAGAACAATTACAAGTTGAGAAGGATATGAGAGCTGCACTGGAGGTGCAAGATGAGAAGTGACAACTTGAAATGGATGAGGAGATTGAGCACAACAATACATGAGTGTGGTCTAATCTTTCAAAAGGAAGTCGGCCTATTGACAAGAACTCAGTTAACGACAAGTCGACCACAAAGACAAAGAACCCAATGAGTAACAAGTCGGCCAAAGAGAAGAACAAGTTTGCCAGTAAGAATGCAAAAATTGAGAGAGTAGAGAGCAAGTTAGCCACATGGAAAGCGAAGTACAAGTCGACCATAGATAAAGTGAAAGGGGAGTCAGTCGTGAAGAAAGCGAAGAACTTAACTATTCATGAAAGGGACAAGCACAATGTGAGAATGTGAGAAGAGTTATTGCATGTGGGCAGACGATATGAAGAATAAAGGAATGGAGATTGAGAATAAAAGAAGCATTTAAGTTTACGGGGGAATTTTGTTAGGTTTTTAATAAACTTAAATGTGTTAACCATTATGGGTAACTAGCCGTTGTAAGAAACTAGCCGTTGAGTGGTTAATGCACTAGCTATTGGAGTCTAGATAGTTAATGAGTTAGTCGTTTATAACCGTTTATAGCCGTTGAGAGTACAATGGTTAGAAAATGTGAGTCTATAAATTGTATTATGTATTGTATGAATGAACAATAACACAAGAAGTGAATAAAGATTTTTCACAAGATTATAGAGTTGTTGTCTAACAAAGTACTAACAGAAATGACCTAGCAATTTGTCAACGAAGACGAATATGACAAACGAGATGAATCATCAATGCTTGCAGGAAGTGAACGAACACCCAAATTTCCTTCAATAACATGAATGACGGAATAGAATGGAATACCCTACAATGCACCCAAAAAAACATGAACCAGAAAGGTGGCAATATCCTACAAAATCTCAACAAAGCCAAAGGACTAAAGGCAGGAACAAAAAATGAGTTCTTTGTTTGTCGAGCTCTACCACATGCCCTGCTTTTGTATTCGCAAAAATGAGTTCTCTCTGCTGCTGCTGGTTTCAACTATTAGGTTTCATATTCACAGAACCAAATACTTTGCCTCCTTTCCTTCCAAACATGTGACATTTTGAAAAAAAAAAAAAACTAAAAAGAAAAATTAGAAAATGAAAATGAGATGACAGTGTCAAAAGTAAGTCAAAAAATAATGTTAAAATATCATTTTTGTTAGTAAAATTTTAAAACACATAGATTTATTATAACGTATATTTATTTATTAAATTATAATATCTTAAATTTAAACTTTAATTCACTAAAATAAATTAAATTTTCAAAATATATATTTAATTTTTATTTCTCAAAACAGATTGAAAATATGTTGATTTTTTTATCAACACATCAGACATTAATGCATCAGACAACATCAGAGCTCCTGATGATATTAGCATAAAAGCATTAGATTATAACAAAGTTCTAAAGATAGCTCCTGCGTCGTCTGATAATTTAATTTCATTTTTTTATGCTTCAATTTATAAATATGTTTTCTGTCATGATTTGTATAATTGATTCATATATTAAAACAACTTTTAGTTTTTTCTTATAGAATTTCAGTTTGATTCTTTGTCCTACATTTATGAACCGAATTAACTCATGCATATTTTTTAATTTGGACTAGTAAACTATTATCTAGACCATGTCTTGATATATTTTTCTTTTGCTTAAATCATATCATTTCCTTTAATCTCCTTAGCTCGTTTTTCTCTTTCGATGTTTTAATTTTCAATACCCTTAACACTGTTCTAGGTAATATCCGTTATGAAATTTGAATATCTAAGAAAAAAACAAAGCGCCTCATTTTTTTTTTCTAAGACTCTGTGATGTAAATCAAATATATGGTGAGACATAATTTTTCTGAATCGTAAATTCCTGAATAAATAAAAAACTTTCTTCGACCACGCAGGTCGTAAAAGTAAAGTTTGACGGAAGATATTCTAAAAAAGGTTTAACAATTGCATTTTGAACACTGTAAATAGTTTCTTTTGTGAAATAATCTCATTCAAATACAATAAAACTGTTATAAATAACAAAGGTTGGAGTAACTCACATGTAGGAGAAGGAGAGCTAAAGAGGATGAAGATCTCAGGTGCTCCAAATACATTTGGGCCACCAAAATGGCCTGCCAAACAACCCAATTATTTGTGACCCAACACTTGATATTGATATGGAAGGAGTTTCATGATAAATACTTTTTGCATCCCCATGCTTTTTTAACCTCCCATTGAAAAGACGAAAATAACCTTAGTACAATATATATATATATATATATATATATATATATATATATATATGTATATATATAACCTAATTTAGCATCCTCTTTGTTCTTAATCTAATTTATTATGGTCATCTCCGCTTTACTCTCTAATATCTGATTTGCATTATTTATGAGTTTTTGAGACTCTGATTTCTGATTTGCGTTATTTATGAGTTTTTGAGATTATGAAATTTGGGATGACTATTGGATCGTACAACTTAAAAGAACTTTTCATATTAATAACTTTTCATTCTAATGAATATTTTGAATCTAAAAATGCTTTTAGATTGTAGAATTTGAGTATTTTTTTTGGTTTAATCAGATGAAATGTCACCGTTTTTGTTACAAAATTTCAATTGGGTCCTCAACTTCTAAGTTGTCCTAATTGGATCATATTTTTTGAAAATTTGTTTTAATTTGATCATTTCTGTTAGAATATCATTAACCACGTTAACTGTGTGCCACGTGTCAGCTTATGGTTTTTTTTTAATTTTTTCTTTTTTTTTCTTGAAAAAATAGTTGACACGTGTCAAATTAGGGTTTTGCCATGTGTCAGTTTGTTTTTTTTTTATTTTTTTAAATTTAAAAAAAAACTACCACGTGTAAAATTATGGTTCTACCACGTGTCAATTATTTATGTGAAAAATTTTTATTTGGTCCTTATATTTGTTGTTTTGTCTCAATTTAGTCTTAATCTCTTTGTAAACAGGAGTAATTTTATTCCTTCTAATGAGACCAAATTTAATTTGTATATCAATATTATAATGATATTTTTATTACAATATATATTTTTAACCAAATTAATTTTATTTAAATTTAAATTTTGCATTGAACTTTATTTAAAAAATTTGTTTTAATAATTTCTAAACAACTTTATAAATTCAAAAGTAGAATTTTAAAATAGTTTTATATAAGTTATAAAATTCAATGCTAAATTTAAATTTAAATAAATTTAATTTAGTTAAAAAAATATCTATTATAATAAACATATAATTATAATATTAATATAAAGATAAACTTGGTCTCAATTTGAAAGAGATGAAATTATTCCCGATTTAAAAGAAATTAGGACTAAATTGAGACAAAATAATAAATACAGGGACCAACCCGAGATTTTTCACATAAATAATTGAAATATGGCAGAATCATAATTTAACATATGATAGTTTTTTTTTAATTTAATAAAAAAACTAAAAAAACCACATGCTCACACGTGGTAAAAACCTTGATTTGACAAGTGTCAACTGTTTTTTCAAGAAAAAAAATAAAAAAAAAATTAAAAATTAAAAAACCACGAGCTGACACATGACATACAATTAACATCTTCAGTCGTCAATGATACTCTAACGAAAAGGACTAAATTGGAACAAATATTTAAAAAATAGAACCCAATTAAGACAACTTAGAAGTTGAGGACTCAATTGAGACTTTGTAATGAAAACAGGAACCTTCGTATGATTAAACCTTTTTTTTTAAAGTGACTTTTAGATTTGATAGTATCTTTCGAATTACAAAATCCCAAAGGTACTCTTTAAAAAATAATTTTAGAATATGTAATTCAAAAATAATCATAAAAATTTTCAATTTAATATTTATTTTCAAATTTCATAATTCATAAAAATTACTATTTTATAAAAACACTTCCAAATAACTACTTTAAAGAAACACTTTCAAATTTTGCATAATTTAGAAATCATTATCAAATTCCACAATTTAAAACTCATTCTCGAATCTCGCAACAAGCCATGAAATTGATAGATCAAGCAATCCGATTTTTATCAATAACAGTTGATAGGATGATGATAAATTCAGTTAAGTATATCTATTATACTAAGGATATTTTCATCTTTTACACACTCTCATGAAGGTAACTAACGGACAAAACATTGTTGGATCATATACCACTTTTCTACGTTGAAAAAATATATCCTAAAATTAGTATTTGTAACAAACATATCATATAATAGTTATAAATGACTAAACAAAATATTATATAACGATAATACATAACAGATAGTGAAAAACTAATATAAAAGTATTAATACAGTCATTCCAAAATAACCATACTAATATAAATATATACTAAACCAAAACATATGAGTCTAAGAGTTTTCTAACTCTAAACAAAACGAAAATTGCCTTGAGATTATCAAACTCTATTCTACTGTCCTATTACTAACCAAAAGAGGAGTATTCTTACATGTATCCTTCTCTACTCACACAATTAAGTGATCATTGCAAAAGAGATAACCATAAATAAACACGTAAACACGAAAAAAGGGTAAGCTAATGTAAACAATTAGTATTCATATGAAAACTATAAAATCAGGTTACAAGATAACATGCATAGGTATGCATATAAACATAGAAACAATTGACACTAAACTCGATTATCTATATACATGCACTTGACATCACTTACTGGTGGTGTGCACTTGTGGTGGTTCAAAAACTCTACAGATTTTGATCTCAAGGGATTATCACTCAACCATTCACACGGTAAGTCCCCTTCGTGCTTAGAAGTCCAGTGACTAGGACCTCCTTCATCTCTTCATGACATAACTTACTCTACTCTACTTGAGTGTAAGTAGTTATTAGAGAAATGATGCCTCCATATTGAATCTTTGTGTCAATGCATACACGAAATGCTTCCACATAGAATTTCTCTTTGAAATTATTACAATCACATCACATTTCACACATACATACATATATACATACATATATATATATATATATATATATATATATATATATATATATATATTCATATTCATATTCATATCAGATACCAACAATATTCTAAACAATAGTCCACAATTGCTAAATTACACAAAAAGTTCACATGAAGATGGCTACTAGACTCATATCCTGGGCAAAGGTCGAGTCAAACCAAACTGAGCCAAAGGTCGAACTAGTTTGGGTGGGACTGAAGGTCAGGCCGAATGTCGAATCGGGTCAAAAGTCGAGTCGGTCTGGGCCGAAGGTCGAGTTAGGTCGGTCCAGACCGAAAGTTGAGTTGGGACGAAGGTTGACTTGAACCAAAAGTTAAAATGAGTCGTACCAAATTAAAAATCGAGCTAAATTAAGTTAGACTCAAAGATAGAGTGAAAGTTGATGTAAAATAGAAATTAAATTGTTTTACCCAAACATGAAAATTAAAATTTAAAATATTTCAATTATTTCATTCAAACTAAATATTTAAGAAATAAAGATAATTCAATTGTAAGTAATTCAATTATCAAATATTTCAATTTTTGAAATTGTTGATATCCTCACCCAAACACAAGGTTAAGTATGTTTATAATTTTGTTCTTTTCTTTGTTCATTAATAACGATCATTATTACGATGGATATAAAAACGAGCATAAATATGCAAAAGTTGATTTAGAGAAATTGGGAGGGTGAGTGAAGTTCAATGCACGGATAAAGTTTAATTATTTAAAGTCGTTAGCAAATATGTTAATTAACATTTCTCTTAAAAAAAATAGGTTCTTAAAAAGGCAAATAAAGCATACTAATAAAGAATGTTTAAGATTTTTTTTTTGTGTCAAAGTATTAATTTCCTTAAAAAAAATACACATGTTAACTAAAATAAGGATGTAAGGAACTAGAACTTATGAAATATTTATATTCACAGATAATTTTAATAAATTTTTAAATGTAGATACAAATTTAATTTTACCTCATTTTTTATCACATTATATATTTCATCTAATTTTACTTTTGGCTCTTTCTTTCATTAATCTCACACTGTCATTATTTTTCAAATTCAGCTAGGATTTATCACGGATTCCTGGTAAAACTTTTTTTCCTGGTCTTTTAATATTTGCTTTTCTTTTCAACAAAGAGAAGAATATATACTTTTATTGAGATAAACCTATACCTTAAATTATCACAAGATAAACCACGGTTAAAGCAAACACTTTAACCTATTTTATGAAGTTTGTTTTTTTTTTTTTTCTTAACAAAACTTAGATAAAGTTTCTGATGTAGTTAATACTATTTAGCTTTGATAAAAACGTAAGATGCGAAATTAATTTTAACCATTTTATGACTAAATTATAAAAACAATACACGTGTGCTCCTTATACAGCAATCATAATGTTAATCAATATTCATCAGAAACAATAAAAATTTGAATAAACTCGTGTATATTATATCATCAATATTAGTTTCTCATGGTAATTCACATGACACTCAATATCTAAAACAAAAACCAAAGCAAGTATTTCTTAACAATAATTACGTGTTTACTTTCTGTACAGAACTGTCTCTATACATATAATATACAACCTCATCTCACAACATAGTATAAAAAAAAATCATTCAATCAATAACAAACTTAAATTTGTCACAGTTTACAAAGAATTTCCTCTTACTATATACTACTACACTTACATTACGTGCATTTTCCCAACAAAGGTATAACATGAATTAAGAAAAAAGAAACATATATGTCTGTCAAATTGCTGTACACTGTACAAATACTTGTTTCATCGCGAACCATCAAAAGAATAGTTCATGAAGGAAGGACACGAAGAGGAAAAAAGATATAACATGTGGAGAAAAAGAAGATGCAACAGCTGAGGAATAATAGTAGTAGTAGGGGTAGTTAGGGCCAGAAATAACTGTAGGTTGTCCTGAACCTGATGAAGAAGGGTTGTTGTTGGTGGACTTCAATGGTGGTGGTGGAGGAGAGGGCAGTGATGGAGGGGTTTGTGGAGGAGGTTGTAAGGGTTTTGGCGGTGGTGGTAGTAACAGTGACGGTGGAGGGAATGTTGGAAGTGGAGAAGGGGGTGGGTCATTTGATATTAAGAGAGGAGGGGGTGGTGGATATGATGTAAGAAGTGGAGAAGGTGGTGGGTTTGATGTTGAGAGTGGAGGAGGGGAGGGGTATGATGTTAGGAGCGGTGGAGGCGGTGGATATGATGGTGGTGTGAGGTGTTGTTGTGGCGGAGGAGGAAGGTGTGGTTGTGGTGTAAGAGGTGAAGGAGGTGGATGGTTTGAATATGATGTGACAAGATCAGAAGGAGGGGGTTGTGAACATATGGTGGGACATGAGGCACACTCGCTGATGCAGAGTGAACCAGTTGAAGGGTCTTCCATGTTTTCTTCTGATGCCACCATGCATGCACACAGAGCCAGCAACATGAATCCAGTTTTTGTCATCAATGCAAACATGATTCTTGCTGTGATGGAATGAGCTTGGAGAAGCATGGGTTTGGCTTAGTTATTATTATATAGACACAAACAATGGAAGAATATGTGAATTTTTTATATGGCGGCACTTGGAAGTTTGAGTTATATTCTTTTATGCTTCCTTAACAATGGGGTGTGCTGCATGCATGGAAAAGTATTAATTCTCCTTATACTGGTTTATTATATATGTGAGTTATAAAAAAAAAAAGTTTAAATAATGATTTGATCCTAGTTTTCATTCGGGTTTTTTCAGTATGATTTTTTTTTTAATTTGATTCTAATATTCGTGAATTTATTCAATTTAGTCATTTTTTTAACATCGTTCAAATAGTTAACGGAATGTGAATAGTTACCATCACTGTTCACATTTCGTTAATTATTTTAGCAGTATTAGTAAAAATGATCAAATTGAATAAAATTGACGAATATTAAGACCAAATTAAAAAAAAAAAAGTATGACTATATTAAAAAAACTGAATAAAAACTAAGATCAAACTATTATTTAAGCCTAAAATAAAATATGACGTGTTATATTTAATAAAAGTTGTTGTTGGAATTTTTGAGTCAAGGTTTCTTGTGAAACTATACAAATATACAAATATATAGGAATAATATTATTTTGGCACTAAACAAATTTTATATACTTTATATTATTGTTTTACTTTTTAATTTCTTTTTTTATAAATACAAAAAGTTAGTTTTTTTAATAACCATTAAAAAATGAGTTGTCAACTAGTTAGTCGCAAGTAGTGTTAACTTTTTATTGCTTGTTAATGTTTTAATTAATTGAAAATTTTGGAAATGTTAAATCTACATTTGTTATGTTGCATGTTTTTTTTTTTGTATGAAATATGTGATTTTTTATGCATCGCTTGGTGATTTTTATGCAAGATTATTTTTACAATATTGATGGTTAGGAGTTTTTCTTTTTTCCAACTTTTTTTAACAATGTCGGTTAAAAAGTTTTCATTTTGAGATTGATAAAAGAAATACTAATTAATGTTGGTCGAAAGTTTCCTAGTTAACTTAAAAAAAACTAATAAATTATGAAAAGAAATACAAAAAATCTTTGTTCATGATGATAAAGAAATCAATTTAGATATCAACAGGGAAAAAATTAATTCACATTCGTAAGAATATGGTTTTTCTAACCTTAGTCGAGAAAACAATATAGTGATATAAGGAAAAATTCTAACAAAAACTTAAATTACAAGATAACTCTTATATAACATCAATAAACAAGCACACCTTGACAACAACTGAACAATAATAATCCCGACAATGTCTTGATCTGAGTAAAGCTAATGATGTACAAAACCAAAATCAAACTAAGGAAAAATCTAAAGAGAAATATTGAGAATTTGAGAATAAAAATAATTTTAAGTTCTTACTTTTCTTTTTAAAATTTGAAATTTTCTAATTTTAAACAATCCAAATATTTTTAATGAAATTCTATAGTTTTAATTTCTTTTGAAATTTCTTAACCAAACAACATATATATTTTATCATAAAGCATTTTAAATTTTCTAAAAAGATGAATTACCTTTTGTTAGTATATATATTTAACGATCGAGTGAGTTAAAGCTTATTTTTTACAAATAGTTTTGAAATAACTAAACTTTTTCTCTTACATCGCTTTTGATTAAGTTTATTTAAACAAACATAAACATATCTTAATATGAACTTTGTGAGACTCTGATAGTCATCTTATGAGAAAACTTGACAGCACATAAGTTTAAGAGTCAATAGTTTAAGCATCGAGATTGTGAAAGAAACTTACACTATCTTTCTATCACAATCATGTAAGATGAGTTAGTTAAAGTAACAAGTTAACATCAATTTAAGATTATTTTAATTTTTTTACGTACATACATAATGCATATTCATGATCTCTTGCAAGGAAAAATTAGGGTTTAGGCATCATCATCATCTATTTGGATTAAAGGAACTCTTTCGTTACAAGAAAACTGCTGGAAACTAGCCTTCACAACACTGCAATGAGTGCTGGAAACAAGTTTGTTAGAGTAAATGTTTCTACACAAAATAACATGGCACAGCCATGATTCCATAACGGAACCTATTTTATGGATCTGATCGATGAGTTCTTGTAGGAGAGAGAGGGCGTTGAGGGAGACTAGGATTCAGCTTGTTATGTGATGCTAACCCAAAGTCTCTCAACTGATTAAGCTTTGGCACAACTACAGTTGCAAGATCAGGCCTATCCTTTTTGCTGAGCTCTGCACAACCCAACGAGAGTTTGGCAAATTCAAGAGTCTTTTCGAGGGGCCAATCACTGATCGAAGGATCAAGCATTTCTGAAAATGTTCCATCTTCAATGGCCATCAGAACGTGGTGAGCAAGCCCCATTGGAGCCTTGGCTGTGATGATTTGCAGAAGCATTATCCCCAATGAGTATACGTCTGATTTTGTTGTTAGCATCCCAGTTTGTTGGTACTCAGGGTCAATGTAACAAAAGGTTCCAGCAGCAGCAGTCAAGTGATATTGTGTGACAGAATCGGCCACAGAAGCTGGCACTAGTCTTGCAAGACCCACATCGCTGATTTTGCTCACAAAATTCCTGTCCAAGAGAATGTTGGCAGGTTTGAGGTCCCTGTGCACAATTGGTTCTGGCTTTGTTTGGTGAAGGAAAAGCAGTGCAGTTGCAATCTCAGCAGCTATTTCAAAACGTTTCCACCATGGAATTGGAGGACTATCATTTTTCCTCAGTAATCTATCTTCTAAGCTACCATTCTCTAAGTACTCATACACTAAACATCCGTACTCAGGACATGCACCAATTAGGAGAACCATGTTAGGATGTCTTATGCTGCATAATACCTCAACCTACACATGTCAGAAGGAAAACACACTCAGTTGTCACATTTAAAGACATGTAAATTCATTGTGTCAAAAGTGGTGTGAATCTTTGGAATGACCTATTATTACATACCTCTTGTTGGAATTGCCTCCTTCCATGGGTAGCTTCAGGGTTCAGAATTTTGATTGCTACTGGGGTGTGATCAAGTTGGCCTTTAAAGACAGGTCCATATCCACCTTCGCCTACTTTCAAAGCTGGGGAGAACTTTTGAGTGGCGTCTTCAACATCGGTTATACTGTATTTTCTGCATCGAATATCCTTGCATGCCAACTGATTCAATGCTCGATCCTTTTCATGTGCCTCTCTTCTGGCCTTCATCTCTGCATGAAATCTTCTCTGTGCTTCCTTTTCAACCATCTTAATGGCTTCCTCGGCTGCTTCCAAGGCAGCTTTGGCTTTAAATTTCTCCTTTTCTGCCAATGCAAGTGCTGCCTCTTTAGACAACTTAGCCACCTCAGCCATACGTTCCTCGTCCAGTTTCCGTTGGTTAATCTCCTTAGCCTGCCAAGTCCCAATGTATATATATTATAGAACACCCTTTGAGTAATTTCATTTAACAACACTTCATTGATTTCATCAGTGTAACATTCAAGCTTATTAATCACTACCCTTGTTTTATCCTTACCAGTTTGTTTATGTAAATCATTTTAAGGGTAATTTTTTGACAGTGATCACATAATTTACTTTACCTTGCTTTCGGCTGACATTGCTTCTTTGCAGGCTGAACCGTACATATCCATAGTTTGCTTCAGTTTGAGCTTCAACCTTTTCATCTCATTCTCCATCTCTTCCTGGAATGAAGTAAAATAGTAAATTAATTTCTACCACTTAATTTTACCATACTGATTTTGATCACTTAGTAGTTCTGGTTCTACAACAAAGACAATTTAATCCATGATAAGCTTTTGTTTTCTTGGACACATACTGTGAATTGAGAATCTGATAGATCAGACTCTTGTTTATTTCCTTCTGATGACACTATCTTGTTCGACGTTGATGAGTCACTTCCATCCGAGCTACGACAAAATATTAACCTGTGTTCCATTGATTGACCAACTGAAGAAGACCTTGGCATTTCAAGTAGAAGTGATCTTTCTGATCTTCCATTGATGCTCCCACTTTTAATTGCATGTGTCCTGTTCTCACTGTAGCCGACCAAAATATGAAAATGATTTCTGACATTATTTACTCTTCACTTGCATATTTCATCATAATGGAATATATATGCATTGAAAATGTGAAAGGTACTCATAAGTTTAATTGTGTGGCACCTTATTGCATTTTCACTTCGTATTGCATTTTGACTTCTTATTGCATGTTCACTTGGTGCTTGAACCATGTTTACCATTGGTCGTATTGCTGGTCGAGCTCCCACTATCTTTCCTTTTGAGATCACAAACACTGAGCTATGATCTGGTGCTGATTTCATTACGCCTGTTGACACAGGGCCTTTTAATTTTCTGAGACAGCCACCACATTAAGAAACTTTAAAACATTACATAACATTTGTACATGCAAAGGAAACACAAAATTGTCATGCAAAGGCCAAATTTTAAGATGATTAAACTCATATGTATATATAGAAGAGTTCAAAGTAGAAAAACTGGTAAGTAATGTCTCAATTAACACTTAACTTGCTTCCACTCCTCAGGTAAAGACTCCTTGCAAAGCTACTCTTGTTGGAGGAGCCTGCACCAACGACGATAGTATTCACGCGATTTCTCTGTGCATATTCCACTATTCCTCTCACAATATCACCGTCATGGATCACCGCTTCTTTCAACTGAACCTGAGTTAAGAATGTGCAACATCTTTATCACTTCAAAGTTAGATTCATGTATCACCAAAAACAACAACAACAACAATAATTATTATTATTATTATTATTATTATTATACATGAACTAGTTATTAGCGTAGACTTTAATAATTATGCATGGTCTGTATAAAATTTTGTATGCGTCAACTAATCAAAATTAACTGTTAAAAAAAGTTGTGATGTAATTATTATAAAATTAATCAACTTATTTATCCATTACAAACTATTTGTTAGAATACTGTAATGGAAATTTTCTTCAAAATTGGATATCAATTACATACATTGTTCCCTTGACACATTTGACGAAAGTTGTTGAAAACATTTGCTACATCCTCTTCGTCGGGAGGTACAACATCGGTGCTCTCTGCATGCATAATTATAATATTATAATAGTTATATAAAATAACCAACACCAACAAAATCATCGTGCATACATACATAGGCGTCTTAACACCCAAAAACTTATCTGTCAAACAAACATCTATTTAAGGTTTCATTATTGGAAGTTACACGAGACATGCATGCCCATAAAAAGTGTCGTTTTATCTTTTTTTTTTTTTTTTGTGAGAATGGAATAAGAAAGAAGGGAGAGAGACAGGTAAATTATGCAAGAGGGTACCTACGATTAGTAATGTTTTTGTGCTTGATATGGAGTGCGATGATGACAGGGTTGTCTATGTTTTTGATGGTCCAACGAAAAGCGTGGCCACTGCTCTTGCCTTTGTCAACGGCGACCATGGTGACATTTAAGAGCTGCGACGTGCTGGTGTCGCCATTAGAAGACATGGCCGTGGTTGTGGTTTTGGCCGAGGTCGTGTCGGAGGTTGTCTGCCACCTCCTGCTCCGCTGCGAGAGACGGGGGCGGAGACAGAAGGTGTCGGATAGTTTGTGTCCTTTTGTTTTTTGTTCCTCTTGATGCGGTGTGCAGATGGAAATGAGAAAACCCATGCTTTCCAACTTTTTTCCTGTTGCAACCTTTCCATCACCCTCACCCCCAACGCACCATGCTTTCAACCTCATCCTTACATTTTTTAGGCCTTTGACCTAACACCCCACACCACAACCTTCTTTTTTCATTTTCGTTCATTATTGGAATTTTTTTTTCTCTAAATAAATTATTACTTCATGCTTCTCAAAATTGGTATGAATATGTATCTTAATTTTACCATAGTTATTATAACAGTCTTCATTGTTTTCCTCAGGAGAGACTATTGAACACAAAGTTTTGTCAAATAAATATATGAATGTTTATAAATGTTTAGAATTTTACCTTTTATTATAAAATCCTAACTTTATGTTTACCTCTGCCTACAAATAGATAGTTTGCGAAAGTTTGTTAAAAGAAACATTGTTAAACTATATTTTCCTTTTAGTTTTAAGAAAATTATCAAACTATATTTCCTAAAAAATATATATAAAAGATCAAGAACCGTGAAATGTATTTTTAAGTTTTTTGCAATTTTATTTATTTATTATATCTCAAAACTTTAATATTATCTTTTTATAGAATCATGATTATATTATTTAATTCGAATAATTTAAAACTATCTTACGAAAAAATACTTCATTAATCATTAAACCTCCACGTTTTTATTTTGACCCCTTTAATTTCTGATTCGCAATTTTAATCTTTTAACTTTTTGTTTTTTATAATTTAGTTTTCTAACATCCTGCCTGATCTTTTATAGTTATACTAATCGAGCTTGTATTTTCGAATAAATTTTTAAAATTAACTATATATTTTTTAACTCATAAAACTTCAAAATTATATATATATATATATATATATATATGAGCAAGTTAGACGAAGTTTTTAGAATCCAACAACAATAAACACCAGTGAAGTTGCTTAGCATTGTTTAATCCTATGATCAAAATACCTACTCACACAATAGAAATAATATAGATATTCTCACCCATGATTCAAACCAACCCACCCACTCTAATTGTTGTATTAGCCAGTGGTCTTGCCATAGGCATTTCAGATTTCCACTTTTTCAAATCCCCTGCACCAATCTGTTTTCCACCACATTGTCTATTTATCCTATTTCCAGCTCTTGTCTAATCATAATATTTTCAAGCATTTAATAGGGCTTATAATCTAGTCCGAGAAGAAAAATGACACATCAGATAGTTTATGACACCTAGGACTATATATACATGAACCATTAGCGATATTTTTTATTACATAAAAGTAATTTATTATCTTCTATAAGATGTTAGTCATCCTCTAACATATATTTATAGAAAACAAAGAAATATATGAGAAAGAGATTGTGTAGTATTGGTTATGTATAAAATGTTATAAGAGGTATGTTATATATACACACAAAGCTAACATTTGAAGGCACAAGTAAATAGGTCTAAAACATGAATCTATACTAACATCTTTCCTCAAACTCATAATATTACGGTTAAATGCATTGAAAGTCTATCAAATAAAAAAAGAGAGCGTAAAACGAAGTGCAACTTGGTAAATATATTTGCAATTTGAAGAGCCGAAGAAACAAATGGTATAGATATAATGTCAAGTTGAAGATGATGACTAGTAAAATAGAAATCTGTTTTAATATGTTTGGTTCGCTCATGAAAAATAGAGTTGCGAGTAATATGAATAGCATTTTTATCGTCACAATGTAGAGGTGTAGTATATTTGAAATAAACATTCATATCTGCAAGTAACCAACACAGTCAAATAATCTTATAGGCAGTCAAAGCCATGGTGTGATGCTCAGCTTTTGTGGAGGATCGAGATTTAAGATCTTGTTTATTACTCTTTCGTGATACAAGTGAATCACCAAGAAAAATACACCACCAGTAGTGGATTTTTGATAATTAGAATCACCATTCCAATCCAGATCACAATAGGCATGCAAGTCTAAAGACGACGTAGAAGAGAGCAAAAGAGACTAAAATTGAGTGCCCTAAAGATACCAAAGAATACGAAGAAAAACACCCTAATGAACTGTTGTGAGAGCTTAAACAAACTGACTAACATCATGAACAACATATGCAATGTCTGGACGAGTCACAATAAGATAAACCAAACTCCCAACAATAGTTCGATATAAAGTAGAATTAGTTAAGGGAACATCATCCGATGGGAAATATCGTACACTTGTCTTAAGAGGAGTATCAACAATCTTGTTGTCAATAAGTCGAGCACGCTCCAATAGGTCAGCAATATACTTAGACTAAGACAAAAGATAACCTTTGGACGAAGAAACAAACTTAATACCCAAAAATTAACATAATACACTCAAATCTTTCACAGCAAAACGATGGGATATTGCAATTTTTAAAATGCAATTCCATCAAAATCATCACCAATATTAATCATATCATCAACATATAAGGATAGCAAAATACGTCCTACATTGGTTTTCCTGACAAATAATGCAAAATGATGATGACTAGCAACAAAACCAAGAGATAATTAATATAGAAAACTTCTTAAACCAAGCACGAGATGCTTATTTAAGACCATATATAGGGTTTTTTGAAGTTTGCAAACTTCACCAGATTTGTAAGAGACACCTGGTGGTGGAATCATGTAGACTTTCTCATGTAGATCCCCATTCAAAAAGGTATTCTTCATATTCATTTGAGAAATCTTTGAAAAATAAAAGGGACAACAATCAAGGTACAAACAATAATCATTTTTGCCACAGGAGCAAATGTTTCCTCATAATCCATGTCATACTCTTGGGTATATCCTTTAGCAACAAGTCTAACTTTATAAATTTCAACTGAGCCATCTGATTTTTGTCTTGATTTTGTATATCCAACGAGATCTAATAGGACATTTTGTTGGTGGCAATGGACTTCGCATCAAAACCTGCATTAAACGCAGCAAGATGAACTCCATCGAGCAACTTGCGAAATCAACCACTAGCAGCCACGCGTGAACCATGGAATCATCGGGCAACAACACTTGAGAAACCCAAATTTTGGAGAAAGAAAGGTATGCCACGTGAAAGCCTCTAATTAGACAGATAATGGGTCAAAATTGGTCAAAGTAATCAACTCTGGGTAAATTCTGGTTAAAGGTTGTCAAATGGTCAAACAAGAAAGCTAGAATTAAAAATTGAACAAAAATTAAGTTGTTGAATAATTAATTATCTTTGGTATATCTCAAATTATCAATAGAGAAAATCTTCCAAATATTTTAGAAACTGATGAAATCTGTTAATTATTTGAGAGATAGTATGTCAAAAGATAAAAGATTTAAGCAACATAAAATATAAGATTCAAGTCTAATCAAGGCCTGTATAAAAAGACCAAGGGAAAGTAGAAAAGGAGAAACTCGACACTTTGGCGTTTAGGATCCCTTAGGGAGGCCTAATTCCGTTCTTTCTGTTTACTTTCTTCTCCAACTTCTTACTTTTGCATTACATGGAGGCTAGGCTTCAAAGGTTAGTTCCACTGTAATTTCTTAATTGAATTCTAAGGTAATTTGTTTGTTCTTTTTATTCTTGTTGTGATTATTTTCATTTATGTCTTTTGGTTCTTAATATAGTAAAAGTAATAATTTTTGCATTGTAGCAAGTTGGCTAAGGGTTTTTAAATTTTAATTGAGAATTTACTTTGGTTAATTTTAGAAACTTTCATATGATTGAATAAATTTTGACTAATATTTGAGAAGTTACTTTGATTAAAGGTGAAAACACTAATTATAATTAATCAAGAAGTTACTTTAGTTAATTGGGTTTTTACTATATACAAGGGGTAAGAGAATAAACATGATTAGGCACAGTAATATTTAATTGAGAAGTTACTTTGATTAGATTTACTATGATTAATCTATAAAGTTCTTGCTTTTGATTGATAAGTTATTTTGGTTAAAAGTGAGGACGCCAACAAATTAATTGAGAAGCTACATTGATTAATTTGAAATCAATAACAATAATCTTTAGAAAACCAATGGTGAATCCTATTTTGAAAAAATAGTGAAATTAACTTGTTTTCTTTACTATTGTTTTTATCTTTTTTCAATTCTATTTCTTTCTTTCATTTATCTTATTTCTCTTATAATTTGACTAACTCTTTTGTATAGTTTTTATAAGAACTAATTTGTTAAAAAATAATTATGTGTTAGTTAAGAGACGACTTTGAGTTACTCTACCCTTTCTACTTTCTTAACAATGCTAAAGTTGTTATAGATAAATAATATTAATTTGATCGCTTCACGACAAAATTGTCAATGACACAAATAAAAAGGTGAAAAAGAAGACAAACAGAACGAAGATATAATCCACCTTGCATACATCCTATCTCAATCACCTTTTGAGATGTACAGTCCTGTACAAAACATTCAGATGGAGTGAAATACACATTATATCCAGAATCACAGTTCTTCCCAATAAAAAGCAAGATTCATAGTAAGACTAGGTATGTAGTAAACATCAGACAACAATAAAGATGGTGTGGCAATGGTACTAATACCAGATAATGGAACTGAATCACTGTTAGCAGTTGCAATTAACATGGATGAGTTAGGTGATAATGAAACAAAAAAGACAAATGATGTAACATATGATTAGTGGCATCTGAGTCAATGATCCATTCGTTAGAAGATATATTTAGTGATGATGTACCTTGAGATTGCAAGGCTATGTTGGCCCGCGGTTGGGAAGCAATTCTAATTTTGTTTGCTAATAATTCATTGACAACATCATCAATAAAGGCTGAGGGTTACGATGCAAAATTGAATCACATAACTTTCAAAATCACTACGCAAGGTCATAAAAAATTGAACCAAACGTTGTGATTCCCTACGAGTAATATACGATGCAAAAGCACTCAATTCTACAGGCTCAGTCAAAGCAAGTTGATCTCATAAGGTTGTCATGAAAATTCCTAAATGCTCATGTCATTTTGCTTTAGTGCACGAATATCTGTCTCAAGTTGATACTATTTGGCATTATTAAACAGTGTATACAATCGAGATAAATGATCTTATACCTCCTTTGAAGTATTATATTTTGCCAATTGAGCTTCAATCGAGTGTGTGACAGAATTATTATCCAAGTGATAATTTGAGAGTTATCAACTTCCCATACTTCTAAAGCAATAGCATAATCATCAACTTTGGTGTCAATCAGTTTTGCCTTAACACCTGAAATATAAAACCACACGGACTTTTCACGAAGAAATTTTTTCATAACAAAACTCTGGTAGGAATAATTTTTACCATCCAACTGCACACTAATAGACGGAAGAGAATCATCTTTACAAGTCGTCATAACAAATCATCGAATACAAAAAAGAGAAATACAAACCACATAGCGGAAACAATGAACAAAATAAAATACAAACTCAATATTAGAGGATTGCAAATACCATAAAATGGCATAAATAACATGGTGCAAATTCTCCAAAAACGCCTCAAAGCAAAAGATAAAATTGTGATCAGATGAAACCTAAAAAATTGCAAAAGAGGCTTTGGACTTGGAGTTTAGGAAAGGGGAACTCTGCAAGAATCCTTCTCAATTATAAAATTTGCGAAGAAGACTAAGGACTTAAAATTTAGGATTTAGGAAAGAGAAACTAATGCAAGAATCTCATATGAATCATGGATCATTCAAAATTCTTGATATCATGTAGTCATGAATAATTTGAGACTCTTGATACGATGTAGAAAACAAGATAATATATAAAAATATATTTTACCATTATAAATTATAAATACACATAATTTTTATCATTTATTTTTTAATTACATAAAATATTTACATTTAAATTTATAAAAATATTACAATTATTATGATTTCGTATTTTATAAATCCGTTAAAGTTGAGATCACTATTTTTTAACTATAAATTGTTTTTTGAAATTTAAAAAAAATTCATTATTTTACAAAATTTAAAGACTTTTTTTATGTAATTGAAAATAAAAATTTATTCTATATTTATTTCGACGGAAAGAAATTAAATACGAAAAAACTAATTTGCCGAAAAACTATATTATTTGTTTAATAAATAATAAGAAAAAAGAATCGGGAGTGCTAAGAACACAGAATCAATTTGATTCTGAAATCCTTAGCAAAACCAAAACCCTCACACAGAGTTACCGTGGGTGGTGGTGCTGGTGGTGGTTACGCGATCGAAACAGTCGAAGATGTCGTCGGTTTACGTTCTAGAACCTCCAACAAAGGGGAAAGTGGTAGTGAGCACCACGCGCGGACCATTGGACATCGAGCTATGGCCGAAGGAGGCTCCAAAAGCCGTGAGGAACTTCGTGCAGCTCTGCCTCGAAAACTATTACGACAACACTATCTTCCACCGCGTCATCAAGGACTTCCTCGTCCAAGCTGGCGACCCTTCCGGCTCCGGCACCGGTGAGTCCACGCGCTCTAATTAGCGCCCTTCCGCTTTCGTTTCTCCGTAATTGGTCGTAAAACTATGAGTGAGCGTTTGCGTAATTGATTTTATATGAATTTGTTCTGGGAAATTGGCTTAGTTTTAGTTAAAATGGAAGTTGTAGCGAATTGATCTGTGCTTGGATTAGCTTTTTCCTGAATGCGAGTTTGATGTAAAATGTAAAACATAATGTATACGTTTTCAATCTAGAGCAGTATTGCTTTAATGTGTGTTAGAGTATTCAGAATTGTTTTGAAATACTAGTTATATTGATTTATGTTTGGATATGTAAAATATATAATGTAATTTTTTTCAATCGAAAGCAAATTGCTATCTTTTTAACACTTTAAAGTGTGTTTACAGATTGTGTTAGATAATTCAGGATCACATTGAAATACTGGTTAACTTGATTTGGATGCGTTTTTGTTCTGAAAGCAAGTTTGATGTAAAATTTAGTGCAATTTTTTCAGTCTAAAGCAGAAGCTGCTTTTTTTTTTTATCACTTTAATGTTTTTAGCTTTGTGGTTGGATTATTTGGAATCACGTTGAATTGAAATTATTAGTTAGCGGAGTTTAGTGAAATGTATGCACGTTGAAGACTTGTTTGGATGAGTTTCTCCATAAGTTCTTTCCACAAAAGAAAAATAAGAGGAAAAATTGACATTAGCTTTTTCATAAGCTAAAATTAACTTATGCATAACTTGTAAAAGTTCTCTATATAGCTTCTTTAAATTTTTATCTGTAACTTGTGCACAAGTTAATTTTATCTTCTAGAGAAACTAATTTGAGTTTTTTCCTTATTTTTCTCTCTTAGAATGAACTTATGGAGAAACTCATCCAAACAAACCCTTAATTCTTGATTCATAATTGATTTTAACTTCAAGCAACTTTAGGTTGCTTTGGGATGCTTCTTTTTTATCTTGAAGACAAGTTTGATGTAAGAGTTATTCTGACAAGCTTTTCAATCTAAAGTAGAAACTACCTTTTATCACTTACAATAGAGCTGAGGTTTGGAGGCAAAATCAATTTTGGTTAACAGTAAACAAATATTGTCTTTTTTTACTGAAATAACGTCTAATAGGAGGCAAAATCAATTCAGATTTTCCACCATGAATAGGGTTTGGTTTTGCATTGATTTAAGGAAACTGCAATATTCCACCATTGTTGCTAGCTGATTTATGTGACTTGTGGATACTGTTTTGTTTGTGATTCTTCTGACTGTTTAGTGGGTCTTTTAATAAAGAAACTAATTGTTTTGTTGCTGTTGTTGTAGGAGGTGAAAGCATTTATGGTGGTGTTTTTGCTGATGAGTTTCATTCTCGTTTAAAATTCAAGCACAGAGGAATAGTTGCGATGGCAAGTGCTGGATCTCCAAATTCCAATGGAAGTCAGTTTTTCATCACCCTCGATCGTTGTGACTGGCTTGACCGCAAGCATACCATTTTTGGAAAAGTAAGAGGAGTTCTGTCCAAGGAAACAATTTCTGTTTTTATTTTCTGTGTGCACTTTTAATTATGTAGTGTCACTCTTTTTTTCTTTATTTCATGTTTTCCAAGATTTGTATAAGAAATGGTGAGATTATAAAATAAAATTGAAAACAATGAAAGGTTGTGTTCCTCGTTTTGCTACACTTTTGAAAATGGAAACAAAGTGAAAACAAAATGAAATATGTAAAATTGCAAACAGAAAATGAAAAAAAAAAAAAATCAATTCCAGCATACCCCTGGTTGGGATGGGTAGGCCCACCACTTCATTTTCACTTAGCCTGGGCCAAGTCAGTGATGGGACGTTAGCGGATACCGTGCCTTCCATATCACCACATTCAAGTGAAAAATCCCTAAAGAATACAATTGCAGTTATGCTGAAGTAAAACTTTCTGTTTGTGATATTTAAGGATGATTGGCTGTTCTCACTGTTATTTGACTCAGGTGACAGGAGATACAATGTATAATCTTTTGAGACTGGGTGAAGTTGAAACTGATAAGAATGACAGGCCTTTAGATCCGCCAAAGATTTTATCAGTTGAGGTTCGTTGTGCTTTTGATTTGTATTGCTAAAACATTGAAGTTTGTGTCCAGTGCAGACAGATAATTAATCCTCACTAATGTCATCTTAATATGCATATTTTAGGTGTTATGGAATCCATTTGAAGATATTGTTCCAAGAACACTTCAGAAATCTCGGACTGAAGCTAGAGTTGATACTGAAAGTAAAGAGCCAAAGAAGAAAGGTGTAAAGTAAGTTCAACTTCCTGTTGAAGAAAAATGTCTTAGAACTCAATGCAGAATGCTTACTTTCTAAGCAGCAGGTTGCTTATTGATTTGTAAATTCAATTACAGAAAATTGAACTTGCTTTCATTTGGGGAAGAAGCTGAAGAAGAGGAAAAGGAATTGGTGTTGGTGAAGCAAAAGATCAAGAGCAGTCACGATGTCTTGAATGATCCTCGTCTTCTAAAGGAAGAAACACCTGATAGTGAATTGGTAATAAGACCTTTCTTATAGTATTTCTTTTGTTCCTATAGTACAACTCTTACCTGATAATGGCAATTTTTAGTACTTTATCTGTTAATTATTTGCGGGTTACTGCTTTGGCTTACAGCTCCAAGAGACTCCATCTGACATAGTCATTTGATAATTTCAACCTGAAAGTTCATATCTCAATGGAAACTAACAATACAAATGTTACATCAAATTGTCACAAACATAAATTGCTTGTATTTATTTTGCAGAGTTCGTCAAGAAGAGATCTGCAGTTGTCTGTTAGGGAGACACTTAATGCAAAGAAAGAAGAGCCTCAGAAAGATTCAGCACCTGGTAACGTTGCCCGTCTTGATTCAAGTGATGATGATGAAGCGGATTTTGATTCAAGAATGCGCATGCAGATACTAAAAAAGAGGAAGGAGTTGGGTGATCTCCCTCCTAAGCCTAAGTCGCAAAAAGGTACTTCAAATTGTCTTCAATATATTTTATTGCAGTTTCTTAGTTGTAACATCTCAACCTCTGATCAAGGAAGCCTTTCATGTTCTACTCATGCAAGGTTCAATTGTCTTATAGCTGTGACATTATACTATTACAGTTACTGTCAGACTTCCATGTTTATTCCTTCTTCATTTCCAACAGAAGATAAATTATGTAGCAATTAGGCCACTTCCTACTTCCGCATCCCATCTGTAAATTTTGAAAACAAAACATAGGAATGAGATACTTTTGATGTGTGAAATTAAACTCTCACTCTTTTTGTAATGCTTGTTGCATCAACACGAATATAACAAACATGTAATAGCGAAAATTTTGAAAGGCATAGTATGTGGAAGAATCAAGTTGTAGAAGTGACATATGGCACCTGTCAAATGGAATAAAAAACTAAACGTGTACAATAAAAATGCTAGTCCTAACAAGGGAGAAAATGATTAGAAGATGCTAATTGTTGCAGGAACAATTGATTGAGACACTTTGCAACTGCTTATAGCATATTAGATCTTTTAAGTTGAGTGTAAATTATAAATACATTTTCGTGTTCTCAACACTTGAGGGGAATGTTTGCTACTTTTTGCATTACAAGAGCAAATAAAATGACAACATTCTAAGATGCATTTAATTTAATGGTAACGGAGATGTATTTTATTTTATAAATCTATTGCAGAAGTTTGTCTTATTTGTGAATGCAGTAATCATTTATGGTAATAGAGATCTATTTTTTTTATAAATCTGTGGCAGAAGTTTGTCTTATTTGTGAATGCAATAATCGTTATGCTTACTAAGATTTAAACTGTTGATTCCTTGGAACATTTTATAATTTTCCTTCTTTTTATGTACTATTCGTATTCAAAATATTTTTTTTATTGCTAAGACTCACATCATTGTTTTCTTAAGCAGCAGGAAGGTCCATTCCAGAGAATCATGATACTTCAGCACCAAGGTAAAACTATCCATCTGTGAAATTCTATTATGGCAACATTTAGAGCTCAAGTATGTGTTTTAGCTGTTGCCACAAAAGTGTCAATGTGGATATTTTGAATGGCATGATATATAATGCGATAAAAAATTTCAGCTCTTTTAAATTGTAAAATGTGGCTGTGAAACAAGAATGATATATTATTAGGCTCATTATGGGGAGCCTGTGGCCCCTTACATACTCTATGTTCCTTATATATCATACTTGGCAACAAAGCCAGAACTTGTGGCCAAGGTGGACCCAAGTTAGAGTCATAGAGGAAATTATTAGATGGTTGTGCTGGATTCATATCACATTTAGTTCACCTTAGGAACCATGCCTGTGCAATGAAAACATATTGTGCTTGCATGTTTTTTTCTTAGTTTCATACAAAAAGGATAATATTTACTAACTAGTCTGTAGTTCAATTCTCCAAGTCCAAAGTCCCAGGATATGCATATGCATGTCTATATTTCTTCATATAGATATCATTCTGACGTTTGACATTTCTCCTTAAAGAATATGGAGATTCCTAACCCATGGCTGCATTACCTGAGAAATCCACTGTAATCAGGTTACTGTGCCTTGATTACGTTCTGGCATTTGAAAAATTGCTAGTTATACTCCTAGTTGTATCATTTTTTTAAAGTAGCTACATAATCTATCAATTAGCTGCCCCAGAAATATTTTAAAGTGGCTTCTTGTTAGCCTTGTATTGCCTATGAAGTTTGCTTGCTTGGATTTCCAAGTAGACATTTTTTGTATCTATTGGATTTTCTGCATATGTAAGCTTGTTTCGTGGCTTGTGTGATTATTCAAGCATTTTGTAATTGGTCTAAACTTGAGTAAATGGTTGACTGTCTACTTGTTAGGTCCAATGCTGCCAGTGTTGATGAGGATCAACCAAAGGTGGAAAAGTTGTCCATGAAGAAAAAGGGAGTGGGATCTGAAGCAAGAGCTGAACGAATGGCTAATGCAGATGCAGATCTGCAACTATTAAATGAAACTGAGAGAGGAAGACAATTGCAGAAGCAGAAGAAACGCCGACTTCAAGGGCGCGAAGATGAAGTATGTTTTAATTTTTTTTATTTTCTGTTTTCTTATTCCTTTTGTAGTCTTTTTTTTTTCTTGTGTTCTTGAGCATTCTAGACTATCAAAAATGTAATTGAAAGGTGTTGGAAGTCTCACATCGACTAGAGATAAGGCCAATTCATAGTATATAAGTGAGGTGCAAACCAGAGCCAAGTTAGAGCGTATTCTAGCGAACTTTTTTGGACATTATGTTTTACCCGATATCGGGCCGCTAACGGACCATCCACTAATTTCTTATCCACGCACGAGATGAATATACCTTGGCGTGAGGGGGAGTGTTGGAAGTCCCACATCGACTAGAAATAAGGCCAATTCATAGTATATAAGTGAGGTGCAAACGTCACCTTACAAGCCGGTTTTGTGGGGTTGAGTTTGGCTTTAAAGCCCACTTCTAACAAAAGGAAACGATACCCTGACTAATACTTTACCATGACATGTTAAGAGTAGTTGACTCAATTTCTAGATAAACAAGATTGACAGTTAATTGAACATTTGTTATTGTCTGAACCTTCCGGATTATGGGGTTAATTTTTTGTTTCTAAATTTTTAGTCGTTTGAGGGTTCTTTTGTGATAGATAATATCATAATATGCTTGTGTGTTTTCAAGTACTTTTCCCGAGTAACATTGTTCCCTTTGTATCTCTATCTTTAGGTTCTGGCTAAACTTCAAAAGTTTAAGAATTCTTATGCAGCAAAGGAGACACCCCCAAGCGAATCTGAAGATGTTAAAAATGAGGATTTGTCTGACTGGAGAGGTGTCAGTTTAAAATTTGCCCCCGAGTCTGGCAAGGTGAGTTTTCTTTTCGCATTTCTTCTAGATGGGCTGTATAAACTGTGGATTTTAAAATCATTTTATTTTCCCTCCAAATTATGTGTTTCACCTGTCTTTTCATTTTCATCTGTCAGTTGTCAGAAATAATCTGAAAATTTCTTCTACATACATGAAGAAAATTTTTGAAATTAGACAATTCTATTGAAATAAATATCCGCGTGCTCTAAGATATCTGCAATAATTCTATTGAAATAACATCCCTGCTTTCTTACACCCTTACACATTGCCTGTAATTTTCTTGTAACCGTGCAGGACCGCATGTCACGTAATGAGGACCCAAATGACTATGTTGTGCACGACCCACTTCTGGAAAAGGGAAAAGAAAAGTTTAATAGGATGATTGCCAAACAAAAGAGACGAGAACGAGAGTGGGCTGGGAGGTCTCTTACTTGATCATGCATGTGCCAACTTGGCTATGTAAATATACAAGTTGATTGGTTTTAAAGGTTAACATGTCTCTGCTGCTGTGCTGGGAAAGGAAACTTTCGCTAATAGGAACTAAGCAGAAAGTCGATGCATTGCGGAGTGTAGCAGACAGACAAGGACACTGATATTGGTGAGTGAGAACTGGGATGTAGGGTTTCCGTACAAGTGTTCCTTCAATTAAAGCCAACGAGGAACTCATGTGAGGGCCTCCCCTCATCCATTAATTGAGTTTGTATCTTTGTCCAATCTTAACAGATGTTTTGTGTAGCTTTAACACATTTGTTTTATTTTAATATTAGGAATCGGGAAGATGTTGTATTATTGTGGGACTGACAATTTTTCGCAGATGAAGACTTTAGTTGAATGACAGAATTTCATGTTAGTTGAGATGGTTGGACGTGGAGCTTTGGGGGCATGTATTTACAAAGATATCCATTGAATTGAGTTTTTTTCTTTTCTAGGGAACTAAGCTTCAGCTAATATTATGGTCGTGGGTATTCCAATATAGCATGTTTGATAATGCATCATGCACATGGTTTTTCACTTTAGAGTAGAAGTTCCTAGTTCTACCTTTAATATTGAAGACTCATTTGACGTGATTTGTTTTGTTAAGTGGGGCACATTTCTAAATACGTATTAATAGTTAACGTGTAAAGTTGACGTGCCACATTAAAGACGGATAGAGTTACTTTAGTCCTGAAAGTGGTACCCGCTGCGAATTTGATTTCTGAAGTTGAAAATGTTACTCAGGTCTTTGGGATGTTAAACGAGTCCTTAAACTTAGGCTTCTTGAAATATGTGTGAATATTATTAATATTATTATTATTATTATCAGAGTAATACCCTTTTAAAACATTTTAAGTACTGTTATTACCAATTTATACCCATAGAGATTTTTTATTAGTTTTTTAAAATTAAAGAGCTAATGTGATAGCGATTTACAAAATTTTAGGGTTTAGGGACCATGAGTTTACTTGAGAAGATTTGCTTGTGTCTGTTAACGAGTGTTTGTAGAAAATCGGATTTTTTCCTTTGAAGTCACTTCAACCAGTTATGCTGCAATTATTGATGAATCAATTACAACGTAAGATGTGGATGCAAATCTATTGACGTCAAACACTAACGCACGCCTTTCATTTGTACCCAGATGTCGCTCTGCTCATTCACGGAAGCTTCGATTTCGATTACTACCATATGGAGGTCAGTGCCAAATGTTTGATGGTGAAAGGTTGAAATCTTGTTTTACTGTGTGGGCACTTCGTGTTTCTGACAGTACCTTACCATTAAGGTAATGATTACACAGATTGAGTTAAATATAAGTTTTTAAGTTTTTGGAACAACCGAGTTGCAAAGCGATTAAATTTAGAAAAATGATATTTTAATCCATTTTTTTTAACTCATTTTTAATCTATCACTTTTATTATTCTTAAATGATTTATTTCAAATTTTTTATAATAATGTAATGTGATGATCTAGGGTGATAAGAATGATAAATTAAAAATAAATAAAAAAATGGGTTAAAATTTCATTATCCTAAAATTTAATAGCCTATTATAAAAGTCTCAAATAATATATGAACTACTAATTAAACTAACCTTTTTAAAAATCTAAAACTAGCATTTTTGTGAGACCTCTATGTCTCTTGTTGAAGAAGAATTTGGGTAGTTTGCCATTAACTCTTAACTGGTTTACACCTACCATTTTTAATTTCATTTTTCTGGTCGATTTATTGATCTAATTGGGTTGTTTTGATAGCTGTATCCTTTGGGATGCTTTTAAAAATACTTCTGTTGACCTTTTTGTGCTTTTCTTTATTACGAGTGAATGTATTGGTCCCTATGGTACTCCAACTCGACAATGTCCTATTTTTTCAAGGAAAAAGAAAACAACGGTAAGATTATGTCAATGTGGCTAAGTCAAGAAAAAAAAAAAAAAAAAAAACTAGGTCTCTAATTTCATATGGGGAATAACAAACTATATTTACTACAACCATCTTTAACTTTTAAATCAGCAAGAAAATCAATAACAACGTTAATGTACCTTTTAATATATTTGATATTGATTGTTAAGTCATAACTTATATATTATGACATTTCGAATATATTATGGATATGATTATAATTGGACCGTAAAATCAACTCATTTGGGTAGATTCTTAAAGGGAAACATTGACGAGGATACTAAGTAGGGATGTCAACGGAGCGGGTAGGGTACGTGTAGTAGCTCCCTCGTACCTTATCCGCTGGATAAATATTCGTCCCGTACCCGTACCCATATCCGTCGGGTATCCGTTATGCGGGTACTCATCTATTTTTTTCATATTCGCGGATATCCACGGGTACCCGCGGGTATTTATAAAATTATTTAAAAAATAAATATTTAATCATAAATTAAAATAAAATAAAATACATCATTGTCATAAATTTTAAATAAATTTCAAATTAACTCAAGTTCATACAAGTCCAAATAATTATAAAAATAAATATAGAATGACATTCAACACAATGAGAATTTTTTAATTAGTGTTTTGATCGACAAGCCTACTTTCTTCGACTGATTCCTGAAAAATAATCAAATAATAAACTTCAACTGTCACGTGTCAAGTATTCTTGTTTTGATTCCATCATTTGACAACAAGCATACCATAAATGTCACTATCTATATAGGGTTTGATGTATATGTCCAATTTCAAATAAGGGAAAGAGAAAAATGTCAAGGGATATACTTGAAAGAAGATAACGTATCAATACTAATGATGAAGACAGAAGACAAGATGTACAACTTATAAAAAATTAGGACAAAATATTTTTTACTAATATATATATATATATATATATATATATATATATATATATATATGTATGTATATGTATATATATATACATATACATACATATATATATATATGTATATATGTACATATATATATTATATATATACATATATATATATATACATATATATATATATATATATATATATATATATATATATATATATTATACATATATATAAGGATATTTTTGTGAGTTAAAGTTTAGCGGGTACAGGTATCCACGGGTACGGATACTGTAATACCCGTACCCGACCCATTAACATGCGGGTATCAAAACTACCCATACTCACGGGTAGCGGGTATCTATTTTTAATATCCATTTCCTACCCATTGCAAATTTTATTCGCGGATACCCACGGATACAGATATTTTTGACATCCCTAATATTAAGATGAGTCTTTGGTCGATATTCATCCAAGTTAAGGCAACCATAAGGTATAAAAAATGACAAGTTAAAGTAGAATTAAAACCTTAAACATAGTTATATCGTCACCATAAAAATATTCTATGACGTGTCTCTCCCAAAAAGGTGACAAGTGCATGGTGAAAAGGTAGTTAGAGGCCACATATCAATATTTTTTTAGGAAATAACTGTTAAGAATAAATTTAATAAATGTAATTCTATATTTTTATTCAAAAATAAATATATTATTAAATATGTTTTTAATTTCTAAATTATGACATTGGTTTCGTCTATGTTTCGATCTTTTATTCAATTTATTTTTAAAATTTTAAAAATAAATAGATGTAATTTTAATCATCAAATAATATTAAGGATTTACTTATCTGACAAAAAGATGTCGTCACTTATGTATGCACGTGATGACATGTATATATCTTTGTTAGCATTAATAATTAGTTATGTATTGTTATTTGTTTATTTATTTATTTAATTATTGAAATTTTTTTAGTTTTTTCTCTATGTTTGTGTTTTTTGCTTTTTTCTTCTTTGAAAATCTTTCTTTATAATTGGAGCACTATATCTTTTAAAAATATTCTTTTTCTAGTTTTTGAAACTTACATTATTTTTCTCTTTGTATTCTTTTATGTTTGCTTCCATAAATGTATTGTTACATAGGATTGGGGAGAGACTACCAACGGCATTTGTTTCCATGGATTTGAAGAAGAGTTGAATCTCATCCTTGAACGAGTGAAAAGATTAGAAGGGAAAAACTGTCCGACATAAATCATTCTACACAAATATCATTCACTTTTAATTAACTTATTTCACTTTTATTTGAATTTTAATTGTATGGTGAAATGCTTTCAATAATAATTATTATTATTATATTTTATTTTATATTAATTTTAACTATAAGAATAAAATTGTAATCCAACAATTTTATCTATTAAAAAAAATATCTATCATATATATCAAATTATTCACAATCTTTTTTAAATTTTACTTTCAAATTTCTTCATTTTAACTTTTTCATCCCTTAAAACAAACATCACAATTTGTTCTTTATTCCCTCAAATTCATTTATTCACTTCAGTAGAATTGTATTTCCATTTTCTTTATGCAAGCTCATTTTTTTTCTGAAATATCTTTGAATTAAATTGCTGTATTAGAGTTTATTATGTTTTATAAATATTTCTTCAACAGCTTTCAATCCATCCATACTTAAAATTTTACATTATTAGTCTAAACAAAAATAACTCCCAACTGTTTTAACTTTTTAAGATTAATAATTTTAGTATTTGTTTTTCACAAAATTCTGTCTGTTATTAAATATGAAACGTCACACAACTACTTCCATCTCAACCTTTTTCATTAAATATCAATGGTCAAGGTAACCTAAAATAGTCAAATTAAAAAAAAAAAACTAAATTTACACAACTAAAATAGCAATAAGAACAAAACCACAAAAAGCATAATGAAAAAAAGAAGAAGTGAGAAACAACTACGATGGATAAATTCCCAAGGAAAACTAAGTTTTAATTTAAAAATACCACCAAATGAGTGTGTGAAAGCCATGCTTCTTCCACAATTCCTTGAAAAATCTTGTTCTTATATAACATAAACAGATGCTCAAAGAAAAGAGTCCAGAAATAAAGACACATAAAACATAGAAAGAGTAGTTGAGATTCTTGTTTTCCATGAATCACCCATTTGCTTTTACACAAAACCCTAAACATCGAAACCCTTTAAGTTATGAAATGGGGTTTTTATGAGGAGACTTTTTATGTATCGTTTTGGTAGATGCACATGACATTATACTTTTTTGCATTTTTGGAGATTGCAAATTGAGTTATGACATTCATAGCTTTTAGCACATTGGTTTACTTGTTAGATGGGCTATGACTAGAGAGACACAAGGTCAAAAGTAGCGTATATTGTTGAATTGTGATATCATGCTTTGGGAGTGTGGGACCCATCGTCCTTGTAATCTAGGGCAATCTCAAGTGTGAACATGCATGCCAAAATGTCAAAGTCTTTCATGTTCACGCCTTCTTGGAAAAAAAAAGAAAAAATGTCTACTCCCAACAAGCACAACTTTTTGGCTAAAGGTTAAACCAAACCTATGCCTCACTAATAAATGCCTCTAATGAGTCCAAGATTTTCAAGAATAATGCTTTTTAATAAATATGTTGTTAATGTAAAACATTCCTCCATTTGATTCATGATTTTTCTTTGCTCACCCATCATATTTAAGTCAGATTTTTGTTTGAATTTGACATTTTTGTTTAAGAGATTTCTTTTCAAGTTTTTTAGGCGGGTTGATGTGGTTATTGTTTTACAATTGCCATGGAAATTATAAATGTGTTCTTTTAATAGTGGTATAAATGTTAAATAATTTTATTAGGTTTTATTAAGTTTTACTTCTTCTTTTTTTCTCATAACTTTGGATACTTTTAATTAGGGGTGGCAATGCGGGTCGGTCCGGCCCGCACAATACGGACTGGCTCGTCCCGTTTCGCACACTTTATGCGGGCTGCAAACACTAGTCCGTCCCGCACATTCCTTGACTCGTGGGTCCGTGGGCCCGTGGGCCCGCGGACTGACCCGTTTTTTTTTTTTAATTTTTATGATAAAATTTTCAATGTTTAAAAATTGGAAAACTTTAAGAAGTTCACAAAATTAAGTAAATGTATTCTTTAAATTTTAGCACATTAAAAAATACATAATATTTGTCTTTTCCAGTTATACAAGAATTTTAAACGTTAATGCAAAAGTCCATAAAAAAGTAATTAATATATACAAGTGCAAGCTTCTTTTTTATGCGGACTTGCAAACCGGTCCGCAAGGAACGCGAGCCAGCCCAGACGGACTGCAGGCTTATGCAGACTAGGACACTACAGGCCTGCAGGTTCACTACTCTGGCTCGTCTCACATTTTTTTCGCGGGCCCTCCTGACGGGTCAGGTCCTAATTGTCACCCCTACTTTTAATTGAATTCTTATCAAAATTTGGTCTGTTTATTGAATACTAACATTCGGAAAGTATAGCTATTTAATTTTTCTGTTAATTAGATAATGTGAATGTTATTTAAGTTTGTCATCTTATTTTTCTGTCATCGTCTATTAAAATAAAATTAAGAATTTTTAATTAATGTAAAATGACAAATATTGTTTATTATTTTAATATTATTTTATATTAATTATAAAATCTCAGATAGAAAATAAGATGATAATGTAAAATAACAATAAACATCATCGAAGGAAAAAAAAAACTAAAACATAATAATTCAATTAAAAACTATAAAAATGTATTGATATCCAATAGAAAAAAAAAATTAACATGAACCCAATTAAAGTACATAAATTTATGATGAACTAAAACTTTAATTAATTTTATCTCTTAATTAAACACATTTTGAAAAAAATAGAGAAAGGGATTACTCAAATTTGATCAGGTTTTGTTAGAATTTACCACATTTGTGGAATATTTTTTCCAACAAATATGTTTAAAAAGTAGTTTTCCTTTTTTCTCAAAATGCCATATATATGTGTGTGTATATATATATATATATATATATATATATATATATATATATATATATATATATATATATATATATATATATATATTAATCATGACACTTTTTTTTCCTGTCTATAATAAAAAACGTTTTTCATATAAGAGAATCTTACTTGACATAACAATATTTTTGACATGAGATCTGAACTAGGAAATTAAACATATATAAACACATGTACCAATTTCCTCTTAATATTTTATTACTATCATCACATTCTTGACTAAAATAAACATAAACCAACTACACAAGTACATGAAGATCTTATCATCTAACAGGTTTAGATGATTTCCAAATTTTTAATCTTCTATACCATTATCCTCAATTAGTGCTCTTACCCCACTTTTTCTTTTCTCATCGATACCTTTGTGTTTCGGTCTCACAAAATCCAAAACTTCAATATTCTAAAAGATAACCCTAATCTCACTACAAAATATTTCAACTTTTTCAAAAATTCTTTTTTTTCAAGAAAATAATAGGTATTAAAAACACAGTTTATTTTAAAAAAATACATCTTAATATCATGATTATTAGACACTAACTGTGATTGTTATTACGTCATCAACTAGTTCTCTGACAACAAAGACTAACAGGTTTGACCGGTCAAAATTTTATATCAGAAGCTGAAATATTTTTTAATTATTAAAATTAATTTTGGGCGTTTGGCTTTACATTTTCAATATTATTATTAGCCTGTATTTAAATTTAAATTGGTTAAACTTTAAGCATTGTGGTTTGAAAGAAGAGATTTTATGTAGTAATTATTGATATTAATCATCAACAAAATAACAATACCATGATAATGAAAAAAATGTTTAATCTTGTTCGTTATTCGTGGGAATCCCATGGATGAAAAAAGTTTAATGATGATTGAGAAAGTGAAGAGAATAAGAAGATAAATTAAGAAAATTCCAAGTCTGCGTCTGTCATATATCATACCTGACACAGCCAAATCCAATCTCAAAAAATTCCAATCCCAAATCGTGTTCACACTATAACCCTAATTTTCATTCCCACCTCATTCTTTACTCACTCACCATCACAATTCTCATAATTATGAACAATAATAATTTCACTTTTTATTTCGATCCAATTAATGTTGATGCTGATTAAACGTACATATAAATAGATATGTATTCATTGTATGGTATATTTATGCAAAGAAAATAGGAAAAGTATTAGGAATATTTGTTTTTCATTATAAAATAAGAGTGAGTTGGTACCAATAGAAAAAACAATGACATTGGTTTTGTTATAGCAAACTAAATAGTCTATTTAATTCCTATAATTATATCTTGGTCTTTGAAATTAAGAAAAACTGAAATAAGTCTGTGATTTAAAATAAATAAATAAAGTTATTAATTTATGATATTTACTCGCTTACTTGCAACACTCTCTGATCGATCTGTCAATTAAAGAAATGGACGCAAAACCGGAAAGTCCAAAGTTTCATCATACGCTTCATTTCCGCTGATTAATCAATTAAACAATTAATTAATGAAAAAAATAATTAATTAATTAATTAATTAAGAAGTTAAAACAACACTCATTTCTCTGGCATCTCTTCATTCTATAAGATTTCAATGTCCGCGTTCACACCACACCGTGTGTTCACACCTCACACAATTTATAACTATATATATTAATTAATAATAATAATAATTTCACACCAAACCAAACTGAAACTCAACACAATCCCAAGAATTGGTGTTGTTGTTAAACTGTGTTTCTGTTCCTTCAAATCTAAAGCCTCTGGCTTTGTTTCTTTCATTCTTTCTTCGATTGTTTCTGAGTTTGGGTTTTGTTTTTGTTTTGTTTTCTTTGTCTTTATGAAACTCCCAACAACTTTTGCAGACCCCGAATCCTTGTCTTACCTTTACACCTTGCTCCAATCTTCCTTTGATCAAATGAGCAACAGCAACAACAATAACAACGCCATAAGCAACAACGCGACTTCCACGACAGGCAGAAAGCGCCGCAGAAAAAACCAAGATGGTGACGATGACGACGATGGTGATGGTGGTGATGATGGGTCATCCAACAACAACAACAACCTAGGAGAGAGTAACAGCAGGAGGAGCAAGAAGAAGAAGGAGGAGCTGAAGGGTCTCCTAACCTCGATACTGTTGTTGGATGAGCAAGAGAAGGTGGAGCAGCAACAGAACAACAGGGCCTCCGAGGAGGAGAAGTTTTCGTTGGAGACAAATCACAAGAAGAAAACGAAGGCCATGCTTCAGTATTACTCCAATTTGGACGAGTATTACAGCCAGGTGGAGGAATCGGAGAGGGTGAAGAGGAAGAAGTCACGCGGAATGGCACGTGCGGTGGCGGTGGCTGCGTGTGAGAGGGAGGGTGGTGAAGGTGGTGGGGGTGTTGAGGGGGCGAAATCTGGTGTGGGGGGGTCTCAGAGAAGGTTGTGGGTGAAGGATCGTTCAGGGGCGTGGTGGGATGAATGTAACAAAGAGGATTTTCCTGAGGAAGAGTTTAGGAAGGCTTTTAGGATGGGAAGGGAAACTTTTGATATGATATGTGAGGAGTTGAATTCTGCAATTGTGAAGGAGGACACCACTTTGAGGAATGCTATTCCTGTGAGGCAAAGGGTGGCTGTGTGTTTGTGGAGATTGGCCACTGGGGACCCTCTTAGGATTGTGTCTAAGAGGTTTGGATTGGGCATATCAACATGCCATAAGTTGGTGCTTGAGGTCTGCACTGCAATTAAGACTGTGCTTATGCACAAGTATTTGAATTGGCTTGATGAGAGTGCATTGAGGAGGGTGAAGAGTGAGTTTGAGGGTGTTTCTGGGATTCCTAATGTGGTGGGCTCTATGTATACTTCTCATGTGCCTATCATAGCTCCTAAGATTAGTGTGGCTGCTTATTTCAACAAGAGGCATACTGAGAGGAATCAGAAGACTTCTTACAGTATTACTGTTCAGGGGGTGGTGGATCACAGAGGGGTCTTCACTGATGTGTGCATTGGTTGGCCTGGTTCAATGCCTGATGATCAGGTGTTGGAAAAAAGTGCCCTTTTTCAAAGGGCTAATGGGGGGCTTCTGAAGGGGGTTTGGATTGTGGGGAGCTCAGGGTACCCTTTGATGGATTGGGTGTTGGTGCCTTATAGTCAGCAGAATCTGACTTGGACTCAGCATGCTTTCAATGAGAAGATTGGGGAGGTTCAGAAGGTGGCTAGGGATGCTTTTGCCAGGTTGAAAGGGAGGTGGAGTTGTTTGCAGAAGAGGACTGAGGTGAAACTGCAGGACTTGCCGGTTGTGCTTGGGGCTTGCTGTGTTCTGCATAATATATGTGAGTTGAAGGGGGAAAAGATGGACCCTGAGTTGAAGATTGATCTGATGGATGATGAGATGGTGCCTGAAGTTTCCTTGAGGTCAATGAGCTCCATGAAGGCCAGGGATGCAATTGCTCATAATCTTCTGCATCATGGTTTGGCTGGCACTTCTTTTCTTTAACTCAAAGGTTGTGTTTGATCAAGTCATGTATACCGTTTTTCTGCTTGAGGCCATCATTCTTTTGCTTGTTTATGACATGTTCAAGTAATTGGTCATTTTTTGTTGAAGGGATTTTGAATGTAAAAGATGTATAGGTCCTTTCAACAGATATATGATGATAGTCTGCACAGGGTTAGATCCTGAATTTGTAACACAATTCCATACTTCAATTGCCAAATAAGAGATTGAATAATAAAACTAGAAACATTCTTTTTGTAGCATTCCTTTCTTCCGTGGTTTCTGTTGGTAACTTGATATCATATAGACTTGTACAATCATATACTTCACCAATGTTCTTTTTCTCACACAAGTTCCAAGAATTGGAAGCTAGTATGCTTAAAACTTCAACTGTTTATGGAGAAGTTTTCTCTAAACAATCCTTATTCATAACTACTTTAAGTTGTTTACCTAACTTCACCCTTGAGTTTTTTATCCCATCCATCACTATCTGAAGATTAAATAATATATACCTCAAATGCATCAGTTTGCAGAAGCACTCTCTTGACAGAGGAGTGACGCAACCTTCCTATATGGAAGACAGAATACATCATTATAAATAAACTTCTGAACTCCTGAGAGGAGCTTCTATCGGTGCAGTACATTGTATTTCTTGTCTTTTAGCCACAAAAATGCATTGCTGATGGACCTACACCAAAATTAGAATCATTCTAGGAGTAGTTTTCCTTATGTGATTAAAGTCAACTGTGATCAAATTTTGACTGGGATGGTGACATAATTGGCAACTGAAATGTAAGAAAATGGTACAATAAACAGATGGTAGTTTTATCAAGTGTTTGATGTTGATGCTTACTGACACTACTTCTGCATCATTCAACTTCAAATGTCATGAAAAGTGTGTGTGAACAGCATTATTCTAATTTCATAGTTCTACACATTCTCTGTCTTGGGAACAGTTGTTTAGTTTAAATTGTTGACCAGCAAGATTTAACTATCTGTCATAGTTCCTTTTCAACTCGGCACAGTTGGAAAGACTTTTATGGCAAATATTTTTGACTCATAAGGTTGAGATTGAGAACTGCATATCTACCACCATCCAAATTTCTGTGATTCTGTGCACCTTGCTTTGAAAAAAAAAGGTTGTTTCTGTTTTCCAACTAGGTCAATAACTTGGCTCTTGTTGGCTCTATGATCAACAAGAGATACACATGAGTTCTTTCCGAGTAAACACAGGAGATATTTAACACATAAGTAACGAGATTAAAGAGACTTTGAAATCTCAATTTAATAGAATAAATCTACTAAATAACGCATCATATAAATATAATATGAAATAGGGTCTAAGATGAAAGAGTATGTATTTATCAATCATTACAGTTATTCATAAATATACTTAGCTAACAAAGAAAAACAAAAAAAAAAAACTAAGACACACCGACTAGTTAATTTTTCGATAATATTTAAATCTGTATTTTTGTTTACTTTCTTCTAATAATATTTACCGGTTTATTTTAAATTTGTGTGAAAAGAAAAAGGTAATATTTATTTTATAATAAAATGTTTGAGTTTTTATATTTTATTTTTTATGTCATATTAGGTGGAAAGTAGAAGAGGAATGGTTAAAAGAGTAACTAATATTATCATAAATGTTGAAAACAATAAATAACTGGAAAAAGAATCTTGCAAAATTTCACAAGAATGGAAAGAGTGTGAAATAAGACACATTCTTAGAATACTTAATAATGTATCTAGAAAATGGAAAAGAACATAAGAATATTCTAAGGAAGTTGTTTCATTTCAGCAACATCGTTTCTCTTAATTGATTTGAAATATTGCGAATGCGAGTGATTATCTCATCTTTATTATCGAAGTAAAAAATTATTCTCATTTGTTCTTGAAGTAAAAAATTATCTTCATTCATATCTCATACGATATTTTTTTTGATCGGGAATGATACATACTTATATCTGTTCCAAATATTAATTAAATATTTTTTTACAAAAATATAATAACAAATAAAATATAATATTATCAATTATTTAATATCAAAATGATATTTTTTTTTCAAATTTAACATATAAATATCAAATAAGATTGTAAAAAACAACTAGATAAATATCAAATAATTATAAAAAGAAAAAGTATGTTAAAATATATATATTTAGAAATAAGTTATAGAATTAAGAATCAAAATGAAAATGAAAATAAGAACAAGACGAATATTAAGATGAGGTAGATATTATCATATCCAATTTAAAATATTTTACCTATCCTTGTACGAGTCAAAAGCAAATACTTACAGGACAGATTCATTTGACATCTTTATGAAAATTTCAAAATGGAAAGAATGGTATCCCATCCTCTTTATTAATAAGTGTGATTCTAATTTCTTTTTACATATGAAAAAGAAAATAATAATAAGAGAGTATAACGATTTTACATAATTAATCTTTTATTTACTTTTATTTTTAATATACATAAAATCATTTAATCTTACTTCAATGATTATTACTAATACTACTTATGATCTGTTTATAAAAAAAAAAAAAATTCTTATTAACAATCCTATCGAAAAAACATAAAAAGATAACACACAAAAAAAGTATTTTATATGTTTCAATATTACCTTTTAATATCTTATCTGATCCCAAGTAGTATCTGCCTCTAATCACAAATATGCATGAAATTTAGACAAAATATGTAGAAAAAAGGAAGAACGAGAGTTGAGTGGGTTTGGTTTTCATATTGAGATGTGATACACATTTAATAGTACATAAATTATTTTACATATTATTATTATTTTGACTTAATAGTATTTTTTATTCTTATATTTTTAATAATAATTTACTATATTTTTCTATATTTATTTTTACACGTTTCTATAATTTTTCAAAAAGATTTAATATGGTCTTTTTATTAAATAAAAAATATATTGAATAAAAAGATAAATAGAGAAAAACTTTAAATTATTATTACAAATATAAAGAAAAAAGTATTATTAATCCTATTATTTTCATGTTCATCTATCTTTATCATTATCATATATAATAAATAACGAATCAGAAGAAAAAAAAAATCCTTAAAAATATTGTACAGATTATATATTATTTTTTCTTCGATATTGAATGTAATGTTGGAGCATTGAACATTTAGTTGTTTTTGCCGTTGGTTGTTGGTGGAGAGGCCAAGGCGCCGTTGATCTCGGAATTGCTGTGCATTAATGAAGCTTTAGGTCAATCCATGTTCATGCATCAACAATTATGTTTTCTTTTTTCTTCAGTCAAAATTACATAAGTTAGTTCAACAAATTTTTGATAAATTTTTCAATAAAGTTTTATAAAAGAAAATAAAAAATAATCAATTTTATATCTTTATAAATGTGTGTATACGCGCTTTTAGTTTCTATTACTTTTAATGGCATATATGATTCTCACAAATTTTGAAGACTAAACTATTTCGAACCACTCTTAAAATGTATCATTCAATTATTACTAAACATATGTTAATATATGTGTGTTAAGAGGAAATGTATTAAAGTTTGTTGTAAACTCTATCATTAATACTTAGGAATGGTAATGGTGGGATTGGGTGTAAAATTTATTTTATCATCCCATTTTTAAAGTAGAAATGTATCATCATCTTCACTCTTCCATATTTTATTTTATTCCAATGTCAAATATTAAAAAAGAGATTATAGTTGTATAAATATAAAATCAAAATATTAAATAAAATTAGATAAAGGTTAAATAAGTATAAACATTAATAAAAATATTAAGTACTCACTGGAATTTTTTTTATTGTTAATTTATATGATTTTTTCTTCTTTAATGGTTATAGAGGATAAAAATGTGCTTAATTGGATTTTGAATAATACTGGTATGTTTTCTCTAAAAGTTGTAAAAAAAGTTTTACTCTTTTGCTATGGAAAGTGTGAAATGGGGAAATTTGATTTGGTTGGATGAAGTGTCATCACCTAAAATTTTGGTTCTTTGAAAGTTGTTGTATGGTCGTTTACCTATTAATTTGGAGATTCACAAAAAATGAGTGTTTTTATGCTCTTTGTTCTTTGTATGAAAATAATGTTGAATCTTAGTCTCATTTGTTCTTTCATTGTTCTATTACTGTTATGGGAATGGTTGTAGAAAGTTTTTCGGGATTTACAATTTTCTTCTTTAGATTTGGTTGTTTAGTTTATGAAGTCTTCTTGTAGTTCTTTTCTTAAAGTGATTAAACTGGCCACAATTACTCTGATTATATGAATGTTTTGGAGGTTGAGAAATCATAGTAGATTTTAAGATCCAATTGCTTTTTCTTCTGCTTATTCTTCAAATTAAAGAGTTAATGTGTATGACGAGGAATAAATCTAAGAATCATATGAGTAATATTGTATCTGATTTTTTAGTGTTAAAATTTTCAATATTCAGACTAGAGAGGGTAGAGTGATTTCATTTACGAATATAATATGGAAAGTTTCATTCGCTAATTGGCTCAAGGTGAATACTGATGGTGCAACTAGGGGTTATCCTAGTTTAGCTTCATGTGCTGATATATTTAGAGGAAGTCGGGGTAAATATATTGGTAGTTTTTCAACTTTTTTACTGGTGCAAATTTCTATTTATGTTGAGTTTATGGGGGCATCTAAGCTTTGAAACATGGTTGGAGGGAGGATTTTCAAAGACTTTGGTTGGAGAGTGATTCTTCTTTAGGTTGTCATGATTTTTTGGATCAACGAGTGATTCCTTAGAATCTTAGAGGGATATGGCATCGATGATTGCATTTTTGTCAACATATGCAGTTCAAACTTTCTCATATTTTTTGTGAGAAAAATCATTGTGCCAATAAGTTAGCTAATTTATGTTTGATTCATAAAAAACAATACAAGTGGTTTAATGTTTTACTTCCATGTATTTATTTTTATTAGTTTGCCTATGTTTCCTGAAGTATAATTTTTATCATGAGTTTGGTGTGGTCCCCTCATGTTTTGTTTTGTTTTACTTTTACTTTTTAAAAAATTTTCATGTGATGGCAAATAATTGACGACCTTTAGGATGTCAGTACATTTGAGATGTCAAAGTTCATAGTAATGTCTAATATAATCGTATTTGAAATAAAAATATTAAATGTATATCCTATAAACAAGATACAAAATTAAAAATAAAAGAAAAGTTAGTATAAGTTTTTTAAGTTACTTAAATCTATAAAAATGTTTTAGTAATTTAGAACAATATTTCTTGTGTGATTGAAAACAAGTATTGGGATCGGGATGGAGAGAACATCCCTTGATAAAAATTATGAAAATTGAGATAAGTTCATTTGATTTATAATCTTGTTAATATATATATATATATATATATATATATATATATATATATAATGAGTAATATTATTATCACTTGTTCAATATTTCTTGCTCATAAGTATTGAAATGATTTCATTTGTTTTTATATTTATATCAAAATATTAGAAAATGAATTTGTCATAATTGTTATTTATGTAGATGACATAAACATTGTTGGAACTCTTAAATGAGCTTAGAAAGACAATTGATTGCTTAAAGAAAAGTATTTGAGATGAAGAATTTTGAAAGGGCAAAGTTTTGTTTGAGATTAGAAATTGAGTATTTAAATAAATGTCTTTTTGTATATCAAGAGGTTTATATAACGAAGGTGCTTAAAGGTTCTAAATGGACAAGTCACATCCATTATGAATTCTAATGGTTATAAGGTCATTAGATGTTGATAAGACTCTTTTAGACCTCAAGAAAATGATGAAAAACTTCTAGATCCAGAAGTACTATATCTTAGTGTTATAGGAGCATTAATGTATCTTACTAATTATACTCGATTTGATATTGCAATTGCTGTGCTGTAAATTTGTTAAGCAAGATATAGTTCTTCATCTACAAGAAGACATTGAATTGGAGTAAAACATATACTTCGTTACCTTAAGGGTACTACGAATATGGGTTTATTTTATCCAAATGATTCAAAATCATATTTAATGGGCTATGCATGCATTTCATTTATCAGATCCTCTCAATGTCACAATGGTTGATTACCAACAAGATATTTGTTCACATGTGGTAGCAAACAATGATTTCATGATGGTATGTGAAACAAATCATAACAACAACATTGTCAAATCATTCAAAAATGTAGCAGTACATGAGGCAAGTCGTGGATGTGTTTATTAAGATCTATAATTCAATATGTGCGACAACTTGTGGTATCCTCGGGAAAAATGGATTCCACAACCATATATGAATACATTAGTGCATAGTTCAATTGAAAGGATGATATAGAGATCTGTTTACAAAGTCTTTACCAAGGAAAACTTATGAGTAATTGGCTCACAAGATTGGACTTCACCATCTTAATGATGTGAGTTTACACGAAGGGAATAAAATATGTAATGAACAATATTGTATTAAAGAATAAATAATATTGTACTATTTTTCCTTCACTAGATTTTCATCTCAAAGGGTTTTTTCTAGTAAAGTTTTAATGAGACACATTCTTTTATGGATGGACACCGGAGGGGAAAGTGTTATGAATTGATGACCGTTCCATTAATTTGATACAGTTACTCATATGATTTATATGATTGATTGATTTGCTACAGATCAGATTTGCTAAAATTACTCATACTATTAATTGCTATATGAAGGGGTTTAAATATTTGTATTCAACTATTTATTTTGGATCATTTATGAATTATATTTTGCATAGGACTATTCTTATCATTTTCCTATCACAGAGAGAAAAATTAAATTGTTCTCCATTCTTTCTTTTTCCTTTCTTTTCTCTATTAGTAGCTTTCCTTTATAATATATATATATATATATATATATATATATATATATATATATATATATATATAACATAACGATCTTTGTATAAACTTCAAGACTTTTAAAAAACTAAATATAAAATAAAATTAATTTATATACAAATAATAAATAAATAAATAACTTATGAGAGAATTTTTGTAAAATTAATTTTTTTGGTCTAAATAATTTAACTAGTTTACAATTTTAGTTACAAATTAACTTTTCAGCAATTTTAAGTCATAAATTTTCTAAAATTAAGTGAATTTGGTTTACAATTAATAACATTATTTTTACATGGTGATGATGATCTATTCAGAATTATGCGACCGATTAGAAAACAAGGGAAAGTATACTTATATATTCTATATATATATATAGAGAGAGAAATGAATAGAGATAAATGATAAAGGTCCGTCCCATCTTTGAAAATGCTCTATGAGGTGTTGGGAAATGGTTGAAGTAGTTGAATAGGAGGATCACTATGACTATAGCTCTTGGTAAATTTACCAAAGATGAAAATGATTTATTTGATATTATGGATGACTGGTTGCGGAGGGACCGTTTCGTTTTTGTGGGTTGGTCCGGTCTATTACTCTTTCCTTGGGCCTATTTCGTCTTGGGGGGTTGGTTTACAGGTACGACCTTTGTAACTTTATGGTATACTCACGGCTTGGCAAGTTCTTATTTAGAAGGCTGCAACTTCTTAACCGCTGCAGTTTCCACTCCCGCTAATAGTTTAGCACACTCTTTGTTGATACTGTGGGGTCCTGAAGCACAGGGAAATTTTACCTGTTGGTGTCAGTTAGGCGGTCTGTGGACTTTTGTTGCTTTCCACGGTGCTTTCGGATTAATAGGTTTCATGTTACGTTAATTTGAACTTTCTTTAATTAGATTTATGGTGATTGAATGTTCTGAGTCTATTCTACTGGATCTTGATTTAGAGGTCTCGGTGTAGGGAATTTTGGTCTTCATGGTATGTGTACTATACAAAGAGTTAATGCACTAGTACAATAAAAAATAATGTTCACAGTAAATACGTTTTAGAACACGTTTTTTCTGAAAAAATAAGTCTTTTTTTTTTTTTTAATTGAGCTTTCTTTCTTCTTTTTCTTGTTCTTTTTTCTCTAACAGTAATAACAGCATGGTTTGATAAAAGAGGGTATCTTAGTTTGTTCGGATTGTATGGTGCTGTAGTTAGTAATAATGAAGTGTAGGAAGAGAAAGCCCAGTGAAATGACATGAATTGGGCCAAAGGATTTTTGGATGCATGGGTCAATTAAAAAATTGAGAAACAAATTGTTGAAGTAAAATTTATAGTCTCCACCAAAATAAAAATTTGTAGCAGAAAAAAGTTCAATTTTATTTATTTATTACAAAAATATATCATATTCATTTTTTAATTCAAACAACAAACAGTGTCGCATATAATAGAATAATGTACAAAATAAAACTTAAATCTATATTTTTCTTTATCAAATACACCCTTTTATTTTAGTTTACACACACACAACACACGGCTAATAAAAAATAAATAAAAAGCTATTTTATTATATGTTTGTCTTTTATTGCAAAATGTGAGAGGTATAATGGATATTACCTGCAAGTCAAATATTTTTTTAGCCTTTGTTTTTTTACATTGATTGAATTATAATTGATTTTGTTAAAAACTACTTATCATCCTTTATTAATGGGATAAACTTTATATTTTTAATTTTTTTTTGTCTCTTATCACCTTTCATTGAAATATACTTTTCTTCTATCACTATTCCTTTTATGTATTTTTTTATTTTTCTCAATTTTTTTATTTGTTTTTCTTGTTACTGTTTGATAGTTTATCATGTTTTTAATTGCAAGTACACGAATTCAAATAGGTAAAATCATAGTATTAGTCTTCATATTAGTCTACATATAATATTAGACGGGAGTATATTCTTCATAATAACAAAATTTACTTTTATAGTATTAGTCTTTGCCACAAAAACATATCATTCTTGTTTTAATGTCTAATTACAAAAATAATTTTTACTCTATGAGCATTTATTATTATCGTCATAAAAGATAATTTACTAAATTATTCAATAACTTTTTAATTGTGGTTGCATTCTTTCTTATGATACCATTGTTTTTTTGTTTATTTACCGTGACCAAAAATGATAACTCAAAATTTGGAATTTCACATGAGTGAGGTAACTAAAAAAAGAAAAGAAAGAAATGAACAACGACATGTAGTTATAGCAAGAGTGAACAAGAGAGGTTTCATACACTTGTGATAATCAATGATAGGATTTACTGATCAATTAGAGATATTTACAATAGACAAAATATAGAGATATAATAAAAGGATTTAAATATAATATGATAAATATTAATATATATATATATATATATATATATATATATAATCAGCATGGTACTAATAATATTAGTATAATAATAATATATAGTAGTGACAGGAAACAGTATTAAAACTAATATCAATGCTAGTCATGATTATAATAATAAAATAATAAGAATAATAATTGTAATGTCCAATAAATGTTTTTTCAGATTTACAAGATTTAATAAAGAATTTGTTCAACAACTTACACGATTTACACTCGATTGAGTTCAACAACAACAAAAACAAATGTGTGTATATACGTGGGTTCATCTTCAAAATAAAACAAAATGTTATGGTTTGATTTCTATACCCTTCCAAATATATCTTAAACTTAGAGGGTGATAAAATGGATCAATCCAGTCTATTGTAATCTAGTCTTTTTAAAATAGATTGGATCGAACTGATTCGTCAAACAAAAATAGATCACTAATAATAACTCATCTCGCACACAACAGGGCCGACCGGCCGGATTGGCTGGTCAACCTTCTTTTTCTTTTATATTTTTTATATTTAAAATTGGTTTATATATATATATATATATATATATATATAAATGAATGAATATTAAAAGCATATAAAATATTCTCTAAAATTTTAATTAATTATTTAATGTTTTTAGTTAGACAAATTAAAATAGTTATTGCAATTACATGTTAAATTACTCTATTGTAACTAATAATTGAAATTTAATTTGTAAGTGTTAATGATTTAAATTACAATATTATTATATATTTACATTTTGAAAAATATAATACAGAAAAGTTAATATTTTAAATTATTTTTGTATTTAAATTTTTAATTAAATAAAAAAGCCAACAAACAGGGATCAGGCCGGTCCAGATTTTGACCCGTCAAATTAACGAGCTAGATGGGCCTGCCAAAATGGACTAACAGGTTGAAATTCTCAATCTGACCCATCCCACTTTGAACAGGCTAATGGGTTGGCTTGTCGGACCCAGTCCATTTTGTTACCCCTACTTAAATTTTTACACCATTCTAAATGTACTTTTAGACACAACTTCAAAGTTTACATTTAAGTTTGCCTATATATTTATAAAAGATCACTACATAAGCAACAAGTATGAGGGTGAGCTATCGAGAATAAATATGAAAATGATAGAATTATAGATCATTATATCTAACAATGAAATTTACAATCCATCACAATTTATCGCTTCCTTGTTAAATGCATATACACTCTTATACATATGACCTACACATGAATTCATATATCAAATGATATTTTTCACAAAATATCTACTGACACACCTTATGGAAGACCAATATTAAACAAGTTCTATAAGAGACTAACATTATTACCATATAAGCATCTCACATTTTGACTCCATAGGTAAAGGTATCTAGATTCCAAGACTCATAGCATCCTAAATGTAAAATAAAGTCCTCTTTAACTTTCTTCTCCATACTTAATACCTAATACCTTAATCTATGTGACTTAGGTCATCAATGGAGTTAAAGATCTCTTATACAAGTTCCAACATTTAATACATCATACAAGATCATACTTCGCAAATCATCTCAAATTCATGACTCTAATTCACGAATTACAATAAACATGTAATTCACACTTCCATTCCATGCACATATCTATCACATTTCACTTGAATTAGGGTAATAAATCATCCAAGTATGCAATTCAATATTTTTTACATATAATCATATACACACATAACCTAAATATTAAGAAAAATTAGGAATATCACATAAATAGAGACGTAAGACAATATCTCCACTTGAGAAAAAATAGTCTCACTAAACAAGGGTATTAGACATAACTCCCACTTATATGTTGGGTATGAAGCAAAAATATTTAAATCCCTTATTGGTTGAGGTTGGGCTCTTCAACCAATGAATCTGCCTTATTTTCTTCATTTCTTATGGATATTTTTTTTTATATGAAAGATCTCATATTCTTCCTAAGAGTTATCATCATTGTAGGTTGCATATGATTGTTTTATAAACTTTAAAGCTTTGGTTGGAGTATATCTTCTATTATGTGAGTTAAGGGGAATGCATTTATCTTTCTTTAGGCCTTTAAAAACCTTCAACATTGTCACCTATGATCTTTATTGCCTAGACAAACTTCTTAGAATTTTGTTAATGTTATCATATTTATCATAGTGCTTGTCCAATGAATGAAGCTCATTCAATATGATTTGAAACTTGTTGAACATGCTTTGTGTGCTCTCTTTTGTTTCCACATTAAAGAGTTTTAACTATAAAGGAAACAAGTTAATATTGTTTCACTTTACCTCAATATTCTTCTAATAAGTCCCACATGAGAGCGCTTTATGCTTTTGAGTTGAGGAAGTATCTTTGTTTAATCTCATTAGTCCAAATGATTCTATGAAGGGCACATTCTCATCATTTACAAAAACATGATTGTCATTCTTCGCCACAACCATCACACTCATATAACACAATTCAAAGGTGTTATGTTGACAACCTATTCTTGGCTTTTCATTGTCATGTAGGATCTTCTCCTTTTATCATGTAAAGAATCAATCCCAAGAGGTTAACTATGTATCTAATTGAAAAGAAATATTTCAACTATAGAAATGAAAGTTGAATTGAACTTAAAATATTTTTACTAATATTTTGCGAGTTGATGGCAATCAAATAATCGTTTGTTGGTTGAAGAATGTTTTCAAAAGTTTTATGCAAGCAACTTGTAAAAGACAAATAAAGGTTGATACATGTGCAATAGATAAGGCAAAACAATATTTAGATCTTTATATTGATCACCTGACACCGAGCTAAGTTTAGTCATCCTTTACAAATTTAAATGATTTCACTAATAAACAACTAATTATAAGTATTTTATGGGTTAAATATGTTTTTAGTCCCTAAACTTTGACATGAAATTGGAATTTGTCCCTGTCTAAAACTTTGATACATTTTGGTTTCTAAACTTTAAAAGTGAATGGATATAGTTCCTTTAACCCATTTACGTTAAACTTCTTTGACGTGTCAAACATGTTTTATACTAGCATTTAAGTCGTTTACATCGTCTGACACATTATCACTTAAATAATATTTCAAATTATTTCATGCAAAGTCAAATGTCTTTCTTTTTTTTTTTGCACTAAAGATTTCTATATATATATATATATATATATATATATATATATATATATATATATATATATATCTCACTCACTCTCACAATTTTCTATGTAATGAGCAAGTTTTTCTCTAGACATCCATTTATAGTATAGACAACACCAAATTGAGTGTACATTCTTAAGATGAGTTGCTATACTTTGTTAGAGTCAACATGAAAATTTATGAGTCAAGTTTGTTGAAGAGCAAACATCTAACAAACTAATTTGTGTTTTGTGTTATGCACATATTTTCAACGTCTACTTAGTTGTTCTTTATATCTTTTGGTGATCATTGTCCATTTGTTCTATTTGGCATACACACTTTTATTTTGGATGGTCCGGTGATATATGTATATACTCATGTTACTTTCTTCAATCACAAAAATGTGTTTTTCTTGATGCATATTTAAAAAAAAGAAGATATTATTAGCTAAGCAACACCTAATATTATTTATTATGATAAAAAATCATAGGTTGTCTTTACAAGACTGTATTGGTTGTTAAGGATTAAACTCTCCATAATATATCGTTTGTCACTTATCATATTGTCTATTCTAAAAAATTTCATTTTATTGTTTCAAGTAATTTGGAGATGAAAAATGCATGAGAAATTGATATCAAAGATCACAAGTTTAATTTATAGTGGATAATTATTCAGGGAGAGATTATTTAAGATTGCATCAATTATGTCTTGCAAAGATCATACCAAGTCACAAATAAACAAATTGTTTTTGATTGTTAGTGCACCAATTACTTGCTTAAAGAGAAATTGTAACCGTTTACATTAATTGTAGGTTAAATTACTCTTTTGGTCCCTCTATTTGTTAAGAAATTTCAGTTTGGTCCTCAAGTTTTTTGCTGTCTCAATTTGGTCCTCATTTTCTTAAAAATGATTCAATTTGGTCCCGTTGTTAATTTTGACCATATGGTGTTAAAGTCAACGCCACGTGTCAATTTATGTTTTTTTTTTTAATTTTATTTTTTGAATTTTTTTTTTATTTTTTACACGTGTCACTTCATAGTTGTGCCACGTGTCAAAGTGACTCAATTTGGTTCCTATATTTGTTTTTAGTTTTAATTTAGTCCCAATTTTTGTAAAAATGAAGTAATACTGTCATTTCTTAAATTGACACTAAATTTACTTTTTTATAAATCTTATGGTGATATTCTTACTAAAATTAACGTTTTTATTAAATATTTCTATAAATATTTTAAATTAACTTTAAATTCTATACAAAACGTTAAACTTTGGTTTTGTTTTAAACTTTAAATTTAGTTCCTAAACTTAGGTGTGACAAGTTATTTGATTTTTAATCTTCACTAAGTTTGTATAGTATGATACATTTGATGCCTTTATATATGATGACAAAATTGTTAATTTTTTAAATTAAGTTTGGGGTTTAACTTTGTTTAATAATAAAATTAAAAAAATAAACTTGTTTAAAAATATTTCTACAAATATTTAATAAAAATGTCAATTTTATTAAGAATATCATCATAAGTTGACAAAGATTAAATTGAGTGTCAATCTAAAGAGAGACAATATTGCTTCACTTTTACAAAAATTGGGACTAAATTGAAACTAAAAATAAATATAAGGATCAAATTGAGTCATTTTGACACGTGACACAACTGCGAAGTAACACGTATAAAAATTCAAAAAAAATTCAAAAAATTCAAAAAATTCAAAAAAAATTCAAAAAAAAAAAAATCAGAAATTGACACTTGGCGTTGACTTTAACGTCACCTGGTCAAAATTAACGGCGATAACCAAATTGAATCATTTTTAAGAAAATGATGACCAAATTGAGACAATGAAAAACTTGAGGACCAAACTGAAGTTCCTTGACAAATAGAGGGATCAACTGAGTAATTTAACCTTAATTGTATTATGACAAAAAAATGATGTTGAGTAAAAAAATTAAATCCTAGTAGACTTATTAAAGAGATTGGTACAATTTACATCAATTATCTCCATTATCTGGTGATAAATATTATATCAACTAAATCACAATTAAATTATGTTTGGTTGTCACTAAAATCTTACTTGTAAATCAATTATTGTGAACGGTGAATTGTAACTATTAATTAGAATATTTAGATAATAAACACTTAACCTAACATAATAATATAGTCCTAAGTTCAAATAACCATTTCACACAAATACATATTAATAACAAATTTCGAATTTTACTTAGAGATAACCCTTAATTCAAAATTGTTTAATTTCAGACAGCATAATTTAATGGACAACAATCTTTAATTGTTGATATTGTCTAATGTTTTATATTTTACCATATAACAAAATTGTAATTAATTACCATCAAGATAAACAAATTTAAAATCGTTGAAAAAAATTCGCGTTAATAAATTATATTTTGTTGGATGATAGATTATCTATTCTAACAATAATGTTTCTATTAATTTGCATTTGTTTTTTAAAAAATGTCTAACAAGAATCAATCATGTTATCACATTTATGAACATAGTTTTCTCATTCAATTTAATTCAAACATAACTTGAATAATAATTTCTCAAATTTATGAACATATTTCTTTTCACTCAATTTAATTCTAACATATCAAATTTATGAATACTAATTTTTATAACATAACTTTAAATTATTCAATACATTTTTTCAAATGAGGACCAGGTGGCAAGCATTGATAATTTCTTTTCTTTTTTTTTTCTAAATTGAATACACAAAATTTGAGATCACACAAAGTCAAAAATCATAACACTAAAGTAATGATGCATAGCTGAGCTGTTATTGTTCAATAGGTCAGAATTAACAGAATAAATAAAGAAATAAATAAACATCTATGTCTTGGCTTTTGTTGTTTAATGATGCTTTGTTCCTTTTTTTTTATCAATCCATGGGTTTCAGGTGTCAAAGCTAGAGGAGGAAATAAGATAGAGAAAAAGAGTGTGTGTGTGTGTGTGTGAGAGAGAGAGAGAGAAGAGAAAGAACCAGACCCTACATCGTTGACAAAATTAGGTAGTGGCTCACTCTTCATTCTTCTAATTCTTTTTTTTTTTTCTTTCTTTTCACTTCTTATGCTTTCTTTTCTTCATTGATTTTGTAGAAGTAATAGTTATTAAATTAATGTTAATATTGTTATTATTATTACTAGAGCTCGCGCGCGCCTGTGATGCGTTGCGTTGCCTCAGATCCAGGCAACTAATGGTGGTATGTGGAAAAGGGTGTTATCTTTTTAGGGTTTCCCTGTGATTCTTGAGACTTTACCTTTTCTGGGTTTCTTTCTCATGACCCATTTCTTCTTTCTTGTGTTTAGGGATAAGAGGTGTCTTTGTTTTTGAAATTTGTTTCTTTTTAACTGGTGGGGTTTGGTGTAATATGTTTTTATGCACATAAAAGGTTGTGTTTTTGTTTTATTGTTTTCAGGCTGTTTCTCTCTCATTAGAGTTGACAAAGGTGGATGGGGTTGTAATGCTTGAGAAGGGTGTTGTGGCAATTGGCATAACTATTTATGATTAACATTTCCGAAAATGGAAGTTGGGATGCTTTGATGTTGACCAGATCTGAGTGCCCCATTTCACTTTCACCACCTTTTAGCTAGTTCATGCTTTGCATCGCCTGAATTTGCTTCCCCTTTTGTCTTGTAGGGCTCATTAGGAATGGAAAATGCCACCCTTTCACATTCTAAGATCCTATTCAATCTCAAAAGCAGGTGCAAATTTAGTTGAAGTATGACAGGTTTTGTGATAGCAGAGGGGTGGGAGGGTAACTTTTTGTCTTGCCTAGATAGGGATTTCAATGGAGGAGATGTCATTTGTGGTTGCAGTGCCATTAAGAGTAGGTAATTGTTGTTCAGTCTGTGATAACCCAACCATAGTTCCCCACATGGATGTGTCCAGGTTTAAGCTGATGGCGGATACAGGGTTGTTATCTAATTCTGTAACTAAGGTTTTCACCGAGACAGTTGCAGGTTCCGATGATTGTGATGATAGTGGCAATTTAGAGGATGAAGCTGGTATTACTGAGGTTATACCACCAAAACAGGATAGAGAAGGAGAGAGTCCTATGTTAGATATGATATCCCAAAATAGAAGCACTTTGGTTGCTAATGATGAAGTGTTAGCCGATGAAATTGAGGAGGATTCATTGTCATTGGAAGGTGACCAGGTTGTTGATAGCTCATGTTCTCTTTCTGCGGTCAGTGAGAACAGTAGTGTGTGTGGAGAGGAGTCCTTGTGTTTCGATGCTACTTCAGATGTTGGGACACCATGTTCTGCTTATGTAGATAAGAGCATTGGTGCTGTCAATATTGCTGCCGAGGCAGTTGATTTGGAGGAATCAAATGTTGACACAGATATTACAACAGAACCTCTTACTGCGGCGGCAGTGACCCTTGAAGAAGAAAACGGAATTACAACTGGCCCTAAGCCTTCTGATGTTGTTCTTCATCAGTTGCCTCATGAAAAGGGGGTGAGTGGAATGGTTGGTCGGAGTGTTTTTGAATTGGATTATACCCCACTTTATGGATTCATATCTGTGTGTGGAAGAAGACCTGAGATGGAAGATGCACTTGCAACTGTACCTCGATTTTTGAAAATTCCTATTCAGATGCTAATTGGTGATCGGGTGCTTGATGGAATAAACAAGGGTTTTAGTCAGCAGACGACTCATTTCTTTGGAGTCTATGATGGCCATGGTGGCTCTCAGGTAAAATTCAATTTTGCTCTTTATCGTCAGGATTCTTGTGTCCAACGATTTTGGCTTTATCTGTAATACCCTTCATCTGGTGCATGCTTTCTTCATTCAGGTTGCAAAGTATTGTCAAGATCGTATCCACAAGGCTTTGGCTGAGGAAATAGAATTTTTCAAGGAAGCTCAAATCAGTGGAAGTATGAAGGAAAGTTGTCAAGATCAGTGGAAAAAAGCTTTAACCAATTGTTTCATAAAGGTTGATGCTGAAGTTGGAGGGAAAGTTGATAATGAACCTGTTGCCCCAGAAACTGTTGGTTCCACTGCTGTTGTTGCTGTTATTTGTTCATCTCATATCATAATTGCAAATTGTGGTGATTCAAGAGTGGTTCTATGTCGTGGAAAAGAACCCATTGCATTATCGGTGGACCATAAAGTAAGTTACTCCATTTATAGTTACTAATCTCCTTTAATATTTTAAATTTTTAACAGGTGATTCGTTTTTGTCATATGTTAGCCTAACCGACCTGATGAATATGCAAGAATTGAGGCAGCTGGAGGAAAAGTGATTCAATGGAATGGTCATCGTGTATTTGGTGTTCTTGCAATGTCAAGGTCTATCGGTATGCACTTTTTAGTCATTTACTTAATTTTCAGTGTTCTTCCCCTTTGTATTTTGTTGGTTACTGGAAACGTGTAAATACCTAGACTACAGTAATACTGAACAGTTGAGCATCCTTCCATTCATCTTTTGACGAGGAAGCTAATTTGAAATTTGAGATTCACCATCTGAAAATTAATTGTAGGTGTACTTATGTATTCAGTATTATTATAGGACCATACAATTTGCTTGGATCACGGATCGTGAAAGAGATGGAACAGGAAATGGTTGAAAGATAATTTAAAATTTAAGAATTTATGAATGCAACGGGAATTATTCCCTCTGAAAATAACTTGTTCCCTTCTTAATTGGAGTAATGAGAGGGAATATCTGTACATTAATTTAAAAAAGGTCTTCTACAACTTCACTTATATTGGGTTGCTTAGGTGTTCATATACATGAATGTTTGTACTTACAAAAGTTTAACTTTCCCTTTATACCCTTATCAATCACCCAGGTACAGGGAAAAAAACTTTCTAATTCCATCCTGTTTCCTCTAGAACTGCTGAACATAGCCCTTTGCTGTCAATCTGTGACAATTATTGAAAATATGTCCTGTTGAACCTAAGCTACAAATCATGGTGCTATAAGCTTCTCTACGTGTTATATTTGGCTGTCAAAATACCATTTTTTTAAGGTTCTGTTAAGTCTAAGCCTAAGATGATTGCAGGCGGGAAGTAAAATCAATGATTTGCATGCGTTCCGAGTCCAGACCTAATTGCTTGAATTTTGTTAGTAGAGTTGAAATAACTGAAAGACTAGTGTCTGGTAAGAGATTATGATTATTTTTGCTTGTTCAGATAATAAGGTGGTGGGAAATGTACTAGTACGGGCAAATTTTTTTGTTATATGAGGCCAAAGGGGTCGAGGCAATTTTTGAAGTATTAACCCTATTGCCTTCTCTCATCCTCTCCCTTTCATACTGCTCCTTTATGAGATAAATTGGGACTTTGACTAAGTAAAAGCCTGTTTTTTAATTTCTAATAAAGAGAAAATCTGATTGGCTACAATTGCTATCTTATTGTTTTATGTAAATATCTGTTGTGTTAAAAGTTGACTACATCTTATTAGAAACTATGTTAGCACATTATCATTCTCTTTTTGCTAGTGGTTTTGGCACCACTTGTAATATGGCCCCATATCAAAATTGACCCTGTATTAAAATTTTTGAAAGCCTATATTGCACCAAAGTTCTTAAGAGGATCCATGCACTCTAATTTTGTTTAGATTTGGATTTACAATGCACAAAGATAGCTTAATTTTGTTTTACAAGTTAATATTTTGTCATGCAAAAGGTTCAGGACCAGCCAACATGTCTATGCAACTAGGAATCCTGTAACTTTTAAGCAACAGAAATTACTTCTGCTCATCCTCGCTGTGATTTTCAGGTGATAGATATTTGAAGCCATGGATTATTCCAGAACCAGAAGTTAAGTTTCTTCCCCGCACAAAAGACGACGAGTGTCTCATTCTGGCCAGTGATGGTCTGTGGGATGTTATGACGAACGAAGAGGTGTGTGACCTCGCCCGGCGACGGATAGTTCTCTGGTACAAGAAAAATGGCTTGGAACAACCCTCATCAGAAAGGGGAGAGGGAGTTGATCCTGCTGCACAAGCAGCAGCAGAATACCTATCAAACCGGGCACTTCAGAAAGGAAGCAAAGATAACATCACTGTGATTGTGATTGATTTGAAACCCCAAAGGAAATATAAGAGCAAGTCATGATGTGATGATGCTCTTCAACTTGAACTGCACTTGGTTGTTTGAAGAATGATAGAAATCTTAAGATATAATATAATCCAATATAGTTTTGCCCTCTAATTTTTCAGCAGGGCATTTCCCTTAGCTCAAAAAGATTAGGAGAATGTACTATATAATACATATCCATCCACCTTCCCTAGAAACTCTCAACTAATCAAAGAGTCTCCTTGTTTACTGTGCTGCATTGGGGACTTATTGTATTCATTGTTATGCCTCCGAGTGCAAAGGCTCTGAGGCATTTTACTTGATATGACTTTAGCCTGTGTGTTCATGAAGAAACAGTAGCTAATTGGCAAAAGTGGCTTTTAAGGTGTGATCCACTCTCAGGTTTTACTGTTTCCCGATTCCTCATTTCAATGATGCAGCAAAATGGAGCTTGGTGAAGAAGTCTTTGTAGGTGGTGGATTCATATCAATGGCCATGATCCAAAGTCCAGTGCTTACATTACACTCTAGCAATGATGGTGGGGGACAAGGACAAACAGGGGTGCCTAAGAAGAATAACAGTTCCTTTATTCTTTTTGGGGACTATGAATGGTGTACCTGTGCATAATGTTTTGATCATGATCCACAAATTTCAGAAAGTAACTAGTTGTAAATAGGAATTGGGTTGTTGATTAATTGGTGCACACTGATCTTTGATGCATTCTTCTCCCAAGGAATATTGTATTTTCTTGTAACAAGTTTTCTGAAGTTGTTTTACTTAATATTTTGGTTTACATTGAACTCCAGGGATTAGCCATGTAACTTAAAATTGTTTTTTTTGTTGTTTAAATTTAATTAAATAAAATTTTCCTTCAGAAAAAAAAATGTTCTTATCGATAAAAAAAAACCTTTTTCATTCTTTTCCACCAAAAACTGATACAAGGTCTTTTAGAACAACATTTACTAGCCATTTCAAAAGTGTTGGTGTTAATTTGACAGACCTTTCAATTTTTTTGCAGAGGAATGTTCACTGAATATTGCATTAGAAATGATAAAAGACCAATTTCTGTTTAAAATATTATGAATTATTTTGGTAATTGTATGCTGTCAAATCACCATCATACAACAGTTTTCGCATTGATTTTTATTAGTATCTGTCCACCATCTTGCTCCTTAATTTAGTCATTCAACATAATCAATCTTTTGTAATAAATGCACACTATCTATCTTGGTATAAATTGATACACCAATAAACTATTCAAAATTAAATATTGTCCATCAACATAGATTAAGTCAAATTATATATTATTTTAAATAAGACTAAACTTGCTGGAGGCTCACATTACATCACGATTTGCCCTATGTTCTCACAAAATCATTTTCATGCACAGCACACTACAACATAATAAATAAGAAGTATCAATATTTATGTTTTCTTTTTTATAGTTATAATGTCATTTTAAAAGTATTTTCTGGGAGATAATTATTATCATCCTTACTAAGACACAATATTGAATAGATAAGGATGATATACTTCCTACAAGAAAATTGTATATTATTTATGAAAATTTATCTATGAAATATATTTTACTATCGATCTTATACCTAATATCGACAACATAGTTATTGAAATATTTGCTTAAACTATTCATATTATAATCAGAAATAATAGTGGATTTTTACTAATATGACATAGTTTACTAATAAGTTAACGTGATGGCTTAAAATAGTTCTTAGTTTATTAATATGTTAGATTGCAAGTATAAGAGGGAATAAGTTACGTGCAGACACTTAAGTAGTTTACAGTGGTTAAACTCTTCCTATTATTTAATATTTAATTACTGCTTTAATTAAAAAAAAAAATCGTTTTCACCTTTTAGGATTCAGTTATGACTTTCGATTATTTATGTTTTACCTATATGACTTTTCTATAAATTATCAATTGTATTTTCTTGTGGTCAAGTTGACATCTTCCACTTTCTTAATTCCTGCTATTTTGTTTCAGTTAAGTGTATAAAGCATGTTTATATATTATTTTTATATCTTAAAACTATTTTTTTTTAATTTGTGTATAAATTAATTTTAACATATTTCATTGGCTCCTAACACACCATATTCATTGATGTTAACAAAATTGCTCTTGATAATTTTAAGTATAGTTTTACATTTTAATCTTGTAAACCGGAAGAATGTGATTTATTGAAAAAAAAAACTTCAATGAAAATAATTAATTATATTATTTTAGAAAGATTGATTATAATCTAGAAAAATATTTTGCAATAATAATATGATATAAAATAAAATTAATTTGTGTGTGGGACTACACAAAGTCTAAATGAATATGAATATATATATATATATATATATATATATATATATATATATATATATATATATATATATAATTGTAGGAACTTGCATGGTAACTACGATGAGGTGTAACCGCCCTATTGAAAAACGTGGCACCTATTTATTTAACTATCAACATCCAAGTAGGCGCAGTTTTTTTGACCAAAGTTATATACATTATAATTTAAAGTTAATTTGTGGAAAATATTATTTTGACACTCTTGATAAAAATTAATCCCACGTTACAACCCACTTTAATAATATATATATATATATATATATATATAGATTTTAAATTAAAAAATAAAGAGAAGTATAGTTAAATAATAATTGGGAAGTGAATATTTTTATTTTATGGTAGTCAATGTAATATCACCACCCTTAATTTATTTTAAAAATACACAGAAAGAGAGGCTCAACACAAAAACTGTCTCCTTTAACAAATTGAATCTTTGGTGAATAATTTTATTTTTCAGCAAAAGATAAATATACATTGATACACAAGGTATAAAGTCTAAAGAGTAATCAACCTATATATAAAATCAAATATAAGTATTTGTGCATAAATTAGCACTGTTTTAAGCTTAATTGATTTAATAATAAAATTATGTATTTGTGCTTTAAAATATTCTGGTCAGAAAAGAACTCTAGTATCCCACTGACTACTTTGAATTAGGCTTGCTATTCACTTTTGTTATGGCATTATTGTGCTACTTCTTTGCACTTTCGTTCATTTTCGAATTTCTTGACAAAAAAAAAACAACGCGAAAATGAAGACAAATAATTGAGACCAGAGAGAGGTCACTTCTATGTCAAGGTCTTCCATTTGTCAGTTAAAGAAAAAGAAAAAGAAATAATAAAAAAAGTTCTTGAAAATTAAAAAGGGACGTAAATTTGGAGAATGTTTTAAAGCGACATACTAGGTTTAGTTTAACACTCTTTGTTGTCACTGAAAAAAAAGAAAATGGCGACTCTTAAACATTAAAAGATAATTATTATAAAAACTAATAAATTTATTAATAATTTGTGGTTGAATAGATGTATAAAACTTATATGAATTATTAATTTTTTATACTGTTTTTAGAAGAAAAAGAATTAGAAAGCTAAGAATTGACAGAGGAAGGAAACTTTCCTTGTTAGACTATATTATTTACTTTTTTTTATTTAAGCATTAAAAAATCAGCATTGGATGTGATGTAAAATATATATACTATTTGATACATGCATATAAAATACCATCCCAAAACTAGATGAGATAATTTTTATTGTCCAACATCGATTTATAAAACGCTTTTCATGGCATCAATTAATATATAGATCTTAAGTATATAGACAACAATTTTAATTTATTGATACCAACATTAGTTAATTAATTAATAGCCATCTTAGACTTAACTCCATTATTATTAATTAAAGTTAACTATCTTCATCTACATAATTAAAAAATAGTATATCCTAATTAAATTTTGACAAACTTTTTTACAAAAAAAAAAATGAAAAAAGAGAGTATTAAATAAGATAAACAAAGTAAACAAGAAAATTGGAACTCAGGAAAGTGTGGATTCCATTTTACATACAGTAATGCCATTTGCACTTCGTCCTAACAAAATATTTTATGAACACTTGCAAAAGTTTTTTTTTTCTTAGTCTTTATATTATTCTTTAAGTCAACTAATATATATTTATATTATTATTTTTATTATTGCTTCTTGTTTTCATCTTTTCTTTCTGCCCTTCTTTTCCACATTAAACTAAGTCTAATTTTGGAAGAATGTGCAGAAAAGATAGCACGCCAAGCAAATGTGACGATGATGATGCTTTTCTTTTTCATATATTATTCATTCATCACTCACAAGTTGAAGATTGCATTTTTCCAAGTTTCAATCTTCACTCATCAAACCATGTTCGGCAATCATCACTTCCTTCTCTTCATCTTCTTCACCACCTTCTCCTTCTTCTCTCCCAATCATTCCCTCTTCTTCAACATTACCAACTTCGATGATCCAACAACCTCGTCCGACATATCCTACCAGGGTGATGGAAGATCAACCAACGGCTCCATCGACCTCAACAAAGTTAGCTACTATTTTCGTGTCGGAAGGGCTCTCTACTCCAAACCCCTCCACCTCTGGGACCCATCTTCCAATGTTGTCACCGACTTTGTCACGCGCTTCACCTTCTCCATTGACAGAGTGAACAACTCTGAGACCTTTTATGCAGATGGCTTTGCGTTTTACCTAGCCCCTCTCGGCTACCAGATCCCACCAAATTCCGCAGGTGGCACCTTTGCCCTCTTCAACGCCACCACCAACAGTGACCTCCCTGAAAACCATGTTTTTGCTGTGGAGTTTGACACCTTCATTGGCTCCACTGACCCCCCAATGAAACATGTCGGTGTAGACGACAACTCTTTAACCTCTGTGGCGTTTGCCAACTTTGACATCGACAAGAACCTCGGAAAAAAGTGTCACGCTTTGATCACCTACACCGCCTCCTCTCAAACCCTCTTTGTTGCTTGGTCCTTCAAAGGAATACCAACCGCAAAGGACAACGACAACAACTCTTCTCTGTCTTACCAGGTCGACCTCAAGAAAATTCTCCCAGAGTGGGTCAATATTGGTTTCTCTGCCTCGACCGGACTTTACACCGAACACAATGTTATTTATTCGTGGGAGTTCAATTCCACTTTGAAAGATTCCTCCGTGGATAATGGTGTGAAACTAAACCATAAAGGGTCAAAGGTCGTGTTAATAGTTGCCGTTCTTTGTCCACTGGTTCTTCTGTTTGTGGCGGCGAGTGTTTTTGTCTTCGTGCTGATAAGGAAAAAGAGAAGAATGGATGATTGTATGTTGTATGATGCCGGAGACGATGAAGTTGGTCCAACTTCAGTTAAATTTGATCTGGACAGAGGAACTATCCCGAGAAGATTCGAGTACAAAGAGCTAGTGGATGCAACTAACGGTTTTTCAGATGAAAGAAGGCTGGGACAAGGAGCTTCGGGGCAGGTATACAAGGGTGTGTTGAGTTACCTGGGAAGAGTAGTGGCCGTGAAGAGAATCTTTGCAGACTTCGAGAATTCAGAGAGGGTTTTCATCAACGAGGTGAGAATAATAAGCCGTTTGATCCACAAAAACTTGGTCCAGTTCATAGGGTGGTGTCACGAAGAAGGTGAATTTCTGTTGGTTTTCGAGTACATGCAAAACGGAAGCCTGGACTCTCATCTGTTTGGAAACAAGAGGATGTTGCAGTGGCGTGCGAGGTACAAGATTGCTCTGGGCGTTGCAACAGCGCTTCACTATCTTCACGAGGACGCAGAGCAATGTGTGCTACACAGGGACATAAAATCCGCGAATGTGTTGCTGGACATGGAATTCAACACGAAGGTGGGGGATTTTGGCATGGCGAAATTGGTGGATCCAAGGCTGAGAACTCAACGAACAGGGGTGGTCGGAACTTACGGTTACTTAGCACCTGAGTATGTGAACGTAGGAAGAGCTAGCAGGGAATCAGACATGTACAGTTTTGGAGTGGTGGCGTTGGAGATAGCAAGTGGGAGGAGGACATACCAAGATGGTGAGTTTCATGTTAGTTTGATGAATTGGGTGTGGCAGCTTTATGTGGAAGGGGAAATTCTGAGGGCTGCGGATGAGAAATTGTGTGAGGAGTTTGATGAGAATGAGATGAGGAGTTTGCTTGTGGTGGGGCTGTGGTGCACAAACCCTAATGATAAAGAGAGGCCTAAGGCTGCACAAGTGATCAAGGTTTTGCAGCTTGAAGCACCATTGCCGTTTCTTCCACTTGATATGTATGAACGTGCTCCTCCCATGCAAGTCATTAGAATGCCCCATCATCACAGTAATAATCATCATTCAGGGCAATCTTCACCCGTTACTAACAGTCTTGTGAGTGTTGGAAGGTGATGATTTGGAGTGTGAATATGTTTGTTTCTGAACAGGAGATGTGGTTTTTGGTTTGGATTCTTTGTTTGCATGTATAGTTAGTTTCATTTGATGAGTTGTTGAGTTAGAAGGTTCATTCTGGTTTATGTATGACAGAGATCTAGGTAGATTCTACACTTTGCTTCTTTTTTTTTCTCTGCTGAGTCCATCAAGTCTTTATTATTGGTCAAACATTGAACATGTACAAATCTATATCAGTATGACAAGACTTGCTTTATAAATATACATTGTTTATTTTTCTTTGTTGACTGGTATATTCGTTTTAGTATGACAAGATTCTCTCTTATATTTCATTCCATTAGATATATATATCTTAAACACACTATTATTATAGTATTTATAAAGTTTTACATTTACTCAACATTTACTATTTTACCTTTTATTATTTACTTTTATAAATATAATTTTTTTATTGACTATTATTGAATTGTAAATGTTAAAAATAATTTTTCGGTCATAAATAAGTGGATTTGACATTAAGCTGTATGAGTTAAAAATGTTGGAAAGTGAATGGACTTTTTTTTTTTATCTTTGGCGGTGTGAGGTTGTGTTGTGATGATAAAGTAGAAGTTGATAACTTATTTTGATTTGACAGCGTTTATGAGTATTTTAATATTGCAAGTGGGTGCGGGTTCATTGCATGATTGGTGTACGCTTACCTGGCTTCCAACTATTCCACCAAACAGACAAAAATCTATGTTTTCTTCTTCTATTCTCCATCTAAATTCAACAATGACACAAAGGTATTTTCTAATAGAAAAACGATTAGTTGACACATTATTTAAAAAAAATTATATTTTAATTCACTTTTTTTTTTATCACTTTATGTGTCATCACAAGTTTCATTTTAATTTGTTTTTCTAAATTTAATCAAACAATGAACACGACGGCAGGAGAAATGAAAAAGTCATTTCGCGCGTGGGAAAAATTCTCAATCTGTGACGAAGAACCCTTGTTCCTTTTTACAACCTGTGAAATTACTTTGCACCAAGGAATCATTCTCGAAGGGCTTGGCATACATGAGGTTAGAGAAGAAACCCAACATTCGAACCCCATTCTTGAACTTCAAAATTTACAAACAAAACCCTATTTTGCAATCCCAATTTCAAACTATCGAAACCAATTTTCAAAACCAATGTCTCATTCTCGAGCCCCAATTTGGAACTCCTTTCTTGTGCCATTGTCGAGCCTCATTGTTCTGTCATTCTCTTATCCCAAACCACACAAACAAAACCCTTTCCTTATAATAAAGTTTATAGTATTTGATGTTATGTCTTATAAGTGATAATGACAAGTTAAAAGTTTCTGACAGGAAAATTTTTGTGTGTACTGTTGTCAAACATCTTTGGATACACCATTCCATTCTTTAATGCACTATCCAAATAGTGGTAATATGGATAACAATTTAATCTCTCTTGAGTTTCATGTCATGTGTAGTGTATTTTTCAAAAGTCAACAATGGGTTACCAGTTAATCTGTCTTGAGTTTCATCTTAGTTTGAAATGGTATATCTATCTGCACTTTCTAAATTTGTTATTTTATTTTTGTCCAAAAATTCATTTATGGTAACAACTTAATTGGTCTTGGATTGCAAGTTAAATTTAAAAATGAGTCAAAAAAGTTTTCCAATAAAAGCACAAATAATTCTTTTAGAACAAATGGGATGGAATGTGTTATCGGTGTACAAGGTTGGGGACCGCCAAGTTTGGAAGACAATTGTGTATCTAGCTGCACTATCCAAATCTGTGTTTTTTTGTCATGCAAAAAGTCACTTGTGGGTAACTAGTTAATTGGTCTTGGGTTGCAAGTTAAATTTAAAAAAGGGCAAGGGAAGTTTCACCACAAATGCATAAATAATTGTTTTAGAACAAATGGGATATGGAGTGTTATCGATGTGCACAAGCTGGGGTCTACCAAGGTTTGGTAGGGATTCAGCTGCACTTTCTATAACTGTTATTTTATTTTTGTCCAAAATGTCATTTTTGGATTACAACTTAATTGGTCTTGGGTTACAAGTTAAATTTAAAAATAGGTTAGGGAAGTGTTCCCACAAATGCACAAATAGTTAGTTTAGAACAAATGGGATGGGGTGTGTTATTGGTGTGCAAGGCTAGGATTCACCAAGTTTGGAAGGCAATTGTGTATCCAATTGCACTACCCAATTTGTGTTTTTTTGTCGTGCAAAAAGTCACTTGTGGGTAACTAGTTAATTGGTCTTGGGATGCATATTAAATTTAAAAATGGGTTAGTGAAGTTTCACCACCAATGCATAAATAGTTTGTTTAGAACAAATGGGATAAGTTGTGTTCTTGGTGTGCACTAGCTAGGGTCCACCAAGTTTGGGAGGGAACTATGTATCCAGTTGCACTTTCCAAATCTGTTATTTTATTTTTGTCCAAAAATTCGTTGTTGGGTTACAAATTAATTAGTCTTGGGTTACAAATTAAATTTAAAGAGGGGTCAGGGAAGTGTTTCCACAAATGCATAAATATTTGGTTTAGAATAAATGGGATGGGGTGTGTTATTGGTGTGCAAGGCTAGGGTCCACTAAGTTTGGAAGGCAATTGTGTATCCAATTGCACTACCCAATTTGTGTTTTTTTGTCATGAAAAAAGTCACTTGTGGATAACTAGTTAATTGGTCTTAGGTTGCATGTTAAATTTAAAAATGGGTCAGTGAAGTTTCACCACAAATGCACAAATAGTTGGTTTAGAAAAAATGGGATAGGGTATGTTCTTGGTATGCACTAGCTGGGGTCCACCAATTTTGGGAGGGAATTGTGTATCCAGCTGCACTTTCCAAATCTATTATTTTATTTTTGTCCAAAAAGTCGTTGTTGGGTTACAAATTATTTGGTCTTGGGTTACAAATTAAATTTAAATAGGGGTCAGGGAAGTGTTTACACAAATACACAAATAGTTGGTTTAGAACAAATGGGATGGGGTGTGTTATTGGTGTGCAAGGTTGGAGTCCACCAAGTTTAGAGGGCAATTATGTATCCAGCTATGCTATCCAAATCTGTATTTTTTTGTTGTGCAAAAAGTCACTTGTGAGTTACTAGTTAATTGGTCTTGGGTGATAAGTTAAATTTAAAAATGGGTCAGGAAAGTTTTGCCACAAATGCACTCATAGTTGGTTTAGAAAAAAATTGGATAAGGTGTGTTATTGATATGCACCACTTATGGGAGACAATTGTGTTTCAAGATGTACTTTTCAAATCTGTTATTTGATTTGTGTACAAAAAGTTATTTATGAGTTACAACTTAATTGTTCATTGGACACAAGTTAATTTTCAAAATGGGTCAGGGATGTTTTCCGCTAAGTTTCCTTTTCCATTTCCAAAACAAACTAGTAGGAGACCCGTGCATACGCACAGTCGTGTTTTTTTGCTTTTAAAATTTGGTTATCTTGAAAAAATGATTTTTATATTTTTATGTATAAATAAATGATTAGGAGAAAAAATATTTTGAAGAGTTCAATACTTAATTTAATTATATGCACCGATTAGATTGATTTAAGGATATATTATTGATATAATTAGCTGAAATTAATTATTATTTTATGTTATGTTTTTTAGTATATTTCATGATGAATTAGTTGTAAGGTAGGTTTAAGTATATATGTAATATGTAATTTGATTTGTTGTAATACATATTTTTATTTAATGTTATTGTATATAAATGATTTATTTTTATTTAAATGATTTTAAAGGATTGATTTCTTAATTTGAGTATATGAAATTATTACAATTATTAAGTAAATATAATCTACTATAACTACGAAGAATTAATTAATTTGATGTACTATATTCAATTTTTTTAATTTTGGTTATATTTGTAATGTTAATGATTTAAAAGTTTATTAATTGTTGCCAAATTTAAATTTGATGTCATTACTATTAAATTTCATATATAATGTCATTAAGATTTTAATTGGTGATTGAACCTATTAGTAGATATTTGAAATTATATCAGAAACGTTATTTTTTGGTTTAAATTAATAATATCATTAAATTCCAAATAAGATATTGATGGGAATATGAAGAGATGGCGGCAAAAGGAATTATAGTTTGTCTTATCAACGTGTTTAGACTGATATTTTGCAGCTTATTATTCTAAAGGTCAGAACGTTTAGAGTTGCAACAGACTTTTCCTTTAGTTTAGTTAAAAGGAGATTTGAAGATTGTAGGTTATTTTGTTCAGAAACGAAGAAGAAAAACAGTCTTCCTCACGAGTTACAAAACCGTTCGATGATCAATGTCTACCTCCAAGGCTTTCAGCTTCACCAATTTCTACCAGAACTCTGTCATGGTGATGGAACCCTTAGAGGTTACTCCGTTTGCATGTTTGATTTTGTTTATGTTTTGTGTGTTTGATGTATACAGATAGTTTTTGGACGAAAGTTTTAATTTTTCTGTCATCCTTTGTTTCAACCATGTCCATTATATTTTATACACTTCTTATTTTTAAGGATCGTTGTGGTTTTATGTATGACAGGAGAATGACACAGCAAATTTTTAGGCTACAAGGGAAGGGTTTTATTTGTGTGGTTTGGGATAAGAGAATGACACGGCAATGAAGGCTTAACAATGGAACGACAATGAGGTTTTAGATTAAGGCTCGAGAATGGGATACTGGTTTCGAAAATGGGGTTCAGAAATTCAAAATTGGAGTTGAAAAATAGGGTTTTGTTTGAAAACTTTGAGGTTCAAGAAAAGAGTTCGAATGCTGGGTTCATTTGCTAACCTGATGTGCCAAGCCTTCGAGAATGATTTCTGGGTGCAAAGCAATTTCACTAAAAGGGAACAAGGGTTCCTCATCACAGATTGAGTATTTTCCTCCACGCGCGAAATGAGATTTGCATTTCTACTGCCACCGTGCACAGTGTTAGACTAAATTAAAAAACAAATTAAAATAAAACATATGATGACATGTCATGTGGTAAAGAAAGTGGTAAAAAAAATGTGTCAACTAATTGTTTTCCTTTCTAATATATAAAAAACTAGCAACCAACCCAATCACGAAAATGAGTTGGGCGAAATAAATATTTTAAAAACAATATCATATAATGAATAAAAATTTAATAATTTAAGAAAGAATCGATAACAATAATAATATTTATGGACAAAATTTTCAAAGGTGTGTTTACTTTGAAATATGGATTTTGTAACGTCCTAGCCGGAAATTATTTATTAAAATAAAACAAAAATAAAATTCAATAAAACAACCTCATTTATCTTTCAACAATTTCCCAAAACGCGGGAAATATTTAAAACCTTAAGTTCAACGTGCCAAAACAAATAAAATAATCCGCATTAATTTTGTAATACAATTAAAATGATCTATAAAATTATTACAATAACACCATAGTCCAATAAAATAACTAGTGAGAAAATTTCCCAAGAGATCCCCACTTCGTCTCTATGCACCTATCCGCTCACCTGCATAAACATCTGCTCCCATGTAACAAGTTACATGATCATCGCCACACACATACAGATAGGGTAAGCTCATTTAAATAAAACCAACAAATAAAATATTAAATACAACATCAAAACATTTAAATCCGGGTTAGTATTCTTCTCCCTTTTTCCTTACTTCTCCACTTCCAATACTTTCATTAGACGTCTATCATCTATATACCCTTTAGGTGAGAACAATGATCGATCTTTGCTGTACGAGTGTCTACTCGCCCCTCCGACTACAGGCCACCACCTGATAGTCCACACGTGGGAATAACCTTGCCACAGTATCTCACCGTGACACCAAGTGGAGCTCCCCGAAATAAACATAACGTTTGTAGCTGTTCCAGACTACCAAAACTCTATCAGAATACTCTAAAGAGGGCAATCATCCGAACCTCGTCGTACGAGCCACAACTCGCACACTCCACTGGACTTCCTAAACCACCAGGCTACAACCAAGAGTGGTCACGTGTTACTCCAATACGGGTTACACTCGTAACTGGACCCCCAGCCAAAGCCTCGCATCATGAACATCACCTAAAGCTGTGTAGAAACCTTTCCTCGTGCACCATCACTAAACCAAAACTGCTTGGCGCACATCTCACGTTGCCAGGCAAACACTAGGTCCAGACCACCTGGCAGGCATCACACATTAACAAGTCCTAAGGGACCTCAAATCACACATTTCACAAACTCACATCACATGTACAATTATCCATTTATGCTAAAACGACTCAATCACAATGCAACCATTTTAATCAAGTCAATAAGACAATTATTCTCATTTATACACACCCTATTTTCTTTCGTGTACTGAATTGAACTCTATCCTGTGCCACTCAATATAATCCAAATATTATATCAATGCAGATCAACAATTAACCATGCCATCAAGATTGTCAATAAAACATATGTACTTTTGGAATACACAAATATGGATGCATATAATCTCCATCACTCCAAGACATCACTCTCCATAATCCATTTGTAAGTATAAATCTGATAAACATTTTTACACACTCTACACCTATCTTTTTCTCAGTTTTTAACATACAATTTAATTAACTATGAACGCCCTTCTACTTCACATTCCACATTATAATTCAACCTGTTAACCTTATCATGCTTACTAATTCCAGTCTACCATATATCACAACGCTTTTAATTCCCTACTCGACCCCTCACATCAAGCAAACACCCAACAACAACTTTTCTGCTAATCTGATGGGGCGCCTGGCGGCAGCCTCAGCGCCGCCAGGCGGTGCGTGAAAACTGGGTTCTTCCCAGGTATGTTCGCACCTTCCATGGCTTCCACACCCTAATTGTACTACCAATTCCAATCCGCGTTTTTAATCAAAATATGAGTGATTCCATTTCACGAGTCTAAGTCAGTTTATGTCAATACCATTACCATACAAGCAATCCAATAACTCAAACTCAACACAACCTTTCATCATCTCACGCCCCATAGACCTCAACCCCACATGGAAACCCAATTCATACCAATTTCACACACCATTCAATTCACAGGCCGATTTTCTTCCTTCAACGCATCTTTGCACTCATACATAATTATTTTCAACATCACAAATACCGCAAAACTCACCACAAACCAGAAATTGGCCAAAGCAAGAAGTGTCGCCTGGCGGGCCACGCACAGCCGCCAGGCGGTTCAAAGGAACCCAGAAAAAAAATAGGGCTTACACACATGTGCCGCCTGGCGGCGCATGAACTACCGCCAGGCGGTTTCTGGAGAAATCCAGAAACACGAAGAAAATCGAGAATGGACGTGTTCTACGCTTTTATTATGATTTAGATCATATATTCAAACGATAGCAAAATAAAAACAAGCAATAAGAACTCCCCTAACCTGTATTCCTTGCTTAATTTGATAAGTTCTCTATTTCCTCCTTGATCGCCAATAGCCTTCTTGCCCTTCTTCCAACTCAGCCCCCAACCTCACTTCAAAAATCATAATTCTTTGTCACGACACTTCCATCTCTAAAACGATTGCTCTTGGTGGCTTCCATCGCCTCCACACAATTTATCTCTTCCCTCTCTCTGAGCCTCAAACATCTTCATTCATTCAATTGAAACCCTTACGTTTGGAGAAGACGAGGTTCTAATTTGTCCCAAACGAAAAAATACGACTTCACTGGAGCAGATCCACCATGTGAACCACCTCGCACTCACTAGAAGCAATCACCTTTATCTTGTTAGTGTTATTTTTTTCAAATGTACTTGTGCATACCTATAATATTTCATTATTTTTTATTGAAATATTACGTCTTATTATTTTTTGAGTGATTCATTTGAATGTTTGTTATTCATTCTTGTTGAAATTAATTCCAACCCTAGTCTATAAACACTTTGTTTCAGTTGTAACTGTTTTGTATCAGAACAAATGGTGTACTCCTATATATATAAGAGTACCCATAAAATGGTTTCAAGGTTAATAATAATAATTGAAGTTTCATTCATATCATATTGTGTGTATGTTATACACGTGTGAGAAAATAGAGAGGTGTGAATGAGAAGCACTTAGCTGTCGGTGTGACTGTGGAAAAGTGGGAAGAGTGTGACGGTGGAAGCGCTCCAGGTTCTGAACCCTAAGACGAGGTTGTCTTTTTCTCTCTCGCGAAGCCCTTGGATGATGTTAGTGTGTTGTGGTGGCTGGACAACAGCTTGAATTCTTTATTCAAGCACGTGGCTTACTTAGGAAAGGTGTGGGCCAAGGAATTGGCCTAGGTTTGACAGTGGTATCAGAGCCAGGTTCGATTCTGGGAAAGAGAAGCTGCAGGCATGGCTGCTGATAATGGTAATGGGGGTTTCTTTTCAAACTTACCTATTCTTGATGGAATATGATCATTAGGTCATAAGAATAGAGGCCATTCTTGGTTATCAAGAATTGTGGGAGGTTGTCACGGAGGGTGCTAAGGAGAAAGACAAAGCCGCAAATAAGAAGAAAGATTGCAAGGCTCGATGTCTCTTGCATCAATGCGTAGATCCAGTGAATTTTGAAAAGATTTCCAAGGCCAAGACAGCAAAAGAATGTTGGGAAATCCCGCAGAGGGCTCATGGTGGTGCTGAAAAAATCAAGAAAGTAAGGTTGCAATGTATAAGAAGGTAGTTTGAGTTGGCTGAGATGGAAGATTCAGAAAAGGTAGCAGACTATTTTAATAGACTGCAATTATTGGTGAATCAGATTAAGAGCTGTGGGGAGGCTTTCACAGATATCAGTGTGGTGGAAAAGGTTCTACGCACTCTGAGTGATAAATTTGATAACGTGGTTACAACCATTGAAGAGTGTGGTAGAGATATGAAGACTTTGTCAATAAAGGAGCTGCAGGCCACATTAGAAGCACATGAGATGAAGCATTCAGTAAGAAGTTCAGAGAAAAAGGGTGAAGAACAGGCTTTAAAAGCCCAGATAAGCAAGAATAGAGGTTCTGGCAGGGGCAAATGGAAGAGTAATAGAGGTGGTGGCAGATTTGGTAGAGGTGCTCATTCCTCAGTCCAAGAATTAGGTTCTAGTGAGCAATCAGAACAAAAAGTGCAGGATGGACGTGGATCCTGGAATAATAGAGGAAGAGGAGGAAGAAAGAATGTTGACATGAAGAAAATTCAGTGTTATAATTGTGAAAAATGGGGCCATTATGCAGCAGATTGCTGGCGTGGAAAAGAGAAGCAAAAAAAGGTCTCAGATGATGCTGAAGCGCATGTGGCTCAAGATGATTCAGAAGAGGAACCTATGGTGCTAATGGTGACAACCAGTGAGGAGTAGTTTGGACATGAAAACTGATTTCTTGATACTGGATGCTCTAATCACATGACTGGGCATAAAGAATGGTTGTCAAACATAGACACCAATAGGTCCAGCAAGATAAAACTTGCAGATGATAATGTGATTAAAGCTGAAGGAGTCGGGAATGTGGTGATTAAGAAAGATGGTAAAGAAACTATGGTGATTGAGGATGTTTTATATGTACAAGAATGAAATGCAACCTGCTGAGTGTAGGATAGTTGGTGTAGAAAGGATTTTCAGTTTCCATGAAGGAGGAAGTGTTGAAAGTTTATGATGCAAGGAAATGACTTGTGCTGAAAAACAATGTTTAAAGGCAACCACAACAGAGGATGTGAGTTGGTTGTGGCATAGGAGGTATGGTCATCTGAATTTCTCCAGTTTGAAGAAATTAGCAGATAGAGGGATGGTAACTGGACTGCCTGAAAACTCTAATTGTTCCAGGAAAGGTTTGTGAAGGTTGTTTGGTAGGCAAACAACCCAAGAATGGTTTCAAGAAGCAGATGCACATGAGAGCAAAAGGGTTGCTACAAGTGGTTTATTCTAATGTTTGTGGACCATTCGAAGAATTGTCACTTGGACAAAATAAAAATTTTGTCACATTTATTGATGAATACATCAGAATGATCTGACTGTATCTAATAAAGGCAAAATCAAAGGTATTTTCTGTTTTCAAAAGGTTTAAATTGATGACAGAAAATTAGAGTGGAAAACTGGTGCAAATTTTAAGAACAGATGGAGGAAATGAGTATTTGTCTAATGAGTTTGAAGCTTACTGTAGTGAAAATGGTGTGCTACATGAAGTTATAACACCATATACTCCACAACATAATGGAATGGCAAAGAGAAGAAATATAATGATATTGAATATGGCCAGAAGTATGATAAAACAGAAGAAATTGCCTCACTCGTTATGGGGGGAAGCTGTTTCAACAGTTTATTTGTTGAACAAGTGTCCTACACAGAAGCTGGAAAACAAAGTTCCAGAGGAGGTTTGGAGTGGTAGTAAGCCAGGTGTTAAACATCTAAAAATCTTTGGCTCGAAATGCTACAAACATGTGCCAGATATTAAGAGGACAAAGTTGGAAGATAAGAGTGAAGTTGTGATCTTGGTTGGGTATCATTCTACTAGAGCATACAGGTTGTATCACCCTATGACAAAACAGATCTGCATAAGCAGAGATGATGTTGTTGATGAAGAGGAAGCGTGGAACTGGAGTGAGGATGAGACAAGATCACAATAGAAGATAATGGAGTATCTTGAAGAAGAGGAAACAGTTACAGATGTAGTAACAAATGAAGCAGATCAACATATTGAGCCACAAACACACAAAGGTGCTAGGCAACGCAGGCAACCAAGATCCTTGGTAGATTTTGAAGTATATTCTGATGATGCAATAACTAGTGATGGAGATTTAGTTCATTTTGCATTAATGGCAGAAGTTGAACCAGTTGGGTATGAAGAAGCCATGAAAGAAGAGAAATGGAAGAAGGCTATGTTAGAGGAGTTGAGTGCCATTGAAAGAACCAAAACCTGGGAGCTAACAGATCTGCCTCACAACAAGAAAAGTATAGATTTGAACTGGGTGTTCAAGCTGAAATTGAATCCTAATGGCAGTATAGATAAAAGGAAAGTAAGGTTGGTGGTTAGAGGTTTTTTACAAAAGAAAGGATTGGATTATACAAAATTCTTTGCTCCTGTTGCAAGAATTGAAACAATTGGAGCAGTAGTGGCATTGGCGAATGGGAGGAAGTGGCCCATGTTCCAAATGGATGTCAAATCGACTTTCTTAAATGGACCACTTGAGGAGAAAATGTATGTTTCTCAACCACCTGGTTTTGAGAAGAAAGGAATGAGGATAAGGTGTACTGGCTAAGGAAGGCTCTTTATGGCCTTAAACAGGCACCCATGGCTTGGAATAAGATAATTGATTCGTTTATGGTGAGTCATGAATTTAAGAAGTGTTCAGTGGAGCATGGAGTGTATGTAAAACATGGGAGGAAGTCTGAATTGGTGTTGATGTGCATATGTGTGGATGATTTGCTCATTACTGGGAGCAATATCAATGAGATAGAAGAATTTAAGAAGTTGTTGATGAAAGAATTTGAGATGACAAATCTGGGCAGACTTAAATATTTTCTTGGAATGGAATTTATAGAAATAGAACAGGGCTTGATCGTAAACCAAAAGAAGTATGCTTTAGAGATTTTGGCCAGATTTGACATGGAGGAATGTAACAATGTTGTTACACCAGCAGAGGGAAAGTTCACAGACGCTGCAGAAGGTGAAGGTGAAGAGAGTGTGGATGGCACCTTATACAAACAGGTGATTGGATCACTTAGATACCTATGCAATAGCAGACCTGATATCTGCTTTGCAGTTGGAGTATTGAGCAGATTCATGCAGAAACCGTAGAAGAAACACTTGCTAGCAGCTAAAAGAGTGATGAGATACATTAAAGGTACTCTGGATTTTGGAATTTTATTCCCAAAACCCAGTCAAGTACAAAATAGGCTGATATGCTATTCAGATGCAGATTGGTGTGGAGATGGCACAGATAGAAGGAGTACTATTGGGTGCATTTTTTTGTTCATGGGAGCACCAATTTCTTGGTGGAGTAAGAAATAATCAGTGGTGGCTCTATCTACGTGTGAGGCTGAATACATTGCAGGGTCAAGTGCAGCTTGCCAAGCTGTTTGGCTGAACTCGGTTATGGAGGAAATGGGAATTGAATTGGAGAAACCTATTGAGCTTTTGGTAGACAACAAGTCGACAATAGATTTGGCCAACAACCCAGTTTCACACGGGAGAAGTAAACATATTGAGACTCGATTTCACTATATAAGATATCAGGTGAACAATGGAAAGCTGAAATTGATTCATTGCCATAAACAACTACAGATAGCTAATATCTTAACCAAACCTTTGAAGAAGGAGAGATTCAAGATGCTCAGAGAACGAATAGGAGTTTACATCGTTGGAATTAAGGGAGGATGTTGAAATTAATTCCAACCCTAGTCTATAAACACTCTGTTTCAGTTGTAACTGTTTTGTATCAGAACAAATGGTGTACTCCTATATATATAAGAGTACCCATAAAACGGTTTCAAGGTTAATAATAATAATTGTAGTTTCATTCATATCATACTGTGTGTGTATGTTATATGCGTGTGAGAAAATAGAGAGGTGTGAATGACAAGCACTTAGTTGTCGGTGTGACAGTGGAAAAGTGGGAAGAGTGTGACGGTGGAAGCGCTCCAAGTTCTTAACCCTAAGACGAGGTTGTCTTTTTCTCTCTCGCGAAGCCCCTGGATGATGTTAGTGTGTTGTGGTGGCTAGACAACAGCTTGAATTCTTTATTCAAGCACGTGGCTTACTTAGGAAAGGCGTGGGCCAAGGAATTGGGCCGGGTTTGACAATTCTCAACTTTAGTGAGAATCAACTTTAGTGTTCATAGATATGCGTGTTGTTTTGAAGGAAGATGTAAACTTGGTATTGAAGAGAACAACATTTACCTCTATTTCTTTTTTTGTTGTCTGTTTTGTTGTATGTTTATTTTGAGAGTTTCATGTTTCAATTTTGTTCTTTTTTTTTTGGGAGTTTCAAGTTTTCGATTTATTCTTTTTGTTTTGAAGTTTCAATTTTTTTTTTCTTTTTTCTAGAAGTTTCCAATTTTGTTCTAGCTGTTCTCTGAAAATTTTAATTGTGTTCTTGCCAAATTTGATCTCTTTTTTATTTTAAATTCAGTCATTGTTATTTTTTATTAATTAATTTAACTTGATGAACCCACCCAAATAAATCTGTATAAAATTTAAATAATCAACTTAATTCTTTTACTTTTTGTTATGAAAATTTGGGGACATTATAATTACGAAAAAAGTAGTACAAATATTATAAAAACTCTCTCCAAAATGCAATTGGTTGGTATCATAACCTCCAAACCCAAAAGTAACATACATTAAGTGCACTTGTGTTTTCAGTATTCAGCGAGTCTCCTAAGGAAACCTCCAAACTCTATCTAACCTGTATTACACGTTGCTTTTGTCTGTTTATTGAAAAAAGGTTTAATTAATCGTAAGGTACCCAGTTTGGTACTAGTGTGTCAAATTGGTACCCGCTTTTAAAAAAGTATCAATTGCATCCCAACTTTTGAAAATTGCTTCAATTAGGTACCTTTCAGACAGAGTTGACTAACGCCGTTAGTCAACGTGCCACGTGTCAATCTGTGGTTTTTTTGATTTTTTTAAAAAAAAGTTTTAATTTTTTTTTTAATTTTTAATTTTTTTTTTTAAATTTTAAAAAAAATAATAAAAATGCCACGTGTCAAGTCTCTGTGTGTGACACGTGGCATTGTCAGTGCCACGTGGCATTGTAATGCCACGTGTCAGTGTCACTATTAGATGTCATTGTGTTGATTTCGATTTAGTCCTCACATATGTCTTTTTGTTTCAATTTAGTTCCTAAGTATGTGTATCTGATTCAATTTTGTCCCAATTTTTTTTTTAATAATTAAAATATTTTTGTAATCCATTTTTTATAAGATTAAAAATAATTAAGTATAAATATTTTTAAAAAATTAAGTACTAATATTTATAATGTTTCTCTCAATTTCAGACCAAATTTATTATTTGTATGAATGTTATGCTATTTTTTTTATTAAAAATGACTTAATAAAATGACTTTTACCACTAAATTTTAATATAAATATTAAATACTTAATTTTTTTAAAACTTTTATACTTAATTACTTTTAAATTTATTAAAAAATATTTTAATTATTAAAAATTATTATGTCAAAATTGAATCAAATACACATAAGTAGGTACTAAATTGAAACGAAAAAACATAAATGGGGACTAAATCGAAATCATCACAATGGCATCTGATAGTGACACTGACACGTGGCATTACAATGTCACGTGGCACTGACAATGCCACGTGTCACACAGGGACTTGACACGTGGCATTTTTATTTTATTTTTTTAAAATTTTTAAAAAAAATTAAAAATTTTAAAAAAATATTAAAATTTTAAAAAAAATCAGAAAAATCACAGATTGACACGTGGCACGTTGACTAACGACGTTAGTCAACTCTGTCTGAAAGGTACCTAATTGAAGCAATTTTCAAAAGTTGGGATGCAATTGACACTTTTTTAAAAGCGGGTACCAATTTGACACACTAGTACCAAACTGGGTACCTTACGATTAATTAAACCTTGAAAAAAAGAAAAAATAATATATGCAAACATCATACGATTTTCGTATATTTTGTAAAACACAGAAGACATGTGACGATTTCAATTTTTTCATGAAAATCATCTTGATTTTAGTAAGACTTCATCTCAGTTGAAATATGTTAGATGAGTTACCAATTTATTGAGCTCATATTGATTTAATTAAGAAAAATTAAAGGGAGATATTTTTTATGGACTTTCAATTTATTATATAATTTAAATATGCAACTTTTACATTTGATTTGTTATGAGTTATGAGAGATAGGGATGAGATACAAAGAAACAAAAGTTGCAATTGGGGTTCTCTCTATATTTCTTATCACCTTGTTGATAAAAGAATAATGCTCTATTGATCCTTGGAATCTCTAAAAAAATTTGTGGTATACTCATTAATTTTTAGGTTTAATTAGTCTTTTGATCCTTGTTTTTGTCCGAAAATGTCAAATTTGACCTCCAGTTTATTTAGTTTCAATTTGGTCTCTATTTTTTTAAAAATTAATGCAATTTGATCATTTCCGTTAAATTTCTTAAAATGAATTAAGAAATTTTCATCAAAATTGAAGTGGTTAATAAAAATGATTTACTTTATTGATATAATTAGCATATTCATGTTACCAATTTTGATAAAAAATCATTGATTCGTTTGAAGAAATTTAACGGAAATGACAAAATTGAATCACTTTTTTAAAAATCAGGACCAAATTGAAACTTAAAAGAATTATTGAAAGACCAATTTAACATTTTTGGACAAAAATAGAGTCTAAAAGAGTAATTAAACCTAATTTTTATTAGTAGAAAATTTTACTGGACTAGGTTCCGTGAGTTTTTCTCCATATTAAGGTTCATGTTAACAGGTTTTAGTGTTTACTAGTTCCTCCCTTATCTATTTTATGCATTTTATTATTTTACATATTATTTATTTAGGAAAAATTTCATCTGAATTTTGCTTTTGTATGTTTTTGTGTTAATTCTGAAATCTTTCCAATAAAATAAAATCGCTCTGGCATGATATGACTTCTTCTTTGTAAAGTTGTGCTAACTTGACACAACTTTGTCAAAGTTTTAATTTATTTTAAAAGTTTCTCCATTTTAATAATATCATAATGAAAGTACACAAAGGTAAGAAAATCGAAATATACAGTATTTAATACATTAAGTGTATCAAGCAAAGTTTTATTTTACATATATTATATGTCATTATAAAAACTTTCTATACACAATTCAACCATTTATTCTTTTGTATTGTTTTTCATAATATTTTACATTTTTCTTTTTTATAAATTTCACAATCCCAAAATTAAAATTAAAATTATACTACTAAAAAAAAATCCTTAAATAATAACCAATATAAAAAAATAAATGTAATTAATTATTATAGTAACTAATTATTTTTTATCTCATTGTTTAAATATTTTCGTCCATTAACATTACATATTCTAAAATTCTTCTAACTGGAATAACCGCAATTCAAAACTTAATCCATCAAAACTACGAGCTGTACGATCTAAAATACTACAATTAGTCTTCTAAATTGTTTACTTTATAACCACGTTAAATATGACATTATTATTTTATATTTTTTAATTTGGAAAACTTCTGAATTAAATAACTCGTCGTAAGCAGGTGTAACTTTCACTATTGCTCAAATCCTTTGAAAAAAATTGAAAAATTTACCTAAAGAAACTAGTTAACCTCTGTAACGCTTTCACCTCCAACAATACTCTTTTTTGTTAAATCCAATGTCTAAAACAAGGGATCACAAGTAAGGCACCAATGAAGAGCATCAACAAAGATTTTCATTTATGAAAAAAAAAAACAATATGGACATTTTGAAAAAACAATATAGGGGCAAAGAGTAAAAATATGAAGGTGTCGAAAGTAAAAGCCTAGAGTAAATGTTTTAGGACCGATCACACAAATTCACAGTAAGCCCAATAGCCCACCATTACGTTATTAGTTTTCTCTAACAGTGCTTGTAGACGTAAGGTGCAAAACTTAAAAATTGTTAAAATGGAATCAACCTTCTGTAACAACTCATCATTACGAAATTCAATTTTCAATTACATTTATATTTCTTCTGTTGTTTGGGTTAATCACATGTGTTGAATATTTTAAATTAAGAAAATATCAACCTTAATTTAAAAATATCTATTTTTTATACCTAACATTAAAAAAAATTAGTAAAAAGTGATACTCTTCGAAATTTGTCACATGTCTTATACATCTATAGTCATTTTTTGACTTAATTATGTTGAGTCTCTAATAAATTTAAAATTTTTTAATTTAATATTTATTAAATAATTGTGGTCCGGTCTTCAAAAATCTAGAACTTTTATTTAATGAAAATTATTTTTAAAGAAAATTAAAAAATAAAAATATATAAAATATAAAATTAGATAATTAAGTAATGATAAAATTATTAAATATAAAATAAAAAATATAATTTTAATTTCATAATTTCATAATTTTTTAGTTATGTAATTATATCATTAATATTTTTATATTCTGTAATTAAACTATAATAAATTTATAAAATATAAAATTATAAAAATATATAATTACATAAGTATATAATTATGAAATTGTAAAGTTAAAAAAATTATAAAATTATGAAATTATTAGATTAAAAAATTAGAAATTTTTAAATTATGAAATTATGACATTATAAAATTACAAAATTATAGAACATAAAATATAAATTATAAAATTAGATAATTAAAAAAATATGAAATTAAAATTAGGAAATTATATTTTTTATTTATATTTAATAATTTAATAATTTCATTATCATCTAATTTTATATTTTATAATTTTAATTTGTTTTAAAAATTATTTTCTTTAAATGCAATAAATATTTTAGGAATGTGATTATATATAAGCAGAATGACAATATAAGGTAACTGCTAGTCATATAATTAATGGTAAAATCTAATTGCAAACACTTAATTGAAATGTTTTAATATTTGAACGATTCAATATATCACAAATTGAATAAAGAATCAATTGAAAGTTATCAAATCTATCTAAAACTAAAAATGTAATTAAGCCTATTATGTTTTAAAATGGTAACAACTATTGTTTTTATCCAATTTAAAGGTTTAAAAATTATTTATTTAAATTTTAAGATCTTAAAATAAATTAAACTATAATAAAAAGTTCTAAAGATTACTAAATTTATAGATTTAAAGATTGAAAAAAAGTGGGTAAAAATGATAAGTACATTGCATATATACCGCGCATTGCCGATGAAACAAAATCCAACTCCCAAGTTTATTCAAAAGGAAAAACATTCGTGTTATTATTTAATTTATAATTGAAATAAGATTTAATTACTCTTTTTTATCTATATTTTCGTCAAAAAATGGTAAATTAGTCATCTAATTTTTTTTGTCGTCTTAATTTGATCTCGACTTTTGCAAAACTGATATAGTTTAATCATTTTTGTTAAATTTCTTGAAACAACTTCTGTTAATTTCTACATGCAATTTGATTTTTTATATAAGATTATGTTAATTATACTAATAAAACAAACTATTTTTATTAACAATTTCAATTTTGATAAAAAATTCTTTATCCTTGATTTGTTTGAAAAAATTTGACGAAAACTATCAAATTATATCATTTTTCAAAAATTAAAAATCAAATTGAGACTAAAAAAATATAAGCCAAAAAGAGTAATTAAAGCTTGAAATAACAACTAAACAAATTGATTCATGGTTTAGGATATATATAGTTCATCTAACATATTTATCCCTAATGTGATATTTCCAAGTGATAATACATTCTAACCATTATGTTTTCTCATAATCATAGATTTTCATTTATTTTTTATTTTTCTCATTAAACGCAAACAAATTGTAATTTTAATGCTACACTAGTTTGGTAATTTGGTGTGTTTGGAATTGAGAATGCAAAAGAATGTCTCTAACTTTGGTTCAACTATTTAGCATCAACACTGTGTACAAGGGACACCAATTCAACATTTGTGGTGTCAGAGGTCTCAATGGCCACCTTGGAATCCATGGTTTCAGTTGTTGGGAGAATGGAAGAGGTGGGGTCAGCTCTAGGAACCAAAAACAGCAGCCAAAGTGGAGTGATCCTTAAGATGTTCCTGATCAAAATTGCCAACCAAATATTATCAAACCTTGTTCTTGTGATCCTTAGAATGTGCAGAACAAAGCCACCACCCCATGATGCAGACAGAAGTCCAACGTTATCAATTGACATCAACAGAGCAAAAAATGTGCCTTCAATGCCTGAGGGACACAGCTTTGAACTTAGCACAAGCATAGGCATCCACTTTAACCTGTTCGTCATTTGTGCTATGCTTTCAACAATCACAACAAACACATAATCTGCTATGCCAAACTTCAGGTTCCATCTCAACACCAGAACCAGATCAAGCATCCCTGACAAACCATATATCAACTGAGTCCAGAACAGCAAGCTCCTGAATGCATATTCCTTCAGAGCATACTGATATAGGATTGCACCTAAAAGGGCCCCCACTGAACTGATTGAAAATATGAAACCAACACTCTCCTGTGTCACATTAATATTAGTTCATCACATTTAGTTTCTTCAAAAAGTTTAATTATAAAAAATAGAGTTAAATATGTTTTTATCCCTTAACTTTAAGTGAAAATTGAAATTAGTCTCTCTTCGAAACTTTCGTCCAATTTAGTCCCGTTAGAAATAAACGCACTTGGTTAAAAGGAGTAAATCCACGTATTTCTAGAGATGAGAGACTAAATTGGTCTAAAGTTTTAAAGATGAACTAATTTCAATGTTCACCGAAAGTTAAGGAACCAAAACATACTGAATACTATTTTTTATCCAACCACAACATTGATGAATGTATCAAACGAACTACCTGTGAGAAAGATGGTCCACCCTTTGATTCTGTATACCAATAAAACATTCCTTCACGAACATCCAAACTCAATGTTATGGATAAATACATGTATAAACAAGGCCTCCATACATCTTCACTCTTCAATGTAGTCCACATGGACTTGGAAGCATCAACAAAATTTTGTTTCACCTAGACACGACATGGAAACTCAGTTTATGCTTGCATTAGGATCATGGAATAACATGAACTAGTTATACCTGTCTATATGATGTGTGGTGCATGCGAGGCTCAGAAAGCAGAAAACCAACAGAAACTACTAGTCCAGCTGGGATGGTCATCAAACCAAACACCCCCTATGATGAAAAATGTTCTCTTAGTACAATGTAACAGACAAGGAATGTTTTGCATGTTTAACGGGTGAAGGGTTTTTCTGAGGCTAACCATTGGGCCTATAAGGTGAACAAAGATACCACTGATGAAGTAACCAAATAGTGATCCAACGGAAGAACTGGCGGCACATAAACTTTGCATATCAGCTGCAAGTGAAGGGTGAGAGATACTGTTCTGTGCCACACAAGCATCAATGGTTACATCTGCTATTGCCACCCCAGCACTTCCAGCTGTTAGTGACAGAAGGGCCAACACAAGATGCAGGTTTTCATGCAAAGATAACAAAAGCATGGAAACTACTCCTATGATACCTGAAACCATCAAAGAGGAAAAAAATTTAGGCTACTATGTCAGTGAAGAAATTTCTGAAGCTCTTCTTCAATACTTACTCTGCATCATTGATATGTGATAAAGTACAAAGTTAATCCTCAATCAGAAACTCATTAAATGCAAACAATCCTGGTTGTTAGTTGTAACCCTTCAAAGGTTGTTTGAAGAAAAGCTAATTACACTCATGCTTAATACACATTGTCATAAAGTAAAAGTAAAAAATTGATGTTCCTAATTTTACATCATTTCCAAGCTCAATATCCTGTTAAGCGTATATGTCAAGAAACAGTTACTTAGTGTTGGGAAGTTGGGAATCCAAATATGAGTCTAAGTTTCACATTAAATAAAAATAAGAAAGTTGAACATCATATAAGACTCTTAGACCCATTGTCTTAAAATTTGGATTGGAGGCATTATCAATTCTTAATATATGGATTGCTCATGTTTTATTGGTATTGTATCTCTCTTATAATCCTTTCTCGAAAGACCAATCGCAGTTTGTTTAGGCAACCCTGCACTTTAATAGATGTGTTTAGTCTTATTTAAACTAGAGGCTGAGCAATGCAATTCTTGTAAAACTGAAGAAGACCAAACCTAAGTCTAATTTAGGTTTAGTATCAAATCTATTCTATATTGCTGGACACACTCCAAGACCATGGTAGTCCTTATCCCCCTGTACTTTGGAAAGTCATCAAAATCTATTCTGATATCACAGAATCACTTTTCCAGCCCCTAATAGAGTGTAATGAAAATGGGGCTAAATTTAACTCAACCTTAAAAGGTTAGTATAGAGGAAGGTTGTCCAAACTATTATATAAGGAACATTTTGACCATATTCCTATCCAATTAGAGACATTTATCACTGTTGGGCTTTCACTCTGTATAATTGAGCTTAAAAGCAACAGCATTGACAGATTATCAATCATTTAAGTTCTATCAAACTGATACAGATCTAGGAAAAACATTCAGAAGTAAAGGGTACAGAGAAAGCAAAGCTGCAAAATATTTAAAAAAATACTAAAATTACTAAAATTCCAACCTAAAACAATAATTATTTGGAATAAATGAAACCTTTCTGAAATTGGGAAGATCAGAGAAGTGCATAATGCCTTACATACCAGCAAAAATGAAATAAGGTCTTCTGCGATACCCAAAAAATGGGAGAACATCAGTGAGAAGACCCCAAATAGGTTTCACAATCCAAGGAATGGATGTGATTCCTTTATAAACCTGTGCCTCAGATGGCTGCACCTTCTGAACATCTTTCATGTAATACTTAGTGCCAACTTCAGCAAGAGCTACACCAATTCCCTGGCTTATTCCATAAATAACCACCACCCCAAACACAAAGCTCCAATGCATTTCCCTACAAAGCATGCTAAACCATTGGATGGGGATGCACAAACACTCCCGAACCCCCCTTTTGGGTTTATATTCCTCCACAGATTCACCATATGCCTCTTCCTGATTCCCCTCCTCCTGCATTATCTCACCTTTCATGCACCCTTCACACCAAAGATTAAACCACCTTCAAACAAATTCCTCCAAGATTTCTTCTTTCAACCACACATCATTCCAATCTAACACTGTCAACTCTGAGATCAACGTTTCTCTCTGATTTCAGTTTCCAGACGAATGATTAAGGGACTTTGGAAAGCAAATTAGCTTGCTGGATCAGTACACAGTTGAAAAGGGAAACAAAGAGAAGAATAAAATCAAGGGAAATGAAACGACCATGAGTACGACGCGTAGGATAGGAAGTTCACACCACTTGGTTCTTGCCTTGTGGTTCTGAGTGTGTCTGTAGGTGAAATCTTGAAAGAGACTAAAAGACAAGTCAACATTAACCTTTTAAGATAACAAATGGGTATATTGATTACTCCCCTATCCGACAAATCAAAAGAGAAAACGTCAAATTTACATTTTTTTTTTCTTCATTTTCCCTCTATTAATGTTTCTCTTTCCTTGTTCCTTTTACTAAGTTTTTAGCAACCACGCAAAACCAAGAAGCTTCGTTCAGATTTAACATTTTCCCCACCCTTCACAGTTGATTTTCTGAAGGTGTTATTGTTTAAGGTAAAAACAAACAGTGCTTGTGAAGTTCACTGGACATATGTGTTTGATAGTTATCAGAGGGAAAACAGTTTTGTTGATTTTGAGATCGTGGAGCCACGCCATTGGTGGAGACAGCGAAAGTGAGGCCCCACATCGGTAAGATCTTGCTGCTGACGCCAACGTAGCTGTTGACTCAACACAAACTGTCCAAAAGGTTAAAGCACCAATACTAGATCTGATGATGGTTCATTCCATTCCAAAAGATCTTGGAGTGCAAAAGCAAAAGTTTTTTGTTTAATAGAAACCTAAATTTTTCAAGATTATAGAATTAGTTTTCAAAGATATAATACGTATGAGTCAACAATTTATATAGATTATAGAATTATTTTCATTTCTCATCATTGGAAAGGGTTAAGTTATCGAAGAAGTGTGGTCTTCAAATTTTAAAAATAAATTTATAGGGTTGAAATACCTTTTTCATTTTACTTTGTTGTGTTTTTTTTCTTCAATTTATTTTAGGATTAAATATGTTTTTATCTCTCAACTTTTAATAAAAGTTGGAATTAGTCTTGAAATTTTGGTCCAATTTAGTCTCCTAACTTCAGAACTGTGTGAATTTAGTCATTTCAAACAAATTTTGTTAAGTTTATTTAATGTTTCAACCGCATTTCATGATAGCATTTGATATATTTATACTGTTTGACACACTTTTGTTTCAATATTAGCTAAGAAAAAATCATGAAACGTATTTGAAACGTCAATTAAACTTAATAAAATTTGGTTAAAATGACTAAATTCCCACAATTTTGAAGTTGGAGGACTAAATTGAACCAAAATTTCAAAGAGGGACTAATTCCAATTTTTACTGAGGAACAAAAACATATTTAACTATTTATTTTACTCTCAATCTGAACTTTTTTTTGTCGCATTCTTCTATTTGCCCTGTTTGGTCTAACGTCAACGTAAGTAAGTAATGTTACATTATTATATGTTGTGTTAATGTGCAATGCATATGTCAAACGTGATTAGGTGAGACCATAAAGGCCTATAGAAGCTTACGTACAACAAGCTAATGTTAAAAGATGAAGAATTCAACTTTTTTATTTATGAGTCACGAAATTAATTATAATCATAACTTACAAAATTAACATTTTAAAACTATAATGAAGTCAAATATATTTAATAAAACGTAGAACTAGTTATAGTCATAATCATTGTATTTATAATCAATCGTTATTATATTTTCTAAAATGCCTTTTTGACACTGTAGAGGACTTAAATTCATATTTATTAATACCTTTCTTCTGGATCATAACACGAAGTTAATGTTCTTGGTGTCCTCTATCAGAAGGTTTCTTTAAGTACTTTAATCTCTAAACTAGGTCATCAATAAACATAAATAAACGACTTATTATATGTAAGATTTCTCCTATTTTGCTATTATGTTTTCTAATCTTTTTTTTTTTAATTATTCATTCACAATAACCACACTTTTTTAATTCATGTTTATTTTGATATCCTTTCTTTAATTCATGCTTATTTTGTTATGGTTATTGTGAAATATTTCAAATAATTATAATATGTTTATTTTCTACATCAGTTTTCCATTCATATTAAAATTCTTTTACTTTTTATAATGATGACATTGAATTTTTTTATTGACGTAGAATGTTTAAAATAATCGATTCAAACTTTTTATTATAATCCCCATAACCTTTTTGTTTTAGTGGCATACATTACCTGTAAGAATAAATATTTATTTTCTGAAAGAACATAATTATATATGATAAATCTTGAAAGATGCTAATAATGTGTTGAAACCATTTAATATTATTGACATTTATAAACTTCTTAAAGAATTTTACGCTCATTTTTTTACATTTTTACAAAATATATACTTGAAATATTATTGTGTTATCTACTTTTTGCTTGTTTTTATCTTTGCTAATTCCGTTAGTTTGCTGGTTTTTATTTTTGTTAGTTTTGTTTTAGTCTAGTTAGTTTCTTGAATTTAGTACTTTATATATTTTAGGCTATCCTTCTTTCTAAATATAACTTTTTGTATTTGTTTCTATGTTTTTTCAATATATTCTTGCCTTTTTTTCTTATTTCTTTCTTTCATCGAGTATCAATGTGGTATCAAAAGAATCTAGTTTCAAGTTTTGATTTTTTTTTTGTCTTGGTAGTATTTTTTCTCTTTTCCTTTTTAGTTTTCTTCTTCTTCTTTCTTTTTTCCATGGCGGATATCTTGAAAACTTTAATTCATATATTTCTTTATCACTCTGATGATTCAATCTTATTCTCACTTTTCATACTCTTGATCACAAAAATTACACTACTATTGGAGTCACACTATGGTGATGGCTTTATATCTATCAATAACAAAATAACATTTGTGAATGACTCGTTTCCAAAACCTTATGCAGAAGATCCAACATATGGTGCTTAGATCCGTACTAATAATTTGTGACAACAAAATTTTGGGAAAATCTGAAAATCAAATTTTATAAGAAGAATATACCTAAGATTAGATGCCAATCATGCCTTTTTAAATGACATTCTTGGAAAAGCTATTTATATGCAAATTTCTCAAGGTTATAAACCTACTCTTATAATAATGTAATTTGAGTTTGTTGCTCTCAAATGGCTGTTGGTGAAACTAAGTGGTTGAAATTTTTTTTAGCAAACATTCTACTAGAAATGAAACCAACCTCATTGTGTCAATGCATTGTGATTGTCAATCAACAATAGTTATAGCTAAACATAAGAACTACAATGAAAAGAATAAACATATACAATGTAGATATATTTGGTGAAGCAGCTACTAAAGAATTGAACTATTTCCATTGATTGTGTAAAGTCAGAACGAAATCTAGAATATCCTTTGACAAAACCCTTAAAGAGAAACATGATTTTAGAACATCGAGGGGAATGATTCAAGCTACTTGGAAACAAACAAGTGATGGTAACCCAACTTTGTGATTGGAGATTCCATAATAAGGTTCATATGGATAAAAACAAGTAACTTGTTAGTTCTGATAAAACTAAATTGATTTTAAATCAATTATGTCCTCCTATGGTGTGTGTGTGCTAGAGACTTGAGAGGTTAAACTTTGTAATTAAAATTCTGTGTGGTGTAAGAATTTTAGTTTAGACAAAGTTTTTAATGATTTTCATATCCCTTATGGGTGGTGTATGATTTGCAGCATATGCTTATAAAATCACCTATATGAGTGTCGAGTAGAACCACTTGTATGAGATCTTGACAAGATCTCTAAAGCACTCATGAATACTAGGCATGCACATGGCCTATTAAGCGTAATACAACAATAACATCACTAATTGTGAGGTGCATTGTGATTGATAGACCGCTAACACACACTAAGTATTTTTTATTCATATAGTTTGTTATACCAACTATGTTGTGTGTTACGTTTCTCATTCTAGGACTGGTTCGTATAACTTGCTAATACTAGCTCTGATGCATTACATTTTATATGAAATCCAAAATTTTATTTTTAACTTCCATCTTAAAATACACACTCTTCTTCCTCCAAAACTACAACACAATTTCACACATCTAATCTCTCTCTCTCTCTCTCATTCTCTTTTCTCTCTTATATTTCTTGTATTATATTCTAGGTTGTTTATTTAATTTTTGAGAATTTCTTGCCAATTCTGAGGTTCTCGAAAATCCAAAAAGTTCATGTTGTATTATGAAGAACTTGTATAATACATCGCGGACAAGTCTTTAAGAACAATAAATCTATACATCTAAAAAAAGTAGACTTTGTTCATGATTTTTGTCGACATTTACAATATGCTCTAGATAAAATAAAATGGCATTCAAAATGTGGTTTCAAAAGTCTAAACATCAAATTAAACACACATTTATAATATGTTTAGATAAACTTCTAAAAAAACCATCAAAAGAAAAACAAAATAAGAAGAAAAAATATAAAATAATTTTTTCTATAAATTACAATTAAAAACAAATTAACATTTTTAAGGAAGTTATATGAATTTGAGCAATTAGATAATAAATAATTTTAATTTATAAAATAAATTATTTCACCTTTTTTATGTTTCTCTCCAAGAAATCTCAATAGAGAAGTTTATTCAGACATGATCTATAATACGTAAATAATTTCTTCAAGCGTTTTACTTTTTATATCTCGTTTAGTATTTTAGGTTAAATATTAACTCATCTGGCTATTCATGTAGAAAACTGGAATCCAATTTTTATTATTTACAAACCCTTATTATTTAAAAACAGTTACAGTGTCACAAACAAGATTAATTTTTACTCAGGATTTTAGAAAAATCGGTGACATAGTGCGAAAAACATATGAACTTTGTTGGCAAAAAAAAAAAATATTGAGTGAGCTAATCTTGTAACATCATAATTTGAATGTAAGACAATAAAGAATCCAAATGAATGGAGATAGTATTGGGCTTGATCAAGGGATAAATCTTCATAATGTAACCAACAGTTATAAATTTTCTCAGAAACTAAGACTCTGATTTTTTTAAGATAAATTTTAAAAAGAATATACTTTTATTCGAATTGACATATTCATTATATTTTAGTATCTACTCTTATCTCATGTTTTATTTTATATAAGATAACTAAAACTACGAAGAATAAAAAAAAAAGTTTTAACTTCATTAGGTCATTGCTCATTAAGAAGTAGTTCAACTAACTTGGTTCCCCTTTATCTAATCACTTTTTCCCAGGACTATGTTATTAATAATCATAGTTATTTTATGGCCAAGTTGTTGCAAGTTAAAATGCTTCTCATAATATTAAGTAGTATATTAGAAGAAATAGGGAATCCATACAAATTGGTCTTTTCAAAACATTATTATGTTTAATCCCATGTTCTAGAAAGCTCCATTCTTATACACAAGAAGTTATATTAAGCACACAGTTTCAATTAGTATTTCATTGTGTTATTTTTGAAATATTCTTTCTTAATTTTAGCATATAGAGAATCTTTCATTCTTATTTGCTAATTTTATATTGAGATCATGTTTTACCCTGCTTTTCTATGTCCCAAAATCCCCATCTTTTTTTTTATGTCCTCAATTTGTTTGTACTTTTTTTACTATAGAACAAGAAGTGGAAGTAATAATGGTGAAGGACATTCAATGATGAATAGTTCCAAAGTTGGAGGGCCATCATTAGATCAAATCATACATAGAAAAAAAAAAGTGTATCAGTCTTGAACCCTCTGCTATCAAGTATCTGTCTATGGAAGACTATCATTGCTTTTCCTTTTAGTTCACCATTTCTTCATCTTTAAGCATCTTCACATTAACCTTTATACATCTTTTCTCTTCTTTATGCTTTAGGAGGCCCCATTTGAAGGAACCAGAATTTTTTTATTCTGTAATACTTACCACTTTCATTATTATTATAACACCTTTCCTTTTATTTTCTCCCAATTTTAACTGCAACAACATCATTGCTACTGCAAAAATATAGATCCTTTACTATGTGTAACCACATCCAAACTACTGTTACTAAGCAGATGACAGGTTCTGAACTTTAAACACCACCAAATCCTGAATTTGTACTGTTTTTGTATAAACATCCAGTAAGATTTTACAACAAAGTGATATAAAGAACATTCATCCATAAATAATCTTAACAATATATAGAAATTAAACTCCAAATAATATAAGATACTGACAGAAAATAAAAATGCTGGAGTCAGACAAAGAGAAATCCATTTTCACCCTTTGATTCCAAATTTATCTTGCATGTTTTTTAATCTTTAAATGTGTTAAACATATATGAATACAGTGACATGTTGTCCTCCAATTATCAATTAACTATTTTCTTGAGTTCAATATAAGATACTGTTAATCATATAGCTGCATTTTTCTCTCAGCCAGCAAACATAACTTCAAGTTGGAGTGATAATATTCCTCAAATCATCTTTAAAGGAATAAACTTGCCTTCAACAAAACCCTTGTCTATTGTGCACCACAGAAGCAAACCAATTAAGTAATCTGCACTCTAACAACAAAGCAGAGTGAACACTGGACATGAGTGTTATTACAGTGTCCTTGTTAGACACAGGAATTAGAAACAGTCATCAACATTGTCTCTTTTTTCCCTTTAACTTTCTTTTTCTCCACACTTCACTTGGTGGTGACAGGAGAGTAACAATGGTTGTTGAACAGCTTTTGTTAGCATCAATTGGAAAGGGTCATGTACATGACTACCTGCAATTAAAGAATTTGAGTGAGCATAGTGTGAAAAGTTGTGAAGGAGTTGAGTCACTTCTGGCTCCTTGATCATTGTTGCAATGCTGCTAATGACATAAGCACATGCAAATATTCAATTGGAATCAAATTAGCAACCTGGCATCTCATTCCCATATCTGAATTTTAGCAGCACAAACTTCTGAGATGCATATTGCAAATCCATCTTGTAAACTATAATCTGTGATTCTACAAACCTGATGGAAAATTGGAAGAGAAATAAATTCCCTCACTGAACATCAAGCTGGCTTTCAAAGCAACAAGCACACATTATATTCCACTCTTTGAATGACAAGTACTCACTTTGTAATCATCCTCTCTAGCAACAACCAGCAATAGGAAAATATAGCTCTCTTCCAGGGGAATTTGGAGTGTGACTCTGATCTTCATTTGCTTTATTATATAAAGTTTTCTGAGCATAGAAAATCATGTAACACTGTGAAGCTCGGACTGTAGCCTCATCAACCTCAGTTATCCAAGCATCATCACATTTGTACCATTGATTCCTTATACGCACGAACGAAACATAATGGCCGGATTCCAGCGTGCCCGAATGTGTCACCACAGCAAAAATTTCAAACTCAGAAAACATATCTGATTCATCACCCCCAAAAGAATAGATTCTATTTCCATATCTGGCTCTGAGGATTGAGGAGGACAAATATGGAGACAAGTCTAAGGAAAATGGGAAGTGTAGGTAGCGGTCTATTTTTCTTGAAGACTTTTTGACGAAAGAGTGCTCAAATCGTTTCACATGTAAACTAAGTACTAATGGAAGCTTTCTAATGGACATTTGCTTCAAAGAGTCCTGCTTTTCCTGACAGTTCTGGCAGTAAAGTTTCTGGTCTGAACCCAACTTCTCTGGCCTTGTGAACAAATCTAAACAACCAGAAAGTGTAGACATGCTTCCATCGTCATTCCGTTTGGTAAGCTTTTTACCCTTTTCTGTTGAAGAGACACTGGTGTTCAAGTTAAGTGAAATGTCAAGACAAGGATCATAGGTTGTTGAGGTAAATCCACAGGTCATGCAAGTAACATCTGATCTCAATAACCCATAGAACACCCTATGAGCAATGCACTGACAGTCTTCGTTACCTGTATAAAACAACAATTGAGTAATGTAACAAGTCTAGATTTTCTTAGTTACAATGTTTCCCAGACAGAAAAAATTTCAGAATGAATATTTGGTGTTACAATATTTTCTGTTGATTCCATTTCTTAGTTACAATATTTAATTACCTTTGCTTCCATTTCTTGCTTTGCCCTCTTTCTCATGGATTGCATCTAACATCGAAATGAAAAACTCGTGAGCATCCTGCTGTTCATAACTCGCTAAATTTGCTGAATGCTGCCACCAGCTTGAAACAAAAACAAAAAGTTTCACCATTCGAAAGAAACAAGAATTTGATCACCAAAGCAACACAATGGGTGCAAAGCCAAAGTCATAAAGTTTTCGGTTTTAACTGGCATTGCTCCATCTAAATTGCAACTAGCTTCATACAAACAAACTATGAATTTCGAACTTAAGCATCAACCAAGTTAGAGCTGACTGATAACACAAGTGCTCAAAAAACATGCTTGCTTTTTTCACAGAAACCTTCACTGTAGAAGTTGCTACTTTTGTTACTTCAGTCAGACCAAATAGAATATTTTTATAATACTAAATGTCCGGCTCAGGGAATCAACAAATTTCCTCTTTCTAAGCTTATTGATTGAATATCAGAAAACTCAACAATGACAAAAACTTGATCCCACTATGAGGTCACATGGATCACACAATGTGAATAAATTTTATCAAAGACAAAATTCTAAAAGATACTACTATTCACTATGAGGTATCTCATAATAACTATCAGAGAACTAAGAATCAAGCAACTCAGCCAGTTTTTTTTTTTTTTTTTATCAGGAACATTTAAAAGCATACTGAAGCAGATCATTAGATCCGCTGATAAATGCCAGCCATTATTTTTCATTAGACAAAACCTAAAACCCAATAGCATGAGTATGACAGAAAGAGCAGTATCAGACCTGTATAGAAACTGAGCAGGAGTATATGGATTCTGATCCCCGGAGTACACAGCTGAAAAAATAGCATTGACTTCACACAGCAAACACATCAGGTCTGTGGTTCTTCTACGATGACAATTTTCCAATCTGTGTCCACCACTAAGGAAATAGTCCCTGACAGGAGGAGCATGAAGCAACACTTGGAGCACAGAATTCATGAAACACGTGCTACCAAGATTGTTCAATCCCCTCAACCCCATAGGATAACATGATTTAGCTCTCACATCTTTGGTGGAAACTCCACACTTAGATTTCTGAAAATTCAACCCAACCCCAGAAACCAATCTCCTCCTCTTGATCAGCCTCTGCCCAATGCTTTCATTCCCAGTGGCACCACTTGTCAACCCCGTTGAGTGCTTAGACATCACAACTTGGTCAAAATCAGGGTCATACAACTGATCACAGCACACCCCACAATAAAGTTCAGCCCTTTCAATGTCCACAAAAACAGCATGGCCAGTTTCTGACTGAGGGTGCAAAATGGTGTGATCCAAACATGAGAATGAAGAGCAAATCAGACACAAATACAACCTCCCTTCACAGCCATTACAGAAGCTGCATCTGGGTGCCTTCGTGTTGGGTTTCTTCACACTGGTTTTCCCAATTGGGGAGGTCACAAGGAGCTTTTGGATGGCTTTGTAGCCATTGAAACCATGCTTGAGCTTGTACTCAGCAAGGTGCTGACAAGGTTCTGGGCTTGTGTATAAAGGGTTTTTTAGGAACATTTCCATTACTTTTTGGTTTAAAAACACAATAAAAAACAAAAAATATAAATATATGATTGAAGCATAAACTGAAGGTTGTTAATGGTCTCTTCAGAGATGATGTGATAAAAAAAAAAAATGATTGAAGATCAGAAGAACAAGGACAGCAACAACTATTGAAACCGAAAACCTAAATAGAAGTAGACAGTTATTGTTCCGGTCAAGAAAAGATGATCAGATTCATCAAATAACAAAACCTAAAATAACCGAAACACACCTCAATCAAAGGATATTTTTTTTATCAGCTTTTGAGTTGGGGAGAGAAGACCCATCAGAAATGTTTATGAGGTTTTTGCTTTTCTATTAAAAAAAACAAAATGAAAAATGAAAAAAAAATAGAAAAGAACCGACTAGTACCTTGTTGAAGTCATTGGTCATATAATAATATAATATCAAGGAAAGACATCATTGTCTTTTGTTAAGAGATGAGTGCTGAGGGTAAATATAACATTAAGTTCATTAAACTCATTTTATAGTAATCTGAATAAATTTAACAGTAATTAACCAACACATAATTATGATTAACAACTTTAAATGGATTACTTTTGTAGCAAACATCCAGGAAAAATAGTTACTGTTATATTAATTTTATCTGATTTTAGTATAATTGTTTCTAAAACAATAACATATTTTGTTGTAATGAAGAAAAATTTATAGAAAGAAATTAGATTATGGAGTAAGGTTGAGAACATTAGTAGTATTTATTTGATTAAGAAGATTAGAATAAGAAAAGGAAACAGAATTGTAGAGGAATCTGAACCGGTGGTTAAAGAAGATGATGATAGAAAGATAGTTGCGTGTGTTGGCTTCCTATTGTTCTTGATTTTAGGGTAAAAAATTGTTGGTCATCATCTTGTTTGTGGACCATTTCTTTCTTGTTTATAGTCACGTGGCTATATACCAATTCTTGGTGTTTGGGTTGGGTCAATTTAAGGGCCACATTTAAGGATTAGCAAGGAAGTTATGACAGTTGAAAAAAAAAAAGAAAAACTAGGTAAGATATAAATAATATTTTTACAGATGAATAAGTAAAATAACATTTTATTAGTATATTTTTTAAATATATATAATGATATTTGTAAATATGTGTGTGTTTTTTTTTGTGTGCAACAGAAGAAACTCTATTATATATAATGGCAATTGTCAGATTTGTTTTCAATTTAGTAAATTAGGAGAACCTCTATTATATGTAATTGTATTATTATATTATTGAATTATTAAATACTTTAATATTTATTTCGTGATTATAGGTCACATTTTAAATAAATTAGGTAATTTTTTATAGTTATGCATGGTTGTATTTAACAAGTATGGTGACAGAAGATTTTTTTTTAAGTAATTTATATAAGTATCTATCTATACTACAATAAAGTTATCATAATTTTCATAATGGAAATGAATCAAAACATAAATGTTTATTTTAATTATTTTATTATTATATATTATTTTAATATTACAAGTAACTTTGAAAATATGTGTATAAGTACAAATTAATAATTTGGAATCTCATTATACAATGTTTTAACTAATAAATACCTAAACATGTTTGAAAAGAAACATTTGGTGTATAAAATTCAGCAACCCACGTCTTTAATAACTAAATTTAGTAATGCAAGATTGAATTTAGTTAAAAATTCAAATTAATTTTATTCGACATAGTAAGAGGTATGAAAGAAACAGATAATAAATTTCTAGTTTTATTATTTTAACTGAATCAGCTAAGACAAATCTAATGTACTTGGCTTGTAAGAGGTGTAATAACATGATCGTATCTTGGTTGACTCATTTTGTCCCACCTTCCATCAAACAAAATATACTATGGATGCAAGTCTAAACAAATATGGAAAGATCGCAAATTTAGGTTCTTTCAAGGCAATTTACTTCGTATATCCAAGTTGCAATTAGAAGCTTCTTCTCTTAAACAAGGAAATTCATATGTAACTGAGTATTTTACCAAGATTTGTGTTCTTTGGGATGAGCTTGACAACTTTTGTCTAGATTTAATTTGCAATTGTTCTATTAAGTGTTCTTATAATTTGGTTAATACCTTTCATTAGAGGAGATTGGAAGACCACGTTATGTAGTTCTTAAGGGACCTGAATGAGCAATACAACAATGTCACTTCTCATGTTTTGATGATGGACTCGATTCCACCCATTTTGAAGATTTTCTCCTACGTGGTTCATCAAGAAAGGGAGATTGGAGGAAATAACCTTTTGAATGAAGCTAAAGTTAACATCAACAATGTTGTTGTCACTAGTAGCTACTATAAGAAGACCGGTCACACTATCGTTTGCTTTAAGAAAAATGAGTTTCCAAGTAACAAAAATACTAACAACAAGAATATGAGGTATGTTAAGAAGGTTTGCTCTTTTTTGTGGTTGAATGGTCATACCATCAACAATTGCTATTAAAAGCATGGTTTTCTTCTTAGATATAAAATAACTAGCAAGACCACCATTATGATAATGTTGTCATTAATCAAGAAGGAAAGAATGAGTCGATTGGAGAGTATCATGATTTTAGACTATCACAACAACAATACCAAACCTTGATGAATATGCTAAAGCAAACTAATGGTAATGGCAATGAAAATATTTCTACCAATCAGGTTGGTCCCATTGTTGCTTGTAGCATAGACAAAGGTAAAAACCACGTCTCTTTTATTAGTTTCAATAATCATAGTGATTGGATCATAGATTTGGGTGCCATGGATCACATATGTTGCTCCCTTTCAAATTTAATCTCTTTTAAACAAATATCACCTATAAATGTTAGTTTACTAGATGGAACTAAAGTTTAAGCTACTCATTCGAATGTTGTCAATGCTACCAAGAGGATTGGTACAACTAATCTTCCTTCGAGCCTATACGTGATGAAGGGTGGCACTTAAATCAATGGAATCTTTCCTCAAAGATCTTTAATAGTGTCATTAATCACAATATTTGCACATGTGCCTTCATCCCCCCTTCTCATAAAAGGATGACTATTCTTAATATGAGGTTTCCTTATATAGTACTCCGTAACAATTCTAATTGTGATATATGCCATTTAACTAAGTAATGAAAGTTGCCTTTTCCAAATAGTACTTCATATAATGTTTTTACTTTTGATTTGATACACATGAATATGTGCAGACCTTGTGCTGTTAATTCCATGAATGATGATAAAATATTTTTTCATTATTGTTGATAATCACTAAACGCTTACTTGACTATATATTATGAAAAGTAAGACTGAAACTCGTGTTCATTTAATCAATTTTATTTCCATAATTAAAACTCAGTTTCATAAAAAAATTAAGATAATTAGGATCAATAATTATAAAAAATATATCTTTTTACTTGTAACTTGTTCTTTCAACTGATTAATAATATTTTATTTTTGATGTGTTTTAATTGGAGGTTTATACATATATATATATATATATATATATATATATATATATATATATATATATATAAAATTTTAATCTAATAAAGATAAAGAATTAACACCATTTTTTATTCAACTCTGTATTGAATTTATGAATTATTTTATATATTATTTAACTTGGTTATTTTTTATCAGCAACATTTAGATTCATTAAATTATTTTTAACATTCTTTCAAACCTTTTTAATAATTATATTTTCTAAAAAGAGCAATTGTTATTCTTTACAAAAAGCAATTGACACAAAATTGGAGAAGACATCAACGCTATTTGGGTTTAGTAGTTGCAAATTCAAACACTCAATTATTCTATCATTTCATGGTCTTTGCCATGATTTTTTCCCCTCACATTTTCCTTTCTTATTACTGTTTTTTCACAATTAGTGAAAACATTAGTTATAGTTTGTTGTCGTTAGTTGATTGGTGATGTGATAAGTTAATGGATGACAAAATAATATTGTTTGTATACAATAGACTTTGATGTTGACTTTGTAATATACGTCATATTGATCTGAATGACTGTTGATGTTCTGTAGAGATAAATTAAGTCATTTTCACCAATATTATTTGCACTCATTTACGTATTTATTAACAAACGTTCTGAATAGGAAATTGACATAAAGAAACTAATTAATTATAAATTTAGCATTAAGTAAGTAACTTTTACAAATTTTTCAAATAATTTTGAAGCATATAATTATTAATTATAATATACTAATACCACCGAGATTTATATTTCATCAATTTGTTAATAAAAATTATATATTAAACATTACTATAAACTTTAACATGTTAGTTAGCTTCTCACACTAGCAACAATCTTATGAAAGAAACCGATCATACAAATATAAAACATGAGAGTTAATATCTATTACCAATAAATCTAAATTAATGATAGAAGGTATACAAGTCTAATTAATGAGAGTTAATATCTATTACCAATAAATCTCAATATTAGCAAGAATATCAATGATTTAGATTTACTTACCTCTAGGGATGGCAACGGGGCGGGGCGGGTACGGGTATCATGATCCCATCCCCATCCCCATGATAAAAATTCATCCTCATCCCCATCCCCAAACCTAACGGGTATACAACTTTTGACCCATCTCCATCCCCACCGGGTAACGGGTATTTTCTTATACCCATACCCATTTTTTTATTGTTTCATATATCAATTAAATATTTTTTATAAAAAAAATTTAAAAATCACACCAACGGAATCATGATGCTATCAAAATATTCAATATTAAAATAACATACTCTTTTTGATTTTCATGATGTCAAATATTAAGAAAAATATTATAATAGTATAAATATCAAATTAAAGTATCAAATAACAACTAAATAAAATTCAAATAATTATATAAAAGCTAAAAAATTACACATTACTAAAATTTTATAATAACCAAAATATTTATTAATTTTACAAATGATCAGTGGTTTCATTTGCATTCGATCCACCTACACATAGAAAAAAAATGAAAAATTAGATATGATATAATAATTGAAATTGAAAATTTTAATTACTAGAATATAATGTACCTTCTTCATCAGATTCATTTTCACTCATGAGAACATCTTTTCCTTTTAATTTTTTAACACCTACAAACACCAAATGTAGAATATTAGATGAGAATTCACAAAAAATACTAACAAAAAATATTAATAAATTTGAGTAACTTACCTAGATGGTTTGAGTTTCATATCCAACTTCTTGTACAGCCTCTATAGTAAATAATTAAACATTATCATGAAACAAAAAATAAATAATAAATAAAATTATCATAAAGGAGTAAAGATAATTAAATGTGTGACCCAAATTTGAGAATATCCATTTGAACATAACATAACGGAAAAAAAATGTATAATTAAGATTATGATAAAAGGAAAAGTACCTTGAAGATCTGCTTAAACCTTAAAGAACAAGCCAAACAATTAAAAGAGAGTAAAAAAGTGTATAACCAAAGTAACAAAAAGAAGAGCTACAAAATAAGAGTCAAACATTTTCATGAAAATAAATAAATAAATAAAGATAATCAAATGTGTAACCTAAAAATTATTTCATAGAATGAAATTGAGGAACACCTATTTGAACATAACCATGTACAGAGAGTAAAAATTATGTAATAAGAAGAAGAAAAATTACCTTCAAAATTAAATCTTGAAAAACAAACCAGACAATTGAGAGAGTAAACAAAGTGTATAACAAAAAACAAAGAGAATGAGAAATATGTTATATATATATATATATATATATATATATATATATTATATTATATATTATATTACTATGTATATATATATTATATGTGTGGATATCTTATGTTTATATATATATATAATTATTTATATATATTATATTATATTATATATTATATTATTATTACTATGTATATATATTATATGTGTGGATATCTTATGTTTATATATATATATATATATATTTTTATAGATATATATATATATTTTAAGTATATATTATATTATATTATATAATAATATAAATATAATAATATATATTATATTATTATGTATATATATTATATGTATATGCGTAGATATTTTATGCTTTTATATATATATATATATATATATATATATATATATATATATTTCTTTTAAATTTTTATAAATTTGTCATGTTATAAATTTGTTTATAAAAGATCTCACTAGTTAAATGATTAATTTGTTTTATACGTATATATTATATATATTATATTATATTATTATGTATATATATTATATTATATTATATTATATTATATTACATGTATATGTGTAAATATATATATATATATATATATATATATATAAGTATATTTTATTTATATGTATATATACTATATTATATTATATTATATTATATTATATTATATTATATTTTATGTGTAAATATATTATTTATTTATATATATTTTTTAGATTATTTAATAAATTATAAATAGTTTAGTAATTTAAGCGGAGACGGGTATTTGGGCGGGTATATATATATCCCCATCCCCATCCCCATCCCCAGTTGAAAATTTCGGGTATTACCCATACCCATACCCATACCCAGTTAAAGCGGGGATTCCCCGTCAAAACGGGGACGGGTTCGGGTGATACCCACGGGCACGGGTTTATTTGCCATCTCTACTTACTTCCACACAAACTAACATTTAAGTATACTTTGTTATGAATTAATGATTGTCCATTGATTTGATATATTTACTCATATGATTCATTACTCTTTATGGTAAATATTTGTATTAACTAAGTTGATTTGTTTCCTTTATGGATTACATATTGTATCTATAAATAGGACTCTTCCTATCAATAATAATACACAGATGAGTTGCTCCCTATTCTCTTATTTTCTATTCTCTATTGTTTCTTCTCTATTATCTATTGTTCTCTCTATTATTCACTTTATTTCATAACACGTTATCAGCACGATGCTCCAATTGAGGACTAGTGGAAGTTTTTTCTCTCTAAGGACAGTGCTTTGCGTGTCTCAATCCAGGCTCTTTCTAATCCTTTCTCAATTTATAATTTTACCTTATATTCTTCCTCTTGTGATAAGAATTGTTTGACCTTATCAATTTTCATCTCCGTCTTATTATTTATTTTTATTATGACGATGATTATTATTAATATTATTATTTTGATGATGATTATTATTATTAATATTATTATTTTATGTGTTAGTTCTAAACACGCGAAACGTTGCAAAATTTGGATTTGTGACCCTTGATATTGCAAAGAAGAATTCCTTATATTGAATTTTAAATGTTGAAATACATTTAGATGCAATGGATAATTGGATACCATTAAATAAAGAAATAAAGCATCTAAGCAACTAATTTGCTCATGCGATAAAAATATTGTGAAAAAGGATTCACAAATATTATGAATTTATTTCATGCTTATGTATGGCTGGCTGGACAAAGCAATAAAGTTTTTGATGAAAAATCATGAGATCCGCCTAATCTGCTCCATTCCCAGAAGTGAATGCAGCAATCAATATTATGAATTTATTTCATGCCTTTGTATGGCTGAAAAAAAAAAGCAATGAGCTTTTGATAGAAAATCATGAAACCTGTCCAAATTGGTTCTGCTCCATTCCCAGAAGTGAATGTAGCAACATTTTATTTATATTTTCATGATCGTGATCGTGATCGTGATCTTGATTATGGACATGGTTATAAAGAAAATTTCAAAGACACATTTTGTCACCAGAAGTGGCATAATAATGTGGAAAAAAAAAGGAAAAGAAAAATGTGAAAATATTGACAAAAAGATGAAAGTATATATTATCATTACGGTGTTAAAGGCCATTTGAGTTGTACTTATTGTACACCAAAGCATCCTACAAATAATGAGAAGAACATAGAAACACATTTTGCTTATGAAGATGGTGATTCTGATTATGGCCATATGGATGCTACTCATCTTAATATTGTTATTTTCTTTGCTAAAGCAAATGAAAGCATTGATCACCTAATTGATTATGAGAGTGTTGAAAAAAAAAATCTCATATTGATATTTACGTTTATATGAAAAATGAATGTTTTGCACTAGTACCAAAAGATATGTGTCTTATTGATTGTGCAACAACTTATACAATTCTCAAGAGTAATAAAATTTTCTCTTGTTTGATAATGTGAGACATCGATGTTAGTATTATTTATAGTACTACAAATATATTTGAAGACTCTAGAAGAACTATTATACTTCTACCAAGAAGTTGAATAGAAACTTATTAAGTTTCAATGATATTTGTCTAAATGGATATTATATCGAGACAAACAATGAAAAAGATATGAAATATCTTTATATCTCTATGATTGAGTTGAAAAAGAAAGTGTATTGGAGAAATTATCAACATTCTCTTATAGTTTGTACTACAAGTTTATTACTACAATTTAAATGCATGTCATGGTAAACCAGAAGTTTACAAATCAAAATGATTGCCTTGTTTGACATGATCAGTTATTATGATGTGATAAAAAAGGGTTGAAAAACTCATGTGAACACGTTTGAAGCGTGGTAGACCGATTGGTTCCAAAGATAAAAACTCTTGAATGAGAAAGGGGGCTAATATGCAAAATAACCTAATCGAAAAGGTTAAAATCCCAAAAGATTCATTTGACATAATTAATGGTTCGGTTCCAGAAGAACCTCAGGTACCTGAAATGGTTGAAAATGATGAGATCTCAATAAATTATGTCATGAATCATATAATATGAAACCAAAATGAAGTTAACATTGATGAAACTTTTACTTATAACATAGCGATGAATGCTATGAATGACAATGAGGATCAATAAGCAATGATCATTGAAGATTGTCGGCAAAGAAAAGATTGGCCAAAATGAAAATATGCAAAGAAGCATAATTATATTTGTTTGCTAAACGAAAGGTTTTTGAACATATAGTTCGCACACCTGAAGTTATGAAACCCGTTGGGTACATATGAATTTTTGCGCAAAAATCAAATTAAAAATGATGGAATTGTTAGATACAAAGCATAATTGGTTGCTCAAGGTTATTCACAAAACCTTGTATTGATTAGTGAAAAAACATGTTCACTAGTATTGGATGCAACAACATTGCAATATTCGATTATCCTAGTTGCACAACAAGTTTTGCATTTACATCTAATGGATGATGTTACAACCTATTCGTACGGTTCTTTTGAGAATCATATTTATATGAAAATCCCTGAAGGATTTTATTTGCCCAACAAGACAAATTCTAAAAAGGGTTATTCAATAAAATTGAACATGCTCTTTTATTGATTAAAGCAAGGATGTGTGTGGTATAACCATCTTATTGAGTTCTTATTAAAATAAGGATATGGAAATGATCCTTTTTGTCTTTGTATTTATATGAAAATATTAGAAAATCAATTTTTCATAATTATTGTTTATGTAGATGACATAAACATCGTTGAAACTACTAATGAGCTCACAAGACAATTGAAAGAATTTGAGATGAATGATCTTTGAAGGGCAAAGTCTTGTTTGAAATTAGAAAATTGAGTATTTAAATAAAAGTATTTTTATACATCAAGAGGCTTATATGATTAAGGTGCTTAAAATGTTCTAAATGGACAAGTCATGTCCATTATGCACTCCAATAGTTGTGAGGTCGTTAGATGTTGATAAAGACTCTTCTTAGACCTCAAGAAAATGATGAAGATCTTCTTGGTCTAGAAGCACCATATCTTAGTGTCATAGAAACACTAATGTATCTTGCGAATTATACTCGATCTAATATTGCATTTGCTATAAATTTGTTAAGCAAGATATAGTTCTTCAACTACAAGAAAAAAATGGTTTGGAGTAAAACATATACTTCGTTACTTTAAGGGTACTACGAATATGAGCTTATTCCATCCAAATGATTCAGATTCAGACTAATGGGTTATGGATATGCATGTTATTTTACATATTCTTACAATGTCACAATGGTTGATCACAAACAAGATGTTTGTTCACATGTGGTAGCACAATGGTTTCATGAAGGTATATGAAACAAACCATAGTAGCAACATCGTCTAATCATACAAAATTACGAGAAAAGTTGTGAATATGTTTGGTTAAGGTTTATAATTCAACATGTGCAAGAAACTTGTGACTATCCCCGAGAAAGATGGAATCAACAACCATATATGAAGACAATAGTGTATTGTTCAATTGAAAGGATGATATAGATATCCAAAAATTCGTTCATCTGAAAATATGACAAGTCTATTTGTGAAGTTTTTGCCAAGAAAAATTTTTGAGCAAATGACTGACAAATTCGGACTCTGTCACCTTAATGATGTAAGTTTACATGAGGGGGAGAAATAGAATATGTGATGAACAATATTGTATTAAAGAATACAGAATGTTGTACTCTTTTTCCTTCACTAGGTTTTTTTTATCCCAAAGGGTTTTTCCTAGTAAGGTTTTAACGAGGCACATTCTTTATCAATGGACACTCAAGGGGGAGTGTTATGAATTAATGATTGTCCATTGATTTGATATATTTACTCATATGATTCATTACTCTTTATGGTAAATATTTGTATTAACTAAGTTGATTTGTTTCCTTTATGGATTACATATTGTATCTATAAATAGGACTCTTCCTATCAATAATAATACACAGATGAGTTGCTCCCTATTCTCTTATTTTCTATTCTCTATTGTTTCTTCTCTATTATCTATTGTTCTCTCTATTATTCACTTTATTTCATAACATACTTTTTTTTATTAACTCTTTCTTCCAAACTAACATGAGTATAAACTTTTACATAAGCTCATTAATTCCTTATGATAACACTATGCATTTATTAGAGAAGAAAAAGAAGAAAAATTAAATCTATATATAGTTATATACAAAGTTAAAATTCATAAATGAGATATATTTAGAGCACAAAATATAAGCAAGAAAAAAATATAAATTTTGAAATTTGACAGCCTTTAATTATTTTTACATCCATCACTATACAATAGCTAAGTTAATGCTAAAAGTTTTTAGTCTCTTTATTTTTAGTGAAAAATGTAAGTAGTACATCTTCGAATCTTTGGCCAAATTTAATTCTCTAACTTTATAAATGCATAGATTTAGTCATTTTAATGAAATTTTGTTAAGTTTATTTGACGTTTCAAACGCGTTTCATGATAGTATTTGAATTGCTTACATTGTTTGACACATTTACTCTTTAATGTTAGCTAAGAAACTATCATGAATTTGGTTAAAAGAATCCACATATTTATAAAGTTGTAGGACTAGATTAAGCTAAAGTTTCGAAGATGAACTGATTCCAATTTTTGTGAAGGGACAAAAAACATATTTAACATGTTTATAGCCTTGAATTTTGTTAAGATGAGTTAATATAGTTTTTTTTTTTTCGTTAGATTAACTTTGACATCGTTAAAAGGATAATGATTTGGCATATTCAGATAAACACATGAATGATAATTAGAACAACTACAGAAAGTGTCATCTTTGTTCTTTTTGGTTATGTTGAAAGTCCCACATCAACTAAAGATAAGACAATTTCATAGAATATAAGTGAGCTGCAAACCTTGCCTTACAAACTAGTTTTGTGGGGTTGAGCTTAAAATTCTCTTCTAAATAAGACAATTTTATAGTATATAAATAAGGTGTTTTGTGGAATTAGATTACCTTCTTCCTCTTTTCTTGTATTTAGGTCTATCATTGGGAGTTACAAAATTAATGTAATTCTTCTTATGGTTATCTGAGAATGAGTTATGGGGTTGTACTTATTTGTCATTATGGACATCTATTTCTTAGTATTGAGAACAGTTGCAAGTATCAAAAAGTGTGAAAAACTATTTTGGAGTAATCATAATAAAAGGTTAGAATTACTTAATTTTATTTTGTGAAAATTAGTTGGATATATACTTGATTATTTTGTCTTCAAATTCAAATCTGTTCACTACTACACTGCAAAAATTTTGCCTCCAAATTTAATTTGGCAAACTTTCAACCTAAAAGAAAATCCTATTTACTGAAATTTCGTTTCTTTTTTCAATCTTCACAACATAATTATTTTCGACCTCAATAAATGGCTACAAATAACATTCTTCATTGTTTCATTGGTACAAAATATTACAAAATTATATTGATCGAATTAAATCTCTTAAACGGAATTGATATAAAAGAGAAAACACCTTTATGTTATATTACATTACATAAAAGAAAAAGTCACTTCAATATAATAACCAACGTAAAAAAAGTTCCAATTTACTCAATTTCTAGGCTTAAAAATAAGAAAAGAATATACTTTATGTTGATTATGAATCTAATCAACGAAAAATGTCAAATGTAGACATGTCAAAGTGGGTCAACCCGGCTCACACGGGTTGGTTCACCACGAGCCGGGTTAAAAATGAATGAACCCAACCCGACTCACTTTCTGGTGAGCCAGAAATTTTGTAACCCAGTTCAACCCACCACGGGTTGGTGGGTTAAGTGGGTTGGCTCACCAACACACCTAAAAAAATTATTTTTTTATTTTTTTTAGTATTCAAATATTTAAATAAATTTTTAAGTAACTCATGAAATGACAATCATACTAAAATCAAGAACCAATATTTTGATCATACTCACCGCCAATATATGAAGAATTATTTCCAAAAAAGTATCCATTAGTCTAAGGAAGCATGGCTAATATTACAAATTTTCTGTCATGCTATACAACAAAATATAAATAAAAAAATTATATATTTTTTTCATGCTAATTTAGAAAAAATTGTTTATAAGACGATTACTTGAGTAATTTACTATAAAAATTATAGTTAAAGATTAAAGTATCAACATATATATAACTTGACAATCAAATTAATTAAACATTTAAACTATTCAAATCTAATTAAGCAACATTCTAGTATTTAAAAATATGAAATTGTGAACAACTATAATAGGAATAGTAAATAATTATTAAAAAAAATTAAAAAAAAAATTAAAAAAAATTGTAAAAAAATGTTGGTGGGTTAAGTGGGTCAACCCACCTTCAACCCGGCTCGAATCCGTTTAACCTGTGGGTTAAGTGAGCCGGGTTGAGTTCAACCCACTTTTGAAAAAGTTAAATTTTTCTCAACCCAACCCGGCTCGAACCCGTGGTGAGCCGGGTTAACTCACGGGTTGAAACTCATTTTAACATCTCTAGTCAAATGTTACTTTCTACGACAATGGTGAAATATTCCCTTTGCAACTATCCCCTTTATAACTACTTATTTAGTCTAGAAATAACATTCTTCATAAGATCAATTTCTATTTGTAGTTATTTAAATTATAACACATACTTCTCCCTAGAATTATCACATGATGATCCAACAACCATAAGTTGAAGAAAAAGAGTGCGAAAACCATAATTTATTCAAGATTCATATCCTACTTGTACAAAAAAATCGTTACCATTTCTCTGTAGAGACACAAGCCACATAAAACAAAAGTTACTTACGTGCAGCAAATCTCTCACTCTACTCTAATGTTAAGATGAAACGTTGAAGATTGGAAAACACCTCATTTATAAGGTTGACTAGATAACACTACTTTGAGTAACTTAATAGTTTCTTAATCATCTCATCCCATAGTGTAAGAAGCTGCTGGTAAGCTGATTACTGTAGTCTTAACCTTTGTCATCATGTTAATGCTGTTGGTGATTCCTTGAGAACCAATTCCACTATCCTTCAGTCCCTGCCACAAATCATATTTGCTTGTTTAGACAGAAAAACATTAAATAAAATCACATGGTCAAGTTATCAAATCTTATTCAATGTCTGTCATAGTCCATCAGAATATTTTGCACTCACAGTATATAAATCTCATTCCATGTGTATATAAATTTAAGTCATCAATTCATGATGGTGTGTTGAAATAAATAAGGAATTTTTCTATCTTTTTTCATTGGTAGAAACCTTTGAATTTGCTTCCTGTAAAAAGGTATCAAAATTTTATGGCGACTTGGCAAATGTAGAACAATTTTCACCTGAAAAGGAAAGTGATCAGGTCCACGAGATGGTGCTGAGTTAATTTGAACTGTTCCTGTCTCCATTGCATCACTTACCAACATTGCTTTGTTGATGTCTTTGGTGAAGACACATCCCTGCATTATACATATGATTAAATGAAACAAAGGAAAGAAAACATTTCTGCTTTGGAGTAGATAAAATGGATTATGCTCTGTCACTCATGTGATTATGAATATGATGAAAACAAGTTTAGATTTACAAGGAGAATCCACTAACACACTAGCTATTTAGAAAAACATCCTATTGAAATCCACAGACACTTTCTGTTGCATGTAAGAAAAAATAAATTAGAGAAACATAAAAATGAAGCCTTTTTTGAAATGATTCTGACATTTGAATGTATGCATTCATATTGATGAAGTGTACTATACCTGAAGGCCAAAATTGCTGGCATTACAGTGGTGGATTCCCTCCTCAACAGAATTGATTCTGATAACTGGCAAAACTGGTCCAAATGGCTCCTCCCATGCTATCCTCATATCAGGACGAACATTATCCAACAGCAATGGCCAAATGAGATTTCCTTCCCTTTTGTATTCCTGGCAGAATGTTGCTCCTTTCTCCTTAGCATCCATTACCAATCCTTCAATGAAGTTAGCAGAGGATTCTGTGACAACTGGTGTTACATCACAGTCATTCTCAGGTGCTCCAACAGTTAACTTGGCAACTTTTTCATTGAGTTTCTTAACAAGAGTGTTGGCAACTGATTCCATGACCAAAACAACCTTTACTGCTGTGCATCTTTGACCACTGCCATAAAATTTTTCACAGCATTTGTATTAAGATTTATGAGTATTGTATTGCTGTCAAGGGAATTTATGCAGCCACAATGAGAAAATTGTAATGTATAAATGAATAAGTTCACATACTGAGGTTTTAAACTTGGGAATATGCGAAAGTTCCACATTAATCATGAAATTCAGAGATGCCTTTGGTGGATTTTGTTGCATGAACTGTTTCCTTCTTTACATTATTATTCCATATAATAACTTCAGTGAATGAATTACCTTTTGGGGTTAGAGAAGGAAGTATCACACTATTAGTGGTGCAGGTTCAAGGTATTAAATAAAGATATTTTTAGTCATAATATAATAACATTTTACTTCCACTAAAGATTTCTCCATCTATGAATGTTAACCTTAAAGATCTAAACATATGGAAAGGAAGTAATACAAATTTCGATAGGCAAATGCAGGTTCATATGCTAAAGGACTAATGAAGCAAATTTGCAGTTTCTCCTGTAACATAATTTAAAGTCCATTATTTACCTGTAGGAGAAGGCTCCTTTCACCATGTTAGAGGCTGCCAAATCCAAGTCAGCATCTTCAAGAACAATGCATGCATCTTTTCCTCCCAGCTCCATTTGAAGAGGAACCATGCCAGCCTTCTTTGATATTGCTATTCCGGTGTCTCCACCAGTAAAACTTAGGATTAATGTGAATTAGGTGGGGAAATTCTCAGTTAAAAATGCAATGACAAAGCACCTCTCAACTAACCAAAAAACTCCCAGTCACTATTCTATCTTCATAATTTGGTACAACATCACTCATAGTTTTCATGTTATATCTTAAAATTACTGTTGCAACTACTACATGTCAGCATACAAAAGATGAGACATGATGAATTTATCTAGCTTGAACATATCTAGTTGGAAGTTGGAACTACATTTGCAAATTAGGAAGCACATGAATTATTACATGGAAAACAATAACCATTATATAATAATGGAGGATAACAATTACAATATAGCAAAAAAAAGTGCATATTACCTTATGCAGTTCACCCCCGGGTGCATTGTAAGAAAGTCACCAATCTCAGAACCCTTTCCTGTGACACAGCTAATAAGACCTTGGGGGAAACCAGCCAAATGAAAGCAATGCACCATATGTATTGCAGCCACAGCACCCTGTAAAGATTAAGAACTAAGCAAGTTTTCTGACTCATGAAGCATTCAAATATAGGTAGCCCTTGAGATTTTATCTGAATTAAATAATGGTAACACCAACTATCAATAACTAATAAGTATATGCTGAATAAATAGTTGCATACCTGAGTTGGGGGTTTAAGAACAATGGAGTTTCCAGCAATAAGCGCTGGAGCAATCTTTGAAACAGCCAGATTAACAGGATAGTTAAAAGGTGGAATGGCTAAAACAACTCCAAGTGGAATCTACAATCAGAAATATCCCAAAATAATGCCTCATTTACAGTAACAAGATCATGCATAAAGTCTAGGATATTGTTGAGATCTCTCATGGGTCAGAGATATGGTTGATATAGTCCTTATAAGATTTGGATAATCCACAGCACATGAAACAGAGATATGTTCAATATAGTAATTATTTTATAGGTTTTGTAAAGATTTTATAAGAATTAATGTTTATCTTATCACTAACTGTCTAGTGGAATGTGAGTCATTACTTGGTGAAAAAAGTGGAATGTGAGTCATTACTTGGTGAAAAAAATTGTAAGATTTTAGACATAGCGACGTGAGGGAAAAAGTAACAATAGTTAATGGTTGGTGTTAGAGCCAACATCTCTCTCAGAGTGAAAGGTCAAAATACCTTGGAAGAGAGACAGTATTTGGTTCTATCATTCCCTGGAAAACTATCAGAGACCAGAAATTTTCCTTCCCCTAGAATTCTTACACCTTCCTCAGCACAATATGAAATTAAATCCCCTGATCTGACCACCTACATAAAAACAAAGCATTTAAAAGGAAAGTGAAAACCAAGATCAAAATGGACAAATCTCATAAACGTGCAATTAAAACCTCAATATTCCCATCAAGGATTCCTAAGTGCTACGTGCATGGTTATTTGAATGCTAGAAGTTAAAACATGAAAGAAAAAAAGAGGGGGAAAACAAGGTCTTGAACATGTACATACTTCAGTGACAGCATCTTTAGCTGGCTTTGCAATCTCCTTAACAAGACACTCAGCAATAGGTGCTTTGTGTTCCTTCAGTATTGCTGCAGCCTTGTGAAGCAACTGTGCTCTTTTCCACAATGGAGTTTTGGCCCATGATTTTTGAGCTGTTTTTGCTGATTCCATGACTCTATCAACCTCTTCCCGGGTACAAGCTGTTTGAGATTCAGTCAAAGAGAATCAGTATCCCCAATTCACACCTTACAACCCTTAAAACAAACTCCAAGAAAGACAGTACCATCATGCTGTATTGATCATGATTCCCAACAACAAAACATGAAAAAACTAAATGATCATTTTGTCAGAAACCAAATTGGTATAGACATGGTTTGAATATTAGGGTGTGTTAAGAATACCTTGGACCTTGAACTGTGGTTTCCTAGTGGAGGGATTGATGATGGGAACGGATTTCCCAGAAGAGGACTTGTTCCAGCAGCCATGTGCATAGTACTTGAAGACATCACCATCTATGATCTCTCCAAAGGTATCAGTGGCAGCCATCTTGAACAAGTGATTCTATATCACTTGAGGTGTGAACTTTGGCTTGCATATGTATATATTTATATTGATTATATTGATATTGATGATGTGGTTGGAAATTTTTTATTGGAGTGAGTTCAGACAGAGTCAATGAACAGCTACAAATGCTGCTAACATTTTGTGCCAAGTCTAGTTTAGTCCTTGACCGATCAGTGTGCTCTTCATGCAGTTTTGTAGGAATTAAAATGAAAATTTTTAGTCATTGTTATATTACTAATTTTGCTCATTAAATATAGGACACACTCCTATTAACTAGTATTTTCACACCTCACATGACCAAAATATATCTCAGAAAATTTGCTTAACCAAATAAATTGAGTGAAAAAATTATTAAGAAATGTAACAAGAAGTCAGTTCAAAATTTAATGATAACATAAAAGTAATACAGATTTACACGATTTATTTATAATAGGAATTTAAATACTTTTTTAGTTTATCTATAAATATAAGATTATATTTTCTTTAGACATCACTGCATGCCAACTTGACACTTTAAAATCTCAACAATGATTTAGCATGAAATGTGCGAACGAGCACAAGGTTTCAACCAAACCCACGCTAAGAAAAAAACCAACCACCAAAACCACAGACACTAATAAAATCTAAATTCTTGAAAGTTACGTCTATTTAAAAAAAAAAGTTGAAATACAGAGAAGGGACAAAGATTAAAAAACAAAAGAAACCTAACTTATTTTTCACTCCATTTTAAGCAAGACAATTAGTACCCCTATTACCTTAAAATGTGTAAAACCTTAAACTCAATGTTATTAGCATTGTAAATCCGCAAGTAAATTCGTAAACTCTTAAAGTAAACTCGTAAACTAGCAAAATGATTAAGATTAGATCTTGCAGCACCATCTACATTAGGCTTTTACTTCCTGTTACCCCTTAAAAATGCTTTCCGAAATACATATTTTAGAAACTTTCCCTGAACAAGTTTTTTGGAATGTTTGAAACAAATTTTCTAAAATAGAACTTTCCAGAACGAAATTTTGAAATTTCTGGAATGCATTGTGGAATAAGCTTTGTAGAATGAAATTTCTGGAATGCATTGTAGAATAAGCTTTGTAGTCTTCTTCTCCTTTTTCCTCTTCGGTAGAGTGGTGATAGAAGCGGCGGCGACGAGAATTACAATGAGAATAATTGTATGGCGCAGTTAGTGAATGTAGAAAACAATAGCCTCCGCATTAACTTTGATCAGGCTATTTCTTCCTACACCTCATACATTTTTTAATTCTAATTTTATACTCCTTTTATTTTCAATTCCTAAGTACACAATTCGATAATATTTAATATATAATCTAAAATATAAAATTTCTATTTCTATTATACAATCCAATATATAAAATAAAAAAAAATGGAATACAAATTTTACATTTTAGAGTATATAATTCAGAATTTATTTTTATTTTACATTATAAATTATACAATCATAAATTATACACTCTGGAATACAATTTACATTTTTACATTCGAAATAATACGATTTGAAATATAAAATTTTATATTTTGATTATACAATGCAAAACAAAAATTAAAAAATGTATTTCGTAATACAATTTTATTTCTGTGTTTTTTATTTTACAATCCGAAATATTTGTTTATTAAGAAAAAAAATAAAAAGTGTTGGAGGGAGTTGTGCTTCGATTAGGGAAGGAGGCTATGCGTGGATGACTATAACGTATCGATACTTTAATTTGGGTCAGGGTCATGTATCCGTGTCTTACACGTATCCGTATATGATACTTTAAAATACTTTATCGACATTTATCAGTTAAGTATCTAAATTACAAAGTCGTAATACGGTACAAGAAAATCTTTTAATAATGATCAATTTTAATAATAAAAATAAGTATAAATATACATTTGGTACCCAAACTTTTTCGGAAAGTTCAATGTGGTACCCGAACTTTAGGAATGTTCAATTTGGTACCCCAATTTTCTAAAGAGGTTCAATTTGGTCCTCTCCGTTAAGTTGGAGTTAACACCGTGTCCGTACAGGACACGTGTCAAGCCATGAAATTTTTATTTTTTTTTTAATTTTTTCTCAAAAAATTAATTTTTTTTTTTCAAAAAATTTAAAAAACTGCCACGTGTCAGTTTATCATCGTGCCACGTGGCAGCTTACAAGCATGACACGTGGCAGTGTAATAGTTGTTTTCAATTTAGTATCCCAATTTAAATTTTTGGTTCAATTTAGTACCCCAATTTTTTAAAATCATTCAATTTCGTCATCTTCCATTTGAGACCAAATTAGTAAATAAGCTTAATTACAACCTATATATACATGTTACAATAACTTTTTATAATATATATACATCAAATCATTTCACCTAAATACTTAAATTATTTTATTTTTTTCATTTTAACCTTTGTAATTTTTTATACATGAAATTTTTTACACTTGTAAAAAATAAAATAATTTGAATATTTAGGTGTAGTGATTTGATGAAAAAAAAATTAAAAATAAAAATAAAAATTTCATGGCTTGACACGTGTCCTGTACGGACACGGTGTTAACTCCAACTTAACGGAGAGGACCAAATTGAACCTCTTTAGAAAATTGGGGGTACCAAATTGAACATTCCTAAAGTTCGGGTACCACATTGAACTTTCCGAAAAAGTTTGGGTACCAAATGTGTATTTATACCATAAAAATAATTAGTCACTATATAGTGACCAATTTAAGTATTAATTTAAAAACTAAAAATTATTGACAACTAAAATAGTTCCAAAAAATTATAATTAATCTCTAAATTGATAATTAAAATAATTTTTATTATGAATTGATTTCTAAATTGATCACTAACATCACCTACCAAGATTTTGACTACCAAAATAATTGGTTTCTAAATTAGTCATTAACATTAGCTATCCAGGTTTCAGTTACCTAAATAATTAGTCTATAAATTGGTCTCCAATTAGGAAATTAGTCTCTAACATATTTATGGTTACTAAAATTGATCATTATTTAAGAGTTTTCTTATAGTGATACTTTTATGATGACAATAATATATATTTTTTGTGTTGATAATTTTAGTACATATAGTTTTAATTTGGATTAACAAAATAACAATCATATATTTATTATGTTTTTAAGAATTATTATACACACTTTTCAATATCCATATATCGCATATCTATCACGTATCGTGTTCTATTATTTTCAAAATAAATGTATCAACATACCAGATACGTGTCGTATCTGATACACGTATCGTATCTGTGTATCATAGGTGGAAGAGAAAAGGATACATGGATGTGTGAAATACCATCCCTAGGACCTTTCAAGCATTAAATATAAACCAAACCAATAGAAAGCATAAACATCTACAAGCAAATTGCATAAAAGAAAACAACAAAAACAAACACAACAAAATGAAAAAGAGTAAGAAAATGATTAAATTGTCTTGTGTTGGAACACAGTTCTCCGACAACAACGCCAAAAGTTTGTTAGCACGAAATTGCAAGTACATAGGTCACCAAGTGCACTGATCGCGATGTAATAAGTGATACATATCGTTCTCTCATAAGAAACGTGTGTAACACTTGATAACTCTTGCAATTCACAACTCAATTAGATAACAAAGCCATAAAAACTCAAATAAACTCTTTTTGAGTTTTTTTATCAAATAACTGGTGTGCAACAAAAGATAATAGTATTTCCAAATTTAAAGACTAAATTTCATCCATTTCAATCTCATGCACCCACCACCCAAATTTTAAAATTTTTTAAAATTATATGTAATATATATTGTATTTATGAAAATTAAATTATGTACATTCTTATTTTTCTTTTATAAATTATAACATTTAATATTAATAAATAATGAAATATAAAATTAAGCAATAAAGAATAAATAAATTTATTGAAATATTTTTATGTTCTCTCTCATTATCTTTTGAGTTTTTCACATATTATATCTATCTATTAATCTCATATGCTTTCTTTTGTGTATGAAAAAAAAAGTTAGACACAAACTCATTTGTATTCTGATTTCTCATATATTGTATTCCATTATTGAAAATAGAAAACTCCATTTTGTCTAGATTGACAGTGAAATATTATTTAATAAATAGTATTTTTTTGATTTAATTATGTCTTTGGTCTCTATTTTTGTAGCAAAATCTCAATTTGGTTCATCTATTTATTTTTATCTCAATTTGGTCCTTGTTTTGAGAAATTTGATCTCAATTTAGTCATTTCCGTTAGTGGTACAGTAACAACGTTAAATGGAGTGTTACGTGTTAGTTCCTGGATTTTTTTTTTATTTATTTTTTTGATTTTTTTTTAAAAATAACAAATTTGCCACGTGTCAAGTTGTTGTCATCTTGCCACGTAGCATTGACTGAGTGATGTGACAGTGATAATGCCACGTGTTAGTATTATGTTAGGTGTCATTTCCTCATTCTCAATTTGGTCCTGTATATTAATTTTTGTCTCAATTTAATCCTAATTTTTTGTAAAAATAGTGCAATTTCATCCATCTCCCAATTGAAACAAAAATTAATTTTTATATAAATTTCATACAAATATTTTTATTAAATTTGATATTTTTATTCAAATTGATATTTTTATTATAAATTTTTAACATAACTAAGTTTATTTAAATTTGTGTTTCACATTCAACTTTATTTAAAATTATTTTCAAAATTTAAATTTATATGTTTTTGATTGTTACATGAACTAGTTAAAATTATTTTTAAAATTTTTAAAATTGTTATTTTTACACCAATTCAAATATTTGTATAGAAATTATTGAACTTTACACGTTTTAAAAATATACAATTATTTGAAATATAAATTCAAATAAAAAAAAATATTAAAGTACGATATAATAAAATATCAATATAATTTATGAATTTTTTTCTATTAACAATTTTAAATAAATTTCAATGTAAAATATAAATTAAATAAACTTAATTTTGTTAAAAATATTTACTTGAAATATCAATTTTGATAGAAATATTTATGTACATTTATATAAAAATTAAATTTGATTTCAATTTGGAGAGGGACAAAATTGCTCAATTCTTAAAAAATTGGGACTAAATTGATACAAAAATTAAAATAAAGTGACCAAATTGAGAATGTGGAAATGACACCTAACATATAACTGACACATGGCATTGTCACTGTCACATTACTCTATCACTGCCACTGGCACGATGACAATTTGTCACGTGACAATTTTTTTTAAATTAAAAATTAAAAAAATTTAAAAAAAGTTAAAAAAATTCAAGAACTGACACGTGACACCTCCTTTAACAATGTTACTGTACCACTAACGGAAGGGACCAAATTGAGATTTTGCTACAAAAATGAGGACAAAAGGCATAATTAAACCTACTTTTTTTATCTCACGAGTCTTATATATATATATATATATATATATATATATATATATATATATATATATATATATATATATATATATATATATATATATATATATATATATATGCCCCTTTCGTTTATCTAGATCTGCCTATCTAGGGACTTCTCCAACAACCTCTTCTGGTTAACAATCTCTTATGTACTCAAACGGGCCGCTCCACTCCCTGTGTTCTTTCAACGTAGCAAGGAGGCCGATTGAGAATGCCAAGTCGATCATCCACACTCAGTCAGAGTCCAATTTCCTAGCGGAAGAAAGCCAAAAGGGAAGTTCTGCATCCTCACCTTTCAATCGAGCAATTGTGTTTCTTCGTCTTAGGCCTCCTATAGAGGTGTATTTCCTTTCAAAGTAAAAGAATTTAGGGGATTCTCGCCGGATGGAACAAGGCGCTTTGAACCATATACTGCTTTTGCTGGAATGAAACGAACGAAGCCTTGGAACATAATTATGCTGCTTGTTGGGCCCGGATGGCGGAACTTGCATTTTTTTAGAGAAGAAAGCGGCCCCCCTTTTGCGGCAGAGTAGAAAGCTGAGCTTTCCCTCGTGTAGCTCCATTCAGAAAGAACACAAAAAAAGGATAAATAACATTTTTTTCGCAGATTCTTGCCATCACTACTAGAAAACAAATTGAGCTGTAGGCATCAAGGTAAGGGGGCGATAAACTATACTACTACAGAAACAAAATCGAAGGGGTTGGTTGAAGGGTAAGGAAGGATAGCGTGATTGACTGCTTTAGTAGGTAAGAAAAAATCATACTAACACGCTGGTGGAAGGAAATTGTTAATAAGTAATCGGGAGAAAGCACCCCAGTATGCAGTAAATGCCTTCTCTTCCATCTGCTTCAAATCTTAGTGGAAGAGTTAGAAAGAAGAAAGGCAAATATGATCGATTGATGAGTGAACATCCTATCCTGGCGCGGATAAAGCTTGGTTTACTATTAGCATAGCCCCTTGAATGGGATCATATGAATGGAAAGACATGTTTTTAAGCTTCAATCAGTTGGTCCCTTACTTAAGTTAAGATAGCTCTTAAAGATGAAAGCCCAACGTTATTGGCTTAGCTTCTACTACAATTACCCTAGCATAGTTTGGATAGATGAAAGCTGGGGGTCCCCTTCTTGGTTAATAGCAACTTTTTCTGCTTATCTATTACGAACCATAATGTCTTTCTTTCCTTATTCACGACTGGGATAGCTTGGATACAGATTTTTCTTCCCCAGGATATAGCGGGTTCTCTTCTTGGTCAAAAACAGGCAAAGGGGAAAAGATAAAGAAAAGGGTAGCGTCAATCTTTTTCTATCTGACGAGGCTATTCTTATGAGTGCTACGAATACTAAGACTCCATGTCCTAACGAGCTAAGGGGGTGTACCATTCAATGCCAGCCCTATGGCTTTTGCTTGTCTTGTCTTGCCATAAAAAGCTGAGCTAGATGGGCCCGAACCTGCTCCTGCTCTTTTTGGTTCATAATTGTCTGTGGGATGGATATGGAATTCGACTTGAAACTTGCATATGTCCTTTAGTTCAAGAAGATGGACACAACATTGCTCTAAATGAGGATAGATGCGTATGGTATAGGAATCGGGAAGAGAAGATCAAAGCCGCTAGTTGAAGACAAAGGATCACGAACTGGAGTTTTCTAACTATGAAGCCCAGACACGGACACGGACACGGACACGACACGGACATGGACACGGGGAAGCGTCTAAATCGAAAAAATGTAGGACACGGACACGTATATATATATATATATATATATATATATATATATATATATATATATATATATATATAAAGTAATTTATTTATATTTATTTGAAATATGGAACATGTATCTAGTAATTTATTTATATTTATTTACGTATAAAAAATGAAAGATGTTATAGATTAAAATTAATTATAATATAATATATTATATAATGATAAAACAAGTTAAAATCTCTTTAAATAAAATATTTTAAGAAAATTTTAGATAAAGTGAAATCTGAACAGATGTATTTCTTTTCAGATTTTTTTTGTTTTGCTTAACTTTCCCTTTCCTATCTTCTATCTTCCCTTCTCCTCTCCGCGAATTTGGTTGCAATTATGCAACAGGCAACTCTGCAAGGCGTCCACGTTCCACTTTTTCAGCACCACAAACGTTTCTTTTCTGCATCGAGAGAGAAGGCCGTGTCCGGTAAAAAAAAAGCTTCTGACACCGCGTCGTGTGCGCTTCCGGCAAGTGTCCGTGTCCGGTGCGCCTCCGACGCGGGGAAGCGTGGCTCCGACGCCGTGTCGGAGCTTCATAGTTTTCTAATGAAAGAAATGCGAGAGCAGGTCCTGCAACGTGACTTGGTTTGCTCGGGTGTGGAAGGATCGGGGAACAGATATGTCGATGGTTGAAAGGCTAGTGAATACCATTCTTTCAGGAATTAGGCTTTTGAGACCGGCTAGCTCTTGCTAGCATAGAGCTACCAGCAACAGGCTAGACATAAAGAGCTAGTATTGGTCCTAAGACAACTTCTATGCCTACTGCTACTTTGGCTCTAGACTAGTCTTATCCCTTCAATGCTTTTATAAGACTAAAACTCTTCTCGCCGGCTCACGGGACTCGTAAAAATGTGTTCACGTAACGTAATAGGTCGTTGCTTGCTGCTTGCTGGCTAACGCACCTTACTAGCCTACGTAAGCGCTTTGAAGTCATAGCTTGCTCCCCAGACAGTCTCTCTTTTCCCAATCGTGTGTGTGTATATATATATATATATATATATATATATATATATATATATATATATAGAATAAAAAGTTATGTTGTATATATTTTTTCATAACCATTTTTTAGTTATGATGTGACTATCTTTTTTTAATAGATATATCTCTCAATTTTGTATTAGATTTTGATAAACTATTTTTTTATTTTTTTAAATAGATATATAGATGAAGAATAAAATAATAGATTCATTTTTTTTTAGAAATGATAGAAAAGGATACCCATAGAGATGAAAATAAGACAGATCTTACTTCATCATATATTGATATATAAATTTTGAGTAAATTATTTTGGTTCCTTTAAATAAGAGGGTCAAGATCCACCATTATGCTCGACACGAGTATATACCTAAAATTCAATTTTTTTCTTATCCAAACATGTTCTCTTGAGGTCGAGCTTGTTTTCCTCCACTAAGATGGTTTTCTATTTCACACACTCAAAATAGATATTAGATATAAAAAAGCACTAAACAACTAAAATACAAAAAACAATGCAAAAATAAGACAAACTTGAGGATTAAACAAGATAAAAATTATGAAGGAGTTGATTATATCCATAAAACTTAACTTAAATATAAGGTGGAAAATAACACTATCAATAAGTATTTATAAAAAAAAATAGTATTTTAATTTTGTAAAGTAAATTGTTTTCATTTGAACTAATTTTATACTAGATAAGTTTTTAAAAATAAATTCAGCTTGACATTTAAAAAAAAAATTACATATAAATCAAATTTAATATATAGTTGGATTGAGATTCTGAATGGTAAAAAAATGTACGGACGGACAATTTGTTCACTTGATAAATAAAATAATTTTCTAAGTCTCACTATATGTTCATGAATAAGACCCTTGAATATATATATATATATATATATATATATATATATATATATATATATATATATATATATATATATATATATATATATATATATATATATATATATATATATATATATTCAAAATCAAGTTATGATAAGAATTGTATTTAGAACCAATAATTTTATTTTTATGCTTGAAGGTAAAAAATAAGAGAAAATAAATTCTAAAGAAAAAAACTTGTTCATTAAACCACAAATAAAAAAATAAATAATAAATTTTAAAAATGATAAGTAATTAAATCTTTAATAAAACTGAAAGTAAAATAATCTTATAATGTTATAATTTTTATATCATAATTTTGAAATTTTAATAAAAATTCAAATAAAAATTAAATTAATTTATTATAGAATTAAAACATAAAATTCTATTTTAAAACTAAAAGAATGTATGCATTTTAGTATAAACTAAATATGGAGAGGTGTAAGTAAAAGTACATTGTCTCCTTATTTTAAATATATTTTTATTGACAACTAAAAGATTAAATCATCAATTATTTTACATGAGAACATGTTTTGTTTTAGTTCGAATTTTAAGATGTTACTACACTTTAAAACCCATCATCATATGCATTAACTTATAACATAAAAAGAGAGAGAAAAAAAGAATAAAGATGGGTTATTTCTTCCTGTATCACCATAATTTCAACTTGCATCCCATAAATTTTTATATTTTAGAATATATAATTCAAAATATAATCTTTTTTCTTCATATTATATAACTTTAGAATATAAAATTATATATTTGGACTTTTGACACAAAATTGTAAATTTTTTGTATCCGAAATCTTATATATTAATACTCAAACTTAAAAAAATAATAGATATAATTCTTTTAATCCAATTATGTGAAATATTTTTATGTCAAATGCGTTTCATGCTGGAATTTGAATTATATATATCATTTGGCGCATTCCCTTTACGAGGTCTAATGAAAAAATGTAATTTTATATCATTTGACACATTTACGTTTCAATGTTTGTTGAGATACATTTTACACATAAAATAATATTTAATATAATTGGGTTAAAATACTACGTCCATTAATTTTTTAAATTTGAGAATAAAAATATATAAAAATTTAGATAAAGACAAATTCTAATTTTATTTCAAAGTTTATAGACTAAAAACATACACTCACAGGACATAATATATAACACTTTGAATCTTGTATTTGTCAAGAGGTAAGAATGGATTCTAACAGTCCAAATATTTCTCTCTAATTTAAGAGTAACCATTTATTCTCTTTTAGAAATGACATTGCAGAAGCAAATTTAAGATATGAAAAGGCAATGTATTGTTAATGGATTATAATCTGTAAGACAAACTACATAGTATCAAGAACATGCAATCTGTGAGGAAATAGGAGTGAATGGAAATTGTTTATCCGAAGCATATTTAAATTGAACAGCATCTTCTCCATAGACAGATTGACCATTGTTAACAAGACAACGCCCAGAGGAGTTTCTCAAAACTGATGAATCTATTTTCTCAACACTTTGAAATCCTTTGCAATTCAAGATCACGTTCAATTGAACACAAGCACAATTATTGGTGATTTTCACTATCCATTCTGGTTTTCCCTCTACTTTAACTCCAGTTAGGGTTTGGGTAATAGACAGATCTCTCAAAGAACATGAACCTGAACATCGTATCATGATCCATGGAAGAGTTTAGGAATCACATTTTATATAAAAAAAATAGATTAATAATTAAAGATGTTATATATTCATTCATAATGTATGAGAATAAAGTTGATACAAAAATTTGTGAGAAGAAAATTTACCTTCACAAATGATGGGAAGGAGGAGAATGATGCTAAGAATTGTCAAACGAGCCATTGCAGAGATACACAAAATGCAAGCTTTGATATTGAAATTCTTTTTGGATTTGTTTGACACTGATAAGCTGCATTATTTATAGGTCACAAATTACACTCAAAGCAACATATAGAGTCATAATAAAGAAAAAACGTACAAGTTTTTATGATTCCGTGGAAAGCAATCACAATTAATGCGAATTGATTGTTGTAAAGAAAAATCCAATGGATTTGTGTGTCTAATATTAATATTGATAGTGCATTAATAGAAAAATTATTTATATAAATTTAAAGCCTAATTAATGTACACAAATAATACCATGTTCTAATTTGTGGCTCTTTATTGTTTCATATAAGTTAAATAAACGTACCAACTAAAATCAATTTTAACTGATATCAATATAGAAAAATCCTTATTAATATGAATTCAAAAATTTGATGAACTTCAACAGATAAATGACACTAATTAAAATCAATTATAACATTATTGATATTAATATTTTTAATTTATTAATAATTATTTCATATTTAAATAATTTTTTTACGTTTAATGGTAATAAATATATTTTTAATTGACAAAAAAAAAATTAAAGTATTTCATTTAAATAAAATATTTTAAAAACTAAATAAGATTAACATAAATCAATACATTTAAATATCATTTATTATCATAATACAAGGTTAGTTTCTAATATATTCATATATTTTTTTTGTGTAGAATAACATTATCAGTTTTAGATGCTATAATGCAGAATTTCTTAGTTGATGATAACTGAGGCACGATTAAAATTATAAGTTTGAGAAGTCAAAGATCATTATAAATGAAATTTTTGACAGCTTTAAAATTATCGGTGAGACTTACATATGTCAAAAATAATTTATGGCAAAAAAATATTTGATTGTCAATAATATTGAACAAGAAAATAAATCACTAACGACTAAAAATAGTTACAAAATTTTATTTTATTTTACGATATTTTATTATATTTTGATGGTTAAAAACATAATTTCATTGCATCAACAAATATTGAAAAAAATATTTTGTGCAACTCAAATGCTATTTTTGATGCATTTTTATCTCACAAGGCCACCATTGTGATTTGGCCTTATTTTGAAGATGTTTTGTAATTTCTTTATTTTCATATCTTATATAAGATTAACATAACTTCAATTAAATTAATAAACATTAAAATATCCAAAAAAATATTTTGTGCAACTCAAATGTTATTTTCAATGCATTTTATCTTATGAGGCCACCATTAGAATTTGGAGCACTTGTTAAGTCAGTTGTCAAAGCAATGGAAAACATATTTTTGACACTAATTATTTATCAAATTTGAATAAAACATAGTTAATGAAATAAATAAAGTGTCAAGATAACATTCTTACAAGGCATTGCAAAATTATGACCATAAATATTAATGGTAGCTAATTATGAGCAGTTATGGACAATCTTCAACATTAATCTTAATAATGAGTTATGCCATTATGCAAGGATTGTATAAAGTGTAGAGGCAAATGTTCTTACCAGGATTCAACCTGTAAATTTTTGGACAAGTGGCAAGATCTGAATGGATTGGAGATGTATGCTACGGAGGACTGAAACACAAGGAAAGATCTACCAACAAAAAACTCTCTGACGCTCAAATGAGTACGAGAGTTTGGATCTTTAAGAGTAAGATCGAATGAGTATGAAAGGATGTGTTCCTTGGAGAATACTATATGTATTTATAGGGTCTTTGGGGCTTTGATCCATGTGATAAAACAGGTAATGTAATATCAAGCAATATCAATAAAATAACGACTTACCTCAAATAAAAAATAATAATATATAATAGTAATGTGACACCTTACCTGATATAAAATTATGTTGTAAATATTTGGTATAGAGGAATATCAAGACGTAATCAAACTATCAAAATTTTTCATAATTACTATTAATATGTGAATATTTACCCCGATAAATATATCTTAGAATATTTTGTAGTCTTTTTAGTGACAAGGCTAATTGGACCTTATTAGACAGCATTACTTAGCATCTTTTATTGGGCCGGGTAGATCCAATACTTACTTTTAGTAGTGTTTTATATGTTATAACTTTTTACTTCATATAAAAATATATAAATATGTCAACTACAAAATTTGAATCAAGTTATTCAGAAATCGAGCATAAGAGAAGTTGAAGGTTTAATTGCATAACAAAGAGGAGTTATGAATAGATTTATAAAATAGATAAGAAAAATGAATTAGAAACACGAGTGAATACTCTTTGAATGAAGATAAGTTTGATTCACAAACTCGTGATAACAACTAAAAATATATAAAAAAGATTAAACAGATTAGTTTTATTATATTTTAAAAAATATTAAATAAAATTAATTTCGACAATTTAATAAATAATTTTATATAACAAAAATTTGAAAAATAAATTTTAAGTAAAAAGTCTTATTCTTAATTTTATTTCAGCTTCCCAAATTTTTAAATCGTCCAAAAAATAAAAGAGAGATCATGAAAAAAACGAAACCAACAATGCAAGTTTTGCGTAAGGGTCTTCATTGATCTATGGTGGAAGGACGAAGGAGTGTATTAATTGACCATTAACATCAACTTTATTCATAATATCGGTTAAATTAATGATATTTAAACATTTAAAAAAAAATACTTATCCAATTAACTTATCTTCTTTTTCCCTCTTGTAATGTTTGAGTTTGAATCAAACATTGTGTCATCTGTTATATAAATAACACTGTATAACTGAAAACCAAAATAGTAGATTTTTTTCATGAGCATAACCCTACAAATTCTTGGGATGGTGCCCTTCGTTAAAGTTGGTTCTCCCTTTATCAGAATGGAATTTCTGTCACTGCTTTGGTTGTGTTTTGTTGTTGAATCAGGTGGACCCATTTAGTAACAGTCTGAGTCTGCAAAAGTTAGCACATGTTTTACCTTTTTTATATCAGTCTATGTATACTCATGCCATGAATCCATTCAACAAATGAATGTACACGCTGAAGAAGAAACAAAATTATTTCTGCTGTTTTTCACCAATGCATTATTCTGGTCTAACATTGCAGCTAGCTGAAAGCAATAACAGAACTGTATTTTAATTCAAGTTGCTTACACTTTCTTTCAACAAATTCAAATGATAGTTAAATCCCAAATTCGTGTTCTGAGTTTAATTTCCCACTAACAATTTGGTGATATAAAAAGTAAAGGTTGAAAAATTGTGGATTTAATTTTTCTATTAACGAGTACTAATAGGGATGTTAAAAAGATATGTATCTGCGGATAAAATCTGCAATGGGTAGGAAATGGATATTGAAAATGTATACTCGTAGATAACGGGTACGAGTATTTTTTGTACCCGCATGTTAACGGAACATGTACAGGTATCATAATATACGTTCCCGTAGATATCTTTACCCACTATACTCTAATTTAAATTAAAAAATGATTAAAACATTAATACATTGATTTTAAATAGGTCATTTTTTATCAATTGATTTTAAAATATCTTCATTTATTTGTTAATTGTCATTCAACACTATTTATTAAATGATTTATTTGCACTTTGTTTGATGTTATGTATTGTATTTTTATTTGAAATTATAATTAGAAGTTGTGGTTAAATATTATTTTTTTTTATAAATACTCGTGAATATTCGTAAATATTCGTAGATGTTAAAAAATTATGCAAATACTCTCATAACGAATACCCAAACATATATGAAACATATATGGTAGGGAGCGATTTTTGTATGGCAAGTAAAATACTAACATTATAAGAGAAAATTACAGTTAAATCCTAAATTCGTGTTGAAGTTGTTAGTTTCTTGTAATATAAAATCCTCGTATTAAGTGCATTTTTTTAAGATCTATATAACACTTAAAAAAAACATGCTGCGACCCTCTAAAAAATTATCATTGGTATTTTTTAGGAACTTAGGAATTACTGTAATTAATATTTTGATTCTTAAAACTAGAATTTAGTAAATCTCATTGATGTTTACATTTATTTCTTTTTCAAAGATAACTTTTAGTGTTTATTTCAAATAAAAATACACAAATTTTATATTAGCTAATAATCAATTTATCATCTTCCGTGGATACTAAAAGTTAAAAGTTAACATTTTTTTAACAGAGATATCCTAGTAACATTATTTGTTTATATATATAAATGCAATCTTTGCTTTTACGTTGAAATTGGTACAAAAATGAGACATTTGAGGTTGTCGTAATCACATTTGAGATAGTCTAACTTAAATTGAGAGTGTTAAATATTCTGATGTGAAAAGAAAATATACAATAAATAAAAATATTAAAAAATAATAGAAATATTCAAATGTGAGACATAAATATTAGATTGACATACATCATTTTAACATAATTACATAAAGGTTAAGATGAAAAATATATTGGAGATGCGAATGAATTTCATTGACAAACCAAATAATTAGAAGAAAAATAATAGAATATATATATATATATATATATATATATATAAGGTTAATTAATTAACTGTGAATATTTTAATAATTTAAACAGAGACGGAAATATAGCCGGGACGGGTATTATGGCGGATATGAAGACGGGGACGAAACGGATATGTACATCCCTATACCCAATCAAAAAAGGCCAATAAAAATGTGTCTCTTTATATATTTAGTTAGTGGATTATTATTATTATTACTATAATTATTATTATTACTATAATTATTATTATTATTATCACTACAGGATATTATTATAATGGTATTATTATTATTATTATAACTACAGGATATTATTATTATTATAATATTATTATTACTATTATAGTTAGACACACATCTTAATTTTATTTACTACAAGACCATATTTCAATTAGTTGTCATTATTAATTGTTTTGTTGCTGATGTATATCTTTATATATAATTATAGATTATTAGTATGTGAACATTAATCTTGATATTTGCATTGACATTAATATTTATAGCATAAAAATTATTATCATTATCATTTGTTTGTTATTATTAGTATCATTATTATTTTTATTATTATTATTACTATTCATAGTGATATTATTAGTATAATTGCTTTTTTTAATTATAAAAAACGTTATTATGCTAAATACTTTTGCTAAATAGACTTTTAATTTTTTTAAAATTTTAAAATTTTATAATTTATAATTTATATTAATATTATTATTATTATTAATGGTAAATAAATATAATAACAATAATATTATTATTCTAAACATATTTGAAATAAATAAAAAAATGGGTCATATACTGTTATAATTATTTTGTAAAATCAATTAACTGCACCATATTGTGATATTAATTTTATTTATTATATTTTAAACTGAATGTACAACTTCATTTCATTAATAATAACATTTACAAAAATATAATCTAATTTTCATGATATTTATTATTTTATTTTTATATTATTTTTATTATTATCAGTTATAACTCTAATTATTGTTATTATTATTATTATCAACTCTAATTATAATAATAATTATTATTATTAACTATAATTGTTGTTATGAAAAATAATTATTACGATTAGTATTACTACCAAATATAAGTATTATTATTATCATTATTAACTACAATTATTTCTATTATTATATTACTATTATTATTACTACTACTATTATTAATTAGAACTATAATTAGTATAATATTTATTATTATTTTTATTATTATGGTTACATACACATTTTATTTTTACTTATTATGTATGAATATGTTTCAATTACTTAACCCTTTTATTTGTTTTGTTGTTTAGTTATCTTTTAATTCAAAAAAATAGTTACTAAAATTAGTAAAATAATAAAAATGAAAAATATTTTTTTATTTTAAATAATTATTTAAGTTTAAAATATAACAATTAAGAGGATAAAATTGAAAAAACAAAAAAGGACACCAAAAATGTTTATCTCTTTATATATGTAGTTGTATTATTATTATTATTATTATTATTATTATTATTATTATTATTATTATTTTTATCACTACGCGATATTATTTTAGTGTTATTATTATTATTATTATAGTTAAACACACCTTTTACATTTATTTACTACGAGATTATATCTCAATTACTTGGACTTTTTATTTACTTTGTTGTTCATTTTATTTTTATATTTGTGTAATTATTTGAATTAAAAAAATAGTTACTAAAATTATTAAAATGACAAAATGGACAAATATTTTTTATTATGAATCATTATTTTAATTCAACAAATAATAATTAAGAGGATAAAATTGTATAAACAACAAATGTATATCTCTTTATATATGTAGTTATTATATTATTATTATTTTTATCACTACGAGATATTATTATAATGGTATTATTATTATAGTTAGACACACATCTTAAACTAATTTACTACGTGATTGTATTTCAATTACTTTTTATTTTTATTTGTTTTGTTGTTAATGTATATCTTTATATATATAATTATATATTATTATAGTTGACATTAGCCTTAGTGTTAGCATTAATATTGATATTTATAGTATAAATATTATTATTATTGGTATCATTATTATTTTTATTATTATTATTACTATTCATAATGGCGTTATTATTATAAGTATGCTTTTTTTAATTATAGAAAATGTTGTTATACTAAATACTTGCTAAATAGAGTTTTAATCTTTTAAAATTTTTATAATTTATATTAATATTATTGTAAGCCCCTTTTCTGTGCTTTAGAGTTTTGGGCCTGGCCTTTTCGGAGGCCCAAGGCCAGCCCTTCAGTAGGACCTTATACCCTTTCAGTTGTCTCATTGGCTCTTGTCTCCCTTACAGAAGCAGGTTCCCTCCCTCAAAACACTCTAATCTCCAGCAAAGTGCTCTGCTAGGGCACAACTTCCGTTCGTCTCCGAGCTACCAAAACCCTTCCTTTTCCCAGGTAAGCGGAGTCTTGGAGGTTCTGTCCCATTCCTTCCTCAGTTCTCACAGTTGTGCGCGTTGGTCACGTTAGGGTTTTAGTTTCCTGACCTCGCTCTATACCAAATCTGCAGGTTCCAGCTCTTTCCTAACTCCGGGAGCTGTGGTGCCTTAGTTCGAATCTGTTGTTTTGGTTGTTCTCCTGAACAGGTAAGGGAAGCTAGATTCGCCAGTCCGAGTCATTGTATGTTTCTTTTTGGGTTGATCTGTGTTTATAAGCTTGAGTAGTGTGTTTTATCAAATGAAACTGAGTTGCATGTGCTCTTGGATGTTGGTAGTATTGTTTTTCTGCCTTGCATGCGTAAAACAGTGGTGAGATCTGTTATTCTCGCCCAAGCGAGCTCGTCTCGCCTAGGCGAGAGAAGCAGAGTGCTCACTGCCACGAGAACTCGCCTAGGCGACCAGTCCACGTTCTGAGCGACGCCATGTCTCGCTCAGGCGAGGAGGTCTCGCCTGAGCGAGAATTCGTGAAAATCCCACGTTGCTCATCTCGCCTGGGCGAGAATCCGCTGCGTCAGTGAGGCCAGCGTCTCGCCTGAGCGAGTTTGCGAATGTGTGACATGTTTTCTTAACTGTTTGGGTGATTTGTTGTAATTATTGGTTAGACTTTTTCCTCCTAAAAATGATGTACGTGATTATACTTGGGTGTTTGGGTCTTTATGAACGAAATTGGCATGCTTAGTATGAGATTGGTCATGATTTTGTGGCTTCGTGATGTTTTAACATAAAAATTGGATGAATGACCAAAAAGAGGTGAGAATTGTATGAGAAACATGATTCTGATTGTGAGATAGGCGTAATTCCATGAGTTTCGTGGGGAGACTCTATGGTGGCGTGTAGTGTATATATTAAGATAAGGATTCAAGTAAGGATCGCATCCCGAAACTCTAAAGGGTCAGTGAGTCTCAAGTAGAGCAAACTGACCCAAGTGGTGAGAGTAGCGGGAGGCCCTAGTCTTTGGCAGGATAATGGCCTTAGACGCTTAAAGGCTAACCTTGTGTGTGGTAGGGTGAAACCCATTGGCAATGGCTCTGCAGAGCAGTAGAGGCCACCACAAGTGCAAGCGTCCAATGAATCCGATCTTAGTATATGTATCCGGATAATTGAGTCATAGTGTCCTGCTTGTTTGCCATAACATGACTTATGTGCCTCTGTGTTGTATGCCTGAGAATGTTTATGTACTTGTTCTTTTACACTATGATAAGTTTCCTATTATATTAGCTTACCCTTGCGTTTTGTGTATGTTCCTGTTGTGTTTCTCTTTTGCGATGATCACCATTGGTGGGAGCAGATGGGAATACTTTTGGAGGTAGGCCTGAGGGTGGTAGCAGTGCAGCCTAGTGGGCCCGTTGCTATGATTTCCGAAGAAGTTCTATGGCCCTAGTGCCTTGTAATTCCATGCTCCTAGAGCATTTCTTTTGCACAACTGTTAAACTTTAGAATTGTGTTGTTTATGGCATGGTTGTATGCCCAAGTTTTCCTCTAGGTACTCCTATGGATGACTGTTAAAGTACACTCCTTAACTCTGGTTTCTTTTGTCAGCGTTGCTCTTAAATATTATAACTATGCGACGTTTTGTTTAGTAGATTAATCTATTTAAATGGGATGTCACAATTATTATTAGTATTTTTAATGGTTAAATAAATATAATAACAATTATATTATTATTCTAAAAAAATTTAGAATAAAAAAAATAAAAAAAAAATATTCGCACGGATCATAGACTATTATAATTATTTCATAAATCAATTAACTATATTATATTGTGATATCAATTCTATTTATTATATTTAAAATTGAAATTACTATTCCATCACTTAGATTTACTAATTACTTTAATAACATCATTTACAACAATATAATTTAATTTTCATAATATTTTATTACATAATACTTTCACTATTTTATTATTTTAATATACAAAATAAAACAAATATGTCACCTGCGTACGCATGGGTCAATATACTACTTATATATATAAAAAAAAACATCACATAACTAAGAAGTTTTAATCTAAGAACTAGACAATTGCATCAACATCTCCCTCCTGAGTACCTCACTATCTACTTCTTCATCTGCTTCTACCAATAAAGGTGATCATCGCAAAAGAAATACAACAAACACAAGACAAAAGGACAAGAGAGAGTAAGTTAGTATACAAAAGAAGTGTCATAAATCATGAACCGAATCATATTAGGAAACTAAGTAATTCACACCATTAAAATCACAAATCACATTGTAAAAGACTCATTAGATTTAGTTATCCGGATAACAAGTATTGAGGTAGAACTACTTGGAAGTTTTGGCACTTGTGATGGATAACTTTCACCCACAAGGTTAATCCTGTACAGATTCCTAGAATTACAAATGGTTCTTCCAACCAGGACCTCCTGCTACTCTCCACTCCTAATTCATTCTCCTCTACATGAGTTTGAATGATTAGTAGAGTGTCAGGATAAACTTCCAAATTCTGAGTCCCTACATCAATGCACGCCATATATACTTTATAAGGATTTTAACTATTTAGTGACTGATTTCATTGGTGGCTAATTTTTTTTCTAGTAGTGAAATAATTATAATTCAGTAAGTTAAGCTTCAATTTTAAATTTATGTATTAAAACCTATCAATAAATTTGATAAAATGAAATTGGATCATTTTAAGAAAATCCTTAAAAAATGACCAATTTTAGTGATGAAAAATAAGTAATCATTATAGTGACCAATTTAGATTTCAATTTATAAACTAAAAATTATTGGTAATTAAAATAGTTTCGAAAAAATTATAATTGGTTTTTAATTGGTAACTAAAATAGTTTATATTATGAATTGATTTATAAATTAGTTACTAACATTAGCCATCAAGATTTTGACTACCAAAATAATTGATCTCTAATTATGAAATTGTCCTCTAAACATATTTTTTGTCATTAAAATTAGTCATTATTTAAGAATTTTATTATAGTGGCTTAATTAGTTATTTGATTCCTATATTTAAACTTTTGATTGGTTTTGGTATCTATATCTTTTTTTTACTCAATTGAATTCTTATTAAAAAAAATTAACTAAGTCTCTATTTTTGTAAAAAGAGTCAGATCCCTTTTGTTAGATTTCCTTAATATCATTTGTAAATATTACGTGTCAAAATTTTGGTTTAGCATGTTTTAAAATCTAAGTAAATCTTGTAATATGAATGTATAACATGTCAAAATCAAATGAATTTCAAGATAAAAGATGAACCATATTTTGACACTTATCAAACCTAGATTTTAACAACTGAAACTTCCTAATAATTAAAAATCAATCTAACAAGAGGAATTACAATGAATCATTTTATAAAAATAAGGATTCTATTGAGTCATCAAATATAAAAATCAAAACGAATCAAATATTGTGACAAAGAATTCAATTTTAAAAAATAAAATTGAAAAAAAACTAGAGAATAAAAGAGAAGAACCACATATTGTTTTAAGCCAATGGAGTTAAGTGGGTACATTAGGGGTAAAATGGTCCCCTTCCTGAGAACTAAAAGAGGCCTTCGACTGGTGTGCATCCTGCCTAGCTATTTGACCAATAAGCTCAAGAGAGGATCACATTCCAAGTCCTTCATGGCGGTGGATTTCTTAGGTGAGGAAAAGGATGTGCTTTTATGGTTAATTAAGTTCATAAAAGATTTTCTTTACCATTTTCTCTATTGCTATTACTATTATCATAATAGGTGTTCTTGGCCTTATATCAATGCCAATATTCATAAACAATGAAAAATAGAATCTTGTGTTTTTTCAATGGTCAAATCTTGGTGGGGAAAAAATGGAAACATGTCGGATATATTTATTGCACACACCAAACTTTTCGGGTTACTTAATGTTCATATACACGTGTCGGTTTCGTTTCACATAGAAACATGTGTGTAAGGTTAACTTCATAGTCTCTGAGACAATGGCTTCAACTTTCTACTTTTTTTCACAACATGTATTTTGTGTTTGGCTTCAAAACAACCACATCAAACACCTCCTTCAATGATTGGCACCGACATGTAGTTTTACTTCAACTACTCTCCTTTTTTAACTACACTAATTTTTTTCTCTGTTCAATGCAACCATTACAACAATGTTTTTTAAACCATGATATTGTTTAAAAACCAGAAGTAAGATTAAATGCTTGTTTTTTTGGACTATAAGAAATCAGGGTTCAATAATTTTCTGGCCTTGTGTCCTTACATGGTCCATGAAACGCGGGTTGATAATTGTCACCGTGAGTGGTGTTCAAAAAATTGCAGTTATTGAGTACAGTAATTATAGCAAAAGTAAATGTGGAATTGATGAGTTTAGAAAAAAAATTAGTTTATGAATGAGTTATGAATAAAAATGTGCTTAATTGACGGTTTTGCCCTTTGAAATCTTATTAGCTAGTTTTATTAAACATATCATAAAATGTTTAGTGTGATTTGAAGTGTTTTTTTTAGAAAGGGATTACACTAGCTTAGGGAAATTAAAAAAAAAATCTAAAATAAGAATAAGAATGTATCATATAAGAGTATTCCAATCAAAAATAGTATGGTATAAAATAATCAAAATAACTTATATAGCTTACCCTACAAACTCCATGATGTGATTGTGTGTTGCTAGCTGTAATCAATCAATGGCTGTCATGTATACCAATTTGAGGAGATGATGTGTACATGGAAGAGATGCATAACAAGATTTTTTGTCAAACATTCTTCCATTGACAATGTAACTTTCATTATATAAAGGTGGAAGCTGAAGGTAGTGATTGATACCCCCAGTCTGTGTGTAAAATGTAACATAATTTAAGGGTAGGTTAGTACTTACATAGCTCTTGGGGGTAGTCTCTCTTAACAAAGAAAAGTTATGCCACACATTTGATGTAGGGTCTAAATAGCTGCAACATTGATTATGGAATGGGGCACCTGCAACACTTATCTAACCTTTTCTATTAAAGGCGTGCCCTTTTCTTTTCCATTTGCAGAATTTTACTTTTAGTTTAATTCAACAAGAAAATAAAAAAATTATCACTCTAAGGTAAGATAATCAAATCACTTTTATTATACTATTACCACTGTAATCTCCCACAATTGTCTTTACCTTGATTCTCTTCTTTTGCTTCTTTCTGTTGATGTTGTATTCAACGTTTGTGTGTGGAAAGAGCAATCATATGCATCTAATAAATTTTCACTTTACAAAAAGAGGAAAAAGAGTGATCATGTGCCACTATGAAGACCTGATATCACAAATGTTTTGCCTTGAAGTCAGAGAAAGTTGGGACCATTAGCACAATAAATTTTCCATATACTCCTGCATCAAGGAATTATATATAGGTTTAAGTCATTAATATAATAGCATTAACTGAGACAGCTCCTGAAAGCAAATAGAGAACTTAACATGTTAAAAAGAGGCTAGTGCAGTAGTGCTGCTGCTGGCTTCATATATGCATCAAATTTTAATTTGGTTAGTGCGGTTGTTGGAAGACCTAAGTTCCTAATAATGGTTTGACAATAGCACATAAAGAAACAGTAACATTAGATTGAGTTTATAAGTATTTTCTTTTTCTTCTGAAAAACATAATGTTAGTAAAAACAGGTATGTTAATTAGTGTTATTAAAGTTGTGAGAATATTACCAATTTACATACAATCAGATTATGCACAATCTAAAAGGCAATTAAACATTACTTTTGCTTTTAGGTAAGAAAATAATGATTCACCTGCAAAATTATCAAACACTCTGGTGACACAAATTTTTAACCACATTGGTATACTGAAACATGATTTTACAGGCTCCTAAAGGTTTCTGGCATGCCACCACAAACTCCTGGTGCTATAGTAAGTACTGAAAAATTAACCAGAAAAATTGAAACCACTAGTCTTGCCTACCCCACTAGGAAAGTTTGTTTGTTGTGTAAATAAAAGATCTGTAGATGATATTAGCCAACATGTGCTCACGCTTTGGCTGGTTAAACTGACTTGGTAGTAAAATGGGCAGGCAAACCCAGCCACCTGCAACTGCCAATGAATGATCAATTGTGGAAGTGCATTTTCTCTTCCTACCATTACTTCCTCATCTGTGTGTATCTCATTCACATTGCATCAAACCACCAATAGTTGACATTCATTTCTATGAGGCACAGGTACAAGATTATTAATCATAAATCATAACCCACAGAGGAATGAGAAGTGGACTTGCTCTACTGTATATGTAAGGAATAAGTACATGTTTGGATAAAAAATTATGTATTTAGTAAATAAAATTGATTTTTTTTTTAAGATTGAATTAGGTTGAAAACATAGTTTTACAGATAACAAAAGTCGTTATGAAACAAACATCCCAAAATGAAAACTAGCCTCGTACCTTAGCTTGTGAGACAACCTCGTACAACCGAAGCTCAACAAAAGTATAAACTAGATTAACAGTCATGACAAACTGTTCCGCTGTTTTAAGTTTTTGGCCTCTCCTCAATTCATAATCACCTTCATGACTCCTGAGACTTTGCTGCCAAGGTTGGAGCACGGGGATCAGAGGTGGTGGTCACGACCATGTTGTTTAGATCTTAAACATGTCACGTTTACGCAATACCCTAGCCAGAAGACAAATTGGCGATATACAAAGTACTAAGCTTAAGAGCATATGTCTACCACTGAACATGAGATTGTCAACGAAGGTATATTGTTCAGTTTAACAATGAAAATTACCTTTGTCATTTTGTCGACTTTTGTGCAAAGCTACTGAGCAGGGTATCAGTATTATTACAAGCACATGCATGGGTGCTTCTCGAAACCTGACCTCTGATTTTGTTATTATTATTAAAAATAATGATGGTTAATACATCTTGTACTCGAAATCTATTGAAATGAAAATCAAGTTCAAAATAGTAAGTGCAATTAATATATCTAAATGTGCTCCCTAATTTAGTGTGAATTAGTCGACATATCATTGTCTGTGCTCTAAATTCTTATTTTCCTTGCCGTCCAAAAGCAGGAAAAATAGTGTGCCTAAAACCAATAACTGATCACCGTTTGGGACAGTGTCTTCCACAAGAAGTAAATTTGAGAAGCTTGGACCCAGGCAAAAAGAAGAAAATAAATGAAAATTCTACACTTAATTGGTACATGATGGGAGCACAACTCAATTAATTAAGACCAAAACTACATTGACAATAAAATATTTACACTAAAGTCAACAAAATTAAAGCCACCAGCAGGAGATAACATTACAAATGAGCGTACCCCACAAGCACAAGGGCATCATGAAACATTTACATAATGGGAACAAAATGACCCTTCATACTTATTTGCGACGAACAGCTCAGCTTTTCATCCCAATCAGAGATCTATATTGTAATCTTTCTTCCACGCCATTTGGATCTGCGTCTGGTTGAAAGAGAAACAATTCATTAGACTAGTTCATGTGGGCATTAAATAAACAGAGAGGTAATTTATCAATTCTTTAACCAAAAAATTTAAGGGGTTAACAGCTAAGAATATCACTGCAAATGCATGACAACAAAGAACAACGTATATTCAACTCTTAATCCAAAGATTCCTGAAATAACCAAACACATGAAATTGACAAACTAACGGGATAAAGATTCTCAAATAGAGAACTACTGTGAATAGTCCCTGTTGTATATATAAAAATACGAAAAAGATGACCACACTTCCCACTTATCCAGCAAGATTAATTTATATAAAACATATGGTAGGGGCCAGTAGGGAGACAAACATGTACTGTGGTTTGAAAGTGACTCCTTGAAGGTAGGGACGCTTGTAACGATGGCCTGACTGAAGCAACCCTAAGATTAGCCAATTTTGCAGACCATACCCTTGATTGGGAGGCACCCCATCATACAACTTATGCAGCACCGTGATAATTGTCCATTTGTATAGTTTGGAGGGTCTCATTTTCAGTTCAAAAACACTGGGTTTACTCGCATAGATGTAAGATCTGAAAAACATACCAAAAAAGGATGCAACCTTAAAAGGAACTTAAATTTATAATTATATATCAAGATTTTGACATGCAATTGCTACTTTAGCAGATCTAGAAAATAACTACAACCTAAAATCTCAATATTCAACAAAACTATGATTTGAACACTAACTTCACTCAAGGTTTATTCTCTTTAACCTACTCTCTTCCCTGCTGCATTTCTTCAAAATGGTAGGCTCTTCGAAGTAGAACTTGATGTGAGTGACTTAAAATGATCCGATGGTACAATATCGTGAGGCAAATTGGCCCTTTTCACAATTTTCCTCATGTTGTTCTGCAAACTCTGTTGGACTAGTTGCTTCACTGCTTTCTTTTCCTCACTCATCATATCTTCCTCCTCGTCATAACACTCCCTCCCTCCGTCATCCGGCTTCGCGGACGAAGAGCCGCAAATAGGGGCAGAGACGGCAGCACCCAAGCCATAGCTCCCAGAAATCTGTTTCCCTTTGTCAACCCTCAAAATTTCTAGTATCCTTGAAGCCCTTTTCTGAGCCAATGTGGAACCCAAAAGGGACAACTCAAGCAGTGATGACGCAACCCCTGCCTCAATCATGGCCTGTTTGTCCCCATAAGACTTGTGTGCCATAACCATCAAAATGTAGGACGCCTTCTCCTGGCATTCTGGCGAATCTGTCCAATTCAACACATCCACCAGGATCGGAATCGAATCTTGCACTGCGCTAATCGCCTTCCTACCCTCTCGGGTCGACACCAAGTTGCTGAGAATCGCAAGGGCTCTTTCAGTTACCTCCATGTCCCCTATTGAGTTCACCAGAAACAGAACTAAATCTGTTTCCAAAACGAATGCAACATTGGCTGGGTAGATCGAAAGATTGTACAATGCCCGTAGAGCATCTTGCTTGGCTTGGGAACTACTCTTGTCATCTAAACTCTGAAGGGTTCTAACTAAGAAAGAAATTGAAGCCGAAGACCCAATTATGGGCTTATTCGAATCCAACGCACTAAGTCCAAGGAAATTCGCAACAATTGCTTCAGAAACCGAAGAATCTACACCATCTGGAGACTCAATCAGCTTCAGCATCTTCTCAACTGACCCAACTTTCACAATAGCTGCTTTATTCCTGTTAAAACACACCCAAAAGAATTAAAAACAAATCAATAACTTTACCGTTAATCACGAATAGAACGGCAACAACATCATGTGTAAAAAACCACAAATAAATCATAAACCATTTATATATGTATATAAATACACCCAACATTAAACAGAAGAAAAAAGGATTGTCGAACTTATATTGTTAATCACATAAAGTTACAGTCAAAGAATTCAAGAAATAACTCAAAGGCAACATCATGTGCAGAACGGAAAAACGAACAAGAAATATCTATACAGCTAAAAAAAATTAATAATCAGAATTAGTCTAACATATTCAAGAAACAGTGAAAGGCCACACAATGTGCAGAACTGGAAAGTAAGGAAAAAATATTTTTAAATACTCGTGTAAAGAAAATGTTTGATTCATGCAAAGTAGAAATGTAAAACAGAAAATAAAAAAATAAAATGAGTAAAGAGCAAGGAAGGATTTACAGGCAAAGACGACGTTTAAAGAAAATGAATAATAATCAGACGTTTAAAGAAAATTAATAATAATCAGAAAAGAAGAGAGAGGATCAAATGAAATGAGAAGCGACGTATCAATCATCAATGAATAAGCTAACCACAAACAAAAAAGAATGTTAATGGAAAATGACACCTCGTAACTCGTAATGATTCATCCAAGTAAAGATGAAAAAACAAAACCTTAGGAAAACAAAGCAAAAAAAAAAAAGAGAACAGGAAGAGAAACCCACGCGTCGTTTCCAATTCCGAGGTTGAGCAGCGCGTAGAGAGAAGCAACGAGCAAATCGACGTCGTTTTTGGATTCATCAAGCATTGCGACGAGAGGAGGAATAGCTCCAAGCATCGCGAGCGTCCCTCTAACTTCCAAATCCTCTTTGGCTAGCAACCTCACCTTCCAAGCAGCTTCTCTTCTCCGCGTCATTGATTCTTCTTCTTTCTCTTCCTCCTCATGAAGCTCCTTCACTAGGCTTTTCAGCTCCTCGAGTTTGTCCTCTTTCTTCCTCGTTTCCGCATCAGCTTCGACCTCCGCGAGGTTCAGCAGATCCGAGAGCTTCTCCGACTTTGCGTTATTCAGCTTCGTCTTGTGCCGGTGCTGTTGTTTCGCTTGGTGGTGGTGTTTCTCGGAGGACGTGTCCGATCTCTCTGCGTAGCGGGAGCTAGCGCCGCAGCTGACGGCATCGAAGACCAGGCGGCGGAAGGAGGCGGTGGAGAGGGAGTGCCATAGGCGGAAGTGGCCACCGGCGACGGAGGTGCTCTTGGAACGGTGGTGACCGAGGACCACGTTCTCGACGTTGTTACGGTGGAAGTTTGCCATCTCCGGCGACCTACATTGCAGAGAGAGAAAAAAAAAAACTAGAGAGAAGAGAGTGTGTTTTTTTTTTCTTGTTTTTGTTTCTGAATGGGAACTTTGTAGAGAGAGAAGGGACCGTTGAGTCCACGTTTCTGCCTTCTCTTCAATATTTATAGTTGCCCCAAAGAACGTGTTTGTGTGAAAAAGCGTGACTGTTAGCATGCTTCTCACGCACACTAACACTGATTTTGTTAAACTAGTTTCCAAATACATTATTTTAACGGATAAGAAACTTATCATCTACTTTTATTAATTTTTATAAAAGTATCTTAAAATAGGTTTTATCGTATTATAAAAATTTTCTCCTAATTTAATGGTTGTACAAGGAAGTTAACTTTTTAAATGAAATTACTCTTTTTTTTTTCTATTTTAAGATCAATTATAAAAGCTTTTCGCCTTATTATAAGTTATTGAGTGTAAAATTTGGTGGTTATAATCTACCATACAAATAATTAAATTAAAAGAAAATACATGTCCCATAATTGGTGAATATTAAATTTTAGATTAATTCGCTTTACTTATTTACATAAATGATAACAGCGACAATAAATAATTCTTACAAGATATAATGAGATTCATTGATCTTCGTTGCACACAATAAATTTATTATCAGTAACAGTTTTTAAAACAATAATTTCCTTTATTCTTTCTATGTTTCTTTCTATGTACAGAAACAATTAAATTTGTTACTTTCTCTACGTGCTCATCTATTTTATGCAAGCAATTTATGTTTTTATTTTGAAGAAAAACAATCTTCGCTGATATGTATATATTTTGGTAAAGAGAAATAACTCTTTATAAAGACTCGTCAGTGTTTAAGATAATATATTATCTTATTATATTGTTTTAAGAAAATACAATCTTTCAAAAGATACATGTTTTCCACGAAAGAATACAATCTTTCACAATTTCCTGAATAAATACACCTTTTCATTAAAAAAAAATCATATTTATATTTTTAACGGAAAACATACATTTTCATAAAAAAATTACAATCTTTTATTTATTTGAAATTTTCTAAAAAAAAAAGTAAAGCCTTTCATTAGCTTTAAAATCTCTCACAAAACGTTATTTAAGGTATTATGTTAGTGCAGGAGACATAACAAAAACAGAAAAAATATATCAACGAAAATAAGAAAAAAATATTAAAATTAACAAAAATGTTTAAAATATTTACACAGAAAATTTAGTAGTCAGAATTTTTCAATAAATAATATTAAAACTTAAAATTAATCTATTGGACAGATTTATAACTTAACTTTAAATTTCTTTAACAAAAATTCGACATTTATTTAATCATCATTAATATAACAAAGACTGGATCGTTACTTTTCATTAATGTATGGATTTTATTAGTGGACAATTCATAATTCATAAATATTTAAATAGACTTATTGTCTATTAACTTTTTTTAATTCTGTAAGAAATATGTTATCTCCACTCTTTCTTGTAAATTTTATTTATTGAAGTTTAAAACTATTTTAGTTCCTACATAATAAACATACTTTTTTGTTTATTTGTTTTATTATTATTATTATTATTATTATTATTATTTATTTCTAATATAATATAATATTTATTCATTACTTGCTAAACCAAAAATAAATAAAATAATATTTTTAAATGCTTTTTACAAATGTTAATATAGTATCAACAGATATTCTCAAAAGTAAATTTAATAAATATAAATATATATTATTTACTTATCCTAAAATACACATTAAAAATTAAAGTTAATGATTTTAAATTTTTTAAAATTAAAATTTTCTGACTATGGAGAAAATAAATAGATGTTTAAAAGGTAAAAGAAAAGTACTGGAGCTAGAGAAAATGAATGAGATTGAAACATAATAAAAAATAGGGACAAATTCGAAACGTAGATAAAAGACGCCACGTGGAGTGTACTATTGTGTGCGTTGTACAAACGTTGTGGCCCTTGCAGGCCAGGTAATCGTGTGGAGCAAGGAAGTTTCCTGTGGGCCCCATAGTTTTATCAGCGTGGGGCCCACACAATTGTGTAGATCTGCGACTCTGATTGGAGGGTACATTTACGTTATGGTGGAGATATGCTCACAAGAAACATGATAGGCGAAATCTGAAAGGGTGAACTAAAGCCGCATCATAAGACTACGTGTTAAAAGCTGTGCATGCATTCACCGGTTCAATAAAGTGAATCAAATTCCAACAACTACAATACAAAACTTGTTTCATGGTCTGTGCTTAAACTAAAGTTGTTGGTTATGTCTGAATAAAAATATTTTATTAAAAATAATAATTACAATAAGAATTTAATAATAGTATTATTAATAGGTTTTCTTTTTGCAGTCTTTTTAACTTTTTTTTCTAGTCAAACTTCCCTTTTTGGTCCAAGAAATTTTGCAAATGTAGACCTTTGATTTCTATAAAATTTTAGTAACATATTTCACCTTCTAATTTTCTAAAATTATCTAAAATTAAGCAATTGATGAAATAATAACAGTGAATCAAAATTTTATGTTAGAGGGTGATAATAACGTATGTATTAATATACTATTTTGTATCATTCTCTATATTATTAACTAAAATTTATTTTAAAAAATTATTAATTTCACTCATAAACCGAGAAATAAAATCCATATAATTTTATGATTTTTAACAAATTTTTCTAGGGTAGAAATGGACTTTTTATATAAATTAATTTAGATATGATATATTACTCAACCTATGTAAATAATATTAATTTAGAAAGAGTGGTACTTTTTATATTAATATTGACTACTAATTACCATCATCATATTCTTAATTTCACAATTGCATTATTGCATCCTATTTGTCAAGATTATTAATTCATCATCTATTAACTTCGTGCACACGTGCGTCATTTTCTTGTGAACACAAATACTATAACCCTAACCGATGGAAATATATATATATTTTGAATAGTTAATAGTTATGACATGTGAAGTTCTAAATTATGATTAAGATACTGAAAGTGTTGCCTAACTACAAGCATGTCATTATTCGTTTGGACCTTTCATCACTTTTAATGGATTCTCCTTTTGGATAATCATTTCTTCACAGTGAATTTTAATTCTCTTTTCCGTGATTGCCTGTAATTGTTCTAATAATGAAAAATTAATCAACACTTAGAAATATATGATTCTCTTTTTCGATGGTATGAATAGAATTTTTATTTTTTTTATTTTTTGTAATGCTCACTTAGTTTTGGCACATAATGAAAACACTCACTACAACAAAAATCACTTTAGACAACAACATAAAATTATGATATAAATTATAAAAACCGTGGTCTAAAGATTAGACCACCATTTTTTAGGCGTGGTATAGGTGAGTGTAGCTATAGGTAATAGACAACGGTTTTTAGTATGACAATATTTTTAAAATCGTTGCTTAAAATTCTCACAATAAACAACAATTTTACATGTTGATTTTATACCTTACCTATATTTTTAGACCACATTTTTACTAATTTTGCCCACATAGTTTAAAGCAACAATTATATAATCATGGACTTTCATGATATGATATTTATACATCATTTATAAAAATGTTGTTTATTATATGTTTAGGCTACATTTATTTAGCCGTTATCTATTTTAGTGTGGTCTAAACTATAAATTGTTGTAGTGACTTTAAATCACTAATTACTAAAAATTTATGGACCGATTCACATATTAGAAACAAAATTATAGCGAATTTAAGGTAAGCGAAAGATATTTATTTTCGTAATCTTTTAAGAAAAATAAATTTATATAATTCAATTAAAACGTCATTTAAACTTCAAATTATTTGTTTAGTTACCATGTTTTGTATGTGAAAGGTAACGTCCAATTTAATAAGATTCACTTACTAATTTAAAGCGTTATATAATTGATAAAAAAAACATAAACCAACTATTACAAAATGTATTTGCAAATCTTCCATGAAAAAAAAATAAAAAAATAAACTTTTGAACTTGATTAAGGATGGTAGGGGACCCGTTTTCTTATACTTCAATATTAATTTTAATTAATTTTTATAAAGTAATAAAAAAAATACGTAAAGGAAACATAATATTATCAAATATTCAATATTAGGAGGATGATGGTTTCTTCGATATCAAATACTTTGAAATAAATTATAATTATTTACATTTTAGATTAAAATCCCAAATAAAATTTCATGAGAACCAAAACATCTATTAAATTTGCAAACATTAATGAAACCTAGATGATAAAATTTAAAATTATTTTTTCAAAAATATAAAAGGAAAACAAATATTCAAATTAAAATATATTTTAAATGTTTGTTTACTTCAATTTTTTAAATTCTAATAAATCTCTTTTTTATACATTAATAAAAGTTATAATACATCACTTGATCAAAATGACGCAAAAAATAAATAATAAACATAATAATAAAATTTTGACATAGATTTTGTATCTTTTGAACTCCGATATATGTTGGATGGTGATAAAAAAATATCCATGACAATTACATTAAATTTTTATATTGTAGTCAATAAAAGTTATTTGTAGAATTATAGTGAAAAAATAAATTACAGTATGATTGATAATGAGTTAGAAAATAAAAAAATAATTAGATAAAATATATCGAAATAGTATTCTATATGATGAAAATAAACAACAAATAAAAATATATAAAAAATTAACAAATGTGTGTCTTAAATACAATTTGAGAGACTATTGAAAGAAATCACACAAAGAAAAACAAATATATAATTAAGGGTACGATAAGATAAAAAAAATACCTTAGAGATTTAAGAAAACTTTTCAAATATCAACATATCATATATACTCGATGGTTGAGAAATAACGAAAATTGTTTTAGTGAAATAAAAGAGTTCTTCAAAAGAAACAAAAATGAATAATAATAAGTAAATAATATTTTTTTTCCAATATTACTAGTAGATGAAAGGTTTACGCTATTAAACACTTAAATTGAGAGTATTCAACATTCTCATGTTAAAGAAAAATATATAATAAATAAAAATATTAAAAAATAATAGAAATATTCAAACATGAGACATAATTTTTTTTTAATTAACATACATCATTTTAACATAATTACATAAATGTTATGATAAGATGAAAAATATATTGGAAATGCGAATGAATTTTATGACAAACCAAATAATTAAAAGAAATAAAAAATAGAAAGTATATATATATATATATATATATATATATGGTTACTTAATTAATTGTTTAATAATTTAAATGAGGAGGGAGATGTGGCAGGGACGAGTATTATGGCGGGGATGAGTATTATGACGGGGATATGTACATCCCCATACCCATCTCTATACCTAATTGAAAAAGTCAGAGATTCTTCATACTCATATCCATACCTAGTCAATGCTGGGATTCTCCGACAAAACAGGGACGAGTTCGGACAATACCCACGGGGCCAGATTTATTTGCCATATCTATACTTTATCAACTATGAGATTTATATAATACAATAATTATATACCTAAGCAATAACTACTTTCTCTAGGAAGAGCATCACCAGTCTTATTGTTTCACACTCTCATACCTACACTATCATGTGCTCATGTATAACATATGATCATAGCATGTGTATAAACCATAACACAACAGACAATAGGATAAACTAGTGTAATTATAAGAGACCATACAAATTCTAAGTTTTCTCATAATCGTAATAATTTCTCATTATCATAACCAACTAAACATATATACAATAATCAAATATCTACACCGAAACTTGCCCTCCCTAGCATAGATATGAAATCACAATCCACTGGCTCTCAAGACTTAGACATTTACTTTGAGTAGATTCAAAGATTCCACATTTATCATCTCTCACCCCTGCCTCACAACATCTCTTCCACTCAGCATGATAGGGTAAATTCTATATTTGAGAGTTTGATCTATCGAAACTCCATATATAAACCTCATATATTCTCACAACTAGATATTTTCCTCTATGTGAGTAGGATGCTAGTAAAGTCAAGATAATCTCTATACGAAATTTCTCTCAATACACCACCTAACATCACATCAATGTAGTACTCCTTCTTTAGGAGTCACTGCATTCACTACATTACAACATAGCTCAATATCACATTTTTATATAAACTTAAATCACCACACCTTGTCTCATATATATATATATATATATATATGTATATATATATATATATGTATATATATATACATATATATATATATATATACATATATATATATATATGTGTGTGTGTGTGTGTGTGTGTATTTTACCTCAATCTATACTCATCACATATCATCAATCACATATTTTTTATTTCAATTGAAATGTTAATAGTTCATAATTTATTTTTTATTGAAAATCACTTGTTTCTTCTATGTGTTTCTTCCATATACGACTAATATCTTTCCGAGAAAAACTTATATGTTTTTCATGTCTTCATATACTTATGATCTACTTAAGGTCTTCAAAGTTAGTTCATTTTCTATAGATCTATTAGTTTATTTTCCTTGATATGTGAAAATGATAGTTTGAACTAAGAAAATTCCTATTTTGAAGGTATATTATTTCATTCCATGTTGTAGTTGATGGTGACATATGTACTCTATTCACATATAAGGCATGATTTGTGGTTAATAATATTGTACCCACTCAAGTTATCATATGTTTGGAAAGTCATTAATGTATAAAATAACATGATCATAACTTAAAAAGAGTCACATGTGTACCATCAAATACATCAGCACATTTCTCCGATAACATCTCCAAATCTTCAACCAATAGGCTTAAATATGCATTAATGTTATCTATTGGTTGTCCCAAACTCGAGATCATAAAAGATAACATCACAAGGTTATGCTTCATGCAAAACCATTGATAATATTAATTTTCACCATTATATAAGTCATTTTAACTTATAAAACCAACTTTTCTTCAGTTTTTATCTTACTTTAGTCCTCATTTTTATATTTGTAAGTAGTTGGATATTGGTTATTCTCATCTAATTATATCATTAACCCTATTATTTTTTGTTTGATAATTGAACAACACGCCCTTGGCCAAGCGAAGCAAATTGGAATACAAGTAAGTGCTGGTAGAAGGTCAAATTGGAATTTTTAAATAATCACCTACATTGTGTACCACTTGAATCCAGCCCAACGCTATAAAGCCAAAGAGGAAAATTCACCATTAGGACTAAGCACCACTAATCTAGACTTAGATAAAGACCTCATTTCTTGCCTTTGAGTGCATGCGTCCAACATAGGATGACTTGCATTGAGCACTAGTTGAACAAAGAATTATGTTTGTATTGAGGCACCAAGTTTAGAGTATTTGACACTAGGCATTGCTTTTGCTTATGCGACACTTTTGGCTTACTTCTTATCACTTTTCGAAAGTAATAAGGCTTTTTATGTGGTTCTAAAGAGGTAAACAAGTTTTGGAGGTTGTGGGCAGTCAAGGTTCCTTAAAGAGCTCCATTCTCTTCCTTGGATCTTCATCTTCTTTCATTGTTCACCTTTTTCTTTCAAGCTCATGACAACGAATAACATAAAATCATTTTGTTGGAGTTAAATGTAACAAATTAAACTCTCGTGTAATTGCTATTGTTTATCTTTATATATATGTTTCCATTCAATGTTAATATTTTGTTTCTATGCTTAATCCTTAAAACTTGATCATCCATAACTTGATATTTGATTTATTGGGAAGTGGGAAATATCTTTTGCAATTTAGAACCAAAGAAAAGTATATGAAGCTAAGCTTACATCTAGGAATGAAGTTTGACTCATTAGTTGTTTTAAACCCTTGTTGTGAAAACAAGTTTTTTTTATTAAGTGTTCAAGGAATTGACTTTAATAAGGAAATATAAGCTTATTTTACTAAGAAATTAGGGTTGGAGCAAACTTCTAGGTTAACTAACATTAAATGGAGAGAAGTTGAGTGATTATATGAAGTTTAACCTAAATAATAACTTATCATTTCTAATTTATTATGCATTCTAAGTATTCAACAAAATCCAAAAACGAGATTTATTTGTTTTTACATACTTTTAATTCCTTAAACATCAACACAATTTATTGAAATATTATTTTATCTAAATTATTTGTTGATTGCAATTATTGTCATATATTGCACAAGTTCTTTGGGAGAACAATAATTACTTTCTACTTGCTATGTGATTGGCACACTATCATTGAACAAATCGTACTAACAACCACAAAGGTAAGTTGTGAATCACTAACAATAAAGATCATGGACTATGTTTATTGCATAAGTTTTCATATGAAGTCATTCCATCTATAGTAAGTCCAAGCCTATTGTTTTTTCATTCATTGTCAAAATTTAGGAGCATGAAATCAATTGTCTTCCATTGCAAACAATCTTTTGAATACCTTAAATGACCATTACAATTATGTCATTTACATATCATCTAATCAGTTTTGTATCATTTTCATTGCTGAACAATTGTTTCAACCCCTAAACTATAGGAAGATACCATAGCACTTTTACAAGATACCTTTCCTAACATCAAATTCCAAATCACCATTGTAAAATCCCACACTATGGATGTTGATGTAATTTATCACATTTTTTCCTCTACAATGTATAATTGTTTAACATGCATGGATTCTTTTACGCTTCATACCATCAAACACACTATCTTTTTTGTCTCATAATTGTCTATCAACATGTTGCATTTAAGAAGCATACCAGTCCCAAAGATTTTATCAATCCATTAATTTCTTGTCTTCACATTCAACATTTTTAATATTGTTGACAAACACTAGAGATTAGGGATCTTACATATTGAGGTTTCTTTACATCAGTGCATAAATTATCATATATACATGAAGTTAGAAAACATAATATATATTCAACATTATGAATTATTTCTTTTAGTCGATTATTCATGTTTAAATCAACTTATTATTCTTTATTTGAGACACATGTACATTTGAAATGTCTATTAATTCATGATGTCATGCTCAATTTGTGTGACATTTTAAGAAATTATAACATGGAACATGCCCTTGTATAACCTAAATGAGTAGTCTTAACTCATTCAAACAATTAGCATGATATAATAAAATGTTCTATTATTATTAGCATTATTATTATTATTATTATTATTATTATTATTATTATTATTATTATTATTATTATTATTATTATTATCTAACAGGTTATTTTTGCAAATTTGAGAATTTTTTTCTTTTCTATCCTATGAGTATCAATTGCATCAATTGTGTGTATATATAATTGATCCATGAATATATATATATATATATATATATATATATATATATATATATATATATTATAAGACATAACAAAACATATAAGAATATTTATACATTAATAAATATACTTATATACACTTGAAATATATGAAGTTACTTAATTTTGTTAGATTAGGTAAATTGAGATTTTGATACTTTATCTTATATTCTTATTTGGAGAAACTTATTTAACACTACTAGATTTTTTTTCATATTATTTGAGATTTTTTTTTATAAATTTATTAAAAGAAATTGCAAGAAAAAACTTTGTTTTTGCATTTTTTTTCTAAAAATTTTAATTAACAGATAATTCCTTCGTGTATAATTATTTTTTACAAAATTATAAAATTTATAAGTATTTTCTACAATTTTTTCTCTAAAAGTGTTATATACAAAATATTTTAAAAAATAGTTAGTAACAATTTCTTATAAATTTTTTTTCATAACAAAATTGCAAGTATTTCTTAGGAAAAAAAAAATCCCAAAGCCAATTGACAAAAAAGTGAGTTTTTTTAGTGTGAATGATAAATTAATGATACATTACTTTAATTTTTAAAAGTGCATATCTTCTATCCTTGTCTATTTCATTTCATTTTATTTTTGCTATTTATTTTTCTTAACTTAATAGATTCCTTCAATATTCTTGGTTGATTTGTTCAGTTCAAATCTTTCTTAAAAATTAATAGATCTTTCGAATCTTAAAGAAAAACTCATTAAATTATCTTATACTAAAACAAATATTTAATTTAAATTGAAAAACACAAATATTAAAACTTCCCAACCATTTAAAATGGTACTATTACATTAATCCAATCTAATCCATCCCATGGTTTCATAAAAGTTATAATATAAGAATTAAAATAAACTTTTGATTGCAGACTAAACTAATCAGACCGTCACTTAAGGATATCATAAAGCACTTAACAATTGACACTGTTATTTTCCCATTAACTACTATTAAAGACTAATTGGCTTTCCAAAATCTAATTTGATATTTTATTTTTCTCAATACAAAAATTAATAGAAATCAAAATAGAAAAGCAAAACATAAAAAAATTATCATAATGTCGTAAAATGTCAGATAAGAAACAGCAAAATAAGAAGCTGTTCTTATTTTAAAGTGATGGCAGACTATGTTAGAAGAATAGCAGGCATGCAGTGATGATGGTGCCCAGCTAACACTTGACAGATACATCAAGTTTGTTTGGATTCTCCATAAAACATTTTAAAAAATATTTTTTCATGATAGTTTAAATTATTTTATCTACAAATTAATACATAAAAATAGAGAAATTATGTGATTGTTTTTACAAATTAACTTATATATATATATATATATATATATATATATATATATATAAATTGTTTCAAGAAAATTCTCCATAAACATTTCTAGAAAAAAAAATAAAAGCTATAAAGTAAAAAATAAAATTGCCTTTTTTATAACTAAAACGAGTTTTTTCAAGTTAAAAATTAGAGTTTTAGAGAAATTAAGAGGGCTTAATTATGGAATTTTAATTTTTTTAAAAATAAAAATAAAAATTTATTGTTTTAGTTATTTGAAATAATTTTTTATTTTTTAAAATTTTTTCATCTCACATTACTAAAATTTTTCATATTACATGAGATTTTTCTTATAAATTTATTAAAAAAATTTGTAAGAAAATATCTTTTCCTGCTATTCTTTCTAAGAATCTTAATTGACATATAATTTCTTGGTGAGTAATTACTTTTCAAAAAATTATAAAATTCATAAGTATTTCTTACAAAATTTGTTACGAAAAGTGATTTATAAAAAATATTTTGAAAAAAAAATCAACAATAATTTCCTGTAAATTTTTTTTCATAACAAAATTTATAAGTATTTTTTTAACAAAATTTTAAAATAAAATTGACGAACAATATAAGATTTTTTTAGTATTGTAACTATTTATTTTATTCTAGAAAAAATTTAATTCACCAAAATAAATAAATAATTTATTTTAAATTATTTCATTAAAATACAAATAAAAGTATTTGCATTAATTTTTTCAATAAGGCCTAACCCATCTCACTAATCCTAACTCTTTCGGTTTATGAAGCTGGAAAGAAGTATGCAAATTGAGATGAAACACTTTGGGCCATATCTGATAAAAGGGTTCAGCTTTTCTTTGGCACTTACCATGATTTTCTATGGAACTTTTTTATATGGTAGGATATCAGAAAAGAATTTTGGATGAATTTCAATACAATGTTTGTCACTGATTTATTCTATTTTTTGTTTTCTTTTTCCACTGCAATTCTTTTCTCACACTTTTTTCATATAGGTCTATTTTTTTTCCATAAATATACATCATTGCTCAAAGTAACAATAAACTAATTAAAAAACTACAACATATCAAAGTAAAGTATATGTGGTACGTTTTGTTACAGAGTAACATGTATATTTAAAAGGATTCCCTAATTAATGTATTTCTAAAAGTGAATTATTGGAAAATATTGATCTGAAATCTTGATATCCAAGGCAGCACAAACCAAAGAGTAGCAATAAAAGCAGGGTAGAAATAAGTAATTTGAGAAATAGGGTGGTACAATAAGAAAATAAGGACGTGAAAAAAGAAATTGGCTATATTATAGCCTGCTTGAACTTAGCCCATTGTGAAAAGCCTTTTTCAGATCACCAAGAGGATGGTTCCCATCATTTTTAGGTAGCTTCTTCTTGCACCCTACATTTTCCTTCCTGCACCCTCACATTTTTCATAATCCCCATAATTCCCCATTTGACCTTGACTCGGATAATCACTTTTCCCTTTGCACAGCCTCTTACACCTCCTTCCCTGCAATTTCTCCTCTCCACCTGTGTTGAGTGTGGACCTCCCTTCCTATAGGTCCATTGTTCGTGACCTCCATTGACGTTTCTGCACCTCCACTGTTCGTCCACCTCCATTGTTCTGGTCTATCGGAATCTGCGGCAGGGGGTGTTGATAGGATCAAGAGAGGCATTCTGGAAATGGTCTTTAAGTGGAAATAAAAAAGGAAATTTTTTTTGGTTTGGTCCTTATCTAGTTTCAATATTTAATTAGATCACAATTTTTTGTTAATTTTGATAAATTTGGTCTTTTTTACTAACGACATCTGAATAGCTAATGTCTCTTAATAGAGCTGTCGAGATGGGTTGGAACTCGCGAGTCAAACCGGCTCACCATAGGTTTGGGTTGAACTAAAAATTTTGTACAAATTTTAATATGGGTTAATTTTTGACTTAACCCACTTAGAACTTGACTCATCCGGGTTAAATCTGTGATGAGCCGAGTTGGCTCACCAACCCACAAATACAGGATCCCACAAGTGTTTTTTATTATGTTGGGCTTTGCATTTGAGTCAGGTTAGGTTGCTTTTTTTAGCCAGCACATTGATATTTTTGTGATTTTGGTTTGTAGATGGAGTTTAACATCTTTTTTTGGATTGCATTTGGATTCTATTGAAGTTGACTTATATTTTAATCAAAATTATAATTTAGTTTTGTTGAGATTGAAAAAAAAATTATTTTTTTTTAATTAAGTGAGCTACTAAGTCAACCTGTTTAACCCATCAACCCGTTGTGGGCCGAGCCGTATTCAAATTTTTTGGCTTGCTAATAAGTGAGTAGGGTTGGGTTGGCTCACTAAGTAGCCAACCCGTGGTGGGTCGAGTCGGATCAGACTAGGTTATCTATTTTGACAACTCTACCTTTGAACTTTGCACGTGATTTTTTTTATTTTTATAATTTTTACTATTTTTTTAATTTAAAACAAATTGTTTATGTGTCGATATCAATTTCACATGTCAGCTCGTGATTGTGTCATTTTCTTTTGTTCAGTTCGATCTATGTATTCATTATTTTTGTTTAATTCAGTACCATTTTTTGTTAAAAAAAAATAGTTTTATCATTTTCAAATCAAGACCAAATTTAATTTTTATATAAATGTTATATTAATATTTTTATTAATTATTTTTTAAATTCAATTATAAATTAATAGATTTAATTATAAATTTAGTATAGTTCTTATATTCAATTATTAAATAGAATATACTTTACAAATTAGAAACATTAAATTTAAGTTTTACTTGAAATTTAAAAATATTAAAAATATTACATTTGTGTTTTACTAATAGCTATATTCTATTAAATAATCGAATATAAGAATTATATTTAATTTGTAAATAAATCTAATAATTTATAATTGGATTTCATAAATAATCAATAAAAATGTTAATTTTAATAAAAATATTTGTATAATATTTATATAAAAATTGTTCTATTTTAATAAAAGTTGAGACTGAATTTAATAAAAATAACGAATATATGAAAATAAGGGACCAAGAAAGCATTTAAACCTAAAAAAAAAGCATTTTTGAGTGTGTATTCCGATATAGTAGTCCTAGATCTGGTGAGTCTCGTTCAAACATTTTGTTCGGTTGATGAGGAAATATACTAGATTGTCCAATTCGTTTTTGTTTTCTCAGATTCAATGGTAAGTTTTAGAGTTTCTATTTCGACATAGTGAATGGTGTCATCACCAAAGTGACGAATCCAGTTAAGTTTCCTCGGATCAGGGAGTATGTTCCGGAGTTTATGTTCTAGCTTAGTAAAAGATGTCATTAACAGTGTAATGAATCTAGTTAGGCTTCTCCAGATCCTTTACCCTCTTCACCTAACATTGATGGAAGAAACCCATTGTTTTTGCCCAAATTCGTTTAGAAGACAAATTGGCATTACCAAGGTTCTTAAGCCACAAACAAACAAATAAACACATTGGTAACATCCAAGAACTAAGGTCCCCAAGCCACACAATTGTGAGGAAGGATTGAAGGGTTTAAAAAGCCTTGATGATCTCTTAAGCACTACAGATAGTGAAATCTCCTCCATTTTCAACATTGGCAACCTTCACCTTAATTTCTTCCATCGTAGAGCAAACCTCCAAGACCTAACACCAAGCCCCTTCTCTAAGAGGTCAAGCTCAAGCCAAAGGCGTTGGTGTACTTGGCAACACCATCTGCAAGTAACTTCACAAGCTTATTCTCTAAGAAAGTTTTGGCCCATGAGTTTACCATAAAGGGTTCATTCACTGCAAAAATCAAAGCAAACTTCAAATTAGCCACTTAATAAATTGTTTATCTTCAACACTTTGGTTACTTGCATCATGAACACAATTTAAATCATTATTTACCAAGTCCTTGTGATAAAGTACTCTACAATTCAATCTATATAATAGAAGAAGAAGAGTAAATAACCAAGGTCATTTGTTCATCATAGATGTAATGTTCTTTAAATTTTAGTTATTGAATGTAATGTGTGAATTGTGACAATATGTATGATATACTTCTACTTAGCATTTAGGAATAGTAGTGTGATCGGTGTCGTATCCGAACAAATAAATAGTTTTAAATGTAGTACTTATGAGATCTTCTCAAGGTTGTATCCTAGTGACCAATGTTCTCAATCAAAGGTTCTAAACACAACACAAAGGGAGTGTTTTATGGCAAATTCAAAAAGTAACTCAGATTCAATACAATAGCAAAAACATAATCGATCAAACATGATTAAAAATGTATTGACTCCCTACTTTCACTACAAGAAAACCAAGAAACAGTGACCAAAAATTCAGTCACTAAATGAATAAAACCGGTCACTGTTTTGTTCGTCATTGATTTATAGTGACCGAATTAGCGACTAAATAAGTGACAGAAATAGTGACTGAATCTATGATCGAATTTGTGACCGAATCTATAACCAAATCTGTGACCGAATCTGCAAAACACAGATACTCAATCTGCAAATCATGCATTAACAGAATAGTTCAGTAAAACACAAATTGAAGACGAAGAGCAAGAACCCATAATCTGAACACAACAAAACCTCAAAGCTTACGCATTATTTTTGGGGAATCAATACATAGTTCTCCATGAATGTGGAAGTGCAACTCAATACAAAATGAAAATACATGATAAAAGCAAGAGAAAGAAATGGATGAACTAGTGATGAAGAACATACATAAATAGGTATTGTTCTGGAATACAAAAAACATGAATACAATATATCAAGTTAGAGAATGTTTTCTGTTTTCAAAAGTAAAACCCTATATGGGAGCTCTCTCCATGTGGTCACATCAACCACACAACTAAACCCTGAGTTTCTGATCTTGAGCCCCTTCAAATGTGCAGATATTGGCCAATATAACAAAAAAAAAAAAGAAAAGGCACTCTTCTTCAGTAAAGCTAATGTGGAAAAAGAGTTCAAGCAACAATGCTGACGTGGCAAAACTTCTTCAGTCCAAGAAACTGTCCAAGCCCAATTTCACACTAATCTTGAAAAATAATAATTAAGCAAAAATTAGACAAGTAAATTCAAAATAATTAAAATTTGAATTACTAGCTTAATAAAGCCCAATTAATGAAAATGCACTAATAAAAGACAATTAGGCACGAATGGACACTCAAGATCGGTATAGAAAACTAAGAAAATAAATAATAGCTCATCAATTTATCCGCCTGCAATGATCATATGTTATATGTAAGCAAAGGATAGTACATGTAAGAGGGTTGAGAATTACTGAGATTGTAGATGGATGGTTAGAGTAGTCTTGCATAGGTATATAGTTTTTGTATTGTATAGATCTACTCTATTTGTTGAAAAATTTATATATTATAAGAAATTTATCTTGAGTTTCAAGGGGACCATAAATACATATTATATGCTTATGGGTTTGTTATTTCTTAATACCTAATTTGAATATTTGAGTTAGTAGTGTAAATATGTTAAATTGGGATGTTATAAACTTCACTATAGAAGTCAATTTTGTGAGGTTGAATATGCATATACTCACTAACTAAGATGGTATTAGAGCTTATTCTATTAACATTCATGGGATTACTGTGTCACTCACAACTAGGGTTTCAATTATATCATCTAAAAGTATTTAATTTCACACCCAAGTTGTTCATTCTTTAGTGTGAAGGAATATATTGAAGATCCCGCGTTAACTAGATATATGATCAAAATTATAGTATATCAATGCAAATATTAATTTACAAACCGATTTTAGAAGCACTACAAGAAAATTCTTAATTAGAAACTAATTTTATAAACAAAAATTGTTAGTCACTATAGTGACTAATTTATATACCAATTTACAAAATTAAAAATTATTGGTTACTAAAATAATCACTATTATAAATAAAAAATTATAATTAGTCACTAAATTGATAACTAATTAATTAGAGACTAATTTAAAAACTAATTCATTTTGGTAGTCAAAACCTAGGTAGCTAATTTCTAGTGACCAATTTTTTTTGATAGTCAAACCATGTAACTAATTTTAAAGATCAATTTAGTGACCAATTATAATTTTTTATTCATAATAGTGACTATTTTAATAACCAATAACTTTTAGTTCTGCAAATTGATATCTAAATTGGTTACTATAGTTATTAATAATTATTGGTCACTAAAATGGAGCACTATTTAGAAGTTTTTTTTTATAGTGAAAGTTGAGTTAGACATAAATTCATTTATTTATTAGGATAAGTATTTTTGTGACCCTTAGTTAACAAGAGGAAGAGTAACTTGAGCATTGATCCAACTAAACTAGGCATCACAATTCAGAACATGCAGCTGTTACATGGTGGGTTATTTACACAACTTTAAGAAGTGCCCTCATTTTGGGCTTCTTCCAAGGATGCATTTCAGTTTCGATTTGAAAGTTCAGCACTTGCGTGTGAAATTTTGCAAACTCCTTGATGCATTAAAGAAGCTTGTCAAGTTTATAGAAGTGGACATTGAACTGAGTTAATCCAAGTCCAAAAATAGGGTTATTTGGACTCACTCATTTACTATGTTTTTAAAGCTAATTGGGTTTGAGTTATTAGTGATTATTACAGTCAAATACATGCTAGGGAGGCTTTATATGGTGTAGGTGATGACAATAGATGAACAGGTTTATCATCCCTAAATCACTTCAGTAATTAATCAACTACTTCTTGGATAAAACTAATTTTTATAACATATAGTACTCACAAAGCCTTCTTGTGGTGTTACATGTGCTATAAATGCAATAATGATAAGCTTAGTTAATTTAATTACTTCCAAAATCACTATGTCTAAATTTTATGTCTTCCACGAATTTTAGATCCAGCTTGAGTTTACTGCCTAAATTATTAATTTGCAAAATTAGCTTAGCAAAAATCTGCTTCAAGACTTGAGGGTTTATTATTTATTATGAGCTAAATTTAAATAACTCAATGAAAACTTGCTTGAAAATTAAATACATTTCAACTTTCAACACAACTTGAAGCTCTCCTTTTTAATTAAAAAAAAAATCAACTAAAAGAGCAAATGATTAAAAAATAAAGCACTAATTATATTAATTTAAAAATAAGAATAATAATATTAAGACAGATTTCCATTTTCAACATAATTTCAAAGTTAAATTTATAATTGAGGAAAATAACAAGCGATTAAAAAGGGAAAAATAGATTCAAAATATATACATTAACTTTTTTTGTATCATCACACAAATTACGTGGTGGTCGGTGACCGTTAGAAAACTTCATTGTGTCTGGAAAAAAACATGCCCTAGTCATTACAAGGAAAGTTTTATGATATCAATTAAAGTCCTGTTTTTCTAAACTGAAAATTTATGACAACTATTATAAACAATAATGCTGACTCATGATGTCTTAATCAATATTTTGCATATAAATATGAACCGATTGTGCTTGGAGCAGTCACATCTGGTCACTGTTTCTAATACCAAACCATTCACTCTGCACTTTTTCTTTGTCTCGTTTTTTCTCTTTCTTTTTTTCTTCGTCACCTTCTCTCAAATTCGCAAGCTCTCTCCGGCTGGCACCACCATTTTCACTTCACACCCTTCTCGCTCTCCGCAGTTTGCTTTGCTACTCTGCAGTACGGTTTTTTCTTCTTCAAATAACTGATCTTCTTTTTTACTTTCATTAGTAAAACCAGTTTTGCTACCACTTCACACAAATTCTTGTTGCTCAAAGTACGATAACGTTAACGTAAACGGTGCATGGCTTCTGATTCGGTTCTAGGGCTTCGTTCTCGTTCTTGAAACCTGAACATGGAAGCATTCACCCGACAACATTCTTAATCACCATCGAATTGGCAGCTTGGTGGTGTTATGATTTCGTAGTTTTGCCTGAATCCTCATGTTTTGCTTGTTTTCAATGGTTTTGACCGTTTTTGTTGATGTTATTGATTGGTTATCTGTGATTGTAGGAACGTACGTAGTCAATGCTGTTTATTTGCCGTTTTGTTTTGGGTTTCTTTTAGTAAGGTTTATCTAAAATAAAAATGAAAATTTCGTTCTGTTTGACCAATTATACACACATCTCCAATAACAGCATTTTTTTCAGTGAATTGTTGTCACTATTCTCAAAATTTGTTTCTGACAACAGCACTGCATTCCTAGGATTCATTTAAGGAATGCAGAAGCAGTCCAGCATCTGCATTTATTCAGTTTAAAAATTATTCTAGCTTGTTGGTTTATCTCTTAAAGTTGTTCTTTTGTTGAGAACATAAACATCATAGGGTAATGATTTGATCTCTGTGACTTGATCCTGTGCTTGAGATTATAAGCTTATATCGTAGTTAACTTGCTAGAGTTGTAAATTCCTTTGATGAATTTTGGTTTCTGTGTGGTGTACTTTGGTTACGAATTTATGTGATGTTCTTTCTTCTAGCTTACGAAATCTCTTTGGCAGAACATGAGTTGTGCAAGATCGAATAAGAGACCCCTTCGAACTGAAGATTCAAAAGCTGATTCAAAGATTTTGCTCGCGAAACCTGAGAAACATCATAAGAAAATGAAGGAAAACGATGGAATCGATACTGTAAGTTACTTCTTTTCCGTTTTTTTTCACTGACAATTTTAATTTGATTTAAGTCACACGTTTTCCTTGTCCTAATTTCCCTAAACTGTGTTTTCATTTTCTGCATTAAGCCACTGTGATGTTCGGGGTCACTGACAGTTCATGCTATTTTGTTGTTTCAACTCCTGCTCAAACTTTGATATGATTTTTATAAATTTTGAAGAACTTTTTACAATTGTATTTTTTAAGCAAAAGATGCGTGGCATGGTGGAGGGACGTGGTGAAAGATCCGATTGCAGCAAGCGAAATTGTATCATGAAGGAGAAAATTTCTGAACTTTTGGCGATAACAGGTGGAAAAGCTCAAGAAAAAATTGAGAAAACTCATACCAGTGATGCTGTAAGTTAATTTCTATTAGTTCCTTTTCTTATGAGAATTATTACAGCACTTTGTGTTCTCCTTTTTTGTTGAATTTACTTTTGGTTCTTCACTATTTATTCTTAGTCTTTCTGTTTCCTGACTCTTACGTCCATAACATCATCTCAGCCACTAAGGAAACCATTAAGGTTTGGAAAGGCTTCATCAACAATGGCAAGGCCTAAAGGTGGGCGGGTTCTTGATATGGCTTGGGAATGGAATTCTTTGAGAGATGTAAACAACAAGAGTGTTGTGACATGTGACTTTTGTCTGAAAACAACAACAGGGGGAATAACAAGGGCGAAAGAACATCAAATGGGGCTGAAGGGTGATATTAATTCTTGTAAGAAAATTCCACCCGAAATCAGGCTCAAACTTAGGGGAGCTTATGAAAACCAAAAAACCAGTAAAAGAGATGCTTGTGCTAAGAAGGTAAGGGTTAGCATTGCCAAGTTCTTCTGTGAAAATGGAATTTCATTTAAGGCTGCACGCTCTAAAAGCTTCAAGAAAATGATTGAAGCTATTGGAGATTATGGAAAAGAGTTGAGTGCTCCAGAATACCCTGAGTTGAAGGTTCGTTTACTGAAAAAGGAATTAGAGGAAACTGAGAATAAATGTTCTGTGAAGAAGTCTGATGCATCTGGAGTCAACACACCACACACAGTACCCACTGTCACTGCTCCTATTGAAGAGAAGAAGGAGGAAAAACATGAAGAGAAGTTAGTGAATGAAATGACCAAGCCTAAGGTGACTAAGGTGTATGTAAGGAGGAAAAACATGGTGAAAACGTTGGATGATACAACCAACCAAGTTCAGGTGAGAGAGATTGGTAATAAAGTTGCAAGCTAGTGATAATGGTGGTGGAGGAAATCATTGGCCAGGTTGGCTAGAATATGAAACTGGGATCGTAGGAGATACCATGAATGATAACAAGTTTGTGTTTTGTCTTGTTGTTTTCTTTTTGTTTCTAGGTCGTGTATCCTTGTTTAGGTCCATTTGTGCGTAAATTAATGTTGTTTAGTGTCTTTTGTCATTCAACTTCGAAGTTTAAAGCTTTCTTTAATGTGTAATGTGTAAGAATTTAGTTTAGACGTGGCATATGGAAAGTTTAATCTGTCATCAATGTCAAATTTGGTAATTATATGTCTTAAATTCTCTATCACAATGACCTTTATATACATGTTATGCATTAACATAGATGAGAAAATAAAAATTAAAACTATTTTGTAACTACCGAACTTTGAAAAATTCCATTCAACATATAATGTTGAAACCACCACAAATTTATAAGCCAAATTTATAAGCCCTGTATCGTTCTTCAAGATTATAAAACCACCAAAATCGCATTCTAATATAAATTAATTGAGCTTGACTTTCGCATATCTTATATTGAGAGAGAAATTTGGCCTTTTTTTCAATGCTACGAAGGTTTAACATTTTTGTACACTTCAACTTGTTTAGCGTACTCTTCCTTATTGTATTCTTTTAGCAATACTAAAAAATATATTAATTATAGAATAATGGAGTGCATCAACCTTTTAAACAGACTATACAAACCAAGACACAGAGATAAAAAAAAAAGAAAAGAAGACAAAAGTGTGTAGCCCTATATACCACGAGAATATATAAGTAAATCGGAGTTATGAGACACATTCATCCAAAATCCGCATATTTATTTTCGTTTTTCTGTCTTGTCTTAGGTCTAAATAGATAGAATACCAAATATTTTTTTATTTCTCCCTTGGAAGAATCTTTCTAATAATCAAAAGTGACAGTACGCACTGCAAGAATTTGTATAAGTAGCGATGGATTTTTACCTATGAGAATAAATTTGTTAATATATTCAAATTTATTGAAGATTTACGATAAGCTTTAGAATTTAATTATTGATAAATATTTTCGTGGATAATTAATTCATCGATAAAATTCGTTAATAAAACTTGTTGCTAAATTAGAATTTGTATTATAGAAAAATATTTTTCATCGATAATGTATCCGACGACCAATCTTGTTGATAAACTTTGTCTCTAATTTTTAAATCCTATTATCAACATTTTTTTTGTTTGTAAATTTGTTAGTGAAATGAGTGAAAAAAATTTCATCAAGTCTAGAGATTCTTTTTATATATTAAAGGGAGATCAATGAGAAGAAGAAAAGAAGGGGAGGAGAAAGAGGGGAAGGAGGAAAAATATTAAGAGAAAGAGGAAGAGGAGGTGTGGCGGTGGAGATACATTAATTGGTAGTGGTGGTGCGGCAGTAATGGCTGCAACGGTGTGGTGGTGGCTTGACGATAGTGACGACCAAAGTTGGACGACAAGGAAGAGGAGAAGGAAAAGGAAGAGGAAGAGGAGGAAGAAGAAGAGCTGGAGACAATTGATAATGTCCCTTTTTACATATTTTTTTGTGTTTATTGTCATTAATAAATAACTCTTTCCTAACTTTTATCTCGTTATATTATCAAGTTTAGTATGTTTTGTATTGTTTTGTGTTTTAGTTATTTTATGCTTATTTTTTCCTCTAATATCTATTTTGAGTGTGTTAAATAAGTTAATAGAAAGCATTTGTGATGGAGTAAAACAAACAAAAACTTAAGGGAGCATGTTTTGGACAACAAAAAATTGATTTTGAGCCAAATAGCCACGCCGAGCATCAAGGAATTGTACCTACCGCTACAAAGTCAGAAATGGAAATTAGCTGCAGAGCATCAGAGCGCCTGGCGATGGAGGAGTGCCGCCAAGCAGCGACTCTCTAGAGTTGCCAGTTTTGAAATTTTATTGATAGTGCTTGGCAGCACTAAGATGGTGCTAAGCATTGACCACGCGGACATGTAGAAAATGGGTATTTAAACATATTTATCATGAGGGTTTGGAAGATTCCTCATTTAGCACAATAGAAAAACACTTTTGGGTGCTTGGAGACCCTCTTTGAGGTTGTTAGGGGTGTTGGGAAGCTCTCTCACTCCTCTTTAAGTATTCTCCTCCGTTCATGGTGGTTTTCCCCCTTTTGGGGTTGGAGAGAAAGATGGGTTACGAATTGGAGATGGAAACGCGAATGGGAGGCGCAATTGGAGGATGGAGGAGTTGCCGAGAACCTTGGGGTTTGGTTTCCATCTCTTTCCTATTTCTTCTATTTGTAAACCCTATGTTCTCACCCATGGAGAGCTAGAACTTGTTGTTGAGATTAGATGTAATGAACATATTTCTCGTGTATTTTTGTGTTGTTAATATACATATGTTTTTCCACTTTATGGTTTTTGAGGTGTGGAAAATGTCTTTTGAACCTAAAACTGAAATTGAATACCTAATGGGCTAGGGATAGAACATGATTCATTAGTAATATTAAGACTTTTGAACTTAATGCATGATTTCACTTGTTAGGATTCAAGGAATTGAAACTTGATGAGTTAGCATAGGCTCAAAGTCTTTAGGAATATGATTTGAGTAATCTTGTGAGTTAATTTTGACTTGAATATGGAATTGAGATGTTAGTGAATGCATGAGAATGAAGTGAGTGAAATCTATAAGACTCGTGGAATTTAATTAATTAAATAATTAATTAATTAATAAATGCAGGTGGGAAAATCATTTATGACATTAAATTATGATTGGGATGATGTGGAAAAGTGCTAGCTCATGTGGTTGAGAGTACTTTGATTGTGTGAGAGGACTTGGGTTCGAGTCCTATGTCTACCAAGTTTATGTTATTATTCGTTATTATTTTAAATATATGATAATCATGCTGTGAAATAATATGATAATTGGATGATGATTGTTAGCATGAAACATGATTTGGCATGATGGTTTGATATTGATTTGGCATGGTTCTAGATTCAAGTCTTGGAGAACTCACATTAAACTTTATTTTTTGGTATTTTTGGCTGTGGCTTGAATATGGAAAGGTTGAAGGAAAACCCTAGTAGTATGGCAGCTGAGGGGTGGCTGGAAAATAGCCATAATGAGTTGGTAAATGACATTAAACACCACTTAATACCCAATTTTCGTTCTAGGATGTTCACCTAGTTTTTAGGCATACTTTAAAAGGAAAAAATGGGTTAATAGAGAAGGTTTGGCAAGCTGGAAAATATACCCAGAGAGAGAGCACGAAAATCTGAGATTTTGTGAGGTCTGAGTGAGACTTTTGGTGCTGAATTGAGAGAAGGCTAAGGAGGCAATTGGTTTGGGGAGAAATCTTAATCGTCAAAGCTTTAATTGAAGGAAAATCAGGTTAGGGGAGCTGGACTCTGATTTACTTGTTCGTTTTAATGAATACATGAAATGTATGATAATATGACTGCATGATCATTGTTTAAATTGTAAATTTCTGATTTCTGGAGATTTTTCTAGAAATCGCCTAGCGGGTTGTTCATAGCCGCCAGGTGGCACATACCCACTTAGTGTATTTCTGGGTTCTTTGAGGAACTGCCTGGCGGTACACCGCCAGGCGACGTAAGTTACAACCCATTTTCTGAGTTCCTCTGATGAACTGCCTGGTGGTGATGAATTTCCGCCAGGCGATACGAGTTTGTTGGGTCTGAATTTGGTGATTTTGTGATTCTGGGTTGTTTCTGATGGTAAGGAAATCCTGTGATAGTGTTAAGTAATGAGATAATGTGGTATTTATATGAACTAAGTATATTTGAGGGACGAATTTGAATGGAACAATGGGAAAGGTGCTGTAAGGTTGAAATTGGGGTTTTGCTAGCATAAGGAAATTAGGCGTAAGTGAAGGTTTAACAAGAGTAATAATCGTAAGTAAATGAGAGAGTGGAATTGAGTGAAAGAACAGAGGAACTGGGATGAGAAAATTGGAGAGGTTGAATTGTACAGAGTGACAAAATTCTGGAAAATTCCCAGAAAGGCAAGCACCGCCTGGCGGCACGGGAATGGCCGCTAGGCGCCAACGCAGTGGACATGGATCTGAGTGGTTGTTCCGGACTGTAATAGTGTTTTGGGATATTAGGCGTTTGGTCCTTTGGTAAATCAGTTTCTAGTTTATCTGCGAGGGGATAGTGTATAGCGATCCCACTAAGGTACTGATATTTTCCCTCTTACTTTATAAGCGAACTTGTGGGTGTATAAAGTAGTTGAGTGAATGGTAATTAGAAGCATGGGGAGTATGTTAGCTCATGGAATATTCTAGTATTGTCAGGGCCTTAATAACATGCGTATCAGTATTGATTTGGAAAAACATGAATGAAACCCAACCATTGTTGAGTCTCTTGGCGTGTAATTATTTTGTAGAGAGTTGTTGTAGAGAGGGATGTTGACAAAAAGAAGAAGATGAACATCTTCCTCCAATAAGGAGTTTTGATGATGATGATGATGATAACTTATGAAGAAGTATGGAAGACTTGATGATGATGCATGGAAAAATGTTGAAGACTTAAAAGAATGCTTCGATTCAAGAGATACATTGAAGACTTATGGGTTTAGTTATTTAGGTTTTGTAATATGTGTATGTTATTTGAAATAGTTAAATTAGTATGTCAAGAGTCAAAAGGCAAAACCCATGTAGTAGAACACTAAGAGAATTTTATATATTTGCAAAACTCACTGGAATAATCGATTATTCTTAGTGATAATCGATTATCTCAATTAAAACTGATTTTTGAGAAAAGCCTCTGGAATAATCGATTATCACTGCTGATAATCGATTATCACTTGCTGATAATAGATTATCCTGACTGATAATAGATTATCACAGCAAGAAAAATATTTTCATAAAAGTTTCTGTGATAATCGATTATCACTTATGATAATCGATTATTTATGGCAGTTGCGATTTAACTTTTCATATTCTTAACCTAATTTCTAAATAGGCTTCTATAAATAGAGTGGTAGGCTTTCATTATCAAACACAGAAATTAGAGAAGTTTGAGTACTTGAGAACTCTCTGTGGGAAGGCTTTGAAAAACCTAGTGTGGGCAGAGCGGTAACTTTCATCAAGTGAGATCTTGAGGGATTGAGTGCTGCTGCTGTTGCTAGGAGAAGCCGATCATCCTTTGTGTGATTCAAAGGAGGTGTTCATTCCTTGTGTGATTCAAGGAAGGTGTTTTCATCCCTTGTGGATTTCAAGGGAGGTGTCTTCATCTCTTGTGTGATTCAAGAGAGGTGTTTTCTAAACCCTAATCTTTCTTATCATTGATTGTAAGTTTGGTTTATTTTAGTGATTTAGTTAATCTCGTTTTTGAAAGATTAACAACTGGACGTAGGGTCTTTTGATCCGAACCAGTATAAATATCAGTGTGCATCTTCTTCCCTTAAACTCCTTATTTATCTGCACTTGCATTTAAAGTAACTATTACCTTAAGTTAATTAATTAAATTTTGAGAAAAATTTTAAAACCTGTCAAAATTTTTAAAAATCCAATTCACCCCCCTCTTGATTTTTTGACCATTTTTTAGTCATTCCGCTGCACGATATCAACAAGGGAGAGTGGTAAATGTTCATACAAGTAAACAATACCATGCACTGAATTAGGAGGATAATGGATTGAGGATGGGTGCGAGTGTAAGATGCGAAGATTATCTGACCAAAACCAGTACTGCATAAGTATTGATACGGCGCCTGGCGATAGAGTTAGGTCTGTCAGGCGGTAGCGTGACAACAGTGAGGTTCTGGTGCAGGAGGCGCCTGGCGGCAGGGAGGTCCCGCCAGGCGATAATGATAGAAATCGTAGTTCCTGGAACAGCGTCCGCCTGGTGGTGGGAACGGTCCCGCCGGGCGGTAGTTGCAGACTCTATGATTCTTAAGGCACTTGGCGCCTGGCGGTACGTGTCCCCCACCAAGCGGTCTGGAAGTTGTAGCGCCTAGCGGTACGTGTCCCCCGCTAGGCGATTTGGCTGCTGTAAGTCCTAGTTATTAGACTTTGTAGGGTGATCTACAAGGCTTTTGGTGGTGCTTCAAAGGTAAGATTGCTGGGTTCCTTGAGTTGAGCTCGGAACGTATCCCTTGAGTTGAGCTCAGGATAGGGGTTAAGCACGTACATTCCTCGAGTTGAGCTCGGAATGGCATCCCTCGAGTTGAGCTCGTGATTGCGGATGAATACGAGGAACCCTTGAGTTGAGCTCGGGTTGGCGAGTGTTGCCGGTGTGAGTGTGCTGGTTGTGGCCAGTACGGATGGGTCCAGATAGATTGCCCTCCTCAGTAAATCGCTGACGAGTTTGGTAGTCTTGGAACATTACGGACTATGTTCGTAAATGGGAACTCCACCTGGCGTTACGGTGTATGATCCATGGCATTGGTTCCCGCACGTTCTCTGTCGGTTGTGGCCGATAGGTTTGGTAGCAAATTATCTTAGAGTAATCACTAGAAGAGGTAGAACATGAATGGTCTGGTGGTGGCCAGACGATAGAGACTAGAGAAAGAGATTGTATATTGGTTATTTGCAGAAAATCTAGTTATATGGTTGGTTATATATTTACTGTTATGATGTATGTTGATTGCATAAGCTCACCCTATCTGCTTGTGTTTGGCGATGATCGTATACGCGGTACACGTGAGCAGAGGATGTTGATGCAGGTGGTGTCGGTGACGCTTAGATACAGAACGAGGGATAGCATGGGAGATTTTTTTATGGCTTTATGTTATTTGTATTTTGAAATAAAATGTAAAAGTCTATGAGACCGTTCTGCATTATTCAATTTTGTGTAATCTTGGATTTGGAATTAAATCTTGAAATTATAAAAGTTTAAATTTTTCGTGCTTCTGGGAAATGAAGTTTATTTATAATTGCGATATCTGTATGATATTATTAGTTTTATTTATTTAAATCAGTAATATCCTGACGGGATGTTACAAAATCTACTTTTGAAAATTGTAAATACTCTTATGTTAAATTTTTGTTGCACACCAACTGTTTGATAAAATACCAAAAATAGTTTCTTTGTGTTTTTGTGATCTTTGTTGTCTACTGGAGTTATCAATTGTGAGAGTTGTCATGTGATGCACAAGTCCGTTTGGAGAGAACGATATTTATTATTTGTTGTGTGCGGTAAGTGCATTTGTCATTTTTCACTAATAAGCGACAACGAGTTAAACAGCGACACAATAGTGTTGGAGGCACAACAAGGAGGAGAATGACAAGAGGAAGAAAAAGGAAAATAAAGGAAAGGAATAGGAAAGGGAGGAGGAAGAAGAAGAAGACCTAATCACAACTTTTACCAGCGAATTTTACCAATGGCTAGAATCCTACCGACAAATGTTCATAGACGAATTTGCGGTAGTTGGTAATTATCAACATATTTCATGATCTATCAGTAAATAGAGGAGGAAAAGGGTAATGGTGAGATTCAAAGGAGGAAAAGATGTTGGGGAAGGGAGGAAAAATGTGGTTAAAAACTAGTGAGGTTAAGTACGGAGAAAACCAAAAAATAAGGTGTGAGAAAAAGAAAGATAAGGTCTAAGGAGTGAAAACAAAGAAATGAAATCACTACAAGCAAACTAATTATCAACGCTAAAGAGAAAATCGACTTTGCATCTCATAAGAGAGAGACGCTAAAAGGGTGGACACTAACATAATAGCATAGGTTACTGCTGGCAGACACTAATAGCATGGGCTAAGCAAATGCTAACAGCACCAATGAACACTTATAACCACAATTACTTAAAAATAAGTATAATATGACCAAAATAATACAAAATTGTGAGCAAAATGAGAAGAAAAAAAAATTAGCAAAAAATAATGAACGCAAAAATATAAAAAGAATGTAATGGATGAAGAAGATAAGTGTAGATGAAGAATATGAATGTGAATGAAAAAGATAAATGTGGATGAAGAATATTAGTATAAATTATGGAGATGAAGAGAATAATGTGGATGAAGCATATGAGAGAAACAATCTAAATGAAATATATGTATAGATAAAGAAGACAAGTTTTGATGAAGGAGATGAATATGAAAAATATTAATGTAAATAGAGCAAATGAGTAGAGGAGATTTATGAATATTAATGAAAAAAATGAGTGTGATTGGACATACACACACACACACATATATATATATATATATATATGTATATGTATATATATATATATATGTATATGTACATATACATATATATATATATATACATATACATATATATATATACATATACATATACATATATATATATATATATATATATATATATATATGTGTGTGTGTGCGTATGTGTATATGTGTGTGTGTATAATATATATTGAGAGAAAAAGAATTTGTAGGTGAGGACATATATTTCAATCTAGGTCTATAAATTAAAAATAACCTATCGTTGATATTGATTGTGAAGAACGCACAAAGATTCAAAACATATAACTTCGCTTTGGTTAATCCAACACTAACTTAAACAAATATAAATTTTAAAAACAACATAAGGTTAGTGTTTGTTTAGTCCACCCTAACCTTATTTATTCTTAAAATACTTTTATAGTTAGGGTCCACTAAGCCAACTTATATTAAAACACTACAAGAAACTCTTAAATATTGATAAATTTTAGAGACAAAAATTATGTTTAAAGACCAAGTTAGAGATCAATTTCTTAATTAAAGACCAATTTAGACACAAATTTCTTTGATAGTCAAAATCTCAGTAGCTAATGTCAATGACTAATTTAAAGACCAATTCATGATAATAACTATTTAATAACCAATTTAAAGATTAATTATAATTTTTTAAAACTATTTTAGTTGTCAATAATTTTTAGTTTATAAATTGGTATCTAAATTGGACATTACAGTGACTAATTATTCTTTGTCAATTAATCATTATTTAAGAATTTTTTTTCAGTGAAAATAAATATAGTAGCATATGCTAAAGCGATGAACTTTAATTTTAATTTTAAACTGATTTAATTTTAATAGTTTTTTTATAATTAGCGTTTGTTGAAGTAACGATAACTTTAATAAATAAAATATTTAAAATAGATACAATTAGCATCTTTAAACTGACATTAACGTTATTTAATTTTTATGTTCTTTTATAGTTAGTGTTTGTGAAATTGATGCTAACTTAAATAAAGTATATTAGAAATAAATAATATTAACATTCACTAAACTCACACTAACACAAATATTTATTTAATAAAAATTCAAAAAAGTAATTTTATTTATTTTTATTTAATATTTATCGTTACATTAAAATTTGCTAAGTCGAAGCTAATAACATTACAATTTGGCCGACGTTAACGCTTAGAAGCTAAATCAATATTTCATATAGTGAACAAAGAATATACACGGTCTATTTTCTATTTTGATCAAAGATAAGAAAATATAAATGGATAAACAATTGTATATGATTTAAAATATAATAAAAATATGTATAGTTTCTATTATCGTCTATGAAATTAATTAGTTATAGCTTACGTTCTTAGGGTTTAAATAAAGTCGTTAAAAAACTCAGTTCAAAGCAAGTTTTTGTATGGGTATCCGAGTGAGGAATTAATAATGTTTTGAATTTGAAAATAAGTTTACCATTGTTTTTGTAAATATGAAGTCGTAGTTGAAGTAATCACTAAAATAAGATTCATAAATATTATTATAAAAACCTGACAATATTTCTTTTAATTAAAACTAGCATAAATATATCGACACAAACGATGATAATATTATAGAAAGAAATATTGTAGGTTATAATTTTGTAAATAAATTATTTTTTAGAAATAGTTGTCTCTAAATTGCCATCCAAAATAAAGTTCACTAGATGATAAGTGAGTTAGCAGAAATTAATTTACATTCCTTTTATATTATATTTTAAGTTATAACTAAAAGTGGTATTAAGCATAGATTAAAACTTGACGCTAACAAAATATAAATTGATGTTAATTAGTTAATAGTGTCGAATTTTCATTAATTAAACAAACTCCAAAACAATGATCATACTAATTTATTAATATTGACTTTTAAAAATAAACTCTAAGTAAATTAAGTCAAAGTTAATTTATCACAAATTTTTAGATTTTATTTTTAATTAAAACAGTTTAGCATAGATTAAGTCTAGATTAAGTCGACACATATATATTATTACAAAAGCAAAAATACAATTTAACAATCGAAATTAGCAATTGCAAAAATTTGGTTGCAAATTATAACTGAAATAGTCACCGAATAGTAATAATCGCAAATTAGAAATTGAAATAGTGACCAAATTAGTGCATAGTAATATTTATTTTAATAGCTACCGAAATAGCAATCCAACATTTTTTGTTATTATGTAATTTTTAGTTATCAAATTAACAATTGAAAACATATTTTATTAACACCGAAATTATAATGCTCACTTGAATATATATATATATATATATATATATATATATATATATATATATATATATATATATATATATATATATATATAAGGCTTAATTATTGATTTAGTCTTATAATTTGTTGCTTTAGTTTATTTTGGTTCCTTTATTTTTTTTGGTTCAATTTAGTCTTCTAATTTTTTAAAAATGTTCAATTTGGTTCCCTTATTATTTTTCATTCAATTTAGTTCTAATTTTTTTTAAAACGATCGAATTTTGTCGTTTCCAATTTAAGACCAAATTAGTAATTAAGCTTAATTACAACTTATATATACATGTTAAAATATTTTTTTAGAATGTATACATCAAATCACTCCACCTAAGTGTAAAAAGCTTGAGTATTTAGGTGGAATGCAAAAAATAAAATAATTTAAGGGAAGATGGGTGAAAAGAATAAGCAAAGAAGAAATAAGGATGAGGAGGGGGAGGAAGATGAGGAGAAGTTAAGTCGTAGTGGTGATGGCCAAAGTTGGAGGAGAAGGAAGACGAGGAGGAGAAAAAGGAGGGGGAACTAAGGCGGTAGACGAGATGGTGGTAGCGACGACGATGGAAAGGGAGGAGGGCAAGAAGCATAGGAGGAAAAAGAGGAAAAAGAAGAAGGAAAAAGAAAAAAAGGAAAAAAGAAAAGGAGGAAGAAGAAAAACATAAATTGCAACGTTTATCGACAAATTTTACTAATGGATATGTACTAACAGATTTCGCGATTCGTTAGTAACATCTACCCACAACAATTTTACTAATGAAATTTTGGCTATCGGTAGTCCGTCGATAAACTCAAATTACTAATGGATTTTTGGGATTATTGACGGGCGATTTTCCTATAGTGTGATGACAAAGCTTTAGTTTTCCAAAACACACCATATCTATAACCACTTGAACATTGTTTTTTATATTTAACTTTCCGTAAGTCGATTTGACTGTGCATTCTTGTGTTTCATCCCTTCATTTTGACTCATCTTCCTTTCTTGTATATAAATTTTCCTTATCAGGTTCATTCAAAAAATCAGTCACCAAAGTTTTCTCCAACTCAAATCACACTCTTCTCTAGGTATAAACCAATGCCATTAAACTTCATTCCAAAAATTGAATTCACTTAATGTGTTTTCCTTCATAACTGTGTTTATAAATAACTTAGATACTCTCCTTTATTATCATTTCATCAATCAACATGTCTTCTTAAAACATTATTTTATTTCCTAACAACAACTTTTGTAACATCTCAAAATTTATACTACAATGTTTTGAATATGTTAACACCTAAAATTTTATAATACATTACTTTTTGTGTATGTTTTATTTAGTCTAATAAATTATGAACATAGAAATATAAAGATTATAAATATCCAAAGGATAAAAAAAATTGATTAAATATTTACAATTAAAATAATTATAATAAAAATATTACTATAAAATAATATACTTCAAATAATAAAATAAGTTATAATATTTATAACATAATGTACGTATAAACTACAATAAAATAATTTGTTTTTCAGTTATAATAGTATATATATATATATATATATATATATATATATATATATATATATATATATATATATATATATCTCGATTAGTGTTAATCATTAAATTAAGTAATAATAGTAATATAAAATAATTGTATTAATTGCAAAGAATATGGTTGTACTTACATATTATGTATTCATGTATAAACCATTCTTATTTTATTTATTTTTTAATAAATACTAACACAAGGAGAACTGCTTACATAGGACAGATAAATATTATTATTCTGGTGATAAGAAGAAAACAAAATATCTTCTAAGAATAATCCGTGAGCAACTAAATGAAAAACAACAACACAAAGCCTAGTTTAATTTAAACTAAAAGTAATGATTACATTACCTCTATAAATACCAAAGCAGGTGATGAAAGAAGGGAGAAAGAAGTGGAAAGGAGGCAGTGGTGAACAAAAGAATCAGTGGAGAAAGAAGAGAGAGAGAGAGTGGGAGATAAGTAGTAGCAACAAAGAAAAGAAATTTATATATCATCAAAGTCTCAATACAACCTTGGTATATTTTCCACAATAACTAAGGTAAGGGGAAAAAACATTTATCATCTTATCCTTTTACTTTTACGATCTTTTATCTATTCATAATTATTTTTATTTCTATCACTACAAGAATGTCATATATTAGCGTCGAAAGAGAATTGTCGGACTGTCTTTTGACGCTGCATGCTTCGGCTTATACGACTTAAAATAGGACGCTAAAGCAAAAAGAAAAAGAAAAAAAATTTGGCATTTGAGTCGCTCTTTCGTCGATACTAAAACGATGCAGCGAGAGAAATCGAATAGAAATGAAAAAAATACCATTTTCAGACTTTTTAAATAATGATTTATTAAATAAAATTTAATCTGCGTCGGTTAAACGACTCTACACCGATGATAGAGAAAGAAAATAAAATAAAAAATAAAAAATAATAGTTTCTCCTTTACACCACCACGCTAAGGAACTGAAATTAGAAAAAAAAGAAATTAGTTAATATAAGTTAAGGTGGGAAAACTAAATATTTCCCTTTGCCTTTTTCTCTTCTCATCGGGTGCCACAGGGTTAACTTTTCCCTTTCTCCTCTCATCGAGCACCACAAGGCTAACTTTTCCCCTTTCTCTTTCTCGAGCTTGTGCATCTTGAGTGGACTTTGTGCATTCTGTGAGTTGTAAGCCATGGGACACATTGCAAAGCTTAGTGCGATCGATTGGGATGCGAGATTGAAAATATTGTGAAGGCCATTTCCCCTTTTCTTTCTGGAACTCTAAGAGGGTGAGAATCCCCAATTTGTTTTTGCATTTTTCGTGGAAGATTGACAACCTGTTTGAAGGGATTTAGATGCCATTGAGAAACTTAGTGGAAGGTGAGGGTTGGGACATTACGAGGCGTGGCCATTTCATGCACGGTTTGTGACAATCAATCTGTATATGTGAAGTGAGCTGGTAAACTATATTGCACTATTGATTAATGTGAACTTATAAACCCTAATGAAAGGTTATTATTTTGTTAATAGGTACAGGTCTCTGTGAGTAGACATGTTTGGTGGTGTTGTGGAGTTGAAACCTTAAGCGTAAAGGTTAGTTCCGTCACTTTTGGAGTGGAATTAGTGGGTGTTGGGGTGAAGCAGAAGCATTTGGTGTGGAGGAGAAACTTGTGTTAGAAGTACACTAAAGGTAAGTTTTTATGTTCAGATTGGTAATCAAATAAGATAGATGAATGGTATAATTGATTTCTTTGTTGTTGGCATGTGTAAAAATTTGTTTAGCTTTTGGATAATTAAATATGCATTATAAGGTCACCAATTTATACTACTTCTTTGTTCTTTGCTCTTACTTATGGATGTGCTCAGAGCCTAATTAGTTCAACTATCCTTTTTCTTAGGAATTTTTGGGAGATATTAGGGATGAACATAAATTTCCACATGAATATGGGAGGTTGGGATTGGTCAACTGCTTGAAAATTTGTTCTTCCTTTTAAATTCTTCTACTTCTATGGTGTGGTCTATTTTTCTACAAAAACATTCTTCCACATTAATGTTCTGTTTGAAATTTCAATTCTAAATGAATGAAATGATATCTGAATTGTTGGAAATGTGTAAGGATACAAGTTCTTGGATTGGATGCAGGTTCAGGATGTGCCTGGGCATAAACTTTTCATACCAAAAATTTCTAGTATTTGCGTCAGCCAAGCCCACGCTAAGCTGACGCCAACTATTGAATTTCAAATTGTTTGTGTCGGCTAAACCCACACAAAACCCACTCGAAAATTGTTTCAGATTGTTTTATTATTTAAGTAGTTCGTTGGCTTGACCCACGCATAGAAAATTATTATTATTTTTTTTATTTTTTTGCGACGGCTTAGCTGACGATAAATAAGCATTAAATCCTCATCCCCATTTAGCCAACGCAAACGAACTTTACATCGAAGAAATGGGTGTGGTACACTTGACCGTCACTAGACCGACGCGATCCTCATTTTATCGTAGATTTTTGGCTGGTGGCGTCCATCTACGACCGATGCAAACGACCTACATTCTTGTAGTGTATATTTATCTTAAGTGAGGTGTTCCTAACCTCATTCTACTTTATATTTAGCTCTCTTTCTTATTTATTTATTTATTTATATCCATTTTCAGTTGTGCAGTAGTCTTATTTATTCAATTTATATCTACTCTCATTTATTCATTTATATTTATCTACAGTCACGTATTGGTTCCTTTGTTTATTATATTTATTTTTAGTTATGCATTAATCTTATTTATTTATACAAGTACATGTATTAAAATAAAACTTATCATTTATTTGTCATGATGAAATTCATTCATTATAGGATTTATTAGATTTAGTAACATTTTTTTGTTACATTTTGATAACTCTTTGGCAAGTGTACCAATTCGTTACAAGTAGTAAAAATGGAAGTCCAAGTATCGTTTTTCCAAGGAATTTGTGTTTGTTTGTCTAAGTGTGATTATTTACTAATTTTAGCAATAATGTCAACGTAAAAGATTGGTTTAATTTAAGAACAATATGCAAAATTAATAAACACTAAAGTTATAAAAGGATTTAAGAAACACTTCATCAAGGTTGGATTTCATGAACCATACTAACGCAATATTTTCTACACAATTTCTCTATCGTGCTCAAACATCCTAATCATAAGCTTACTAACCCCTAATTCCTTAGAAGTAAGTTCTAAGTCAAATATGTCAAAATATTAATTCCTTAACTATTTTAACACATGACTTGCATTAAGATTTGATGTATAGAATGACCTAGAGATTACGTCTATTCCTAGAACCTAATCTCATGGTTGTTCTATCCAAGGTTAAGTTCCAATTCATTTTCCAATAATTAGATACAACCAAATAGCAAAGATTTCCATCAAGCACATTTCTAATTGAGATAAAACATATGAACAACGAAAGAGAATACATTGCATAGGAAAATTACAAAGAGTATAGGTCCATTACATCCAACCCCAATGAAGGAGGAGTTTAGTCACTCCTAAGCATCTAGAACAAAGGATGGATGAATTTGATGGAATGGATGAATTGTTGTGAAGTCTCCTTGCCCTAGAATGGCGCTTTTTCGTCTCCTTTCTGGTTCTGTCGCGTTCCCACACTCCAGCACACAGTTTCGTGTAACTTTTCGAAACTATAACCACTTCAGAAAACCGTCTTCTCGCTGGGCGAGATGACTTACTCGCTGGGCGACAAGTGATTACTCGTTGGGCGAAAGAGCACACTCGCTGGGCGACTGGTCCATTTCGCTGGGCGACTGGTCCTGACAGAATAACCTCACTTCTTCTCCAATCCTTCACTTTCCTATACAATAATCTCAAAGATAACACAAAATATATCTAACCTAAAAGAACCTAAAAACAACCTAAAACTTCCCACAAAACACATGATTAAGTACAATTAAGAGGTCCAATAAAATAAGAATAATAAGTATTTTTCATACTTATCACATTTATTGTAAATGTTATCTTATGAATAACTATAGTGATTTTTGTTGAAAATGTTTCCATAAGTAATTAAAAATGTTACCATAAATAATGTTAACAATGATATTGTAATAAATAAATGTTACTATAGATAAATAAATTTTCATTTTTCATCTTAATTCTAAATTTTTAATATGAGAACATTAAATCTATAATTATTTAATTTTATTATAACATTAAAATAATTAATATTAATTTAAAATTTATATTTAACATAATATTTTAATTTATTTAAAAATATATTTAAAGTAATATTTAATTTATTTACAAATAAATAAATTAACAATATGTTATTTGTTTTAACAACAAACATTAAACATGTTTTCATAATTTTAGGGTCTTTAACCCAACATTCCAACCCAAATCCTGTTATCCTCAAACTCTCTAACATTCTTTCTCTCTTCAAACTTTACGATTCAGGGTTTTCCTTTTTTCTTTAAGTCCTGTGAGGTGCGTTCCTTCTGTCACCGTTGAATCATTTTTTCAGAACTGCTTATACGTCATTCACTTTGTATCGTCGCCATTGTTATCTTTAAGTAATATTATTCTGCGCAAAAATTTTCTTCTGATACATCTTTCTTAGTTTTGAAAGACCTAATGCTTCTTCCTAAATTTCTCTCAAATTTTTTCCTTTTAATTTCAATATATCTTTTTATTACTAACAAGGCAAATTGGTGAAGGCAATGAAGGGAGCTATATCTGCTTATATGAATAATGTATTTCCTTTTGTGCTTTTCGGAACCCACACTGATTGTATTTAATTCTGTGTGTTTGTTTATATGTGGAGTCTTTATTTTCCTATTTTACTATTTTTTCCTAAATATTCCTTCTCGTTTCTTTTCTTTTTCTTCTTGTGTTTATGTTTAGCTTAGACTAAATATTTCATAATTAATTCTAATTTCACATTAAAAGCCAAAATAACTAATTATGTATAAAACTTAATAAAAATACAATACTAGTGAGGGATTAATAGATAATTTTATTTTAATTTTATACTTTCTTTTAAACAATGAAATTGAAGTTGAATTCGAGTTTTAAGTTGTGTTGATTGCAAATACACAATTTATGATTCAAAATGAGTCCAACTCTGACATTTGTTTTTTCTTATAGTAACTCAATATATAATGCTAAATTTCATCATCCAAATTAGCTTAATTTTTGTGGATATTAAGAGGGTTTCTTTTTATGATCCAACAATCTATACACCCCTACATCTTTGTTTTGTATGTTTACAATCTAGTTGATAGGATATAACATAAAATAAGGTGATTGGTATCTTAATTTTCTTTGCTTTTATCATGTAATTTGCAGAGTTGCTTTAATGATCTAAATCAATTGTGGCAACCTCTTGGCAAGGAGAAGGTTGAATATTTCATTCTGCAAGATCTTTGGGACTGCTACTATGAATGGAGTGGTCACCGACAGAATCCTCTATGCAATCAACTACCATATTGAAAAAAAAGGAAGATATAATCTCAGTACTCAATAACCCGACTTTGTTTTTCTTAATATATCTATTGTACTAAGAGAAATTCATAATAACTGAGTATTTGTAGAGAGTAGAAGGTGATGATGACAACAAAAGTAGTGGCAAATTGTAAAACACATTAAGAAAAAGTTGAACTGTAATGAATAAAAAGGTGGAAAACTCTGGTGATAAAAAGTTTGTTAGGGGCATGGGACACGTGGAGGCTGATTCAGTAAGTAAGGGTGGGAAAAAAAGCAATAGGCACCGCAAGAAGAACGTGCTTTTAAGAGATTTTGAACATTGAGTGAGGGCATGTTGTCAGTACGTTTCTTTTTGCATAATTCTTCTTCTTTTCTGAGCATATTCTCTCTACCATACCCATCCCTTCTAATCTTTAATTCTTACACCTTGTTTCAGGTGGATTCTTGTGATTGCACGTGGACCCTGTTCAACTTCCATTAACTGATATACCATTTTGCTTTACCTTTCAGTACACTCCTATTGTAGTGCTTCTATTCTGTTATTGGAATATATATATATATATATATATATATATATATATATATATATATATATATATCACTGTTTTATTGGTGTTTTCATTGATATCAATGGCTAACAACAACGATCGTACACATCTTCAAACTATGCAGACCTAGATTAATGCTCTAACAACTTGGATGGAAAAACAATGCAAGTACCAACAGAATAATCAGGATAGTTTTGAGAAAATCCATAAAACGATGGAGTTGATGCTTAGGAATCAAGGTCACATTGTTGGTGGTTCAGACTCAACTAGGGTACTCCAGGTTCTTCGATTACTTTTGTCATTTCTTCTGTGCGCGACATTTCCTTGGGATTTCCACATTTTGATGGTCATACTCTGGTGTTAGAATGGATTTTTAAGGCGGAGAAGTTCTTCAGCTATCATCATACATCTGATGCGGATCGAGTAGAGATTGCGACTATTCATTTTGAAAAGGACGTCATTTCGTGGTTCCAAATGCTTTAACGTATTGAATCGGTGCGTTTCTGGTCAGAGTTCACTCATGCCTTAGAATCCCAGTTTGGTCCCTCTCTTTTTGATTGTCCTATGGGGGAATTGTTTAAACTCCAACAAACGGGGTCAGTTTCAAATTATTGCTTGAAATTCATGAGTTTAGCTAATAGATCTGAAGGTCTTTCTAAGAATGTACTTTTAAATTGCTTCATGAGTGGGTTAGATTTTGATATTCGTAGAGATGTTGTGGTTTAGAGTCCTTCAACCTTGATTAGAGTTGTCTTTGGCAAAATTATATGAAGAAAAATATGCACCCAAAGTTTCAACTCGTAATAACAATTATGTGTATAAATATACTCCACTTTCTGCAATTACTCATGCAAATTCTATGTTTTCCAATGTTGTCAAACATATTACTAAGTCTTCTTTACCTCCGTTATTACCCACTCCTAATACTCCTCCTCTAAAAAATGGGACTGTTAAGAAAATCTCTCCTGCTGAGATGGAATTGATACGTGAAAAAGGCTTGTGCTACTTTTGTGATAAGAAGTTTACATTCATCCACAGATGCCCTAACAGAAAAATGCATATGTTACAATTTGATGATGATGAAGTTGAATCCGAGACAATTGTTGATATTCATCAGGGAGATATTCCTAGTAAACCTGAAAATGGAATTGAAAGTTCACCTCATCTATCTTTGAATGCTCTAAAAGGTGGTCCAAGGGTGGGGACTATCAGATTTGTTGCCCATATTAATACATTGCCAGTAAAGGTCTTGGTTGATGGCGAGAGTTCAAATAATTTTCTACAACCAAGGGTGGCCAATTTTTTGATATTTGCATAGTCAGAAAGATGAAATTGAAAGATTAGTACAAATTATGTTGGAAGAAGGCATCATACAACCTAGTAAGAGTCCTTTCTCTTCTCTAGTAATCTTGGTCAAGAAAAAGGATGGATCTTGGAGATTATGTACAGATTATAGGACATTGAATGTTGTCATGGTGAAGGATACCTTCTCAATTCCAACTGTTGATGAATTAATTGATGAGTTATTTAGAGCTGAGTTTTTTTCTAAGTTGGACTTAAAATCTGGGTATCACCAGATTTTGTTGAAACCTGAAGATAGGTACAAAACTGCCTTCCACACACATCATGGACACTATGAATGGTTGGTTATGCCATTTGGGCTCACTAATGCCCTAGCAACGTTTCAGTGTCTTATGAATGAGGTCTTCAAAGGAGTTTTGAGGAAATTTGTGTTAGTGTTTTTTGATGATATATTGGTGTATAGTCCTACATGGCAAGACCATTTACACCATTTAGAGTTTGTCTTGAAGACTTTACAGCAACAAAAACTATATGGTCGACTCTCAAAATGCTCTTTTAGAGTCAAACAAATTGGTTACTTGGGCCATGTCTTATCTGAAGCAGGTGTTGTTATGGAAACTTCAAAATTGGAAACAAATATTCACACTTTATCAAATATTCTCCAAAAAGGGAAACAAAATGCCTCATTTCCACAAACATCAACAAATACCACGAATTTGTTGTAGTGGGTAAACTCAATACTTTTTTTGCTCCACCAATAGGGAAATGACGAACCCTGTCGAAAAATAACTTCGAAAACGAAGGAACAACAAACTTGGGGAATGGAGAAAGAAGAAACTTAGGGGGATGGACGAAGAAGACACTTTAGAGATGGAGGAATTAAAAACTTGGGGGAAGGAGGAAGAACAAACATGAGGACGGAGAAATAAGAAATTGCTCTCCACTTCTTTCACGACTTCCATTCCTCTCTTTCTCCTTGCCCTTCACCCACTTCTGTCACGAATCAACCTCCCTTTCTCTCTCACTCTCAAGCATGGCCAACGTGAAAATTGTGCAAAAAAAATTTAAAATTTAAAAAACAGTGTCATGTCAGGTAGTAAGAGAAGTTGTGAAATAACGGTTGTCAATATATCATTTTCCTTCTCATTTACAATGTGTTTGATAACAAAGTTGTCATATTCCTCAATGAGTTTTTATTAGTCAAAAGATTGTTACCATCACCACCATCGTAGAATCATCCTTGTTCTATCACATTTTCATTGAAAAAATAAAAGATTTTTATTGTTTTATATAAAATATTATTTTATATTAAAATCATGTAACCTTACATATTTTAGTACGTAAAAACAAGTAAGATGACAGATAAAATGTCAATCACATTACCTATTTTAATAAAAAACTAAATATTAAAATTTAATTAAAAATATATAAAAACTTAACATTTAAAAATATGTAAATTTATGATCACTTTAAAACTTAATTAGGATAATATTAAAATATGACGTTATGACTCATAAACCTAACTATAATTAAACGTACATATAAAAATATTAAAATTTAAGTACACATTTGTTCTTATCTTCGTCTATTTTGTTCAATTTGATTTTTTTTTTCAATAAGATTCTCATTTTTGTCAATTTTGTTCAATTTGGTCATTTTTTGTAATAATGTTTAAATCATTGATGGAAGGTGAATAGTGTATGTCACATGTTAGTTTGTGATTTTTTTTTTAATTTTTCTAAATTTTTTAATTCTATTTTTAATTTAAAAAAAGTTGTTCATGTGTCAAGTTTACAGTGTGTCATGTGACTATGTTAGTGTCACGTGTCAAGTTAGTATTGGTGCCATGTGTTGAGTCAATATCAGTGTCACATGTCAAGTCATTTCAATGTCACTTGTCAGTCAGTATGAGTGTCACGTCTCAGTCAATATAAGTGTACATATATTATATTCTATTGAGTCTCAATTTTCGTTAAGTTTGTTTAACTTAGTCACAATTTTTGTTAATTTTGTTCTTTTCAATCTAAATTGGTCTCTCTCCAAATTGAAACCAAATTTAATTCTTACATAAATGTTATACTGAAATTTTTATTAAAATTCTTATTTTTATTAATTTTTTTTTCATTATTTTAGAATAAACTCTAACTATATTATTGGAATATAATTATTAGATTTATGCTTGATTTTTACTACTTGTAAAAAATAAGGTTAAAGTTGGTTTAAAAATAATAAAGAATTTTCCTTCTAATGTTAAAAATAATGAAAAATTTTCCTTATAATTTCAAAAATAAATTAGAATTTTCCTTATAAATTTAGAAATGATCATTCTAATTTTAAAAATAATGAAGAATTTTCCTTATAATTCTAAAAATAATGAAGAATTTGGGAATGGATTAAAAAAAATAATGAAAATTGAAATTAGATTGAACAAAATTAACAAAAATTAAGACTAAATTGAATATAAAACACATGACACTTATACAAACTTACGGATGACACTGATATTGACTCGATGCGTCGCACTAACACTAACTTGATATGTGACACTGACATTGTTACGTGATACAATGTTAACTTAACACATAAACAATTTTTTTTTTCTAATTAAAAAATAATAAAAGAAACTACAAACTGAAATGTAAGACTAACTGTTCATCTTTAATTAACGATCCAAATGACGTTACTAAAAAAAATAAAATTGAACAAAATTAAAAAAAAATTAGAACCTATTGAACATAAAAATATTATCAAATTCAACAAAGTAGAAAAAAAAATTGTATTTAAGTCTAAAACCTGACGCGGAGTATTTATGAGAGCAGTTTAAAGCATTAATTTCCAATTAAATGTTTATGACAACTATTAACTAAGTAATTAATGTAATTAAATGATATTTATATATAAATATGTAATGGAGCTTTGGCCTATCACATCATTTTTCTTAACACAATTTTCTTTCTCCACCAAATTTCGAATTCTCCAACCTCTTCTTCACACACCACACCTTAGTTGCTTTTTATTCCTCTTGAAAATTCTGTTAATATTCTCCGTCACTTTTTCAAAAACCACTACACTGTCATGGTGTTATGGATCTGTCATTTTTCCTTTTTATTTCTTTGTCATTTCAAAGTTTTATATTTGTACATGCTTTTATCTTTTATATTTACTGCTAAAAAACACATTTTTTTATTAATTTTATTTTAAAACTTATTCTGTAAAAAAAATTTACAAACTTTGTTATAAAAAATAATTTACAAGAAATTGATACTAATTTTTTGCAAAATCTTTTATATAAAACATTGTTCACATAAATTTTTAGAAATAGTTACGAATATTATAGTTTTGTAAATTATCTATGAAGAAATTACCTACTAATTAAATTTTTTATAAAAAATGACAATAGAATCCAAAATTGTTATATATAAATTATTTTTTCTAGTTAAAAAAAATTCATTTCTTGACATCATTTTCTCTATTCAAAACAAGCACTCATACTAATAGAATCCAAAAATTATGACAATAATATAAAGAGTAACATAAAATTTATCATCAACAATAATATATTAAAAAAAGAAAGCAAAAGTTACCTTCCCAGGATCACGTTCTAAATCATTTTCAAATTCATTATATATAGCTTTAAGAACCTTAGAGAGTTGTTGTTCATTTTCTTCAATTTTTGGATTCTTATAAAGTTTCTCAAGTTTATATGACATATATGCACTTTTTTCATCTTCATCACAAACCTTCCACTTCAAAAAGAAAGAATCAATTCTTTTACTCTTTATCATAAATTTTCTAATATAAATTTGTCACCTCTCCCCTATTTAGAAAGATATTAAATTATAAATATATCAAATTAAATCTTAAAAACAAGACTCAATATTCTAAGAAAACTAATAACTTCTAGATGATTTCCTTCCCTTACCTTGGAGATTTCTAATCTTGTTCTTCCCTTACACAACTTCAAAGCCTAAAATAGCTCTATCTACACAAAGAAGAGTTTAATCAACAATTAGAGCATGATTTTATGATCTCTAACAGATAAAGATATGTTTAGAGCGTAGAAAAGTCATGTACAAGAAGAAAACACATTGCTTCAAAATAAAAAGATAAAAAATGAACTTACTCAAAAGAAGAAATTGTTCAATCCAAAATATTTCTTAACTCCTCAATTTTGTCCTAATGCAGTTTGATTTTGAAAATAATAAAGAAATGATGATGAGAATTGAGATTGAAATAAAAAAAAAAGAAAAAGATGGAGACACGAAAAAAAACTAAATAAAGAAGTAAAAAAAACTATAATAAAAAAGAAAAATATGATTTTTAATTTTTTTTTTAAAAACTAAATTAATATAAATAAATATATTTTTAAAAATATATAAAAAATTAAAAAAAAATTGGGAGAGCCATGATTCCTCTCTCCCAACATTATATTCCGCCTCTAAATATTGTACATATATAGGCTTAGAAATCCTAAATACTTTTATTATAATTATAAATTTTACTTTTTCAGATAAAAGAAAATCTAGCATTAAGAATAAAAAGAGCAAAGATTTGCTTAAATATTAAAAGTGGGTCAGGATTCCTGTTATGTTCGTTTATCAACCTATCATAATTTGATAGATTAGATTGGTATTTTTAATCCAGTACACTTTAATTGATCTAGTGGACTAATAAAAGTGAGATAAATAGGCTAACTTACCAACTCTTTTTAATTAAAAATAAATAATCAAAATATTAATCTTTTTATATTCTATTATTCAAATTATGTAAATAAATAATGATTTTTTTAATTTGAATAATTAATAATTAAAATTAAATTTTAATTATTAATTATAATTGAATAATTCAATATATAAAAATAATAATAAGATGGGACAGTTGAACTCAAGCCCAAACCAAGATTTTGAGTATAGCGTCTGCATTACTAAATTTATATATTAATTTATAAATTAGAATAATATAATTATTGAACATTGGTATTTTGACATTACACCTTCTTTTACTACCATTTAATACTGTTTCTCCTTACTATTTTCTCTCTCTTTCTTCTAAATATGTAAAAATTAACTTTTGTTAATATTGTTTTTTTCTTTTAAGAATTGTTAAATGATTTTCAAATGATATAAAAAACCTTTTCTATAATCATTTTACTATTATTACTGTATTTGGAAAATTAAAAAAATTTGATTTAATTTCTACAGTAATTTTTTCTTTGAATAAAAAATGCCACTTTTGTTACCAGGTAATAGTTTTATAAACTTGTATTTGGTATTTGTATTATACAATGAGTGTCAGACGTAGTTGTATATATTTTCCTACTCTTAAGACTGTAATTTAGTTATATATATATTCCCTAAAACAAACAAGTTAATAGACAAAATGTACAACAGGTTAGTTTGAGCAGTGTTGTAGGAATTTGTGAATGTAACCAGACCTGTGAGATGTGTTAATAATTAGTATTATAAGAGATGATTTTTGTCCAATAAAAGTCACCATATTATTTTATTTTGAGTATCACATCTCATTGTAACGTATACAGAAAACAATTTATGTAGTGGTATGAGAATTTGCATAATTTTTATTCAGAAAAGAAATAATAAGAAAGTGAAAACCAACATTAATAAACTTGAATAATAGAAATATATAAAAAGATGGTTTGAAAGTTGACTTTGGAAACAGTGATTGCAATAAAAGTAGTGAGGTTGATTGGGAAATAGAAAAGGAGATAAGAAACATAATCTGTTTGTGTTGAAGTTGGTTTGCGTGAAGCATTAAATAAGTTGATTTTGGAATGAGAGAGAGAGAGAGCAATGAAAGCTTAAGAACTTAGATTACTCTTCATTTCAAGTTGGGACGCGTGATCACTCTTTATTTCATGTCGGGACTCTTCTTTTTCCTTTTCTACTACTATCTCTTCTTATGCTTATTAAATCAACACCAAACAACCATAATTTAATTCAGATTTAATGAGTAGATGATACTCACTTTTATTCTGATATATCAATTTAGTATTTATTTTAAAAAAATTAGGTTGATCTAGTCTTAATTTTTAAAAAGTGTCATAATCAAATATTTTTCAGACAAAATTTATTAAAGTCGTTAACTTAGTTCATGACTTTTATCATTAAATTTTAATATAAATTTCAATACTTAATTTTGTAAATCATATTAAATATTAATACGTTAACGGTGTTAATAATTTTTTGCTAAAACATCTCTTTAAATATTAGGACTTAATTGATACCTTTTAAAAAACAAATACCAAACTGACATATTTAAATAAAAATAGTATCTTTCGACTAATCAAACCTTTAATTAATTAAGACATTATAATATAATATCTCTCCTAGAAGTACAAGTTTTTACATCATATATATTATAACAATAATATTAACACTATAACCAAAGTAATTTTCTGTCTTCCGTTAAGAACCCTCGTAAAACGTAAACTTCTTTTCTCTTGTTGAGAGGATATAAATTTCTTCTCCTTCTACATCAGACACGTCTATATTTGCATGTGCGTTAATTGGTCACGCCATGTCACTTTAATAACTTTTCAAAAAATCATTGGATACACCACTCTCTTTTATGACGTTTGATAACCTTTTTCGAAAAATTAACAACTTTAAATTTGATTTATTCCTAGACTTGGTTTTGTGCAGATAAATTTGGAATTTATAGAAAAAAAAAAGGTTCTTTGCAGCATACGAGACAAAGTTTTGATCTGTTTTATCTATATAGCTGTTTTGCAGGTCTGTGATCCAATGGCTCCAAGGTGCTCTGCACAATACCACAAGGTGCTCTGCACCATACATAGAAAAAAGCACAAGCGCTCTGCACAATACCGAAAGAGCCAAGATTGATTTTTTCTCGTACCCAATGACCACAAAACATGGTTTTTTAGGTTCCATAAAGGAAAATCGTTCAATCGTTGTCACGCATAAGAAGAAGATGAAGCCTTGTTGGAACGTAAATGGTGGCAACCTGTAACAGCATGAGGGCTGCAACAGCCGTGACAAAAAGATAAGTGATGACAGTGAAAAAAAACAACGATATGAAGAACACGACAACAACTGCAGGAAGAGGTCCAAGGAGAAGAAGAGTGAGAAGATGCTCAGAGTCTGGGCAAAAAACAGTGAAGGAGAAAGAGAACTTCGTTTTGAATTAGTCTTCACAGAAATACTTATTATCTCAATTTTAATTTTAACTGGCGTAAAATTTATTGACTGTGACTCATAAAGTTATGATTATGTTAGTAAATCGTCATCATTAATTATAAAAACCACTCATCGATAAAAATAAATCATGAAAGAATAAAGTACAGTTTATTGTAAAATAAATTTTCCATTATTGAAAATCAATTTTTATTAGAGTAAAAAAATAGTTGTCATAATGGAAATAAAATAAGGAGAACGGATTATGCAATTGGGTTGGTTATCTAACTAAGTGAGGTTAATGAAATTGTGGTGTTGCTGTGATTTAAATTAGAAAGATAAAGAGGGTGTGATTTTTTGCATGGGATGAGAGAAGAAGTGATATTAAGTAAGAAGTAATAGCTTTTGTAATCTGTCACTGTCACATGAATGAAAGTTCTGTGCTCTTTGTTTAACATAGGGGAGAGTGAGTGAGAGAATCTTATAAACGATTTAGAGTATTATTACTTTTATGTCCATAGAAAATTGTCATCATATTTTTTATTTAACGATCCATTAAAAAATTAAATATATTTTTGGTTCATAATCTTAAAAATAAAACTGAAATTCGTTTATGTCCCAAATTTTGATATATTTCAATTTTCAAATTTTAAAATTTAATAGATATAGTTCTTATAACATAAATACATTAATTTTTTTTTATATGTCAAATATCTTCATATGATGACTTTTGAATTGTTTACATCGTTTTAATATATTATACCTCAAATTTCACCCAAAAACACTACTTAATAAGTTCAAAAAAATTAATGTCAATGAGTTAAAAGAATTATATTCATTAACTTTTATTATTTAAGAATTAAAATGTACCAAAGTTTGTTATTGAGATTATTTCCAATTCGCGCTAGAATTTGAGTACTAAAAATATATTTAACTAAAAAACTAAAACTAACTCCATAAGTTTTTAAAAGAGTGGTTCAAAGAAAATATATTTTTAAGAAAACATTCTAAAATACAAAAAACAAAAATGTCTCGGTCTTCCTGTCTATTTTTTTTATTATTAAAAGTGAAAATATAAAATGGACAAAATATTACAAGAAATTTTTTAAATAATATCAATTTTCGTGATCAAACATAATTAGTCACTATAATAACTAATTCAGATACCAATTTATAAACTAAAAATTATTGATAACTAAAATAATTTTTATTATGAATAAAAAATTACAATTTATTTCTAGATTGATAAATAAAGTAGTTTCTATTGTAATTTATAATCTAAATTGATCACTGATATTAGTTACCAAAGTTTTGGATGTTAAAGAGAATGATGTTTAAATTGGTATATAATTAGAAAATTTGTCCTTAAATATATTTTTAATTACTAGAATTGATCATTATTTAACAATTTTTTTTGTAGTGAAAGTGTCTTTTTTAATTTTTTTAAGAATTTTTACTTTTATTAAGAATATTTCATATGTTATTTGTTGAAGAAAACACATAAAATGGATAAAGAGATGCATTATCTTCCAATCAATGATTTTCCTCCATCAGAATCATTCAAACTTAAGACAATCAATATTGAAACAATTTAAAACATGAACATACGAGTTCTAACCACACACCTATTCTTCTCTTTTCTTCATAAATATATAAAGTGATGAGGTTATGTCTTTTATTTTAGTTGTTTTTTGAGAGATCTTATTTACCATATGAATTGAGACATTTTTTTTCTCTTGAACTGATTTATACGGTCATGATATGAAAATTATACATCTTAAAAATTTGTTCTCAGAAGAGGAATACAAATTGTAAATTTATACTATAAAGTTAATATAATTTTTTCAAATACATAAACTTAAATGTAATTAACCTATGTGCTTGTATGTGCATAAATAATTTTAAAAAGTAATTTACATTTAATCTTTAAATTAAAAGAAATTATAATGTCAGAATAAAAAAACACTTAATGTTTATAACGTTTAGAATGGTCGAGGTCACTTGGTAATAAGTAGATGAAGTGTAAAGTTGACTTGCAGTATAATGGAGGTGATTATTTCATACACTAAAATCTTGTTAATAACTTGGCATTTTCTTACCAAAATTAAATTTTTTAATTTAATAAAATTATTATAATTCAATCTTAAGCATTTAATTAACTTTTAATTAAGTTTTTCATTACAGTAAGATGATAGGAAAAAAAATAATTAAGTGACCTAGTAATCTTGGGAACAAGCAACTGTTACCGGTCGAGTTATATAGTGTTCGTGTAATTTCCTCATTTGCGGCTTCTAACGAATAGTATATTCTATTCGGTTTGAAATCAGAGTCTTTTTAGTTTTAACAGTTAATTATACAAATTTGTCGAGTTGTTAGAAGCCACCAATAGTAACGAGAATATATTAGGGTTTTGTACGTGTGGGCGATAAAACCAATACACACGTTTATCGGTCATAAATCGACAAGAAAAAAATCTGCCAACAGTTAATTATTTACCGTTATATCTCAACAGTTAGTTATTTACCGTTATACCTCATTTTCATGTAACTATAATAACTAATAGACACTAGAGAGGTAACAGGAACTTACTTAGATAAACTTTTCTTTGTTATGTATTAACATACTTTTTTATGTTTTTTTTTTGGTAATTGTTGAAGATTAAATTAATTTTCATTATTGTAAGATTTTGAAAGTGTTAATTTTTATTTTTCAAAGATATTTTGATCATACGAATATTTTTAACAAGATCTATAACATATATTAATAGTATTATTTCTTAAAATAAATGTACTTGTCTACTATTTTTTTACATCTTTTATATACTTCAATTGTTTTCTTTTTTTTTTATCAGCAATTGTTTTTTATTAAAAAAAATACTAGCCTTGGATTTAGAAATTTAATTTATATAATTACTGTTACACTAATCAAACTAATATGTAACTAGATTTTCTTACTTTATCAACAGCAGTATATCATACCAGTATTATTTATGACATGAATCTATGGTTTTGTAATAAGAAATATAATTTAATAATTGGGGTCATTAAAATAAATATTTGTGGAAAATTTCAGAAAAAAAAATACAGTTTCAAAGTTATTGTTATGTATATTCTCCTAATAATAATAATAATAAATATTCAAAATTTCAACATAAATTGGAAGAAGATAATTATTTAACTTTAGACAGTTTAAAAATTCTCTTATAAAAATAATACTCGAGCAGGGAAGTCATTTATGGCAAACCCAAATTACTCGCTAGCTGTAAATAATGTTTTGAAAGATAAAAAAATATTATGTAATTATATATATATATATATATATATATATATATATATATATATTATTATATCCTAATAATTTATGATACACTGATATTTCGATTTAGATTATGTATTTGTGTATGACATGTATCCGTATTTGATATTTCAAATATTTGATTGATATTTATCGATGAAGTATTTAATATATAAATATCTATAAAACAGTAATATTTTTATCATGATAACAATTTATAATTTTTTTATAAAATTTATTATATATAATTTTAATTTGGATCCACACACTAATAATTATATAGTTATCATATTTTTAAGACTATTTTTACACCTTTCAATACATATATCACATCTCTTATCTTACTATTTTCAAAATAAATGTGTCCACGTTTCATTTTCAAAATAAATATATTTACATATTATATACGTGTCGAATTCGAGACACCTCAAAATAAATGTGTCCACGTTTCTTTTATGTGTCGAATTTTCAAAATAAATATATTCACGTATTACATACGTGTCGAATTCGATACACATCAAAATAAATGTGTCCACGTATCTTTTACGTGTTGAGTTCGATACACCTCAAAATAAATGTGTCCACGTATCTTTTACATGTCAAATTTTCAAAATAAATATATTCACGTATTACATACGTGTCGAATTCGATACACCTCAAAATAAATGTGTCCACGTATCTTTTACGTGTCGAGTTCGATACACCTCAAAATAAATGTGTTCACGTATCTTTTACGTGTCGAATTTTCAAAATAAATATATTCACGTATTACATACGTGTCGAATTCGATACACCTCAAAATAAATGTGTCCACGTATCTTTTACGTGTCGAGTTCGATACACCTCAAAATAAATGTGTCCATATCTTTTACGTGTCGAATTCGATACACCTCAAAATAAATGTGTTCACGTATCTTTTACGTGTCGAGTTCGATACACCTCAAAATAAATGTGTCCACGTATCTTTTACGTGTCGAATTTTCAAAATAAATATATTCACGTATTACATACGTGTCGAATTCAATACACCTCAAAATAAATGTGTCCACGTATTTTTAACGTGTCGAGTTCGATACACCTCAAAATAAATGTGTCCACGTATCTTTTACGTGTCGAATTTGATACAGGCATCAACTACACGTACATCATTGCTATTAACTGACTCCGGCTATTTAAACTCGTGAATGTTTCACTCTTTCTACTACATTTAAGCTCTCACTAAGAAGTGAACTTGCTTTGCCTTTTTCTTTCTATTCCTTCTCATATATTCAAATCCCTTTGTCTTCCAAATTCTGAAGTTCTCACCAGTTCATATTCAGTGTTCATTCTAGCTGGTTGCTGTTAGTTTAGCTACTGTACTAGCGTGGTTCAGTTGTTTCTTCCTCTTTTAATTTTGGTTTGTACTATTCTTTGTAACTTTTCAAGACCACTTTTATTGATGTGTTATGATTTTTTTTTTGTGTTCTTGAAACCATGACTACTGAACCGTGCATGGCTTCTGATGAGGTTCTGGTGTTGAATTCTCATTAGCGGTTTTTGAAACCGGAATGTTGAAGTGTTACCTCGGATAACATACTTGTTTTCGAAGAATCCTCAAATGGACACCTTGATGGTCTTCTGATGTGTTGTTTTTCCTTTTTATTTTTGGTTGTTTCGTAGTTTTATCTGAATCCTTCTGGTTTGCTTGTTTTCGATTGTTTTCTGTTTTTATATGAATTTATGAATGTATGTGGTCTCAAATGCTGTTTATTTGTGTAAGCAAATTTTTTTTTAAGATTTTTTCTTACTGAGATTTATCTGAAAATGAACTGATAATTTTTTTTATTGATTTACTTGGTGAAGATTATGCTGTGTGTATCAAAGTATTGATCAGGTATTTGGTTATGTGTTTGCATTTATGGTTGATCAGTGGATGCATGTGCTGTTTTATTTTCTCTATGGCACTTTTTGGCTAGAACGCAGATCTAGTTGAGGCTTTGACTAAATCTAAAATGAAGAAGTTTTTTTCTTTTGTTGCTTATCTTTGTGAGGCTTTATCTGAATCTAAAATAAAGAAGTTTTTTTATGCTGTTTACCTTTTTCAGTACCCATTGTGTGTATATAAAATAACATACTTTGGAGGGTGTATTTTGTTTCATGTGTTTGCATTTTTGATAGATCTATAGTTTCTCTAGCTGCATCTTGTGTTTTCTCTTTAAGAATTTTTATGTTATTCAGTTGTCAAGAATAAATATTTTCCCTTTTAGAAAGTTCAAATGCATACGAGGGTTGAGATATGATATTGAAATGGTTGAACTTGGTTATTCATTGATCTGGATATGATACCAAAATGCTAAATGTATTTTTTTTTTCTTCTTAGCAAGTTGTTTTAAATATTCTATTAATTAATTTGACGTTCTCTCTTAATCATGCATAAATTCTACATTTTTTTTTTCTTTCAGAAAATGAGTGGTTCGATTAGATTTCGTGAGAGATCGGGTTGTAGACCCTGCTACAACTTTCATGACTCAGATGATGACGATGTGAAATCTACAGAAAATTATGTGAGTATTGATGGAAATGATGGTGTAAGTCACTTCTCATTTCTGTGTTAATAATTTGAATCTGATTTAAAGCATTGTGGGAAACGTTGAATCAGTGATTGCTAGTTAATGATATTTTACTGCAAAGTTGTTGAGAAATGTAAAAGATGTTTATAATTCTCTGATATACTATTTTAAGCTCTTAACTTTTTTATAGGTATTATATAACTGAGATTGTGCTATATATTTCTGCATGCTTATGAGAAACTTCTATCTTAGCAGAATGTGGGTGGAAGCTCCACTCAACAAAAACGAAAAAATAGCGACGATTCAGTTGTTCTCCCGAGGAAACGAGGGAGACCTAGAAAAAACATCGCGAGAAGTGATACAACTGAGAGTGTAAGTTGCTTCTTTCCCTCTGTGTGTTATCAATTTTAATTTATTTAAGCCATACTTGTTTCCTTGATTTTTTTGTATAGAAGAAGTTTAACATTTTTTTATATACTTTTTGTTGGTTAATATAAAAAGTTGATCTGGTGTTCTTTCTGCTTGCTTATGAGAAAATTCTTTCATAGCAGAATGTGACCCCTTTTGCTGAGCGGCTTCGTGACAGATCAAGTATAAAGAAGCCGAACTATAATATTGACGAGTCTGATGAAGATTTTGATACTTTCCCCAGTAAATATGGGAACCAGGAAAAAGTTCTTAAAATCGAAAGCAGTGACACAGTAAGATGATTCTTTTTGTTTTTGGATTGACAATTTTAATCTGATTTAAGTTATACTCTTCTTTTGATATTATTAAAATGAATTTAAGATAGCAGCACAGTAATCTAAGAGTCAGTTTTTCTCTTTCATCTCATGTTTTGTCATTTCTTCCCTTCCCAATATATAGAAAGAGCTTTTGAGATGTCAAACATGCACATATTCATTCCATTCTAAGTGCATAATCTCACCACTTAAACAAATGTAATGCTTTGAGTGATGACTTTATGATTGTACTTAAACTATGTATTTCCTTTTGCAGGTTAGCCCACTCAAAGATATTGACAAGATATTAGATTGTGAGATGCGTTCTGTGGTGGCTGCTGAAAGTGATGCTCAAAAGTTGGAGTCAAAACGTATTTTGGTCAAGCAATATCTTGTTAAGTGGAAGGGACTCTCATATTTGCACTGCACATGGTAAATTCAATGATTATTTTGTTTGAATCTTGCAGTCTTGCTCTCTCTCATTCTATCACTACAGTTGTTAGTTTTGAATATTTGTTCATTAATTTCTCTTTCAAACCTGCATGCATGTTGAGTTTTTATATGATCTGAACTTGTTTATTTATTTATTTATTAGCTGTTTACCAGTTGCAACTTTTTTTTTTTTCCTTTAGGGTTCCAGAAGAAGAGTTTTTGAAGGCTTTCAAGACTCAGCCAGGTCTAAAGATCAGAGTAAACAGCTTCCATCGTCGTATGGAATCAGCCAAGAGTTTTGATGAAGATTTTGTTGCCATTAGACCCGAATGGACTATGGTTGATCGAATACTTGCTTGCAGGTTCATCCATAACAAACTTCATTTTCCAATTTCTTCAAATGAAAACTAAAACGAGATGAACACACTCAAAAGTGTGGACATTTCAAGAATTCAGACAAAGTGATGGAGCGTGTTGTTTAAATGGTGCAGGTGGGGTAACGATGATAAGAAGGAGTATCTGGTGAAGTGGAAAGAGCTTCCCTATGATGAGTGCCACTGGGAGCTGGAATCAAATATCTCTGCATTTCAGAAAGAAATAGAAAGATTCTACACATTTCAGTGTAGAACAAGGACAGTTTTGTCCAATAAGAAAAGTAGTATTGCAGAAGCTTCTGAATCTAATAATCTGCAGAGAGAATTTGTACAGTACGAAGCCAGCCCTGAGTTTCTTTCAGGGGGTATGCATTTTGATTTTTCCTACAACACTATGCATCTTATTGAGATTTGAACTAACTTGATCACTTGCTTCCATATTCATGCATAAATGAAGGTTCACTGTATCCGTATCAGCTTGAAGGATTGAACTTCTTACGATATTCATGGTCCAAGCAAACTCACGTTATACTTGCTGATGAAATGGGACTTGGTACTTAATTATCTCTTTATTCCCTTCTCTTATATTTGTCTCCCATAACTGAGAGAGTTTGAAACAACAGTGTCTGTCACCTTAGTGGCTGAGTTTTTCTTGTTCAGGCAAAACCATACAGAGCATTGCTTTCATGGCATCGCTGTTTGAGGATAATGTTTGTCCCCATTTGGTGATTGCTCCCCTTTCAACTTTACGAAATTGGGAGCGTGAATTTGCTACGTGGGCACCTGAAATGAATGTTGTAAGTACATGTGATTCCTTAGTTGCATTTCCATGCATGTGTTTATTCTTCTGTGGTTTTTGCAGGTTATGTATTCTGGATCTGCCGATGCTCGTGCTTTAATCAGAGAGTATGAGTTTTACTTTCCTAAAGGTCTTCGCTCAAAGAAAGGCAAAGAAATCGTGGATGAAAGAAAAAGAAGAAGAGTAAAGTTTGACGTTCTATTAACGTCATACGAGACAATAATTTCCGACTCATCCTCGTTAAAACCTATAAAGTGGGAGTGCATGGTACACTTCTATCTACTCATTATTCTCTAGAATCATAAAAATGAATTTGTTACATGCCTCTCGTTTTGATTTTTTTTTTTCTTTTGTTTTCTATATCTGAATGCAGATAGTTGATGAGGGCCACCGTCTGAAGAACAAAAATTCTAAATTATTTTCTCCATTGACGCAATTATCAAGCCAACACCGTGTGCTTTTGACTGGAACTCCTCTTCAGGTTTATTTTCTATTAGTAGATACTAATAGAAAATAAAAAATTAGATAATGAAAAGTTAAATAAATAGTAGATATAAATACTAATAACAATTAATTATCTTATAGTACACATGCATTGAGTTTTTCATTGGAAATTGAAACCTATGTGACACCTTACCTTGTTCTATGCTTTTCAGAACAATTTGGATGAGCTTTTTATGCTGATGCACTTCCTTGATGCTGAAAAGGTTTGTATTTTGAGAGAATTATGATGAGTAAGGTTTTTCATATATTGATGATACTAATGAGAACCTTATGATTTTGTTTGGGTTGTGGTAGTTTGGAAGTTTAGAGGAGTTTCAGAAAGAATTTAAGGATATCAATAGAGAGGAGCAGATTCTGAGACTACAAAAAATGTTGGCACCACATCTCTTGAGAAGTATACATCTATCTTATCCTTCATTAATTTCTGCATATTTAACCTCATTTCAATGTTACCATTATTTTCTATGATTCAGTTATTTTCCTATGTCATTTTCTGTTGCCTTCTTTTGTGTTCCTTGCATTGTCCAGTTAGTGGTTATTTACTAGATTTTGTAATGCTTGGAATTTTCTAATTTATCAAATCTTTAATAAAATATAAATGACTTTTTAAGTTTATTTTGAGGGTATGTAACGTAAAACATTTTAATCAATCTTTATTATCCTTGGTAAGAGAATGCAATTTTGTTTTTTTACAAAGTAAAGATTCTTCAAATAAATGAAAAGAAAATAAGAGTTAAACACAATAAAAAACACAATATTTTTATGTTATTTAATAATGTAAAAATTCAGTGATTCAACATTTGAAATTGAGAAAAGGTTAGATATTTTTATGTGAAAAAAATAAACAATAAAAATATTACAAGTAAATAGAAATAGCTAAATGTGTGTTAAAAACTATCTCATTCATTTGAAATTGAGAAAAGGTTAGATATTTTTATGTGAAAAAAATAAGCAATAAAAATATTAAAAGTAAATAGAAATAGCTAAATGTGTGTTAAAAACTATCTGATTCACATGTTTTTTGAAATACAGTAAGTCATTTGAATAACAAATATAAAAAAAAATGGGCAATAAGAAAACAAATATCTTATATCTAAGTAAATTTTTAAGTCAATCTATGAGGTAATGAAGTAAAAGTTTTGGTAGAAGTAACACTAAAATTCCCATTGGCGAGGTGGGAATCTAACTTTGTCAAGGTAAAATGAAAACTTTATTTAAGAAAAGAATAACATGTTACTCTCATTAAATCATTTAATATGGTAAAGAACTAAATTCTTTTGTAAATTAAAACTTTGCTCTTTGATTTTAGAAAGCCTAAATAAATATTTTACCAATATTTCTGACCAGTCAAAATCATGATTCCCGCGTATGAAAAAAATTCTCTAGTCCAAATACCCCCTCAGAGTCTTCATTACAGTTAAATGATGATCTACAGTAATTTGTTTATAAAATTGAATATCTAAAACATGGATTCAAATTTCTTATGCCATTGCAGGAATGAAGAAAGATGTGATGACAGAACTACCTCCGAAAAAGGAACTTATTTTACGAGTTGAATTATGCAGTGTACAGAAAGAATTCTACAAGGCAATTCTGAATCGTAATTATCCTATATTAACCCGCCGAGCTCGTCCACATGTAAGATTCATTTTTGATGAACTGAACTTTCTGAAGTTACATATTCTTGACTTTAACTTTATAAGAATGAAATGAACGTGTCATAATATTGTTCTCATGTGTTTCGTATCCTTTTAATTCAGATTTCTCTTATCAATGTTGTTATGGAACTGCGTAAGCTCTGCTGCCATCCCTTTATGTTAAATGGACTTCAACCTGATCTTAATGATGAAAATCCATATGAGTAAGCTCTTATACTACATTATCTCAGAGCCATTATCTGTTTGAAACATTGTTTTTTTTTTTTCTTAATGAAAACAAAGAAAGCTATTACAAAAGTTAGTGCTAAATCCTGTTTCTGATTTTCTTTCATTTCTGTTTCATAGCCAATTGCTTGAATCCTCTGGGAAGTTGCAACTGTTAGACAAGATGATGGTGAAACTTAAAGAGCAAGGTCATAGAGTCCTTATATGTTCCCAATTTCAGAAAATGCTGGACTTGCTTGAAGATTACTGTTGTTACAAGGTAACCCAGTTAGTTATTATGACAGCATGCTATGACTTGAGATAAAAAAAGATAAACTTTTTAGGTTGAAAAACTAGTTTCATGTAATTCTGGTTTTGTTTATTCAGAATTTGCACAAGTTTGTATTTTTTGTATGGTATTGAATTTGTGTTCTTTGTGTTTTAAACGTTAGAATTGGCATTATGAGAGGATAGATGGGAAGGTTGGAGGAGCTGAAAGACAAGAAAAGATAGATCGGTTTAATGCTGAAGATTCTTCAAGATTTTGTTTTCTTCTTTCTACAAGAGCTGGGGGATTAGGGATAAACCTTACTGCAGCAGACACAGTTATTATATATGACAGTGATTGGAATCCTCATGCTGACTTGCAAGCCATGGCCAGGTCTCACCGCCATGGACAGAAAAAGAAGGTTGGGGTTGTTTTTCATTAATATGTAGTTGACTATTATTGTTGACATGAAAGGTCACAGTAGTTCTTCTGTTGCAGGTGATGATTTATAGGTTCATAGCAAGAGGAACAATTGAAGAAAGGATGATTCAGCTGACAAAGAAGAAAAGGGTGTTAGAACACCTGGTTGTAGGGAGGCTACAGGATGAAAACATTAAGCAGGTAAATTTTTAATGGAACTATGTCCAATTAAAAATTAGTATTTATGAGGTTTTGATTGTAACTGTTAGTAACTTAATGTGAGTAGAAAGAGTTAGATGATATCGTAAGGTATGGCTCAGAGGAGCTATTTGCTGATGAAAATGATGAAGCAAGCAGGTCTCGTCAAATTCATTATGATGATGATGCTATAGACAGGTAATAAAAATAAAAAGCTTTCATTATGGTGTAAAGTATGGTTAAATTTGTAAGAGTTTAATTTCATGTTCCTCTTTATAATAGATTGCTGGATCGTGATGGAGTTGGAGGTGAAGATGCTGCTTTGAATGGTGAAGATGAAGATGGATTTCTGAAGGCTTTTAAGGTTTATTCAATCATATAATTTTGCATATGCTTTTGAGGTTTATTGACTTCACATATTATATGCTGAAGGTGGCAAATTTCGAATACATAGACGGAGTTAAGCCAGCAGAGGAGGTGGCACAAAATGAAGCAAAGGAGAATCAATTCTCTGGTGAAAGTTTGAGGATAATTATTTACTGGGAAGGCTTGTTGAGAAAAGCATATGAACAGTGTCAAGTTGAAAAGTTAAATGCCTTAGGCAAAGGGAAGCGAACACGCACCAAATGGGTGGTAAGTCATGCACGAATTTTTGCTGCTAACAAGTGTATTAATTTGAGGGAAAATATTTTTTTCTTATTTGAGTTGTGTATTTCAGTGTTTATCTTGTTGATGATTTCCCCAATTCCCCTATGATTTCTTTCTAGGGGGAAGGTTTTAGTAAATGGGTAGATCAAAGATCTGATGGTGAAGATGAAAATTATGAAGGGGATCATAGTGAATATGATTCAAATGAGACTACTACTCCTACTAGAAGGGTTCACGGAAAGAAATCTCGCGGTACATATCAGTGTTTACTTTTTGAATATTGATTGAGTTTCAGTATCTGTCCTTGACTGTGATGTTAATTTTCTTTTAATGATTTACAGCAGAGAGCCCAGAGCCACATCCTTTGATGGAACGTCGAGGAAAATCGTTGAAAGTACTTGGTTTTAGTCCAAATCAAAGGGCTCAATTTCTTCAAATTATGATGAGGTTATATCCTGCTTTTAGTCTCTTTTAACCTTATTACATACAAATATTTGTTGTTAATCTGATTTGGCGAATCAATTACAGGTTTGGTTTACGTGATTTTGATTGGAAAAAGTTTGCTTCCAGGATGAAACACAAGAGTTATGAAGAAATCATGGAGTATTAATCTGACATTTTCCATTTACTTTTTTCATAATTTAATGCTATGATTGTTTTTAGTGCTACTGATCTTGAACCCATTAGCTTTAATTGTCTTTATACAATCTTCATCACTGGTCTCTAACTACATATACCTTTTTTTAACAGGTATAGCTTACTTTTTTTGTCTCATGTTATAGAAGATATTACTGATTCACCTACATTCATAGGTACTATATTCTTATTGTTCTGATATTTTGTCAGTTTCTTTTGTTATTCTCCCGTGTGCTTTCAGTTTACTAATTTTCCCTCTCTGCTCGTGAGATTTCATGAGAAAGATAACAGTTTTTTCAAATCCTTGATATTTGATATGTGCTCAATTCTTACAAAGTTTTTTCGCCAGTTACCACTAGTTATTTACATGAGTTTTGATGAAAAATAATCTTAACCATCTATGTACAGTTATATGATGATACAGAGTAATTTATAACTCTAAATACCGATTATAATGTGTCTTTAGATGGCGTTCCAAAAGAAGGACTTCAAATAAAAACTGCACTTCTAAGGATCGGTGTTATGAATTTGATAGCAAAAAAGGTAAGTTCTTTAATTTTGTTTTTTTTTTGGATTCTAAGCTTTGTATTGCTTGTGTTTAGCATACTATTCGGGCATTATTTATATGCTATCTCTTGTCGAAGTTAATATTAACTGTAGGTGATGAAAGTGTTCTTTATCTTTGAATGTGGAATGACAGGTGAAGCTTGCATTAGAAAATCCTGGAACACAACTTTTTTCAGATGATATCTTACCACGCCATCCACGTATGAAGGGTAGAAAGATATGGAAGGAGGTTCATGATTTACTGCTGCTGCAAGCCGTGTTGAAGTAAGTTCTAGCAGATAATTTTCCCTGCATGTGTCTCTCTCCGAGTTTAAACAATTTACTGTGAAAAGATGTTCCAAGTTCCATGTTATTAAACCATGAAAGAGTTTTTCATATTATAGAAGATTTTGGAAGAAGGTATTTCGCTATGCTGCAATGGTGTAACTTGTATTAACTTGATTCTTTTCTGTTAAGGCATGGCTATGCGAGGTGGCGTGATATTGTTGAAGATAAGGATCTGAAGATTCAGAAGGTTATCTGTGAGGAGTTGAATATTGCAGTTGCAGATATACCAGTTGAATTACAGTGTAACTCACGAGTGTTCAATGGTCCAAATATTACAAATGTGGAGTCTTGCTCCAGCTCCAACCAATCTAAGCAGAGTGAAATGCGCAGTTCTAGTAATCTTGGGAAGCACGCAAAGTCAAATATGGATTTCTTCCTGTTGGATCAGCATAGAAAAATGCAGAGAGCACAGATTCTGTTTATAAAGAGAAGGTTTCGTCTCTTGGAAGAAGGTCTCCTCGTTGAGTTCCAGAACAGATACCTTGTAAGTGCATTAGGTTCCATTCCATGCCACACAACGCTGAACTTTTTTTTTTTTTTTCTGTTTTAGAATTCATGAATTCAAGTCCAAATTCTGACTACCTTATGAACTTGTGCAGAGGAATTTGCCAGCAAAAGTGGCAGAAAACAACCAAGTTAAAGGCAGGCCCACGCGAGTTAATGTAAACAAGTTCATCGTCTTTGAGACTTTTCCTCGGCCTATAGTCAGAGTCATAAGTACTGTTTCTTCATTCTGATTTGGAATTTTTCTTTCAAGAGCCTTTATTTCAAAGATTTGATTTTAGTTCTTCCACTTTTGTGCAGGTACACCGGACTTGTATTATTTTTTATTTGATTTTGATACAGAGCGTATAAACTTAATTGCTCTTTACAATGAGGTAGAAATAAATTTGTTTCAGTGCATGATGTAACAGAGGGTAGGAAAGAGTATCTTATCATCTAAAATCTATCTCTTTATTTTGGCAGATGTGCCAGATTGTGGCGGCATTCGCCAAAGAATTAGCCCAAGCGGCAACAGATGAGGAACAATACGACGCTGTTGCCCGGTTAGGTCAAATCCTCAGCATTTGTTTCGATATCAATGAAGTTCTACATAAAAAAGATTAAATACATTATCAGAGACTGGAGTTATTGGCCCTGGATTGTTGTCTGGTTCTGAAGTTAAATGCAAACATAAAGATGTGGCTATGGAGTTTTGTACAGGAGATGAATAAAATACCATGATTTCTCTAGACTTATCCAAATGCTAGGAATTGTAATAACATTATTGGACAAAGAGAAATTTGTTGTACTTTGGTTTTTCAGAGGACTGAAATGCAAGATCTTGTGGACACATATTTGTTGTACTCTGTATGTTACATTGATTTTAGTGTCTCATCTTTTTGTCTCCATCGATGAAATAGTATATAGAAATAGAACCATTGAACGTTATGGTCATGCGTGACCATCCTTCACATCCACTCGTATATATAGTAGATAGAGATTCACAAAGAACGTCAACTCTCCATTATGAATATTGATGTCTGCTTAATATCATGTTGGAATGAACCTTTTTTTTGTAAACATTTTTATCAGAAAAAATAAATAAAAATTATATTCTGAAAAACTTCACAAAATAGTTTCTATAAATTTACTAGCTCGTCTATACAAACTATAATTTTAATAAATAAATAAATTGATTTCAATTTTTATTATTCTCTTATAAAAATATTTATGGAGAACATGACTACTAACTAGAGCATATCATTTTATCTAGAGTTTTATTAAGTACTTATGAACTAACGGGTAATTTTCCTAAATGAATTTGGACTGGATATTAGATTATCCTAATATAAGTCCTAGATTTTAGATTAAAATTAAAGTTAAATATATATATATATATATATATATATATATATATATAATATATATATATATATATTTTTAAGTATGTGGGGGAACTTTATCTCATATATATAAAAAGATATGTACAAATTTTCTTATTACAGGGTCTTCATATAATTTATTGATTGGACTTCTACAAATAAGATTTAAATATCTTTATCTTAAACCATCAAATCTCCTCCATCTTTCAATTCATACTTTACATGTAATCGCATCTATAACCAGGACAGAAAACTTGAACTACAAGTATTAAAATCAATCTCCCCTCCGCACATTCCTTACTTGCTTCAAGTTAGACAAGTACACTCTAATCTATTGTTTTTAATCTAATTTTATTAATGAATAACAACCATAAATTATTTTTAATCTAAAATTCTAAACTTAAATATGATAATTTTTTCTTTCACTTTTTATATAAATCTTCTCATACTAGTATTTTTCATATATATATATATATATATATATATATATATATATATATATATATATATATATATATATATGTTAGAATATGTGGTTCTCATTCAATTCCTAATACCACACGTTACTTAAGCACTAATTATTAATTATTTACTACTTAAGTTTTGAAGACTCTTCATACGGCCTATATAGTGGTTCAGTTTTGAAGACTCTTCATATGGCCTATTTACTAGTTCAGTTTTGAAGACTCTTCATATGGCCTATTTACTGGTTCGGTTTTGAAGACTCTTTATATGACCTATTTACTAGTGCAGTTTCTGAAGACTCTTCATATGACTTATTGACTGGTTCAACTTTGAAACCTATAAATAACATCTCCATGACTTGAAAAAATATAGAAAAACATTTACAGAGACACACTTTGTAATATACACCTGAGTGTATTTTTGGTGAGGATTCTTGTTCCCATTCAAGAGCTTTGTACTCTTCTTTTCATAATGGAACTTTGTTCTTTATCGTCCCGTGATTTTTCCTCTTACATTCAAAAGAGGTTTTTCACGTAAATCCTTATGTGTTATTTCTCTTGCTCTTTTACTTACTTCTCTTTAATTTCCAATTGTCACGATCCTGTGCTTCCGCATGCTACGATACCATAACAAGTGGTATCAGAGCTCTTAATTGGAAATTCCAAAATGTCTGCAAAATTTGACATTGAGAAGTTTGATGGCAAGATTAGTTTTTCTATTTGACGAATCCAAATGAGGGTCGTTCTAACCCAGAGTGGATTAAAGAAGGCTTTAGATGGAATATAAAATAAGCTAGCTTCCATGACTGATGAGCAGTGGGAGGAGTTGGATGAAAATGCGCTATCATCAATCCAACTCTCTTTATCAAAGGAGGTTCTCCGTGAAGTAGCAAATGAAACAACCACTACTGAATTATGGCTAAAGTTAGAGTCTTTATACATGACCAAAAGCCTTGCAAACAAGCTTCGTCTCAAAGAACGCTTGTATACCATTCGAATGGTTGAAGGTACTCCGATTCAATCTCATCTTAATGAGTTTAATTCTATCCTCTTGGATCTGGAAAATATTGATATTAAATTGATGATGAAGATAAAGTTGTTTTGTTGGTTGTCTCTCTACCTTCTACCTACAAACACTTCAAAGAAATTATGTTGTATGGAAATAATGATACTTTATCCTTTGAAGATGTTAAATCTAATTTATTGTCCAAAGAAAAATTTGATCTTGAAGTTCATTCTGTGCACAAGGGTGAGGGTTTAAGTGTTAGAGGTAGAACTCAAGAAAGAAGGAGTACAAGTGACAAAAAGTTCAGATCCAAGTCTAGGGGACGCAAATCCAACAAATTTTGTCGTTATTGTAAGAAACCTGGTCACGAGATTTCTGATTGTTTTATCTTGAAGAAAAAACAAGAAAAAGGAAAAGCCACATAATCCCCTGAATCTGTCAATATTGAAGTTGACTCTGACGGTGACATTACTTTGTTTGTTATCTCTTCTAATAAGAGGAGTAAAACAGAATGGATCCTTGATTCTAGATGTACTTTTCATATGTGTCCCTATAAGGACTTATTCACTACTTTTGAATCTGTTGATTGTGGTGTTGTTTGATGGGTAATGATGCCCAATGCAAGATTGCAGGAATAGGTACAATTCAGATCAAGACTAATGATGGTGTCGTCAGGACTTTGTCTGATGTTCGCTATATACCCGAATTAAAGCGAAACTTAATTTCACTTGACACTCTTAAATCTCTCGGGTGCAAGTACTCAGCTGAAGGTGGAGTTCTAAAGGTATCAAAAGGTTCCCTTGTTATCTTGAAAGCTAACCGAATTGGAAGCTTATATGTCCTGCAAAGGACTGTTGTGACAGGTTCAGTAGCTGTATCATCTTCTATGGCTGAAAATGATGTCACTAAATTATGGCACATGCGCCTAGGACATATGAGTGAAAAAGGTCTGCATCTTCTAAGCAAGCAAGGATATCTTGGTAAGCATATCATTGGTAAGTTGGAGTTTTGCAAACATTGTGTTTTTGGGAAACAAAAAAAGGTTAGTTTCTTTACAGCAACTCACAGTACAAAAGGTATTCTTGATTATATTCACTCTGATCTTTGGGGGCCTTCTAAAGTTCCTTCTTATGGAGGACGTCGTTATATGATGACTATCATTGATGACTTTTCCCGTAAGGTCTGGGTCTATTTTTTGCGACATAAAAATGAGACTTTCCCCACATTCAAGAAGTGGAAAACTCTTGTTGAAACCCAAACAGAGAAGAAAGTAAAGAAGCTCAAAACAGATAATGGATTAGAGTTTTGTAGTGGTGACTTTAATGAGTTCTGCACAAATCATGGTATTGCTAGACACAAAACCATTCCAAGGAATCCCCAACAAAATGGTGTTGCAGAACGAATGAACATGACTCTACTTGAGAGAGCTCGTTGTATGCTCTCAAATGCTGGGATATGGGATCGACATGATCTTTGGACCGAGGCAGTATCTACTGCATGCTATTTGGTCAACCGTTCTCCACATTCAGCACTTGACTTCAAAGTTCCAGAAGAGATTTGGTCAGGTAATCTTGTTGATTATTCTAATTTAAGAATTTTCAGATGTCCTGCATATGCACATATTAATAATGGCAAATTAGCTCCAAGAGCTATTGAGTGCATATTTCTAGGTTATGCATCTGAATCAAAGGGGTATAGTTTATGGTGCTCTGAATCAAAGTCTCAAAAGCTAATTCTTAGCAGAGATGTAATTTTTAATGAGGATGCATTATTATCTTTTGGAAAATAGTCTTTTGTGTCTTCTTCTACCAATACAGGTAATATACAAGGTTCTAATGAGAAGGTGGAGTTTGAATTCAAATATGAAGTTCCTGGTATTGATGTCCCATCTTCCTCTACAAATGATTCCAATATTGATAATCATCATGATGATGGTGAATGTGATCATATAACCATTTCTCCTATTCAACAACAAGGAGATGATTATTGTATTGCTTGGGACAGAGTTAGAAGACAAATCTGAAAGCCAGCTAGATACACTACTGATTATTTAACTGCCTATGCATTATCAATTGCACAAGAGGTAAATGATGGTGTTGAGCCTGTTAGCTGCACTGAAGTTGTTTCTTGTGTTGAGTCTTCTCAGTGGCTAGGGGCTATGAATGAAGAAATTCAGAGTCTTTATAAAAATAATACTTGGACTTTGACAGAACTGCCTAAAGACAAACGGCCATTAAAGTGTAAATGGATCTATAAGAAGAAAGATGGCATTTCTGGGGTTGAAAATGCAAGATGCAAAGCACGACTAGTCGTTAAAGGCTTTAATCAAAAGGAAGGTATTGACTTTAATGAGATATTTTCACCTGTTGTTCGTCATACTTCCATTCGTGTTTTGCTTGCTTTTGTTGCTTTGTTTGATTTGGAGTTAGAGCAACTAGATGTAAAGACAACTTTTTTACATGGAGAGCTAAAAGAATAAATTTACATGGAACAACCTGAGGGATTTATTATTCCTGGAAAGGAGCATTTCGTTTGTCGTTTGAAGAAATCTTTATATGGCCTCAAGCAAGCACCCAGGCAATGGTACAAGAGGTTTGATTCTTTCATGATTGGGCAAGGTTACTACAGGAGTCAATTTGATGACTGTATTTATTTTCAAACATTCCAAGATGGATCTTTGTTAATTGCATCATGTGACAAGTTTTCTATCAGGAAATTAAAAACTCAACTAAGCAATGAGTTTGAAATGAAAGAATTAGGTGCAACAAAGAAAATTCTTGGTATGGAGATTCGCAGGGACCGTCAAGCTGGTAAATTGTTTTTATCTCAACAAAGGTATATTGTGAAAGTACTTGATAGGTTTAATATGAATGATTGTAAACCTATTTCTACTCCACTTGCTGGACATTTCAAGTTATCCTCAGATCTTTGCCTAGATTCAAAGGAAGATATGGAGTATATGTCTCATGTTCCTTATGTTAATGCTATTGGCAGTCTTATGTATGCCATGATATGCACCAGGTCAGACCTTGCATATGTTGTTAGCATGGTAAGCCAGTATATGCATAATCTCGGCAAGAAACATTGGAGTGCTGTAAAATGGATTTTTCGGTATCTAAAAGGTACTTCTCATGTTGGCTTGGTATTTGACAAAAAAATGGCTACAACTGATAATGTTGTAGGATATGTTGACTCGGATTATGCTGATGATCTTGATCAAAGAAGATCTCTCTCAGGTTACATCTTTACCCTCTGTAATAGTGCTATCAGTTGGAAAGCAACACTTCAATCTATTGTTGCATTATCTACAACCGAAGCAGAGTATATTTCAGCCACAGAGGGAGTGAAGGAGGCTATATGGCTCCGAGGTTTGGTAAATGAACTTGGTCTAACACAGAAAGTTCTCACTGTGTTTTGTGATAGCCAAAGTGCTATTCATTTAACCAAGAATAATCGTTATCACGACAAGACCAAACACATCAATATAAAACATCACTTTATTAGAGATGTTGTTGTTGTTGGAGAAATTATGGTTGAAAAGATTCACATCTCTGAGAATCCAGCAGACACGCTTACCAAGCCGCTTTCAATTACCAAGTTTGAACATTGTTTGGACTTGGTTGGTCTATACAGCACTTGAATGCCCTTTGGGGCTTTATCGGATAATGAAACACTTGTAGAATTCGAACCAAGATGGAGATTGTTAGAATATGTGGTTCTCATTCAATTCCTAATATCACACGTTACTTAAGCACTAATTATTAATTATTTACTGGTTAAGTTTTGAAGACTCTTCATATGGCCTATTTACTGGTTCAGTTTTGAAGACTCTTCATATGGCCTATTTACTGGTTCAGTTTTGAAGACTCTTCATATGACCTATTTACTGGTTCAGTTTTGAAGACTCTTCATATGACCTATTTACTAGTGCAGTTTCTGAAGACTCTTCATATGATTTATTGACTGGTTCAACTTTGGAGCCTATAAATAACATCTCAATGACTTGAAAAAATATAGAAAAACATTTACAGAGACACACTTTGTAATATACACCTGAGTGTATTTTTGGTGAGGATTTTTGTTCCCATTCAAGAGCTTTGTACTCTTCTTTTCATAGTGGAACTTTATTCTTTATCGTCCCGTGGTTTTTCCTCTTACATTCAAAAGAGGTTTTCCACGTAAATCCTTGTGTGTTATTTCTCTTGCTCTTTTACTTATTTCTCTTTAATTTCCAATTGTCACGATCTTATACTTCCACATGCTACAATACCATACCATATATATATATATATATATATATATATATATATATATATATATATATATATATATATTCATCAGATTCACTTACATTCATATATTTCATCCACACATACTTACACTCATATATTTCATATATACTCATTTTTTCCATATGCACTTATATCTTTCACTACACATCTTTTGTTCATCCATATTTTTGTTATTTTCTTCATCCACAACATATTTTTGTCTACCTTTCAGTTTGTATTTTATTTTGTCAAAGATAAAAATATAGTAGAATAAACTTTTTTTTTAAATTATTATCATTAGCACAGACTAAACTGACGTGAACTAATTAATATTAAATATAAATTTTATTTAATTTTTCTTTAATCGATACTAAATTAAATAAATTTTAAAATAAAGTCATTAATGTTAATTGGTTGATGACAAACTGTTTTAATAAAAATTAATTTAAAATGTATTGATGAGTTAACACCATCTTAATATTTTGAATCAGTTTTCAAAAATTGACATTAATAAAATAGCGTTTATAATTTTAGAGTTCATATACAGATAACTGAAACTATTAGACAATTAGCGTCAGTTTTTACCTATATGTCCAACATTAACTATATTTTGTAGTGTAACGGTGATGATGTTACTACAATAAAAAATTTTTAAGGCTTAATTACTCGGATCATACTCATTTTAGTTTGAAATTTTCAAACTGTTACCCACTTTAAACTTTGTCTCAATTTAATACCCAATTTTGATTATTGCATCAATGTAGTATCCTCCGTTAAGTCTTCACAAACGGCGTTAACTACATTGCCACGTGTCAGCCTCTGGATTTTTTAATTTTTTAATTTTTTTTTAATTTTTTTTAATTAATTATTTATTTTTTTAAATTTTAAAAAAATAAATTTGCCACGTGTCAAATTCTTGATGTGACACGTGGTAAGGTATCGCCACGTGGCAAGGTACTTAACAAGTGTCATTGTCTTCATTTCATCTTAGTCCCAAAATGTGTCTATTTGTTTCAATTTAGTACCCATATATGTTTATTGGTTTCAATTTAGTACCCAATTTATTTGTTTCAATTTTGTCTGAATATTTTTTTACAAAATAGAGAAATATTGTGTCTCCCTTAAAACCAAATTTATTATTTATATAAATGTTAAATTTATATTTGTTATTAAAAATGACTTACAAATATGTTATTCATGACTTTTATCATTAACTTTAATATAAATTTTAATACTTAATTTTATAACTTAGTTTTAGTAACAAATATCAATATAACATTTATATAAATAATAAGTTTTGTCTTAAAAGAGATACAATATTTCTCCATTTAAAAAAAATTTAAATAAAATTCAAACAAATAAATTGGGTACTAAATTGAAACAAATAAACATATATGGGTACTAAATTGAAACAAATAGACATATATGGAGACTAAGCTGAAATGGAGACAATGACACTTGACAAGTACCTTGCCACGTGGCGATACCTGGCCACGTGGCGATACCTGGCCACGTGGCGATACCTTGCCACGTGGCGATACCTTGCCACGTGTCACATCAAGGATTTGACATGTGGCAAAAAAATTAAAAATGTAAAAAAAATTTTAAAAATTTTAAAAATCCAGAGGCTGACACGTGGCAAGATAGTTAACGCCATTTGTGAAGACTTAACGGAGGGTACTACATTGATGCAATAATCAAAATTGGGTACTAAATTGAGACAAAGTTCAAAGTGGGTACCATTTTGAAATTTTCGAACCAAAATAGGTATGATCGGAGTAATTAAGCCAAATTTTAAATAACAATTAATTTTAATAACTAATAATTATTAATAATTATAGTAACTAATTTAGATATCAATTTATAAAATTAAAAATTATTAGTTATTAATATAATTACTATTATAAATAAAAATTATAATTGATTATTAAATTGGTCATTAAAAATTGGTCTTTAAAATTAATTACCATAGTTTTAGTTACTAAGAAAATTAGTCATTAAAAATTAGCTCTCTAGGTTTGGTTACCAAAATAAATTAATTTTTAAATTAGCCTCTAATTAATTAGTGACCAATTCTAAATTTTTATTTGTAATAGTGACTATTTTTCATAACCGATAATTTTTAATTTTGTAAATTGATATATAAATTAGTCATTCTAGTGATTAACTATTTTTAATTTTTAAAATTGATTTTTAATTGAAAATTTTCTTTCATATATATATATATATTAATATAGTTGGAGGAGCATATGGACCCCAAAAGGTATGTTGAGAGAATAAATTGGTAGCATTCAAACAGAACAGACGTTGGATTAATGAAGGGTTAAGAATGATGGTAGTTTCAACTTAACGCAAGAATGGAAACTTACTCCTCTAGCTTGGCATCTTTGTAAAACCTAGGGATATTATAATGCATATATGATGAGAATATATAAGAGAACCAAAACCAATATAGAGAGAGATGTTTTTTGATTATGAGAATCGCTAATTAAATATATAGTTTATTTAAGCATCAACAACGTACGCTTTGATTCCACCATTGGTAGATAAAAAATGTGGTTAAGTACGAGGACATAGGAGTGCATGTGAAGACTCCATTTTGTTGATTATCAACATATAATAATTTTAGTCTATAAATATTTCATCTCATCGTTATTTAAAAATATATTCTAGATTTTACTTCTTCTTTTATTTATCACGATGTAGATTATTTAATGCAAAATGTAGTAACAGAACAGAGCTCTCAAAATGAGTTGGAACCCGTGCTCATCAAGGGTTCGGACCGGGGTTGGGTTCAAATTTTTTTACAAAATTCAATACGGGTTGATTTTTGACCCGACTCATCTAGAACTCGGATCATCCGAGTTGAACCAGTGGTGAGCAGGGTTGGCTCACCAACTCGCAGATAAAAAGGTCACACAAATGTTTTTTATTAAGTTGAGTTTTACATATGGGTCATGTTAGATTATTATTTTTAATTAACACATAAATAATTTGTATTTTTTTTATTTTGGTTTGTATTTGGATTGTATTAAAATTTATTTAGATTTTAATTAGAATTATAATTTAGTTTTGACTGAAAAATAAATAAAAAAATTGTAATTTTTTTAATTAAGTGAATCTGTGAGCCAACCCGTTTAACCCGCCAACCCATGGCGGACCGGACCGAGGTCGAATTTTTTTGGCTTGCTTTTTTTTTTTATATATTTTATATAGGTTAAATATTAACGTTTTACTTTTAGATAATATATATTTTTATTTTAATATTAATTAGAGAGTAAATTATAAATCCAGTTAATTAGAAAATATTGTCATAAAAATAAATTTTGGAGGTTTGATAAATTAATGATGAATAAATTATAAATCTACTAAAAAATAAATTAAAGAAAAGATATAGGAGGTTATTTATTATTATTATTATATATAAGACAAAAAAAATTCTCATAAACTTTAATTATTAAATTATTTTTATTAGATTTTATTTAACAGATAAGATTCTATCTTATCTTAAAAAAATATATAACATTTTATTTTGTTTTACATTTTAAAATACGAGATGTGGCCAGTAAACTCTTACATTTTGTTCTTGCATTATTTATATATAGTAAGCTAATTTGTTGTTCAATTTTAGATCTTGCTAGATACAAAAATTATTCAGAATTGATTATATTTGTTAGTAACAAATTTTACCAAATATGAAATGATACAATTAAAGATGCAATTAGAGCATTTTGATATGTTTGACAACTTTTTAGTTTTAGAGAATTAGAAACTGTTTATGATTTAAGTCATTGGTTGTCAAAGACAAGAAAAACACAAATTTATCTTCTTGGATACTTTTATTTTCATTGTTTTCTTTCTACTATATTCACTGTAAATTTAACCCTCTAATAACTTTTCATGAACTTGTAATATCTTAATACTTCATTTTTTTGTGTGTGTATGCTAATTTTAGCTTAAAACAGTGCCTAAATGACTCGTGAAATTCTATTAAGTAGATAAACACGTAGTAAGGCAATGCCATATGAAACTATATGAATAATGACAAAAAAATAATAATAAGGATCAGAAAAAAAAATACATACTTTATTAAACTAAAACTAAAAACCAGGGAAAAACAATATGTTCATAGAGTAAGTATAAAGACAAGGCTACTAAAATTCAACTTCTTTAACCATGTTTTCAAAATTCAAAAACTTTAAATTCACAACAAAATGTTTGTTACATAGGTTTTCCAAAACCAAAAAGGGCACAGTTCCCCATTCAAAGTTAAAAAAGTTTGTCTCCAAATTTGTCTCAAGATTAGTTTGAGCAGTTATTCGCACAGATGAAAACAGTGTTTTCTTACTTTGTCAAAATCTTCCGATACATGGCAGAAACATAAATTATGATTTATATATACATGATCCATGTATGGTAAAACCAATACAATATAAGTTGTAGATTCAGTATGAATGGAAAAAATTAACCTCAACGGCACTAAATTATTAAAAATTGCATTAAACAAAAAAAATAGTTCATTTAAATTGAATTAAATTGAAAATTAGTTCAGACAAATTTAACTTAATTACTTTTATTCTAATAAACTAAATTGAACTATTTTTTAAAAATATAAAAAAAAATAATTAACTAAGTATATACAAAAGATTTCGTCTCTACTCAAGAACAAAGGTTCTTCCATAAATAATAAAATCAAAAAGTTGAGACAAATTAGGTTGGACTAAGGTTGAGACGATTAAGGTCGGACAAAATGTTGAGATGTGCTCGGGCTAAAATTTAGCTGGATTCAATCGAGACGAGCACAGTTGAAACTCGATCGAGTTGGTCCCGATCGAAATTCGGTTGAATAGGCCTTGGTCGAAAATTAGCATATTTTGGTTGGGATGACAACAACCAAAACTCAATCAAGATTATCTCGATTGAAATTCAACCGAATTCAGACGAGTCAACCCGACTGAAAAATCGACTAAGATGATCACGATGAGTCAGTTCTAACCAAACTCAACTCTAATAAAAAATTGATTGAATTGGACAGAGTCAATCCGGACCAAAATTTAGTGGAGTCGACAAGTGTCAAACTGAACCACAATTTTATGTACTCTTAAACAAGTAAAAAGTATAAAACAAAGTAATTTTAAGTTAATGAATAATTAATTGAACTGTAACTTTAGAGATTTAGTTATTGAAACTGAACTATCAAATGTTAGAATCCATTTTTTATTGTAAAAAGTTCAATATTTTTAGTTCAATATAGTTGAGTGCAGTTCATTTAATGTTGTAATGCCTAAGTTTGAATCCATGTGTGAATATGAAGTTGCAGAGTATGGTTGTTGAGATAGCAAAGTAAAGGAGTGCATGCGATGGAAGGTGAATAATGGGAGTGTATTGTATAAATTATTGGAAGAGTGGGAAAAGAAGGGTTGGCATATGAGAGAGTAAAGAAAGGATAGAGAATAGGGAAATTAAGAAAAAGAAAGTGTAAAGCTAAGGAGCTGGAAATGAGGGAGATGCTGTTAAAGTGAGGGACAAGAAGACAAGGCCTGGGCTTCAAATGCACGCATGTTTTCCCTACTAACACCAACTTCCCTACACACCACACCCTAAACCCTTTGCTTTCTTTCGACTCACACCTCTTTTCCCCCTCAAAACAAAACACAAAAACAAACTTTCCTTTTCCCTTTCTCTTTTTTTTTTATGCCTTTTCTTATTGCCATTCTTTTCTGTGACCTTTATCAATCTTTGTGTACAGATTATACAACCTCTGTCTTTTTGCAACGAACCACCTCAAGCGCCTACTCACCCTTCTAATGTGGGCCTCCTCCTGCTTTTAAATTCTTCCTCTCAACTTCAACGTAAACCTTCTTTTAACTCTCACACCTGAAAATTACTGTTGCATATCTCATTCATCTCTATAATTCTTACAGTTTCATAAGATTAAGTTTGGTCTAATCTTAAACATTTGGAACCACGAAAACTACTACTAGTTTTCATCCACAGTATACTATTCTTCAAATGGTGCAAGTACTTATATCATATATTTGCTGTGTTAGAATTTCTTTTAATAATGACAAACCCTAAATAGGTTTACTGCAACTTATATATGTAATAAAAACATTATACAATTTTGGTTAAATTACTGATTAATGGTCCCTCTAATTTCAAGAAGTAGGTTTCTAGGATTAGTTTTTGGCAGCTTCAAACAGAAAAAAAAAAATTACTATTATAGTGGTTTTAAAATTTTAGAAAAACTTGGTAAAAAAGAAATTGCATAATTAAGAACACCCCATTAAAAGTTGCTTAGAACTTCAACCGAAAAGTTTAAAATGTTTTTGGAACTAAGTAATTTAACCTAATATTAAAAGTTGATATTTTGTAGTTTATTAGGGTTTGGTTGAATAACTTAGACCTATCTCGGGTTAAATAATTCAGGCTATTTTGAATTCACTATTAGCCTGTGAAAAACTTATCAGTTGAAGTGAGTATATACATTTTTTTTTAATTCACTAAAATATTACAAGTCTATAAATTGGGTAATGGTTAAATAAGGTAATTCCTGAAATAATTGAGGTATGTAAGTTGATTTGAATTCATTTGATAAACATAAATTACTTACCCTTATAATTATTTTATTTTATATAACTGTTTATGATATGTTCAATATTAAGATTAATCACATGAGAAATTTTCACCATATATAAGTCTCAATTAAGAGATTATGAAATAATTGTTTTTTTTATTATCACTTTTTATAAAATATCTAGTATAACAAGCAAAAACTGTTTTCACTAGCTTTCACTAGCTTCATATAAAAAGTATAAGTATGAAGATCATAAACTGTTTTCACTAGCTTAATTAAACTGTTACCTTAAGATTTGCTTGATACTGTCATTGTGCAACTTCTATTGTACATGTATTGCAACACTTCAAATAGTATATAGATAGTATAGCTCTTCATTAAACACCTGAAATTTCAAGGCAAGTGTTTTTATATAAGCTTTCTTAAAGCTATTTACATGAGCCTGATGCCTAGTACATATGATCAATCTCAAAACTCATAAAAACAACAAAATGAGAGGACAGAAGAGGCTAATCTTGAAGCACATTTATGATAACTTGTGATAAATTTTGAAATCTGTCCTTTATTTTCCTTTTCAGATAGCCATTTTATAAGTAAAGATTTTAATATACACTCCTCTTTATGTCCACAGAAAAGCAAAAATGAAACCAAAAAACCAGGGCTGATTATGTTAGAGAGCGTCCATTAAGGTCCCACAGAAAAGATAATGAAAGTTGATGTTAGCATCATATAGAGGGACAGGTAGTAGGTCACTTTCATCTACAGTGGGAGCCAGATCATACACCAGAATTCCTCCTTTTCTACACAACACTACAGTACCATGCATAACATTAACTACTCACCAAAAAGATACGCCTCTACAACACTAAATTAGCATTATAACATTATTCTCATTAGTCACTTCTCAATGTTTAAAATATAACCACCCTCAACATGCTTATTACCAAGAACCTATATTAATAATTTGTTCTCTCCTACGAGAATCTAGCTTGCAAATTACCTCCCTCTATAAATGTAACCTTCACTTTCTGTGTATCTCACCACTTATCACCAATAAACCAGATAGTTGCAGATATATTTAGAGCAATAATATCCCACATATTTCATCTAATCATGGCTGCAACTCAGGCTAATGATCCTAGAACTGCAGTTTCTATTTCAAGGGTTGTGTCTGTGAATCCCAAACTTGTGCAACCTCACAGGGTTTTGACTCTTTCAAATTTGGACAGGCAGTGTCCACACCTCATGCACTTGGTCTTCTTCTACAATAACTTGCCTCATCAGAGGTTGAAGGATTTGTCCCTCAATTCAGTGTTCTGCAGCTTGAAATCTGGCTTGGAAGATACCTTGGCTCTGTGGTATCCTGCTGCAGGTAGGCTTTGGCCCAATCCAAGTGATGGCAAGCTCAACCTGTGGTGCAACAACCATGGTGCAGTTCTTGCAGAGGCTGAAACCTCTGCTAAAATTTCACAACTTGGAAACCTCTCTGAGTACAATGAATTCTTTGAGAAGCTGGTTTATAAGCCAGCTTTTGATGGGAACTTCTCAAACATGCCGCTGATTGTTGCTCAGGTAAGAAAAATCTATATGTAGAATATAATATCTGATTGCTGATAAACGTTATAAAATACTGGAAGTTGCAGAAGTAAATGTAAAATTGATATAAGACACACAAAATAAAACTCACCTGCTTAGGGTTTTTGTGTATTTTGTTTCGTCCGTGCTAATTACCCAATTGATTAGGCCCCTCAGAATTTCTCTCCTCCCCAGAAATAGTTATAAAGAATTGTTTGGAATCATTTTCCCATTATGTGAAGTATGGCAGAAGCTAGGGTTTGTCCTTGCCGTTATATGAAAACATGGAACATGTTCCCTTCACACTGGACAATAAGAGGGATCGTAAGATCTTCTTGTTCCCATAACTTATTTGCTTATAACTTTGTTAATTATTATCTTTCTTATCATTCTTAAGACAACACAGCGTCTGCAAAATTGATAAACCAGAAAAAAGAAAAAGAAACCATCTTTCTTTTTGTGCCCTAAGTATCTTAATTATGCACCAGTCATGTGTATATGTGTGTATCTTTATCACATGTTCTCATGATTTCTTTGTCTGATCTACGTTTATGAGAAAATACCTCTTACATAGTCCTTCAAGAAATAATTAATCTATATCTTCTGATTTTACATAACATATCATCTGGCTTGATACATATTCCATTTCTCGCCTTTCTTTTTCTATACTTGTGTATATGATCATTCCTCTCTGATCGCATGAAACTAAGTTCTGAGAAAAAGAATATGAACTTGATTAATCACTGCTTGATAAACACAGGTCACTAAATTTGGTTGTGGAGGGTATTCAATTGGTATTGGAACAAGCCACTCTTTGTTTGATGGGCCAGCAACCTATGATTTCTTGCGTGCATGGGCTTCAAATTCAGAAATTGTGAAAGGAAGAAGCAGATCTGATGAGGTTCCAACAAAACCAGTGCATGAGAGAGGGATACTTCTGAGTGGTACTCTTCAAGCACCAAGAGACACTGCAAATTTTCCTTCAGACTCAACTTCAAATGCTAAGGAAGCAAGAGCCATGGCAATAGAACACTTATATCATCTTATAATGCAAACAGCTACTGCACAAAAGGGTTTTCCTCTGCAAATTGGAACACCCTCGAATTCAAAGAAGTGTGTTCTTAAAACCTATCATGTTTCAGGTGCAATGGCAGAAAACTTGAAAAGGAAACACTTCCCCATGAAAAGAGGTTCATTTCCTTTCTCAACCTTTGAGGTTCTTGCAGCACACCTTTGGAAGGTAAGTTAATATCTCAATCTTCTCTTTTCCTTGTTCAGCACTGTGTGTGTGTTTTTTTTTTCTTTAGTTATGACAAAGATATGACAGCCTGACACAGATCTTTTTGTTTGGTCCCTAACTTATGCCACCAAATATGAGAACAAGTACACTAAGCACGCACTTTTGTTTCAGCATATTTTTTTTTTCTATAATTTTCTCAGAAAAAAAAAATTGTCCAATCATACTCATGATAGATTTGATTTAAAAAAGTCAAAGAGGATTCAAAGTTTTAATAGTTGTAATCAACGAATTAGTCCCATATAGTGAGATGATTTTCAAAATAATGCATTAGGTTGCCATATAAACTATATATTACAAATGTCAAGGTTATAAAAGAAATACAGAAGACTGAAAAACCAAATATGCTTTATATAATCTTGAATAATTGAGATATGAAAAGAAAAAGGAGATAGAATTCATTAAAGAGAAAATTACTCAATTATTCATAAATTTCAATGGTTATCACTAAAATTCTTATATAAAGAGAGTAAGAAGAGGTAATCAATAATTAATACCAAATGTCAAACTTTATACCTACACCAATTAACAACTTTTTTATACAACACGAATGAATCACACACTCACTGCTAAATTCTGTAAAATAATTACAAATTTCGTTAAATTTGGTAAGACAATTCTTTTTTTTAATAAATACCAAACTTTATCAATTAATATTGGATTACTATAATAATAATATTTTAAATATGTTTCTAACCAGTATCCAGTTTTCACTTTTTTTCTGTTTAATATGCTTGAAATTATTTCTACAATATTGAATTTTATGATATATGATGATTGAACTTTAGAGTATGCGTCTTATGGAAATTTCAAAGTTTTATACTTGTATACTTAATATGTGCTTAGTATTTATTGTTATTTAGTTGTCACTAATTAATTCAGGTGGTAAGACTTTCCAAAATATATATTTAGAGGAACTCAAATTATATATATATATATATATATATATATATATATATATATATATATATATGGTGAAACTGAACTCAAAATTGAATATCGAAAAATCGTGGTTGGATAAATATTAAAAAACACTATCGAAACAAAAATTAAAATAACTAAACTCAAAAGCATCTATATAACAATTTATTTAAATTAATTAATTTTTAAATTATTTTAAGAATAAAAATGTATTTATAATATTGAAATTAATTTTAACTAATTTCATTGAAGTCTGAAATATGTTTTCAGTTCATATAATATAGCTCTATATAATTTAGTCCTTCAAAAATTATGTATTATTTTTAAAATTTTTGATCATTTTAATATATTTTTAATTCTTAGCATTAACTATATTTAATTTAATGTTCCAACTAAAAGAATAATAAATAATAATCAACCGTAACAAAGAATTCCCTCACGATAAAATAATTATATTATTTAAGGTAAATAATTTATTTATTATAAAAAGAAATATATATATATATATATATATATATACATATATATATATATACATATATATATATATACATACATACATATATATATATATATACATATATATATCATTTTTACTTTTTCATTTAATAATTTTTTTAACATATATATTTTTGTTAGAAATAGTTATAATTTATTCAGAGTTTTTAGCCTAGTTTCCATATATTAGTTTTCATAATTATATTATTGAAACAATAAAAAATATTAGCTTTAATGCCACAAATGTAAATTTCATATTCAAAGACAAAAATTATAATATAAGTTTTATATTTTTAGTATTACAAATTATAATATAGTAAAATTATAGCCAATATAAAAAGTAATAATTACTTTTTTCCTATTCTTAAATTTAAAACTTATATAAAAAGAATGACATAAATGTACTTTAATTGTTTGAAAATATTGTTTCTTGTTTTACTCTTGAGTTTTTATTTTAGTTGCTGTAGGATTTCATTCTCATACATTTTGAATTCAGTTTTTCTCGTTTTATAAGAATCAAAATTAAGAGAAAATTTTTCAAGGATTAAAACTCACATTTTACGGAAACTAGAAACATGTTTATACAATTTTACTAAACAATAACCATATTTATTAATTATATTACATATCTAAAAACTTATCTTAATTTAAAATATTAATTTATACCTTGTTTATATTATTAATATTTTCATATTAAGGTTAAATTGATTTTGTTCCTACACACAAAAATAATTAATCTATATCCAAATTTAAAAAGGATATTTAAATTTATCCGAAATTTATTTTAAAAAAATAGTTGCTATACTATTATCCACATATCAACTTTAACCGATTATGAGTAGGAGGACGCATTACCAGAACTAAATTTTATGAAATTGGATTAGACTTAAATCCAATTCAAAGAAGAAGAAAAATACGTTTACATGATAAAATTATTAATGTTTTATATGTTATAGTGCAAACATTAGTGGACAAATTTAATCACCTAGAAGTGAAAAAGACACCAATTTAATGTTTTGAGATTTTGAATTAAGGTGGTTGATAGATTTTTCTTAGTGATTAATGGATAAAGATAAGCCAACTTATCTTTTAATATTACCAACAAGTAATTTTTTTTACCTTAGAATAAATCACAACCCCATGAGAAAATTTGTAGTGAATAAAAAAAATGTAATATATTTTTAGTTATTTCACTTTTAGTGAAAATTTGAATCAATCTCTTCTCGAAAATTTTGGTCTAATTTAGTTTTTAAATTCTAGAAATACATGAATTTAGTTTTTTTAATCAAATTTTGTTAAGTTTATTTGATGTGTTTAATGTGTTTCATGATATCATTTGAGTTGTTTACGCTGTTTAACATATCTATGCTTCAATGGTAGTTGAGATGTGCATTTGAAATGTCAAATAAACTTAATAAAATTTAGTTAAAAAAAACATATTTTTAAATTTGAGAGACTAAATTGGTTTAAAGTTTCGTTGAAAAATTAAGTGACTAAACACATATTTAACGGAAAAGGAAAAAAAAAACATGAAGATTTTATTTTGGAATTGTTTGACTTTGAGTATAGGCAAGGAGCAAAGCTTTAGGGGTGAAAAAGGAAAAACAAGTATGCCTCCAATTTGCAGTGGAGATAAGGAACAAGATGAGACCAGCATTGCCAAAATGTTTCAGTGGAAATGCATATGTTCTTGCCTCCATCATGATGGCAATGGGAGAATTAGAAGATGCAAGCCATGAATGCATCATCGAGAAAATAAGAGAGGCGAAGAACAAGGTGAACCAGGAATATGTGAGAAGCTATGTTGAAGCACTAGAAGGACCACAACAAGGTTCTTCTCTTCCTCCATTAAAGGAGCTAACTCTGGTTTCTGATTGGACAAGAATGCCTTTTCACAACATTGACTTCTTCCATGGAAAAGCAACCTATGCATGTCCTCTTGCCACTCCTCTCCCACAGGTCGCATACTTCATGCAAAGCCCTACTGACAACTTCGGCGTTGACATCAGAATTGGCTTGGAACCTGAAAATATAACTGCTTTTAGTCACTGCTTTTTAAGCATGGCGTGATGGAATCAAAACTTCTTTTATATATATATGGATATGAATGTATATCTAATCATAATAATTGTGTTGGTGAGGTGTCGTAGGAGAACATTTCATGGGGTCTCGTGGCAAGATGAATGGGAGAACCTAGAACACTTTTAGATGAATAAATGTACTTACTTTTCATCTTATTATGTCATATATAGCCATTTCATTCTCTTACTTTACGGGATTTCACAATTAGTATTTAGTTTGGGGAAGTTTATATAAGATAGTTGCGGTGGTAGATTTTTCGTCAATATTTTGGGATGTCAAAATTTTGATTGAATTATTTTTTTTATTTGTTTTTTTTTTTAAATATTATGTTGGTCATCTAATTTTTTTTAGTTTCAATTTGGTTTCAATTTTTTAAAAATTAATATAATTTGATATTTTTCGTTAAATTTCTTGAAGTGGAACAAGAATTTTTCATCAAAATTGATATTAGGATTATGTCAATTACATCAACAAAGTAAACCATCCTTATTCATAACTTCAATTTTAATAAGAAAACCTTGATCTTATTCAAAAGAATTAACGAAAAAATGACAAAAATATATCATTTATTTTCTTATATATATATATATATATATAAGTTTATTAAAATATAAAATATATTTAAAATATTAAATTTAAAAAAATATATATTAAATATATAAATGTAAAATAAAATGGGGGTCATGCCCCTTAGTCTCTAAGAAGGTCCGCCAATGGCTAGTTGGTTTTATTTGATAAAATTTTCTATTTTTTATTTTTAATGAATAGTTCATGTACCTTTTTATTTTACTAAAGAGTATATTTGATATAGAAGTAGAGGTGTTTTAACATATTTACAACCTTGTATGTATATCCGGTAACTAATAAAAGGAAAACAAAATACAAAAAATATTAGAGACCGTTCTACAATTTTGACTCTTATAATTGATAGTATTTTCAACAATATATTGTCAAAAAATTCTCCCATCACCACATCTAGTTTTCTTCCAAACAAATATTTGAGCCAAGTGTTCGATCTTGGTTTATATTTGATTGTGTCAATTCCTGAATGTTAACAAGTGACATTCTTTGCAACACAAAAAAATTAAGCTTCAAAAATATTCTTTATATTTATGTTAACATATGGTCTATTTGCACTTTATCGTATGATCATCGACTCTTATAAGATGAAGTTGAAGATATATTTAGTGTCGACTCGACGTTAATGAGCTAATAGTATCAAATCTGTATTTCATATACAATGGATTCTAAAATCATGGAGACCAATTAAAAGTTGACTCTAAGTAAAATCAATTAAGTGAATATTAATTATTTATTAAATTTTAAATTAATTTTTAATTAAAGCAATTTTAATGTTGGTCAAGTGGGATCCTAACATGTTTTTTGTTTTAAAAATTATTTAATTTAAAGTCTGTAAAGTCTAGATGAAATAAAACTTACTTTTAGTATTAATTTAATTTGCATCCGTGTGACCGATGCTAATAATGCTAATTACACTAATTTAAAAAAAAATCGAAGAACAATTCAATCATTTGAACACATGTTTACTCATTTATCTATTTTTCTGAGATCATTTCAACATTCAGAGTTTGTAGAATTACAAATAATTAATTTGTCATATAAATCAAATGTGTAAAGATTAAAATTAGTTTTCCTCACCTTGGTTAAATAACCTCTAATTTCAAAACTTATTTAAAACTCTATTTCTCATAAAGATGACTTAACTAGATAAATAAAATTCCAGTTAGAAATTTAAACTTATCACCATGTCACAGTCATAAAGATTCACTTAAAGAACCTTTGAGCAATCCACATGCAACCCAATTTAAAAAGGGTAAAGAGGGAACTTATTATGTTTTTCATTCTGAACAGTAAATGTGTAGAGTTCTTCGCTAAAAACATTCCTATAGTCTTTGATTTTCAAAAAGATGAAGGTTTGGGATAGAAAAAACAATCACACTCAATGTATTGGAATTTAATTAAATTTGTTAAACCATCTACTTGAACACATGGTAAGAAACTGAACTTCTACAAATTTATGATAATAATTACTTAAAATTATAGAATTTCTCATTTAATGTACAAATTTAAAAATGGTCTCATCTCTCATAAATTTATGTCTACCACTCATATTACTTCGATCTAAGTCACTTAGACTAAACCAATACCAATGTGTTTATGACTTTGAGGTTGGAAAATCACTATCACATTTAGGGATGATGAATCATTAACTCAACCTAGTTTGTAAAATCGCTAGCTCAATAACATCAAGGAATCTTCAACTTCACCTAATTTAGCATATTAACTTATATTCAATTAGATCATCCTTTTCTTTCTTCAAAGACTTCATCCACAATAAGAAATGAAAAATATTCTAAAAATTGAACTAATTTTCTCTAAATTAAATAAATAACTACTAAAGTAATTAGAGATTAAATTCAAATTCAAATTCAAAGTGGTTAAATCTTGAAATTTATTCAATAAGAATAAAATAGAATTATCTCTAAATTTAAATAATTAAACACTATATAATTAGAGATTAAATCAAAATTAAAATTCAAAGTTGTTAAATCTTGAAATCTATTCAATGAGAATAAAATAGAATTGAAATACTAATCATTCTTAATTTCTAATATAGTTTCTTAATCTATTTATGCAAAGAATTTCATGTAGTTGTTAACTAAACAAGGACATAATTAGCACGATGCTAGTTCATAAAAACCATGGTTCAACTTCAATCAATATGTTTTGGTCTCAACATAGTTTGTTCAAGACAAAAAGATAATTTCTAATTAAAGCACATTTCTTTTATCAAGATTCATTATATATTAGTTTAAAATTTCTTTTCACACAGATTGCACATACAAAATTTGTATTAATCTAAATAATTGAATTTCTCAGATAGATAAAAGAAAAATAACACAATATACCTCTTCAAAATATACAAATAAGCAAATTATTAAGCATTTCTCCTTACTATTCAATTTTAAAATTTTTTAACATATAATTCAAACGTTGTATCAACAAAACTTACAAATTACAAAAAAACAACCATTCATAAAAGTTATATATAATGTAATCTACTTTTCTATTACATTAATAAAAATTAGATACTGTAGACATTAAGGCCTCCCAATAATTTTGAATTTTAAATTTTAGGAATGGATATACGATGAATCTTATAAAGCATTCTAACAATAATGCTCATGAGTTTAAATAACAATCACAAATACAAGATATCTTTAAAATTTTTAAAACTCTTGATCCAAAAACAAATCTTTTTTTCCAAGTGAAGAGGTTACAGTTTTAGTAAATTAAACAATGAACAGTGTCTCCATTACTGTACAACAACTAAGGGGTTAAACATTAATACATCACACAAATTACCCTCATCTGATACACTGAGGAGTGAACTTCATAAGCAAAACCATTCAAGAATACTAATGTATCACTGAAATAATAGTTCTTGGGGCATTATTTGCATTCATCATAAAAAGAGTGAAAAAAAAAACCGTCTTTATTGTGACTAAAATAGTTATCATTGCTTATGTGACTAAAAAAGAGTTTCTCCACAAAACTAAACATGGTCAACTCCACATTGAACCAGAGGGCCCATCCATAAACAAATCATTTTCACAATATGAGAAAAGCCCTTGCTCAAAGTAATACTCTATAACTAGAGAAAATTGCTAAAATGACCAAAACTCAGAAAATAGGTAAACTCAGAAGATTTGACACGCCACAAAATTCATCAACAAGCATGACATGATGCTTGAATATACTGCCAAACTTGGTGTCAAATGGATGTCCCGTCTGAGAGATTGTTGTCGCATAAGTATCCTTCCAATAATTTCACACTGTCTTGTTTCTGCATAACATGACAAAGTTATGTGAGATGTCTATTGGAGGAAAAAATCAGGTGCAAAATTACATAACAAGAGAATTTAGCAGGACCTTGATACAGAGTATGTTAACTATTTATCACAGGTAATGTATATATATTCATTGATAAAAAGCATGCATAAAGTTTCAAGAATTTAACAGTGTTACATAATAATAAGCTTAAACAAATACGTAACTATTATCTTGTCTATGTTGGTATCAACCTAATCAAAAGATCTATACATGTTTTAATCATTAGGCAAACCACAGAGGGAAAATACAAAACAAATACAATCACCTGTTTCATCATTGAACTGACAAATTCTTCCATGGAACCAAGATTATTAGCGGCACTATTGTTTTGAGACTTGGTATGGTTCATGAGGTATCCCTGTTGTTGTCTCAATGTATTTTCTTCACTCAATCCCGTAACTCCATCAGGTTTCATGAGTAAGGGATCAAAGAAACCGAAGTCTGTGTTTCTGTTGTAGATTGAGTTGAAAGAAGTGTTATCAATGAGAGAGTCGATTGAGTTACCAAAAATATTTGAAGGGAAAGTACTATCATCATTGTTGTCATCCCACCCTTGAAATGGCACCACACTATTGCTAATTTGTCCAGAATTATTTGGAATAAGAACTCCTTGTGAATACATATCTTTTAGTGAATCATGGGTTTGGTTAGAGTGTGAAGTAATGGATGAAGCACCACTCAGATTCCTCCCTCTAAAAGTTTCACCTGCAGCGTAAGAATTTGTCCCTGAAGACCGAACAGTATTTGACCAAATATCACTGCACCTACCCTGATCCAGCAAAGGGAGTGAGAATTGAGAATTCTGAGAGGCTAATGAAGTTTGACCAAACAACACTCCACCCCCTTGTGTGTTATCACTATCAGCTTTCAACACCAAAGCATTGTTTGATACGTCCAAACCAATTGTTGATTTTGGTATCAGATCTGGGAGTTTATTTGGCACTGAAAAATTTGGTTGAACATCAATAAAAGGGGAAATGCTTTGAATAGGACTAACAGCAATACCAACACCCTTATTATGTTGAAATTGATCAAGAGAAGTGGACAATGGCACTCCCTGAATACCATTCTGGTTGCCACCAGTTATAGCAGGTTGAAACTTGAGTTGGTCATGCATAGATTTGTGAAAATTTTGTGCATGACCCAACTGAAGAGTTTCATGCACATTCACACCAACAGAAGTGTTCAATCTACCAGCTATTCCACCAGGTCCAAAGGGTCTAAAAGTATTGTTATGAAACTGTTGAGCACCAGTCAATGAATGCAAATGTCCAACACCACTCAGAGAACCCATTCTCAGAAAAGATGGATCTGTAGTGCCTAATGCTGCCACCATATTAGCCTGTCGGTTCGCCGCACAGTTAATCCTTTTCAGATAAAGCCTATATTTCTGCAGCCATAGAAAGACACAGTGAGATTCCCTTCATGAAATGGCTTATGTTATGTCCCATTAAACTAAAGAATAAAGGTTCAGAAAAATGCCTGAAGGTGGCTGGCCACATTCTCCCTTGTAAGCTTTTCAACATTCATCAAGTCAAGAATCTTTTTAGGCACAGCTTCTGCAGCAAAAATGGTTCACAATATCATGAGTCACAATTGAGAAGTAAAACATCAGTAGTATTCTGGAATACAATGCTTATGACAGAAAGTGTTCAAAACAATGCTTAATACAATTTCCATATCTTAAAGGACATACTTTCAAAGCCTAATTGATTAACAGCAGAGACAAACTTGTGGTGCAGTTCCACAGTCCAAACTACACGAGCTTTCTTATGACTTGATGAGTCATCATTGTCATGGCCATTCTCTTGGTCCTCATTATCATACTCATCCTCATCTTTCCTCTTTCTGGAAGACTTTACATTTTGATCTGAATTTCCTGTTGCTACTGAACCTCTTTCATTGCTATCAGTATTAGCTTTGTCTTGGTTGCTGCTTCTGTTCCGCTCCTTTGAACCAATCGTCCTCCTTCTCACAACATGCTGCCAAATATTCTGTACATCCTTAAGTCTAACAGGTTTTAGAAGATAATCACAAGCTCCATGTGTAATTCCCTTCATCACCATCTTAGGGTCACCATCTACAGACATCACTGATACAAAAAAACAAAAAAAACATTTAACATTGTCAAATCAAACATCCAAATCAAGCTGCAACACATTAATGTCCCAAGAACTTCTTCCCAGGTTTACTATACATTTGTATACCAAAGTTTCATATTTATCAATCAATACTGAAGACTTCAAATTGTGTGATAAATCAGCAATGTGTACTGCTATGATTCCAAATCAAATACATTGCAACCAATTCCTTTTATGCTCTAAAAACAAGACCCAAAACACTAAAGATCTTTGGTAGTGATGAAATATTTGAAATATCCACAAATATTAACTATCTAACTACTACCTAATAATAATATAATTACAAATAATGAGGTCAAAAACATGAACTGTTTAAGATTGAAATTAACATCATCGCTTCTTACTTATGACAGGTAGGTCCATCTCAAGCCCGACAAGCTCAAGCAACTTAAATCCATCCATGTCTGGCATTCGTACATCGCTGATAACAAGGTCAAACCTGTTCTTGTTTCCTCTCAACAGATTCAATGCCGTTTGTGCATTTTTAGTGGCGGTTACTGCAAAATCCATAACTAAGGTAAGTATCATTATAAAAAGACAAAATTGTACACTGCAGATAAAAGCAGAACCAATTTCAATGGGTAAGAGTTGCGTCCAATGAAACCAAAACTTAACATCTTTGAAACCAAATAAACAACAGAAAATCAAATAACTCCATTGACATATCTAGAAGACTTAAGGTCTATCCTGTGATAAGATCTGCCAAATGAAAACCCAAACAAATCAAACTGATAAACTAAATTTGAAAAATTCAACTTTACAACACAAATTACTTTAGTAACAGAACAGATAACAATGGCTAGACCAAAAAAGGAGCAGAGAGTAGAATTCACATACTCTGAATAATGCAATGAAAAACTATAAATAAAACCTAAAGAAAGAGTAGAAGATGCTAACCGTGGTATTGGCACTTTTGTAGCATAGTCTCCAGAATCCTGAGACATGTTGAGTCATCATCAACAGCAAGAACACGCAATCCTAAGGGAAACTCATCTCTGAGATCATCCATTCTATGATCCTCTACCACAGTCATTTTCTGCAAAAGGGTCTTCTCCTGTTAATTAGCTTGAAACTTTAATAGATTTTTCTCTTTTATACGTATATGAAACCAGGAGCCAGAAGCCAGAACCCCATGACAGAATCTATGAAACACAGTTACCCAAAAGAAAAAAAGAAGATTTTATGGAAGAATATCGATGACAAAAAAATAAAGTAGGAGTGATGAAGGGAAAGAAAGAGAGAACAATTAAAAAGTTGGTAAACTTGTTTGTGAGGTTATGTGATGTGCTACATGAGAGTGTGTGCAACAGTTGTTGAATGAGAAAGATACAGAATCTTGAACTAAATGTGTGGTGTGCGCACAGTGAAAGTTGATTTAACAACATGAAACATTGACCCAATTATATTATAGAAGATAGTGATGGACCTTCCTTTCTCCTTAGATACTACAAAGAACAAGAAGAATCACCTATTCAAAATTTTCAGGAAAAATTCAAGTTTTCAGTATACCCCAACCAGACAGAAACCTACGATACTTTCCTTCTACAACTTCGAACAAATTACAGATATGATCTTCCAAATTTTTCATGATTCTTTATGTCTTTTTATTACCTACTAACAAATTTCCTTAATTATCTCAGACACATTGCATTATTTATGGCATTATCTTGTTGTCTGGGAAAAATATTAGGCCAAAACTAAATATGATCGTAATTTACTCTAAATTTTAAATTATTATTAAGTTACTATTATAAATTATAAATTGTATTATTTATGAAAAGTTACTACCTTTTATAGTAGTAATGTTTTGAAAGATTATAATAATATTTTTTAAAAATTTAGAATTTGCTTAAAATATATAACATGATAAAGATGAATTTTATATTTTATTGATCATTGTATATAGCAATTTACAAGTATTTATTAGTTGAAGGAAAATAAAATTTTCTTTAGAGAGTGAATTCATCATGTTTTAGTCACTAAAATATACTATATACTATGTACTTTAGGTTAAGAAAAAACAAACTATATATGTAAATCTATACTATTACTACTAAGACCAAATGTGAAAAATTAAAAAACAAAATATCTGTTATATAAATTTGAAAACTGACTTATTTAGAGTCCGATGTTTTTACTGAGTTTTTTTGTATTGTATTGAGCATTAAAAACATATTGTATTTTGAAGGTACGACAGACAAAAAAAAATTAATAGAGAATTCAAACTCATATATTTAACTAATAATATGTTAATAATGAAATAATATTAATTAATATTACAACATATAATGTTTCTCATAATTTTGCTCTCTTTATCATTTAATTAGCTAGTATACAAAGTTGACTTGATGAGTAGTAGTTTAAAAATGTTTTTCAAGAAGAATAAAAAAAAACTTATTGTATTAGACCAAAATCAATAAAAAACACACACAACTCTTTCTTTCTTAAGGAAGAGAAAGATGTATGGCTTAAATGTTTTTTCTTATTTTGTTTTTTTATTTGGGTTGTAATAATTATATTGTTTCTATTAATATATTTGTTATTGATATAAAGAAAACACAACTCTTTCTTATTCTTCACAAAAGAAAAGGATTTTTTTTTTCCTACCATTTAAGTGGTTTTATTGATAGTCAAATTAGTGAGAAAGTTGTTGCTGATGGTAATCAAAGTGTATTGTATTGAGCAACAATTATGCATTTGTGGTATCTGTTATTATTCTACTTTATATAATTTAGTTTCTATCTTCCATTTTCTTAAATGTCAATAATTATTTGTTTTAAATTGTGAATTTATAATTGATTTGAGATTCTATGGAAATCATTCCAAAAAAGAAAACAAATATTCTTTCACCTAAATGTGTTCCTTTTGTTTCCACAACGAACCGAAAACCAATATGAATGTTTGAAAGCTGACCTCTCACAGAATCGAACAAATTAATTTGGAATAATTAAGATTTCCAAAAAGTGATTGAAAGAGTAGATAGGAATATAACATGTGTTTTTATATAAATATAGCTATAAATTCAATTTATCAATTGTTTTTATTCATACATTTTTGTGCAACACACAAATATTTTACTTCTTAAAGTATATATTGATTAATTTAAACTTTGAATATTTTTAAATTCATACAAATATAATCTTGTTTAGTTTTAGTTTGTATAAAATATTTTTCTAAATTTTCATACATTAAACATTTTGTTAGTATTTCTTTTAATCCTTACTACTAATTTAACTAGTTTAATATTAAAAGTTAAAATAATAAAAAAGATGATAAGTATAGTAATAAAAAATATTATATGTTAAAATAGTTAGATTATGAATGGAAAATAGTTAGATTACTTTTGAGTATATAACGTATATTTTATATTTTAGTTCATACAAATAAGATAGTTACGTACAATTTTTGTTTAAATTTTAATGTACTATCAACAGTAACTTTTGTAATAATATTTTTACTTTTTTAATTAATAATTTACTTTTAGTTTTATATATAATTTACTTGAAGCGCTTTTAATTTATTTTAATATATTATATTTTGTGTTATAAATATAAAATGATTATATTATATTTTTAATATGTGAAGGATCCAAAGATACAATAATAAAATAATAATCTATTTTTTGTCATGTAAATATGTTTTACTTCTTAAATTTTGATGAAAAATGAAATTCGTCTATGTTCAAAATTATGATATATTTTTATTTGAAATTACGATATATTTTGGTTTTTAAACTTTAAAAGTAAATTAATTTAGTTTTTGTAATCCAATTATTTTTTTTTTTAATTGTGTCAAACTCGTTGTATGATAGTATTTGAATTGTTGAATCTGTTTGACACATTTTCACTTCAATATTAGTTAGGATATACGTTTAACAAGTCAAAAAAATTTAAAATTAAAAAGATTATATCAATTCATTGTTAAAATTTGGAAAACAAAATGTGTCGTAGTTTGAAAGATAAATAAATTCCAATTTTACATCATTGTTCAATATTCAACAACTAAAAACTTAGTTAACCCTTATTCCATTATAAAATATTGACTTAATAATTAACTTAAATTTTTTTTTTATTATAAAATATTGACTTAATAATTTTACTTATTATTCACTATGTCTGGTCTCAATATCTACATCCATTATAAGAAATGAAAAATATTCTAAAGATTGAACTAATTATATAAGTTTTAAATAATTAGAGATTAAATTAAATTTGAAATACTAATCATTCTTAATTTCAAAATATAGTTTCTAGATCTATTTTGTAAAGAATTTCACGTAGTTGATAACTAAATAAGGACATAGTTAGCACAATGCTAATTCATGGTTGAACTTCAATCAATATGTTTTGGTCTCAACATAGTTTATTCAAGACAAAAAGTAATTTCTAATTAAAGCACATTTTTAAAAAAATTCATTATATTAGTTTAAAAGTTCTTTTCACATAGATTGCACATACAAAATTTTATTAATCTAAATAATTTAATTTCTCAGATAAATAATAAACAATAACTCAATATACCTCTTCAAAATATCCAAAATAAAAGGAAAATATTAACATAAATTCTGGAAAATTTTAACATATAAATACTCATGACAATATATAATTCAAATGTGGCATCAACAAAACTTACAACTTTGCCAAATATTCTGAATCTCCATCTCCCAACATGTGGCCTAAATTTCAGTCAAGATCGACTTCACTAGATTTAATTGAATTTCGGTCAGGGCCGACTTTGCCTAATATGACCAAATTTTGGCCAAATATGGCCACATTTAGGCCAGAGCCTAATCAGTCAAATTTTGGTTAGGGTTGACTTCACTAAATTCGTTAATCGGGACCAACTAGGCTGAATATGGTCAATTTTTGATCACGACCGACTAGTTGAATACAATCAAATTTTGTTTGGGACTTACTCGATCGAATATGGCTAAATTTGGGCTAGGGCCGACTCGACCAAATTTTGGTCATGGCCAACTCGACTGAAATTTGGCCAAATTTAGGTTAGGACCGACTCGTCTGAATACGACCAAATTTCCGTCGCAATCAACTTTGTTGAATACGACCAAATTTGGGTCAGGACCAACTCGGCCAAATTTTGGTCGAGGCCAACACGGCCAAATTTTGATCGGATCCGACTCGACTGAATTCGGTCGAATTTCGGTCATGACCGACTCGGTTGAATACAACCAAATTTTGATTGTGACTGACTCATTTGAATACGGCCAAATTTCATCCCTGGTCATCTTAGTAGAATACGGCAAAATTTGGGCTAGGGTCGGCTCGACCAAATCTCAATCGGGGCCAACTCGATTGAATTCGACCAAAGTCAACTAGGTTGAATACAGTCAAATTTTGTCTAGGTCGACTCTGCCCATTGCAGTTAAATTTGGGTATTGGGGTCAACTCGACCGAATACTTCCAAATTTTGTCTGGGACCAGTTGGGCCAAATTTCGATCGGGATCGACTTGACTGAATTCGGTCAAATTTTGTATAGGGTCACACCAACTCTTTCATATACGACTAAATTTGGGCTAATCCGTCTCAACCTTTAGCCTAACCTAACAAAATATAAATTGAAAATTTGGATTGGATATTTTGAATTATCTATTTTGGAAATCTAAATTTAGAGAATGAATATCCAATCCATAAAATATACAAAATGTAGATCAGATTGAAATTCAGATCCAATAAAATGGATTTTAAGTGGATTGAATTTTTAATAAAATGGATATTAAATAGATTGGATCAGATAAAAAATGGATTCGATCATGAAAATTGAATTTTTTGGCCAACCCTAAAAACCTAAAAGAAGAGTAGAAGATGCGTAGCATATTGTCCAAAATGTAGAGACATGTTGGGTCATCATCAACAGCAAGATCAAACAATCCTATGGGAAACTCATCTCTGAGATCATCCATGTCGACTATGATTCTCCACCACAAAGGGTCTTCAGCTATTAAATAACTTTTGAGACTTTAAGAGATTTTTCTCTTCTATACGTGTCTGAAGCCAGAAGCGAGAAACTAAAAATGATCGCAATTTACTCTAAATTTTAAATTATTATTTACTATTATAAGGTATAAATGATTTAGGTAAAGTTACTACTTTTTATGGTAATAATGTTTTGAAAGGTTATAATAATATTTAAAAAATGTTTAGAACTTTTTTTTAGTGTGTAATACAATAAAAATTAATTTTATATTTTAGGCTTAAATATAAATTTGGTCCCTATTTTCGTTGTTCTTATTCAATTTGGTCATCATTTTCGTTTTGTGTTCAATTAAGTTTTTATTTTCGTCAAATTTTGGTTAATTTGGTCATTTTCAGTAACGTTGTTTAAATAGTTAACGTTTTTGAACCGTTCATGCCACATGTTTTTTTAATTTTTTTAAAAAAAATTAAAATTTTTTAATTTCAAAAAATTGTCCACGTGTCAAGTCACAATTGTGCACGTGTCAATGCTAGTGTCACATGTCAGTTTGTGGTTATTTTTTGTTTTCAATTTAGTCCCTATATTTGTTATTTTTTTTTCAATTTAAACACATTTTTTATTAAAATAAATCTATTTTTTCCCTTTCAAATTGACACCAAAATAATATCTTTTATACAAATTATATTAATATTTTTTCTTGACATTTTTATTAATTATTCTTTAAATTCAATTATAAATTATTAAATTTAATTATAAATTGAATAAAATTATTATATTTAATTACTAAATAGAATATATTTATTTAAAATATTATAAGAATATAATTATTAAATGTTTTTTATAATATTTATATTCTAAAATACTTTTAAAATTGATATTTAAAAATATTTTTGAAAAATAAACTAATATTTGTAAAATTAACATTTAAATATAAAATATTTTAGATTTTAATATCCAAAATGAAATAAAAATATTAAATATTTAGATTTAAATATCAATTTTACAAATGTTAATATATATTTTTAAAATTTTAATAATTATATTTTAATAATATTTAAATAATTATGTTCTATTTAACAATTGAATCTAAGAATTCAATTTATAATTAAATATAATAATTTATAATTGAATTTCAAAAATAACTAATAATAATGTCAATTTTAAATATTAAATTGTTCTATTTTAACAAAAATTAGGACAAAATAAATAAAAATAACAAATATAAGGACTAAATTGAATAAAAATAACGAATATTGAGACTAAATTGAACAAAAAGAAATAGTACAACCACCACAAAGTGACACATGGCACAATTGTGACTTGAGATGTGGACAATTTTTTTGAAATTAAAAAATTTTTTAATTTTTTTTTAAATTTAAAAATAAATAAATAAACCAAGAGCTGACACGTGGCATTTACGGTTAAAAAGTGATTACTATTTTAGTCAAAAATATCAAATTGACCAAAATTTGACGAAAATAAAGACCTAATTGAACACAAAACAAATATGATAATCAAATTGAATAAAAATAACAAAAATAGAGACCAAATATATATTTAAGTCTATTTTATTGATCATTGTATATAACAATTTACAAGTATTTATTAGTTGAAAGAAAATAATATTTTCTTTAGAGAGTGAACTCATCTTAGTCACTAAAATATACTATATAGGTTAAGAAAAAACATAATATATCTATAGTATTACTACTAAGACTAAATAAAAGACAAAATTAGTTATATAAAATTGAATATATATATATATATATATATATATATATATATATATATAGATAAACTAATAATAAGTTAGTAATCAAATAATATTAATTGATATAAGAATATATAATATTTTTCATAATTCCGCTTTCTTTCTCATTTAATCAGCTAGGATTAAAATGTTGACTTGATCACTAGTTTAAAAATGTTTTTCAAGAAGAATAAAAATAATAAAGTAATTGTATTTTTCCAAAATAAGAAAAAAAACTTTTTCTTATTTTTCTCAAAAAGGGATTTTTTATTTTATTTTTCCTAGCATTTAAGTGGTTATATTGATTACCAAATTAGTGAGAAACTTGTTGTTGATGGTGATCAAAATGTATTTTATGCAACAATTACGCATTTGTGTTATTATTCTACTTTATATAATTTAAATTTTACTTAATTATATTTTTAAGTTCATGATAAATTTTGAAATTTTATATTAAATTTTTAATAAAATTTTGTGATCTGTTGATGAGTTAATAAATATATATTTTTCAATTGAGTTGTCACCGTAAAGTATTTTTTGTTAACTTTGAGATGACGGTTATCTTTATAAATTTTAAATTCTATAATTCCATACTTCTATACTTCTATAATTTTATAATTCTATGATTCTATAATTATATGATTCCATATTTTTTTAATTTAACAACAAAGACTTAATTGAAAAATATGAGTTTATTATTTTTATCCAATAAAATCAGAAAAATTAATTAAGGATTCAATGGAAAGTTTTCAATCGATAAAGAATTTAAAACATAATTAAATCTTTAAATTTTATCTTCCATTTTCTTAAATGTCAATAATTATTTGTTTTAAATTGGAAATTTATAATTTATTTGAGGGATTATATGGAAATCATTCCAAAAGAAAACAAATATTCTTTCACCTAAATGTGTTCCTTTTGTTCCCACAAAGCACCTAAAGCCAATCCGAATGTTTGGAAGGTGACCTAGCTCAGAATCAGAACAGATTAATTTGGAATATACAACCCATCATAAAATAATAAACAATTTATAATATATTAAATATTTTAATTCAAACTTTAACAACAGTTATTTGTGCCTTTTAATTTAAATTCTAATAACTAAAATTGAGAACTCATACTAAAAAAATTATTCTTGTAATTATGATAATTTGAATGTTTAACAAAGCATCACATAGATTAAAAATGTTTAAAAAATTGTAACTTCAACACTCACAATGTAATAAAACAAACTTTGTAAGTGATGTTTCTACTAAGACTCAAACATGATGTAGGTTTTGAAGGAGTTGTTCACGTGATGGAAAAACACGACCTTTTTAGTTGCACGCGTGCAATGTAAAAGAGCACTTAGGAGGGTTGGTGGTGAAAGGTAGATAATAATCAACATTCACAATCTCTTCAATCCAAATCATCTCTCACTTCAAATAAAAAGTAGATCATCATCTTATTAACTTATAACTAAATCACCTATATGTGAACTTCAAATATAAGGTTTAATATTGAAGTAGTTCTTTATGATCACATGAAACTACAAAATCCTAAATATATCCTAAACTCTTTTCATCATATTCAGCACAAAACTTCTAATTCATCTTTCTAAGATCTCATATGGGAAATATGAGTTGAGTTAATAATAAGTCAGTTTAACTCATTGACATTTTAGTAAATTGAAATTGTATAATCTGCTTTGTCAATAGATTATAGATAAATTTATCTTTAACCTAACTCGAATTCATTTAACTCTTAAATTAAGTTAATTGGGTTGAGTTTGACTCTTATTTAAAAGAAAAATAGATTTTTTTTTCAACTCAACCTAATTCAAACTCGTAATAAAACAATTATGGATTTAAATAAATTCATAATGAGAACTTGGTTTATCTATATTAGATGTTAGAATAAATAGTTGTTGAAAAAGAAAAGAAAGTCCATAAGTGGATATTCTATTTAGGTTTTTTCTTTTTTCTTGGTTATTGTTAGAAATATGTAGTTGAGATTTGGAAAAGATGGTGAAAAAATGAAGAGAAAATATTGATGTCTTGAAATCACATGTTGGAAGATCGTAGCTCATTAGATGTATCGAAAGAAGATCCTATGAGCTCATTTATGATTATCCTAAGCACCATCATTGGCCCTGCTCTCTAATATTGAAATAGCTTTATAACCTCTTGCTTATTTAATAATCATATCTTACAGATTCATTCTTCCTACAAAATCTTCAGATTCCTTGCTTTTCCAACTTAATTATTTCATCTCTTTGTCTTTTGAGTTTGGGGGGACACTGTGGGGAACACAACACAGTATTCTAGTTCCATGCATGCTCAAACAATAACTCAATTAGTTAATGTTGTCTTCATGTTGATATAGAGTGCATCTTATATAATTGCATCATGTAATTGAAAATAGTGACAGATTAGAGTACAATTCATGCTCTTCAACTTAAAAGCAAAAGGAAAGAAAGAAGTAACTTGCATAGTAATAGAATAGAATAAGACAGAATTTCATGAATGAAACAAGCATATATATGGATGAAAAACTAAAAGAAAAAATTGAGAAAAAAGAGAGTTTTATATAAATTTTAAAAAATAAAATTCAACCTTATCGCTTTTCTTTTATGGGCATTCAACCTTTTCACTTATTCTTTATTTTCTTCTTCATACTGCAATTTTTTTGAATATTTTAAAGGATCCTAACATAAAGTTCAATTTGACTTTAGTTAAAAATTTTATCTATATATGTTTCCCTAGTTCGTAAGTCAAAAAATGTCACCAACATTCTAGATGTGTTTCTGTCAAAGTTGATTTTGTTCCGTCGTTAAAATGAAATGTAAATCAAAGTTTATTTCAAACTTCTCATAATTAAGTATTTTAAAATTCGGAAATTTGATTTTTCAAACTTTATCAATATGTCAACGCTTCTAAACTTTTAAAAGATAATTTTAAATTGAAATTTTATTATTTATGAGAAAACCGTTCTTCAGATTCTGATTTGAATGTATTAAATGCTTTATTCCTTTTCGTTTGTTTTATTTTCATTGCAACGGTTTAAGACATTAAAATGCATTATTAGTTTTAAATATTTTTATCCATCTCTTATTCTCGTTGGTTCTATCTTTTTGAGCTTGCAAATTTTGGCAATAACCTTTAAAATAATGCAACAAGTTTGCATTGGATGAAGTCATGCAAAATAGTTGAAATTTGCAATATATATATATATATATATATATATTTCATTCATTGATGGCACATAATCAAAGTACTCAAGAATGTTACAATGGCATTGTTATTGAAGTAGGGTAACACCATAATCGGAATATGAGAATTGTGTATCAACTAAGGTTTGAGATTTGAGTGAAATTCTATCTACTCAAACAAAGAAACATCAATGTCCCCATGCATTCGAAGCTGAAAAGAAAAAGAAGCATATTAGACTAAATAGAAACAAAGAAGATGAAAATACACGGTAACAAGAACAAGAATAGTGAAATTACCTTGTCTTGAGATGGTCCAATCCTTATCCTTTCCGAGAGCCCAAAAGAAATAGCCCTTCAAGCCCGAAGCCCTAGCAAACTGAACCTTCTTCCTTATGGATGCTCCATCATCGTACCCGATCCAAGTAGTACCCGCATAAGAGTAGAAAGACACAGCTACATCATCGTACACAACAGTGGCACCATTTTCTTTGTTGAACACCAAAATTTCATCATAATCCATAGTCCCATCAGTATCAGTGGCTTCCCCAACAGCCTCTGCTCCAACCCCATTAACATTCGGGTCTCGGAGCGCCCATGCCCGCCCATATAATGGTAAACCCATAACCAACTTCTGCCCTGGCACACCCGCTTTGATCCAAGACCCGATTCCGTACCGGGTACTAATGTTGGAGTTTGGATCATACAAAGCAGCATTGAAGCCGGTAAAATTGGCCCAAGTCCCGTGGTAGTCAAAGCACATTGGGCTGGCCCAGTCCAAGTAATCGCGAATGGCCTGAACCGGATATGTTCGTGGCCCATTACCGATAAGTTTAATGGTGGAAGCGTAATAAACCGCGGCGGTTAAAAGCAGACGCGGTTTTCTGCAAGCCTGTGCTTCCAATGTTATAGCTTGATGCCATTCACGAAACAAGATACCTAGGTTAGACATGTCGACCTCGTTTTCCGGGAATTCCCAGTCCAAATCGAGACCGTCGAATCCGTATTGGCGTGCCACGTGGATGGTGGAGTTGATGAACACGTGTCGGTTGTGTTGGGTGCTGGCCATGAGGGAGAAGGCGGTGGAGTTGCTGCCACCTCCGCCAATTGACAAGAGAGTTTTAACCGGCGGGTAACGGTGGCGGAGGCCGTTGATGAATTGTGGAATCCATTTTTTCTCGGATTCGGTGACGCTAAGGTGGAAAAGTTGAGGGTGTTGTTGGATGAATGCGTAGTATATGTGAGTGAAGTACTTGGTGTCGATGGAAGAAGGTGAAAGGTCATCACCCGAAGGCCAATACGCAACTCTAACACTTCCCTTGCTTGGTGCATATTTCCGATTAGAAGGGTCGAGAAGAGCGTGAGAATGGATACTCATGAGTAGAACCAAAAGAGGTGTGAAAATGAGTGTTTGGAGGGACATTTTTCTATGGTAACAAGTTGTTGATGCTTCAATGAGGTATTTATATTTATATCGACATGTGGGTGTTTATGTTTTGGAATGTTGTCTTGGAACTCTTGTGAGGTAGGTTTTGTTGAAGTTTGAATTGAATGTTGCAATTGGTGGGTATATTTGGTTGGGGCAATTGATCAAACAGATGGAGACAAAATTTGACAAGGTAACCAATATAATAAGGTCAACCGTCTAGAATCATAAAGTTGTGCAGACCACAAGGTTGGATTCGATAATGTCAACATTGCTGAGGTTACATTGGAGAAAGTAAGTGCGTTAAGTTCCACAAATTGTCTTTCTTTCACGACATTTATTTATATATTATTGTTGGTATTAGCTATTTCTAAATTAAATTTACAAATTGTTTAGTGTTTTAATAGGAAAATATTAGTGTGAGAAATTGAAGTACAAGAGAAAAAAAAAATGAAGTGTGAGCCTAGTGAGTATTTGACCAATTTCCACCGAAAGAAATGTCCAACCAAGGAAGAACGGCATTGGTTAAGAAGAAGAAATGCAATTGTTTTTTGTGGTTTGGGCTTGATTCAGTGCATTCATTGTGTGGGCACTGATGGTGCAGTCCTCACAGATTCATAGTGTCCTAGACTTAAAAAAATATCTCCAACAAATGAAAACAGTGATGCTAATGTAGGACAGTGCCAAATTAAAGAAACCAATAATATCTCCAACAAACGGACCCTACCAAAATAATTATGTACAACAAGAAAATGGAAGAGAACCAAACATATAGACATGACAATGAGAAAATACCATCAAGAGTAGGAAGTTTGTAGTAATATATAACTCATTTATGCTTTATCAACCCCACTTGACCTAATTTGATGAATCCGTGTCTTTACTAGTTTGTAAGCTTAAAACCAAAGTTCCATAGGCTTTAAGTATTTAAGGCAACACTTTTTTGTCCTTTTTGTAGTTTTTGGACTACTCACACGTAGTTTAGGACATACAAAACAAATAAATATTCAATTCCAATTCAAAATAATGATGAGAATTACTTGAAGTTTATTTTAATTGATTCGTTTCAAATTTAAACCCATATTTTTTTAAAATTTAATTACTTAAATTTAGTTTGGATATGGTTAAATACTTTGTAGATTTACACAAAATCTAAAATTAATGTCGATTCTAAAAAATCATTTAGTCAAAACATTTTTTATTAGTTTCAATTGATACGTATTGTACTTTATATGCAAAGCGTTTCTTTGATTTGTACTATCTGCAAGGTGTTTTTGAATTGACTTTTCTCCAGAATATCATGAATCATTATATTAAAATTGAGTTTGCTCATCACACAAAATATAAAATATTACGTTATTGTTCATCGATATACTTTTTTTAAATATATTAAAAAATAATTTATCATAATCTAATAAAAGATTGAGAGACATAATAATTAAAAGAAAAATATATTATAATCAATTCACAATTAAAAATCGGCGATAAAAAATATATAATACATTATTTTTGTTTTTATAGTCATAAAAATGAGTACACAAAAATTAGATAAAAAAATAATTTTAATAAGTATTAAACTAATATTTCATTATCAAGTAAGGCAAGAGAGAGTTACATTTTTTTTTCTTCGAGAAACGAAGGAAACAAATAAGAAATGAGAGTAAAAATAATAAGTATGTGTCTAACTTCATTTTTTTTCTTCAAAAACAAAAAAAAAAATGAGAGTGAGAGATGGGTACAATTTTATGAAAAATTAAAAAGGTAATGACAGAAGAAAATAAAAAATATTTTAATAAATGTTTAGTTTATTATAAAATAAAGGTAATAAGAGAGAGACAAAGGAGAGGAAGAATAGAGAATGAGAGAGTAGGGAGCAACTTCTGTTTGTACGTGTGTCTTATTACTGATAGGACAAGTCCTATTTATAGATACAACATGGTAACCCATAAAGGATATAAAATCAAATAGTAAATACAAAATATTACATAAAGAGTAATGAATAATATGATTATCAATTATATGAGTAATTGTATAAATCAATGGACGACCATTAATTCATAACACTTCCCCTTGGGTGTCCATTGATAAAAGAATGTGCCTCGTTAAAACCTTACTAGGAAAAACCTTGTGGGATAAAAACCTAGTGAAGGAAAAAGAGTACATCATTCTATATAATATTGTTCTTTGCATCTTCTATTTCTCTCCCTCATGTAAACTTACATCATTAAGATGGCGGAGTCCAATCTTGTGAACCAATTGCTCAAAAGTTCTCCTTGGCAAAGACTTTGTAAATAAATCTGCTAGATTTTCACATGAGCGAATCTTTTGGATCTCTACATCACCATTTCTTTGAAGATCATGAGTGAAAAAGAATTTTGGAAGAATATGTTTTGTTCCGTCTCCTTTAATATATCCTTCTTTCAATTGAGCAATGCATGCACTATTGTCTTCATATATCGTTGTTGGTTTCATTTTTCCCAAGGATAAACCACAAGTTTGTCGCACATGTTGAATTATAGACGTTAACCAAACGCATTCACGACTTGCCTAATGTAATGCTAAAATTTCTGCATGATTTGACGATGTTGTTATTGTTTGTTTCACAGATCGCCATGAAATCGCTGTGCCACCACATGTGAAAAAATATCCTGTTTGTGATTGACCATTATGAGGATCTGATAAATAACCTGCATCTGCATAACCCATTAGATCTAATTTTGAATCATTTGGGTAAAATAAGCCCATATTCATAGTGCCTTTAAGGTAACAGAGTATTTATTTTACTCCATTCCAATGTCTTCTTGTAGGTGAAGAACTATATCTTGGTAACAAATTTACAGCAAATGTTATATCAGGTCGAGTACAATTAGCAAGATACATTAGTGCTCCTATAACACTAAGATATGGTACTTCAGGACCAAGTAGTTCTTCATCTTTTTCTTGAGGTCTAAAAGGGTCTTTATCAACATCTAATGACCTTATCACCATTGGAGTGCATAATGAATGTGATTTGTCCATATAAAACTTTTTAAGCACTTTCGTTATATAAGCTTCTTGATGTATAAGAACACCTTTGTTTAAATACTCAATTTGTAATCCCAAACAAAACTTTGTCCTTCCAAGATCCTTCATCTCAAATTCTTTCTTTAAACAATCAATTGCCTTTGTGAGCTTATTAGGAGTTCCAACTATGTTTATGTCATCTACATAAACAACAATTATGGCAAATTCATTCTCGGATCTTTTCATATAAATACAAGGACAAATAGGGTCATTTTTATACCCTTCCTTTAATAAGTACTCACTTAGACGATTATATCACATACGTCCTGATTGTTTCAATCCATAAAGGGACTTATTCAATTTTATTGAATAATCCTCTTTAGAATTTGCTTTGTTGGGCACATTAAATCCTTCAGGGAGTTTCATATAAATATCATTCTCTGAAGAGCCATACAAATAGGCTGTAACAACATCCATGAGGTGCAAATTCAAACCTTCTTGTGTAATAAGGCTAATTAAATATCTAAATGTTGTTGCATCCAATACTGGAGAATATGTCTCCTCAAAATCAATACCAGGTCTTTGTGAAAAACCTTGAGCAACTAACCGTGCTTTATATCTAACAATTTCACTATTCTCATTTCGTTTTTGTACAAAAACCCATCTATACCCAATAGATTTTACACCCTTAAGTGTGCGAACTACAGGTCCAAAAACCTTTCGTTTAGCAAGCGAATCTAATTCTGCTTGGATTGCATCTTTCCATTTTGGCCAATCATTTCTTTGCCGAAAATCTTCATTTGTCATTGGTTCTTGATCATTATATGCAAAAACTTCGTCAATATTGACTTTATTTCGATTCCATATTTTATGATTCATGACATAATTTATTGAGATCTCATCATTTTCAACAATTTCAGGTACCTGAGGTTCTTCTGAAACCGAATTATTAATTATGTCAAAAGAATCTTTTGGGACTTTTACCCCCTCGATTAGGCCATCTTGCCTTTTTTCCCTTTTTCTCACCCGAGGATTTTTATCTTTGGAACCGACAGGCCTACCACGCTTTAGGCGTGTTTGAGATTCATTTGCTATATTAGATTGTCCAACAGGAATATCAATTATGATCGGAGCATTAGCAATGGGTATATGCGACTTAGTTACCCTTTTTGTGTCAATAAAAGCATCTGGTAATTGGTTGGCCAATTTTTGTAAATGAATTTTCCAGTTTCTTTCTTTCTTCCCCTAACGTTGGAAAAATTGATTCATTAAAATGACTATCAGCAAATCGAGCTGTAAATAAGTCACCTGTTGATGGTTCAAGATATTTTATTATCGATGGAGAATCATATCCAACATATATTCCCAAACGTCTTTGAGGACCCATCATAGTCCTTTTTGGTGGAGAAATTGGGACATATACAGCACACCCAAAAATTCTTAAATGAGAAATATTTGGTTGCTAACCAAAAACCAATTGTAAATGAGAGTATTTGTGATAACTTGTTGGTCTGATGCGAATCAATACTGCAGCATGCAGAATTGCATATCCCCAAGTAGTCATTGGAAGATTAGCTTTCATAAGTAAAGGTCTTGCAATCAATTTTAGACGTTTTATCAATGATTCTGCAAGTCCATTTTAAGTATGAACATGTGCTACTGGATGTTCAACTTCAATTCCAATTGACATACAATACTCATTAAAAGCATGAGATGTAAATTCAACAGCATTATCAAGACAAATTTTCTTAATTGGATAATCTGGGAAGTGGGCTCTTAACTTGATTAATTGTGCTAATAACTTAGCAAATGCTTGATTTCAAGTTGATAGTAAACAAATATGTGACCCTCTAGTGGACGCATCAATTAATACCATGAAATATCTAAATGATCCACATGGTGGGTGTATTGGACCACAAATATCACCTTGTATTCATTCTAAAAATGAGATTGACTCATTTCTAATTTTTTCTGGTGATTGTCTTATTATCAACTTTCCATGCGAACATGCAGTACATAAGAAATCATTGGACTGAAGAAGTTTTTGACTTTTAAGTGGATGTCCACATGAGTTTTCAACTATTTTTCGCATCATGATATATCCAGGATGACCGAACCGATCATGCCAAACAAGAAATTCATTCTTATTTGTAAGCTTCTGGCTTACAATAACATGTGTCTCAATCGCATTAATATATGTGTAGTACAAGCCATAAGAGAAGGTTCGTAATTTCTCCAATACACATTTTTTATTTGACTCAATTTGAGTGATATAAAGATATTCAATATCTCCTTCATTATTTGTCTCAATATGATATCCATTTAGACGAATATCCTTGAAACTTAATAAGTTTCAATTGGACTTAGGAGAATAAAATGCATTTTTAATATGCAATCTTGTACCTCTTGGTAAAAGTATTGTAGCTCTTCCAGAACCTTCAACTATATTTGTAGTACCATAAATAGTACTAACATTGACTTCGCGCATTACCAAACAAGAGAAAAATTTATTACTCTTGAGAATATTATGAGTTGTTGCACTATCAGCAAGGCACATATCCTCATCATTGGTGTTAATGCTGATAACGTTGTTTTTTACCTTTTATTGATGTTAATTTTTGTGAATAAAATCAACTCCTACCTAACTTTTATCTTGTTTAATCCTCTAGTTTATGTTGTTTTTGCATTGTTTCGTATTTTAGTTGTTTTATGTTTTTTTACTTCTAATCTCTATTATGAGTGTGTGAAATAAAACAATAGGAAGCAATTCTGGTGGAGGAAAACAAGTTGAAACTCAAGGAAGCATGATTGGACATGAAAGATTGACTTTTACACAAATACCCATGTCGAGGGGCACCCAGATCAAGTCCAGCACTGCAAACATCGAGAAAGGACTCACCTATATGTATATACTGCCTTGGACCAACCTTGGAAGGCCAAAAAATGACCATTGGGTGCCAGGGTCACTCGTTGGGCGAAAATGACAGACCAGAACTGCAGTATTTGAGTCGCTGGGCAAAAATATGGCTCGCCCAGCAAGTTGCATGTCCGAGAATGTCGATTTTAGGTCTCGTTGGGCGAGTGTGAAGCCGCTGGGCGAGAATATCGATCCCAATACGCGAATATGGTTATTTAATCATGTTTCTACGAGAGTATTAGGGGATTCCTCATTTTTTTCACGAATAGAAACACCTTGGGTGCTTGGGAGAGACTCTTGGAGGCTATTAGGGGTGTTGGGAAGCCCTCATTTCTCCTTCTTGGGTTTCCTTCTTCATCCATGGAGGTTTTACCCCTTTTGGGTTAGAGAGGAGGATGGGCTACGAAATTGAAGGCGGAGATGCGAATGGGAGGCGCAATTGAACCATGAGCAGTATTCAAGAACCTTGGGAGAGGGATTGTTTCTACTTTATGGTTCCAATTTCTTTCCTATTCTTCAATTTTGTAAAACCCTAGGTTATACACCATGGAGAGCAATTTCTATTTATTGAGATTAGATGTAAAACATTGAATTCTTGTGTAAAATTGTGTTGTTAATTTATATGATTTTCCAATTCATGTTAGTATTTGATTTCCATACTTAATGCTTGTTGTGGTTTAATCACCCATGCTTGATTTGTGATTCTTGAGGTGTTGGGAAACATCTTTAGAATCTAAATTTGAAATTAAATACCTAATGGATGCTTGTATCTAGGAATAGAACTTGGTTCATTAGTAATTTTATATTCTTGAAACTAATGCATGATTTCACTTGTTGAGGATTCAAGGAATTGAAACTTGATGAGTAATCATAGGCTCAAAGGCTCTAGGAATAAGATTTGAGTATTCTTGTGAATTGATTTTAACATGAATATGGAATTGGGATAATTTAGAATGCATGAGAATGAAATGGTTGAAGTCTAATCTTGAGAAATTGTAAATACACTATGTTAAGTAATTTCTTGTTGCACACCAACTGTTTCATAAAATACAAAAAAGAGTTTATTAGTATTTTTATGAACTTTGTGTCTAATTGAGTTGTGAATTGCGAGAGTTGTCATGCGTTGCACAAGTCCCTTGGGAGAGAACGATAAAATACTTATTACTTGCTATGTGCGACCGATGCACTTGCCGTGTTGGTTTTTCACTAACAAATGCCAATATTCATTCTTCATATAAACATAAATATCAATATTAGAGATTACTTTGTAAGAGGAGAAGAAAAAAAAATAGAGGATTTTATTCATAAAAACATAAAAACTTATACATATAAAAGCAACATGAATTAAATATAAAACATTGTCTTAAAAGTTAATAACATGATATAAAATAAAATAAAACTATTTTCTAACACTCCCATCACCAATAAGGTGATCAATGCTTCCATTGGGTTTAGAAAAGAAATCACCAATATCAAGATGAGTAGTATCCATATGACCATAATCAAAATCACCATCTTCATAAGCAAAGTGTGTTTCTATATTCTTCTTTTTAAGTGATTCTTGGTAGAGTTCAACAAGATGCTTTGGTGTATAACAGGCACGAGTCCAATGACCTTTACTGCCACAACGGTAACATATATTTTCAGCCTTTTTGCCATTATTTTCACCCCTTTCTTTTTCCTTTTTCGCATTCTTGTTCCACTTCTGTTGATGAAGTTTCTCCTTGAAATTTCCTTTATAACCATGTCCACGACCATGATTAATAGCACGACCACGACCACGACCACGGCCAAAATTACGACCACGATTATTATTATGATCTTGACCTCGTCCATGATTATATGGATCAAATGTTGCTGCATTCACTTCTGGGAATGGAGCAGAACCAGTTGGTCGGGCCTATTGATTTTTCATCAAGAGCTCATTATTTTGTTCAGCCACAAGAAGACATGAAATCAATTCAGAATATTTGTGAAAACCTTTTTCACGATATTGTTGTTGCAAAAGCAAATTAGTTGCATGAAAAGTTGAGAATGTTTTTTCCAACATATCCTCATCAGTAATTCTTTCTCCACATAGAGTCAATTGAGAAGTAATTCTAAACATTGCAGAATATTCACTTACAGTTTTAAAATCTTGCAACCGTAAATGCATCCAATCATAACGAGCTTTTGGCAAAATCACAGTTTTTTGGTGGTCATATCGTTCTTTTAAATTTTCCCATAATACAAAAGGGTCTTTTACAGTAAGGTATTCAATTTTCAACCCTTCATGAAGATGGCGACGAAGGAAAATCATAGCTTTAGCTTTATCTTGTTCAGATGCTTTATTTCCTTCTTTAATAGCATCACTCAGACTCATTACATCTAGATGAATTTCAGCATCTAAAATCCATGATAAATAATTCTCCCCCGAAATATCAAGGGCCGCAAATTCAAGCTTTACAAGATTTGACATGTTTTAGAACTAGCACATAAAATATTAATATAATCAAATTTCATGTATGAAATTATTGAAATCAAATAATAATAATAATAATAATAATAATAATATGACAGAGAAAAAATAAATCAAACAATTATCATTACACAAAAAAAAAATATAAGATAAAGTTTGTGAATGAGAAAAAGATTAGAAAGAACCTCGGTTGAGGAATGTAGAGCGTTGTTCTTAGGGAGAAAAAATATGCTTTCACACTCAGTTGGATAACCCTCGTGCTAATAACATATTATAAAATAAATGTAATAAGAGAGAGACAAAGGAGAGGAAGAATAGAGAATGAGAGAGTAGGGAACAACTTCTGTTTGTATGTGTGTCTTATTACTGATAGGACGAGTCCTATTTATAGATACAACATGATAACCCAGAAAGGATATAAAATCAAATAGTAAATACAAAATATTACATAAAAAGTAATGAATAATATGATTATCAATCATATGAGTAATTGTATAAATCAATGAACGACCATTAATTCATAACATAGTTTAGTTATTCTTTTAGTTACTGTTTACATAGATGAGTCTCAATATAGTTCCAATTTGATATTTTTAGACGAAAACATAGATCAAAAGAGTAATTAAACCTAAATATTTTTATTTTTTATTATATTTGATTTTATGTTTTTATTACTTATTAACATTAAATCTTGTATTTTATAAAAGAAATAAAAAGATATAATTTAATTTCTATCAATTTTTAAAATATACAATCTATAATTTTAAAAATTTCAAATATATGTATATAATTTAAAAAAAAAATAAAAAAACATTTGGGGGGCCATGGCCCCTCCCAGCTACCATGATGCTCTGTCACTGGGTATGAGTATTTTTTATATCTGTATATTAATGGGACATACGAGTATCATAGTATATGTATCCGTGGATATTCATACATGTTATATTTTAATTTAAATTAAAAAAATATGATTAAAACATTAACACTTTGAAATTGAATGAATTATATTTTATTCATTGGTTTTAAAAAATCTTCATTTTTTGTAAACTGTCATTCAATACTATTTAAATGAGTTATTTACACTTTATTTAAAATTTATACATGTTATGCATTGTATTTTCATTTGAATTTATACTAAAATATATTGTTAAATATTAAAATTTTCATTTGTAAATACTCGTGAATATATGTGAATATTAAAAAAATATGTGGATACTCACTTAACGGATACCTGCACTGATATAGGTACGGATACACAGGACATATATTTATATAGCGAATAAGGTATGAAAGAACTATTACCCGTATCCTACCTATCCCGTTGACAACAACTTCTTCAAGCATATTTTGTCATTCTTGTTTTCCACGAAAAGCTCATATTAATTTTTTTTTATTTTAATAGTTTAAATTTATATTAAATATTTTTTTATAAAAATTCAAATAAATTAAATACGACATAATAAAAAACTATAAGCCAAAATCACTATAAAATGTTAATTTAGTTTTTAAATATTAGTGTCCACTAAATTACAAAATAAAAAATAATTTTCAAATAATTTAGCTGTTAATAGAAATTGTTTAATAAATAATAAATGGATTTTTATTATATTTAAATTTTTTAATTAACTTTATATTAATGTCGATTTAATATAATTAATATTAAGAGAACCCGTTTAACGTTGAATATCTAATAGAGTTGACAAATAATTATAAATAACTTTAACTAATTTTAATTATTTTTATATAAATAAAAATATTTATGTTAGTATAAGAGAAATTAATGCTAACTAAAATAAATATAAAAAATAAATAAAATTAATATCAATTTTGTTGATTAATTTTATTTATTTTAATATTGATATTTAAGTTAATTTAATTATGTTGATATTCATTTAAATTATTTTATTATTTATTTAAATTAATATCGATTACACTATTTAATATAATATATTTATAATATTGATTTAAAATAACATCAACTTATAATTTGAATCCGTATAAAATTTTTTGGTTGAGCTTCTCTTTCCGTATTCTCTTTATATCTATTTCTTTGCATCTCTAGAATCTCATTCTGAATGCAAGTGAATAGATAATTCATTTTTTAATTGAAATGAAAAAGAGTTTTAAAAGTATAAAATTACGAATTTTCTTGGTTATTAAACAAATATTTTTCTAACAATTGGTCTCAGAATTAGTTTTAATATTTATTCAAAAGTTCAAAGATCCTAAAAATGAGTAGTATTAAACCTTTCTTGACGGGGTTTCAATCAACAAACAACCATTATTTTTATTGTTTTTAGAAAACCACCTCTTTAATTTGTATGAAAAATTTCTTGAATCAATTGACAAGATAGTATGTCATTTTATTACTAAAGGCCTTTACATTCTAGTGCAGATTATAGAAAACAAACAAATTCCAAAAGGCTTCTCTACATGGACTATGGACGAAAATAGGATATCATAGTATGATATAATAATCAAGAACATCATATCATGGACACTTACTCTTGATGAGTTCTGCAGGGTGTATGTATGTCAAACTGTAAAGAAGATGTGGAATTTGTAACACATGAAGCCACAAAAAATGTTAAGAAAGGAAGAATGGATGCTCTCATACATAAATATTAGATGTGTAGGATGCTTTAGGAAGAAAGCATCTACAATGCATATAAAAACTTCACTTATATAACTCATATAGTTAATCATCTTATTGTTGCTGAAAATGGGTTTGATATTGAGGAGTTAAATACTAAGCCTCTTTAGTCTTTAAAATAGAATCATATAGTTTCCCTCATTTGTGGTGTGGGTGTTGATTTTGATGGTATAGGTTGTCTTGATGGTACTGGATGAGGTGATGGTCGTGGCTAGGTGGATGCTCCTACTTTGGTGTATGTAGGCCTGAGCATCGGTCAGATTGGACCGGATTCGGGCCCAATATCCTTAATCCACACAAATCGATTTTTTTTAAATCCATATCCGACCATTTAATAGGTCGGGTTAGTCGGGTTTGGTTAACGTGGATACAGTTAAATATGACTGGATATGGGTTACCCGAATTTAAAATTTTAAAGTTCTAAATCTCCATCGAAAAACCAAACCTAGATCTCCTTCTTCTCCAAATCGAAAAAACTAAACCAAAGATCTCCTTCTTCTCCAACCAAACCAAATGTGGTACTACGACACAACAGAGTATATAACAAACCAGCGCCGACACAACCATACCGACGACAGGAGGAATGGAGATTTGCACGAAGGGGTAATGAGTTGTTGAAGGTTGTTGCAGGTGAAAGGGGACAAGAAAATTAGGAAAGGTTGGAGTAGGCAATTTGTGATTGTGAAGCTTATGAGGAAGACAATGGTGTCTTCATTGATCGGAAGTAGTAGGTGATAGTTATATGTGGCAGCATTCTCTGAAGATGAAAAAGGTAGAGCAGTTGAATATAAAAAAAAAATTAGAGTTTTCGAAGTGTAACGGGTCGGGTTGGATATCCACGGCTTTTAATTTTAAATTATGTACCTAACCATCTAAGCCCGTTTTAACCCGAATATTTGGGTCCATGTAATCCGAATTCAAATAACCCGACTCGTACATAAACTTTTTCATTCGGGTAACATGGTTACGGTTGGGTAGAGCTTTTTTGCCCAACAGCCCTGCAAACAGTATATCTTTTCTTGTAACCTCCTTTTCTTAACTGAGTGTCATCCTTCTTAATCTCCCAAGCTTCTAGTCTCCTATTCCTTTTAGGTCTTCCTAGGATCACTCTTTTTTATGGGGGAAATACATATGGATATGAAGTTCTTTCCCATGCTTGTTGACTGTTGATTGGGTAGACGATAGGATTGTAAGTTTCTTCATATATGGACTTTCTAAACTAGTCAGACATGAAGTCCTCTACACTTAAATTAAGAAATTTCATTACAGTAAAGGCATGACAACAGGGCATGCCACTAATGGCCCACTTTCTGCATGTGCAGTCCCTTTTGTCAATGTTCACAACAAACTACTCCTTAAGTTGAGAAACAAGCCTAACTTCGAATAACTTTCCGCTGACCACCTGATTTGGAATAAGAAAATGTTACGTATAGGTAAGGACCAAGTTGGGACAATTTGAAGTCATTAAAGCACCAAACTAAATAACTTAAAGCATAACGTGTACCTGATATTAAAACGGACCTTGGTATCATTGTTAACCGTGATTCTTTATCAAGCCAATTTTGAACTTTCGGGCAGATTGAGCCTTGACGTGATTTGAGCTTTGTTCTATTGCATGCCCATCTTTTCATTATGTAAACCCTAATATCCTCCAACATGTTAATGATAGACTTACTTCTGGTATTACCTATTGCACCATTGAATCCCTCACACATATTGTTCACTAATGTATCACAATGAGCTCTTGAAGTGAACCTTGACTTTGACCAAACCCTGATATAGTGAACTTTATATGAAGTTATCAATTCAGGATACAAAAAATACAAAGCATATGGAGGATGACGTGCCTTGGTGGAATTGCAATCAAATGTTCGAAAGCATTGACATTGACGTCCTTGATGTTCCTCATGTGGGCTTCCCAAGCTTGTGGATATGTGGCTCTTGCAGCCTTCCATATGAGTTGATGCAGTTTTTTCCCTGGGAATTTCTTTCTAAAGTTGGAGTATAAGTGCCTCACACAAAAGCATTGGTCCACTCCGGGTAAAAGTTCTTGTATTGTAGGTAACAGACCTTTACATGTGAAAATTAAAAGCATTGAAAATCAGATCATGAAAAATTTTACTAAAATACGAGATAAATAAAACGAAAGTTACACGTGGAATTCACCTTTTGTTGGTCTGAAATAGGTTTGAAATAAAGGTGCATGTTGCAACCACTGTTTCCCCACCTATGTCTTCAATGAGTAGCTCCAAAAACCATGTCCTAGAGTCCTTATTCTCAACCTCTACAACAGCATATGCTATATGTAATATTTGTTCATTGCCGTCTCTTCCAATTGCTTTTAATAACTCCCTTCCATATTTACCTTTCAGGAAGCACCCATCTAACCCAATTAAAGGCCATACAACATGTGAAACTATCCTTGCATGCCTTCAAACATGCATAGAACCTCCTGAAAATTAATTCACCATTTACTTCCTCAACTTTGATCTTTACTGTTGACCCTGAATTGGTTCTCAAGAGCTCGTGTGCATAGTCATAAATTCTCTTGAATTGTTCTTTATATGAACCCTTCACATTTTTTGCTACCATTGCTTCAGTTCTATAAGCCATATTCCTAGATATTCCTATATTCCATTTTATGCTCACTTTCTCACGCATATTAGTAACTTTCATATGTGGATTTTCTCTAACAGTTTTCTCCATGTGCTTACTTAACCATTCTAAATTCATTAATTTTAGGTTGAAATCTCTATTACAGGTATGAACATCAATTATTTTTCTTAGTTGCCATGTCTTTATGGCAGACATGTATGCATAATAAACATACCATGTGCATTTTCCACCTACACCCACACATTTCATTGAAACTATCTTCTTATCATTCTTAACAAATTTCAAATTCTTCCCATTTTGAAGTGAATAAGTGTGCATGACATCTGTGAACTCCTTCTTCTTAGTAAAATAGTTCCTACTTCCCATTAGAAATCATACATTTTTTTGGCATACAAAACATAGAAAACCTACCATAACTTTCTTTATTAAAGGTATACTCCTCACTATATGATGCACTAAACAACTCATCAGAATGCCACTCATTATCAGAAACAAGACTGTCTTCAACATTATCTGAATCACTCTAATGTTTCACATTTTTCCTAGAGGACCGTTGTGGTTTTCGTTTATGTTTTTCCTTTGAACTCCCACCAACCTGTTGTGAAACATTATCAACTTCACAATCAATATCACGAACCCATTCATCTTCGATATCATTATGAACTTAACATTCAATGCTAATATCAATTAGTCCATTATCACTATAAGTTTCAGATTCAGTATCCTCCTCAAAAAGTACATCATCAACATATATATCATTTTCCTCCTATTCTTCACAAGCATCTTCATTCTCTTTTCCACCTTCACCACCATCCTCCATCTCTTCTTCAACAACATATTCACCTCCACCCACACCATCCTTCATATGATGTTCACCCAAACCATTACCAGCTCCCACCTCTTTATCAACTTCACCACCACATTCAAACTAAACATACTCTTGTATATCTTCTAACCCAGGTTTAGCTTCAACTTGTAACTGCTCCCCTTCACCAACACACCCAAACTCAGTACCCTCTTCTATCTCTTCTAAATCGGGTTGAACCCCTTAAATGGCCTCTATTATCTTTGGTTTAGTCATCTTATGTACCACATACAAGTGCTCTACACCATTTAGCATGGCTAAGTTAACCATATGCATAACACCTCTCTTCTAGCACTGTGCCAGCTCCTAAAAAGTACCATAACTCCTTAATATTGACGTGTCCTAAATCTTTCAATCCACCTACAATCTCAAAATAACTTCACATGTTTGGGTCACAGAACCACTCTGTAGTTTCCCCATGAAATTCTAGTTTCTCATTATCACGACATACAAAACTTCCATTGTGGTGGATCACAACTTCAAAACGGGCATCACACATATCACCCTATATATACAGATATACCCACAAATCAATTAAGAAATTACGGTCCATACCACACACACATTGAAATGAGGAATCACAAGTTATTAAAATATTTAGACACTCACATGGGAGACAAAAACGATAAAGGAGAACCCACCACCACACCGAATATGGAAAAGCAAACAAAAATTACTCACAACCAACAAAATAATATAAAATCAAATATACTTAAACAACATTACCCACCAACCAAATCATACGGAAAACAAAACAATCACAGAATTAAAGGAATAAAATCAAATATAATAGCAAAACCCAACAACCAAAGCTAACTGACATTCGCAAAAGTGCACTTCCTACAAATTCTGCTTCGATAAACAACGAACGCCCACAAATGTCCCACCAAATGTCGTACCAATGAACGCGGCACGAAATGCCCTAATCTTCTACCCATCTTTTCCTTGCCTTCGCCCTCCACTGGTCAGTTCATGCAAGATGAAGTCACAAATCCCTAATGTCAAAAATTAGGGATTCTTAACTTATCCTAGAATAAGAAACCCAACCACTTTCGTCTTCTTTTTTTTCGTTTAACAATTACTATATTCAACGCCAGTAAATAAGTCCACCACACATTGTCTACTATACATTGTCATTAAAAATTTTAACAGTGTTAACGATTTACTCTTTATTTAATATAGAATTTCAAAATAAATAACTCAATTGGGACAACTTTGAAGCTGAGGATCCAATTGATATTTCTTAACCAAAACGAGAACTTTGCGTGTGATTAAACCTTATAGAAAATAAACAAATTCCAAAAGGCTTCTCTACATGGACTATGGACGAAAATAGAATAGCATAGTATGATGTAATAGTCAAGAACATCATATCTTGGACATTTACTCTTGATGAGTTCTACAAAGTGTATGTATGTCAAACTGTAAAGAAGATGTGAAATTTGCAACACATGAAGCCACAAAAAATGTTAAGAGAGCAGCAAGAATGAATACTCTCATACACAAATGTTAGATATGTAGGATGCTTCAAAAAGAAAGCATCTACAATGCATATAAAAGCTTCACTCATATAGTTAATCATCTTATTGTTGTTGGAAATGGGTTTGATATTGAGGATAATGACAAATATTTGTGGGTAATCCGATATTACCCAAGGATTACCCACGACTCAAAATCTATACATATGTAATATATGTAATAGTGGCGTCGATAAATTTTGATAGATTTTTGGTCCACGAAAAATGTTAATCTGTGAGAAATACATACGGACCCATCTGTGGATAATTTCCTACCACTTAAAATTAGTGGATAACACATACGACCATCTTCCGTGAATAATTTCCCATGACTTAACTTTTATGGGTAATGTTGACAAATCATTATCATTGGATAATTTCCACTACAAACAGTCTATGAATCATTTTTTACAACTAAGGTAAAATTACTGATCAGTTTCAGAAACCTATATATTGAGTATTATCATTGAATGTACAATGCTTAAAAGCTGCAATCATTTTAATATTCAAATAGCATATTGAACACAATATTATTGAATCTTTAAACAATTCAAAATTAATTTTAAATACTATCCAAATCAAACATAATCAAAGGTAAAAAAAGGAAGATAATGCCAAAATGCAATCAATCTAGAACACTGAAAAAAAATAAAAGATAACATGCCAAAATGAATAGAACACTATCCAAATTACAAACGAAATTGAAACACAATCTTATATTCAAAAAGTTAAATAAGTGACCCATCCAAATATATTGTAAACAAAGTTAGGTAAAATGTTCTCATTTTTCACAAATTTAGCTCACCATTATATTTCACTTTAGAATCATAGGAGGATTTGGGAGATTTTGAAAGATTGGAGGGAAGTGTTCAGAGAAAATGTTTAGAAAAATTTTAGAGCATGAGCATGTGATGGATTTTAGGGAAAAGAATATTAACATTTTTTTTAATTTAATTTAATTTATTTTTATTTTATCATGGATTAATTAGTTTTATCCATGAATTTTCTTTTCCCATGCTTTTCTTCCCCTAGATAAGTTTATTATGTAACTAGTTTTGATTATTTTTTATATTTTATTACTATTAATTAAATTAATGAGTAATCTCATAAGTAACAAAAATTTACAGATTAATTTTTTTATGGGTAATTATTCGTAAGTAATTCAAATTTGTCTTGTAATGAATTGAAGTATCTCAAATCCTTATAATTCTTATCTGTTGATAAAGAAAATTAATGTGAGCGTTCTACTATTATATTTAATTATATTTAAGTGTTCTTATTGTAATACTTGCATTTGGTATAAATTTTTCCCATTAAAATAACAATTTTTTTACATACTTTTACCTTTTTTTTTTCTTTTGCTGACACTCTCTTTCATTTTTCTAGTCAACATAAAAAAAAAAATTGAGAGGAAAAAGAAAAGAAAAAAGAGAAACCAATAATATCCCATAAATAAAGGCAAGTGGATGTCACATACTCACATGAGCCAAATTCATCATCCACATAGTCAACCACCACCTTAAATTTGTCCTTTCCAGCTTCCATCAACAATAGCATTTCACTGTTGTATACTCAAACATAGCAGACAACTTTTTTATGAAAACATTATTTTGCAGCAAAATATTTGGGATTAAAGGATGCTTGCAAGTCCATTCTAGACCAAGATCAATCAACAAATGTTTACTTCCAAAGATAACACCCAATCATTCAAATTCAACTCAAACAACCATATATATGTTTTCTAGTAGTCACAAGAGTCAAAGTAACAAACATTGTCTATTGAATATTTCAAGCTAACCTTAATTAGGGTTGCAATTTTGAACCTCCTTATGCAGAAATTGATTTTATCTTTTAAGAAGGATTTGTGGAGAAGTTTGTTTAAAGAAACGTATGTATCTTGAACTTGAACTTGAAATTACTGCTCCAGCAATTGGTATCCATTGATTCATTGATGTGATGATAAGTAGCACACAACTTGCATGCACAGAAAAGCAAACTGGGGTTTGGGAAAATGACTTTTTGGATGAGTGTGAAGGGACTGAGTAAGAGATGATGCACAAAATTAAAGAAAGTAAGGTTTAGAAAGTGGTTTTTGAAAGGAAAAAAGCATCTCAGAGTGACAAAGTGAAAGGCATGTTAGGGTTATTGATGACTCGTTTACGTGACAATCAAGGCCCAGCCAACCATGTTTCCCTTTGTCATTATCAGCATCATCTTTGTGTCCAGAGAAAGAAAAAACATCCTTTTAAACATCATTCTTTATTTCATTTTACTAACTACATACACACCTAATATATTGTACCTACTTATTATACCTCTTATTTCAATATCTTTTATTCCATTTGGCTACAAAACAATATATTCTAGTAGAAACATGAGTGCCTATATGAACTCCTTAAATTTAATGTAAACTATAAAAATAGAATTATAATTTTTTTTATTGAAGTATTGTTTTAAAAACTTAATTTTTAAAATCAATCATAAAAATATGAGTAATACGCAAGAAAAAGTAATACCTACAAATAATGTTTTCTTTTTCAAATGATCCCAATAAATATAATTTCAGTTAAAAGTATCATCTATACTTTAGCAAATAACTTTACTAAATAATATCACTTGCTTTGAAAAAAAAAAATACGAAATAAAATGCAAGAAAACAAATTAGTTAATTTACAACTTATTCTGGGTGTCCTATATTTATTTTCTGTTTCAAACTCAATTATAAATTATTTTTTTGGGATTATCAATACTTTAAATCATAATATTTATTGAAATTATTCTAAATTTCAAGTTTTTTTTATCTGTGATAAGGAGTATATAAATTGATGAAGCACTCAAGAGTGTACCAATTCGTACACAAAATCTAAAAAACATAAAATAAAGAGTTAAATATATTTTTTATTCCAAATTATTTTTGAAAATTGTGTTTTAGTTTTAAATTAAGATATATTTTATTTCATCTCTTCATTTTCTAAAAATGATATCTAGAGGCTATAATATAATTTACTGTGAAAAAACCACTCTACATACCATTATTAGACTTCATAAGTAGAGAAACAAAATAAGTATATACTTTAATTTAAAAACAAAACACAATTTTTAAAAATAATTTGCAACCAAAAATACAATACATCTTTATGTACTGTATTTATACATTAGGGTTTAGGGTACAAGTCCAACTAAATTATAGAAATGTATACTTCCTTTAGAAAAAAAAAAATACAATACATCTTTATGTAGCTTTTAGCATCATTCTGAATTTCAAGTATGTCCTTAAATATAACAAAGCATAGTAAGAAAAGACAGTGAAAATCAAATCTGAATTTAAAAATGAATGGAAAGAACGATAAGATAAAAAAAATCAAATCACATAGTCAAATGTCTTTTTTACCTAAAAATCCATCGAATCCAATCGAAAGCATAAAGAAGAAGAGAAAATGTGTTGATTGTGGTACTTTCACGTGGATCCTAAAGATATTTATTTATTTTTATGGATGGATTGAAAGTTTGTGATTTTGTTTTGTGAAGAGCTTTCAAATGTGGACCTGTTTAAAGAGACAGAGAGATCTCATAAAGAGATTTGGTTGTATGCATTGATTAGACAACTAACAATATATTAACATGAAGTCATTGAGTTGTTTACCCAATGGGATTACTCTCTTTTAATTTCCCAAACTCACTCATTGCCCCTTTAAGGTGGGGTTACCACTTTTCTTAACCAAAGTTGCCAAAAATTACTTGCGAATATGGTAACAATAATTACTCTTATATATGCCTCTGCTAAAGCCAAATTTATGTACCTAATCCAATACTTTAACTTAGAGATTAGATCCGCCATAATTATAATATTAATATTAATTCTAATAATTAACTTCATCCTAAATACCACTATCAAGGGCATTAGAGCAACTCCACATCAACTTCCTCTTTTAATTGTCGGCCATTTTGTCTCTTCTGCCTCTATACGACTCATCACATACCATTTCTCTTGCACACCTTCAAATTATTTTATTTCATGGGGACCATGGCAGAAAAACAAAAATACTAGGTTATGTTAAAAATTATTCTTCACAATTCGAATTCAGTTCAGGGTTTATATCAGGTAGAAATAGAAAGTTCAAAATTAAGGAAGATTAATAAACTTATTATCTGCTAAAGTCGTGTCATTAGTAACGATTTTAATTTGCAAAAAGAAAAAAAATAATTAAAGTAAAAATGATACTTTTTTTAAGTTTGTCAACACCAAAGTTGCCTTTACTGTCACGATTTCACTTCAATTAATAAAAGTTGTGTTCTGCGTATACTACTTTGTTACGAACTTGTGCTAATTTACCATGACTTTCTCAGATCTGCAATATTTATGTAGATTTCTCCATTTTTGTAATAAAAGATTCGAATTGCACCATTTACGTAAAAAAGCTAGAAAGAAATATGTAATTTCACAACTTAATTTTTTTACGTTTTTACGTTAATTAGTGTCACGAAGTTGTATTTCATCGATTGAGAAATAAATAAAGTACGTTAAAAAAATTATTTTCATAAAAAATCCGAATATTTCAACGGATCTAACTTTTTGTTTGAAACAAAAGTTACAATGTCTAAGGTTAATTAGTTTATATGTACTATGAGTCTAAAATATTTGATAACATTTATTGTTAATATAATTTTAAGACAGTTATTAATGTACCATATGGTCTACTTTACAATATATATAACAATATTTTTAAATAAGAATTAATGAAAAAACTATATATAACATGAATGCATGAATTATTATAAACTGTTTATTGCAATGTATATATATCAGTTGTAACTAGAAATAGAAAGGGGATAACCTAATTCATTGATGAGGCAAGAAATAGAAAAAGGGATAATATAAGAAGCAAAAGGAGGGAAAAACATATACAAAGGGACAATCCTGCAACAACTGGGGGACACAGTGTCTTTGTTGATGGACTTTCAAGTACTTACGAAAGTTTTGTTTGGTGACTTTGGAATATGAAGACAATGTTTGGTTTTGTCTCCTATGTGAATGAGGATATAAATGAGTTTGATATCATATGATTAAGGTACTTTAGAGCTGCGCGTGATCCTATCGCTCCTTCATTTTCTTCATCTTCTTATTCTGCCCTAACCCAAATTCCAACCGCTAACTCATCACTGCTTTCAAATATACCAACAAACCATGTTACCACAACATTATTTTCTCAACATACTTTTCAACAACATTGAGGATAGTCTCGATATTCAACTAAAAATAAGATGAATTTATAATAAGATTATAATGTATATTTTACAATTTTTAATATAATATTAAAATTTATTTTAATAAAATTTGTTAAACATATTATGTCAACTATCATTAGATCATTAATATATGTACGTCCATCGGACTAACTTTTTCTACAATAAAAAATATAATGTAAATTTCATGTCGACTAAATATAAAATTAATTTATGAAAGAAAGAATTATCTTACAAATTAATGATGAGTTAAATTTAGGGTTCAGTATCTTTTTGACCATGAGTTAAATTTAAACTCATTTCTTAGTATTTTTTTGAAATAATAAAAAGAAAAAATAATTTGTGATGAGCATGTACCACTGAGAGAGGTTCACTTCAAAGCAGATATAATTTCTTCACACAACGCCATGGCCTACTGTATTAAAGTACAGAACAATTGGATGTGAGTCTAAACATCCAACCACATGGGTTGTACACAGGACTTTCAAACAAAGTCAGAAAAAGAAGAAACCCTATCAATTTTCCTCCTGAAAAACGATGCTACAACCACTACAGAGTAATGTTATTTTTTCCTTTCTCTTTTCAGTTAGTCTTAAAATAATTTTTAATTAATAATAGCAAACATGTTTAAATTGTAACGTTAGTTTTTCTCGTTTTATCTTTTAACAACACAAACACTTCATTTTATAATGGTGAGAAAAATTAAATGATGTTTGTGGACCCCCTTGTTGAGTGCAAGAGGTGAAGAAAAGAGAGATGAAAAGAAGACAAAAAGAAGAACAAAACAAAACAAAACAAAAATGAAAGATGTATCAAGTAACATGATATAATAAGAAATACAGAGAGAAATAGGATGAAAGAGATATGAAAAATACTAAATAGATGTAGAAACATCATTGTATATGTTGTAATGTTTATTTGAAATCCATATGTTGGACAATAATCAAAACGAAGAATTTGTCTGTTTTGGGGGATTACTTTATTTAAGTGATGCGTGCTTGGTTTTGTTCAAGTATTGAAAATAAAAAAGGAAAATCATAATTGATGGAATTAATATTGGTGTTATTATATTATATATAGTATGAACATTTATAATCCAAATAGGATTGGGCAGTGTGCATGACAGTGTAGACATAAAAAAATAAAAGCAAAAAGCAAGTGTCTCTCTCCAATATATACTACTTTTATCCACATATAGTGTGAAGAATCAAGAAATTAAAATTCCTTAACCAACCAAACAAAGGGAGTGGGAAAGTACTCTGGAAACTGCAATGGAAGGAAGAAGCAAGAAAGAGGCACACTTTTGTGACAGACCAAGCTTCTTCTCCTCTTGTGGTGCAGAGGCACCTCCTAGTCCAAGCACTCCACTGCAGCATCCACAAGAGAAGAAACAGGTATCTGTTGAGGAAGAAGAGGAAGAAAACAAGGAGTCAAAGCATGGTACTATATTGGATCTAAATGTTTCAGGTGATGATTCTTGCAGTGCAGAAGGACTAGAACTGAACCTCATAACCTGTTTGGATGTGGGGTCATCATCCATTGATGCCAATTCCTCTGCAGAAGCCCCTCTTGCTTCTGATGCTGCCGAGCCAAGAGTCTTCTCCTGCAACTACTGCCACAGAAAGTTTTACAGTTCACAAGCACTTGGTGGGCACCAAAATGCACACAAGAGAGAGAGGTCAATAGCAAAGAGAGGGCACAGGTTTGGATCACAGATAATGGCCTTTGGCCTTCCCTTACTGCATAATAACAACCACTATGCAAGCATGGCCTCCCTACCCCTTTATGGTGCTTCCAACACTAGAGGAGGACCTCTTGGAATTCAAGCACACTCCATGATCCAAAAGCCCTCTCATCATCATCACCATCATCATGTGAGTGGATTTGGAAACTCTTACTCACACCACCATGGTTGGTCCAGACCCATCATTGACCAACAACCTGGAATAGCAAAACTACCGGTGCCTGATTTTCACAGAACAAAATCAGCATTTTCAGCATCACAGACAAGTGTTGGTAGGTTTGAAATGGCTAACACCCTCATCAATTCTTCAGCCAATAAGGAAATCGGTGGATGTGTGGCCAGTGCTGAAACTCGTTTCAAGAGTAATAATCAAGAAGAAATGAAGCACCTTGATTTATCCCTCAAGCTCTAAACCAAAGTTTACCACCACACCAATTTTAGCTGCAACTTCAAGATTTTTGAACTCTCAGCAACCACAACTTGACTAGATCGGTGGTTCAATTTGTCCACAATTTCAAGATCCAAACCACGACTCTGAACATCATTGGCTTGGCTTATATCTATATATAGTCTTTGCATCGATGAGGATGAGTAGTAGTAGATTAGTATAGTTAAGATTTTTGCAATTTTATTTTTCCCCCAGTGTGAAATAACATTTGTGTAAATTTGTTTTTGGGAGGATCAAAGTTCTTTTCTTGTAAATGACTTCAGAATCATTCAACTCCAGTTAGGTGTTTTTATTGAGTTGAAATTTTAAAGTTTGTTGATGAGTCCTTTTCTTCCCCACATCACTTTTTCCCCTATTCTGTCACTAGCTAAAAGTAAATGTAATGAAGGTTTCCTTTTTTTTTTCTCCAAGGTCTTGTAACTCTTGTGGATCAGTCTGAAGATTGAATCGAATATATATATGTGGCACGACTATTCCCATTTTCATGTATCACAATTTGAAATTTAGTCTGTAAAATAATGGAAAAATAATATGGGATATTGCTCCAGAGGTTGAGGATCACAAATTCAAGTGTGATACTACATGCTCCGTGAGCACGTGTACAAATAAGCTTAACATATTCCGTGAGTTTAAGTTTTATATTTAATGAATATCAAAAAGGTTGAATACTATATAAAACTGAAAAAAATGTTAAAATTGATATCAATTTTTTACGTGGTTTGGATTCATATTATATTTACTTATTTCTATTTATAAATCTTTTAAAAAAAAATAAATGGTATCAAGATGGTTGGTTCATCTTGGTGACCTAATCAACCTAACAAGTTAAGTTTTAAAAATACAAAAATACAAAATAATTTTTAAATATATTTTATATTATATAAAAGGTATATGTTGATTAAGTCAATATTCATTACAAGAATAGAGCAATAGTGCAGGAAGAGATTTGACATGAGTTATTTTCGAATTTTTACTTTGTTTCTCTAACCGAAACATATCCAAATCAAGTAAAAAAAAAGTGACTGTAGATTTCAATTTTGAACTGAAGCATATTCTTCATAGATAGACTTCTCTTTTTGGAACCAAAGCTTATATGTGAAATAAAACAAAATAATTTGAAATTATTTAAATATATAAATGGAGGCAAATTATTTAATAATTTGAAATATTGTGATTCTTTAAATGCACAGCGAAGAGATGAGAACAATATACGTGCGGCAAGGGAAGGGAAGGGAGTGTAGTGGTGGCAAATTCGCATTACGCAATTGTAGAGCAATGGTAGGATAAGACGTTGGTGTTGACCAAGTTAGGCAATGACGAAGTGGAGCAATGCATCTCGTGTGAAGAACCTAGACACAAAATGTGTGCGTTAGGAAACAAGCCTTAAACGATAGGAAAAAAAAAGAAAATAAATATTCAAGGATGAGAGAACGAGGGAAGATATAGAGCAATGGCAAAGGAAGGGAAGAGAACGTGAGGGAAAGAGAATGGAGTGGCTTTTGCATTCGTAGTGGCAAAGGAGAAAGGGCTAGGAATGACAGTGGCGTTCACATTAGCAGAGGAAAACAAAGGAGTTCACAGCGGTTCAATGAAGCAAATGCCTTTGGTAGAGATGTAAAATTTCTAAAAAAATAATTCTAGCAAAGGAATAAACTTTGATTCTTTATAAAACCACAACTTATTCTCTAACATAAAGATAAAAAAATTCAAAAATATAATGGAATTTTTAAAATTTTGGGAGGACTTTAGGCTTCAATTCTAAGACAATCGAAGCCACAACCCTAACATTTGAGTATATTGTTATCACCTAGCAAGCATACCAAATCACACAAGTAATAACTGGTCAGACCGGAATATCGTTTCCTAAAAGACTCGTGTAATACCAAATAGTCGTGCAATTAATAACTAATTAAGACTAAGGAATAATTCCATAACTTGAGCTTTTGTGCTAGAAAATAAAATTAACATTAACGATAAAAGGTGAACGTTTGAAATTTGAAACACTAAGAGAATGAAAAAGACTAGAAATGAAATGGATTGATATTGTTGGGGTTAGATTTTACTGACTTCACTCTCATGCATTTAAAACACTCAAACTCTTCTCCATTAGTATACTAATGTCAACCCACAAATTTACTCAAACTCTAATCCCTTAGTTGAATGATCATAGGTTTTCTTATTAAGAGTCAATCCCTTGAATCCCAAATAAGTGAACCCGCTTTATGAACTAAGGTTTAAGACAACTAATGGGTCAAGCTTCATTTCTAGATACAAGTTTCATTAGGTATCTTGTTTCAAGTCTAAGTTTTAAAAGATATTTTCCAATACCTAATGAACCAAGTATCATGCAATGAATGACCAAATCAAAGCAAGCATTAAGTAGAGAAATAAAGATACTAGCATTTAATGGAAGAAGCATATATATATATATATATATATATATATATATATATATATATATATATATATATATATATATATATATATATATTCAAAACATTCAACAATACAAGAGAGTTCAGTGCATACATCTATTCCTAACAAAATGAGTTTAGCTCTTCATTATCATGGAAAACACATACTTACAAAATGAAAGTGGAAGAAGATGAAGATACAAGGAGGAAGAAGAGATTGATCCCACAAGCTCTAGTAGACCTCCAAGCTCTCCAAAGAATTTTTTCGCATTCCAAACGTTCCAAGATAACTTTCCCTCAAGAAAACAAGAAGATATAAGGCTATCTTGCCACGTTAGAAAAAGTGGTGCCCGGCGTGAACTGTCCATCGTCGGGCATGAGCATCTAAAGAAGAGAAAAAATGGGTCTATTCATATGGCGCCCAATGTGCCCTTCAATTGAGGTTGGCGCCCTATGCTAATGTTGGTTGCTCGACGCTACCTGGTGCTAGTGTTGGCCATCCGTCATTGGCTTTTTGTATAATTAAAAGTGCTTGTGGCGCCCGACGACCTTTGTGTGTCGCTTGGCAACCTCTGTCTCCTCCATCATTGCATATTTTCTATCTTCTTCTTGCTACACTAGTGCAGATTTGACATTTTACTTCGCCTTATAGGCCTCGGTTATAGCGGAACCGAAGCCTATAAGGAGACGGTGGCATTTTTGCAATTTCGTCCAACTATATTACCTCGGGTGTGTGCAAAACCGGTGTAGTAAGAGGTTTTAGGCCTCGATTGCAAAAGAACCGAAGCCTATAAGGCAGCCCAGTAACCAAAATTTCAAAAATGCCATCAGCGTCAACACTTTTGGCTTCGGGTGTTTCTGGACCGAGGCAATATGAAGAGGTTTTTAGCCTCGGTTAAAAAATAACCGAGGCCTATAAGTTAGCTAGTAACCCTAATTTCAAAAATGTCACCAACGCCGTCACATTTGGCTTCAGGTCTTTATTGACTGAGGCCATAAAGGGACTTTAGGCCTCGGTTATTAATTGAACCGAGGCCATATGCCCTATTTAGGTTCCCAAATTCGCGACTTCGCACTGTTCACCTTCGTCCCTGAGCGAACACTTTGTGCGCGGTGGAGGCATTCTCGTCTTCATTTTCTCGTGCGGTGGTGTTTGGTTCGTCATTGGCGAAGGAGGCATGCTCGCGGCTCACGACAAAGGCGTGATTTGGTGGTCACTCTCTTCCTTTGTCTGCGGTGGTGATGGCGGCACAGTGGTAGGGTTGCCCGCAATAGTGGCTTGAAGTTCTGCTTCGAACGGCGGTGGAGGTGCTGGATCTCTAGATCTCTTGGCTCTACTGGTTCATGGTGGTTTGTCGTTGTCGCATTCAGACCGTGCAGTGGTAGCATGGGTCTGAGCGTCGCGGTGGGTTGCTCGTTCAGTGCTGGTGAAGGTCTGGCTGTGACAGCGTTTGCCGACGATCTCGGTGGCGAGGACGAGCGCAGCAGTGCTAATTGTGGTGTGAGCGAAGTACCCCTATGGCTTCGGGTCCTCAGAGAACCGAAGCAGAAAAGTACCCCCTATGGCTTCGGTTGACACCCGAGGCAAAAAACCACCCTTTTTTGCCTCACTCCAATATGCCTCGGTTATGGAACCGGGACAGAATATCAAAAACAACCGAGGCCAAAAGCCCTTACTGCACTAGTGCTACTTAGGATTGTTAACTTGTTTGGGTTTTGGAACAAAGCTTCTTGTCATAAAATTAGACACAAAAAATGGAAATTAGTGATATAATTAGATTAGTCTAACCCAAAATGTATTTCTCAACAAAAGTATGACAAAATTGAAGATTAAAAATGTTAAAAGCTATAGAAGAGTTGATTTTGTTAATAAAATACAACCCATATAATGTGAAAAATTAACATTATTTTATATGGCTTCGAATACTCCAACGTCAAGACTATGACTTTGGTTATCTTAGATCTGAAGCCTAAATCATTCTAAAATTCCAAAAATACTACCATGTTACTATAAAAGCTTCGTTTGTAAAGCAATTTTGAAAATGATTTTTGTATTAGTGGAGTCAATTTAGCCTGTGTTAATCTGGTATTAACTTTTCAATAAATAAATTTATTTGTCCTACTTAATTATAAGTTGACATTAACTATGTTTAATTTTTTTTGATTAATGAAGATATTTGTGTTAGTTTAAGTTGTTGTCAACTTAGTCCATTGAAATAAGTATTAAAAATAAATAAGGTTAATAGACTTAGTTATTACTAATTTTATTTATTTTTTATATTTATCTTTATCTAAGTTAATACGATTAATTTGAATTAAATAATTGTATATTAATATAAAATAATCTTATATAATTAGTTTATATTTCATGGTAGGTGAATAAGATCTACGAATGAATTAATAAATGTGATTATTATATATGATCCGATTACATGTTTCAGGTATCAATAAAAACAAACAAAATCAGTGTAAAAAGAATTAGAAAAAAGAGGACGGTGACATTCATTAGTTTATACACTGAATGATACTTACAAGAGCCGACATTAAAAATTGCAAAAAAGTTGACAACGTTTGTAAAATTAATCTTAAAACTACTATAGCTGTCAAATATGACTGAAAATGTGTTGTTTTTAATGATGAGCCGAATATGAATAAGTAAAGAATTGAGTATAAAGAAAATGTTTTAACAGTGTTGGTTATTCCTGATCACGGGATAGAAGAATACAAGATTCCTACATATAAAGAATTAGAAAGGCAATGCAAGAACCAATAAGAAAGTGGGTAGATAAAGAAATGCATGAATCGAATGATAATATTATTTTGACTATTAAATTTTGACAACTTTCTTTTATAATATGAGATGTCATTTTTTAATTGGTTTTCGAATATTAAGAATGAAAAAAAGGAAAATTAAAAAAATATTTAAAAAATAACACATAAGATTATAAGAGAAAGTTATTAAAATTTAGTAGTTCAATGATTATTTTTCAGTGGGTGAATGAAAGAAAGAAGTGGTGGTTTGGGAAATGGATAAAATATTTATAGAAGAGAAGAATAAGAGTTTGTGTATTATATTGGTGAAGGCATTTTTGTCCTTCATGGCTTTCATGTACTAGGTCTCTTTCATCAAGAGTGGTCTCAAATCTAGGAAAGATTCGTGTGTTTTATATTTTAAACAATTGTGACATCTATGCCCACCCCAATCTCACAAACGACAAACCTTTTCGTTTTAAATAATAATACCGAACGTGGCTCTTTGTCATCAACACATGCCGTCTCATTCCATCCACTTTTCTCACCATTCTATAACTTCTAACTTAATCTTATAAATTCAACATTGCATTTACTTCCAAATACTTCAAATGTCGATTCAAGTTAAAAAAATAATAATATTAAACATTAAGTTAGTCAATTTTTTATTAATTTAAATTTATGTAATCTCTCCTTAACAAATCTTTTGAAAAATACCAATATTCTGATTAAAGTTATATTTTTAATATACTTTTCATTTTAAAGATTGAGCATCTTGTATAAATGTATTAAAAAAATAGAAGGAGAGGAATAGAAATGTTTTAGGTTCTCTCTACGACTAATTTAAGGAAATAAAATTTATTTAATAGATGTAAGAGGAAAGATAAAAGAGAGTATGAGCTTAATTATCTTTCTCTAACGAAAATTAACAAACAATATTTCTCGATAATATATATATATATATATATATATATATATATATATATATAATATATATATATATATATATATATATATATATATATATTATATATATATATATATATATTATATATATATATATATATATATATATATATATATTAGGGTTAAATATATTTTTATCTTATAACTTTCAATGAAAATTAAAATTGGTCATTTTCGAAACTTTGATTAAATTTAATCTTCTAATTTTAAAATTGTGTGGATTAGTCTTTTTAACCAAATTTTATTAATTTTATTTAACGTTTCATAATAGTTTTGTAGCTAATATTCAATACAAAATATGTCAAATGATGTAAACAATTTAAATGTTATCATGAAATGTGTTTAAAACGTTAAATAAACTTAAAAATTTGGTTCAAGGACTAAGTCTACATAGTTCTAAAATTAAGAGACTAAATTAGACCAAAATTTTAAAGAGAGACTGATTCCAATTTTTACCGAAAATTGAAGAGAAAAAACATATTTAACCATATATTTTAATATATCAAACAACTAAACATGAAACTAAAAAACTTCAACAACGGATAACACGAGACTTAATGAACTTGATTAAAAAAGATTTTAATATCATTTAAAAAAAAGTATATTTTAATTGAATGTTAATATTACAGCACCAATTTGGAAACTGAGATTTACATTTATATCATAGTTTATGTAATTAATACTATAAGATCTTAAGCAGAATTTCTCGTATAAATGATTAAACATCTAAATGTAAGATATTTCTTGAAAATATTATATACTTTATTTGAAGACCTTGAGTAAATAAATAAATGGGAATCCTATAGTATAAAATCATTATACACTTTAAACCCTTTTATATGTTACCCTTTATTCGGCTTTGTATGATGGACAAAACTCTTACATATTTTAATTATATATTCATATCAGGAACAATGTGGAAGTATCCACAGTTTGAACGTGAAAGCAGTGATTAAAACCTAACAATTTTGTAACAGCTGGTACACTGTATTTAAAATTTTGTCGTACTTTCACATTTGATTGGTGTATTTGAACTTTGAATTTCAATAATTAATTTAAGAAAGCACATAGACACTTATTGTAAAAAGCTTTGCATGATTTACGCCATATTATCTGTTAGTCACAACTTCTTCTTTTTTTTTTATTTTTAATTAAATGTCTGACCAATTGAATGGGAACACCTGGTTATCTTATGCCCTACAGCTGGGTTATCGTGTGCACCGTTCCCGTATACTACAAGAAATTATAAACAATATTCAATTATTACTATAAAATTATTTTTAGTTAGATTATATTTAGCGTTGATGAAGTTTTATCTGATAGGAAATAAAATAAAGTTAAGATACAAAGTATAATTTACTAAAGATCCATCGTCTGGAAGTATGTATGTGAGACGATATTTTTCTTTTTGTGGTAGGTTATTTTAGAATATATATTAAAATTTCACAAATGTGTTTTTTATATAGTCTCATATATGATTAATGGATTATAAATTTTATATTTTTACAGTAGATACTAGAAGGAAGTAATTGAATATTTAAATCCATAAATCTATCACAGGTTAAATAATTCAACATATCACGAACAGTTCATCACAAACCAAAATAATGTATTATCCATAAAATTAATAACCATGTGTAATATAATTAAAACTATCAAATAATTCAATTTATTAATTAATTATAATAATAACAAAATAGAGAATAATAATTTTATATTATAAATTTTATAAATATAATATTTTTATACTTGAATGACATTAATAAATAAATAAAGTATATCAATTACCACATGCATAAATACTAATTAGGAAATATAAATATGAATTGCAAAAATAATATTCAATACTTATCATATGTTTGGATTTCATAAATAATAAATAATAAATAATAAATAAAATAAAATCAAAACATAATAAATATGTGATCCAAAAATAATTCATACATTTTTATATACTAAAATATATAATAGAAAATGACATCATTATTAAATTTACGTATCATAAAAATCATAAAAATATAAATTATAAGCTAATACATAAAAGACTTAACTCCATATGAATTTTAAAAAATTTTAATAGCTAAACTTTTAATGAGTGAATCTTCTGACATATCTTTTATAACAATAAACTCGATCCAAGTTTAAAAATCAAAAACTTTCTCTCTAACAAATGAAAATCGTCCTAAAAGCATTTGGTTTAATTATTTCACTATGATAATCATTGTCCTAAATATTTTCTGTTACGCATTTGTGTTCATCATATACACTCTAAAAATTGATTCCACCTATAACATAGCAGAGATACATTAGAATACATTTTGTCAAAATTTCACATCTATGTATTAGCTCACAATTGATCTCGTGTTAGTAAGATATCAACCCTTTCAATAGTATGTTAAACTTTTCTTATAACTTATCGTTGTCCCAGAAAACCTTAGATAATAGCTTGAAGATTTTAAATCTTTCTGTTGATCTTATTTACTTGTTGGATTCAACCCTTTTTTTTTTCTCTTATCAAATAAGATGACTATCTCTTAAGTATTCAATCAATAATAATTAATTTTTCTATTTACAGTTTATTGAATTACTCTCTTTTATATTCAAAGACAATAACTTTAAAGTGCATATTATTTCAATAAAGACGCACTTCTGACTCTCATGTTGACTTCTGAAAAGGCATTCTCCATGGTCTCCCATTTAGACTTGGAATGATTGTATGGTTCATAAGGTTGACATTTAGGTTTTCAACGCAAGAGTCCAACTCATAAACAACTTCCATAATTGAGAAAACCATTAGTCACCGATCACTATGCTACTCTTCAATCGACACGTTGTGTTTGTTAGTTTTTTTTCTTCAGTGTTCTTGCAATTCACTTATAGGTGTCTTTGTACATTTCACCATTTTTAAATTTTATTCAATTTAGTTCTATTTTTTTAAATGTTAAAAAAAGTACTAATTTTTATAAAATATGGTTAATCTAATCTTTTTTAAAGATAATTTAAATCATTAACGGAAAATAATGATCACATGTCGCTTCGTGATTTAAAAATAATAATTTTCTTTAATTTAAAAAAAAAATTATTCGATATCATATGTCAAATCATTATCATTGACATATGTTCGTGTCTTATGTCTTATATTCAATTTAGTCTCAGTTTTCGTTAATTTTATTCAATTTAATTCTAATTTTGTTTAATTCAGTTCAAACTTTTGCGTCTCTCCAAATTGACCAAATTTAATTTTTATATAAATGTTATACATTATTTTATTAAAATTCACATGGATATTAAATATTTCTTTCATTATTTTTATACCAAACCTAACTATAATTTTGAAAGGAAATTATTAGATTTATGTTTGATTTTTGCTACAAGTAGCCAAATAGGGTTAGAGTTAGTTTAAAACTAGAAGGAAATTTCTTCATTATTTTTCAACTTGGAAGGAAAATTATCATTATTTTTGAAATTGGAAGGAAAATTATTTATTATTTTTAAACCAACTCTAAACATATTTTTTACATGCCGCCAACATCAAACATAAATATAACAATTTCTTTCCAATAATATAATTATGGTTGGTTTAAAAATAATTAAAGTGCTCTTATTAGAACTTGGAGTGTGGACCTTTGTAAAGTTGCAAGATCTCGATGGCCGATTGATCCTGGTTGGGTTGAATATTCCCGAGTGTTGGGACAAAGGGGAAGATCCACCTGTAAAAGTCTCTCCGATGCTCAAGCCAATAAGAGAGTAAAGATTCTTTGTCTACAGGAATATGAGAAGTGGACATGTTGAGCTTCGAAGAAAGGTAGTTTTTCTAAGGGGTCTGTCTATCTTACTATATATACGATGCACTTGGTTTTCAGACATTCAAACTGAAGTCTGAGAAGACAAGAAGAATTTTCTCTAACTAAAAGTGAGAACCTATTTGTTGTCCCACCAAATTGATTAGGGAAATATTGGAGGTGACAATGGGGTTCATTGAGGATTTTGATTAATCTGTTTAGAGAAAATGATTGTGAATGATAGATTTCAGAGTGAGTGTTTCATGGAGATACTATGTGTATTTATAAAGCCTCTCTGGACCTTGGACCCATACGATAATATTAACAACATAACCGCTACCTCAAATAAGTATAATAATAATAATAATAATAATAATAATGTGTCAAGATTATCGTGATTGTTGTTAATACATGGATATATTCTCTAATAGGTGGATTTGAGAATCATAAGACTCATTAGGCCTTATTGGGCCCCGCATCTATTGGGTCAGGTAGATATAGAAAGAAATATTCAATATAAATTTAAATTTTAATAAAAATTTTAGTATAACATTTATATAAATATTAATAAAAATTCAAACTAAATTAAACAAAATTAACGAAACTAAGACTAAATTGAATATAAGATACGAGACATAAATACATGACAATGATACTAACTTGACATATGACGATGATACTGTTTTGACACATGGCAGTGATACTGCCACAATGCTAACTTGACAAGTAGAATTTTTTTAATTTAAAAATTAAAAAAAAATAGAAAAAAAATTAAAAACTACGAAGTGACAGTAAAAAAAACAAATTAATCGCAATTTAAAAAATTTAAGATAATTTTGAACATTTCCAAAAAAAAAATAAAACCAAACTTAATAAAGTTTACAAAAGTTTGAATCAGTAATATATTTAAAAGCTAAATACATTATAGATAAGGGGCTACGATTATTTGGAAGTGGGCATTTATTTATAATTTCTTGTTGATAAGTACTTCAAAATCGAGCATGCGTGTAATCATGTTGATGAGCTAATGATTGAAATTAACTGATGCAAAATCAAATTTCAATAAATATGTTGTGTCAAATAAAGGAATTTCAACTTTGATTTGCTACAAAAGGAAAATGTTTTATTCTTCTAACTTTTAAAATTTCTTCAGTTTTTCAAAATAGTAATTTTCAATTTCAGAAAAAGAAAAAAAAAACTAAAGTTCTACAAATAGCATAATAATAATAATAATAATAATAATAATAATAAACCCTAGTTAAGAGAGTTTTAGTTTCACTGCTTAGTAAACAATGCGGAATGAAGTCACTTCTTCACCTTCCATGTAATTTTTTCTTTATGTAACACATTTTGGTTTTCACTTATAACAGAATTTTTGAAGTTCAGTATTCATGTTCTGATCGCACAAAACCGTAATGAGGGTATAAACACATAAAAAGATTCCCAGAAAATAAAAGCTAAAAAATAGCAATCTAAATGGATTTGCACGTTTTTTCTCATCAATGTGCTTCAAACTCCTTTGCGTAATCAAACACCCATCTAAAACTTTCTTTGGTTGACAAAAAAAAAGAAAATGGGAAGAAAAATGACGAAAAATAAGGAAAAAGTTCAAGTTGTTTGGTTAAATGAAAGAGGAAAAAAAGAAAGAATAAATGAATGAGAAGTATGTGTCTGGTTTAAAAGAGAAGGAAAGAAACTGATGAATTTTATTACAGGTTACGGTGAAGGTGGATTCTTCAAATGGTCTGTCAAATTTCTCCCAACATTGGTGTTTCATCATTTGTTGGGTAAATCATTGAATGTGTAAGACAGTATATATGTAGTTTTTGAAAGAAAAAGTGAAATCTAATTTAGCCGCTGAATATGTAAAATTCAAATTGATACCTGATATAATAGCTTAATGATAAAATACTTCAAAGACTTTTTATATATTCAAGGACTAAAATAAGGATTTCATTCTTTCAAGGGCTAAATTGACAATGTCTTGCACATTTAAGGATTAAATTGGTCATTTAACCATTTATTGTTTCATATTTGCTTAGAATGGGTCCAAACAACAAGGCAAAAGGCGTGTATGGTGAAAATGCTCTGCATTTTCCATAGTAAATAAATACAGTAAAGCATCTTTCATACAAAGCACACTGTAAATTTTACACACTCTGAGAAAGATAATCTTGATAGAATATATCTTGGGCTATGCTTTCGTGAGTTCATCATACAAAGCACAACTCATCGTGTGAGATGTGATGTCCTTTCGTGGAGAAGAGAAAATAATGAAATTAATAAAGTTTCCTTTATTTTAGGCCCACTCATTTGATTAGCATCATTAAAAAGCCAATTTCTCAAGTTATTTTTATATATCTTTGTAAAAACCAAAACATGGAAGTTAGCGAGAGAGAGAGAGAGAACCTGACTTGATTTTGGTTAAACTCTTAATTTTCCCTCAGAAGATTTACTCTATCACACACGGGGTTCTCTCTCAAAATTCCTTCTGGTTTTCTACAAAGTTTGTATGAAAACAAACTTAAGAAATGGCTTTTATAGCCAAAGAAGTTAATTAAATAAGTGGGCCGAAAATAAAACGAGAATTTCTTTCCCTTTTCTTTAACGTAGCTTTCCTTGAATGTGCTCATCCCGAGCAGTAAGAGAAGGAAAAGCAATACAACAGATGCATTCAGATAACACATTCAAGACAGTGCTTCCGAGATAAAAAAAAAGAAAAGAAAGAAAAGCTTTAAAAGAAAATAGTCTTAAGAAGCGCTTTGGAAAAGCATTATCCAAGTTTAAGCACTAATATGTTTTCTCTGATAAGTGCTATGCTTAAACTATTGTCAAAAAATAATACATATACCGACGTAAAACTTGCTTTAAAACAAGCGCTATCTGCTTTCTTTTTCTAATAGCGTCGTATATGGAAAGCGCTATATAAAATGTAGACAAATCTCATTCATGAAAACTTGGGTTAAACCACACTCCAACATACGAAATGATTCAGCTTCAGACCACGATTCACATCTAACAATAGACGTTCTCACCGTTTTAGATATGAAAATCATAGCCTAAGACATGAAGCAAATACAATTCCACCAATAAATCATCCTTCATTCCACAAATTAGCAAACTAAGAAAAGCATTAGGCCCCACATGTGCACAAATACACAAATGTGTAAAACCTAAAAGATATGTCATCTTGTGACCATCAGTCTATCATCAAACAAAGCACAGCAAAAATGGAAAACAGATTATGAATTCCGAACATAAATGCGAAGCGCAATACGAAATAGACAAAACCACTTGGTTAACACTTCTGAGGATAGCAAACATTAAGTTTAGATCTTATCATACTCATAAAATCATATCCAATGAAAGCTCTACCTGTGACATCAATTAACAGTGTATTAAGCATCACCGGTACAACCACCGCTCATCTTAAAATACAATTTAACGATTTAATCCGTTACTAAATGCTCTGATAATTTTCTAAATTTCTTCCACTAAAATCTCCAAAAAATGAATAAAAAAACACAATGAACATATAAGACTCATATTGCTGGTCAATATTGCATAAGGTTGTCTTGCATGATTTAGAAAATAAGGAAAATGATGCAAACACTACAAATCAAACGAAATTTTACAGAGTTAATTTCCACAGTATGAAGACTAGAAGTGTTACATAAACTATTAGTTCCCTAGATTTACCAATCTACTTTTCAAAAGACTTGAACAATTCATCCACCCTTGAAGTTCAACTCTCGATCTTTATTTGGTCATCGTTGATTCATCATATAACCACAAAAGGAAACAGAACCACCATTATGCCCTACCCTTGCCTCCCAATGTGAAACATTCTTAATGCATTTGAATCAAATAAATAAATTGATACCAAATGCCAATGTCAAAACTTAATAATCACAACAATTACTAGCTGAAAAATGCCAATCTTACCTATCTATCTATCCACAAAAGATTTGAGACTATCCATCCACCGCAGAAGCTCAATCCTATCCTTGTTCATCATATATTCATGCAAGAAAACCGCAAGCTCATCATTCACTCCCCTTTCGTCCAAGTACGCGTAAAACTTCTCTTGAACCTTAGCACTCAGGTCCCTGAAACAAGAAAAATTGAACACATAAGAAACACAAGCAAACCAACATCAAGTTAACAAATAACTTCAAAACATATAGCTCTTTCACACAAAATTTTCCTCAACAATTCAAACTGGCATCACCAACCAAGGATTTAAAAAAGGTACACAGCCGCAATGTCAAGGCTTTTGGGGTCTCAGCAATCATATTACAACACCTCATCTGTTGCCTTATTTGTCCACAATTTTCAACAATATCAAGCATCGCGACAAAATCATAATCACGACAGACAACTTAGGACCATCTAAATGTAAACAACAAGGTTTTAAAAGTCATTCAGCAACCGCAATTCCAGCTGCAACTCCACATCTATTGGAGTCATCAACTGCATCAGCCAAATTCGTCAGCAACTTCCTACAATATCGCACTGATCACGGCGAAACCACAACCGCGACCGCAATTTAAAACCTTGGTAAACATGAACCCTGTGACCAATGAACCAATGAACGAAAACAAAATGGTAAATGCCATTTTCCAAACCTGAAATCAGGTCCAATGTAAGGTCTAGCCGCCATTCGACCGCGCCTTAACAAGAAAACTTTCTCAACATTCAAAGAGTCAGGCCATGCTGAACACACGAATTCTAACTCATTTTCACCTTTCCCCTTCGATATATCCACAATTAAACTAAGGTGAAGACGCACATTCACTCCAGAACTATCGTCCCCATACGCAGGAACATGTTCGCACCCATCAAACATCGTCGCCTCAATTCTAATATCCTCACATTCCCCAAACTTCCCTTTAATGGTAACCACTTGCTCGCCACGTCTCTCGTCAACCGTAAACGAATTGAATTTAGTATCAGGCTGCAAACATTACAAGAATTAAAAACATTAATTGTAACGAAAAAACATCGATTCATTAAACGGATAGAATGGAATAAAATTAGTTTATGGTTACTTGGAAATTTGTTAACCTGGTGTGGTGGCGCGTATTCCTGTTGGTACTCGATTTCGTTTCGGAGTATTCGAATGATGTTGGAGTCGAAGGGCGATTTGGTCAGTGGTTCTGGTTCCGCGCCGTAGGTTCTGGCTTCAAAACGCGCGGTGGCGGCGAGTGCGGTTAACGGTCTCGGGTTCCGTTTCAATGTACAAACTCTTTGAAGCGTTCGAACGAGAGAAGAAGCCATTGATTCGGATTTCGAAATCGCTGAAGATGGAAAATGCTAAAGGGTTTTAAAGTTTAACTAGAAGGGTTTAAATCCTATTCTGATTGCTATACGACATCGTTTCACCGTTTTCTTTTTTTTGCCATTCAACTACTTCGTTACCAGCCTTTTGGGCCGTTAGTAACTATGCTGATATTACTATACGGCCCGTTAAATTTATTGGACTATAAACCGATGTCAGGCCATTTTGCTTTACACCCTATAGTTTTTTTCTACATACAATTAAAACCTCTCTGATTATGCAATCTGCAACTAAAAAAACTTATATCTCATTACACAATTAATATTGTATTTCGTATTACATAATTAATTTTTTTTTATAAAAAAAATAACTACGAAATTCTCCAAAGAAAGAACCGTAAGAAGCCATTTGTGTCAGTTGCAAGTGCTCGAAGATATGTATGTTGCAGAATGATGAGGGATATTTTGGTATTTTAGACACCAGCTATGGAGGTGCATGTGGAAGATAATGGGTGCAGAAACAAACACCCACGAGACTATAATCGAGGGTTGGGCTGGGACTGTTGCTCTCCAAAGTGCTTTCTTCCTGCACCTCCAGAATTTTTTCTAGACCTCCAAATTTTCTCTAAATTCCCAAAATATCCTTTGACCATTTAAGGAAATCCACGGACACCACACCTCCAAAATTATGTCTCCGGCAATATATGACTTCCGGAAGTCAAAAAATTCACCGAAAGTCGACTTTTGAAAGTCAAAATGTATCACCAGAAGTCAAAATGTATCACTAGAAGTCGACTTGCGGAAGTCAAAATGTATCACCGTAAGTCAACTTTCGGAAGTCAAAATGTATCACCGGAAGTCGACTTCTGGAAGTCAAAATTTATCACCGGAAGTCGACTTCCGGAAGTCAAAATTTATCACCGGAAGTCGACTTTCGAAAGTCAAAATGTATCACTGTAAGTCAATTTTCGGAAGTCAAAATGTATCACCGGAAGTCAAAATGTATCATCAGAAGTCGATTTTCGGAAGTCAAAAATTATCACCAGAAGTCGACTTTCGGAAGTCAAAAATTATCACCAGAAGTCAACTTTCGGAAGTCAAAAAACATTACCGGAAGTCGACTTCCGGAAGTCAAAAAATTAATTTTATTTTAAATATTTTTAATTATTTTTAAAATTTATGTTTTATAACTTTTAATTGTTTTTTTAGTTTATTATTTTTTATTTTATTTATTTTTTATGTTTTCATATTTCTTAATATATTTGTTTTTTTAAATATTAATATCTATATATATAATTTTATTTTTATTTAATATACTGAAAAAAAATATAAATATAAAAATAAGTAAAATTAAAATAATATTAAACTTTAAATAAAAAAAACTGAAAAAGTAAAAATTTATTCGGCTTCATTTAATTTTATTTAATATTTAAATTTATTTTAAAATAATAAAACTTTAAATTAAAAAAAAGAAAAAAATATATACATATATATATTAATTTTTTTTTAAATTTAAAATTTCATTATTTACATATATATATATATATATAATATCTGATTTAAAATATTTTTTTTAATTTTTATTAAATTTTGAATAAATTATATAAAAATAAATTTAAATTTAAAAATATAAAAAATATATAATTGAAAAAAATTTAAAAATTTGATTAAAATTAAATATTTAAATTTTAATAAAATTTAAAATTTAAAATAAAATATAAAATACTATACACATTAAATATACAAATAAAAAAATTATAATAATTTTAATAAAATAAATAAATTAAAAATAAAATAAAAATAATAATTTAAATTAAAATAGTAAAACTTTAACCGAAAACAGAATATATATATATATATATATATATATATATATATATATATATATATATATATATATATATATATATATATATAAACGGATTTCAACTTTCATTTATATATACATCGGTGTACATCGGAAGTCGACTTTTCGGTGTATATGTATATATATTTAGCATTGTTTTTACTTATTTTGTATTTTTTAAATTAATTATTCTGTTAAATTTATATATTTTATAATTTTTAATATTTTTAATATGTATTTTAAAAAATAAAATAAAATAAAAGTTAGAAAATATAAATTTTAAAAAGAATTAAAAATATTAAAAATAGAATTAATTTTTTGATTTTCGGAAAATGACTTCTGGTAATATTTTTTGACTTCCGGAAGTCAACTTTCGGTAATGATTTTTGATTTCCGGAAGTCAACTTCCGGTGATAATTTTTGACTTCTAGAAGTCGACTTTCGGTGATATATTTTGACTTTCGAAAGTCGACTTCCGGTGATATATTTTGACTTTCGGAAGTCGACTTTCGGTGATATATTTTGACTTATGGAAGTCGACTTCCGGTGATACATTTTGGCTTCCGGAAGTCGACTTTCGGTGATATATTTTGACTTCCGGAAATAGTTTTGGGAATGTGATATCCGTGTGTTTTCTTAAATGGTCAAAGGATTTTTTGAAAATTTTAAAAAATGTTGGAGGTGAAGAAGAAATGCTTGGAGGTGTAGGAAGAAAGACCCGTGAGTGGTGCAGGAAGCAACTGCCCTCAAATATTTTAACGGACCTTAGTTCTTGAGCTTTCAAAAATAAAATTTTTGAAAACTTTTTTGAAATAAAAATGAATGGGCCAAAATTTGTGAAGAAATGAAGGGAAAAAAGTCCCTTTTAATCAATTCAAAGCATACTAATGCGTTCACAGTAAATCAATTCGAATAAATTAATGATAAACAAGAGTTTTATAAATTAATCTATTGAAAAAATAAATATTAATTAAATTTTATTTCGTGAAAAAAACTTCAAAAGCGCCAAATATCATTAATGTTAATAAATGTAAGAAAATCACTTTTTCATAAAAACAAAATAGTAAATTTTGTAGTTATAATATTGCTTACTTAAAATTTGTAGGCAAAATTTGGGGTCTGATTGTTGTGGATAAAAGCAAGTATTTAGAAGGAGAGATTTCACTGAAAATATCAATCCAATTTTGTAATAAAAATTGATTGTTGCCAACATGAATGGATAATTTTTCCATCGATATCTTTATAACAAAACTCAAATAAGTGTCATATCTAAACCTAACCAATATTAATGTAGATACTAATTATAATATATATTGATTCACATGTTCTTACCTTATCAACACAACGCAAATCTCTATTTCAAGAACACGAACACAAGCAACTTTACACTGGAACTAAGGTGTCAAAGTGAGTGAATCCAACTTACAACTTACACGGATTAACTTACCATGATTTGAATTAAAAAAGGATCAATTCAACTTAGCTTATTTTTTTGGTGAGTTAGAAAAAGAGTCAATTCACTTACGAATGTTTTTTTTTTTTTGCAATTTATTTTATATATTTATTGCATTATAATAAGAGTGAATTGACTTAATTTATTTTTTATAATAATGGAATGAAAGTGTTCACATAATTCTTGAATATTATTATAAAGGTAATTGTTAAAAATTAAATTAAAGTATCAACGTATATAACTTAACAAACAAATTAATTAAACATTCAAATTAAAAATTATTGAGCAACATTCGATCATTTAAAAATATAAAATTGTAAACATATATAATTAGAAGTAGTAGATAATTATAACAAAAAAATTTTAAAAAAATTGTAAAAAAATGTTGGTGAGTTAGGTGGTTAAATCCGACTCAAACTCGTTTAATTCCTGAGTTAAGTGGGACGGACTCAGTTCAACCCACTTTTAAAAAGAAAAACTTAACTTTTTTAATTCAACCTGACTTGACTATGTGATGATTCATGTTGACTTAAGAACTTAAACGCATTTTAGCATCTCTAACTAAGTTAGATCACTTGTTTCCTTCCGATGAGCCACACCAATAACTACATTCATTACTTTTGAGGTCTTCAAAGCTCAAATACTTTAGTCCATGGTTAATAATATTACAGGGAACCTCTAAGGTGTATGTATGCATGAATCATTGCATCTATGCTGGTCTACCATGCATCGTGAAAGCACCTGAACCATAGTGAAATTTAAAAAAAAAAAAAAAACATCAATATACGTATTTTAATCATCTCCTTGTCCATTGTTAGTAATTTTTATTTAGATTTTTCTTTTTGAATTAATGGTCAAAATAAAGTTTTCTTGTAAAGAATACATCAATAATTGAATTTTTTAGAGTTTGATCTATATATCTATGTGTTCTTATTATTTAGATTCACGAAATTAAATTTTTGTTTTCAGAGCGACTAATTTAATTTAAACTTAGAATTTATTCAGAGTAGTTTCATTTATATTAGTATTTTATGATGTAATTTCATTTGAAATATTTTGAAGATAAAAATTTTGCTTAAATTTATATTTTAGAAAATAAATTTATTTAAAATTAAGAAATTTAATAAAAAAAAATATATACTTGTAGATATTTATGAATATATAAGACTAAAGTTTTTAATGGATTTTCAGCAAGTAATAGAATAATTAATGACATGATTTTCTTAGATGTAACAAATACTAGGTATATTATAGTCCAATTCTTAAACTATGTCATCTATATATATTGAATCAAAGACTACAATAAAAATTAATAATTAAATAGTAATCAAATTTAAAGATAAAATATAATTAATATAGTTATATTGATTACATAAGACACAATTTTATAAATTAAAAATTACTAATATTTAAAATAGTCTGTATTATTAATAAAAAAATATAATTAGTATATGAATTAGAGTTTAAATTAGTCTCATACATTAACTATCAAATTTATTGCTACTTCATATTAATATTAAATAATTAAAACATTAGTAGCCAATGTCATAAACTATTTTATACTCTAACCCACAAATTAATTATAATCATTTGTTAGTAATATAAACTATTTTTTATACCAATAATTTATAATTTATAAAAGGATATTTAACTTAATTAATATAGTAATTAATTATTTGTTATCTCTAAATTTAATTATATTTAATTATTTAATTATTTTCATGTAGAGGTAAATGTCAAATTCTCTGCCCACATATGAGTAGTCAATGATAATAGATTACTTCACCAAAAGCTCTGCAAATGATAATGAAAATGATTATGCAATATTAACTACTATGACATAATAAATATCTATTAGGATATATTATTTAATAATATAATAAACCTAAAACAAGTATCAGTATGATTATTATTCATCAGAACAAAATAAGGATAAATATAAGAATAAAAACGATTTTCGTCGAATATTTCTGATCTTAAAGTTCGTAAAAATTGCACTTAAAATGATAATATTTTTCAACCAATCTTCCGTAAAAGTAACCTGTTGTTTCTCTTCAAGAAAGAAAAAAGAACAAAAAGATGGAAAAGAGAGGGAGAGCATCGATTCCTTTGGTGCCAAAGGATGAATAAAGCAAAAAAGAAAAAGAAGCATTGTTAGATACGAGTTTTATGCATTAACTTTAGCTTTTTACAGGCTAATTCATATGCAATGTGTTATAAGCTTACTCGTGTTTGGTAGAATTTGGTCAATAATTAAAGATTTTGTGTTTCTAAGCATTTATTTACGAAAATTCTTGTTCTAAAGGCACGTGAAGGGGGTGATTAGAGGATCACTTTAAGGTGCAAAAGACATGAATTCTTGTATTAAAATTTTTACTAGTCTTGTATGAAACATGTTCGTACATTACGCGATAAGTTAATTATTTGCAAGAAAGTTAAATTTAAAGTTATTTGACATGATTTGTATATCATATTACTTATTCCAAAACATCTTAGGTTTGACATTTATATGGACTTTACTTTAAGATTTTCTCATTCTATTACACCATTTTTTATTCTAGGCAACAATGAAAAACTGTAATCCAAAGTCAAAAGAATAGATTTTTTAAGATGACTCAATTTATACCTTACAACAAAAGTAGATAATGGATACCATGGTACTTAGTATTCTTTAAGGAGTTGGTAAGATTGTATAGATAGTCTACAAGTATTGTAAGTGACCAAAATTCCAAATTTCTCAATCAATTATGGTGGATTTTGTGGTATCAAATTGGAACTAAATTGTTGTTTTAAACAATTTATCATCTGTAAATTGTTGGACAATTTTGAGTGATGGATAAAACCCTTTCTACTCTTTTTAGAATTGTTATTAAGAAAACTTTTAGGGTTTAGGAAGAGTGCTTATCACACATATTAAGTTTTATACCTTACAATAAAGTAGATAATGCATGTCATATGAAGAAGGGAATAATGTATTATTGATTGTGTACAAAATGTTACAAGAGGAATGTTATATATACACATTGGCGGAACTTCTTTGGGACTAAGGGGAGCCATGGCTCCCCAAGCTTTTAATTATATATATATATATATATATATATATATATTTAAAATTTATATTATTATATTATTTTTATTAAGTTATATATATATATATATATATATATATATTTATATTTATATATTATATTTTTAGTGTTTAAAAAGTAAAATAAAAATTAATTTGATAAATTAATAATTGGATTAAAGAGATTAAAAGAAAGACAGATTAGGAAAAAGAAATTGGAGAACATAGAGAACAAATAATGCATACTCACACGATCTCATGAATAAGTATCCTAGTATGATTTATGCATGTTAAATTTATAATTCTTCCATTATGATATTTTTTCCAAATAAGTTTTCCCAAATTAAGTTTTCCCAAATTAGTATGAACCATAACTATGATTTTAGGAATTTTTTTGTATGAAATTGGCATGAACCCTAATTATATTTTCTCAAATAAATATAACCCAACATTATAAAATGTTGATATTTTGTATTTTTAATTGCATACAATGAATTAGTTAAATAGTATTCAATTGAAATAAAAATTAGAATACTCATTTATGTGAATTCAATAAATTAGGAAGATTAAAAATTGAAAAGTTTGAATTGTATGATTTGAGTAAAAGAAATAATTTTTTAATTAAGAAAATTATATATAAAAAAAAAAATCTAATTTGACACCCCTAGACATTTTCTCCAAGTTCCGCCATTGTATATACACACAAGCCAATACTAAAAGAGACAAGTAAATGGGTCTAAACATGGACCTATACTAACAAGGAAGAGTATTTATCACATTAAGTTTTATAACTTACAATAAAGCAGATAATGCATGTCATATTATTGACTTGTTCTTTAAGGAGTTGGTAAGAAAACATAGGTAGCCTAAAAGTATTGTAAGTGACCAAAATTCCAAATTTCTCAATCAATTATGGTGGATTTTGTGGGATCAAATTGATCTAAATTATTGTTTTAAATTATTTATGATCCCTAAAATGTGGGCCAAATTGGGGGTGATGAATAAAACCATTTATACTCTTTTTAGAATTATTATTAATAAAACTTTTAGGTTGTGTTCTTTTGGGAGGAATGATTTAAGAGAGAGGAAGAGGAAGAGATCGGAAGGATTAGAGGGTAAAGTTGGTGTTATTTCTTTTAAAGGATTCAGAGGTGAATTTAGGGTGTGTTTGCTTCCAAGGATAGATTTAAGGGAGGGTGAGTAGATGGATAAGCAAGTATGAATTTGAGAGTGACAATAATGTTTGCTTCAAGGGATCTGAGCTTATTTGGGAAGATGAATTTGAAGGAGACCTCAAGATTCCCATTCTCTCATTTTGAAGAGATGAGGAAGGAAAGACATGTCATCACATGAGCTTTGACGTTTTTGTCCATAACATTTACATATGATTGCAAAATGATTTTTTATTAACAGTAGTTTTTTGTTAATAAAAAAATATTTAAAATACCTGTTATACTCTAAACTATTAAAAAACTAAATATATATTTCTTTTCTCTTTTTGTTATGTATAACATATAATAATTAAAATTATTTTAAAAAATTAATCTATAACAATATATGAAGAGAATATCCTTTTTTGTATCCATATTTCGTTATTAAAATTGTATCCTTAATCTATAACATCTATAACAATATATAAAGAGATACACTCTTTTGTGTCTATATTTTGTTATTCCAGTTTTACCCTTAATTATTATTTTAAAAATTATTTATTTTATAAATAGTTTACTTTTAACTGTTATCCTAAAAACTTCTTTGTCTTTAACAGTTATTTTAAAAACTTCTTTTTTGTACATATTTTATTTTTTTAATTTTACATCTAACAATTATATATTTCTTATTAATTTTAACTCAAATCCATGAAAGTTAAAATATGTGAAGACACACAAACGCGACAACGCTTTTGTTTTCGCCAGTAATAATAATAATTATTGTTATTAAACCTTGTGGATAATTAATAATAATAATAATAATATTAATTATTATTAACATTACTGATATAATATAAATATTAAAAATAATATTATTATTAATAATATTATTACTAAAAGTAAAACTAATAATAATAATAATACTAACTAGTAATTATTATTATATTTTATTTTATACTAATTTTAACCATAGGAGTAAAACTGTAATTTAACAATTTTATCGACTAAAACATTATTTTATATCTATCACATTCATCAAACCATTCACAAAATTTACATTCAAATTTCTTCACTTTTACCTTTCCATCCCTTAAAACAAACAACCTCACCTTCCTCTCTCTATCTCCTCAAATCTGGTTACTCACCCTCCCTTAAATCTATCCTTGGAAGCAAACACGCCTTTAGATTGGATTAGGAAGTAAAGTTTGTGAAAGTTTGTGATTGAATTGATCGATGTGACATATTAAAAAACACTTTAATAGATAAAAAAGTTAGATTACCAAAATGCCCATATTTTTATATGTTATATAAAATTATATATAAATTATTTAGAATTACTTTTAATAAATTTTATTAAATGATTTAAGTTATAAAAAAATATTTCAAAAAAATGAATAATACAATATATTTTGTATGAAAATAAATTTAATATGTAAGGTGGAAAAATAAGTGAATATTACGAGGGTAATGTGGGAAAAAATAAATATGAAGAGAATGAATTAGTCATTTAGCATCCGTCACCCTCCAATCTCACCCAGACTAGAGGGATGACATTTACTAGGAATTCAGCTAATCCTCACTTTCTATCCATTTCTATCACCCCAAAAATAACAAGGCAATCAACCTCTAATATTGTTTCTCATTCCTCTTGAACAATGAATACACTCATAAAAACACAGTCTTAGAGTTTGGGAATAATGCTTATATTGATTTTTCTTGTATAAGACTACACATAGTAATACACATTTTCCCTGCTTGAACTTATGATTTTAATCTTTTGACTCCTTTGAATTTGTTACATTTACCTAACATTTCTCAATTTAAACATAAGTGTATAAATTTTAAAGTAGAGTATGTTAAGCTGCATGAGAAAATCAAGACTCAATTGAGACAAAAATGAAAGGGTATGCAAAATATGCAAATAGAGGAACGAAAAAAAGTGATATTTAGGTGTCAACCTAGTTGGAATATCAAAAATTCATAGTGATGTTTACAAGAGGATAATCTTTTGTTGAAAAAAAGAATAAGATAACATTTGAACTAGGTAGCTAAGTATAGGCATATTTAAGGAAGTCAAAAGTTATGCTAATAGGATACAATCTTTTTCATGTACTAGTCAAGATCAATAATAATGCTTACGAAATTGATTTTTTAATTAGGTATGGTGTTAATAACACTTTCGATGTGACTAATTTATATTTTTTGGATGCATGTGGTGATTTATTTGACTTGAGGACAAAAAAATTTCTGTTTTCAAAAAAAGGGCATGATATGAACATTATAATCTAGGTATGGGTCTATGACAACTATAAGATCCGTGAAATTTAATTAATTAAATAATTAATTAATTAATAAATGCAGATAGTGGAAGCCTTTATGGCATTGAATGTTGATGGATGTGATGTGGAAAAGTACCAGTTCAAATGGTTGTGGGTACTTAATTGTGTGAAAGAATTTGGGTTTAAGTCCTATGGATGCCAATTGTGTGTTATTTAATTATTATTGTTTTAATAATATGATTGAGCATGTGGAATGATGAGATAATTATAGAATTATATTAATCATCATGAAACATGAATTGGTTGAATGGTTATACATTGATTTGGCATTGGCATGGTTATGGGTTCAAATCTTGGTGAACCAAATTAAGTTTTCGTTTTGCTAAACTTGTTTTTGGCAAAAAGGAGAAGGGGTAGAAACCCTAGCAGCCACGTGAAGGCCCATTGAGGCAAATTTGAGGAGGACAAAGGGAGGCTATTGGAAGCAAGAGAGAATCTAGATCCATTCAAGTTTTTTTAAGCAAAAGGAAACTAGGTTAGGGGAGTTTTACATGTTCTAATTTATGTTAAGCCTGAATCGCATGCTATACATTGTGAAAAATATGAATGTCATCTGTTTCTGCTTAAATTTTTGATTTTCTGGAAAATTTCTAGAAACCGCTTGGCGGGCTATGAGTTTTGGTACTTCTGAGTTCCCGGGGAAGGAACCGCCTGGCGGCACATTCCCGACCGCTAAGCAACACATATTGATTCACTCTTTTTTTTTTGGGTTTGTATGAAGCGCCTGGCGGTAGTGAGCGACCCGCCAGGCGACGCGAGCAAGTGTTGGCTCGAATTTAATGTTTTATGTGATCTGAGTTGTTTTGTTCGAAAAAAAAACTAAGTTTAATTGTTAAAGGATGTTTTAACGTCAAATGGCAATTGATTTCATGTTATAAGGCGTGTGATTGAATGGAACAATGAAAGGATGCTCTTATGGTTGGGAAAATTGGGGTTCGTGGGGTTAATTGTACTGGAAAATGTTAATAGTGTAAGGGGAATGTGGAGGATGATCTGAAAGTATATTGGACTAATTGATACTTAGATGAACCTAGGACAGGTTTAATATTAAGGAAGGAAAAATGATGTGGTGCTATTTTGAAGGAATTACTTAGGGTCCTATTGTTAAATAATAAGTGTAATTGCTTTGGGTTGATGCAACAATGAGAAGTGGTAGTAAGATTAGGTAGTTTTCTGTCTTTGGCCTAAGGTGGAGTATCTTGGTTGTTATTTAGTTAACTTGGAAGGGTGTGCATGATCTAGAGAGTGAATCTGGCCTTTAGTTAATTGTGATATTAAGGAATAAGCACTGTGAGTGCATTGTGTTATGGTAGTGATGAATAAGGTTTACTTTAAGAAAACCAATTTTTGTACACTTGGATGGTTGGACTTAGATGGAAGTAGGAAATTGGATAGTAAGTTAGCCACTAGAAAAGCGATTCAACTAGATTGGTGAAAGGCATCGTGAGTCTTGATGCTTGGATTGAAGAATCAAATATGTGCAGAAGTACACAAAAACCATAACTATGTAGGTACTGATACAGCGCTTGGCGGTGGGTTTAGACCACCAGGCAATAGCGGCAATGATAGTGGGTGCTGGAACGAGTGCGCCTGGCGGTGAGGCTAGTCCCGCCAGGCGGGGTTTGCAACGTGGGTGTTTTCAGAGGCGCTACGCGCTTGGCGGTACACGTCACCCGCCAGGCGATTTGGAAGCGGCAGCGCCTGGCGGTACGTGTCCCTCGCCAGGCGATTTTGTTGCTGCAGCCTTGGGTTGCTGGTTTTGCATGCGTGATCTACAAGGCTTTTAGGATACTTTAAAGGTCGGCTTGTTGGTGTTCCTTGAGTTGAGCTCGGAACATATTCCTTGAGTTGAGCTCGGGATAGGGGTTAAACATGTGGCATTCCTCGAGTTGAGCTCGGAATGACATCCCTCGAATTGAGCTCGGGATGGCAGATGAACATGAGGAACCTTTGAGTTGAGCTCGGGTTGGCGAGTGTTGCCGGTGTGAGTGTGCTGGTTGTGGCCTGTACGAATGGGTCCGATAGATTATCATCCTCAGTGTTTGGTTGACGAGTTTAGTAGTCTTGAGACGGTACGAACTATGTTCGTATTTGGGAACTCCACCTGGCGTTACGGTGTATGATTCGTAGCAATGGTTTCCCGCACGTGCTCTATCGGTTGTGATCGATAGTATGACAATAAGTCATCTTGAGGTAATCACTAGAAGATGTAGAACACGAATAACAGGGTTGTGTCCATGTGATATGGAATCAAATGAGGAAATTTCTCTGGTGTGATTGTATAATATATAAATATAACTGTGTTTTATATATGTGTGTATATCTATATGTTTATTCTATTAAGCTCACCCTATCTGCTTGTGATTGGCGATAATCGTGTGTGCGGTACACGTGAGTAGATGATGTTGTTGTAGGTGGTTCTGATGAGGCTTAGCCACGAAACAGGATAACTTGGAAAGCTTTTATATTTTATGATTTGAAATATTTGTAAACACTTATGAGACGCTTTTATATTGTTTTCAGTTTTTATGATCTTTGGATTATTGGTTAATTTTTGGATATTACAACAACCGATCCCTCGTTTAGATGGAAATTTAGGAAGATAAAAAACTAATTATTAAAATTAGTCAATTTTTACTTCAAACTTAAATATGTATCACTTAAGAGTTCAGATTCTTTACTAACTTTTTATTTTGTATTGTCTTTTATTGAGTATTAAAAATACACTGTATTAATATTTTAAATATATTTTTAATATAGTATAAAAAATTAGCAAATAATCCAAATTCCTCGCTTAATCACCGACCTATATTAGTATTATTTACTGTGTTATCATGATATTTTTCTTATATTTACATACAAGTGTAACAAAACTAAAGTGTATTAATCATTTGAAATAAATGGAACAGATATAATATTTTAGTTATCAGATAGAGTATGTGAATTTTCTTTCCTTAAGTTCTTCCATAAACCATTTAATCTTATCAACATTTTTTGTAATGCTTGGACAATTTTTAAGACTTATCAATTTTCAAGAGTTTTGAAATTATGTCCCAGTCTTAATTACATCTAAGTTTCATAGAAATATAAATTAAAACTCATCATTCTACAAAGTTAAACTTAGAGAAACAAATATCCAAAAACAATTTTAGATTTACATGAATGCTTCTCTTACCCTGAACTTCACATGGAAGGTAGGCTTCTCCATTTATCCTTACAGAAATTCACATAAAACCACAATAATGAAATAAAGTAAAAAATAAAGTAGAAATAAAAAAAAATTGCCTTAATTGAAATTTTTATGATTGAGCTTGATTCAAATTCATCTCAAGTCAAATTTTATATCTAGAAGCAAAAGAGAATATTTAAAAAGAATTCTCACATCTTAGAAAAAAAGTCAAAGATTTTTTTTTTTAACAATTAATAACTTATAAAATAACATACTTTTTTTTAATTTATAAAACATAATTTAATTGAAATATTTATACCTAATCAACTTTCAACTTTTTTTTTCTCAAATCCATAAAAACTTATAATGACAAAAAAACACTTTATTTAGAAGATCTGAAAAAAATAGTTAAATAATTTAAATATCCATAAATAAATACAATATAATAGTAATTTATAATAAATATTTTATATATTAAGTGAAAAAATAAAGTAGCATCTTGTAATTGTAAATATTTTTAAAATTATATTTATTAGAATTGTTTTCTTATTTATAAGAATTAAACCCATGTTAAAAAAAGGATAAGGAACGTCTTATTGAATCAATTGAGTGTACTCTCTTAATTTTATACGAATTGTTAATACAGCAATTAACAAAAATAATATTCATAAAAATATAAATTACTGAGTATAATTATTTGTAAGAGAGAGACTAAATGTTTCTTTAACTTGTGAGAGTCGTCACTCAATCATGTCTGTTGTTTATGGTCAAAACAAGTCAAATCTGTACACCATGTATGACCTATATGGTCAATCAATATTATTAATTATCATAATTATAAAAATAATACAAATTAATTATTTTTAAAACAATTATTAATTTATTTAGAATAATTTAAAGAGGTTAATAAATATTAATTAAAAATTATGTTTGAAATAATTTAAAGAGGTTAATAAATATTAATTAAATATAACTTTATTTTAATCTTTTTATTAAATTGGCAGTTATAATATATATTTATATTTATTAAATTTCAAAGTATATGGGAATGGTCCTCTCAAACTAATACTATTGATTGATATATTAAAAAAAAATCTATTTATCTGTCATATACATTATCTTTGGTGATTTTTTTTCTACCACATTTTTTTTTGCCGTCTAAACAATTCGAGCCGAAACTTAATTTTGTTGGAATAAATTGTATGTTGATAATTTTATATGTAAGATCCTTTTACCTAATTTAAAATAAATAAACAAATTAGTTTATTCAGATAGTGACATTAAATTTATTAAAAGATATTTTATAAGTTGTTTTCTCGGTAGAAAAAAAAATCATATTTGAATTTGTTAAATAATCACATAACTTTTTCCTCCTAAATATACACCAAGATAATAATGGTTAGCAATTTCACCCATGCTCACATAAGAAAAGAAAAACTTGCAACATTATTATCTATTAACTAAAATATTGTAAAGTGATTACAATACATTTTTTTTATCTCTTTTTGAATATCAAAATTTTTCAAAGATTTAATCAATACAATTCTCGAACATTAAATACTCGAAATAATATTATAACAGTGTTATTAAACTCAAACACAAACTGATAAGTCACGTGAAAGATTCATGCATCACATAAAAAAAATGCAAAATAAATTCGTCAATAATTGTTTATTAATTGCTAGATTGTTTGAAAAATCTATTCAATACTGATCTTCAATATTAAATACTAAAAATAATTGGCTTACTAAAGTGGGATATTACTACACAAATCAAGTGAAGGATTCATGAATCATGTGAAAAAGCAAAACATATACTCGTAAAAATCTAAAGACAATAAATATCTTAAATAAAAAAAAAACCACTTTCTTTGTCGTTTCTAAAATTAATACAATATTAAGGTGTTTTTACGAATTACTTTCTTACTTTCTGACTATTTTTAAATTAATTTTATATTTATACATTTCTTATAAAAAAAAGAAGAAACTTTAAAATAATTGTGTTAGAATAAAATTTCATTATATTTTACTAAGAAATCTTGTAAGAAGAAGGTTCACTCGTGATTATTAGCTTTTTTTTCTGAAACATTAAATAATGCAACGAGAAAATGAATAAAAGCTGAGAAAGAGAACCAAATCACACACTGCAAGATTCTCTTTTTCTCATTCTTCTTCTTCATCATCATCGTCATCTCCTTCTCCGTGTTCCGAAAGCGAAGGGAAAAAGAAAACAATCACTCATGATAACGAGAAGCACCTACACCATTTAGGATCACCAGAACCAGAGAAAATTTCAAGGGCCACTACTTTTTCCTCTTCCCATTTTGCCCTTGATTTTTCTCCACATTTTCCATTCCACCCCACCCCATAACCATACACAAACAACAACCACAACAACAACATCGTATTCACAATGTTGTGTAAACTCGTTCCTGTGCCGCGCAAGAAAAAACCCGGTTCGAACCCGGTTTACCTTAACGTCTACGATCTAACACCGATTAACGGTTACGCTTATTGGCTTGGCCTCGGAGTTTACCATTCTGGCGTTCAAGGTAACCGACCCAGTTACCGTTTTTTTTTTTTTTTTTTTTTTTTTTCAATTCATCTTCCTTTTCCATCAAAGGGATTGGAAGGAAATTCGGTTGCTGGGTATTGCCAATTTTTAATTCAGATCCGTGGAATTGGTTTATGAGTATAAAAATTAAATTTTGTCGATGGAATTTAATATGGGCTATGTAATGTTAATTTGAAAATTGTTCATTGCTGCATTAAGGATCTTAAACAATATGAACTTATCTATCTTTTTGAGAAATTAACCGAAGGGTGTATAGCTTGTTGGGTTGGTTGAATTTTGCTTTTAATGCAATTTTAGTGTAATTGTTAATTTTGTTATTGAAGGGTGGATTCAACTGAATTTTGAGTTGGGGAAAATACTGAAACTACACTGATGATGAATGTTCATTCTTTTTGTTGTTTTGTAATGTACTAATACCATGGGTGGTGTGTTTTCTTGCTGTGATGGTTTTCGGATACTTAGAGAGTGGTTTAGTGACTTCAATTTTTGTTGTTGTTGTTGTAGTTCATGGGGTTGAATATGGATTTGGAGCTCATGAACGTGACACGACTGGGATTTTTGAAGTGGAGCCTAGACGGTGTCCTGGATTCACCTTCAGGAAATCGATTTTCATTGGATCGACGGATATGGGGGCGAGGGATGTTCGTGAGTTAATGGAGAGGATGGCTGAAGACTATTCTGGGAACACCTACCACCTTATCCAGAAAAACTGCAACCATTTCTGCGATGATGTTTGTGTCAAACTAACGGGGAAGTCCACCCCTCGCTGGGTCAATCGACTTGCTAGACTTGGTAAGGGATATTTGCTTTCTCCATCATATTTGTATAAGTTGATTCTTCACTCAGGTGTTCATGTGGTTCCCCAGATGTTCTAACAATTTTGACACAGATTTATTTAGTCTTGAATTCTTTGCTTCAGAAAAAGATCTTGCTTTGAGGGATCAGTGCGCTACCCCACCTCTAGAGTCTAAGATGACACATACCCTTTTCATCTTCTTTCAAAATTCAAGTAATATAAGCTCTTTACAAGAGGATTTGCTTTTTGCTTTTCACATATCAAACATCACCAACCAATATCCAGACATACATGGTTATGACTTAGAACTTGATTGTCATGTTTCAGATTAATGTTTGTTTTATATTTCTGTTTTTGGGTTCTAATTACACTCTTAACTTATTGTTGGATATGAATAAAACAACTGAATTCCTTTTTGGGTTGATGATCATTTACTTCAAATGTAAAACAGGAGAGTTTTTTGCAATTATGTATGTACTTGTTTTGTTAAAAGTGAGGATGCAAATGTCTTGTGTTCCAATGCTGCATCTTGTGAAAAAGAAGCATTTTGTTGATTTCTAATGGTAGGTTTTTCTTCTGAATATGAAGGTTTTCTCTGCAACTGTGTTCTTCCACCCAGCCTAAATGAAACAAAGGTTCGCCAAGTTACATTAGACAGGGTTCAAGACGGAGAGAAGAAGAAAGTGAGAACGCATTCCAGCAGGTACGAGGCTTCACCCAAACCTCCATTGTCTAGTAGCCGAAGACACTGCCTTCCTCCATCTTCTGTAATTAATGCTTCTCCGTCCTCAACCATAACAGTAAAGTAAAGCTTCGATGCGTTCCTAAGTCGATGTCTGAAATATAGGCTGTTAGAAACCGAAGATGAGCAGAGAACCAACTTTTTCTTCTGCTCCATCTCTCTGTTCTGCTGTATATCTTTAATTATGTGGCAATGGAAAAAAAAAGTGAAATGGTTGCGTTGTCTATTCTTTCTTCAGTGAACAGAAAAGGGTCTTCATATCTAGATTTTTGAGATACGTATTGTTGGGATTTTATCTATGTTAACTGCTGATGTAGAAGTAGAACATAGAAATGTGTTCAATGTGTAAAATACAGTAAATGAAAAAGAGATGGTGTGTGTGTTTGAGAGCTACTTGCTAGCATTAACAAAGCCCAAATTTGTCAACTTTAGATGGTGAATATAATCAGGGTTCACAATCTGCATGTTTTTCAACAGTGATGTATATGTGTTGAAGAGACCAAAATAGCTTGAAATATGATGATAACTTTGCTTTCTGGTAACACTCAAATCCAAATTAGGCCTTGGATTGGACCTTCTAAATTGTACGATTGTTCTGAGAAAATTTGCCCGGATTTGTAGGTTGATGATTGGTGGTTAATAAAATTGATAAAAAAGAAGTCTTTTTAGTTCTTATATTTTCTGCTAAACTTGGTTAATGCCCCTATACTTTTATGTCAACAAATTTCGTCATCAAACTTTGAAAAACATGTCTTTCTATGAAGTGATCATGTTTTATAAAGTTAGCAGAAACTAAAATCACATGTTTTTTAACACTACGAGGGTAAAGTACAAGAAATTTGATCACGATTAACCAAAACTAACAGATGAAGAAGAACACGTTTTTTCCTTAAAACAATTGTGAGTAGAGAGATAGATGCAGCTAAAAGTTAGCTTCCAGCTGAATTAGGTACCATTTTTGAAAGCTGGATTTGTCTTGGCATCCGAGGAGAGATAATGATGTGTGTGCATGATCTCTGAGGTTTTGGTTTCTGTGCCTATTAGCTTTTGATGATGTTGAGTTTGCGAATAATCACATATGAGTTGGCATGACATAAATGGCTTACCAATAATGAGTTGGGCACCCCATTATATATATTACGAGTTTGGATCTTCTCTATGATTGCATAGGGCAATGCTATATTCTCTTCCTAATCTTCTTATACATTAATTAAAGAAAGCACTGAATGAAAAATTAAAGCATTTATCACCCTCAAAAAAAGCACTTCATTCTATAGTAAATTCATAACAAAGGAGTTAGTATATATAGAAGTATTCAAGTGTGTGTGGATTTAGGGTTTAGAATTTTAAAATAATGGGAAAAGAACTTGACATGAAGATTGCAAGAAATGAACTTGACTTTGAATGAAAAAAAAAAAAATTAGAAAATGGAAAGGGATTAGAATATTTATTAGCATGTTGTATTTAGGGGTGTGGCAGTAGTGTAAAGGATAAGCAGCGTATTATTCGGTTTCCCATGCTTTGTTTGGACATGCATGACATGATATGCTAAACGTTGCGTGAAAGCATAACAACCAACAACCCTTTTTCCTTTCTTTTTCATTTCTAAATCATGTCCTCACATGTCATCTTCTTCTTTATTCATTCCTTCCTTACTCTTCTCGAATAAGAATCCAACTATGCAAAGCTATTAGGTGAGTGTTTGATTTAATGTTTTAAGTTCTAAATCCACGTTTATAAAATATTCTAAATATCCAATTTGGTCAATGATATGTTGAAACCCTAATTCATAGCTTCTTGTTAAAAGCCTTTCCCATCATGCATATGTAAGTCTTTCCCTTCTTAAAACTCTTATACGATTCCTTTCATATAGGTATAAGACCCAATTGAATGGGACTTTAAGATATATAAATGGATCATTGCATAAGTTGTACATTTATGTCCTTTTTTAGATTTTTTAAAAGAATCACTTGCATAAACTCAAAGTTCTCATAATTTTTTTTTTGTCTTTCTTTATCCCTATATAAACCATTATGCTTCAAAATTAAGGTTTTAAGTTCAAGATATTATTGATGTTAGACAAACATATTATTTTTTCATTAAGTTGCCTAATTTTGATTCTATGCAGCAATTGGACACAAAATACAAAGACGAAATCCATAAAAAAGTAATGACAGAGCGTAATAAACAAAGATCGTAGAAAGAAAACACTAGTTGTCAAATAAAGTGTTAATTATCTAACGTCGTCAATATATTTCTCTTCATCATTACAAGTATTTGATCGAGATCGATAGTTTTCGGTATGCACTTTGAACTTCGTGAAATTGACATTGTTAGTAAAATTAACAAATTTGATCATGTTCTAGCATTCCTCAATGGAGTTTCTTATGTTAAAACATCACAAAATATCACGAAATCCAATAAGCTAATGTGAAGAAAATAATATTGTTATTCAAATTTTCACTACAATAAATTATTGTTTTATTTCCCAATTATTATATATAGATAAAAATGTATATGTAAATTTTATATTATCACTACAAAAAATATTGGAATTATCGACGAATGTATTTTTGTCAATAAATTTGAATTACCACGGATTTTGATATTTTAATTACTAACGAAAAAATTCATCGCTAAAATAAATTTCATTTATCAATGAAAAAATTCGTGAGCAAAATCTGTCACTAACATAGATTTCAACCTTAAAAGGCTGCGTTAGAAATAGAATAAAATTATGTTTTATAAGTAATATTTTTATAATTTAGAGAAGCTAAATTTTCAACTCCCGTTAAAATGTTTCTTTTAAATAAATATTATTTTTCCGAGATATTACTTTTAAAAGCCATTCAGATAAGAGAAATATTTCTTTTCAAATTTAGAGTAATTCAATATTATTATATAAAGTCCATGCATTCGATAAGATAAATAATAATGTAACAATAAGAGAAAGGAGAGTGGGAGAGAATAAACTAAAGCAAAACATTCAATAATATTCCATATCACTCTTTTTATAATTTGAAGAAGAATAAAACTCATCAGCATAAAATAAAATATTATAAAAATAATCTAATTCACCATGTCACCTTCAATTTTCACATGATTCCTCAATATTATTTTTATTATCTTCATTATCTATCATTCTCCAAGAACGACATAGTTGTCTTCTCCAACCTTTGCATGGATTTGTGTGGCATAAGAGGGTTGTATTGCGTGGTAGTACTCAATAAGGTTTTTTCACAAAATGACCCAACAAAGTCATTACTTTATTTCTGTAACTTATAGCACACTTGCCATTTTTTAGAAATTGCAAATGTTCAACTCCTTCTTTTGTCATTTTATCATCATACAAGCATAATAAAAGTAGACCATAGACATATTTTGCTTTTTGTTAACACCTAATTTCATCTTACCTAATAAAAATCTCTTATGAAATAAAATAAAATGAAATGAATAAATAACAAAAAATAAAAAATAAAAATAAAAATATTAAATATTAAATAAAGAAAAGTTTTTGTTGATCATGCCCAATATTTTTTTGACATCTTCCATTTGTGTTTTCATTTTACACATTGATTTTTAATTTTTTTAGCCCATTTTTTTATATACTCACACCACCTTTGTTATTATTATCCTCACTCTTTGCTTTTCTACCACCTTTGCTCCAGATAAAGAGGTAGTGATATGATTCTAATAATTAGAAATAATATCTCTTATAATAATTAGAATCAATTTTATTAATCACGTTTTGATTTTGTGCTATGATTTTGTTGTGATTTGATTCTCATAATATATTTTCATCACGATAAATTCTTTCCTTTTTTATTTTCATTGTAATTAAGGGTAAGATTACATTTGGATTGCAATGGCGTGTATAAATTAGGTGAAATATCATAGGAGAAAAGGAGGATGATTAGGGATACTACTCTCTTTTCCTAATCATAAATCATAATACTATTTTGTCATTTTTTTTCACTTTAACGTGAATGGGAGAGTAAGATTGTTAGTGACATGGGTTCTCGAGCAAGTTCCGCTACAAGCAAGTTTCTCACTATAATGTATTGAATTATTGGTCTGTTTGTTACTTCTCGTACTTCGTTTTAAGTTCACATGTTTTAACATTTTCCATCATGTCTAGAGGCACAATACTACGTTCCAATCTTCATCATTCTCCCTCCGTCACCAATCTTTTTCATCAATATTACACCTATCGCACATTAACACCATGTGTTTTATTAATTTTGCACCCGTCATTATTTTTATTTCATCTTTGCCTTTCTTTTAATTTAAATCCACATTTTTACAAACCCATGTTGAAAAGTGAAATTGATTATTCAAAATAATGGCATTTAAATACTAAAAAAAATATAAAAGATAAAAATTATTTTTATTTTAGTGTCTATTTGTCCACTCGCGTCGCAGGACACTTATTTCAAATATTTTAAAATACCCACAATATAAAAAAAGGGTTTTAGAATTAAAAATTAAGTCAATAAAAAATTAAAAATAGTGTTCTGAATAATCTTTCTATAAGAACTATGTGATCGTTGATTCTCCATTATGAATGGAGATACGTAGTTGTGAGGCCAATACTTGTCAGGTTTACGCAATGGTAGTATAATGCAGGTGGTTAAGGAGAAAGAGAAAAGAAGAAAGAAAGAAGAAGGAAGAGGAGGAACCAACGACTGCGGCGATGATGGTGGCAATGGTAGTGGCAGCGAAGGATTTATCGAGAGGGAATGGTGGAGGTTCTAGAAGAAAAAAAAATTGAAAGATAAACCGTAAAAGGAAAAAGAAGAAAGAAAGGGGAGGAAGAAGATGACCAGTGTGCACTATTTATCGAAAAAAAAATTGGTAATTACCGATGAATTTTTCGGTCGGTAATTATCGACAAATTTTTTAGTCAGTAATTACTGACGATATTTTTTGTTGGAAATTATTGACATAATTTACAAACATATTTTTTCATCGATAATTACCTACATAACATAATTTTTGTCAGTAAAATTTACCGACAAATTTTTAACTGTCAGTAATTTGGTTTACCGACAGATTTTGACTATCAGTAATATCAGTTTTTCTTGTAGTATATGTTCAAAAATTTACCTATACATTTACATTGGTACACAAATACTTATCATGTATTTTTTTTTCATATGTAATTCAAAGTCAATTGATTAAGGATTAAATTTACATGTAAGTTTGGCGCTTTTAGATAGGAACACTTTTGAGGAATTTTGATTGTAGGTATTTGCTGTAGGTGACATCAATTATCTTGTGGTGGAGGTCAAGTGGAATAAGTCACAATTAAATCGTACCTTTTTGCCTAATAGGAAGCGTTTGATCCAATAATTGGTATCAAAGCCAAGGTATATAATGGTCTCTAAGTCCGTGGTATTTTTTACCCCAATAAAAAAATACTCTAACCTTGTATTTGAATTTTTTATACTCTTGTAGTTGAGTGTTGTGAGATTTGGGTTAAATTTTTGCTTTGGAGAGTGTGGGTGTACTTGGGGTCAAAGAGCATGGGAGAGTAGTCTATATGTTGTATAATTTATCACATAAGTGTTATTCTTTGCTTGTCATTAAACAATAGGTCGTGGTTTTTCTCTGATTTTGGGGTTTCCATGTTATATTCTTATGTTTCTTATTTTTATGTTATTTATTTGTTAGTGGGGTGATTCTTAAGGATAAAAACGATAATATTCTTAATTGATGATGCATTTTTCGGAACAATATTTACAATCTTACTTACCAAACATTACTATAAAGATAATAGTTGCGAATTAAAGTGTCAACTTACATAACTTGACAAACAAATAAATTAAACATAAAAAATATTCAAAGATTATTGAACATGATTCTATTATTTACAAAATATCAAAGTGTCAACCTACACGATTAATAGTAAATAAATATTATAAAAAATTTGTGAAAATGGTAAAAAACTAATAAAGGGTTGTTATTGGTGGGTAGTGGGTCAACCCACCTTTAACATGGTTCGTGTTGACAAAAGCAATACAAGTAATACAAGTCTAAATGCTGAAACAAGATTTTGATGATGATAAAAGAAGCCTGAAAGCCATCTGGAAGTCAATATGAAGACCATGCGTTGTTATGTTTAAAGCTATTTTGTAAAATGTAATTAGATTAGTTAGAATCAGTATTGTACAAGAAAATTCTGGTATTTCTCGAAAAATCAAAGTGATAATCGAGAAATAGAGAAGAAAAGGAGGAAAATCTGCTACAGGTCGCTCAGAACTAAGGTGTTTCGCTCAAGCTAGGACAAGCTCGCCCAAAAGTTAAAGTCTTCTCGCCTAAGCGAGACACTTGCCGCCTTTCTCGCTCAAGCGAGCTTGATCTCGCTTAAGCGAGATTTCGTGAAGAAGCCATGCCAGTTTTTCAATTCTCGCCTAAGCAAGAACATGGTCGCCCAAGTGAGACATTCCTTCAACGTGAAGAAATCTATCTCGCCTAAGCGAGAATGAGTGGCCCAAGCGAGACCCTTCCTTCATGCTGAAGTACTCTATCTCGCCCAAGCGAGATTCAGTAGCCCAAGCGAGAGTTCGGGCTGTATATATATTTTGGAGGTTCAGAACTGCAAATCAGCTTGGAATTTTGGGAGAGAAGAGGTCCGTGCTGCAGAGCTGCCACCAGGAGGAGCATCACAGTTTCTCATTTTCTTCTTCTTCTTAGCTCATAGGATTTTGTTGGCTACCATGAGTGGCTAATCTTCTCCTTTGGGATTGAATGTAATCTACTCGAACTTGGATGTAATCTGGTGATATTTATATATAGCATTTCTGTTTTACTCAGTATTGGTATTATTGTTTTGCTTTTAATGCTTACTTCTATCTGATCAATAGATGTTTTGATTTTGATTTTTAGATCTGACTGGAAAGTATTTCTGAAAATCTGATTTGAACAATGATACTTGATATACTGTGATGCTAGGAATAGATCTCAATATATCAATTGCTTTTAACACTCGACCGTAATGCTGGATAGTTTGTTGAATATGTGAGGAATCAATATTCAGGAAACTAATCTTATGAATTTTATACGCGAGGGATCGGTATAAATGATTTTTGAGTGTGCATCAATATTGGTATTTTCAGATGTTATATATTATATTCATCCAGATTACAAACAAGGGAGATAGATGAAATTCAATCCCAGTTTCTTTTACTGTATTTTTCTAAACTTTTCTACTTTTACTATATTAATTTCATGCAATAGTAATGTCAAATCAAATTAAAATCTTTGTATATATATGCTGATTGAGATAATTAGCTATTTTAACTGAATCTGTTCCTCGTGGGTTCGACACTCCTACTTTAAATCATTATACTACAGTTGACTTTTGGTACGCTTGCCAAGAGGCCAACAAGTATTTTTGGCGCCGTTGCCGGGGAACGGTGTTCTTTTGAAATTTCTAGTTATCTCATCCAGCTTTGTATATATTTTTCTTTATTAGATAGCTTATTAAAATTTTCCTTTGTATTAATCCTTGCTTGAGCTGTTTGATTTATGCTCTTAAGAGGTCAGGTTCCGGAAGATCGATTAGCATTTGACCCGGAGATAGAAAAGACAGCTAGAAGGAACAGAGGCAAAAGCAAAAAGAAGCAAGGAAAGACAAGGGAAGAATCTTCCAGTACTTCCATCACACCTCAATCAGAAAACATGGAGAATCAAAGACCAGCTCCAGCCAGGAAGACACTTGGAGACTATGCTATGCAACAAGGACCGAGATATTTTTCTAGCATAGCAATACCATCCACCACTAAAACTCTGGAGATGAAGCCAACTTTCCTCAGCTTGATTAGTTCTCATCAATTCACTGGAATGGATAATGAAGATCCATACACTCATCTCTCTACATTCTATGAATTGATAGGAACCATGGGCTTTCAAGAAGGAGATCTTGAGCATGTATACATGCGGTTGTTTCCTTTTTCTTTGGCAGGTAAAGCAAAGGAATGGCTTAAGTCACATCCAAATCAGAGTTTGAATACCTGGAAGGATGTTGAGGAGAAATTTTTGAACAGATTCTTTCCACCATCTCGCTACATCAAAGCCAAAGCTGATATTTCGACGTTTAGGCAAGGACCAGATGAGCCATTCTGTGAAGCTTGGGAGCGGTTCAATTCCTTATTGAGGAAATGCCCAAATCACGGATTTGAGGATATTGCTCAGTTGAACATATTCTATAATGGTCTGAGGCCTGACACCAAGATGATATTAGATGCAGCAGCAGGTGGAACAATGATGAGTGTAGATGCGGAGCAAGCAACAAGAATCATTGAGGCATTAGCATCCACAGATCATCAAGCTCAGCATAATAGGCAAACTGTTCAGAGGAAGGGAGTGCTTGATCTTAGTACTACAGATGCGATTTTAGCTCAGAATAAGATTCTGACTCAACAGATTGAAGCATTGACGAAGCAAATGTCTAAATTACCAGAGCAGTTGCAAGTTGTGCAATCTTCTCCTAGTCAACAACCCATGAGATGTGACTTCTGTGAAGGAGATCATCCAAATGGTCATTGTTCTTATCAGAGTAGCTCACAAGGAGAAGTTCAATATGTGAGCAACCAAGGAAGACCAGGAAATTTCTCCAACAATAACAACTTTTCACAGGGGTGGAGAAACAATCCAAATCAGAACTTTGGATGGAAGCAAGATGCTGGTCCTTCAAACAGACAAGCTCCTTATCAACAACAACAACAACATTATCCTTCGGTGCATGACAGAACATCTAAACTAGAGGATACTTTAGAAAAGTTTATGCAAGCTTCTTTGACTAATCAGAAAAATAAAGAAGCTTCAATCAGAAATCTCGAAACACAGGTTGGACAGTTGGCGAAACAATTATCAGATCAGCAGACAAGTCAATTTTCAGCCAACACACAGACTAATCCCAAGGAGCATTGTAAATCTATTACCACCCGAAGTGGTAAAGTTGTGGGAAGAGGGATTGGAGACAACCTGGGTGTAGAGGAGGAGGTGTTGGAGGAAAAAGAGAAAGAGAATGAAAAAAATGAGTGTGAGGGAGAGGAAGGACAAAATAAAAGAGAGTTTATAAATAAGAGAGAAGAAAAGGAAGAAAAAAATAAAAGTGAGGAGAAAAAGAGGGAGAAGGGTGAGAAACAGGTGCCTCAGTTGAAGAGCCTACCATACCCTCAAAATCCCTCCAAAAAAGACAAGGAAAGGCAGTTTGCAAGATTCATGGACATTTTCAAGCGACTGCAGATTAACATCCCTTTTGTGGAAGCTATGGAGCAGATGCCGACATATGCAAAATTCATGAAAGAGCTCCTAACAAAAAAGAGAAGATTCTCTGAAGAGACAGTGGAGCTTGAAGCAGGGTGTAGTGCTATAATTCAGAAATCATTACCTCAGAAATCTAAAGACCCTGGGAGCTTCACTATTCCAGTTACAATCGAGACATTACCAGTGGGAAAGGCATTGCTTGATCTGGGTGCCAGTATAAATCTGATGCCTTTGTCTATGCTAAAGAGAATAGGAGATCTGGAAGTAAGGCCTACACGGATGACATTACAGCTAGTTGACAGATCCATGAAGTATCCCTATGGTGTGGCAGAGGATGTCTTGGTTAAGGTTGACAAATTCATGTTCCCAGTTGATTTTGTAGTAATGGATATTGAGGAAGACACTGAAGTTCCTCTAATACTGGGAAGACCTTTCATGAAGACGGCCAAGGTCATTATTGATGTTGATGATGGCAAATTAAAGGTCAGGGTGCAAGATGATGAAGTCAACTTTAATGTATTTGAAGCAATGCAGCACCCGAAGGACAAGCAACAATGCTTCAGGATGGATGTGATAGATGAACTTTTTCTAACATTCAGGAAGCAATTAGCAAAGGCAAGCCCATTGGAAAAAGCTTTGATTGGTGCTTGTGATGATCTGGAGGAAGATGAAGAAAAGGAAGTTGATGAATACATGACACATCTAAATTCAGCAAAAGAAATTGCATCAAATGATATACAACCTGAGAAATTGCAGCAAGAAAATAGAACTGAAAGTCAGAAGCTGGAGCTAAAGGTATTACCTCCTCATTTAAAATATGTTTTTCTTGCAGATGGAGGTAACAAACCAGTGGTGATCAGTAGTGCTTTAACGGCTTCTGAAGAACAAAAGTTGATTTCAGTTCTTAAAGCCAATGAGGGTGCAATAGGTTGGACTTTATCTGATCTTAAAGGAATTAGTCCATCCTACTGTATGCACAGAATTCATATGGAGCAAGACTACAAGCCTGTAGCACAGCCTCAACGACGATTGAATCCAACCATGAAAGAGGTAGTCAAGAAAGAAGTAATGAAGTTACTTGATGCAGGTATGATCTATTCAATCTCCGACAGTGCCTGGGTCAGCCCGGTCCAGGTAGTTCCAAAAAAGGGAGGTATGACTGTTATTTGTAATGATAAAAATGAATTAATTCCTACTAGAACAGTCACAGGTTGGAGAATGTGTATAGATTATAGAAAATTAAATCAGGCCACTAGGAAAGATCATTTTCCTTTACCTTTCATGGATCAAATGCTAGAAAGGTTAGCAGGGCAAGCTTTCTATTGTTTTCTGGATGGATATTCTGGTTATAATCAAATTGCAGTGGATCCAGAAGACCAAGAAAAAACTGCTTTTACTTGTCCTTTTGGTGTGTTTGCTTACAGGAAAATGCCGTTTGGATTGTGTAACGCACCAGCAACCTTTCAACGATGCATGCTTGCAATTTTCTCGGACTTGGTGGAAAAATGCAAAGAAGTCTTTATGGACGACTTCTCTGTATTTGAGGCTTCATTTGATCAATGCCTGGAAAACTTAAACACCGTACTGAAGCGGTGTGTTGATACTAATCTGGTTTTGAATTGGGAAAAGTGTCATTTTATGGTAACTGAAGGTGTGGTGCTGGGCCACAAAATCTCTGCTAAAGGTATTGAAGTTGATAAAGCTAAAGTGGAGATCATTGAAAAGCTGCCACCACCCAAAAATGTAAAGGGTATCAGGAGTTTTTTAGGCCATGCTGGGTTCTACAGACGATTCATCAAAGATTTCTCCAGAATTGCCAAACCACTCAGCAATCTGCTCAACAAGGATACACCTTTTAATTTTGATGTTGAATGTTTGCATGCATTTGACTTGTTAAAACAGAAATTGGTTTCAGCTCCTGTGATAATTGCTCCTGATTGGAATTTAGGCTTTGAGTTAATGTGTGATGCAAGTGACTATGCCATAGGAGCAGTTTTAGGACAGAGGAAATCCAAAGTTTTTCATGCTATACACTATGCTAGCAAAGTCCTTAATGAAGCTCAAATTAATTATGCAACAACTGAAAAGGAATTGCTAGCTATAGTTTATGCATTGGAAAAATTTAGAGCATATTTGATTGGTTCATCTGTCACTGTATATACTGATCATGCTGCAATTAAATATTTGTTAACCAAATCTGATTCAAAACCAAGACTAATTAGATGGATCTTATTGTTGCAGGAATTTGATTTGGTGATCAAGGACAAAAAGGGAAGTGAAAACTTTGTAGCTGATCATTTGTCTAGATTGGTGAATACTGAGGTGACCAACACTCAATCAGAGGTGCAGGAGGAGTTTCCTGATGAAAAATTGATGATGGTGCAAGAAAGGCCATGGTTTGCTGACATGGCCAATTTCAAAGCTGCAGGGGTCATACCTGAAGATTTTAATTGGCACCAGAAGAGGAAATTCCTGAAAGATGCACACCAATATGTGTGGGATGATCCTCATTTGTTCAAAATTGGAGCTGATCAATTGTTGAGAAGGTGTGTATCCAATGATGAGGCAAAAAGCATTCTGTGGCATTGTCATAGTTCCCCATATGGAGGGCATTTTAATGGAGAGAGGACAGCTGCAAAAGTCCTCCAGTCTGGATTTTATTGGCCCACCTTATTCAAAGACGCACACAAATATGTGCAACACTGCAATAGCTGTCAGAGAATAGGGGGAATTTCAAAAAGACATGAAATGCCACTGAATATCATTTTAGAGGTTGAGGCTTTTGATTGTTGGGGAATTGACTTTGTGGGACCACTGCCATCTTCTTTCACAAATGAATACATTTTGGTGGCAGTTGATTATGTGACAAAGTGGGTTGAAGCAGTAGCAGCTCCTAAGGCCGATGCCAAAACTGTAATCAAATTTCTCAAGCGGAACATCTTTTGCAGGTTTGGTACTCCAAGAGTGTTGATTAGTGATGGTGGTTCACACTTTTGCAATGCTCAACTACAGAAATGTTTGGAACATTATGGAGTGCGGCATAAAATTGCATCACCTTATCATCCACAGACCAATGGACAAGCGGAGGTGTCAAACAGGGAAATCAAGCGTATTCTAGAGAATACTGTAGCATCTTCAAGAAAAGATTGGTCAATGAAGTTGGATGATGCACTCTGGGCATACAGAACTGCTTATAAATCTCCCACAGGTTTATCCCCATTCCAGCTGGTATATGGTAAGTCATGTCACTTACCGGTTGAATTGGAACACAAGGCATTCTGGGCCTTGAAATTCTTGAATTTTGATTCAAAGGCAGCAGGAGAAAAGAGAAAACTACAGCTGCAAGAATTGGAAGAAATGAGACTCAGCGCTTATGAGTCCTCTAAGCTCTACAAGGAAAAGATGAAAGCTCATCATGACAAGAAAATTCTCAAAAGAGAATTTTATCCTGGTCAATCAGTGTTATTGTTCAATTCCAGGTTGAGGCTATTCCCTGGAAAGCTAAAATCAAAATGGTCAGGACCATTTCTTGTCAAGAATGTGAGACCTTATGGAGCCATTGAACTAGAGGATCCTGAATCTAAAAGGAGCTGGGTTGTAAACGGGCAAAGGTTGAAGCCTTATCTTGGTGGTGAGATTGATAGGCTCGCCACAATCATTCAACTTGATGAACCTTAAATGAAACAGGCGTCAGGCTCGTGACGTTAAACAAGCGCTTCCTGGGAGGTAACCCAGTGTTTTAATTATGTTTTTGCACTTTAATTTCATCTTGTGTGATTAAATGTGTTTGTGTATGTAAGTATGTGTTTGTGTTTAAAGTTCTATGTTTATGTGTAAAAAGGTGAATTTTAGCATCCAATCATCTCAATAAGGCAAACCATGCAATTTTGGTTGTTTTCAAACAAAACTGGTATTTTAAGCATGGGAATGAGTTTTGGTGCCAGAATTGAGATTACCAAATGCTAAAAATTGCCTTGTTTTGGCCAAATTGTGAAATTTGAGTTTAAAAGCTTGATTTTGAGTTTGTTGATGTGAAACCTTTTGGAATGATAGAGAATTGACTGAAGTATGGTTTGATGTGTGTTTTCGAGTTATTTGGATTGAAAGGATCATGAATCAAGTGAGGAGAAGTTGAGCAAAAATTTGAGAAGTGGCAAAATCAGAGTCTTCCAAAACTGCACAAAATCTCGCCCAAGCTAAACATGTCTCGCCTGGGCGAGATATGCAGAACCTGAGCCAACCAATTTTTCTGATATACTCGCTTAAGCGAGTAGTGGCTCGCCTGGGCGAGAATGCCCTGCACCAGGGGTGATTTGGGCGACACAGCCTCGCCTGCGCGAGACTTTTTAATTTTTCCTCTCACGCTCATCTCGCTTAAGCGAGAATGGCTCGCTTAAGCGAGAATTCGCGTTTAAGTGGGGGACAGTGGCAGATTTGTTCACTTTCTCTCTTCTCTCCAAACCCTCGCTCACCTTCTCTTCTCTTCAATTTTGAGCGCGCCTTCACTCATTCAATTCTCTGCATTTTAACTCACAAATTTTGTCTCCTTTTGCTAATATCACTTCAAGGTAAGTTCTTCTTCCTCATTTTCTTCATTTCCATCAAGCATAGTCATGTTTTTGTGCTCTTGTAAACCCTAGGTAGTATCCATGCTATAATTTGATGCGTTTTGTGTTTATACTGTGGGGTTTAGTTTGAATTGATGCTGAAATTGAAAAATGTGGGTTGCTTATGGTTGACTTGTTTCAAAAATTTTCACCATTTGAAAATGCACTCCATGTGTTTGATAAAATGCCATGTTGAAATTGTTCTTGTTTGTGATTGGTTAGTGAATTAAGCTGAATTGGTCATGTTTTTGGTGGGTTAATTCTCATACTTGTAGGTCAATGGCTAGAACGAAGACAATAGCTAAACATCCCGTTATTGAAACCAATAAAGGGAAAAGGAGAAGACGTGCAAGCAGCTCTTCTCCTGAAAGGCCAATTACCAACCGTTTTAGAGACCCCGAAAGAGAAGAACGTTATGAAAAGATAAAGAACTGGGTCTTTATCAAAGAAAGAAAGGTGGTTCTACTTCCAGATGAATATGATCCTTTCTTGAATGGTCTTATCAGGAGGAACTGGATGAAGTTGGCTGACCCGCTTCCCAAATTTGACCCAGAAATTGTCAAGGAGTTCTATGCAAATGCTTATTCTGAGGACAATCCTGGTGAAAAGAGATCTAAAGTTAGGGGAAGGTGGGTAAATTATGACCGAGCTGCCATCAGTGAGTTCCTTGGTAATCCACTACCTCTACAACCAGGGCAACGCTGTGACTTCACAACAAGAAGGAGGAGTCATGAACCTTATGACGAAAATGAAGTGGCCCTCCTTATATGCGCTGCAAATCGATCTTATCAAGTCGGACCCACTGGCAATCCTCTCAGAATTCTAAGAGGAGATATGAAAACCTTAGCCCAAGTCTGGACCACATTCTTACTTGCAAACATAGTGCCCATTGGCCACGTGTCAGACTTGAACGTCCCTAGATGTCATCTCCTTTATTGCATAATGAGGGAGGATCTGACTGTTGACGTCGCCATAATTATCTCTGAAGAAATCCACAAATTTGTGAGATACGAAGTCAACAGTCTTCAAATTAAGCAAAAGGAAAATGGAACTTTCATTTCTCAATCTAAGTACTGTAAAGAAATACTTAAGAAATTTGGAATGGATACTGCTAAGGAAGCAAGTACTCCTATGGGAACCTCCTGCTACTTAGACAAAGATGAATCAGGAATAGAGGTAAATCAAACTATGTTTAGAGGCATGATAGGTTCTTTGTTGTATCTTACTGCAAGTAGGCCTGATATTATGCAATTTGTATGTGTGTGTGCTCATTTTCAAGCCAATCCAAAAGAATCACATCTTACTGCAGTAAAAAGAATTTTAAAATACTTAAAAGGAACTGCATGTTTTGGACTTTGGTATCCTTCAGGAGCATCTCCTAATTTGATAGGCTATTCAGATGCTGATTATGGTGGCTGTAAAATAGATGGAAAAAGTACCAGTGGTACCTGTCACCTCCTAGGTAGTTCATTAGTCTCTTGGCACTCGAAGAAACAAGCTTGTGTGGCTTTGTCAACTACAGAGGCTGAATACATAGCAGTTGGAAACTGTTGTGCTCAAATTCTTTGGATGAAACAACAAATAGAAGACTATAATATCTTTCTAAATCACATACCTCTGAAATGTGATAATACCAGTGCTATTAATTTAACCAAAAATCCCATAATGCACTCTAGGACAAAGCACATTGAAATAAGGCATCATTTCCTAAGAGATCACATTAATAAAGGAAATTGTGAGATAGAATACGTAGATACAAAGCATCAACTAGTTGATATCTTTACCAAACCTTTAGCTAAAGATAGATTTTATGAACTAAGAAGAGACTTAGGCATATTAGAGATCTCTTAAAATTGCCAAAAACTCAAAATCCTTAAAAATCCGAAAAATAGCGTCAATAATCGATTATAAGAGTCAATAATCGATTATCAGACACTCTTAAAAATTTCCAAAGCATTCTAGAATAATCGATTATTTGGGGACATAATCGATTATCCTTAAACTTCTCAGCCTTAAAATTCAAAAATGTTCTATAATAATCGATTATTTGGGGCAATAATCGATTATCCTTAATTTTGAGCCAAAAATCAAAAACTCACTGGAATAATCGATTATCACTTAGAATAATCGATTATCAGCTCGTCAGGACTCATATTTTGCCCAGAACATGAACCAATAATCGATTATCATCTTAGGATAATTAATTATTACACGTCGTTGGACCAAATAATTTTAAAAATTAGTCGTTGTAACGGCTAGATTTGCATCAAATCGCGTGTATATGGCCGTTGGAGACTCTTCTCTATAAATATGAGCCTTTTTTGTCACCAGAACACTTTTTTCTCTCCATCAACACTCAAAGTTTTCTCATTTTCTCATTTTCTCAAAAACTCACAAAAGCTTCCCTCTCCTTTACTTCAACCATGGCTGAATCCTCTCGTAGAAAGATTCCCACACGCAGAAGGACTGCATCTCGTGCCTCTCAACCCTCAACTGCACCTCGAACAGCTTCCATTGAAGGATGGATTTCGGATGAAGAAAGGCGGTCTGAATTCATCACACTATGGAAAGATAAACCCCTCATCACTCCAAAATTCATCCAGTCTCAATGGTTTGTAAATTGCCATTTCACAATTCAAAATTTTCTGGCTGAACAAGGTGTGAAATTCTTCACAGAGATGCAAGGCATCTACTACCCTGATTTGGTACGAGCCTTCTACTTCAATTACAAATTCAGAGATGGAGTTGGGTTCACAAAGGTGAAAGGTGTCGACATTATTCTAGATGATGATATTTGGGAAAATGTTGCACAATTTCCCATTCATGATGGCACATCCCCAATCCTCACGGCTGGCATTGAAGGGTTCAACATAATTTTTGCATATAGATCCTTTATGCGATGCCCAAATCAAGAAATTGGTCGTCAATTGCTAGCCGGACCTCTCAAAATCGATGAGCGTCTACTTCACTATCTCATTGTTTGGATTCTATGTCCACGTGGTACAAACCATGCACAGTGCAGTGAAGCAGATCTCATGATCATTTATGCCATGCTCAACCACATTCCTATCTATTGGCCAAGCATCATTCTTGACACCATGCTCAAAGCCAAGAGATTGCCTCAATATCCTCTCCCGTATTCCTTACTCATCTCTCGTATTTGTGAGTATAAAAGGGTGAATGTCTTTGATGAAAAATCTTATAAGACCACTATGGCAAACAAAATTGTGGAAAAATCCTTGAAGCAGATGAAATTTATTCCTTTTGGGAATACCTACATTCACAAGGATGATATGCCTTCCTCGGACAATGAAGAAGAAGAGAATCCTCCCACTGCTCCTATTCCTCCTGTTGACACACATATTGGATCATCCAGTGGTGTTGGTGGCTCATCCTCTTCTTTAGAGGATCACATTTTAAATCTCAACCAAAGAGTTGAAGAATTCTTTCTTCTCTCCACTCACAGACATGAAGAAGTCACCGGCTTAATTAGAGGATTAGATTCTAGGATCTCTAACTTAGAACATAAATTTGATAAATATGAGGAAGATGATGACATGAGTCAAGACTTTTAAAAGTCTACATCATCGTCTATTTTTTGTGCAATTGTAATGTGTTTTCTAGTTTTAGTATCTCTTTTCAATAAAAGTATATTTGTCTTGTTATTCTTTATCATTGCCTAATTGAGGGGGAGCTTCTTTATTGAAACCTTTTTTTTTTTCATATGATCAAAATAGGGGGAGAAAAAGTTTAAAAGTTTAAACTAAACAGTGCTACTAACAAATTTACTTGTAAGATATTTTGATTGCAGATACTTTAAACATATTGTTTTGATCATCATCAAAAAGGGGGAGATTGTTGGCAAAAACAATACAAGTAATACAAGTCTAAATGCTGAAACAAGATTTTGATGATGATAAAAGAAGCTTGAAAGCCATCTGGAAGTCAATATGAAGACCATGCATTGTTATGTTTAAAGCTATTTTGTAAAATGTAATTAGATTAGTTAGAATCAGTATTGTACAAGAAAATTTTGGTATTTCTCGAAAAATCAAAGTGATAATCGATTATCACTTAGAATAATCGATTATCCTGAGCTGAACCAATTTTTTCAAGAAAGCACTGGAATAATCGATTATCACCTCTGATAATCGATTATCTGCTCAAAAATTTGTTTTTCATAAACCACACTGGTGATAATCGATTATCCTGGTCAGTTGGGCGCGACTGTTCAGCTTTTTGACCTAATTTCTGGAACCCCTATTTAAGGAACCTCAGAGTTACTTCTCACTCACCTTTTTGAGAAGCTAGAGTGCTAGTGCTGTGATTGCAAGAGAGTTCTCTGAGTGTTCTCAATAGAAGCTTTGAAAAACCGAGTGTGGGTAGAGCGATAACTTTTCCTAAGAGGTGTTCTAGGAGATTGAGTGCTGCTGTTGTTGCTAGGAAAGCTAAGGTCAAGGTTCTCTGTGTGATTCAGAGAAAGGTGTTCATCTCTTGTGTGATTCAAGAGAGGTGTTTTCTTTCCTTACACTCTTAATATCTGATTGTAAATCTGTTACTTGTTAGTGATTTAGTTAATCTCGTTGTTGAGAGATTAACAACTGGACGTAGGGTCTTTTGATCCGAACCAGTATAAATACTTGTGTTCAATCTTCTTCTCTATCTCTTTATTTCATCTATTATTGTGTTTAAAGAAGTTATTTATTGATCCAATTGATAAATTTTGGAAAAATTTAAAATATTAAATTTATTTCTTAAAAACCAATTCACCCCCCTCTTGGTTTTGTCTGCACGCTCAAACATTCCGCTGCGCGATACCAACAGTTCGAAGTTATTTAACTCGCGGGTTAAGTTAGTTGGGTTCAACTTGATTCATATTTAAGAGAACTAAATTCTTTCCAATTCAACCCGAATCAAATATGCGATGAGCTTAGTTGACTCGTGGATTAATTAAAAGTCATTTTGACATCTTTAAGCATGATTACAACATTATGAGCATTGTGGTAATATATCTTTATTATGTTGTTGTTCTTTTGTCATTATGTGTATAATCTGTAGGCTTTTTACTAATTTTGCTCCATTGATGTTTTAATGACCTCTTTTTTGTCATTGAATTGCACAATCATAAGGTGCACAATATTCTATCCATGTTTTCGCATGAAGATATTACCTTTCCACAACTAAAAATATTTTAAACAAACATTTAAATTATTTTTTTTATTGTCTAATTATGTTTATGTTATTATTATGGTAATATGGATAATGACAATTGAGCTATCAACATTATTTTTATTTTAGTTATTTGTACTTTTGGAATATAATTAGTCTATTTGGACAACATTTGTGTAGATTAAGAGTGATAGTGACCTAATCATTATGCTTTACAAAGAAATATGTCATGAAAGGTTTATAATGAGGACATAATTAAGAATTTTTTTAACTTGAAGACATCTTATAGGCTCTTAGATATGTTTAAAGAAGCTCGAAAAACTGTAAGTATGATAAGATTGGAAATGATGTTTGGAAAGTCTAATGGAAAAATGGAGCATGCCTATTTATCGAGAAAAATGCAATGTAGCTAAGAAAAAATGTGCATCTAGAAAAGGTTGGGGGTTGCATACCTAGGGATCCATCAACATGTATGAACATGTTATTTGTTTGGTGTGACTTCTTTCAAATATTTTTATATTCATTTATGACACAACTGTAATTGTTTACTTTATATATTTTTTTGTAGACAAGGGAGCTTGGTTGCTCGATCCATATTGATGAAGTCTTTCATCAGACACATATGTGAAAGAGTATTGTGAATTTCATCAATGATAGCTCAAAGCAAACACATGTTAGTTTCTTTCAAGTTGATTATAATTTTACACATAACTTATTTACTATTTTATAGCAAAAAGGTTTTAGTTCAACAAAAAGATTTTAAAAGTAGATTTCTCAAGCATTATCAAAACTTTTTTTGGTGTCTCACAATTCATTTGTCGGACCTTGTTGAGGATGAGAGACTAAAGAACCTATTGGTTAGAGGCTACTGGTGGAATATATAAGGGATGAGTGTAAGGGGTTGGATATGTCGATTCTCATGATGATTGTATTGAAAGTTACTTAAAATAGACATAAGCATGTTCTAGTTAGTAAGTTGATTCATAGGAGATTAATTAACTTTGACAACGACTAACAACTAGTGAGGAGCGGTTGTCCACCGGTGTGGAGCATATTCGTCATATGAACTTCAAATTTTAATCTATTCATACTTTTATTGGTGCGGTCCTTTGATATTTATCGATTTTTGAAATGACAGTTGTACAAAATATTTTTGACAATTGACAAATATGAACAAAAAAAATGTATTAGTATACGAGATACATATGACATTTATATATAATTTAAATATTACCATTTAAACTATATGAGAATGATTGTTTCCTACATTATTCAAAAGATCTTATTTTATTTTTAATTGTTTTTTAGTGCCAACTGTGTTATTTAGGTTTTTAATCTATTTTTAGTTGTTATTTCATATCGAATTATTGGTTGCTTCAAAGGTAAACTATGATTTAGAATAAAGAAATTATATTTATTATGGGCCGAATTATGACTGTATAGTTACATTTATGACGCCTAATTTTCATGAATATTTACTTTTAATTCTATTTTAATGTGATTAATCATCAAAAACAAGTGATCTTTTGAAACTTGGCCAAATAGAAAATTATATTTTCACTTGAATTATGATTGGACATGGTAAAAACTAATGGTCTAGCACTTATATTCATGTCAAAAAGCAATCTAATCATGTTGCATTTGGTTCTAATTTAACTTATCAAACGTAATAAAGGAAAAAGGTTATTTTTCACTATATACTTTAGTTTGCTGATATAACCATTCTCGTCCACTTTTTTACAATGATTACGCTTAAAATTTGTAGATCTAATCTTCCTGAACGCTTAGAATAACTCCAACAAAAATCATTAAAATAAATGTAAGGCTCAGTTTTTCTGCCCTAATGTTTGTAGGGTTGGCCTTAATCTGTTGGGCCTAAAGGCTGGCCCATAGGGTGCTAAGGCCCCTAAAGCTGTTAGGGTCTTTCAACCCTCACACATACAAATAGTTCCTCAAACGCTACCTTTCTTCTTTTCAGAGCTCTGTTAGGGTTTACTCTTCGCTGCTGTCAAGTCCGCTCAAACTAGTTCTACCTCACTCGATATATTCAGCCCCTCCCTAAACTGTCCCTAGAGCTGTTGTGCTCGTTGTTGTGTCGTCAAGGTCCTTTGCTAACCCTTTTCCAGGTAAGGGAAGTTAGGATTTGCGTTTTTAAGCTATATTTGATGAGTTCTGTGGCCATCTCGTGATCTTGTATGCATGATTGAAGTTATGATGCTATGATTATGGACTATGTGTTTGGTGCGATTAAATGATTGATCTGTGTGTGCGTGAACAGTGGAGGGTTCTGTTTGTCTCGCCCAAGCAACTTGTCTCGCCTAAGCGACATTAGCAGTACTCACCCTTTTCTGCCTGCGCGAGCTGTCGCTCAGGTGATGAACTCTAGCTTTGAGCGAGAGTACGTCTCGCTCAAGCGAGAAGCTCAAGCGAGGAGGTCTCACTTAAGCGAGAGTGCGCGACAACGCCACTGTTCCTCTTTTCGAGCCCTCGCCTAGGCGAAGGGAGCTCGCCTGAGCGAGACTCTTCTACCTGAGCGAGGGGATGGGCGGGAATGCACCAGATTTTGTTTTCTCTGCTGTTCTTGTATAATTATTATATTTTTGGGTAAATTGGTCTGTTTAAAACATGAGATGCATAATGTGTATGTATGGGATTGGTTCATGGATTTAATAGGATGAGTTGGTTATGGAGTTGATATGAAATATGGAGGGATTCATGGATAAGAAATGATGACCCTTGACATGGTATTGGCATGAGGTACAATTCTATATTCGTGGATTTGGGAAGGATGAGTTGTTATTGATTCAACATGGAATATGAATGAGGGATGGTTACAAAGGTTGATATGAAATTGATATGTGTGATGAATATTACGTGATTGATTAAATATGATTAGTATGTGGTCAGTATGTAATTCCTTGAAATCTCTAGGTGAGATTTCAGGGTCGTGCTTCAGTGGTCGGGACGTAATTCCATGGTCATGTTAGTGGGAGTCCATGTGGTGCCCCATCTATATAGTCTGGTAAGGATTCAAGGTAAGGTTGCATCCTGACACTCTAAGGAGTCAGTTAGTCTCACTTAGAGTGGACTGACTCTTGTGGTGAGAGTAGTAGGAGGCCTAAAACTCATTAAGGGTAACCTTGTGTGTGGGGGATTGAAACATTGGTAACACTTGTAACACTTAGCTCGGGGGTGAGCAGCTCGGGGGTGAGTAGGGTAATCCACCACAAGTGCAAGCATCCGCTGAATCCGACTAGATTATATGTATCCGGATGAGTCGAGTCAGAGTCTAGTGTATTGTTTGAGAAGTCATAACATGTTTGGATGACATATACTGATGGAATGTGTAATGGCATGTGACTACTTGATGAAATGTTTCTACTCTAGCTTACCATGTTTGCTTGTTTGATTGTGTTGTGTGTGGTTCTTCTCCTTTTGCGATGATCATCAATTTATTGATGTGAGCAGATGCGAGAGGTTCTCGCGGTCAACAGGGGAATGGTGACTCCGATGCTTAGCCCGCCTGGGCTGGATCCCGCTTAATGGATTTTCTTTTAGGGCCACAACCCATGCATTAGCTGTCCTTTAAATTCCCAATTTTATTACTGTTGAATATTTGTATCTAGTTCAGTTTGACATCGTTACGCGTTTTGAATTATTGTATGGAATTACTTTTAAATTTCGTGACTGCACTACGATATTATTCTAGTGTGACACTTCCTTTAATTCCGTCATTAATTAAATGGGGTGTTACGACAAATATCTATCTTAAAAATTGAGTTAACTCAATATTGAAATTAAATGTAAATAGTTCATTCAATAACTATTAATATATATATATATATATATATAGTGTTTAGCAATAAAATAAAATAAAAATCACTTTTAGTACAAAAATCTTAATTTCATTTGAATTTATTTTAATAACTAAAATAATTAAATAAATATTTAATGTTTAATAATTGTCTATGTTTATTAAAGAATACATTAATATTAATATATAATCATCTATGAGAAAATCATTAAATATTTTAAATTTATAAAAAAAAGACTATTTTAAAGATAATTGTATATTAATGTTGGTAAACACACATGATAATTACTAAAAATTAGACATGGATTTAATATTTTAACTATTGAAAAAATTAAAATTTGTGTATTATGACTTGTTTTTTATTAAATTAAAAACAAAATATATCAATATTTTTTATATTAAACCTATTATTTACTTTTAAAATTAGATAAACTTATAAAAAAAAAATTCTGTCTCAAGTGTATTTTACTTGAAGTAATATTTTAACATGTAAACTTAAACAAATAACAATTGATTTGAGTGAAGCTCTCAAATTGAAGTTTTATAAATAAAAATAATAAAAGATATATCATTAAAGTGATTAAATTTTTCGATAGAGATTTGTTAAGTTGTAACCTTAAAATCAATTGATATTTTATACAAATCATGATACTAAATAAGAAGAAAATAAACTCAATTTCCTATGCAAACAATAGTGTTTATCCAAAAACTATTTCATAAGAAAGCAAGTACTATTATTCACTGTGCATGCACTGTTTTAGTCAAAATACCTAAATTTATTATCTGAAAACAGTTTGCATTCACCATTAAAAGATAAGACTCCATGTGTAGTGATATAGTTGTAATCAATTAACAAAAACGAGAATCAGTCAAATGCTGAGTCCAAACTCTTCCACAGAAAAAAGGTTAATCTAAATGTAAATTTAAGTTTAACATTAAATAAAAGTAAAAATAAAATAAATAATACATGAAAAAAGTTTCAAATTTTTTAAAAAATAATATAATTTTTTAATGCATCTTTTGAGAATGATTACATGTACCTACGTAGGAAAGATTAGGGGTTAAATATGTTTTTGCCTCTCAAATTTTAGTGAAATTTGAAATTAGTCTTTCATTGAAACTTTTGATCAATTTAATCTTTCATTTGCAGAAATACGCGGATTTAGTCCTTTTTATCAAATTTTGTTAAGTTTATTTGAAGTTTCTAACGCGTTTTATGATAATATTTGAGTTAGCATTTAAACAAAAATGGATCAAACAATATAAACAATTCAAATACTATCATGAAATGCGTTTGAAATGTTAAATAAACTTAACAAAATCTGGTTAAAAAGACTAAATTCATACATTTCTAATGATGAATGACTAAATTGGTTAAAATTTTTGAAGATGAACCAATTCCAAATTTCACTAAAATTTGAGGGACCAAAAACATATTTAATCCAAAAAATTAATAATATCTTTAATTAAAAAAATTTGAGACGTTGAATTTATAAGTTTTTTTTTTATTTATTTACTTGATTAACTTTCTTATTTTTATATTAATTTCTAACCATTTTTTATGTAAGTTTGACTGAATTGTTCGAAAAATCCATTCCAATCTTCCAAAATGCATAATTTCTTAGTAAAGAGTGTTTTATTTTTTAGTGTTCAGGTTGATGCCGAGAGGTACTTGTCGACCACGCATGTGTTACTCATTGCATTTGCCGACAATCAAATCAAATAACAAATATATGGAATTTTATGTTATTTTCTTGTTTACATTGTCGGTTTAAAATATGATCTCAAAAAAAAAAAAAGTGTTGTGCTACTTTTTCTGAAATTATTTTAAAGTTATTCATTCATGATGTGTGCACATGTAATGGTAAAGTAACACAGAACAAGAGTGTATGGGTCACCTAAGAAATTTATTATCCTGTCCCTAAAACAGGTGATAAATTTTTTAGTTAGATTAATAGAATATTTTGATGAGTATAAATAAAATTAAAAAAATATAATAATATTCTGAATTTGAGTTATGTAAATAAAGTTAATTTTAATTTTAAATATAATTATTTAATAAATAAAGTATAGTTTATGTTTTGCTAAATAACCTTACTTTTATTTTATTTAAATTTAACTATTATTATTATTATTATTTAAATTAATTGACTCCTGAGTTTATGAACCAAACCAACTTAAGTCCATTTAAGACAATCTAAAGAAATCAGACAAAAACTTTGGTGGTTGAAATTAACCCATAATTTTTTAGTTAATTTAATCCTTTTTATGAAGCTTTTGAGTCGATGAATAGAATAACCCATTCTGAAAACTTTATGAAAAAGCAAAACTTTTGAAGACCAAAAGTGGTTATTAATTTAAAGGCTATGCTCAATATAATTATTTATTAATACAACTTTCAAATCCCAGTGAAAATTTAGAAGATATAATTCGTCTCCATCCTTTAAAATTACCCCATATATATATATATATATATATATATATATATATATATATATATATATATGTCAGGTTTTACAGAGGGAATTTCACTGGGGAGAACAACACCAATGAGATCTGAGCCTAACCACATAAGACACTGACATCACTCTTAACCCAAAACCTTAAAGCAATGGGTTTATGGGTCTTGATTCTTATATAGTGGCCTACTTTCTCAATTTTGGTCAATGTAGGACTTAGACTCACACTTGGATTCCTAACAATCTCCCCCTCAAAGGTGAGTCCCTTCAACCACATTGGTACACTCCCCCTCCAGCGAAAGCTGCCCAACCACGAGTACTAATTTTCTGCCCTTTTCTGTACCGCCGTTATTCTTGACGGGACACGCTTTACCTAGAACCCTTACCTGGGACATTTGCCGGGAAGACTTTCTAAAAGAATAAAGATAAAAACAATTTATAATAAGTAGATATAAATCTTATTTTAAAAAAATAAGCACAATTTCTTTTAGAATAATTCATACAAACAATAAATTAAATAATTAACTTATTTTTTTAACGAAAGTAATATCAAGAAATGTATATCTTAGTTTCAACCAATGACTATATGCTTTAATATATGACTAATATTCAAAATTTTATCTTATTTTATGGCGTTTTGCGAAGAGAATTATTTGAAAGTAATATTTAAAATTTTGTCCTCTAATGACATGATAAAATGTAGATGTTACATGTCTCCTTTGATCCAATATTTTTGTTCCATAATGTGGATATTTCATATTTCTAAGTGGTGCGAAGCCTCTAAGAAGTTAGATCATGTAATATAATTTGACAGTGATTTTGTAAAGACAACTATTTCATCGTTTTATTTTGTTTTCAACGATAAGACATGTTAATGTAGTACATGTAGTGTTCCCTCAGTTTCACCCATCCATCAAAATAAAATAATGAACCCTATAAATATTCTAACACACATTGATTTTTATCCTATGATCAAAAATGGGGTCTAAAAAGGTAGTTCTTTCTTTAACTTTTCATTTTATTTTAATTTTGTATATTATTTTTATTTCTTTTTATTTAATAATCACTAGAAACTCGGAATATTGATGATAGGTACAGTATTGTAATAAATTTATACAATTAATTGACATTTTCCTATTTTATTATTTTCTTCTTTTTAAATATTTTTGTTTTTTAGTTACCATGATAACTTTAAAAACAAATTGTGATAAGAAATTATAAAGTGATTATTTGATATCAAAAAGATTTTTTTCTTTTTGAATTGGCAAGAGGATATGTGGCCCTTATTAAGAGACTGTGTTCTGTGAATTGCATTGACCTTTCCTATTGGGCCACTTTCTTTCCTTTGTTTCCTACCAATCACTGTCTTTTTGTTCCCCTCTCTTCCTCATGTTCTTCAACATTATCCTTTTCAGTTAAACATTTTCATATTTTTCTCACCTAAACTTCCTTTTTTGGGCAGGGGTCACATAACAATTTAATTTTTCCTACAAATTTAATCCATCCAATTTATATACAGTGTTTTAAAACCTTTTGAGTATTAAAACACACATTTTTTTCCTTCTTAAAATTATATAAACTAAATATGGTACTATATCTTGAAATACATATTAAATTACTTCGTTTCAATATGTCTATCTCAAAAGGTAGGTCTAGTATTTTTTTTTTCTGAAAAAAGAAAATGATAAATTTATTTCGACCAGGATAGTTCCATTACTCAAGGAACAAGATCCAAACTTAAAATGGTTTGCTAGTGTTATTTATTTTTCTGATTCGCGAAGGTCGTATGTATTTCCAAAATATTATGAAATATCTTTAAAATATTAGATATTTATAGTTAATATCTTATGGTATGACAACATATAAATATATTAGGTTATACTTTAAAGATATTATGAAATATCTTCCAGATTTTTATGATTAATATCTTACAATATAATAACCCATTATTATATTTTATAATATCTTTAAAATATTATAATAATAATTTATTATCTAATATTTTTAGAATATTATGATATAATAATCGATTATATAATATTTTTAAGATATAATACACGATTATCTTTAAGTAATGTATAATATTCTAATATATCTTGTTTGAAATACTAGTTACTTATGGTCTAGGAAACCTATAAATATATGTTATCATAATAAGTATGATAATTTGATAATTACATTACTCTCATATATCTACTTATCATATATTGTTAACTTACGAGTTAGAGAGTTTTGTGTGTAGACCTTCCCCTCATGATCCAAAACTCGATTACACATAATTTATACTAGTTATATTTTATTTTAAATTATTTTTATGAGCAATGATAAGATGGTAATCATGTAATTTTATCAATTAAAATAATTTTTTTAATTTATTATACTCGTCATATCACTCGATAACTTTCATCTTAGATATCTTCATTTCACATCAAAACAACTACACTTTCAATTATATTTCTCCTCAAATTCACTCTTCCAAACCCATTTTGAAAAACAAACAAAAACTAAAGGTGTGTTCGGATTAGAAGATGGATTTGGAAGAGTGGATTTGATTGAATTTGAAAGGAAAAGAAAGTTGTTTGGATTAGGAAAAAATGTTTTGATTTGAGTAGATTTGAGATAAAAGTTTGCAAAAATTTATGTATAATGCAATGAGTATGATATATTAAAAAAAATGTTATAATGAATAATATTATATGTTTACAGATTATCCTCCCTAGAAATTGTATTATAATTTTAAAAATAATTAGCGGAAATTATGTTAATATAAATTTTAAGTTTTTATTTAAAATTGAAAAATGTTATGCATAAAAGCACAGTATAAAATCATTGAGCTTAGTCACTGAATGAAGCTCTCGTCCAGAAAACAAACTGAAAAAAAAAATCAATGAGGGATTTCTAAAATTTTTAGGGACATATACGTAAAAACATCCGTATAAGGTGTCTTTCACTTATGTTCTTCACACTTTTGCATGTGATAGAAGGGATCATATTTCTCCGATTGCAATCCATCATTTTTTTAGAAACAATCACGCTCCACAACTGCAGATCAATCTTCATGAATAATACTTTACAGAAGGAAACATAGAGTAAGGAAAAAATTGGTGAAAAATAAAGAAGTTTGACATGAAAGTTTATTAAAACTAGTGGGTGATGTGATGAGTTTAATAAATTAAAAAAATGTTTTAAATGATAAAATTGAATAATAATTATTATTATATTGTTATTATTATTATTATTTATCACAATTAATAATAATTTATATTTTATCATTTCTATTATGTTATATTATTTTATTATAAAAATATATTGTATATATTTCATTACGTTTACCCTGTTTCTTCGATCGCACAAGTGCAAAGAAAGTTAAAAAAAAAAAATGTCTCGATTTATCTGTTTTTCTGCATTGAAATTTCAACTTTCATTGCGAATTCATGTTTGTTCTATTTTCATCGCTGAAAACAAACACAACTTAGTGTCTATCGAGACCTGAACTATCTGGTGAAACGATCTAATTGACCTCTTTGCAGTGAGAAGAACTATTCACGTATCTTTCTCATTAGTCTTAACATGTTTTATCATATGTTTGTTATACTGATATTATTGTATAAATAGGACCTTTCTATCACCAATTAACACTCGCGTTTGACTTATACTTGAATTAGAGTTTGGTTTCAAATAAAACTGAGTGGTAATATCAAATTATACGGGTACAAATTCATTAACACTTTAATTGAATCAATCTAACTTTTGTTAGTGAATTTCTTTTTACAACTAACTTAAATAGCCTTAAATTTGTAAGGGGTTAAACAATATAAAGCATGAGCTTTACTCTTTAGAGAAAAACAAAAGAAAAAAGATATATACTAACCCTTGAGGAAAAGTACACAATTTTTGTGTGCCGTCAACCAAATATGAACCATTGGATTGAATATAATTGATTCTTGGTTGGAATGGGTCAACCAAATTGGCCGTTAGTACCAGTCGCTTTAGGCAACACGCTATTGAACTGCCAAATGCAAACGCACCAACAAAGAAAAGAAAATTTCCTAACTCACATGCCGTCATTTGGTCGAACATTTGGCGTGCACATCACGAGTAAAAAGTTCCATCACAAACACATACCCACCCTCATAATAATAACAATCTAACTAATAATAATATTATTATCATTATTATTATTATTTAGAAAATTTCTTCAGCAATTCCATCCAAAAGAATCCGAACGGAGCATCAATAAGAAAAATTACACTGCAAACAAACAAGTCCTTCCTCTAAACAAATATGTTAGATGTACATCAAGTACACAAACCCACCAAAAGATTCTCATTCCCTTGTTATATATATATATATATATATATATATATCCACCAAACAAATGTGTTAGTGTGCAAAGACAACCCCACATCCCAAATTCTAACTTCTAACCAGTTAGTCATTAGTACTCAAACTTCAAACACATTCAAAATTTGAAAGTGTCAACAACTCTAATCTTTGGTTAAAGATGCCAAATTACTCACTCAATGAATGTGTGCAAATAGCAACTGCAATAAATTTCAATCGAGAACATTTCACTCTATCATGTCACCAACCTTTTTTCAGTATCTTCCATCTTCCATTCTAGCTTCAAGAACTTCTTTGGACATTCACAGTATCTCCCATCTTTCGACTGAAAATCACAAGACTAATCTTCATAAAGAAAGAACTGATTTTTCTTCAAACTCTCAAAGAAAAAGTTTATCTCTACCAACAGATAGAGTGAATTGTGGATCAAACTCTTGACTAAAGAGCTTATCTTTGTATAGTTCATATACTAGTCAAATAATCATATTTAGTTTTCCGAAACACTCAAAAGCTAAAGACCAATTTAAACAACACATATACTCTTCTATACACTCTCATAAGATCCAATTAACCTTTCTCAGGGAAGAAAAAGAAAAATAAAACCCATTAAGTTTTTACTTTCTCCAAGCATAAACCACCAAAGAAAAACCAAAAGGAACCACCAATTCATTCTCCTCCACGCTGGACCATTCCATGACAGAGGAACTCCCACCAAAAGACCCAACAGAAGAAGAAACCGACAGCGAAGAAGACGACCAACTCTTTCCATTCTTCCACTCCCCACTCGACCACCCGACATCCACCTCCTTCCCACTCCCACCTCCTACCTCGTCGTTCTCAAACTTAAACATGAAAACCGCATGTCCCTCGTTTTTACCATTACCACCATCACTGTTGCCACTCACATCACTGCTGTAATTACTACAACCGTGATCCTTATCCTTTTCGAAAAGCCAATCATGCACGTCCCACGAGATCTGCACGTGGGCACCATCCACCTCCACACGCTCGCTCCCTCTGAACTTCCACTTCAACCGCGTCACTTCCAGAACCTTCTCCTCATCCACACAGAAAACCAACCTCAGACCCTCCTCCTCGCTACTGCAAGCGTCGCAGTCTATTTGGATTTCCCTAACCTTACCTCCGAGTATGCTCTTTGTCTGGTACACCCTGCTGCGGTGTGACGCCACGTGGACGTGGTCCCGTTTCAGAAGGAGAACTTGTTGTGCGTTGGTGTTAGGTCTGTGGGGTCTGGTTTTTGGGGTGAGGTCTCCGACGAGGAGGGTGAGGTTGGTGTGGTCAACGAGGAGGGCGAGGTAGAATCGGGAGAGAGGTTCGGGTCCGGAGCCGAACCTGGCTTTGGTTAGGTTCCAGAGGAAGAGCGTGTTGTGGGAGAGTTTCTTGGAACCGGTTTTGTTCCAGGGCTTGAGGTGGAGGTGGAAGGAGGAGTGGTCGTGGAGGTGGACGTGAAGGGAACGACCCAACATGGAGCGTGACCATGTGAGCGAAATGGAGCCGTTTTGGGTGTGGTAGATGAAGGTGGTGAGGATGGTGGAGAGCGTGGCGTCGTGGAGGGTGGTGGGTTGGGAAGAGCGGAAGCAGGAAGAGAGGGAAGAGAAGAACATTTGATGAGAAACTGTGGTTTGGTTTGAGTTTGTGTTTTGTTTTTAAGGTTTTTTTTTTTTTTTTTTTTTTTTGGGTTTGTTTGTTTGTTTATTCGTTTGGTGTTAGGTTTTTGGTGATTTGAAAGTGTGTGGTTGCAGTATGAAAGGGAGTTAATGGGGGTTGGGTTGTTTGGGGGAGAAGAATCTTAAACAAAATTATGTCACTATATATAGAACCTTTTTTCTTTTCTTTTTAAATGTTTGTCTTTTTTTAAAATGAATTGGTTTTTGAATTAATTGTTTTTATCAAAAATATATTACAATTTTAATAGTCACTGACCGTTAAATGTTATAAATCAATATTTTTTTCTCGTATTTATAGATTTTAAGTACAATGAATATTAAATCTTAAAGAATATTTAATTTTAACTAAAATATTATTGCATTGCAATTTTTAATTTCTAAAGTATCAATTAATTTGGAAAACAAAAAAGTCAAAACATACAGATGTGAGTGAACGGGGTTTTCTTTAGTCCATTGGACTAAAAATTCATTTAACTGGAGTCTAATTTCATGTGATTTTTAATTGTTTGGTCTAATAAATTAATGACAATATTGTTTTAAATAATATTATGAATGGTTACAAAAATTAATGTTATTAATTAAAGTAAAGATTTTTTTAATCCATATGAATTAGTCAAAGAACTTATATTGGAACATAAATAATACTATTTTGATATACACTTTTTTCTACATTATTCTTTATTAGTTAAAAGTTTAATGAAAATTATAGCTTTACTACTGAATTTCATTAAGAAAGAGTGATACAATACAACTGTGTTTTGGTTCCATGGTAAAGAAACACAAATTTTGTAAACAATGGGAAGTGGATGGAAAGGATAAGAAATTGATTTAGTGTGAACATGGAATTTTCTAAATTGTTTAACTATATATTACTAAAATATTTATATTTTACACATGTTGAATGTTATTATCTCAATCCATTATAATTAATGTTAAATGAATAATATATACTTGCATTTACATTTAAATGAATAAAAAATAAATTTTGTAAAATCTATGAGAGACCATATATACTTAAAAGAAGATTTGAATGAATATATAATTTTGAATCAGCTTGCGGACATGGAATTTCAGCATGTCCAGAATAAATAAATAAATAAACTGAGTAAGAGATTATAAATAAACTAAAGTTAAGAGGAACTTTAAAAATAAAATTATTTTGGGAGAAAGGAATCTAACCATATAATAAAAGAGTTGCAATAGATTTTAACATGAAAGACATAGAAGTTGATAAATAAAAAAAGGATTAAAAGAATTTCTTATAACATATCAACAAAATCTAAGATATAAGAGGAATAAAGAGACAAATAGAAAAACATTTGGAATACTAATAAGAAAAGGAAAAACTATAACCAAAAGTGAAGAAAAACGCGTTGTAAACATTTTATTCGTTTGTCGTGTATCACATAAGTTGATATGTTAATGAATATATACGTACATATCATGCATTATAGTTAAATTAGTAATTGATGTAGCATACTCTATTGTTTACTAAAATATCATAATATTTTTTTATGACAGTAACTATGAATAACATATAATTTAGGTCAACTAGTAATAAACAAATATATATATATATATAAACATAACATAGTACGGTATAATTTTTTGTATAACAAAAGTAGTTTGAAGGATAGAATTATTGTAGGGTTATCTTTTTGTGAAATATTACTAAATGTGAGGTTGAGAATCTAGAAAATCACTTTATTGTTCCCTGCATTTTTGTTTTTATTTATTTATTTAGTTTATACGAATATATAAAAGTTGGAATATCTGAAATATGTATGTATTAGGAGCTTGGTATAAAAGAAAAGACACGGTTTAATAAAAGATGAATTAGAAAAAATAGGTGAAAAATTGGTGTGAAAGATGAGAAAATAGTAGGACTTGTGAAGTTTGACTCTGACCCTTGTAAACATTGAAAGAGTTTATTAAGATGGTTGAATGAGGGGAAATGTGAAATTGAAGAGAAAAAAATGGAGCCCCACCATTGTTGTGTATTGCCAAATGAATAAAAAAATTTGACTAAGAAATCAAAATATCAATTTACAGGCACCTTCCTTGTCTAGTCACTGCAATGGATTTTGTGCCCAAAAAGAAAGAAAGAGAGTGACAAATTGATTGAAAACTACTATTGTGATAACCGAACGAATTTAGATATTAATTAAATGGGGTAAAATAGGTATAGGGTATATTTTATCCTGTCTATAAAGAAAGTTTCAAAATGATGTAAAAAGTTAAATTATAAAATCTGAAGAATTGAAAAGAAATTTATTGGTGTGTTTTACATGAAGATGAATTTGAAGAAAAGTACTTATATATATTTTTTTTAAGAGATTTAAAGGTAAAATTATGTGAATTTGGTGATGAAGTTTGTATAATATAATATCTTCCTAATTCTTATGAACAATAAATCTTCATAAATAAACACAATATAAATGTTTGTATTTCATTCACTATTTCCCACAAATCCTCTCTAGCATAGAATATGAATTCTTTAGCTTATCTCAAATAAGTTGTCACTTTTCCACTTTAATGTATTACGCGTGTTCTTTTCAACTGATATGCGAAGAAATAAAAGTGCGGATTTGTAGGGTAGACAGATTATCTCATCCTTCCTACCAAGCGAAGATTTGAGAGTGCTTCTTTACATTTTACCAATATAACCTTGTCTTTCGTTGGAGTTTGAATGTGAGTGCATTGGTGTTATGGAAGGTGAATGAGGTGTTATGGAACATGAAATACTATATAAACAAATACCGATTACGTAATTGATGCTAGTGTGCTGTGTGTGTGTTGTGTTTAAGGATGTCAATGGGACGAGTAGGGTACGAGTAGTAGTTCTCCCGTGCCCTACCCGCTAGATAAATGTTCGTCTCGTACACATACTCATATCCGTCGGATACCCGCATAATTTTTTAATATCCATGGATATCCACTAGTACCCGGGGGTATTTACAAAAAATAAAAATAAATATTTAACAACATATTTTATATGTAAATTTAAATAAAATACAATACATAACATTCATAAATAATAATAAAAATTCAAATAATTTATTTAAATAGTATTGAATGACAGTTTACAAAGAAATGATTTTTTTAAAACTAATTGATAAAAAATAATTCATTCAAAATCAATATGCTAAAATTTTAATCATGTTTTTTTTTCTTAATTTAAATTAGAGTATAGCGGGTATGGGTATCCACGGGTACGGATACCATAATACCCGTACTCGTGCCGTTAACATGCGGGTATTAAAAATACCCGTATTCGTTACCCGCAGGTATCTGTTTACAATATTCATTTTCTACCCGTTGTGGATTTTATCCGCGAATAACAACAGATACGGATTTTTTTGACATATCTAATTGTGTTACTAGTGTACGTGTGTAATAATATCTATATATATATATATATATATATATATATATATATATATATATAATTAATAATATTATTAATTATTAATGACAATTTCAAATAATAATAATTATTATAATAATAATTTAATATAATTTATCTTTTTATTATTTTTTTATTATTTTTTAAATTTTAATATTTTAAACTAATCAAAAAATCATTTTATATATTTTACCATCAAGGATATTCTAGTAATATTCAAATTTTATCTATTAATTCTTTTTTAATATATCACATTACTCAAATTACTCACTAGCTTTCATAAAATTTATTTTTAAATTCACTCACTTTACTCTCTAAATTCACTAAAAAAAACATATATATTTATCTACTTAAATCTACACTATCTATCTTCACACACTCTTTCAAATCCATCGTATCAAAATAACACAACCTAAGTTTTGAATGTGAACATGTTGATTAACCTCAAATTCTTCCCTTGTAAATCACACCGAACAAACACACCTAAAGGAACAATGATTTTGGGGAGAAAAGGGTTTAAGTGTAACTTGAAATACATAAAATTTATTAAAAGAAAATCTTTTGAGATTTTTTAAAATTAAAAATTTGAGATCGAAGGAAAAAAAATGTATTTTTATTTGTTAGTTATAACTTGAAAATTTTAGTACAACGTATAAACAAATACTATGATGTAGATTGTAATATTAATGATAAATAATTAAATTTTGGTCGACAAATAAAAGTAAATACTAATTAAAATCATTGAAAAATACCTTGTGAAGACTTTTGTTTACACAATAAAGTAAATACAATTGTATATTATTTTTTCTTTTAATTTTTATATATAACAACACGTTTTTTGTTGATTTATTTAGCAGATCGAATTCGTATACATAAGATTTATATAAATATTTCAAGTCAGTTGAGACTTTTTTCCCTTAATTAAATTAAGGGTATTGCCTTTTGGAAGATGTATAAAATAATTCATTGAAACAATATCCCTTTAAAGGAATAACAGCTCTTATGAACACATTCTTAACGGGCAAAAATATCTCTTCATTTTTAAATTATAATTTCTTAAACATTTTCCATTATTTGATTATTATTATCTTAAAAAATATATATAAGATTTAACAACAAAAAAGGAGAATCAATCATATTGTCATTGTTTGTTATTATTATTAAAAAAAAATTGCATGCTTTAGAGACAAAAAGGAGAATCAATCATATTTTTATATAATGATCGTACAGAAAAGTAATTCAAAACTATATCAACTGAATGTTAATTGAAAAATAAGAAATAATTAAACATATAGTCTTGGTTAATGTGAAATAGAATTTTATATCAATTAATGATTTCTTTACTAGTTCTATAATGATGGGAATAGTAGACAACTTGTAAGTATGGTCTACTGCTGGACCATCGGTAAGGTGGATCCTCATTTATGAAGACAACCGACAGAACGTATGATCCATCGGTCGGGCGGTCACACCAAAATCTGGATCAATAATCAGGTTTAAAACGCAATTGGGCCATGATTAAGAAACCCTAATCACAAGCCCAAACCAAAAACTATAAATAGAAGCCCACGGTAGGTTGGTAAACACCTTCAACTCGCATTTTATTACAGCATTTACTGCTACCTACCGATCAGTCTTAAACTAACTTAAGCATCAGAACCTTTTAGACAGGTACCCCGATCGCCCGACCAGCCGAACGGGAGGAGAGCCAAGCTACGGAGGGAAATGCAGGACCTGAATGTTAACTGTGGGCGGATCCGAGAAGAGCTTGACTGGACGACCGAACGGCAAGAGAAAGAACTGTATAAGCTCGTTAAGGAGGACGTCAGACAAGAGGAGAAAAAAGGTAATTTAAGTGTTGATTGTAGGTGCTTGGTCCCCACACCCAAAACATTTTGGCGCCTACCGTGGGGCCGAGCAGTGATGGGCCGATAGGCCGATAGGCCGATAGGCCGATAGGCCGATAGGCCGATAGGCCGATAGGCCGATAGGCCGATAGGCCGATAGGCCGAGCAGTCATCTATAGACCTTATACCCTTATGGTGACCACAAGAAACAGGACCAGTAACGTTGACGGAGAAGGATGGGCGACGATCAAGTGGACACCAGGGCGATGATCAGTGCTTTGCAGCAGAGGATGGAAGATGGGCTGATAGGCTGACCGGGGCTCCCTACGGGACCCGAACTAAGCTTCACGCTAGAAGGAGGAGGAATGGCCGATGATCAAGTTGACACCTGAGCGATGATCAGCGCTTTGCAGCAGAGGATGGAAGATAGGCCGATAGGCCGATTGGGGCTCCCTACGAGACTCGAACTAAGCCTGGTGCTAGAAGGAGGAGGAATGGCCGACGATCAAGTTGACACCAGGGCGATGATCAACGCTTTGCAGCAGAGGATGGAAGATAGGCCGATAGGCCGACTGAGGCTCCCTACGGGACCCGAACCAAGCTTGTTCGATCAAAGGGCAAGCTTTCTCGAAAACCCGTTCGAACAACACCGACCTAAGCGGTCAAACGAAACCCCGATAGGATATAAGTGACACACGCTGTCAAAAGGAATGCCCCTACAGGGCTTTATAATAACTTAGCTAAAAATAGCTTTCCAATGTCGATAGGCCGACCGAGGCTCCCTACGGAACCCGAACCAAGCCTGTTCGATCAAAGGGCGAGCTTCCTCGAAAGCCCCGTTCGAACAAGACCGACCCAAGCGGTCAAACGAAACCCTGATAAGGTATAAGTGACACGCGCTGTCAAAAGGAATGCCCCTACAGGGCTTTACAATAACTTAGCTAAAAATAGTTTTCAATGCCGATAGGCCGACCGAGGCTCCCTACGGGACCCGAACCAAGCCTGTTTGATCAAAGGGCGAGCTTCCTCGAAAGTCCCGTTCGAACAGGACCGACCCAAGCGGTCAAACGAAACCCCGATAGGGTATAAGTGACACGCGCTGTCAAAAGGAACGCCCCTACAGGGCTTTACAATAACTTAGCTAAAAATAGTTTTCAATGCCGATAGGCGGATGGGCCGATAGGCCGACCGAGGCTCCCTACGAGACCTGAACCAAGCATGTTCGATCAAAGGGCGAGCTTCCTCGAAAGCCCCGTTCGAACAGGACCGACCCAAGCGGTCAAACGAAACCCCGATAGGGTGTAAGTGACACGCACTGTCAAAAGGAACGCCCCTACAGGGCTTTCCACGAACTTAGCTAAAAATAGCTTTTCAATGTCGATGGGCCGATGGGCCGATAGGTCGACTGAGGCTCCCTCCAGGACCCGAACCAAGCTTGTTCGATCAAAGGGTGAGCTTTCTCGAAAGCCGCATGTGAACAGCACCGACCCAAGCGGTCAAACGGAAGCCCGATAGGGTATAAGTGACACGTGCTGTCAAAACAAATGCCCCTATGCGAGCTGATTAACAAATAAATAACCAAAGTGAGGCAAACACGTAAGCTGATCGTCATCAACAAAGAATCCTATCATTTCACTGTGCCTCGATCGGGCTTTTTGATAAACCCTTTTCGCTTCATCTCTAACATTGCTCAAGCCTTGGGGGGCTTGTGTACAGTATGGCCTACCGCCGGACCATCGGTCAGGTGGACCAAGGACCATAGGTCAGGTGGACCCTCATTTATGAAGACAACCGACAGGACGCACGACCCATCGGTCGGGCGGCCACACCAAAACCTGGATCAATAATCAGGTTTAAAACGCAATTGGGCCATGATTAAGAAACCTTAATCACAGGCCCAAACCAAAAACTATAAATAGAAGCCCAAGGTAGGTTCGTAAGTACCTTCAACTCGCATTTTATTACAGCATTTACTGCTACCTACCGATCGGTCTTAAACTGACTTAAGCATCGGAGCCTTTTAGACAGGTACCCCGATCGCCCGACCAGCCGAACGGGAGGAGAGCCGAGCTACGGAGGGAAATGCAGGACTTGGATGTTAACTGTGGGCGGATCCGAGAAGAGCTTGACTGGATGACCGAACGGCAAGAGAAAGAACTGTATAAACTCGTTAAGGAAGACGTCAGACAAAAGGAGAAAAAAGATAATTTAAGTGTTGATTGTAGATGTTTGGTCCCCACACCCGAAACACAACTATTTTGAAACCACAAGTAATCTCTTAGAACTAATTTTCTAAGGATTGTAACTCAATACTTTTTTTTATGATAACTTTCTTCATCAATTTATTCCACGAACTAATTTTCTAAGGACTTAACTTTTTTAAATTGCATCAATTGATCCACATACTTGATGTTGACATTTTTAAGTATATATAATTTATTTAAAATAAATAAATCACACTACAAATCCTCGATACATATTCATTCAAGGTAACATTAAGAAATAATTTAATTATTTAAAATATAAAAAAAGAAAAGGGAAAAATACAAAATTGAGGATGAAACCAAAATTACTGATTTTCTATAAATTGAGATTTTAAACTTGGGAATAAAAAATTGGGAAAATTAAAATGACGGTTTAAGAATTGGGGGAATCAAAATTTGAACTTAGCATAAAGTTTAGCATTTTTTTATATTGTCTTGATATAAAGTTATAATTAAGTTTTTAATTATAATCTAATAATTATAATTGAATATTCCATTTTTTACAATAACTGTCAGTTCTCACCGGATATGTTCCTTATTAAATACAGCTCATGTATGATGCAATGGGTTCTATATTTTGGAACAGTTATATATGCATACACAACTTAAGATATATTATTTTATTCTGAACTCTCTTTGATTCCAATTTTCGTCGTCTCTTATCCAATTCGTCACCGTGTCTGAAAGTAAGAAATATTATTCATATGATTTTTAAGGGAAAGAAGAATGAAAGTTTTTTTTATTGAGAATGATATTTTGATCATTTTCTTTATTCACTTTAACTTATCATTTTAATTGTTTTTCAATTATCACTTTAAATTATTAAAAAAATATTAAAATAAATAATTGAATAATGATTGAAGTGATGAGTTAAAAGTACGTCAAAATATCATTATAAATAATTTATTTTTCATTATACATGATCTTTGTTCCTTTATAAATATAACTTTTTCTATATATTTTTTTTTTAAATTATTGATTGATCAGTCATTTGTCTTATAAACATATATTCTGAGGTAGTAGTGAATAAATTAATATAGTTTGATTATAATCTTAATTCCAGTTAGTTGGGTATTTTTTTTCTCTTGAGATTTGTGGAGCTTTATAATAGATTAAAAAGAAATAGGTTTAAATATATAGTTTTGTTTTCGTTCAAAACTGTTAAGTTGGTCTTCTAATTTTTTTTTAGTTTCAATTTGGTTCTGATTTATAAAAAAAAAATGATGCAATTTAGTCATTTTTGTTAAATTTCTTGAAACGAATCAATGATTTTTCCTCAAAATTGACACTATGATTATGTTAATTACATCAATAAAGAAAATTGTCCTTATTAACAACTTCAATTTTGATAAAAAATCTTTGATCCATTTCAAAAAATTTAAGGAAAAGGACCACATTGCATCAATTTTTCAAAAATCGGGATCAAATTGAAACTAAAAAAATTGGAGGACCAATTTGACTGATAACGTTATTTTATACCTTTTATTGGTGCTAAGTTTCATGAATAAAATCAACTTCTCCATAGCTTTTATCTTGTTTAATCCTCAAGTTCATGTTTTTGCATTGTTTTGTATTTCAGTTGTTTTATTTTTGTTTTTACTTTTAAGCTCTACTATGAGTGTGTGAAATAAGTAAATAGGAAGCATTTATGGTGGAGGAAAGCAAGATGGAACTCAAGGAAGCATCATTGGATAAGAAAGATTGATTCTTAGATAAATATCCATGTCGGAGGGCACCAAAATCACGCCAAGCACTGCAAACATGCAAAAAGGACACACCTATAGGTATCTACTGCCTTAGACCACCCCCGAAAGGCCAAAAAACCACAATTGGACATCAAGCTGACTCGCTGGGCGAAAATGATAGCATAGAACTGCGGTATTTGAGTAATTGGGCGAAAGTATGACTTGCCCAATGAGTTACAAGTTGGCAAATGATTAGGTTTTGTAATGACTCATTAAGGGAGAGAACATAGGTACATATTTGAAGACCATAAAAAGATACTTTATCTCTTGTTTGAAAGGTAATTGGGGAATGGTGAGGATCTTTAGACTTGTTTGTCACCTTCTCACAATGAGTATAAATGTATATTGTTTTGTTTTTTTATCCAGGATAGACATAGATCTATGTGCATGTGTATATGTATTGCTCACCTTGTAGAAAGCTTTTCTTTTTTTGTAATGGTTCATGTTTTTAGATGTTTTACATCTCTTATGTATAGGGCTATCATGTATTCTTGTAAAATGGTTAGAGTATCCCACAAGTACTCTACTATAATTATTTATTTATTATTTGCTGATAAAAAAAAGTGAATCAAGTGGTGAATAATAATTACTTACATTCAATGTTATTTTTCAAGCATTGTGATGAACAGTCGAGTGATAATGCTTTTTGTTTCAACTATGGTTTACTCATGAACGAAGTTACCAAATCATTTCTCTCTCATTTAAGACTCTCATCGCTCATGCAACAAGTGGTCATCTAAGTAATGAAGAGTTAAAGTTTTAGGTGTTGCTTTTGAATTTGGTGGAGTGTGTAACACATCATGTCACTCACGTGACAGTGACATTTGAGTGAGAGAGTCAATGTTGATTTTCTCTCCCTAGGAGCTAGTACTGCTTAAGCAATAAAGAACAAAACCTTTAGGGAGTGTTCTTGATGCTTGGTGATTTGTTCAAAAAGTCACTTAAGAAAAAGCGTGACTTTTAAACTACAAGAGGAGTAGTGTTGATCACCTTGTTGACAAGTGAATGCTCAAATGTGAGAGACCATATCAATTTTTTTTCCTCTCTTATGGAACTAATATCACTTAAGTGAGATGAGGTTGCTCAAACAATAAGCTTTCCTTTATTGGTTAAAGATACATCACTCAAGCATCGTATCCTTGATGACTTTTGTTTATTATATTGATGTTCTATGATTGATCTATGATGGAGTATACGTTGATAATGAATGTTTTATATGTGTGCATATGTGCTTTAATGAGATGCATATGAATATATGTGATGGTGGAATATCATGAAATCTTATATGACACTAATGCAGATTCGTGTTTAGACAGCGCCCTATATGCCTCAGTTCTCTCACAAACGAGGTAGATAGAGACGCGGTGGCATTTTTGTGATTTAAAACAATTTTTATGTCTCAGTTTACCAAACAATCGAGGCCTATTAGCGTTTATGCCTCGGTTATATTTCCAATCAAGGCAATAATGGTGTCAAAAATTCAAACATTCCCACTTTTTTAAAATTCAAAAATAATGAGGCAGTTTTATGCCTCGGGTCCCAATGAACTGAGGCATATAAGTGTTACTGCAGCGGGCCTTTTCACTTGAGGCCTATAATTGGCAGAATTTATCCATGTGTTTTTTTTTGTTATTTTTCGTGAGAATATGCCTCAGTTATGCTTTGAACCGAGGCCTATTCACGTTTATGCCTCGGTTTCGAAGCAACTGAGGCAGTATAACTAATTAGGTTTAAAAACCCCAAATCGCAGCATTGTTCCTGCGTTTTCTCCATTCGCAAAAAAATGCAGCCATTGGTTCAGAGATTCCCAAGCCGCACCACCACTGATTTTGGCCCTCCACCGCACCGGTTGGCCATCAAATTGGTTGTTCTTGTTGCTCCTCCATTTCCGGCGTCAATCTCGCCCTTTGTACGTTTCTTTTTTTCGTTTTTGATTCAGCTCTATCACTTTTTTGCATTTTTTAGGTATGTTGTTGATACCCACACCACCAGACACCACGCGATACCTCGGAACCACCACGGCACCGCAAGTCTTCCGCGAGCCACCTAGCTTACAAATCTGCAAGCAATAATGCAGCAGCGAAACCACCAATCCCAATGGAGGCCATCATGAAACCATCAACGCACTCTCGCGAGCAAACCACCACTTTAAGCCGCACTTGCGAAGGCTAGATCCAAACATCATCGCAATAGAGAGACACCACCGCAAGGTCTGGACGAAGCAAGCCACCAAAGTCACCGCAACGAGGAAGAAGTTCTGGCGCCGCGCCAAGGCTGTTGTCGCGGATCTTACGGAGGAGACGCGCTCAAGGCATGCGAAACTTCTCCACTGTGCAGCCACGAACAAGACAGACGCGCCTCCACCATAGACGATGAACGCGATGGCTCCTCTGCTCCGTCATGGGTGACTTGATTGGTCGAGTGGATCGAAGGGATTGATATCGTGATGGCAGAAAGTATATTCAATTTTTTTTTTAATTTATGATACCCATTAGGCATCGGTTAGGCAGAAACCGAGGTAGTAACTATTAAATATGCCTCGGATTTGTAACCGAGGCATAAAGTACTACCTTTTTACCTCGACAGTATATGTCTCGATTGCGCACCCGAAGTCAAAAGGTGAAAATAACCGCTGTCATTTTCCTTCCCTGTACTAGTGTGAGAAATGGATAAATACATTGGTGTAATGGTTTATGGGTACATGAAATGATATCATGGGTTATTGTGGTTATGCATAGGTATCTAAGATTATATTGTTGCCTATTATGGTTGTAGTATTAAGTACATGAACTTGTTAAGAAAAAAAGAAGAAGATATTGTCTTTTCTAATAATCTAAGTCACATAGATTAAGATAAGGAGACCATGTATTAAGTTTTTTTTAACTTATACAATGAATTCACACAAGGTTGTTGATGTGATTTTTTTTTTCTTACTTCTAATGAAATATTTAATGAGTTTTTTAAAAAAGTATTGAGTTTGATAAATTATTGTGATATCATTAAATATACATTTAATTATTTAAGGATTTATGTAGATTTTGATTATCAGGGGTATTTGTTGTATAGTTCTTTTGATAATAACATGTGATGATATGAATTAATATGTGTACAAATTTTATTTCATTGTAATAGTATAGTATAAATTTTAGTAGATGGCATTGAATGTGAAAACATTGATATCAGAGAACTTAAAATTCCAAATTACTGTATGTGATTGGTAATTTTATTTTATACAATTATATAATTTTAGGCCTTAAATTAATATTGTACTAAAATCATAAATCTATTCAAGTTTCAATTCATTGCTAAAAATAGGAATTAATTAAGTACAAGTTGAGCTAATTTATGCGGAATTGAAAACCCAAATTAATTATCATCTGAAAAAGGGACGACGATAGACAAAAACTTCAATTTTCATTCAACCCTTATCCAACATTAATAAAATAATAATTTTACTTTAAAATATATAATAATATATAATAACTTAGAATTAATTACTGAAGAATAAAAATAATATTGTTTTAGGTGTTTAATAGGAGTATGAAAATTAAGAAGTGTTCATGAAACTTTTTCCTAAAAGAAAAGTGCGTGAGTTTTTTCCTAAGCTATATCAAACTTGGTATAAGTTAAATTTTAAATTTAAGATATGGATTTTGTAAAAATAAATGCTATTAAAAGAGTAAATTTAAGACGTACGTTTTATATAAGACTTTTGAATCTTAAGAATAAAAAAGTATAATATTATTAAAATGAGTTTTTAATAGGTGTGAGTGTTTGTGTTTGTTAAGTGTGAAAATGGATAAAAAGAAAAAGATGAGAGTGTGCTATGCATGATTGAGAAGAGAAAGAGTAAAGATTCTTTGATGTGTTCAGATTCCTCTCATTTTTGTCTCCAACCTCTTAGGCTTTTAGTCCAAAAGCTTTTTTCTTGCTTTGAAAATGTACGTAGAGTATTTATAAGACGCGTGTACTACACAATGAACGTAGATATTTATTTTATTTTGTTTTATTTATATTTATAAAACGACTTAATATTCTTTTGGGTCCATGTAGTCTTCTAATAACTTTTTAAAAGTGTTAAAGTATAAAACTAATATAATACTGTTATAAAATAAATTTAATAATAGAGAGAAGAAATAAATGAAGAATAGAGATAAGAGAATGAGGAGTAATTTTGTGTGTGTTTTATTATTAATAGAAAAAAAATTATTTATAAATATGTAACCCATAAAAAATAATCATACAAATCAAATAGTTAATTTATTAATTTACGTATAAGTAAAGAGTAATTAATCATATCAATATCATTTATACAAATAACTGTATCAAATTAATGTGTAAGAAATGTGTAACATCCAAAAAGAAAAATAATCAATGCAATAATTCTATTAAACAATGTATTATATTATAATTATAAAAAAAATTATTATTAGAAATAATAAGGTATCTAATATAATAAATTGTGAACATATAGGAAATCAAAACTAATTAACTAATAACAATACAACGATACTACAAAATCATATATAGGCTTAATAATATATAAATATATGTGTATAGAACAAAATATATAAAAAAATGCAAGTAGGAAGGAATAAAGGAAAACAATTAAAATGATTGGACTAATATTAAAACGTTTATATATAAAAGTTCTAAAGGAAATGCATAAACATAAACATTTGATTGAATAACAAATATATAACACATTAATGAATAGCGTCAGAAAACTATTTTTGGTGCCTATGAATTTTGGAATTATTCATTTCGAAACTTTGAATTAATTTAATTTTTTATCTTTTAAAATACGTGAATTTAGTTCTTTTAATCAGATTTTGTTATGTTTATTTGATGTTTTGTACGTATTTCAGCATTATATTTGAGTTGTTTATACTGTTTGATATATTTTTGCTTTAATGTTAAGTCAAATAGTATTATGAAACGTGCTTGAAATGTCAAATAAACTTAACAAAATTTTATTAAAAGGACTAAATTCATGTATTTCGAAAGATGAAGAACTAAATTGGTACAAAGTTTCAAAATGGACTAATTCTAAAATTTACTGAAAGTTAAGGAATCAAAAATATATTTAACCCAAAAAAATGAAGAAATTATAAGATAATGTAACATTTAATGGCTTAGTGACATTAGCATGTGCATTTTATCCTTTCACCGTGAAAAGAACAAAAAGATCTCTGAACGAGGAATCATTAACCAATGTAATGATTATAAATGTCATTATAAATAGGGGTAAGGTAAATGAGAGGGAGGAGGAGAAGAGAGAAAATAAGAAAAAAAAGATGTAGAGTGTGTGCGAGTGTGAGAAGTGTGAGAAAAGAAAGAGGAAAAAAATAAAATACAAAGATCATCTTTAAACTTTTCAAACATATTTTCCATGGTTAAGGTAAAGGGAGGGGACATTTATCATTTTATATTTTTACTTTATTATCTTTTTATCTCTTCATAATTATTTTTATTTTTATATTTACTTTAAGTGAGGTGTCCCTAACCTCATTCTAATTTATATTTAATTCTCGTTCTTATTTATTTATTTATATTAATTTTCAGTTATACACTAGTCCTATTTATTCAATTTATATTTACTCTCATTTATTTTATTTATATTTATCTTCAGTCAAGTACTGGTCCTCTTTATTTATTATATTTATTTTTAGTTATGCATTGATCTTATTTATTTATTTATTTATACAATTATATGATTTAATATAAAAATGAAACTTATGATAAATAAAGATTTGATTATTGTAGTTGGAGGTATGACTTTGGAGATTTAAATGAGTAGTTAGTACTCAAGATGAGATGTTCTTGAATTACTTTGTTGGCCATGAGGACACTCAATTATCCCGACTAGTTACTACAAAATTAATCAAAATCTTTATAAAGTAAAATATAGATCCAAGTTTTTTTGGATTTGAAAGAGTTTTCATTTTACTTCATTTTATTAAGATATGTTATATTCTTATGTGATAGTTGTCTCACTTCCCTATTTTATGATTGTGTATGAAAAACAAAATCTTATAATCTCATTGTAGATGGTTGCCCCTAACATGCCTGACCCTTTCTTCGTCAACATTGTGGCGGTTTTCCCGGGAAATGCCTAACAAACAAATGCAGTAAATAATTTTGTGACATTTCAGGGAACAAGAAATTCTACCATCACCTTCCTAAATGCTTCAAATGCACTAGTTATCCTTGAAGGACATATTAAAGTCACTTTTATTTATCCCCAATAGTCCAAGTGAATCTTATCTATAACTTTTTTCTTCCACATGTTTAAAGGCTAATATACGAGGGGGAAACTGTAAATAAATAATACTTCTTCTTCTTCTAATGTAGAAAATATAATTCGTACCAAATGATGTAAATATAAGATGCATACAATACTGTAAAATATATATGTATATGTATATGTGAATATCTTAAGTATCAACAAATACGGCGGTTTTAACTACCGTGATTTGCCTAAGAAAACTGTCACTTTTTACAATGTAATATATGGCGGTTGTTGCGACGGTTCGATTGAAACCGCCACATTTTACTTTGTTGCGACGTAAATTGTGGTGGTTAAAACCGCCACATTTTACAAAAATAACTACCAGAGTTTACATTGTTTTTTGTAGTGATTGTAAAATTATGTGTTAAAATTTTATAAGTATAATATAGAAAATAATAGTAACAAAAAAATTTGGTCATCACAGAATGTTCCTCGTTAAACCTTACTAGGAAAAACTCTTTGGGATAAAAACCTATTAAAGGAAAAAAAGTACAACATTATGTATTCTTTAATATAATATTCTTCATCACATATTTTATTTCTCCTCCTCTTGTAAACTTACATCATTCAAATGATGAAGTTCAAAGTTGTGAATATTTTGCTTAAAAGTTCCTTTTTGCAAGGACTTTAAATAGACTTGTCAGATTTTCACATAAATGAATCTTTTGAATCTCTATATCATCCTTTCAATTTAACAATATATTATTATCTTTGTCTTCATATATGGTTGTTGATTCCATTTTTGTCATGAATAGTCACAAGTTTTTTACACATGTTAAATTATAAACCTTAATCAATTGATACTTTAAGGATTTTATGATAGGAGAAATAGACAAATGGAAAGATAATAGATGAAATGGAGTTCAAAATGAAGGAGAATGGTTTGAATGAGAAACTAACACATGTAACAAATTTCATGCAAATCATAGAAGGCATTTAGATGATAAAAGGTAATGTTTTGATATTTCACATGCATCTTGTATTTGTATTTTTATCCTTCTTGTAATATCTGCCTAGCATTTTGTATTTTGTAATTGTTTATTTTTGTAGCACTTATTTTATAATGGATAGGAAAAACTAAGTGTAAGTACTAAAGTGAAAGTTTAATTTAAGGCAAAAAGAATTATCAAATTTGGATTTTGAATACTCGATTGTCGGTTCTAATTATTTTCAGATAATGATATTATAATTTTTTTTATGTGACTTAATGTGAGTCATTGATTGATATATCATTATTTTTTTTAAAAAAAAATTAATGACTTATATTAAATCATATCATGAAATAAAAAATAAAAATAAAAAATGGAAATTAAAATATATTTTTTCTTATTTTACTCTCCCCTGGTAAAATTTAAGAATTTGTTTTACCTAATCCGAACGAAAAACATATTGATGGCATGACCTACTTTGTTCACTCTATGTTTTCTTTGGTACATCCTTTTTGGTCATTTGCTTGGGAATCGGTTATCATTGATTTCGAGGAGATCCATGTATAGTACCAGATGCTGTACTGCATACATGTGGGTCTAACAACATAGAATCCAAATATCAAACACACTCAATCACCTTTTATATTATAGTTGTGAAGACCAGAATTTAATGAACACATGAATCTGTTCCTTCCCAGCTTTTTAATAAACCCACTGTCGGTACATTAACGGTACTGCTACTCTTTTTTCAAACTAATCTTTATTTTTGTTTTTTCTTCTCGGTATAATTACTTCTACACACACAGTTTAATAAAAGAATAAACTTTAATTTATATAAATTCTGAATGTAAAATGCCTATATTATTATTCAGTAAAAACTATAATTAGTACGATTTTAAGATATAAAAAGACTTAATCAGTTTTCCACCTACAATATTTAATTGAGCATTTAAGAAATCATAAAATTTTAGTTTAAGTGTTTCAAGAACATTATATATATATATATATATATATATATATATATATATATATATATATATATATATATATTTCATGTTTGTCATTAATGTTAAATTTTTTTAATTAGTCAATAGTTTTAGATTTATTTGTTGGTCCTTAACTTATTTTATCACAATAACATGTTTTTTTTTTCATATATTGGATCGATACATATACGAAGAGATTTAATTCAGGAACTAAAATCATATTTAACCCTATAAAAAATTATTCTAATTTGACTTTAGATACTTGATAAATTTGATATTTTAATTTAAATTTACTCTGTTATCTGCATCAATTTCTATTCTCAATTGTGTATTAACTTAAAACATGAGTTACGCGATTTGTAACACTAAGAAATCGTATGAATTAAATCTCTTTGTACATGTATTGATCTAAGGGTTAAATATGTTTTTAGTCCCTAAACTTTGGTCCAAAATTGAAATTCGTCGCTGGTCAAAACTTTGATAAATGTTGGTCCGTAAACTTTAAAAATGAATGAATATAGTCCTTTTAATCCAATTACGTTAACTTTTTTCAACATGTCGAATGTGTTTCATGTTAATATTGGAGTTGTTTATGCCGTTTGACACATTCTCGGCTCAATATTTACTGCGAAATGTGTTCGAAACTTAAAAAAAGAGTTAACAAAATTGAGTTAGAAGGACTACATTCATTCATTTTTAAAGTTTAGGGACCAAAATTTATCAAAGTTTCGACCAAGGACGAATTCCAATTTTGGATCAAAGTTCAGGAACTAAAAACATACTTAACCATTTTTTATATATTGATTAATAAATATTAAAGACCTAAAATTTATTGAAGTCATATAAAATTGAAAACATACTTTATATAATGGCTTTTAGCATAAAAATTGTAAAAAAAAAAAAGAAGAGAGAACATTTACACTAAATTGAGGATGACAATAGGTTGGATTGGGTACAAATAGTGTATACTCGCAACTCGACCCATAACAAAAAGACTTACTCGTTATCCGTCCATTTATCCGTCGAACACCCGTTTAAAAAATACTTATAAATTTTTTAAAATCAATAGGTACTCGCAGATATTTAAAAACATATATTTTTATACATTTTTAAAATAAAATTTAAATAAAAATAAAAAATTATAAAATTAAATATAAATTAAATTTTAATTTTAATTAAATTTAAACTAATAAAATATAAATTAATTTTTAATTTTAATTAAATTTAATGGATAGCCATAAATACAACTATCCACTTTAATTTTATCTGAAAACACCTACATGTACACCTAATTGACAACATTAGTATTTACTCACACAAATAAGAGGGATAAAATAGCTATCGATCACTACTTTAAATACATGTATTGGAATTAAGACTTCCGAAATTATTGTATGAAAAGGAAATTTCCAAATATAGTCTTATAAAAAGACAGAAACCGATGAGATGTTATTAGAAACGATAAGATAGTCCTTGTGGGATTGAACAGATGGAAGTGATAAGAAAGAGGGACAACCAAATAAAAATCCGATTGCAATTTGAAAGAAGCAAAAGTCATGGAAGAACATCGTGTTCAACACATATACAATATTTATTTGTTGAATTAGCCATACCTAGGTTAAGATTTATTGGAAGTGTTCATTGATTGGGCTTGAAATGGACTTTCAAGGACAAAATTAACTTCAACTTGTAGTTTCTTTGTATTGAATTTTGGGTTTAAATCAATTATATAATAAGGCCATGACATGAACCCCATATAGTTCTTATTATTCACTTTATACATGTAATTGTTGGAAAACTTGTAAATATAAATAGAAAATGGAGACTCCATTCCATCGTAAAATGTTAGATTTTGATTTAGGGAGGGGTTTTAGTCCCTCAAGTGGAACATTTCCACCATACCATTGATTATCTTAACCAGATATACTTACTTGAATAATTTATCAAGAAAACTTTTGATACAAAGATCATAGACTAATGAGATTTGAATTTAATCTATATATGAAATTAACACTATTCCTTATTCCAAACCCAAAATTTTAAAATAATTGGTTTATAAATCTATATCTTTAAAAGGTGTTCAACTTTATATTTTTACTTAATGTAAAACCTACACTCACTTAAATTCTTAAGAAATGTTAGTATCCTGAAAAGTTTAGATTCATTTTTAAAAGGGGATATAGATTTTTAAAGATGAACATGGAATTGTTAGAGACAACAAGTATAATTGCTAAAAGAATTTACACCTTGTAACTATAGACTAAAGGGTTAAATATGTTTTTGGTCTCTCAAGTTTTAGTGAAATTTGGAATTAGTCTCTCATCAGAACTTTTGACTAATTTAGTCTTTCATCTCTAAAAATGCGTGATTTTAGTCCTTTTAACCAAATTTTGTTAAGTTTATCTGACGTTTCAAGCGCATTTCATGATAGTATTTGAATTGTTTACACCGTTTGACACATTTTTGCTTCAATGTTAACTCAAATATTATCATAAAATGCATTTAAAATGTCGAATAAACTTAACAAAATTTGATAAGAAGGACTAAATCCACACATTTCTAAAAATAAAGGACTAAATTAGTATAAAGTTTTGAAAAGCGACTAATTCCAAAATTCACTGAAACTTGAGGGACCAAAAATATATTTAATCCTAAAATAACATATTTTTGTGAATAGAAAACCCTGAGTTGAAGTGAGCCATCCATAATGAAATTGATTTAATGACAATCATTTATTTATACTATCACTAAACTTTTATGTTACACCTTACGAATTGCGTTATTAATTTCATAAATTAAAATAATTGATTATATGTTACGTATAAATCGATCATATTTATTGACATATGGTGCTATATAATATAATAATTTTTCATGAGTGAAAGAAAATCATAAATAGGAGATACGCAAATCCAAAAAATATCATATATATATATATATATATATATATATATATATATATATATATATATATATATATATATATATATATATCACTCTAATGCGTCACAAGTATTTTTTTAATTTTTTTAACGAATGGAAAAGGAATTAACTATTTTAAATTTAAATTTTATTTCATACGGTTAAGTTAAAACTCACGCTAAAATATAAAAATTATTTTAAAATAAAAATATTTACGTCAGTTTAACTTAGTCTAACAATATTAACAAAAATATATTTCAAATAAAAAAATAGCGTTAGACGCTAGTTTTTAAATTTATTATTTAATTTCTGTTACAAATGAATTTTAAACATTGCTACTTTATTGAATGATTATAATAAATTAAATAAAATACTAATCGGTTCTCTATAACTCCATAGGTTTACAAGAGAGGGAAAGTTGCGTAATCTAGTCTGTTGTGTGCAGGTACAGATATACAGGAAGTAGGCGTGGCCTTTGCCACCCCTCCCCTTCGTTAATATATATATATATATATATATATATATATATATATATATATATATATATATATATATATATATATATATATATATATATATATTAAAAGAATATAAATTAAATTATATATATTGAATGTAAAAATATAAAAGAAAAATCCAAATTACCCATCAGTTTTGTCAGCAATGTAAGAATCAAGATATATTGATTGCAATGTCTTTTGTTTTTACAAGAAAACTTTGATTCAAAGAATGAGGAAATCAGACTCAAAAAGTTTTTTCAAGGAATAAATATCATTTTGTAAGAAGCATTAAATCAATGTTCTTGAGATAAGTACTTTGTATATTCCTACAAGAAATCAAACTCGTAAAAATGTTGATAACATTATAATTGAATATTATTATATATTAATTTGTGTATTGCTACAATTGATACCAAGTCGCAGGATGTAGATTTTGTAATAATATGATTAAGTTACTTATTTTGAGTGTAACTCTAGATCTAAAAGAACTTTACAAATTATTCAATACGGAGAAAATTTGTGAATTGTTAATAAAATTTTATCTTAATGTTTTTACATAATAGGAAAAGTTGTATCTTAGAATACAAACTCATCATTATGAACTTGATGTTCCATTTCATTTTGAAATGTGAAAAAATTTCGGAGTTATGTTCAGGATCGTTGAAAACAAGAAAATATTTGACTTATCCCTTAATTGATCATTTAATTCGATTGGTATTAACTCTCCTTGTTTCAACTACTCCAACTAAGAGATCTTTTTCAACTATAAAGATTGTGAAAAATAAATTCAAAAATAAGATGGAAGTTGAATTTTTAGTTAATTGTTTAATTACCTACATTTAGAGAAGGATTGTTGAGAAATTTGGTATAAATTTTATCATTGATGAATTTTATGACATGAAGGAATGAAATAGACAACTTAAATAAAAAATATCATTTATTTAATTTATTGTGATTTAATTTTTATTAAATTTTATTTCCTTTCAATCCCTCTTGCTTGAATTCTGGATTCGTCCCTAATTGTGCATTCGATGATGGAGTTTTTGTGGAGGTGGTTTGCGGTGTCCGTCATGGTGGGTGTTTGTTGCGGTGAGAGGCGGGGCATCACCATATATTGGTTTGAAGAAGGTGGCCTACTATTCATGCCTTTTTCAAAAATACACGGTTCATGTTTTATTTTCTGAATTTAAAATATATTTTATACTATTTTGTGAAAAAGTAAAAATCAATCAAAATTGTTGTTTTCTGTAACACCTTCCTGGGTCTTACATTTTGTGAAAAAGTTAAAATAAATCAAAATTGAAAGTGATAAAGGAAAATGTGTGAAAGATGCGATGAAAATAGATGAAAGAGTAGGTATATGTAATTTAATTTTTATTTAAAAGCAATTCATCAACATTTTTCTAAAGTTAATTTAAAATCATCAAATATTTCTTTTATATTATTTTTAATTACAAGGGCAATTTTTTAATCTTTAATTTTTATCTATTAATTTTTTTTATCCAAATCATTTACAAACTTTGATAAATTTTACCTTCAAATCTATTCACTTTTACCTCTAAATTTCTCAAAATAAATAATACAAACTTTATCTTCAAATCCTCCAAAATTTATCCACTAACCTCAACTCCATCTTCCAAAGTGAAAAACAGTAAGTCCTACAAAGATAAAAAAAATATAAGTGATTTTGCGTTAGTGTTTTAATGTGTTGCCATTTCCAACTCTCTTTTGATGACATGAACTTACACATAATGAGACAAATTGTTGGCTTGGGTTCCCAATTACATGTTTGAAAAATTCAATCTAGTCAAAAGTCCATCACATATTCACTGATTTCCTTCCGTAAAATTGTGATTTCCGTTTCATTAACAATTGGATCCGGTTGAAGTTTTGACACAAGGTTTGCAATATAAAGTTCTTCCTTTTGATCGCTAAGATCGTCAATTAAATGTTTAAGGTCAGAGAAATTAGTTTCACACTATTGTTTTATTTTAGGTCTTTCTTTGTTCTTCGTATTAGAGAGCATTATTATTTTAATGTATTAGGTGGTTATAGACATTTGTTTATATTTTTGATTTGATTCTATTGTACCTATATTTGATAATAGAACCTGATTTATTGGTTTATGTTCGTAGGTTTTTATTTCTTACATTGAGAGAATTTTTTCAAATTAAAAGCATTTGTGTTCTATTATAATTATTGTTTCCATTTTCTTTTATTGTTGCTCCTCATATTATTATTGCAAATTTGAGAGAATTATTTCTACTGCATAAATTTTTTGTTATTGTTTCTTTCACTAAAAATAAGGGATAGATTGCTATTTGCAGTCATAAATAGTAAATTCCTTATTAAATTCTAGTAACATTTTGCTATATAATAAATGAACAATAGATAATTTTTTTCCCTAGTCGATTAATTATAAAATGTTCTGTTGAGATGAAAAATTATTATCAGTACGAGAACATCATTAAATAATAATCCATTTTAGATAAAAATAATAATTAGTCATTATTATTAACTTATATAATATTTTATAAAAAAATTATAAATATCTAAAATAATCTCTATTATAAATAAAAAATTATAATTGATATATAAATTAAAATTTAAATAGATTTTTAATATTAGTTAACGATGTATTTTAGTCACCAAGAAATTAATATCTAAATAAATCTTTAATTTAAAAATAGAAACTAATTTAGAATGAATAACAATGATAAATAGTTAAAACCTTAATTAGGGTATATTTTTCTTTGCTTGGGTCGTCTTTTGACCCACTTTAATATATATTTTTTAGTCTTTAGACAAGATATTAGAGTAACAGATAAAAATTGTAGTGTATAAACGCATTTTTCAGCAATGAATACTATCTTCTTTTTTCCTAAAGTATAACGTAGGAGTTTGAGTGAGTGATGAAAGTTGAGTTGATTATGATCTAGAAGCAACGTAAGACAAAGGTCAAAAGGAAAATCCAACACTTTAATAATTCATACCAAGTTCTAAATGAATTCTTTTCAAATAATAAACCCATTTTTATCTTATGCTTCATCCTTATTCTTAATCATAATATCATAATCTGTGATTACCATTCAATATTAAGCATAAACTTTTGAAAAAGAAAAAACCTAAACCCTAGCATTCAAATCACAACAACATCGTCTTTTGCGTTACGACCTTAGCTTTTGAGACAAGTGGAGCGTGTGTGAGTGCGACTATGATCACATCAAAAACATCTATCTATTATCACATGACATGAAAATCAACAAATTCTTCGTTTCACAAATTTTTAAGGATTGAGATGGTGCCATGCATATGCATTGAAAACAACCTTGTCTTGAAATTTTGCAAAATCATTCACCAAATGTGAAAAGGGAACCACCCATGATTCATCAATCAGAGAGACAAAGCATCATCCACGATTTTAGATATAGTTTGTCCTCTTCCGTCGCCAGCTATATATGAACATGGTTCCTTGCTTCTCATAAAAATACAAATTAGGTTTACACGTACAATACACTTCCTTCATCAATATTTTGGTGTTCCCTCTTTTGTTTCCTACTTCCAAGACCATATTAAATGTGATTGGATAATCATCCATTCCTCTATTCTATCACAAACTTCCAAGAAACACCAAACACATATACTTTAGCCTCATTATTTTTCTTTCAGATAAATTAGTGTATTTTACTTTTTCTTTTGTGGTTTTAGTTTCTTTATTTTTTCCACACTTTATTACTTTTTCATATGTTTATTCTTTTCATTATTATGGTCATTTTACATGTGTTTTTACTTTTTAGCTTATTAAATTATTTCCTGGTATGAGTATATTAGGTTTGAAACTTTAGATCAAAATAAATAAGAATTGAACTATCTTTGAGCATTTTTTAAATATATACGCAAACAAAAATCGAAAAAAACAACTAGGGAGAACGCAATCTCAAACTACGAATTAAATAAAGTTAAACAATATAATTTAACCATTTTCTTCCAAATAAAATCGTGTTAGACATCAATTATTTATCATCATTTAAAAATTTATTAAAAATAAAAAGTAAAGTATAGGCAAACTATATGTATTATAAAAATAATCTAAATAAATATATGTAGGTAAAACATTAAATCACTTATATTGTTCTTTTTGAATTAAAGCTAAATTGTCTAACTTATTAGCACAATGATTTCCTTCACACAAAAACTTGAGTAACTTTGAATTGCATATGCTTACAAAAGTGCAAACACCAACATCATCTCCCTCTAAGACTCCAAGAAATCACTTGTTGATCAAAAAAGCCAAGATAGACGGAAGAAAAATCAATTTTCAACCAAAGCTTTTGAAAGTCCCCCTTCAAGCATGCTCCAAAGCATAAGTGATCTTTAGAAACTCAACATAAATAGAAGTTTGTATCCTTAAAAAAAGGAGAAAAACTACTTAATATTTATCTCGACTTCCTCTAAAAGCACTAGCACATGAAGTCAAACTAGAACAACTCTTAATTGCACCATCAATATTCACCTAAAGCCAATTGACAGATGAAACTTGTCCTATTACGTCCAAAAGTAAAATCATCCTACCTTCCCTAATTTGAATATTGAAAATTTTCAGCACAAAAAACATCAAAGATAGTATTACTCATATGCTTCTAAGGTTTATTCCCAGCCATACACACTAACTCCTTAATTTGAAAAAATAGTAGAAGAAAACACAATTGGATCCTGAAATCTATTATGTTTCTCGTCTCTAAATCACCCAAATATAATTGCCGTAATGATTATCATTTTAATAATTTTAAGCAATGTAAATCCTGACAATTTTGAATATATTTGATTTTGTGTTTGTAAATTTTGTCTCTAATGCAAATTTGATTCCTTGAAAATAATTTTTCTTTCGTGAAAGTCCTTTTTACTATAGCTAGATCATCTCAACAACTCCCTAGATTTCAACTTACTTTTAACAATTGTAACAATTTAAGATAGCATTCTCAAAATAAATTTGAAACTCCAAATATAAATAGATAAATTATACTTTTTTGGTGGGAAAAATAATAAAATCACTATTACTATAAATAATAAAATTTTCATAATTTTATTATAATTTAAAAAAAACAATTATTTAAAGGATAAAATTGAAAATAAAATATGTATAATAAAAAAATCGCATATATATATATATATATATATATATAATAATAGCAAGATAATCATTAATTAAAATTTAAGTGTAAATTTCCACTAAGATAAGAATCAAATAGTAGTATATTCACTCCAATAAAACCTTAAATGAATTTTTAAATAATAACGCACATTAAAATGTAACATCATTAGAGTCCGTTAATTCAACTTTAATAAGCTATAAAAGATTAAATTCTGGAAATAAATATTAAAAAGTGTAAAATTATTTTAATATTAATTTTATATTATGTGAAAGATAAATATTAGTTAAGTCACTACAAAAATAAAATCAACTTTGTCAACTCTAAGTCAATTACTAACCTTTTCGTAAAAGATAGTACTTGTGTTAACAATGTCAACTTAGCATTCGAAACCTTAGCCAATTTCAATCCATTACATTACTAACATCTTGTAGTTTTTTTAATAAGTAAAATTATGTGCTATTATTTCACTAGTGTGGATATAACTAAGACTAATTAAAACAAATATTGAAAATAGAGGTGGTTAGTGTCGACGTAATTAATAATACTGTTTCAAAAATATATATATATATATATATATATATATATATATATATATATATATATATATATATATATATATATATATATATATATATATATATATATATTCAACTTAATGTTGACCGGACAACACTAATTTTATTTATTTTATTATTGACTTAAGTTAGATGATCCTTATTTATATATTATAAATTTGTGTTATGGTGATAATAAATAAAAAATTATATTATTTTAATAATAACGTTAACTTTTTTTACGTGATAAATGGTGTTGTAGACTAGCATTTGAGTTAAAATATATCAAGTGATGTGAGCAATTAATGTTAGTCTAGAATACCGTTTAACACATAAAAAAAGTTGTTATTGGAGTAAAAAGACTATATTCATTAATTTTTTAAGTTTAGAGACCAAAATATATTAAAGTGTGGGACATTGGCAAATTTCAATTTTACATCAAAGCTTAGAAACTAAAAATATATTTAACCATAATATTTTATGGTGTGTTTTGAAAACTAATTGTAAACATTCTCGATCACATAAACTCAATTTGTTATATTTATTAAACTCTTAAATTAAATAAGTTAAGGGTTTAGTTATGGTTTTTAACTCCTAAAATTTAGAGTGATTTTGTTTTGATCCTTCAAATTTTGAGAAAAATACATAAGTAGAAAAAATCTTATATGTATTTTAATACATCTAAGAAACCAAAGAAACTTATTTTTAATTTCAAGAATTAGAAAAAAGATTTGCTATGAATTTTGAATACCAAAACATTGGTGAATGGAGTTTGAGTAGGAGGTGATCCATGATGTTGTGAGAATAAATATAAATATAATAAATTTTGGGCACAATATGGTTGAAGAAGAGAAAAGGAAATGAAGGATGAGAAAATGGAGAATTGAAGAGTGAAAGAAAGAAGAAAAGTAGGTATGTGTACTAGAGGGTTTGATTTTTGACCTCACAACCTCGTCTTGTTTAATCACTCTTCTTCTTCCTTAATTATGTGCACAAGCTTGGTTCATTCATTGGTCTGTGTCTACTGTGTTATATCAAGTAGTTGGTGTGACTCATGAGATGCATGCATGACATAGGCAGAAGGTGATTAATGGCTACATTATTGGGCATTTGGGGTGGTGAATCTTGATAATGACAACATACATATATAATAATTCTTCATTATTTGTTGCTTTTGTGTGAGAAGTTATGAGTTTGATTGCATGCGGAGGGAACCTCTCCTTTTCATTTGATTTACTTTTGAGATTCACCACTAGTCACTAACAGGGGTAGGAAGGCAAAAAGTTTTTTTTTTTTTTTTTATCAATTTTGAGATGAATTTAATTTAATTTTTCAACTTTTCAAAAAAAAAAGTTTTAGTTTCTCATATGTGAATCATGATTTTTTTTTTTTAAATGATAATTTGGAGAATTAAACTAAAAACTAATATGTATCATAAAAATAACATAAACATATTTATTTCCGATAATTACCCTATTAATTAACATATAAACAAGATCAACGTAAAGATAAACTAATAAAACATAAAAACTCCAACATCGAAGAAAAATTATGATCACTGTCTAATGACAACCACATAATAACACAATGAAATATTAACACAACCTTCGCAATACTCTACCGTAAAAATATAAGAAAAATCAAAGACAAACTTAAAAAATATAAGAAAAGTAAAAAACAAACTTAAAATGTTTTTTGACTTGGGATGAATAAAATCATAAACTTATATTTATTATATAGACACTAACACTTTCTCCTTTATTTATCTTAGGTGATGTGAGACTTTTTAAGATGTATTATTTTCATTAATTCAATGATCTTCTCACCCTAGATCCATTTTAATAATTTTTTTTTAAATTTAATTTAGAATATAATTATATAATTTTTTTATAAGCAAAAATGAAATAAGTTTCCCTCTTAATTACAATTAATCTAAGAAAGTTAACAACAAAAATTAGATAAAGATAAGATAATTTTTAAAAGGTTTAATTAAATTTTTATTAAGTGAACTCTTGAAACACTCTAATGCACGAATATAAGAAGAGTCAAAATTAAATTTAAAATATCTTTGACTTGTGATGACTAAAATCATAAACTTATAGTTCATTATATAGTTATTAACACTCAACTCTCTTTTATTGTAGGTGATGTGAGACTTCATCTCCTCTAAATGTGTTTTTTAAAAGTTAATTTAAAATATATTTAAATTAATTTTTTTATAAGAAAAAAAAGTTTCCATCATGATTATAATTTTCAAATAAAGATAAGATAATTTTTAAAAGGTTTAATTAGATTTTAATTACTAAGTAAATTTATATATTTTTAGTTAAATCTATATTAAAAAAATTTAGTATTAACAAGATGATGTTATTGTTAGTTTGGTCCTTTCATTTTCAACTCACCAATTATTTTTTTTTATCTTTTCTAATATCTTTTGTTACCTTCTTTCTAAGAACGAGTTTATTGATGAGTCAGAAAAAATTAAAGAAAAAATACATTAATTGACAAGTTATAAGAAAAAATGAAAATAATAATCATGTCATCACATTTACGATCAAATCAAACACCAAGATACATAAATGAAAACGAAAAAATATTTTGAAAACGTAAAAATAATTAATAGTACTTAAAACTGAATTAAACATTTGTTTAAAATTATCTCATTTATAAATTATGTTTTAACTCGTAGTATTAATTCCAATCTTTTTTTTTTCTTTTAGGTCTGTTTTCATGCCAAGAAATACTATAGTAAGAGAATGGAGAGCGATGAATAGAGAGAGAAATCATTGTTCTTTTTTGGGAAAAGGCAGTGATGAAAATGTGAATAATTGCGAGATTAATCGATCTCTCTTTTTTGAAGAGATTTGAAAGATAAATATGACAAATTATCACAGTATCCTTATTGTCCATATTATTATAAGTGTAAAAAATCACGTCGCTGCTGCACTCATAGGCATGGGCTTGAGGTCTGCGAACAAGATTCTTGATGCACACATTTGTATCTGGTTCTAACTTTTCACTTACCACATTTGTATCCGGTTACAAATGGTTCAGTATCCAGATACATGTTACTTGTATTCGATTCCACACTACATTTGTATCCAATGTTTATTTTTTCTTTTAAATTAAATATTAAATTTTCTACATCAAATATATTTTAATATTATTTTTTTCAATTCATAAATATTTATAATATTTTTAGTTATGATAATAACATATGAAAAACTAATTATAATTTATCTAAATATCATTTAATTATACTTTTTTAACACCAAGGACAATTAGGTCATTCTACATTTTCATCTATTAAATTTAATTTTTTTAATCACATCAGTCAAATATTTCACAAACTTTCACAAAAATTACTTTTAAATCCACTTCACTATCACTCCCAAATCCATAAAAAAGAACAACATAAATATCACCTTCTAATAAACTCAAATCGATCCTCTCCTTCTCCCTCAAATCATCACCCGCATAAAAACACATCCTTAAATAATGTCAAAGGTGTCAACATGCATTAAAATCTAAAGACATTCATCTGAGTCTTTCTTGTGTTTTTATTTCCTTTTTCCATTAACCTTTGAGGGTTTTTTTTTTTCTTGATGAAACATACATACCAAAATTCTACTTGCCATAATTGATTTGTGTGGTTATATGTTTCTTCATATTATCTACAAGTTATTCTATGTGAAAAACTGGTTTGGAGTGATGACCTAACAAATTATATTGAAGCGTGCAATCAAATGCATTTATTTTAATGCAGCAAGATATAATATATATATATATATATATATATATATATATATATATATATATTTAGTGGGCATCCTTTTTTTTCCTAGAATATCTAAGATTATATTTGAACAAACATGACTTATTAATTCAACTATATTGATGGTTAGTCTTCAGTAATTATTGAAATGATATAGCTATCAACTTTGAAGAATCACTGCATCATTATAGTCAATATTTTCTCTACCATGATCACATCAAGAGAAAACATACTGTTTTTTTTTTTTTAAATATTAGTCACGGAAAGATTATCATTTAAACTTTTGTTTTTTGCTTATAAAATAAAGATATTAATTGTTTTTACCATTGGATTGAAATTTTTACTCAATAAAATGAAAGACTACTTACGCATGATGCAGCCAACAAATCATAAAATAACTCTAGTCTTAATCATGTATAAAGAAAAAAAAATTCTTCAAATAAATACTTAGTAGTGTGTAGATATAAGTTTGAATGGGATTTATTAGGAGAAAAGGATTGAGCCAGGTGTACAGAAAAAAGAAAAACGTTAACATTTGGTATATAGAGAAAAAGAAACATTAATTTAAATAAATGTAATTATATTTTAAGTTAGTTACATATTCTCATCTTTCATAATTTTAACTATACATATATTAAAATTAGTGAATTAAATTTTAAGTTATTCACGAATTTGGATATTTTTAATTAAGTTTATATTAAAAAAAATTGTTTAATTTATTATTTAATTTTTTTATATTTTTCAGCTGAATTGTTTATTTGATTTTTCATCAACTAATGTAATATAGTGTTTAATTTACATTGTAATTATTTAGTATCTCCATATAAAAAATTGAAAATGAATTAATTAAATTTTAAGTTCTTTACAAATTTAAGTATTTCAAGTAAATTCTTTAAAAAAAAAATATTTTATTGAACATAAAAAATCTTGAGTGTGTCATTAGAATAACGTCATCATTTAATTATAGTATTAAGTATAGTACCACATAATAAAACAAATTCTGAAAATTTAATTAATTTTATAAAAAATAATATTATTTTATTTCATAAATTAAGTACTAAAAGTTATGATTATATTTAATTAAATGGTACTTTCTTCTATTACTTAAAAACTCAAAAATTAATCTTTTCAAATTCTCTCTGTAAGGCCCTGTTCTTTTTCTGCCTTTAACATAAAGGGTTGTCCCAAATCTGATGGGCCTAAGAGCTGGCCCAAAGGATAAAACTGATCATAGTCTGTCCTAATGTGTACGCTTTCACTCTTTCAGAAACCAGCCGTCATCCCCCTTGCTCTCACAGGACGCTCTGCTAGGGTTTTGCCCCAAGCCTTCTCGAACTAGCTCTGAACCAGTTCCTACTCCACGTAAGTACCCCTTTCTAGATCGTATGAGTTCCATTGCTTTTCCTTTGTATTTCACAATTAGGGTTTCGTATTAACCCACCCCTTTGTTCCGTGTACCTTCTATTTTCAGCTCATTAGTTTGTTCCTAGAGCTGCAGTGCTCGCGGTCGTGCTGTCAAGGTTCTATTAACCCTTTTCCAGGTACGGGAAGTTAGGGTTCGAGTTTAAGTTGTGTTTTTATGCCTGTTTTTGAGCTTACGAATTGTTGTATGGAATAATCATCGTTCTTGGTACGTGAGATGCTTTGTGTGATTGGCTGGGTTGAATGATACATCTGTTGCAGGTGAGGCCAGGGCGAGAGCTGATAATCTCGCCCAGGCGAGTCGGACTTGCCTAAGCGAGTCTAGCGGAGGCTCGCCCAAGCCTTTTTCGCCAAAGGTCGCCCAAGCGGCCAACTCATTATTTTTGAGCGAGCAAACAACTCGCCTAGGCGAGAGGGGTCTCGCCTAAGCGAGATCCCGCGTTGTTTCCTGTTCCTGTTTTTGAGCCCTCGTCTAGGCGAAGGGGGACTCGCCTAAAATGTATATATATATATATATATATATATATATATATATATATATAATGGATTGCCATGTATGTGTAACAAAAATTCATGAAATGTATGATGGATATCGTGGGAGCTTGGCATGTGAAATTAATGAGTGAGTTAGAATTTATGAGACATGGTAATGATATGAGATGAGGCCCTATACTCATGGGGTGGTAATGATCAGTGGTATGGATTCAACATGTGGTACGAATGAGGTATTATATTTTTAGAGGTTGACATGGAATTGTAAACATGATTGGTATTCTCTCATTGTTGATTTATAATTGTTGGGTCCGTGTCAGTGTGTAATTCCCTGGAGCCTCTAGGTGAGACTTTCGGGGTTGCGCTTCAGTGGTTGGGACGTAATTCCATGGCCCCTGTTAGTGGGTGTCTATGGTGGTGTCCCATCTGTATAACTAGGTAAGGATTCAAGGTAAGGTTGTATCCTGACGCTCTAAGGGGTCAGTTAGTCTCATCTAGAGCGAACTGACTCCTGTGGTGAGAGTAGCAGGAGGCTGAAATTTATTAAGGGCTAACCTTGTGGTGAGGGAAAACGGATTCATTGTAACACTTATAACACATAGCTCGGGGGTGAGCAGAGGTATCCACCACAAATGCAAGCATCCGCTGAATCCGACCAGGTTATACGTATCCGGATGAGTCGAGTCGAGTCGTAGTGTATTTATTGAAAAGTCATAACATGCTTGTTTGTTGTATGGATATTGGATAGTGAAAGTATATTTGACTGTATGATGAAAATGTTGTTGGCTCTAGCTTACCCTGTTTGTTGTATGGTTGTCTTGTATGTGGCTCTTCTTTCTTGCGATGATCATCAATTGAATTGATGGGAGCAGATGGGCGAGGTTCCCGCGGTTAGCAAGGAAATGGCGATTCCGCTGCTTAGCCATCTGGGCTGGACTTTACGTTTCTTTTCTTCATGAGTTTTCTTTAGGGCTACGGCCCATGTATTGCTCTATGCTTTACTATTTACTTTCCTTTTATTTAGACTTTTATCTGGTTTCCGTTGGCATCGTAGTGTGCCCAGATTGTAGGGGTTGTGTTAAGGACCCCAAGACTACTCTACATTACTATTTTGTGTGACGTTTCTTTTAATTTCGCTTAATAATTAAATGGAACGTTACACTCTCACTTTTTTTTATAGTTTAATTCATCTATTGTGTTTAAAGAAAAGAAGCCTAATGTATAAACTTTAAAAAAAATTAGGGTTTATGCATATTCTTTTATTTTAATTGAGAGAAGATCATTTCAAAATTGTTACACCTACAACAATGTCATCGTTCACTTAATTGACTTAATATCTAGATAAAATGATGAAGTTGAAAGAAAACAAAATATGTTTCCTTATGCTTCAAATTAAGTAACATTAAATGAAACCAAATTTATCATAACTCATGTTATCATTGATTTAAAGTTTAATTAGTTCTATGATATTCAATTTTGTTCAGATTTATTAGTTTGGTATTCATTTGTAAAAATGTGTCAATCGAGTCCCAACTTTTGAAAAAAGTGTCTCAATTAGGTTTTTTTCAGAGAAAATATATTAATGCCATTAACTTTATTCATGACTTTTACCACTAAATTTTAATATAAATATTAATACTTAATTTTGTAATTCATTTTAAATAGTAATATCATGAATGACGTTAATAAATTTTTTTCTGAAAGGAACATAATTGAAACATCTTTTCAAAAGTTGGGACTCAATTGACACAATTCTAAAAGCGAGTATCAATGTACCTCATCCGAACAAAAGTAGGTATCATCCGACTAATTAAACCTGATTTAATGTATAAAATTTAGACAATGTTATTTCACAAAGACATGACTCAAATTGGTTTTACTTGAACATTAACGTTTTAGAATAAATTATTAATTTAGTCTCTAAAGAAATGGTACTAAACTAAATTTGTTCATGAAAAATAATGAAATAGTAAAATTGGTTTTTAAAATTATAAATTATCAATCAATTTAATCTATAAAATTTCAGTGATGAGTTAAAGTAGTCCTTCTAATCACTTATAGACGTTCACTTATTCTTCTTATCCCATGAAGAAATTATCAAAACATTTATGGAGTGATAATCAAATGTTTACTTTAGGACATGCCTTTGTTTTTTCTTCTCATTAATTTTGTTTTAATCTTTTAATCAAAGAGGTGTAAAAATGCATTTTCAAATTATTACTAAAACTCTATTGCACATATCCTATAATGCACTGATACTTCAACTTGAGTCATGTATCCGTATTTGACACGTATCGTGTCTGATACTTTAGGATACTTTAACGATACTTATCAATGAAATATTTAATTTAATTTACAAAATCATAGTACGCTACAGTAGAATCTTTGAATAGTGATCAATTTTAATGACAAAAATAATTAGTCACTAAATAGTAACCAAATTGACAACTAAAATAGTTTCAAAAAATTATAATTGGTCTCTAAATTGTTAATTAAAATAGTTTCAATTATAAAATGGTTTTAAAATTGGTCACTAACATTAGCTACCAGGTTTTGACTACCAAAATAATTGAACTCTAATTAGAAAATTTTGATTCACACATTATCGATCATATATTTATTATGTTTGTAAAAATTATTGTATACTTTTCAATATTCATATATCATGTATCTATCATGTATCTATCATGTATCGTATCCTATTATTTTAAAAATAAATGTATCGACGTATTAGATACGTGTCATATCCGATACACGTATCATATATGTGCATCATAGCACATATCAAATATAAAAATAAATATTTGTGAATGAGTAATTTCAAATACAAAACTAAATATATGCGAATGACCCAATGATAATAACTCCACATCATGTAATAGAATAGTCTAGGGTAATTACTTTTTCCACCTTCATGGTTTATTCCCACGCCTCCATAGGATGCTTGAAATGTCTAAAATGACCATGCTTAAATGATAAAAATTGGAAATATTATATTATAGAATCTGAAATATAATTTCAAATTTGAAAATATATTTTGAAGTGTGTAGTGTAGACTTGTGATCCTTATTACATTTCTGCATTTTTGGATTATGTATTATGAAAAAGTATTCTAAATTACGTAATAAGAAATGTTTCCGACCCAAAAACAATTTGAACATTTTTTTCCACATAGAGAGAAAATACAGAGGTGCTAAAAGAAATACTCATATATCAAGGTAGTACAAATTTTCATGGTCCACATGGCCTAGTATGTTGTAGAACTTTGTAGAAGTCTGAATCCAACGGGCTAAAGGCCCAGCCTAGTTTGCTAGAAAAAACCCAAAAAATTAATACCATAGTTTGCTCAGCAAACTATAACAATACCTTCTAATATTGTATTTTTTCAATATATATATATATATATATATATATATATATATATATATATATATATATATATATATATATATATAACCATTGTAAATGATAAAGTTTGTTTCATTATTTGACTCAACTGCATATCGAAACTAGAAACTCTGGGTACTCTATGGTAGGAAATCCAAGGCATAACTATTTTTAAATATGAACTAAAACTATATTTAAGGCAACCCATTATTTATTGTAAACTTGACTAATCAATATCAACAAAAAATAATAACGATTAATTCTTTCATCATAATTATAAAATTATATTTTTATTAAATTGCACATTTCTTATTAGTCACATATAAAGTGTAATTTATTTATTTAAAAATGTAATAAGTCAAGTTCTGATATGATTATGATTTGACTTACCTTGTTTCTTAATGAGATAATTGTAGACCATAAAAATTGAATTATGGTAATTTTGAATTGATAATAGAAATTCAGAAAACTCCAATTGCATTGATGATATGATTAGATGAGTTATTTAAGTAGGAACAAGTCACATTCAATGTGTTAGTTAGTTATTGTAACTTGTCATTAAAACACTTTTTATCAATTCTTAATTATCAATTCTTGATTAGTTGAGTGCAATAAAATAAGATCCCATATATAATAAGTCAAAAGTTGGAGTCTTGGATATTTTTTTTGGAGTGGAATAAAGTATGATCAAGCTTATGAAAGATAGTCTATATATCTCATTAAGGATTTTCCTACTTAAAATCAGGAAATTTTATTTTCTCCTTAAATTAGTTAGTAGCATGTGCATATATACATGAGACATGAGGATAGAATCACTACCTTTTTAGAAAGAAAAAATTAAAACTAGTTTTGAAGTATATAAAACGCAATAATATTAAATTATAAATGGATAATAAGCTTATTACACGTAATTAATAAGGTTAAATTACTATCATTAGATAACAAATTTCAATTTCATCAAAAAAATTATTTTAAATAGTTCAATTTAGTAAATATAAGTTATATGTATATATATATATATATAACAACTAATTGATTAATTAAATATATTAATACAAATTTAAAATAATTTTGCTATAAAGTAATAGGTTTCACTTTTTAAAAACCTTTTAAAAATGAAGGAAAAATTACCTTTGAATAAAATAATATTTTAAATAATAAACTAGTTTCACGTATAAGAAATTATATTTTTAATGTTCTTTAATTTTACATAATAACCATGTTGTATGTTCTATATGGGTTTTAAGAAGTAAGGGAAAGAAAATGCATGATTAACTTTATCGGTTTATCCTTACAAAATAATTATATTGAGTTACTTAATCATCATTGTTAAACTAATTCACTATTTTTTAAAATTTTACAAGAAAATAAGAAAATATAAACCAAGATCGTGTACCCTACAAGACCTCTTTACAGTATCTGCTACAATCTTTTTGTGAAATCCTATAAAAAAAAAAAAAAATCCTCTTTGATAATCCTACTCAAGAACAATACATTTCATAAAACAAGAAATGTATGAAACAAGACACTGGGACGAATTTCAACTCAAACCATATAAAGATAAAGAATGACAATCTTCAAAGTAAGAATAACAAATTATAATTTTGATGGATTGAGACTTGTAGAAAAGCTCAAATAACATGTTTTTCAAAATATGTGTGTATTAGTGCATGTGTGGATATTACAAGATTACAAATATTACATTACTAAGATTAAATGTAGCTTGAAAAATACTAGATAAAGAAACTAATAATACAAATAAATGCGTATGCTTCAAGCACTAGAAAAGACAAGTGAAGAATGGAAAGTCAACAACAAATGCAAGAAGCACCGAACGACTATGTCAAAAGAAAGTACATATCTAACCTAAGTCATGTATTGGAATTAAATGAAGTTCAAATTGGAGATTATTTATCTTTTAAAGTTAAACTTATCATAATTGAAAAATGTGTTGGGCTGATGAAAATAACATGTCTTGAAAAGTCTCACATCACTTAGGACAACTAAAGGGGTGAGCGTTAGTAACTATATAATGGACTCTAAGCCCATGATGTTCCTCGCTCCGAGTCAAAGACACTTCAAACTTGTATTTGACTCTTCTTATTTCTTATACTCTTGTAATAAGAATGTTGTGAGGTTTGGGTTAAATTATTTCTTTGAAGAGTGTGGATGTACTCGGGATCAAAGGGTATGGGAGAGTTGTCTATATGTTTCCTTGTGTTTATTTTATTTCTCTATTAATAAAATGATTCTCAGGGGTTTTTTCCAACAGTGGTATCAAGAGCTATGATTCGGTAGGATTTTTTTTTAGTATGCTATGTGGTTGCAGCATAGTCTGATCTTCTACATCAGAAAAGATTAATTCCTTGTTATTGGAGAATCATCCTTGGTTGCTAAAGTTGCAATGGGAAATTTGATGGAAGGATCATTGTCAGTGTTGTGTTGACACGGTGAATCTGTAGTTAGGTTCGTGGAGGTGCAAGGACTGTGAGTCATGCTGGAACTGTAGTGGAGTTCGGGTGTGGCGAGATGCTCCTGGATTTGTGGAGGTGTTTCACGTTTTGCATTGGTGGAAGTTCAATGTCTAGTGGTGGAGTTTCACGCGGTGATTTGTTGGCGGCATGATGTCGTGGTGCCATGGTAGTGCTATGTAAGTAGGTGTTACGTTAGCAGATGTTGCGTCTCCAACGAGGGAGTCAAACGACACGATGGCAGCAAAGTGCGAATGTTCAATTTGTGGCTTTTCGCAATGTTCTATGGTTTTGTGTCATGGGTTGCGGCATGGTTCCACCAGACGAAGGATGTATGGTGTTTATGCGCGAACATTGGCTAATATTTATGCGAGGTGTGTGGTGATTATACACGGGTATTGGTTAGCATTGATGCATGGTGCATGAAAATTCTTGGGATTACTTAATTAAAAGTGGAAATTTTGGAGTGGTTTAATTCTAAGTGGAAATTTTTGGGATGGTTTGATTCTAAGTGGAAATTCTTGGGATGGTTTGATTCTAAGTGAAAATTTTTCGAATGGTTTAATTCCAAGTGGAAATTCTTGGGATGGTTTGGTTCCAAGTGGAAATTCTTGGGATGGTTTGATTCCAAGTGAGAATTTTTCGAATGGTTTAATAACCAAGTGGAAATTCTTGGGATGGTTTGATTCCAAGTGGAAATTCTTGGGATAGTTTGATTCCAAGTGGAAATTTTTGGGATAATTTGATTCCAAGTGGAAATTCTTGAGATGGTTTGATTCCAAGTGCAAAACTCTTGGGATAGTTTGATTCCAAGTGAAAATTCTCGGGACGACTTGATTATACCCCTTATGGTGGAGTATGATTGTTGGTATAGACAATGAAGATATGTTTATTTTAATCAGGGTGGAGAATGTTGGGCTGATGAAAATAACATGTCTATAAAAGTCTCACATCGCCTAGGACAACCAAGGGGGTGAGTGTTAGTGACTATATAATGGGCTCTAAGTCCATAATGTTCCTCGCCTCGAGTCAAAGACACTTCAAGCTTGTAATAAGACTCTTTTTATTTCTTATACTCTTGTAATAAAAGCGTTGGAAAATCTGCGTTCAATTATTGCTTTGGAGAGTGTGAACGTAGTCTCTCGAGGGTTTTTCCCAACAAAATGTAACATGAAACAATTGAGGAACAAAATTGTCCACCAAGTGAAAATGGTGTCGGATGCAAGATCTAGATATTCCACTTGGGAATTAGAAGAGGCATGCGAGAACTTTATCCTTAATTATTTTTTGGTAAGTGAATTTTTTAAGAAAAGTTTTTGTGTTAGATAGAAAGCGATACCTGGTTTTCGGTTAAATAGAAATAATTTTAAAGCGTAATAAAGGCTAAAAATTTAATTTGTCTTGATTATATAAATGGATTCTTCTCCTTTAAATTGTTTCTGACTTCCCTCGAACTTGCGGTTGGAATTATATATATATATATATATATATATATATATATATATATATATATATATATATTTTTATATGGGTTATTGTTATAGAGACTGTGATTATATATATGACATTTGTTTTACAGACATATAAGGTATTTGACACTATTTTTAACCCAAAACTTTAAGGCAATATGGTTACGGGTCGTTATTTTTATATAGTGTTTAACTTTGTCTATTATATCTAATGTAAGACTTTGACTTATACTTGGACTATTTCCAACTCTTTCTAGGATTGATTCTTATTCTTTTCTTTTTCTGAGAGTGTTAATGAGATGGTGACAAAGTGAGGATCAATCCTAACTAACATTAGCGGACCTACGTTATGACATAAGGGGGCCATGATCCTCCAAAAGTTTTTTATACTTACATAATTTATTATATATTTTTAAATATATTTTTTTTAAAATTAATATTTTTAATATATTTTATATATTTGATATTTAAAAAAATTATACATTAATGCATAAGATATTTTTTTATTATCTATATTTGTTTTTCAATTTGACCTTTTGAATATTTTTTAAATAAAAATAATTATTTTCTTAATATTTTTTTAAGCGATCACTTGTTTAATTTAACCATCTTTTTATTTAATTATTTTTTTAAACTTAATCAATATAAATGAAAATTAATTATAGTAAAATAAAAATTATTTACATTTAATTTTATAATAATAATAATAATAATAATTTTATTATTTTTTATTGTCATAAACAAATAAATACAATATTTTTACTAGTTTATATAAAAGATTTGAGATTACTCTTTTGATTTTTATTTTAGTTCAAAAATATCAAGTTGATCCTCTAGTTTTTTTTTTAATTTCAATTTGGTTCCAATTTTTTTTTTTAAATAATGCAATTTGGTCTTATTTTTGTTAAATTACTTGAATTGGATCAAGATTTTTCCATAAAAATTGAAATTGTAAATAATGATGGTTTTCTTTGTTGATGTAATAGACATAATCTCATTGTCAATTTTGATGAAAACTCCTTTGCTTCAAAAAAATTAATGAAAGTAATCAAATTGCATCAATTTTTAAAAAATCAGGACCAATTTGAGGTTAAAAAAACTAAAAGATCAATAAACTATTTTTGGACAAAAAAATAGACCAAAAGAATAATTCAACCAAAATTTTGATATCCAAAATGTTGGCTCAGAATCCGCAATTATTAACTGATTAGAACTTAAAAAAGTAAGTTTCTTTTTCTTCTGTGAAATCACAAGTTTCTTTTTTCTTGTTTCAACTGCATGTGTGGGATTTCGTTACTACATGAGATCAAAACCAAGGTGAATAAATTATTATCTAATAGACTAGGTTCATAGTGATATGTTCGATTTGTGAATCAAGCATATTGGAATCGAGTTAGGACTGATCTAACTTTCCTAAGTTTTTAGAACAATTCTTTAAGAAAATATCACAATAATTAAGGTAAAGGAAACTATTCTAATAGATCATGTCATGATTTATAAAATATTTTATACTGTTATTGTTAATAGTTTACTTCCAAATGTTTAGAATTGAATTCAGTTGTAATTATGATGTTATTTGCTGAAGACATAATAATAGATTTAGAATTGTTGAGACTATCTTCATATGTTTGAATATAATTTATGGAAATTAAATTGTAATTGATTTAGACTATGATTTTGGTTTGTTAAGATTGAATTCACGGTAGATGTAGTTTACGAAGTGTATCAGATTCATTGAGCCCCTTTTAAATGTTTTGAGATAATTGGTTGTTTACATGTTTCTTGAACTTAAATGGTTAGTTGAAAAATGTTTGGAATGTGTAGGATAGTTTATTTGCATGAATTGAAAATTGTTTAAAATTTTTAAGGATATGTATTGTATATGAGTACTATGATGAATTTTATTAACCTCATTGAATCGGTTATTAAATCATGTTTTGAAATTTTAAATTTGATGTGTTTCTAGTAGTATCAATTGTTCTATGGTAGATGCTAGATAAGGTACGTTACAATTAAGTTACAATTAAATTATGGTGTTTAGGTCACTATGCACTTCCGCATAAAAAGTTGTACTCTAATGCATATGATGTGCACGTGTAGATAGATATTTATATGATAAATTGTACTAAATTAATGGTATATTAAATTTTACTATCACTACAAGAAAAATAGAAATTATTGACGACAATATTTTGTCTGTAAAGCTATAAATCTGTTGGTAATTTTGTTTTATTGACAGATTATTGACAATAAAATATTTGTTGATAAATGTTTTGTCGATAAATTTTAAAAACAGATATTTTAGATCTATCGGTAAGTATCAATGGAAAAATCCGTCAAAAATGACCATAAGTAATTACTAACGGAGAATTTCTTTGGTAATTACCGACGGTCGTATCCGTCGAAAAAATCCACTCTTTCAGGTGCTAACTTTTCGGACGATTGATCCGTCAATAATTATCGAATGAAGTATCTGACAATAATTATTGAAGAATCAGTTCGTCGATAAAGTCATCACTTGAAGAAGTGGTTTTTTCCTACGGATTGGTCGTCGGTAATTTGTCGATAAGTGATCATTTTTTTTGGTCCATTTGTTTATTTCATAAGCCTACAGTACCTACATCTAGAAAATACCAACACAGCTAACAATTTCAACATTCCAGCATGACATTATACCAAATATTCCATCACATTAAAAATCCATCAATATAAACCACATGATATATATATATATATATATATATATATATATATATATATATATATATATATATTTGGTCCCTTAAGTTTTACCAAAATTTGGAAATGGTCCCTGGTCAAAACTTGGTCATTGTTTGGTCCCTACACTCTCATAATAAACGGCGTGCCAAGTGTTATTAATTTTTTTATAAAATAAAAAATTAGCGTCGGCCTAGCCAACGCTTTTACAAACATTGGAAAAAACATGTTTCTGGTCTCTCAATTTTGAACTTAATTTGTAAATGGTCTTTGGTCGAAACTTTGTGACTGTTTGGTCCCTACACTTTCAATATCATTGTTTTTAGTCCCTATTTTTGGACGGCGTTAAAAATAACAAACAGTATGCCACATGTTATTTATTTTTTTTGTAAAAAAAAAACAGTGGCACGCCGTTTATTATTTTAATTGTCATCCAAAAATAAAGACTAAAAACAATAATTTTGAAAGTATAAGGACCAAATAGAGACAAAAAACATAAACCTACAATACCTACATTATACCAAAACAGCTAACAATTCCAACATTTCAGCATGACATTGTACCAAATATTCCATCATATCAAATTCCATCAATATAATCCACATGATATATATATATATATATATATATTACATTGTTTATGTATCATACGAAAGTACGAAAGACAAAATAAGCATACCAAAAAATATGTAGCATGACACCTTGTTGAGTTGTCACTATATGTTATTTTATTATTTTATTATTTTAAAATTTTAAAATTTATAATTTTTTAATTTTTTAATTTTTTAATTTTATATTTTTATAATTTTATTATTTTGATTCAAAATTGTATCATTATAAAATTATGATTTTATGATTTGAATAAAAATATAAAAAATATATTGTAATTTTATATTTCATAAATTATAATTTTATAATTGTACAAATTTGAATTAAAATATTAAAATTATAAAAATATAAAATTTACAATTTTACAATTATAAAATAATAAAATAATAAAATAGCATATAACGACAATTGAGTAAGGTGACATGACAAGATAATAATTATATTAGCCACCTACCTGTTTAATCGTCACCCCACTTAATTAACAAAAAAAGTTAATGAATATACTCAATTAAAAAAATTAAACTTATTCAATATTCAATAAACCATAAAATTTGATTTGGACTCATTCGAAAATTTTCAAATTTATAATGGAGTTTGCCTTTAATATATGATGTTCAATTTTTTTTAATCTCATTATTTTCTAAGGAATTAGGTTTGGAGAGATGTCCTAATATCAGTAATCAGGTCAACGGGTTGGGGAAATGAGATTATTTGTTTGATCTTGTTAAAAACATGTGGTTTATGATCACATGAATCAAAGTCATTTTATGACCAAAGATGGTAAAATATGAAGAAGAGGTGAAATTTTGAGAAAATGTGATTTTGGCTTTCTCTAAACCAAAATTGATGTGTAATAATTATGTTTAACACGGTTTGTTCTTGTCATTTTGCGGAGCAAACGAAAACATCACACTCCACTAACCCATTTTAACCTTATATTTTGTGAAAAAAAGAGCTTCTTCTTATGCTCCAAACTGTGCTTCTTGAAAGTATTTTAGCTTTTCAGTACGTCACACTAACTTTTCTCATAATTGCTTTCTCTTTCAACAAATCCTTTTTACCTTTTGGATTTATGCATGACGCACCTCATCTCCAACAACTACAACAAATAAATAACACACCTCTTTCTAAAATCAAAATAAAAGTAGGTAAATGAAATTACACAATTCCACAAAATTAATTGTCCATGAAATCAATATTTACATAGTTATTGAAAAAATGTTTTTAACACTAAGAAATATCATTATAAAATTAAAAAAAAAATGAACTTTTTGTAATTTGGTGGGAAATAAAGAGTGTAGCACCCATGATTGTATGAGCAAGCATTTCAACTAGAGATTCTATATATACACCATGATTGGGTGCACCATGATTGTTGTTGACTGCTTTTTCTTCTAAGGAACATCTCACCCTCTTTGACTCTTTCACTTCCCTTTTCTATTGTGACTTTCTCTTCTCACTTAGAGGCATGCCTTTTGATCAATTTTTGTACCTTCACGTTAAATTGAGAGACCCCTTTTTCCATGAAATTATTTTCTATTACTTCTCCTCTGAAATACATGATTTTTTTCAAATTCTAAAATGATTAGGATGCTCCCTTCATAATCATATATGTTATTCATACAACATATATTTATGTAACACCCTTTTTAAAAAAAAAAAATAGGTCATTTTGAATCACCACATGTTTATAATTATGATCAATTTATGTATTTATGTATTCAAGTTTTTCAATTTAATAAGATCACCAAACTTCATATTTAATACTAGAGCCTAGCTAGTTCTAACTTTGAGACATAGCAAGATGCAATAATTGGGAGCAACATGAAGTGAGACAAAAATGACGATCCCGAATATTAATATTTCCTATTTCAATATTGAAATATGTTTCTCTTCAACAAAACATTTTCCTCTTTCAGTCAAACTTCAAGATTGAACGTATAAAACAATGCACATGCCATGCATACACAAAGATCTTCCTTTGTAACGTAGCATCAATCTATACATGCATCAAACCAATACCACTCTAGAAAAACCTAGACAAAGATCTATCTATCTATTTATCTATTTATCTATCTATCTATATATATATATATATATATATATATATATATATATATATATATATATATATATATATATAAATATAAATAGATAAAGAGATTTCCTCTTTTTTGTCCACATTTCAAAATACCAATTTTACTCTTTAAAATATAATTATTTATTAAATTTTTTAAAATTGACCGTTATTTTTACAAATTTTTTTATAAAATCGTCTATCTCTGTTCTTCTTTTTTTTCTCTATTTATCAACAATTATTCTCTCATCTTTTCTGATATATTTCACTTTATTTTTAATAAATATAATTTTATTTTATATATTAACTTAATAATATTACATTACCATCACCTATTAATATAATATCACGTATATTTAAAAAATGCATACACACAGTCATGACACACTAGTATATATAAAGAGAGAGAAATTAATATACAAAAAAAAATTGTAGTGCAATGATGACAAGTAGTCAAAGTGACTATATATGATGCTTTCAATTCAAGCTATCGACTCATTCAATGGTGATTAACACAAATTGGGTTTGTCCCTTAATCATAACACCAAAATGTGAATAACTTAATTAGCTAATCGACGGAATACCAGATAATTGATACATAAATCATTCTTTGAACATATTGTTGAAGCTTCTATTCCCTAAAATGGAGTCTATGAAAGAATCTTTGTCAAGAGAAAATAAACTTTTTTTAGCTTTGTCTTTGTACTTTTAAAAAAGTTTTGAACTGAAATTAGGTTAAATTGAAATATTTGATAAATAATCTTCAGATATTTCTATTAGAGTTACTAATAGTTATCTGCATGTCGGCTTTAAATATAAATAGTTTTTAACTAGTTTTTATCTTATTTTCAAATCGGATCTTCTTTTATTTCTTCGAGATTTAATTTTAAGTAATATTTTTAATATTGATATCAATAATTTTAGAATAACTGATCAATTTTACCATTAATATAAATGAGTTATTTATAAATGGTGAAGCTAAAAGTGGTGGTCTAGGTCACAAGATTCAAACGGCTAATGATGAAAAACTCACTAATATGCCATGATATTACCAACTTTTGTGATATTCAAAAGTAAAACAAAATAATGAGACTTAACAACTTTATTATTTGATGGTTGTGGGGAGCAAAATCAATCCCAATACAGGTCAACAATCATCAACTTTCACTCATAAAGATGGGACACCAAATCATATTATTCTCAATCCACCACTAAAAACCCCATGCAACTAAATCTATTTTATTACGAATTTAATTAGAAAGTTGAGTAGTAAATAAAAATAATAATTATATACCATTGTAATTTCACAAAATTAATTTTTTGTTTAAAATTATCAGTTATAAACTACAAAGTAATTCAATATAGTCAGAAATTATTGAGCAATCTACTTAGTAAACTTGATTAGAAGAGCATATTGTAGAAAAAAGTAAGTTAAGTATGATTATTAAATGGATAAGAACTAGAATAAAGTGATCTCAATTATTGAGTTGAACTGAACCTAATAAGATCTGGAGCTAATGAACCTGCCAAGATTACTGGAAAACGATGTTTAACAAATGTGAATAATCTATCATCATCAACTGGTCAAAACCTAAAGCAAAAAAGAAAGACGTCTCTATTATAAGGGAAGTCAAATTTAAAACAAAAAACAAAAACTTAAGTGGTAAAAAATCAAAAAAGGTAAGTCCCTTTTATATTGTTAGATTCCCCTCAATTGAAAAAAAAGCATAAAAATCACACAAAAAAAAAACTATTATATTGAATAATAGTATTAATTCATACACTTCATTAAGAAAAAAGATAAAAAAAAAAAAATATTCTTTGTGAGATTGTACATAGTGAATTGGTGACTAAGGACAGGTTTTTGTGTTAAACATGGAAGTTAATTAAGGGTAAGAATATATGAATTTGTGATTATAATTTGGTTTTATTGAAGTCTTGGTAGAAAGGGTTTTAAGGTGGAAAATGGGCCCTTCAACAAATTATTAGAACAAGAAGCACTCAATCTCATTCAGTGTCCATTCACTTTAAAGGAGCTATAACAATCCCAAACAAAAGGCCAATTATTTAGAAAGGTATTTTGAATTTTGAAAATTTACCAAAGTGTGTTCCTACACTGCAACACTAATCATTTCCTATTTGCACCAAGTCAAAACTTTGTTGTTTGAGGTACAATCCCTTACAAAATTATTGGAAATCCTAGGTGGTTGTATGTGTTTGAAAATTTGTTTTCCACTATTTAAAAAAAGTTAAATATTTGGTCACTTGTCAAAATTAAAATTAGTCCATTTTCAAAACTTTTAATTAATTTAGTATTACGTCTTTAAAGATGCGTGAATTTAGTCTTTTTAATCATATTTTGTTAAGTTTATTTGACGTTTCAAACATGTTTCTCAGTTAATATTGAACTAGAAATGCGTCAAGCAATGTAAACATTTCAAATGCTATCATGAAACTTGTTTGAAACGTCAAATAAACTTAACAAAATTTGGTTAAAAGAACTAAATCCATATATTTTAAAAGTTTGAGAACTAAATTGAATCAAAGTTTCGAAGAGAGACTAATTTCAATTTTTACTGAAGAGACAAAATTATATTTAACTCTTAAAAAAATGTTAGTTGAATTTATAAAGTTAAATTAAATTTAATATTTATTTTTTAAGATGATATAAAATCATATTCTAATAAAAATTTGTTGGTCTGATATGTCATTCTCAACATAAGAATATTTATAATATTACTTAGCTTTCATCATCATCATCCCCTTCGCTACTTTAAATTTAATACATTATAAATAATTTTTTAAGTGGAATAACTAAGTTTTGTGCTTCATTATATTTTTCACTTTGAAATTTAAGATAAATCTTTTGTATATAAAATCATTATAATGTAGAACTCAAAATAGTTATTCAGAAAATCTTTGAGAGACTCAAACCATAAATTATCAATTCGTAATTTATTGATGACATGTCTCATTATTTTTAACATAGTCTTGGAATGAGTCTACCTCCAATAAATTCATTTTGGAATATTTCAATTGATTGATGCATGACACAATAGTGAACTCTTCTTGGAATAATAAAAAATTAAAAATAGTCAATAATTAGTTGAGGTCAACATGCTACCTTTAACCACTTCATAAATTCACCTTGATAAACGTTACCAAATAAAATATTAGTGATATTTATGGGACCATGTCTTATTTTTGAATCATTTCTTTTTAATTATGTTTTGTCGCGTAATTCTTTCTTAAATCAACGATGAGCAACACTTTGAACATTGATTTCGATCTAGAACAACATAAATATATGATATTGTAGGCCAAAAAATGGTTGAAAGTAGTAAAGAAATTAATCTATTAAATTTTATATAAAGACCACGTTACCCCACTAGTTGAGTTATCTTTTTGGAGAATTCACTCCGACACTTCTTTCTTCAAATACTACTAAATGAAAATTATTTCCTAACTTTGAACTATATTAATCCGCCTCATTTTACGTTTTATTAAGTTAAGTAGTAGATCTTATATTTGATCTAACCATGTAAAATTATACATTTTCTCAATGTCAAAGAAATTGAGTATGAGAAATAAGAAATTTCAATAATAGTTGACGTGATAAAACCAAATCTTAATTAAGATAATTATAAATGATTTTGATACCAAATTAACGTAGTGAAATTTACATTTACCTCAACTTTATAAAATCAATTTAATAAGGCAAGGTTTATTCATCACTTCATTTATACACTTTGATATTATATTTAAAGCTTAATTAGTAGTTTGATTCCTATATCTAGATCATGATTCACTTTTGTCTTTATACATTTTTTTACTCAATTTTAATACATTTTAAATAGGTCAATTTGTTTCATTCTAATAATTTAACGTTAATTCCATTTTAAAGATATCATATGTTAAAAACTAAAAGATTTTATATGTAAAACTAAAAAAGTCCAAAATTCAAATTTTGACAAGTAACAAAAAATATTAACATTAATTTAGTAGACGAATCAAATTGATTCATTTAAAACATATTAAAACTCAATTAAGTTAATATATATATATATATATATATATATATATATATATATATATATATATATATATATATATAACCAAAATATAAATTTAAATATAAAAATTAAATTACAAATTAAAATTTGATGTTAAATCTAATCGATGTAAAATCTTCATCGATTTTTAATACAAACAAAGACTAAATAGAAATTAAGTTGAAAATCAATTTTTCTAGAGAACAAAATAGTGAAAATCAATTTTTCTAGAGAACAAAATAGTGATATACAATTTTTTATGTAACATGTTATTGTATATCTTTTAAGTTGACTTTTTTATTCTGTTGTCCTATGCAAACTTTTGAAATAATATCCGTGATTGAATAGAGCTTCAAAATTAATAAATGCTAGGTTAAAAGTCATGAACTTGAATAGTCGTAGAGAATGGTAGAAGTAGCTCACATGGGGCAGGGAAGAATGTGTATAAAATATTAAAATTAATGTTCTAGTAATGAAAAATAGTAATACTTTTCAATGTATAAAAAAAAATGTTGTGGTTTTACCGCTATGCTGAGTCAATTAAAGAAGGGAGACATCAAATTATGCATTATAATATTAATTTTTCATATATCAAAGAAAAATCATTAAATAATAATTAATTTTAAAAATACCTATGAAAATCTAATAAGATCGAATGGGTGCCAAAGTAATGTATTTTATATAAATTTTATTTATATATCTTCTTTTGTTTATGTAATTGAAAAAGTCTTATTATTTAGGTGTTTTTGCCTTTTCGATGATTCTCTTCAAAAGACCTATTAAAACATAATGTGATTATATAAATTGTATTTATATTTTTTCATGTAATGGATGAAGTTATATTAATTGATTTATCATAATCAATAACATTGTTTTGTTAAACCTCTAAATGACGTGACAATTGTTACCAATTGTGTCAGTTAGGTTCAACAGAATATATATTAAGAAAGAAAACTGCAGATTAAGATTAGTCAAATTCTGAATCAAAAGTAAAGGTAAAATTCTTAAAATAATAGAAACAGAAACACAGAAAACAAATAGTTTAATTGAGAAACGAATATTTTCCAATAAGAAACAGAACAGAATAGTCATTGCAATATTATTATCTGCTAAGAAAATTGCAGAGTGCTTGTTTTTTCCAGAGCAAAGAGTTTTCTAAACAGAAGAAGAGTGTGTAATAGTGCTAAGTAAAACTTCACATTTATTGCTAAAGTTCTGAAGTGTGTATCTGAATTGGTTCAAGTCATTATTCAGAATCAATCACGCTCCAAGGGGTATCTGCTATTTGAATTATACTTACCAATTACAAAGCTTTTTTTTTATGTCAGTGCATAAAATTCTACAATCTTTGAAATAGAGGGTTCTGGCTGGTTTTCTTAAAAGGTGTGCCATTTGACAAACCTTCACTTGCCCTTCAGAAAATGACTCATTCTGCAGCTGCAAATGCCACTGAAGAGGCCATGTCCCTAATACAACAAGCTCACATAAGAAACAAATTTTCCAAAGATCACAACGTGATTGGCTCTACATAAAGCACTACCTAAAAGGGTTAAATTAGAACAACTAAGAATAATGTTAACCAAAACATCTTGGTTGTGACATTGGCATGTTCTTCGATGAGAACTTAGGATACAATTTTATACAATGTTTTGATATCGTTATCTAATCATAATCAAAGTTTTACCTCGATAATATAAACTTTAATCAGATAGGTTTAACGAGGTAAAACTCTAGTTTTGATCAAAGAACAACACTTAAAGAATTTCATCCGAATTGCGCTTGATTTAAAATTGCAATTGTGGACACTCTTTGAGTTCATCACAACTACTACAGCTGCAATTTGAGTCACACATACCCAGAATGTTGTTAATGACAAGGCAACTACAATTGTGACTCTAGCTTCAATTCAAAATCATGCACATTCCATTAGGGTGAAAAGACAGAGGAGAGCTCAACAGAGCCATAATCAAGAAGCTCCTCAATCATTTGCTCTATGTGATCTTCCTCAAGAGGCTTGAACTGCAGAGGAACACTTTCAACAGTTCTGGCCATTGCCTCTGATTCTTGATCCTCCTCTGCTCTCTTGTGTGGCAACACTTGATGAGTTTGGTCACTCTTCACACTGAGACTCTTTGGTTGGGATGTGGAAGTGGCATTTGGCACTGAAGCTGTTCTCTGAGACTCAGAAGATGCCAAAGCCTGTCTTGTCATTTGCAGAGAAGCCATGTAGCACCTGTGAAGTTTTGCAGTCAAAGTTGCTGAGAGAAGCTTTGAACTAGAAGATGATGTGTGAGACACATTGGGGTTGAAAGGGAAGTTTGTCCTTGCCCTCGCACCACACATTAACCTAGCTGCTTCATCATAGGCTCTAGCAGCATCCTCAGCTGTTTCAAATGTACCAAGCCATATCCTTGTCTTCCTGCACAAACCAAATCAACCATTTTTATACCTTTTATTCGTTTAAACAACACCAAAACAAAACCCTTTTCCCATCTCAACCTCTTACTCATTCACTCAAGTTAAAAATCAAATTTTTAACATTACACATTCGGCTTGATTCTTGTAAACAACAACAGTAGGTATTTAGGAAAACCTTTTCCTACCAGTTACATGAACACATGACATTACAAAAAATATCCTTTCCGGCCAAAAGACATGAACCTTAAAGGCATGTGAAAGATTTTGAAGATTTGGAAAATGTGAGTGGTTTATAATCGGTGACATGCATGGGAAAATGGTGGAGACTTACAATATGGGGTGGCGAATTTCGGAGACCCAAGAGCCCCAATGCCTTTGTCGGACACCTCGGTAACGCTGTTGTGGTCTGGCCATGTTGGGGAAAGAAAAATGGATTGTTGTTGTTGTTTTTGAGAAAGTGTTTTTGTGGAAAATGTTTGGAGTGGTAGCAACTGAAGGAGAAATGGGAGAGAAGGGGTGGTTTTGTAGTGAGGGAAGTGTTACATGGCACTGTTTTCTCTGCTCAACAATCTGGCCCCACTCAAGAACATGGCCCCCACACGGATTTTCTTATTCTTTCCCTATCAGCTGTAACTTGGCTATCTTCTGCAATTTGCAAGCCATGATTACGGCATAACTATTCATCAGGTTTTGGTAGGAATACTCCTTTCAGATTTACCACTTCACAAATATTAACAATTCTTCCTACAAGTATTTCAGATCGTTATTTGAACGGTTTAAATGAAAAAAATATATTAAGGAAGTAACCTTTTTTACTTAAAGAATATAATACAAGCATAAGCGTCGACTCATTTGGCTTCTGTAACAAGACAATTGATATCATTTACAACAATCTCACCATCGACAGATGTTCTATTAGAAATTCCATACTTGAACTGTGACTTGATCCACTTAACCTTCGTTACGAGACAATTGTGCAATCTACATCAATTGAGTTAAGAAGAGTATGTTGATTCATTTTCAAGATTTATAGACTCAATTGTATCAAACTTTAGGATAGAGACAAATTCCAAATTTTTTGTTCAAATTTAAAGACTACAAATATATTTATCCCTACATAATTCTTCTTATGTCTCACTATATATGCTTACTCTTGTTTTTTAGTCATGAAATCATATATCTATCTATTATGCAGATACCATGTACCTTTCTTTTTGTTAATCACTGCTTTGAGAATAAAAAATAGAGTGGTAGATTGTCCTCATGTGAGTGTATGGAGCAAATGGTGGATGATGACGGATGTGAAGTTTGTTAAGAGATAAAGTTAGAATTAAAATATCTTTGACCAACATAATATGAAAAATGCAGAAAAACACAGACATTGGGTTAGAAATAAAAGAAGAAGCACTTTAATTGGAGCTTCTGCATTATACCTTGGACAGGAACCAATTGGAGACCAAGATAACGATGATACGTTGCAAATTGTTGGAGTGATCCGTAGTAACACATGTGCAATAGATATCAATAATATCTTTTACCATTGGATTTTATGGATATACATGTGATCACTTATGAAAATGTTTTTATTTTATGATTGGGTCAATCCCACCCAAGTTGCAACAACACTCTTGGGTTAAAATCAAAGATTCTTTGACCATAATAATTACCCTAACATGTCAAATTATTTAATCAAGTTTTTGTCACCATTGTCACTTCAAAAACCCATCACAACAACAACACAATATCCTTTCCTCTATTCTTTATTAGGGTGGGGATGGGGCACTATGATGATGTGAGCTAGTTATGGAGGTAAGAGTATGGGTACTGTTATGGAACAACTGCTAGTTTAACTCACAAAACCTTTTGTTTAAGGTATGTTTCAAAAAATTATCCACAAACACTTTATGAGACAAAAAAAAAATGGAATTATCCACAAATTTATATAAATTAAACATACACTTTAGAAAGTATTGTTTTTAGTGTTTGAAGAAGACTTATAGGAATTTAAATGAGACATGATTTTAATTTATATAATAAACTAACATTATTTTTAACTTCAAATTTTAATAGTTTATGATTTTATTTTTATATATAATTGCTATTTTTTTTTCATTTCTACTTACTGTAATTTTGACTCTCGGTTATATTTTCAACCATTAATGTAAATAATATGGTTTAGAAGGATCCAAATTGATGCTTATATGATGCTGCTTAGAATGTGTTTGTAGAAAAGTAGGTTAGGAATTTGGTTGGTATTTTTGTGGTCCATGTGCTTCTTGCAGCTACTGTTCACCCACGTGCCCAGATAATTCATTCAAATAATTTTCAACACATTTAAAATAACGTTTAAAATTATTTAAATAGGAGAAAACCAAGTTAATTACAATTATTTAAAATGATTCATCTCATTCTTTTTCACATTTGTTTATTTTCTGTTTATTTATCTCTGTTTTCTATCCATACACCTCAAAAAATAATTGTAGACTACCATTATTTCAGTGCTAAGGAAGGCCTCTGATGTGTTTAAATTACTTACATAAAATTTTAAAAAAAAAATTATAGGTCATTAATTCAATAAAAAGATTAATTTTGTTGTCACTGTCATGCATCTGTGTCATGTGGTGAACTTAACAACCACCTTAGAATTCTTCTTATTTGAATAAAAGAAGATGGGGTCCATTATGCATGCTCATCACTGCAGGGGAAGAAGTTCGGCTCCACCTGTAGCTAAACACAACAAAATGCTGCTTAATCATAATAACATTATGCTAACCCTAGTATTTATTTCCCAATAAAAAATACAAAATTTAATCTTATTGTTATTATTATTATTATTATTATTAGTAAAGAAATTTTTAGTATCAGGACATTTTAACAAATGAATTTATATCAACTTCATTTTAAAAAAAACTTAGTTTGTGTTTGTTTACGAGGTAGATCAACTGCTCTACGTTGTTTACTAACTTTTATAGTACACTTTTTATTTTGGAATATTATACTTTGATTTTTATTTTTATTTTTTATATTTTGATATGATTTAATATGAGTTATAATTTAAAAAAAAAGTGATACATTAATCAATAATTTATATTAAATCATATTTAAATAATAAAAAATATAAGAGTCATAATATCGTTAGTATCATTATTTTTTGGGTTAAATATGTTTTTGTTCCTTTAATTTTGAGTAAATTTTGAAATTAGTTCATTTTGAAACTTTGGACTAATTTAGTTTTTCATTTTTTAAAATACGTGGATTTAGTCCTTTTAATCAAATCTTGTTAGGTTTATTTGATATTTCGTACACATTTTAAGATTGTATTTGAGTTGTTTATAATGTTTGACACGTTTTTGTTTTAATGTTAAGTCAAATACTATTATGAAACACGCTTTAAATGTCAAATAAATTTAACAAAATTTGATTAAAAGGACTAAATCCACATATTTCGAAAGGTGAAAGATTAAATTAGTTCAAAATTTTGAAATGGACTAATTTTAAAATTCACTAACATTAAGAAAACAAAAATATATTTAACCCTTATTTTTTTTGGTTTTTGTTTGAGAAAAGAAGAAATTAGCAGGCAGTGAGAAGGAAAAGTTGAAAAAAGAGAAGAAAAGTATGGGGGACAAGAGAACAAGAAGCATGTAAGGTGTATGTCATGGATTTAAACAGTTCCAACTTTATCAACATTCCAATCTTTCTTTCTCTCTTTCTCTTTACCATTTTCCTTTTTGCCTTCCAGCTAACACCAAATTAACTTATATGCATTAATTATCTACAAAATTAATCACATTAATTCAGAAAACTACTACTTAATTAGCTCTAACCCTTGCTTAATTATAAGTATGCGCGTGAAGTGGGTCCAGAATCATATATAGCATGGGCATGGATGTTCAAAACAAAAATTATGTCACTTATTTCTCTCTCTGTCTCTCTCTATCTATGTTTGTTTATGCAATAAAACCGATTGAGAAACATGTTTCAATGTTTTTGTCCCCTTTCATGTCATCTTAATCAAAAATTAACAATTCACCAAACTAATCAAAATTAGATGAATTTAAGGAGTTAATACCTCCCACAATGACAAAAAAATTAGTTTTACAAAGAAAGTTTAATTTAACTAATGTTCCCACTTTTCAATGAGGCATTACTTTCTTATTTTAGTTTGTTATTAAATTAACTACTCTTTTGCCTTCGTTAAATTAATATATTTATTAAAAAAACCATTAAAGTAAATACACAATTCCCAGAATAAATATAATTGTTTTAAATATATATATATATATATATATATATATATGTATGTGTGTGTGTGTGTGAAGTCATTTTAAATTATAATAATTATGGAATTCTCATGGGCTCAACTAATTCAAAAATTAAAACCAAGCTAATCATAATTGATAGTCATTAATATGAGTATTAGATTTATGATTTATAATTAAACTGACAATATGAATCTTTCCATTGTTATACGTTGAATTTTATAAAATGCTTACGAATTTTTTAATTATTTCATGAGTCAATTACAACAAAATATGTATTTTTTTTAATTATTTATATCCTTTAATAACTTTTTATATATTACTTTTTTTGTAAACTAATGTAACATTTTTAAATATACTGTTTACTATAAAAAACTCTATTATTTATTTTGAATCAAATTTTCTTTTTATGGATTTGACCCTACTCAAACTATGAATAAATCTCCAATTTCATGTGTAAAAGTCTATTATTCTCTTTTTAATCAATTAAATTTTAAAAAATGTTAAAAATTTATTTTGAATTTTATCAAAATTAACGTAAAATTACATAATTTTATATCGAATATTTTCTCTGACCTAAATTTACTTCTTTTACCATATTCTTGGCAAATATAGATATAATCTTAAATATTTGACATAAAAAAACTCTTTTATAATAGTGATATATGATTTTTTGGTAAAATAATATAATTTCTTTAAAATATATATCTTTCTATAAAACAAATGTATTGATTTAAATTGAATGAATCTCTATTACAATCTTATATGTGTAAAAAAGTATTATTGTTTTTTATTTTGTATGATGTTGAAGATCTCCATATCCAGTCTATATGGTGGAGTCTCTATTGATCGCATGCCTCACGAAAACTTGTCCACATGTAACATCCATTGAATTCAAACCAAGAAAATAAGAAAGGTGAGACAAATATAACATGGGACTTTCCATCAAGTTACAGACAAATTAAACCCTTTGGTCTTTTTCTCCTTCACTTCTTTGGGTCCTTACCCTATTAATACACACACATGACACATGCCTCCATCGACTCATATACAAGATACATTCTCCTGCTTTCTTTTTCTCTATTTTCTTTTCATCTTCTTTCCTTATTATTCAATGAATGTCAATTTCATAAATCAATGTGATCATTAATTATCATACTATTATTTCCTTCTTCTTCTTTTTTTTTTTTTACCATTTTCAGCTTTCAAAATGAATCTATAATTGCTTAATCTAGGTTTTTTCACCACAAGTTGTCTCACTTTTCACAAGAAAAACAAAATACTTAACCCACCATGTCTTCATCCATCAATTAGGTTGTTTCACCTAAAATGAAAAGATAAAAATTAAAATTTTAAATAAAATCATGTTAAACATTACTATAAACTTTAACATTTCAACTAAAATTAAAAAATTGTTTATTTATTTTTATATAAAATATTAAAGGAATTACATTTAATTTAAAGTTTTAAATTGATATTACCATATTTGTAATGTATTCAATACCTTTTATGTATTAGTAAGATAGTTTTTTTTTTCTTATTTGAATCCCAACCTCACTAGTTAACTTGATTTACCATAAATTCTACTTATATGCCTTGAGTTCTAAGTAATCCACTTTTCTTATGATTGTGGTGATTTTATTTTTATTAACCTAACACGGCTCAAATGTGTGGTTAAAAGTTTGATTTTTGCAAACAGAATGATAAATCTACTCACACTCAATACGATTGGATTTAATGCGTGAAAAATATTATAGATGACTTATTAATGAATATGATAGAGTTTGAATTCAATTCTAAAAAACAATTTTTAAAGTAAGTATTGTTCACTATTTATATTATACCTTTAACTAATGAGATTTGGATTTTTTTTTCCCTTCTCAATATATTTCTCATCCGCGATATTATTAAAGTTTGTAAGTGAATAATATGCGAAGTAATTCTTAATGGATATAAAATAAACTGTTATTTTATTTTATGATTTGAGTTTGAGTCTACTTTAAAAGTTACGTATAAAGTACATGTTTTTCTCTTTTATATGTTCTATTTTAATGATATTTTTAATTAAATATATGATTAAAATATCCTTTTGGTCCTAATTTTCGTCAAATTTTTTCAAACAAGTCTTAATTTTAGTTTTGTGTTCAAATAGGTCATAATTTTCGTCAATTTTGTTCAATTGGGTTCTTTTTTCTAATACAGTTTATTTTTTGAATTTTTTTTTTATTTTTTGAGTTTTTTTTTATTTTTTTAAGTTATTTTAAAATTTTTTATAAAATGTACACATGTCAACCCAGTAGCATGCCACGTGTCACTTCGTGGTTTTTTTTTAATTTTTTAAAAAAATTTTATAAATGTCCACGTGTCAACCCAGTAGTGTGCCACGTGTCAAAGTCAATGTTCTATATTCAATTTGGTCCCTATATTTGTTATTTTTGTTCAATTTAGTCCCAATTTTTTTTAACATTAACCAATTTGGTCCCTATCAAAGATGTGATCAAATTTAATTTTTATATCAAAGTTATAATGATGTGAATTTTAATATATTATATAAAAATATTTAATAAAAAAAGTGAATTTTAATATAAAAATTAAATTTAGTTTCAATTTAGAGAGGGACCAAATTGATTAATTTTAACAAAAATTGGGACTCAATTGAACAAAAATAACAAATATAGGGACCAAATTGAATATAGAATATTGACTTTGACACATGGCACGCTACTGGGTTGACACGTGGACATTTTAAAAAAAAATTCAAAAAAAATTTAAAAAAAATTCAAAAAAAATTCAAAAAGCAAATTCAAAAAAAAAATAATAAAAAAATCAAAAAAATCACAAAGTGACACGTGGCACGCTACTGGGTTGACATGTGTACATTTAAAAAAATAAAAAAATAAAAATAAAAATTCAAAAAAACCACAAAATGCCACATGGCAATCACTGTTCATGGCCGTTAATGATTTAAATGGTGTTAGCAAAAAAGGACCCAATTGAACAAAATTGACGAAAATTGGGACCTATTTGAACACGAAACCAAAATTATGACTTATTTGAAAAAACTTGACGAAAATTGGGACAAAAAGGTATTTTAACCTAAATATATCATCAAATTCTATGTGATTCTAAATATAAAAAGGAATGTGCAAAAAAAATTTCCTCTTTTTTTTAACCTATAAAAAATAAGTTAGTTATTTAAAATAACATAGTTTATGCTTTATTTGAATTTGAGTGTAGGTCGAAAAAGATAAATGTTCCTATAATCTTTTGACACACACCGTTATCAATCTCTTAATTCATAAAACACACACAGTTATTAATCTCTTAATTTATAAATTCATAAAAAGTTAAATTCATCAAAAATGGATTTTAAATCTAATTCAACATTACAAAACTGACTTGTAAAGTGAGGTTTTTACCTACTTATATATTGTAGATTCATTCTATCTTCAATCGATATGAGACTTCCAACCCCCCTTTGACACCAATACACCTTTTCTGTCAAAAAATGTACATCTCGAACATAAGATTAAATATTAATGAGTGGTTCAATAGCAGTCTAATAGCAGATGAAACAATAAACCTAATAATAAACAACAAACTTCACTAGGATAAGATTCAACCCATAACTCTTATATCATGTTAAGAAGTGACTTTTAAGCCTAACTCAACTTTACAAAATCGCTTATAAGGTGACAATTGCACTAAATTATATATTGTAAATTGATCTTATCTCTAGTTGGCATGAAACTTTCAACACATCATGTCAACAGTTCTACAATGAAGCAAGTGAATTTAGGTTTTGAAAAAGATACTAATTGTAAGGCCCATTTTATTCTGTCCCTTTTATTTTAAGGGTTGCCCCAATCTTATGGGCCTAAAGGCTGGCCCAAAGAGGAAGGATCAGACCTAATCTGCCAACCCTAACCTTTGTGCTCATTTTGGTAACACATGACCTTCACACCCTTAGAGCAGCTGATGTTTTCCTCTACTAGGGTTTACTCCCAACCTAGAACCAATGAGCTCAGTTACGTTCCTAGCCTCATGTAAGTGCTTTACACCTCAGGTCTTGATTTCTTTCCGCTCTTATGTTTGTACTTCCAGTTGGGGGTTCATCGTAGGCTTAGGTCTATTCTTTCGCATTTGTCTTCCAGCTCAGTAATCTGCATCTGGAGCTTTCGCGTTCCGTTGTTGGAGACGCATCCTGCTCTTAGTCCTTTCCAGGTATGGGGAAGTTAGGGCTTACTGTTTTATTTCATGTTCTTGCATGCTCAGTCTGGTTTCGTGAGTTGAATGTTGGGTTGCCATTATAAACTGTGTGGGAGTTGTTAAAAAGGTGTTTTGAGCTGTTTGGATGTATCTGCCTACGTGAACAGTGACGGGTTCTGGTTGTCTCGCCCAAGCGAGTACATCTCGCCTAGGCGAGAATAGCAGTAACTCGCCTAGGCTGCTTGAGTGAACGGTCGCCCAGGCGACGAGTGCCAGTTTTGAGCGAGAACCCATCTCGCTCAGGCGGGGTGGTCTCGCCTAAGCGAGCAGGCGCGACAGTGCCACTATTCCTGACTCGAGCCCTCACCTATGCGGAGGGTGCTCGCCTGAGCGAGGCTCTTCTGCCTGAGCGGGGGGCTAAGCGAGGAGTATGTATGTTGACGAATTTTCCTTGTTCTTGGATGTTGAGTACATGTATGAATTGTTTATGCCTTTCTAAGTATGAATTGAGTGGCTTTGTATGAATAAGATGAATGATGAATGGTGATTCATGAGTTTTAACATGATATGAGTATGCTTTTGGTATGGGATGATTCATGGAATTATAATGATGTGTTGGTATGGGTTTGGCATGAGACATGAGTGAAGATTGGTTAATGAATATGGCATGATGTCGGTATGAACACACTCCTACTTTCGTGGTTCGAGTTTGATGAATGAAAGAGATTGACATGGGATACAATGGAGGATGGAATTGCCAAGGTTGGCATGGGATATTTATATATGTGTGTGTTGAATAATTACTTGTTTTGATAATGTTTTGGTCTGTGGTCAGTGCGTAATTCCTTAGAAATCCCTAGGTGGGGTTTTCAGGGTCGTGCTTCAGTGGTCGGAACGTAATTCCATGGCCCATGTTAGTGGGTGCCTATGATGGTGCCTCATCTGTATAACTAGGTAAGGATTCAAGGAAAGGTTGCATCCTGAAACTCTAAGGGGTCGGTTAGTCTCACCTAGAGCGGACTGACTCCTGTGCAGGAGGCCTGAAATTCATTAAGGGCTAACCTTGTGGTGAGGGAAAATTGATTCATTGTAACACTTGTAACACATAGCTCGGGGGTGAGCAGAGGTATCCACCACAAGTGCAAGCATCCGCTGAATCCGACCAGGTTATACGTATCTGGATGAGTCGAGTCGTGTCGTAGTGTATTGTCTGAAAGGTCATAACATGCTTGGTTGATATGAGTACATGATATTGTGAAATTATATCTGATTGGATGGGTGAAATCTTTTGTGCTCTAGCTTACCCTACTTTTGTTGTTGTGTGTTCTGTTGTGTGGTACTCTCTTTTGCGATGATCATCAACTTGTTGATGTGAACAGATGCGAGGAACACCCGTGGACAACAGGGAGGTGATAGTTCCGCTGCATAGTTTGCGTAGGCTGGACCTTATTCCTTGATGGGCTTTTCCTTAGGGCTATGGCCCATGTATTGCTCTATGTTTTATTACTGTACTTCGTCTGTTAGACTTTTCAATTGTTTCTGTTGGCATCGTGGTGTGCCTAGTTTTGTAGGAGTGGCGTTAAGGATCCCAAGACTGCGTTGTTATATTATTTATGTGTGGCGTTTCTTTTAATTACGCATATTAATTAAATGGGACGTTACACTAATTAAAAAAGAAAATAAATAAAATTGTTTAGTTTTCTATTTTAAAGTTCTTAACTATTTTTTTTTATTTACATGTCTTTTACATATTCTCTCTCACACACACACACACATATATATATATATATATATATATATATATATATATATATATATATATTATGTTGTAATGTATTGTAATATTATATAATATAATTTAATATAATAGATTGATGGGCTTTAAGTCTAAGTTAGATATAAAGTTATGATATCTACTATGAATTTAATGTTTAAATCCTTAATGTTGATAAAAAAAATCCTTACTTAATATATTACGGAAACTAAAGAAATCATATTTATAAATCTTAGGACAATTCTAGAAAAAAAAAATTAGAATTTACAAAATGACAAATGATTAAGGACCAAACTTTACAAAAAGGAAAAAAAATATTTTTCACTTTTCATGTACAAATATTGTTTTTATTACACCAGTGCAGTAAGGACTTTTGGCATCGGTTGTTTTTGGTATTTTGCCCTGGTTCCAGAACCGAGGCATATTAGGGCGAGATAAAAAAGGCATGACTTTTGGCCTCAGGTGTGCGAACCGAAGCCAAAGCACAATCTGCAGTTTTCGAACCCTAGCGACCATCTTCTTCACGCTGCCGCCACATACAGATTTATCGACCACCGCAGCCTCACACTAGTCCATTCAACCACCATGGAATCAACCAACCTGCAGCAGAACACGAACGACAATAAACCTCCATTGTAGACGCGAATATCGCGACACACCACCTCTGCAACACGAGCATATCGAAAATCGTCGTTGCGAGAACAAACGTATCAGCGCCTGCATCGCGAGTTCAGCCTCACTGCAAACTACCATTGAAATCACTTGCACCTTGAAACATCATCTTGATGCTCATAGAAACCCTAATCGCGCCACCAAGCACCTACAAGGAGCAAAATGCACAACACGTTGTGGTGGCTCTGAATCGCGCAACAAAGGTTTGATTTGGGGATGAAGAGGAACAGTGTTGTGATTCACGATTTGGGAACCTAAATCAGACATATGACCTCATTTCAATTAATAACCGAGGCCTAAAGTGCATACTGCCTCGGTCCTATTCCACCCGAGGCCAAAAACTCAGATATGTGGTCTCGGTTCAATTAGTAACTGAGGCCTAAAGTGCATACTGTCTCGGTCCTATTCCACCCGAGGCCAAAAACTTTCTTGTCAATGACATTTTTGAAATTTTGAGAAACTCTGATGCTTTATAGGCTTCGGTTGCCTTTTGACCGAGGCAGAAAAGCCCCTATAGGCTTCGGTTGACTTTTGACCCGAGGTAAAAAAGTTCAAAAAATTATAAAAATGTCACCGCATCCTTATAGGCTTCGGTTCTACAATAACTGAGGCCTATAAGACGACATAAAAACAACAAATTGCACTAGTGTTATGTGGATCTTCGTGAACTTTGCCGAGAATAACAAACACTTACAATGACCTGTGCGTTGAAAATTCAAGATTCACATCCGAAAGCTTACTTGTCTCACGTTAGAAGAAACATCGATTCAATTATTAACAAGGGAAGCTACGTGGGTGTTACCTTAAGGCTTGATGTGAAAAATACCTCTCTAGAATAAACTTATACTTCAATCTTATACCACTCTTACATTGAATTTCATGCCCTCATTACAATGCATGACACGTTCAAATATGTTACCATCAACATTGAATACCTAATTCCAGCAACTAATGTTTGCGAGAAAATGTACCACGTTACAATAGTTTGTGGGTCTCTTACGTTATTATGAAAGTCAATTCAATTCAAGACTCATTAACAACATATGTTTAGAGACTATATATCAAACTCATAACTTTAGCCTCCATTCTCTTACAAATTAAACCCTAAAAACTCATTCATGTAAGAAATGTTCAATCACACTTTAATCATCATCACTTGTCTCAACTATTTGAAATAAGTTGTTTGACTTGGAAATGACATTTAATTCGTAGTTGTCCATAAAGAACACATTTGATGAAATAATTTATTAGATATAGATCCCAAAGAATTAGGTTTAAACTTAACCAAACAACTCATTATTTATATAGCAAAGAATTATATTGAACTATAAGTTGAAACATATTTTTCAAATTTAAATTATAAATTTAGTTTCTCGAAAAAAAAAATATACTTTTCATTTAGTTAGAGATTAATTAATAAATTTGAGGGCCATTAAACACAACATGTTGCTATGATTTTTTTTTTTTTACAACAACTAGTGTAGTACAAAATATGGTGAGATATAACAGTGCATATGTTTCCAGAAAAGTCATTTTCTATGAGCAGGAGCATGTAAAAGGACTGCCCCCAACCTTGTCTGGCCAGTCAATTTTTGAATTATATGCAATCTAATTAATGCCATTGACCACCCAAACAAGTTTCTTGTAACCCTAACCTCATTAAAAAAAAAGATAAATGCAATGTTTTGAGAGCGCGTTGAATAATTGATTTTGGAAGAGTTGATTATATGAACACAGAAGCTAATAATATTAGTTTCTATTTCGATGTAAATTTTTTTAGTTCAAACTCAATTTTAAAGCCAAACATAATATAATTTTATATTGGAAAAACAATTACACTTAGACGTGAAACCAAACACACTATGAATGTATAAATTTGCAATACAATTGTACCTTTAAATGTATAATTTTGTGGACAAAAAAAGTAATTAAAGAGAACTAAAAAGGAAATCTACAAGTTTCTTCGATAAAGTTAATCAATAACATAGTTAAAAAAAATGAAGATTTGTTTTGTAATAATTTTATCTAATCATTTACTACATTTCATCTTTGTCCTTTTTATATCTTTTTAAAAAAAATATACTGTGCAAATACCATTTCTCTTGTATAAGGGAAAATTGCAGTTAGTTTCTTAGAAATCTTCCAATGTGATGCTCGTGTAATTTTCTGTTTTCATAGAACGCATAGATATCTCTTGATATCACTATCTCCATCTCTCTGTTGTAAGTTTTGTTTCTCATGAAATAGTTTTAAAAGCTTCCTTAGTTTTTTTATCATGCCTATCAAATGTATATTAGATTGTTTTTCATTTTCACTTTTATGATAAACTCATGGGTAGACTTGCGCATGTGGATAAACTTTTTGTGACAAACAGCCTAATTTTTTAAGTTGTATGAAATAACATATAAACAAACTTATATATACCCGGTTACAAAATATATGATTTATAATTTTAATAAGTTATTTATTAATAAATAGAGATGTTAAAACGGATTCTAACATTTGAATCTGACTCACCACAGGTTTGAGCTGGGTTGAACCGAAAAAATGGGTTCATTTTTTTTTAAATGTGAGTAATTAAACTTAGTTCACTTAACCTTAGATTCATCGAGTTTGAGTCTAGTTGAAGGTGGATTGATTCCATATCTATCAACAACAACTCTTTATTAGTTTTATTACTATTTTTCATAAATTTTTTATATAATTATTTAATACTTCTAATTATGCATGTTGACATTTTTTATTTTTTTTAAATACTAGAATATTATCCGATAATGCTTGAATAATTTTGATATTTAATTAATTTGCTTGTCAAGTTACGTAGGTTAACACTTTAATTTTCAACTAGTATCATATTACATGGAATTTTTCTTACAAATTTATTAAAACAAATTACAAGAAAAAATATTTTTTTATTATTTTTTAAGAATTTTAATTGACAAGTAATTCCTTCATGAATAATTATTTCTTCAAAATTCTTTTGCAAAAAGTGTTTATACGAAATATTTTGTAAAAAAAAAATTGTAGCAATTTCTTATAATTTTTTTTCATAACAAAATTTGTAAATATTTCCTACGAAAAAAAATTCAAAACAAAATTGACAAAAAATATGAATTTTCTTAGTAGTATCTTTATAATAATGTTTGCTAAAATAGGTGAATACTTTGATTATACTACTATAAAAAATGCGTTGAGTCAATTCACTTCAATTGTACTACAATAAATATATAAAATAAGTTGGAAGAACAAAACATCCTTAAGTGAGTCAACCCACTAATCCACCAACATGTGGTGAGTCAATTTAATTACAAAATCTTTTACTCACCAAAAAGTAAGTCAGGTAGAGCTAACTCATTTTTAGCTCAACCGGTGATGAACCAATTTGTGTGAACTGGATTAGCTTAACACCTTATAACATTGTTCCATTAGATTTTCGTCATGTATGTTCATGTCAACTAACATCTCCCATATGTTGCTTTCTGAGTATTGGAAATTTGTCATGCGGCGCATCATGCCAACTTGCTCAATAAGTATGTCATTACGCACCTCAATTGCGACAACCTACCTTTCTGTTGTAGATGATATCTTTTCGGAATGGGAGTTACCCGATCCCATGACATCCATGAACACGTTTAGCTTAGTAGTAAGTTTCTCAAACTGTGAGTCCATGGAATCAACCATTGGTGCTTTTCTTTTAGAGCCTCGTGATGTCGACGTCCGACATGAAGGAACTTATGGTTGTCATTGAGTAGGCCTAGGACTGTACTCATCCATAGCTGGTGGTGATGGTCGAGTTGGGTTACTACCTCCTTCACACAAAGGTGGGTCAGGTATGTACTCCATTTGATCAATAAGATCAACCTCTAACATGTGTTGCTCACGCTGACATCGTGCTTTACGTGTTATGCGTACCCCAACCCTTGTGGCTCGATTTACTCCCCATAATTCCTCCATGAGGTCATAATACCTAATAGTAGTAACCTTCCATTTATCATGGCCATAAATCAACAATTAATTGATTCCTAAAAATCAAAATATTGTAATTAATTTCAATTACCTTTATTAGATCGGACCATACTTCTTCCTCTGTTTCAAAGCGCTACGAGATTGGATTCCATGCAAATCAACTAAGTGAAGAAAATAAATATGAACATCGCGCCATCTCTCTTTCAAGACTTTTTGTCTGTTTTTTACATTGCTTTTTGTTACTGCATCAAACCTTGATTGGTGAAGATTAGAGATGACAAATAAACTCGTCCTCGTGGGTATTGTCCGAACTTGTCCTCGTTTTGACAGAAAATCACTGCATTGACTATGCATAGGTATGGGTATGGGTATGAGTATGGAGAATCTCCAACTTTTTTAATTGGATATGGGGATGAGTATGGGGATGTATATATCCACCCCGTTCCTTTCCCCATACTCGCCATAATACTCGTCCCCGTCATATCCCCGTCTCCATTTAAACTATTAAAATATTCACAGATAATTAAGTGACCTTATATATATATATATATATATATATATATATATATATATATATATTCTATCTTTTATTTCTTCTAATTGTTTAGTTTGTCATGAAATTCATTCGCATCTACAATATATTTTTCATCTTATCATAACATTTATGCAATTATGTTCAAATGATATATGTCAATTAAATATTTTTTTTGTCTCACATTTGAATATTTCTATTCTTTTTTAATATTTTTTTTATTGTATATTTTCCTTTTACATGAAAATGTTTAACACTCTCAAATTAAGCATTTAATAGCATAAACATTTCATTTACCAGGCAATATTAAAAGAATTTATTCTTTACTTTATTATTATTAATTTTTGTTTCATTTAAAGAACTCTTTTGTTTCACTAAAATAATTTTCGTTATTTCTCAACCATTGATTATATATGTTGATATTTGAAAAGTTTTATCAGAACTCTAAGGTATTTTTTACATCTTATCATACTCTTAATTATACATTTATTTTTCTTTGTGCGATTTGATTCAATAGTCTCTCAAATTATTTCTAAGACATATATTTGTTAATTTTTTAATATTTTATTTGTTGTTTATTTTCATCAAGTACAATACTATTTTGATATATTTTATATAATTATTTTGTATTTTCTAACTCATTATCAATCATGCTGTAATTTTGTGACTATAATTATTTAAACAAATTTTATTTACTACAATATAAAAAGTTAATGTAATTGTCATGCCTTTTTTTAGCACCATCCAACATATATTGAAGTTCAAAAGATAAAGATCTATGTTAAAAATTTTATTTATTAGTTTAATATTTGTTCTTTCATTTTCATCATGTAATGTATTATAATTTTTATTAGTATATAAAAAGGATATTCATTAGAATTTAAAAAATTGGAGTAAACAAATATTTAAAATATATTTTAATTTAAATATTTGTTTTTCTTTTATATTTTTATAAAAATAATTTTAAATTTTATCAATTAGATTCCATCAATGTTTGCAAATTTAATAAATGTTTTGGTTCTCATGAAATTTTATTTGGTATTGTAATTTAAAATGTATACAATTATAATTTCTTTCAAAATATTTGATATCGAAAAAACAATCATCCTCTTAATATTGAATATTTGATAATATTATGTTTCCTTTACCATAATTTTTTATTATTTTATAAAAATCAATTAAAATTAATATTGAAGCAGTAAAAAAACGGGTACGGGTATGAGTACAAGATTATACCTGTTACCTGATGAGGATGAGACAAAAGTTTGATATATGTTGGGTTTGGGTATGGGGATGTGGATGAATTTTTTTTATGGAGATGGGTAATGGGATAGTGAAACCCGTCCCTGCCCCGCCACGTTGTCATCTCTAGTGAAGATGATGAATAATGTTACTATATGCTTGTGTTGTCCAGCTGCTGTTAACCCCGTTGCCTAATCGGATTCATCTATCATGGCATTTAGAAGTTTCTTATCCATTTCCTCAATCCACTTGATGAACTCTCAAGGAGCTGCAACAGAAGCAACAACTACTTTATTTCCCGTATTCATAAGATAATACCTAGGACAAACAAAGGTTTCATGACATTGATATTAATGTAATAGTTCATCAACATAAAATTTTTTATTTAATAAAGCCATTCTAAACATGATTAATTAAGTACATGTAGCTAATTGTTTTGGTAATCAAACCACATTTCATTTGCTATATCATCCCTAATATTACAACCTACCTTATAATCATCATCATGATCCACTTGACCATTTATTGTTTCATCAAGATGTTCCTCTAATTCTCAATCAACCTCATCAATTAAAGATTCATCATTATCAAAACCTCGTAGGAAATTATGGAAGATGCAATATGCTAAAATTATATCTGTCATTGTCTCCAAAGCGTAATGCAGCTCAGTTCCACTTGCTATGATAGGAAAACATTTTTTTAGCACATCAAATTTTCTCTCAATCACGTTTCTCAAACACGAATGTCAAAGACTAAACAATTCACGAGAATTTTGTGGCCCTCTTCGTGCATACTCTTTTAGATTATATCTTACACCTCTATATGGAGTCAATATTGACTTTTTCAGCATAAAACCAGCATCCCCAAGATAATATTTTCCTACAATTGTGATAATTATTAAGTTATTAGTGATGGACGACTTAAACGTCATAAAATAAACAAAATTTAAAACTAACCTTCGGGTATGACCAAAGGATCATCTCTAACAAGAGCATATTTCAATATTCTTGAATCAGGTGATGTCCCCTCCCATCCAGCCAACACATAAGTGAATTTCATATCAAAATCACATGCAGCGAAGACATTTTGTGTTGGCTTGTCCTTCCTACCTCGATTACCTAGGAGCCTTAGATAAAGGAACCCTTATTCTAACATGAGTTCCATCTATGGCCCCTAGACAATCCTATTTCAATAAAATTAAAATCGTAAATAAAGATTGTTTAATTTTTGTAAGTAGCTAACAAAACATAAAAGTATTATGGCCAATGTTACCTTAAAGTATGGGTAGATTCGAGTATTGTTCAAGACATGATTTTGCACCTCTGTCCCGAACGGTTGAATTAAAAACTCTGACTCCAAACTTAAAATGGCATCCAAGACATTATGAAATGTCTGCTAACGGTCGACCTAGAATGATAGAAGAAAATTGACACACTACGATTCTTCACATTATGCCCAATGATATGTAGAAACTTAGCAACATATTCCTCTAGTGTGCACCGTATAGCATCTTTCACTTACCCAGTTGCCCTTAAGTGCAAACATAGGTTAATAAATGACTCTGGTCCCTTCTGAATAATGTCACGACATCAACTACTCTCGTGTTGATCATTATCTGACACAAAATCCCTAACACTATTTCTTAAAGAAGAATACATATTCAATATATTCAACGCATGCACAACAATGCATAACATTGTTAGTTGTGCACAATTGTAATTTTCAGTGTAAGTGTGCAACTATATTGAAGTTCACACTGAAAACATCATCTATTACATCTTCGGTAAAAAAATGACACATGTAATTCCTCCTCCATCTAAATTACTAGTATAAAAAATTATAAGCAGCTCACATTGAAACAAATAGAAATAAAAATAACAAAAAAATTAATATGTTTTATAACATCAAAACAAGAAAAATTTCTTATCAAAATCAAACTCATTGAAAAATCAAACTGATATTATACAATAAATTTTACCATAGCAGATAAATAAGATACAACTTATAACTTACTTGTTTGTTAACAAAGAGGTTAGATACCACCAACAAACCAAAGTCAGGAACCACCTCCTTCGAATATCATCAAACACCAATAAGCGATATCACCTAAAACAACAAAAGAGCACTAACCTTGGCTTTAATATCACGCATGACCTTAGGACCCTATAAGACCAACAACAATGAATAAGTGAAGCAAATCATAACAGTATCACGCACCACCATATACCAATAACAACACCACCATTATAACAAGTGTACCACGACTACAACAATCAACAACACGTCCACCACCTCTTTCCACGAAATAACCTACAAAACCAACCACATCTCAACATGGATTTAGATGGTTTAGATGAAATTGAAGTATAAAGCATTGCACTACCATATACCACGAAAATAACTCCCCACTATAACACCACCTCCACGATTCACGCCGACGAGAGCAACAAGAACGACTACCACCATCATCCACTAGGGGAATAAGCGTCGTCCTCCTTCAAGACTGTTGTGAACTCCTTCAACACAACATGAACTTCCTGCCACAACCAGATAAAGGAATTAGAAACTAGTGGAGAAACTGGTGGAATTAGGTACACCCAAAATGGAACCGATTAAACAACAAAAGCCTTTCATTTTGGACCGGATACAAGAAAAGTATAATTGGGTAAATTGAACAAAAGTTATTGAAGTTGGAACCGGATCCAACTACAACGTATCCAGGTCCATTCCTTCTTCAAAAACAAAGTTGTTGTTAGCTATTATCTCCGTGAATGAGCAACAATGGTGGAAAGCTACGAAAATGCTACAAAGCTTAAGAACTGGTATGGATCTTCCATCCATCAAAGGGAATGGAAGTATAGTGCATCAAACAACAAATAGGAAGGGAAGTACAATTTTAGGGCACATAAAAAAACTACAAAATATAAGTTACCTTGTTATAGCTTAAACATATGTGACTCTCTCCGCCATGGAGCAGCTTTGTTCTTCCCAACTCTTGTAATATAATATACCAACCACCTTCTTAATGGCATTCAATGGTTCATTCAAGAGGCTCAACAACACATAATACACGGTCAAACAATTCAAAATTCAAACGAGTCAAGAATCTATCCTGTTACGCATCATGAATCCATATTGTAGATCAAAAATCTTCTTCTTTATACAGACCTTGAGCCATGAGAGCAGTGGGAGCAACGAGGGGCATATTGGTAAACTGGTAAAGTCACTCTCAAATCTCTTCAAAATAGTGGAATGCAAAATGTGGGTGAATCTCGCAAATCACCGCTTTTTGTTCCTTTGCATTCATCGAAAAAGAACATGATAATTCTCTACGGTCATCGCTCTACATCACCTTTCCATAGTAATTCAGCACAAAAGAACACGTCCTAAATGCAAGTCAAATTGTCACATATAATCATGAATAGTATTATTTTTCTTTTATAATAATTTTATTCATACCAAATATTTATCTTGATACTTAATATTGACAAAATTATTTTATTTTGAATTTGTAATGCATGTATTGGTTCCGTAGCTCAGTTGGTTAGAGCGTTGGTCTTATGAGCCGAAGGTCGCGGGTTCGAGCCTCGCCGGAACCATATTTTTTTGGAAAGAGAATCATCGGCTTTCGATATATGAATATTTACTTTTTTTTCAAGTTTTTTCATAATTTTTTAATTTTTAATAATATTTTTTATGTGATGATAAATAATAAATGTTTTGATTTGTTAGTATAGCTAAAATGTTAAATATGTAATTATGTATTGCATGAACTTTTGATAAATACAAAAATAGAGACTAGTAGTATGGTATTTTTCTTAGTTATATTTTATTATCTATATTATTTAAATCTACAATTTTATTCAAAATTAAATTTTAAAAAAATTTCTTTTTAATGTTTTTGTGTAAATGGAAAACAACCTTGTCTTATTTTAATTTTCGAAATTTGAAGGTAGTGTGACAAACACCCAAAACACTATTAGGAAGAAATGACAACACAAGTGTTAGAAAATTCAAATTAAAATTTCTTTATAAAAAATGGATTTTGGATTTTGAACTTGATCAAAATATTTGGATCTAGATTTAAAAAAAAACATCAAAATAGTTCTACAGAAAAAATGGATTTGGATCCACAATCTAATACAATTATTTGTATCTAAAATGGATATGGATCAGATCATTAGAAATTGAATCCATGATCACCCTATCAATGATGACTCTTCTTCCTTTGTTAGACATTTTAAGGCTTCTCTCTTGTAGTCACTGATTTTTTTCCTTTTACATATTTGTGTGTACCAACTTTTGTGGAGCTCCTAATGCATAATTTTTTTCAACCTTTTGTTGATAAGATTCGTGATAAACTTACTTCTTGAAAAAGAAAGTTGCTTTGTATGATGAGAAGAACTCAACTAGTAAATTTTGTGATTGTTAGCTTGTTGTCTTATAACTTTCAAGTTTATAAATGCCTTATTAAGCTTCTTGAGGTGAACAATGGATTCAAAATTTTGTTTGTACTTGGGATACATACAAATGACAATCACTCATTGTTAAATTATCTATCTTGTGTAATTTTAAGGTAAATGATGATTTGTATGTTATTAATACTCAATTGGAAAATAAAGCCTATCTCATTTAGCTTGGGAGGTTGCTTATGGTAAAATGACTTGGGTTGAACTCATGTGTACTCAATTTCTTAAGTCAAAATATAAAAAAATAGTTTTTCTTTAACTTGTTGTTAATTTGGTATGCTATTATGGATGCATATGATGTTATTCTTGAAAATAGTTTTTTGGATAGTAGGTAAAGATGATTGTGTTAATGTTTGAAATGATCACTGGTGTTTTAGACATTTGGACATCTAAATTGATTAGAATTCCTTATTTTGATAAAGTAAAGTTATAGTATATTATTAGCTCAACTTGATAAGTACTCATTGAAACTTTCCTTATATTGTTGCCAATTTATGTGATTTTTCTTCTTTGATGGTTAATAAGGATAATGATGTGCCTAATTGAATTCGGGATGGTATTGGTGTACTTTTTCAAAAAGTTATTAAAATTTATTCTTCTTCTATTATGGAATGTGTGGAATGAGAAAACTTGATTTGGTTGAATGTTGTACCACTAGCTAAAACTTTTATTCTTTAAATGTTATTGTATGACTATTTAACTACTAATTTGAAAGTTAAAAAAGATGTGGTTTTATGTTCTATGTGTTATTCATGTCAATATTTCTTTCATTTTTTCTTTCATTATTATGTTCTTATGCGGTTGTTGGAAAGAATGAAGGAATTTTTTCAGGATCTGTAGTTTTTCTATTTGGATTTGGTTTTTCAGTTTATGAAGTCCCCTTTGCTTAAAGTGATTAAATTAACTTTTATTCTTGTAGTTATTTGACTAATTTGAAGGATGATAAACCATAGTAGATTTTTGATTTGAATTATTTTTACTTATCTTATTTTTCAAATTAAGGAGTTGATGCAAAATAAATTTAAGAAACATAAGAGTAATATTGTCTCTGGTTTTTTTGTGTTGAAATTTTTCAATATTCAAATTATGGAGGGTATGGTGGATTCATTTATCAACGTAATATGGGAAGTTTCATCTACTAATTTTCTTAAGGTGAATATTGATGATACAACTAGGAGTCATCTTGGTTTAGCTACATTTATTGGTATTTTTAAAGAAAGTCAAGGTGAATATATGGATAGTTTTTTTTAAGCTTTGTTAGGGGTGCAAACTTCTTTTATATTGAGTTTATAAGGGTCATTTATGCTTTCGAGCACACTTGAAGAGAGGGTTTTTAGATGCTATGATTACCGAGTAATTCTACTTTTTAATTTGTCATGATTTCTTAGATCAACGAATGGATCCTTGAAGTCTTAGAAGAAGATGACATTAGTGTTTTCATTTTTATAAGTATATACAATTCAAAGATTCTCATATTTTTATGACAAAAATCATTATGTTGATAAGTTAGCTAGTTAGATTTTTATTTATAAAAAAAAAATAATATAAGTGGTTTAATGTTTCACCTATATGTATTATTTAGATTTTTTTTTTCATAATTGGTATAATTTATCTATATTTCGTTAATTGTAATTTTTTTATCATAAATTTGATATGATCTACCATATTTTATATTTATTTATTTATTTTTATTTTAATAAATTTTATGTTATTACTAGGGGTGGGCAAAAAAATTAATTTTCTTGATCCAATCCACTTTTGCTCCAATCCACTCCATTTATAATCCATTTTATTAAAAATCTAATCCATTTAAAATCCATTTAATGGATATGGATCTAATTTACATTTTATATATCTTATGGATTGGATATCCATTTTATAAATCAAGATTTTTAAATATGGATAATCCAAAAAATCCAATCCAAATTTTCAATTTAAATTTTTAGTTGGGTTAGACTAAAGGTTGAGATGAACTATGCTAAATTCAGACTTGGATGGGCCTTGCTCGACGACCTATACGGATCGGACAGGCCCGACAACCATAAGAGGTTGGGCGGGCGTAAAGATATGAACGAGATAGGCGGGCCCGACAAACCGAACGAGTCGATCAGGCCCAATGACCTGATGAGCCAGGTGGGTCCGAAGACCCAAACGGGCTAGGTAGGTTCGAAGATCCGAATGGGCCAAGCGGGCTCGAAGACTCGAACAGGCCAAGCGGGCTCGATGACCCAAATGGTCAAGCGGGTTCGAAGAACTGAACGGGTCAAGCAGGCCCGAAGACCCAAACAGGTCAGGCGAGCCTGATGACCCGAACGAGTCAAGCGGGCTCGAAGAATTGAATTGGGTAAGGCGGACCCGAAGACCCGAACGGATCAGACAGACCCGAAGACCCGAAAGGGTCACGCGGATCCGAAAACCCGAATGGACCAGGCAGAACCAATGACGAAAACAGGTCAAGCAGCCCAAAGACCCAAACGAGTCAAGCAGGCCCAAAAACCCGAACTTGCCTGACAACCCGAACGGGCCCGAAGACCCGGATGGGCCGGACGACCTGGCCACCCGGATGGGCCCAACGACCCGGACGGGCCCGACGACCCGGACGGGTCTAACGACCTACACAGGCCTTACGACCCGGATGGGTACGACGACACGAACGGGCAGGACGACCCGAATGGGCCCGACGATCCGGATGGACCTGATGACTTGGACGACCCTGACGGGCATGGCGACCCAGACAATCCTGACGACCTACACGGGCCTTACGACCAGGATGGCACGATGACACGAACGAGCCCTACGACCCGGACGGGCCCTACGACCTAGACGGGCTCGACGTCCCAGACGGGCCCTACGACCCGGATGGGCTCGACGACTCAGACGGGCCTGATGACCTTGACGTACCTAACGACCCAGATGGGCCCCACGATTTGAACATGCCTGACTACCCGATTGGGCCCGACTATTTGGATCGGTCTGTCCGGGTCGTATGGCCCGTCCGGGTCGTTGGGCCCATTCGGGTCGTCCGGCCCGTCCAGGTCTTTGGGCCCATTCGGGTTGTCCGGCCCGTTCAAGTCATCGAGCCTGTTCGTGTTTTCGGGCTCATTCGGGTTGTCCGGCCCGTTCGGGTTGTAGAGCCCGTTCGGGTCATCGGGCCCATTTGGGTCGTTCGGGTCGTCGGGCCCGTCTAGGTCGTCCGGGTCGTCGGGTCTGTCCGGGTCATCGATCCCATCCGAGTCATTTGAGCCTTAATGACACAAGTTTTAAGAAATTCAATTTAAATTTCTTTTATTAAAAATGGATTTTGGATTTTAAACTTGATCCAAATATTTGGATTGGATTTAAATCTTGATCCAAATATTTGGATCTGGATTTTAAAAATATCCAAACTACTTTTTCTAAAAAAATGGATTTTAGTAAAAAATCTAATCTAATTATTTGGATCTAAAATGGATGTGGATTGGATCATTAAATATCCAATCCATGCCTACCCCTAGTTATTACAACATCCTACAATACGTTAAAATGAATTCTAACTCCTTTATTATTTTGAGGAAGTGACATCGGAAAGATTAAGCACTAATTAATCACGAAAAACTCTTATAAAATATTATGATACTACTTCCAAAAATTTGTGATGCTTTTTTTATATATATTTTTATTTATACTCAATATGACCCAAACACATATTTAAATTTCTACTAAATTTATTAATTTTTTTAGTCAGACTGAAAATTGAAAAATTATTTATTATAGGAACAATGTATACTTTTAATGAAAAACTGAGACATTCCTAAGTTTTTGTTTTATTTTAATATTACAAATTGTATTACATGAATTTAACTCTTATTTTAGTAGATGGCAAAGTGGGTTAGGAACCCGGCGCCGATCATTAAGGTTTTCAACTTATCAACCTTTCATTGGTCAACCTATTTTTTTAAAATTAAAAATAATTTGAAAAATAACTACTTCGTACAAATAAAAAAATAATAATATTATAACTTAAATTATTAATATTTATAAATTATATTTTAATTATAAATTATAATAAAATTATTTTATTCAATTAAAAATATTAATTTATAAATTAAAAACTTATTAAATGTTTATAAAATTAAATATATTTTTTATATATATTAGTATGCACACAGTTGCTGTCATGGCTGTGTGTATGCATTTTTTTAATATATGTGATATTATATTAGTAGGACATGATAATGTAATGTTATTAAGTTAATATATAAAATAAAATTATACTTATTAAAAGTAAAGTGAAATATATCAGGAAAAAAATGAGAGATAAATATTGATGAATAGAGAAAAAGAGAATAGTAGAAATAGACGATTTTATAAAAAAGTGTGTAAAATAACAACCAATTTTCAAAAATTTAATAAATAATATTTTTAAAAATAAAACTGGTATTTTAAAATGTGAACAAAAAAAATCATTGTTATAAATATATATTAACAAGAACAATTAAAAAAAACTTACAATCTAACTCGGAAGTCTATCCGGTCCAATCCAAAAAAGTTCCCATCATCCTAGTTTTTGAGGACCAACACCGGCCCAATCCAAAACTTACTTGTAACCCCATTGTCGGGTATTTTTTCCTGCACCTTCATACTTTCTTCCCGCACCCCATTATTGTGAAGGCATAGTGTGAGAAGACAAGAGGGATTTTTGGAAAGTGAAGATGAAATTCGAGATGGTGACCCCGGTGTTAGTGAATCCAGCAAGTACTACGCTGAGATTACTTTTCATTTCAAAGTTATATAATTAGGAATATAAATTTTACATTTCAAATTTTGATATACAATTTATATTCTAAATTATACAATTTAAAATAAAAAATTATGAATTATACGATCTGAAATTCAAACTAAAACATACATTTTAGATTAATCTAAAATGTATTTCGAAGGTAAAATTAGAATTTTTCTTAAATATATAGAAGTGCAGGAAGAAATTGTAAGGTGCCGAAAGAAATCCCCTCTATGATTAGATCAACTTTAAAGGAGTCGCTTTGGAATGTGGTGTCCAATATCGTTTAGAAGCCAAAAATTGATGAGAAGTTAAAACAAAATGTACTAATGGATGTCTAATTTTAACAATTGAAGCTGCATTCTGACATACAATTTTTGTTTTCATTGTATATTTGTTAATCAATTTAGTGTATTTTTTAATTTAATTTTAATTCTTTATTTTAGAAGTGCTATGTTTTCAGTTAATTAAGTTTTTTTATTCCTGAAAACTATAAATTAAAACCTTTTGCCAAAAGTTACTCACAAATTTAAAATACGGAAGGAAATTAATTACTTGTGAATTTTAAAGTTGCAAGAAAAAAGTACATGTTGATTTTTTAATTGATTTTTTCACAAAAAAATAAATTATTACAAACTTTTTTTTCCATGAAAATTTGCTGTAAATATTTTTTTCATAAGAAATTTTGTAAGAAATTTCATACTAATTTTTAAATTCCACATTAACTAATTACTCATAAAATAATTATTTATCAATCAAAATTCAAAAGAAAAATCACATGAAATAATCTTTCTACAAAATTTTTAAAAAATTTTACAGGAACATCTCCACGAAATTTTAAAAAAATTCTAATACTGTTTAGAATATAAACAATATGTTTAATTAATTATAAGTATATTTATTATGATTACTTTTTAAATATGCATGATATTATATTAGTAGTTGATGATATTGTAATATTATTAAGTTAATAAACAAAATAAAATTATATTTATAAAAATAAAATGAAATGTATGAAAAAAAATGAAAAAATAACTGTTGATAAATAAAAGAAAAAAAAATGATATAAATAAATAGTTTTATAAAAACTTATAAAAATAACCGTTAATTTTTAAAAGTTTAACAAACAATTAAATTGTAAAAGGTAAAGTTGGAATTATGAGATGTGAAAAAAAAAAGAAAAAATTCTTTTTATATATGGTTATAAATTATAGGATGTGAATATTTTTCTCATACAAATCGACTTTCTTCACAAATTTAGTTTCTCATACCAATTCTTTTCTGATATGTTTTTCCAACATTTTCATTAATAAATATTAATGGAAGCTTTCTCATTTTTAAATGATTTTTTTTATCCAATAACAATGTTGGTTGCCACGTATATGTTTAAAAAATTAAATTAAAAATGTTATAAAATTAAAATACATTTCATGATAAGCTGAAATACTAATTAACAAAGCTTAATACTAACATTTGTTCATATAAATGGGAAAATTTACATCTCTTTACCAAGTGTTCTATACACATAAATGTGATGTAATAATTCGTTAAAACTTGATTAAAAAATTTAAAAATTAGAACTAAAATAATGTGAACTACATAAAATAAAAATATTGTAGAAAAATAAGTGTTTGTATTTTCTTTTTTAAAGACTCCAAGTTTTTTTTTTTTCTTTTTACAAAATATGAATTATGAACAATTTGATCAAGTGGCAAACACTTGTGCGAATTAATGTTTTTTTTTTTTAACTTAATACAAATGTAAACTCATAATATACAAGGTTTAATGTTATGCCAATGTAACCATCGAAAATCATTATTGATATGAATTTAAAGTAAGAGAATTATTATTATTATTATGGTTTTTGTTGTTATAATAATAAATAAATATTGATCTCTAATCCTTAATATAAAATACTTTAAATGATCAAATCTATCTATAATTATCTATATCTATAATTAATATATATATATATATATATATATATATATATATATATATATATATATATAAAGAGATAATTTTTTTTCACATTTCGTTTTAGTTTTACCCTTTAAAAAATTAAATTAAAATCATTATAAAAATTATTTATATTTAATTATAATAAAAATATTATTACTAATTATATTACTTTTTAATATCATAAAAAAAAGTTAATGCACATGCACGGAATACATGCATTTTCATTAGTTATATATAAGAAGGATACACCTTATGTTGTCCTATTTTGTTTTTTCAATTTATCCTTTTAGTTTTAATTTTTTAAATTTACATAATCTATATCTATTTATATATAAAGAGGATTTTATTTTTTGTGTACACATATATAAAGATGATTTCATCTTATGAACTAAAAAACTTTGTTAGACAATAATATCTGGTATGACATTTTATTTGTAGTTAACTCTCTTATTAAGAATTTATAATCAAAATGTATATGCATTGCTGAAGTTATTGAACAATTAAAAGGTCTTTTTTCATTTTTTTCATTTTTTGAAAAGTACAGAGAAAATGGATTTAAAAATGCATTGATTTCTTCCAAGGAAATTGCTTTCAAAATGAATATATAACCTAAGTTTCGTAAAAAATATATGAGATGCAAAAAGAAACAATTTGATGAAATTGTAAAATTTCTTCAATAATCATTTAGAATTGATTACTTTTTGCATATTGTAGATAGAACAATTATCACACTTTAAAGTAGATTTGAACAATTTAAAATATATAAAGATATTTTTGGTTTTTTATTTAGTGTTAAAAAATTAAAGTCACTGTATTATAAATTTTTGAAAGAAAAATGCTTAAACCTTGAAAAACCATTAAAATATGATAATTTGTTAGATATTGATAGATTTGATTTATTTTCAAAATTAAATATCTTGAGGAAAATTATACGTGTAAAAAATAATAAATCAATTCATATTCCTAGTTATATATATAAAAAATTGTTTTCCAAATGCATATATAGCTTATAAAATAATGTTAACAATTTTAATGTCAGTTGTTTTAGCCGAGATGAGTTTCTCAAAGCTAAAGATAATAACAACTTATTTAACATCAACAATGTCCCGAGAAAGATTAAACGTATTAGCCCTATTATCTATGGAAAAAGAAATATTCAATGAAATTAATTATCACAATTTAATAAATAATTTTGGATAAAAAAACTTGAAAAATAAATTTTAAATAAAATACCTCATTTTTTAAGTTTGCTTTAGTCCTCCTAATCTCTTGAGTCGTTCGCCCCTAATCGCACTCGCACATGTCCTTTTTTATTTTTTCAATCTTACTCTCTTAATTACTCCTTTTTAAATTGAAATAATTATTCATAATAAAAAAAGTTATTATTTATTTTATAAATTTAGTAATTATATCTTTGAATTTAAATAATTACTCATTATCTTTGCCAATATATAAAGAATACTCCATTTTTGTGATCACATTTCTATTTTCAATTTTATACTTCAATAAATAACCGTTTTCTTAAACTAAAACAATTTTAAAACAATGGTTTTAACATATTTACCTTTTGAATAACTCTTTTTTTTATTTAGATTTAACTATTTCATTCATTTATTTTTAAAATTAATTATTTTTAAACTAAAGTAAGTATTTTAATAAAAAAATATCTACAAAAATAAATAAATAAAATTATAATAAAATTTTAAATAAAATTTATATTTATTTTTAAAATTAAGAAATGTTAATACTAGGTAATACATGTGTTTTCACTAATTATACATAAAGAGATACACCTCTTTAATGTTCTTTTCTATTTTCTTAATTTTATCTTCTTAATTACTATTTTTTAAATCTAAATAGTTATTCATAATAAAAAAATATTTTTAAGTTTTATAAATATAGTAACTATTTTTTGAATTCAAATAATTACTCGATTATAAAAACATTATCTACTCTTTACTCTTTTATCATTTTAATAACTATCTTTTTACATTTAAAGAAATACTCATAATATTATTTACAAAATATTTTTTATAATATCTTTTATTTCAATAACTAAAATTTATTTTACCTATAATTATGTACAATTTTTATTTTTTCAATTTTACTTATTATTATTATTTTTAAAATTTAAATGATTTATAAATACTTAAAAATGCATACGAGTTACGTCCGTGTTTACGCTATATCAATAACAAAAATTAATTTAGTTAAATTTAAATTTTTTTATAATATATTAAATTAACCTATAATAGTTTTTAATTTTTTTTAACTATTTATTACTACTACACAGAAATACTCATAATATTTATAATAAAAGTAAAAATATAAATACACATATGATTAATTTGTTTTTTCTTCTAAAATGTGTGTTGTAATAATAAGGGCAAAAAAGATTGTAAATTGATTAATTTTTACAATAACTATTTTTAAATCATAGTTATCTAAACTGAACCCGTGTGAAGTTCTCTTGATAAAGCAATTAGGGAAGAACTTTTCTCCCTTCCTCCGCTTTCTTCTCTTTCTTCCCATCGCCCACTGTTTCGTTCACTTCTATCTCTCTACACTTCTTCAACTCATTCACACACGAAAACGAATCTACTTCGTCTCTTCATCATCATCATCTACTTCGTCTCATCATCGTCATCTTAACTACGCTATTCAACTTTCCCAACACTCAAATCCGTTCAATTTTTCACAGTTAGTGTAACAGTTTCTGCCGCAGTTTTCCATCGAAAATAGTTGCAATCGCTTAACATTTTCTGTTGCAGGTGATGGCTTCTTCTGTTCTCTCCGCAGCTTCACCTTCTCTCGCTGTCTCTTCTTCTCTCTCCTCGCGCCAAACCCACAAGGTACCTCTTTTTCATTGTTCCCACATTGGTTTTAACTACTTTCCTTTTTGTGATTTAACATTGCTGTCCAACAGGGGAAGCCCAAGACTGGAGGCAACGCTTTGAGATTTAACAATGGAATCAAATCCTTCCCAAATGCAAGGGTGTGTTCTAAAAACTAAAGCTTGTTGCTTCAATTATATTCATCTGTTTTTGTTGCTTTGGTTGGTTCATTTTGATTTCGTTATGATCAATTGTGTGGGACCATTGGGAAACCAAGTTGGTTTTTGCATGTGGTATCTCCGTTGTATGTTGAATGGTCGATGTCTGTAAACTGACCGAAAAAATTAATTTGTCTGACATAGAGACACTTTAATGGACTCAAATGAAACTTTTTAAGTTTAGCAGATTAATGAGATGAGAGATCAAAAGAATATTTTAGCCACTTTGTATTTGTTAAATTAACCTCAGTGTAGAATTTTTTGGTGGAGTTTATTTTCTATACATCGTTAGTATGAAACATGCTTTTGCAGACATTCAATGAGATTTTACAACTTTGCCATGTCATCCTGTTTATTAATACGATGATGTGGGAAAAAGATAAATTCCTGCTGGATGTCCGTGTAAAGATGTTTTACACTGGGGTGTATAAATTAAACTTTTTTTTGTAAAATAATAATTCAATTTAGATTGTGATTAGTTATATTCTCATTCTCCATTTCATACTTGATGGAAGGACAGTTTTAAAGCTGTGTAAAAGTAGTTTGTGAGGATTAAGGAGTGTGAGGGCCCAGAAGCTGTGGGTGCAAGTGTGCTAATATAATATGATTTCTGTCAATTTTGTTTCAGTCTAGTGGTCGGGTCTCTATGGCTGTTGCAGTTAATGTTTCTCGGTTTGAGGGCATACCTATGGCTCCTCCTGACCCAATTCTTGGAGTTTCTGAGGCATTTAAAGCGGACACAAGTGATGCAAAGCTCAATCTTGGAGTAGGGGCGTACAGAACAGAAGAACTACAGCCATATGTGCTTAATGTTGTTAAGAAGGTATCTGTTCCTTAATTTATATGTGTGCTGTCTAAATAGCCCTTTGCAACACTTCTTGCTTTATTATTTTGGATTTTGCCATCTGGGTTATTCTTTATCTTGTACACCCATTTCACACCAATAGCTTCTTTGTCATTTGGCTTCTCATTCAGCTCCCATGTTTTGTTCTTTTCAATTACTTCAATTTCTTCTTGCATACCCTTCCTCCAAGCTGCTTCATTAACTGCCTCTTCAAGGCTTTCTGGTTCTACAACACAATAATGACACCTTGTATAAATATCATAGTTTTCACAATTCTCCTGTCATATTTTTTCATAATTTTTGTTCACGTTCACAAACCTAAGACTATTTTTTAATTGACTTTGATGTTGATTTAGATTAACTTCTTTGTTTTTTAGGCAGAGAATCTTATGCTGGAGAGGGGGGATAAGAAAGAGGTAACTTTGTTTACAGAATATGCGACTGTGTGTTGTGTGGAACCATTGGCCCTTAGGTTATTGACTGAGATTTAACTTGCAAATGCAGTATCTCCCTATTGAGGGTTTGGCTGCCTTTAACAAGGCAACGGCAGAGTTGTTACTTGGAGCAGACAACCCAGCAATCAAACAGCAAAGAGTATGTAGTTGATTTAGAAAATAGAGAAGTTCTGAAGGACATTGCAATTTCTTGGTTAGGATTTTTTTCCATTTCTTACTTACATTATTCAGTTGCATCTAGGTTGCCACTGTCCAAGGTCTTTCTGGAACTGGTTCTCTGAGGCTAGGTGCAGCTCTGATAGAAAGATATTTTTCTGGGGCTAAAGTTTTGATATCAGCTCCTACCTGGGGTGTGCTTTTGACTGCTTACTATTTTTATATTACTTATTAGTTATATATTTGTTCGGGAGTTCATTCAACCTGGGTAATACTATTATCTTGCAGGTAATCACAAGAATATTTTCAATGATGCTAGAGTACCGTGGTCTGAGTATCGATATTATGAACCCAAGACTGTTGGCTTGGATTTTGAGGGCATGATTGAAGATATAAAGGTTACATTCCTGATCCAAATCGTAGCAAGTCAAATGGACAATGAACAGTGTTGTATTTAACTGCTTTGAATTGGAAATCAATGTTCAAGAATGTTCTATCTATTCAGTTATTTCTTCTTAATCGTCGTTGTAAAAGTGCATGTTTTAAAAAAATATCTTTCACTTGAAATACAACTGGTGTAATCGTTTTGAAAACATGCCATTATTGGGTAATGGTATTTGATGCTGAATTGATTTAGTAGTTCTAACTTGCCATCTTGTTATAGGAAGGCACAAGTGGAAACACAAATTCATTTTTAATTTAAAGATTCCTCCTATCCAATATATGATTGAACTCACGTAACTGTACATTCCTACATTTTTACAGTCCGCTCCTGAAGGATCTTTTGTGGTACTACATGGATGTGCTCATAACCCAACTGGTATTGATCCAACACCAGAACAATGGGAAAAAATAGCTGATGTAATTCAAGAAAAGAACCACATTCCCTTTTTTGATGTTGCTTACCAGGTACCAATCTTGGGATAAATGAACTAATTCTTAATAAATTTCTTGATAGCACATTTCAAAAACCATTAACATATTCAGCATTATGGCTAAATCTTTATAGAGACCTGGAACCTAATTCGCAACATGCTGAACCCCTTGTTAATTTTAGGGCTTTGCCAGTGGAAGCCTTGATGAAGATGCAGCTTCTGTGAGACTGTTTGTTGCTCGTGGTATGGAGGTTCTTGTGGCTCAGTCATACAGTAAAAATCTCGGTCTCTATGCTGAAAGGATTGGAGCAATCAACGTGATTTCATCATCCCCAGAAGCTGCAACTAGGTACTGTAAATTAAATCTCCCATTCTTTCTCATATCTGAAATTGAATGGACATGTTTAGGAAAACGATTGGATCTTTCTATTTTCATCACATGCAGTTTTATCCCTTTTCTAGTTAGATAAAGGGATCATCAATTAAGTAAAGGTAGTAAGAAGTAGTTGCAATCTAATGTGATGTTTGGAAGAACTTATTTCCAGTTTATTTTAGGTTATGATATAAGCACTTACGCAAGTGTTTTGAGAAAGTTAATGAAACTAGCACATGCTATGTTCATGAGCGGTTTTCAGTTAATTTCAATAAACTCTTCAGGGTAGATTATAAAACCCACTCACAATTTATATGAAAACGATTTAACCCTATTTTTTTCTCAATTAGAGATACACCTTACATACAAGCGTTTATTTGGTAAGTGTTCATTCAACAAGCTCTTAATTAAGTTGTTTACCCAAAATGAACTAATACTTTCTTTACTGAAATTGTCACAAAAACGCTCCAGTTCTGTTTTAAGAAAGGGAACATCTTGGATTCAACATGATTGGGGCAATGTGTGCCTAAAAGTTCTGTATTTGGTCATATAGTCTGAACTGTTAGTTGGTACGTGGTTACTAGTTAGTTTTTGTTTTTCGGATTCACCTTGATTGGGGCATTGTATACCTCTTGTATTTTTGTTTTTTGTATCTACAAATGTTTTTTGTAAGTGAAGAGACTTGAACCTGCTACCTATCCCTTCAGTTCAACTCCTCTGTGTAAATACCTTCCTGTTATGCATAATGAACATTAAGCTCCCTTTTCACACTGGTCCAATCATGTTGTATTATCCTGATGAACAATGTGGTAACCATGTATTGCAGAGTAAAGAGCCAGTTGAAAAGGCTTGCCCGACCTATGTACTCTAATCCACCTGTACATGGGGCTCGAATTGTTGCCGATGTTGTTGGAAACCCAGTTCTCTTTAATGAATGGAAAGCAGAAATGGAAATGATGGCAGGAAGGATCAAGAATGTTAGACAACAGCTATACAATAGCATTACTTCAAAAGACAACAGTGGAAAAGATTGGTCATTTATACTTAAGCAGATAGGCATGTTCTCATTCACCGGCTTGAACAAGGAACAGGTAATTGATTCCCTTATTATTACTTCTTGCCTGTGATCAATTTCTGTCTTTTATGCACCACTTCGAGTCTTATTGCATTGAATCTTTCAAAAACAATATTGATCTGTAATTTGATTTTACTGTATTGTTATATTGTCTGTGTTCTTAAATGAGACTGTGTTTTATCAGAGTGACAACATGACAAATAAGTGGCATGTATACATGACAAAGGATGGAAGGATTTCCCTGGCAGGATTGTCGTTGGCGAAATGTGAATACCTTGCAGATGCTATCATAGACTCGTATCATAATGTCAGCTGAAACTCAATCAAATATTTTTGGTGAGTGTGGTATCCAATCGGAAAGATTGAGATACATGAAAATAATTTATGTATGCATTAATTGTCATACATATGTACCTCCAAAGTACCTTAGGAAATTTTGTAATCTTATTGAAACAAAACGACTTAGTATTGTTGACGCATAACAAGTCGGATTATGTCTGACTTAAACCTTGTTGAATCAGTACCGATGCATAGTGAGTATGTTTCTCATTTCATATGGGTGAGACTGAGTAAATCATGATAGCGAAGTTTCGTTGGCCACAGTGTCCTTTAGTCGTTGATGGGTACCTTTTTTTCTTTTGTTAATCCTCCTTCAACTGTGATCGAATCATTTATGTTGATAGAGATACCCTGAGATTTCACGCGTCAATTATTGTGAATGGTGATGAGGTATTTTGGAACCAAGAACGTAAAACAATTGAATATATATGGTTTTCCTACTTGAACCAAAAATTTAAAGGCAAGAATGTCTTCGTCATCTGCATAGAATCTGGACAAGTTACCATGTTGAAATTCCTTTATACAATGTTGTTGGAAGGAAATGCAGGGAAGAAAGGAGTAGGGATTCTTAAATTTTATACATCTCTTGATTTAGTATCAAATTTAGAAGAATCCAAATAATGTAACATTCTTTTATACTGTATTTTACTGTATCAAGTTTTTTAGGAAATACAGTAGCAGACAGTGAATCGGAGAACGTTGTTAGTATGTACGAATTATTTGTAGTCTGGTTTGCTGTTATGGCGAAAGAGGGAATAAAGACAGTAAGAGTCTCTCTGAACAATTCAATGATCTGATCCTATATACACAATTATTTCCACAAAAGTGAAACCGATTTGCTCGCATTTATCATAATCCAATACTATTAAGCCTGCTCTTTTCCTCAATCTATCTGTTGTCACACTCCCGGGCTGTGTTTATTACAAAATCAGTGTAGTTGTCTTGGATCTTTCTGTAATATCAAGCCTTGATGAAGCCTCACTAGTTGGGTAGAGAGAATCACAAAACATGTCATTGAAGGATTATCAATGAGTGATGCTGTCTCAAACTGATCATGGACTAGAATCCTCATGTGGGTTACCAGGTAATACTTGCTGTGGCAGCTGAGCTACTTTAAGTGTTCCACCAAGCTCTACAGGGACAAGAGGAATGAGTGAGTGGAGAACATCTGCAATTAAGGGTCGGTAACTTGGCTCTGGTTGCACGCACAGCACGGCCACTGCAGCAACCTACAAAGTACAAGGTCAATGTTGTAGTTAAGCAAAGTCTATTTCATAAACACTTACAAAAGAAAAAACTGTTTCCGACGCATTCAAACCTGGTACAAGTGTTTGGGGTCCATTGTATCCTTAATTACAGGATCCACGATGTTTGGAAGCTTAGATCTGTCTGTGAGCTGTGGCATGGCCTGCAAACATCATAAATAGCTACATGTCATTCCCAATACCAACCCAGTTAAATTTCATGATCATCAAGAAAACAGTACCCATGTGACAATAGATTGGCATTGAGCTGGTGCTAGTTTTTCCACAGGCTTCTTTCCCAAGAGAAGCTCCAGCAGCACAACTCCAAAAGCATATACATCACTTTTATCAGTCAATTTACCTGCAAAAAATAATCAAAAATGAAACTTCAAATAGATAACAGTTAAAGTTTTGCAATAACTGTTTCTCATGTTCCAAGAACATCCCTGGAAAAGTGATCCAAGAACATCTCGTTATTAACGTGTAGTAGTTTGATTCACAAACTCCCTTGATAATTAAAAATAAACTTGCCATATGATCAAAGTTTTCAACTGAATAAAACAAAGGTATTATTATACTTCCAATGTTTCTCATCTCTAAGACAGGAATCAATTGAACTAGCTGAGAACAAATTTCAGTTCCCACCCTTAGGACATTTATTATTACCATTATTCTTTTTTATCACTGACAAGAAGCAGCTGGAGCAAACTAGGCATATGGGTCTGTAAGGTGTAACAGACAACATATTAATTTAATAAATAATCTTATAACATGCCAGATCAGATGGCACGTACATTCCCAAGAGAAGCACAAGGTACACACATTTAAAAGCTATTAAATGGATCAGGACTATCATGTGTTCATAATAACTTCAATCAATCTTCACATCAAACTTAATCAGCTTTTTCAATTTGCGAAAAATAATTAACAAAAGGAAAACAATTTACACAAAATATTAGTTTCATAACTGTTGTTCTGTAATTAAATTTGAAAATTTATCTGCACACATAGAACTACACTATGAAAATCTGTAAGTTATGTGAGGATTTGTTCAGAATCATCCAATCATGTAATAGTTTCTTGCACAGATCACACTTTCAAACTCACCCTTTGGATAATTAATGCATCAATTGTCCAAAAATACAATTATCTTGGATCTGTTATGTTGAAAGTTTTAAACATTTAGCAACTTGTCAGACCATTGCATATGCTATGAAATTATGTCATATGAGTTCAGTTCATACCATCTAAAAGATACTCCGGGGCTACGTAACCCAACGTGCCTGAAAGCTTGATATTATTCTTGTTTTGGGTCCCATTGGTTATGGCAAGGCCAAAATCTGAAAGCTGAATCCACCAGTAACAACACGCAGAAAAGAAGCTTTTGTGAACTCTATGAAATTGTATGGTACAAAAAGAGAATAATAAATGCAGCAAATTGAAGGTGGCCCTTTTGTTTTACCTTGGCATTGAACTTTGTATCTAAAAGAATATTAGAAGATTTCAGATCTCTATGGATCACAGCAGGGTAACAGTGTTCATGCAGATATTTTAATCCCCTGCTTGACATTAATCAAATACCTTGTCAACAAAAGACACAATAAACCAGATAAAAAATTGCAAACACACTCACACTCTTTTAACACACTTCATCATTAACCGAAAATTATTTAATGTAATAAATTATACTCCTTCACTATCATAGCCTTTTTCTGGAAACAATTTAACACAAAACCAGCATTCTAAAAAAGATTATCAGGGGAAGAAATGAAAAAAAGAAGTAATTAGTATTATAAATCAGTTTGGTTACACATAAAAGTGTTTGAAATAAATAATTTTTAATAAGATCACTTATTTAAGAAGTAGGTAAGATTTGCTTCTTTTTTTTAAAAAAAAAAGCATAATACTAGGCAATTTTTTTTTTTTAGAAAAAAACTCATAAATATGTTTATTTTATATATACAATATTAAAAAAAAAAACACAAATAAACTCATCCTATATTAGAAAACTAAATGACAGTAGTTTTAAAATTTATTATTTTGTGACTTCAAACAAATTTTAACAATAATAAAAGAGTGCATGGAAAAGAGTGAAGGTAGCATGGCTTCTAAGCAAATAGAATGATATAGATAAAGAACTGTTTAGGGAAGGTCACCTTGCTGTGTCAAGAGCAATCTTCATCCTCAAATGCCAAGTCAATGCTGAGCCATGAGAAGGTCCTTCAAATAATAATAATTTTATAACTGACCTCATTATATCTTAATCATGTGTCTTATACTAGGTAATAAATCATATAAAACAATGTTTTACCATGTAATTGTGTTTCCAATGATCCATTGTGCATCAATTCATAGACAATAATCCTTGTATCTTCATTACTGCTACATCCCAGAAGAGAGATTACATTTGGATGTTGAATTTTACTTAACAATTCCACCTCGTTCTGTAAATTCATAGAAGCACAACTATTCAATATAATAATGAAAAAAATAAAAGAGAGAGAAGCATGAATAAATTATTAGCAAGGATTACCTCAAATTCTTGCTCAGCACACGGATTTTCACAGTGCAATTTCTTAACGGCAACTTCTAAATTATCTTCCAAACGTGCTTTGTAAACACATCCAAAACCTCCCTCACCTAAGATGTTACTTTCCTTGTAATTGCCGGTGGCTTTTTCTATTTGCTTATAATCAATTATTGGAACACACCCTTTCTTACCAACCAGCTTTATAGAACTGAATTTACTCAGAGTTGGTGCTGAAGTTAGCCCTTTCTCAGCATCTTGGGATTCAAATTACAGAAAAAAGGAAAAAAAAATTACAAACCTCAGACAATACCAAGAAAGCAAATTTATTTGACATTCCAAAATAGTGATTTGTGAAGCAAAATAGAAACCTAAGGGATCTTTTGGTTTGAAAAAAGAAAAGCTTTTCTTTTTTTTTAACTTCAGTTCTTGATTTCAAAGGTTTGCATTGAAAACAGTGAAAACAACTGTTATTGTTTTCTGTTTTCATTGTTTCCTTACATAAACTTCAGAAAATAGGAAACAGAGTGAAAACAGAAAAATGCAAATGAAAAAAACTTTAACCAAACCAAATTTCATGAGATTTTGAGAAATGGAATTGTGAAAAAAAGGAGAAAAAACCTGATCTTTGAACGTTTTTCCCTTTGGATTTTGAAGGGTACTTGGTATGATAAATCCAGATGCACAACACACTCAAAATGACTGCACCAAGTGAAGTGCTGGCTATGGCAATGGCAATTACCATTTTCTTGTGCGAATCCATTTGCCGCTGTTCAGCCCCCATCACAATTCCTGACCAATATGCAGTATATGGCAGTGAGCACAAATCAAACACATGGAAACAAAATATGTGCAATTCATTCAAATTTCAAACCATTAATGACAAGTTAATAGAGTTTAAGCAAAAGGGTAGTGTAGGATCCAAAACGCACTAGTCCAAGAAATGAATAAAAATTAGTTACTACATGCTATCAGCATTAAGTGCCTATCATGATTTTCAATCTCAAATTCGAAACTGTTGGATGCCAACTCCCATCAGAAGTGACACAGATTGTGACAGGGACAACAAAATGGAACAAAATCTTAAGTAATGAATCAGACGCAGCAACAGACAAACATAAATTGCATCAAGTATCTACATTTAGTATCTGAACATAATTGTCCCCGAAAAAAACCGTGAATAACCAAGAAAAAAACATAAACACAGAAAAAAAAGGGAAAGAACCTGGAGAGGAAGCAGACATTGAATTGGGAAATGGAGAAAAGGGTGGAACTTGAGGTGACGGAGCAAAAGGATATGGAGAGGCAAGAGTCGAAATGGGTTTGTGGAGAATAAGGAGGAGCATGAGAAGAAAAAGAAGAAGCTTCCTTTTCATTGTTTCTTTCTAAGAAAACATGAAGATAAAGATAGAATAGATGTGTGAGTGAAAGAAAGAAAGAAAGAAAAAAAAGAAAGAAAGAAAGAAAAAAAAGAAAGAAAGAAAGGTTGTTGTGTCACACAAACACAAAAACAAAAACCATCACTGAGTGAGAGAAAGTGAGAGTGTGTTTTGGGATCTTTGAGACTTGACCTCTTCTTTTAAACTTCCGAAGAAACAACATTTTTCTTTTTTTGTTATATTTTTTGACGCTTTTTTTATTTGAGCATTCTCTGTCTCATCTTTCTCCTTTATCTCTTCCTTCTTTAACTGTCTTTCTCATGCTTTCTCAATGGAAGGAAAAGGGACAACTTTGAACATATGAGATTCAATTTTAAGGTGGGGGCAACTGCACGACAATCATGTGCACTCGTGCATTGTTTTCAATGTCTGAAACAAACACCCAAAATCTTTAAGCCCAAAATTTAAAGAAGGAAATAGAAACTTGTGAGCCATCACCACAATTTTTTTAATTGATTTCATTCAAATCATTATGGAAAAAAAAGAGGTTAATGTTAATTACTTTAACAATTAATTTAATCATATACTTCTATTTCGATAAACTAATTTTTCATTATTCAACTTTTAGCTGGTAGTTCATAAACTTAATTTATTAGCTTAAGTTGGATTTTTTTGTTTTTGGCAAAATTGCCTCCCACAAAACCTAAACCAATCAATTTGAATTTTTCTCTTTTTTCTTTAATCTGGCTCCATGTGACGAACCCTAATCAAGTGACGTGGGAAGATTGAACAAATCTACATATATAATCTTTCTATGTTTGCGACAATATGAATCTTAAAACATGTGTGAGTTAAATTTGATTCGTATTTACATACAATAACTATTTTTAGAGGGCTTGTTGCGGAAATCTTTGTTCTAATTTAGGGTCATTTGAAAACGAAAATGCCATAATCAAAGGGAAAAAAAATAATTAGGTTATTTGCGTGGTAAGTTTTCTTCATTTTGTAGGAAAGTGTAATATAGTTAATACTCACAATCACAAACGTCACTGTCACAGCTCATGGATAAGAAAAATCTTAAAAGCATCATCATAATGCTTCATCGAATCATTGGTAGCTAATGGAAGATTATTGGTTAAAAATAATTGTTAACTCAAATTAAAGCATATTCTTCAAACTCTGAACCTATTATTGTCTTTGGTACGATCAATCATTATACTGAGATTTTTTTCAAAAAATATTTTGGTACTTATATACTTAAAATTTGGAAGTATTATTCAAATTGACATAATTCTGTAAATCTACAAGCTTAATGGTCCTAGCTATACAAATTTTTTATTGAGTTTTCTTAAAAAATTTCGAGGTAAACATTAATAAAATTAAATAATTTTTTCTAACTTAAAATTAGGTTATATATATATATATATATATATATATATATATATATAAATGTTAAAAATATTTTTTTGAAGTTTTTTTTATAAACTAGTTTGTATAAACTAATTTTAGTTTTGAAATAAATATTTTAATTTACCTTTTGGTTCCTCGGGTATTAGAATTGTGTGGTATTAATCCTTATATATGTTTGTTGAGTCTTTTATATATATTGCAAATGTTTGATTTCAGTTTAGGGTTCAAATTATGTTAATTTAGTTTCCTATATATTATAAATGGCAGTAATTACAATAGAGACAGTGATAGAAATTCCTATATATATATATATATATATATATATATATATATATATATATATATATTATAAATAGTAGTAATTACATTTTACAAAAAATAAAATAAGAAAAATATATTTATTTATTGTTTAATTTTTTTAAAAAAACAATACCAATTTTGATTAATAGTAATTTAACTGAATTTTCATTAATAAATTGTGTTAAAAACTTGTAGGTACATTTTCTTCGTACCTTCTTATATTTAGCTATTCTTGGGTTGGTCGTTGAGGTTTGGTTTGTTCTTGAAAGTACTTATTAGGGTTGGTTCAATTTGAGCTTGTATGAAAAAAATTATTAATGAATGAGTGGTTATTATTATTATTAGGGTTCCTTTATTCTTAATCATGCTATATCATTACAAACATTAGAGACAATTTTTTTGTCACTGATAAATAATTAACATGCATAACACTAATAAATCACAAATCATTAAGTTTTATCATAAGAAAAAGAGAAAAGGACATACATATATAGTATATATAATCTTATGTATATGTATAATTGATTAATAGTAGGTAACGTGCATCTTCACCAAAATTCTAACCATAATCGACCTAACACGTGAGGATTATTTTTCTAGTAATATATGTATTCAAAAGTTCAAAGATTTTGTCCTTTAGTTATATGGATCCATTAACTTTTCTTGTTAGGGTTGTTTTATAATAAATAAATGAAATGAGAAAGTACAAGTTTATATACATAATATTTTTTGAGTGTTATGAAGAATTGTTTCCTACATGTTTGTTTTGAGTAATGCTTTTATGCATAATTTTTTTCTTCTTTAAAGATCAATATTTTTTTCTTTTGTAGTGATTGTTTATGAGAAAATAAGAATAACTCTGAATTTGTATTTTTCTTCTTGATTTTGTTCTGTGTTATTTTTATGTTATGTTTTTTAAATACATCGATCTGATATTTTATAAATTTTGATTAGAGATAATTAAAATTATTTTAATTCTAAGATAAATAAGTTAATTTTATACAAGAAATATCATTATTCATTTGATAAAAGTAATAGGCATGATGCAAAAATTAAGAATAGAAAATTCGAAAAGATGCCATATTATAATGGGAAAAGGCATCATGTTGTAATGAAAAAGATAAAGACGACTATTATTCCATATATGTAAGAAATATGCAAAAGTTTAAATAGTAAAACCAAAAGACTTAGCAAACAATATCTATATAAATGAATTTCTCAATTTAGTTCCAATAAGGTTATTGTAGACATCATTATGAACTTGACATCTTAAATATATTGACACTTTAAAGTTCATTAATTATTTGTTATCATATAAAAATTTATTAAAAAAATAAAATAAAATAATTATTACAATAACCCTTCTTATAACCTTTAGTGAAAAGAAAACAAATTCATACAATCTTTTGTCATGAAGAATTGTCTTCCATTGACCGAAATGCTTTCAAGCCATATCAAGCTTCTTACTCTAAGTGTGTGAAGGGTTTATCACATTTTATCAACAAAATACACCTATGCAAATGATTTTTGCACTCCTAGAAACCAACAAGATATTCCTTAACAATTTACATAGAGACTACATCTTCCTCAATGCAAGGAGAAGGTAATTATAACGAACAAATATAACATATATTATTGAGAACTTAAGAAAATGTACGATTTTATGTCCACACAGTTGAAGATGATTTAGAGAAATATCATTGTCCCTGATCCATTAAACAACCCCATCGATATGAAATCCCAAAGAGGAAACTATCTTAATTATAAATAACCAACAACTATTAAGGTCAATGCATCATTAAGCACCAATCAACTTGATCTTCGGTAAGAGTCACTATACAATATCAACATCCAAGTTCATATTTAAATAGGTGTAGGGATTAGGAAAGAAACCCTAAACAATAGTCCCCTTAGTGGAATCTAGTTTTGCAAGTTAAAGATTTAATAAGGATGACAATTCAGATTGAGCTTGTCCTACATTTGGTTTGTAAAAAACAAGTTGTGTTGACCGTTCCACATAAGAATTGTGAACTAGTTTTGTTGGCTTACCTTGTATAATGATTGGCTTGCGGGTTTACCAAAGCTTTAAAACTTTCCTTGACAAATGTTGTAACAATAATTTTATTTTAATGTGTAACATCTTTGTTGCACTCCATGAGTTTACTATTGACAATAAAATTGAAATAAACTAAACAAACATATAAAATTAAGACCAACATAAATAAATATGTCAAAGTTCAACCTTTCATGAACAAGGAAACATAAAAATAAATTATTGTCTAAGCTAACAAAAAACGATAGCAATTAATCAATACTAAATGCGGGAAAGAGAACTAGCTCACGTTCAAGGATTGAGTAAATGGATAAGAAAATAAAATAAATAAAAGCTTTGTACAAAGCATGAGCTTCACACGACTTGTTTCTAATTGTTGAACATAAGCCTAAGCAAGAATCATATTCTAAACACTAGCTAACTTCCCATAAATTCAGTTTCCACCTTCTTTTGCAATCGACATTTTTAGTTTGACGTCTTAGCACCTAAACATAAATATTCTTTAAAAGCATCAATCAAAAATCATTCATGTTTGATATCAAGATCTCCAAAGCATTAAAGTTGGTTTCTTGTGAACATTCAAATGTGTGAAATAAACCATGTATCCTTCCAAGTTCTCTACAATGATTAAATTGAAACCTGTAAAAGATGAGCATGGAATAAGCATAAAAGAAATATACAGTGATCCATTACCTTACTATCAACTTTCTCATTACTCTCTTAATCATCTCCAGAAGGTTCCCTTGATTCATGAGGAGTACATTCAGACTAAACACAGGGAATTTGGTGTTGTAAACAAAACAATGTTAACAACAAAATAATGCTAACAACAGAGAGAGGAAGACATTAAAATCACTAAGTTATTTTCTATTTTATTCAAGGATGAAAACAAATTATTTCAGAAAAAAAGGAGGCAAAATAACTACAAAAGTTACTAGAAACTCTCATCTATATTCCCCTTTTTTTCTCCATGTGCAAAAGCCTTCACTATTTGAGAGGAATAATTCAATATGCAAGGATACTGACGTGTAGAACCCACCAAGATACATACAGTGACATGTGGTTACACAAAATATACCATAAAAATTATATATTTAACTTCCAACATTTCATTGTGGACAAGTGATTATACCATAAATTTTTAAAAAGATAGCAACATATTATGATGTTATATTTCTGCACCTCAGCTTCTGTTGCCCCCATTACAGAATAATTTTTTTTGCATCAGAACCTCAATAGTAATAGAGCAACATACTTATATATATATATATATATATATATATATATATATATATATATATATATATATATATATATATATATATATATATATATATATATATATATAAGCAATAGAGTGTCAATCACCATCAACAATTATGAGATTAATTTACTCACGAAAACAAGAAAATGGAAATGACTTTTCACTCTAAACATATCTCATTGCATTTTTATCAAATTCAGTCCCTGTAAAAAATAAAATCTTTTTATGTATGATCAGGAGAACATTCAACAAGGTATCGAATAACGACCATTCTCTGAATTCAATGGAAACAACCTTAATTAGTAGAGAAGAACAACCTTAATAAGTATAAAGATTAAGCAAGTCTTGTATAAGCACCTCAAAAAGTAAGAATTAGAAATCTGATTCCAAATCTAAATTAGAAACTTGTCAATACGAAATAAGCATAAAAGAAAGAACTTCTTTTAAATTACTATCTTTCCATGTTGGTGACATGTGACAGACTCTCTCTTGTCAATTATTATTCAAAGTGTTTGCAAAGATAGATAGTTCTTACACATTTTTATAATTAATATGCATTTGATATTTAAAAAAAGTTCAAAGTTTGTCTTTTGTCCATTTTAGTGTAGATCACAAGGCATAATAATTGAAGTTTACTAAATCTGAAATAGAAATCACCTTTTGTCCATTTGGTATTCACTGTCATCTTTTTCCCAAACGTTTCTTCTAAAGAACTAACACTTTCACTATAATTGGTTCTGTAAGTATATAGTGGCACACATATTAAACTCTTTAATTAATATTTTGCAAACAATTAAATAGTTAATATATATGCACAAGTATCATATACTTGCACATAGATAGTAACTTGGTAGAAGGTTGACGTGTGTTTGGCTTTTGCGTGCATGTTCCAAAATCCAAATCTAAAAAAAAAAAGTAAAATTTGATTGTTCACACAAATATATGCATCAAAATTCAAATGTATTGACCAAAGAGAAGTAACCTAATAATCGTTTTTTGAGTTCACCAAGACTGATGCTAGGACACTGCCAATAGAACCAATCCAACATAACAAGAAAAAAGAATACTAAATCACCTTTGTCACTGTCACCACTCTCTAATTTAATAGATTTATGCATTTACTATGAAGTGAATCCATGCATTGCATAGAATAGAACAAAGTCAGAAGAAAGAAAACAAAACAATCCCTCTGTTTAGCTTCCAAGAAAAGACCATTTAATTTTTTATGAGAGGCAAAAATAAAAATACCTACACATTGTAATTGTGAACACGTGAAGTAGCTATGAAACAACACGAACGTAGGCGGTCCAAACGTAGAACCAATTTGGATGAAAACATGAAAGTGAAAAAAAAATCGAAAGCCAAAGAGAATGAATAGAAAACCATTACCAATTCGAAGTTGCAATTGAAGGGTGAAGATTGGAAAAGAGAAATGTGGACAAATTGGAAGCTACAAGAGAGGGCAAACAAAAGGTTTTTAACTAAGATTGAGAGATGAAGTAGAGATGAAGAGAAGAGAATTAGAGATTGAGAGATTGAGGGTAAACATATTAGGGTGTGGATTGTATGAACAAGAGAATAGAATGTATTGTATCCTAATTCTGGAAGACCTACAACACACCGGAACGAAGAAGGCGCACCATGCACTATCGAAAGCAAGATGCATGCTAGTTCTAAAAATGTTTTTCTAGGCACTTATTCGAAGCAAAGGAAGAAATATTCAAAAGGTCTGAAAAGATGAAATAGAGAAGGCGAATAATATTTTAACTTGAATTTGACAAAAAGACTTTGGTAATTATCAGGGTTTAGAAAACCTCCGTAAGCATGTTTTTTTCTTGAGGTTATTATAACCTCTCTTAAATAACTCCAGGTAAAATTAATGTTTTTTTGTAATGTGTTTGGCTTATAGATTAAAATATGATAATTTCTTTTTATGGGTTATACGAGTTAGATCACCCCGTCCCGCCATTATTCTGCCTGGGTTGCGGGTTATGCGAGACAACCTAAATTGATCAATAGGCTAAATTATTCAATCTCCTTTGCACTTTTGTTTACGAGCTAGCAAATCCACTTACATGACTCATCCCACATTGTCATCCTTAAAACTTAGTTCAGAGGAGGAAATTGGAATTTATCTCTTATTATTCTTTGTGTTTTGCTTGGACAAAGGACTCTCTCTCTACACATCTATGAAACTAAAAAAAACTCAATGTTGGGTTTGTATATACCGTCTTCTTTTGTAATATTCGCAATTGAATACAATTTTTTCAATTGCACATGGAATTGACATACCTCTATTTTTGGATGCTTATATCAAGAATAAGTCTCGTGAATTTTTTGGTCGTGTTTTGGTTTACGTTGATTTGTTATCTGAATTACCTAACCTAATTTTGGTAGAAAGGAGAAGATATGTATTTATTGCTCATGTGGAGTAAGATAAATTGTATCTATTTTGTTTAAATCGGAGAATAATTGGTCATGGTTTATCTAATTATAAAATATTACAAGATATCAAAGCTAATTCTGGTGGTGAGAAAACAATTAATACAAAAATACAACAACATTGTCATCCTAAGGGTGACATTTAAGATCCAGTTCATGTGGCTCAATCTATTTCAATGATATAGTATGTCTTGTAGTGCAGTTTTTTTAGGAGTGGTAAAACGAGTTAGGCCCGACAGACCAACTCATCAACCCATGTTAAAAGAGACGAAGTGGATTAAAGATTTCAATTCGTCAATTCGTTCTAACTCAGTCCGTCAATTTGACGGGCTAAAATACTAGTTGTGGTATCTCTGTCATGCAATAACATCAGTTAATGTGGTTAAGTATGCTAATATTCATGTTTTGAATAAATGTTCCTATGTTAAAATTTTAAAATTGTACACATAAGACATAATGAAAGAAATAAATATTAACGGCTCTTTAACATATTTGTCATCTGAATGGTTTTGTTAGATATCTCCTCTTCTGTAAATGTTTCTTTTTTTTTTTTCATAATCTCCTGTCTCTAAATATAAAACATAGATAATTAATTTATATTTATCTAAAATAGGTTAATCTATTTAATAACATTACATTTATTTAATTATAATAAAAAGTAATTAATGTAAGTAATACATAAAAATAAGTCTTATAAAAAATCAAGAAAAATTTAAAATAATATATTCAAATCATAAAAGGGTATTTTAGTTTATATTTTTGCTCATGTTATCATGCCAACTTATCAATGTTTAAGATGATTCAGCTTGTCATCTCTTAAACAGAAAAAGACAAACTATAAGAAAGTCATGGTATACAAATATTTATAGAAAATTATTTTGTATACAAAATATTATTTTTTATTATATATATATATATATATATATATATGTTTTATAAACTAACTTATTCATAAACTAATTTTAGTTTGTACAAAACTAATTTTAGCTTATTTTTTTAATGCTTGTAAAGAAACTCTTCCAAATATTTTAACAATATTAAATGATATTCAAACAGATATGAAAATATATACTAGAAAAAAGTTATATTATTATTATTATTACTATTATTATTATTATTATTTCGTCTAAGTATTTAAATAGCTGGTAAAATGTTGAAGTTGAATTTGGGTGTTAAACAAATCTTTAAATGGGTCCAGTATCATTCAAATTCCTTTGTCGCTTCTTTGGTACAATAATCGGTGTAAACATATTTTATACATGGTTAAATATGTTTTTGGTCCTTCAAGTTTCAACGAAATTTGGAATTAGTCCCTCATCAAAATTTTTGACCAATTTAGTCATTCATCTTTCAAAATGCGTGAATTTAGTCCTTTTAACCAAGTTTTGTTAAATTTATCTGACGTTTCGAGTATATTTCATGATAGTATTTAAGTTAACATTAAAGCAAAAATGTGTCAAACAGTATAAATAATTTAAATACTATCATGAAATGCACTTGAAATATCAGATAAACTTAACAAAATTTGGTTAAAAGGACTAAATTCACGCATTTTGAAAGATGAAGGACTAAATTGATCAAAAGTTTTGATGAGGGACTAAACCCAAATTTCGCTCAAACTTGAGGGACCAAAAACATATTTAACCCTTTATAAATCGTGTTAGTACAATAAAGTTTTACAAAAAAGTTATTTATCATCGAAAAGATAAAATGAAAGCAAAGAAAAAGGTAATAGTGAAATATAAAGACAAGTTAGTGCTATAAAAAATATATATTTTATGAATAGTATAATTTTGTGAGAATGTCAAACGTGGGGTATGCATATACTTCACTCATAAAATTTCACCTTTCAAGATTTTGAAACTATTTTGTAAACAAAATGTGGCTAGTACTGCAAATTGTCATAAAAAAGTAAGAATGATAGATTAACTTATTTATTCAAGAAATAAATTGAGCATCAATAATTCTTTGAGAATGTTTATAATTAAAAAAAAATTTAGTTGGCGTAAATAAATATTATTGATTATTTATCTATTCATGTAAATTATAATTAAAAAATTTTCAACCAATATCCACCGATTATTTTCCCATCACATATTTCTGGTGAAAATCTATCGGGGTTACTTTTCTCTTTATCAATTTCATTCCCAACATGCATCATTAATGACTTCTTCCGATGCATAAAAAATACCAATAGTGACTAAAATTGTTTTAATTTATATAAATAAAATTAACTTTCTTACCTAACATCGATTAAAAACCTAAAATAAAAAATTATAAAAGAATAACTCTTATCAATATCAATCTAAATAATTATAACTATAGTAATTGTGATCAATACTAAGTAAAAATAATTTTAATCAATTGTAATACAAATATTCTAAGTAACATCAATTGATAAATCGAAAAACATCATTAACTAATAATTCCAAATTACTAAATATTATTTAGTATTAGAATATTTTTTATATTTAATGATAATCAAAATATTCTATCTTTTAATATACTTAAATCTCTACACAGACAAAATAAAAATAAAAAATTAAACAAATGAAAGGAATTCAATTTTAATGTATTTTAATTTCGTGAGAATTATTAGTTATAAGGTTATTGTACAGGGATACCATCCAAAGCATAAAGATACCTTTGCTAGTATCCTTTTCTATCTCAAATTCTCCACTGGATAAAAGACATAAAAGAGGAAGAACTTTAACATCCAAGATCAAGTCAAGCCAAACACAGAACCGTGATCAACATCCAAGCAACTTCCCAGTTGTTTCACATCATGAATCCGATTTTCAAACATGCTGGAAATTGCATTGCATCTGAAAGGATGATTTCCAATTTGAATTGCATTTCAATAGCCTTGCTTTAGATGTTTAAATTATGAATATTTCAAAAATAACATGCATCAAAATTTTTTCCATAAATCCTGGCTAAGGGCACCTTATGTGGATTGCTTTAGCTTCTCTTCCACAAGTTCAATGCACCGGTACAACACCAACTCAAGTGGATTTAAGGTGCATACAGTGTCAACTGAAAACTCATCATAGTCACTCTTGCTGTCTGCCATTATACCTGTCACTAGGGTACGCAAAGGAAGCAGCCATTCATTGTAAGCCTTCAGTAAACTGTTCCTTGACAGCACTCCAGTGAAGTTTGTCTTTTCTGTTACCAATGAAATAGAAAAACCTTCCAAATTAGACTTAACTTTTAGATTAGATAAACACTACCAACACACTCTATTATTAGTTGAAATTTATTGAAAATCGCATTTTTGAAAGTCTCATTTCATATTTAACAAGTATTAGTGATTATTTTGAAATTTTCTTCTATAACTCAAAAACTTGTAACTCACTGATCACTGCTTCAATAGTATATTTTTTAAATCAAGACTTCTTGTCAGTAATTTTTCCCATAAGTGATAATTAATTGATGCTACATACCTGCAGATTCTGTCATCAATACAAATCTGTATAGATTGAGGGCTGACAACATCTGTGGATCATAATACATAAGACCATTATTTAAAGCCTTTACATATCAGTTCATATTCATAACCCAAAAATAAATGACAATTACGCCAAAATGCTTCTTCTAGAAAATGCATTTCAAGAAACCAGGATTACACAAAGGTTTAATAAATCATTAGGTCCCTTTATCGCACTAACTTTTATTTTAGTTCCTATAAAAAAAAATGCTTGTACATAAGGTACGGTTTTTAGATATAAGAACTAAAATAAAAGTTGGTGTAGGTAGATATAGAGACCAAATGATCAATTAAACCTAACATAAATTACAAAGAACGCATAAGATAGGAAGAATACCGCATCACTCTGCTCAGGTAGGATAGGAGGTCCACCCTGTGGAGGTCTTAGAACCAACTCAACCAACTCTATGACCTCTGGATTCCAAAACGGGGTATCTGGAAATACTTTGTTTTCTATCTGTAGGGCATCTTTTACTATTGATCTACTATTGCAGATTGCTGTGTGCATTTCCTTCCGGATAAGATCGATGAAAATGGCAATCTTCAAAAGGGTGCAAGATCACCATTAGATGATTTAACTTTTAAAAGAAAATAAAGAACAATGCTAAACAAATTGTAATTTAGGTAGAGCATTACCATTGAGGAAGAGTCGGTATTTGTAATCAATGCTTTCAAAATGTCTAATCTTTGGGAAATTGGAATATCATCAAGTACCTAGTTTGATTAACATTAGCACAGTACCATAAAAATCTTAAGAAATATTTGCCCAAGATATCAAGCAGTTCAACAAACATCATATATCTCTATTTCAAAAATTTCTCACTACATTTTGCATCTATAAAAGAGGTGCATCTAGTATTAGAAACTCACTCCTTTTAGCACAGCAAAGGATTTTTTTCTAAGTTCTGGCTCTGGGGCATGCATGATAACCATTTTTACAGCCTGAAAGGTTAAATGTGTAAACATAACAGAAACATATATCACATCAGCATTTTCCTTCATTTGAGAAAGTAGAAGATTGAACAATGATAAACAAACTGAAGTCACAAATTGCAGTGAACACAACCTGCAAAGCCGAAAAAAGACTAGGCATATAAGATGACCATTCAGAATGCTCCTCATTGCAGTTTCTGGAGATACTTCCATCTGTGATGCAAAGCAAGAAGTCGATAGCATGTTTCTTTAATTCCCATGGTAGATTTACAAAGGAAAGTACTTGCTTTAATGTTCCTATTGCTTGCCACCTTTTTGTTTGGTTATTACAAAGTTCATCCTTGATGGCAGTCAAATTCTCTTTTGCAGTGTAAGCAACCTCCTCTGAGACAAGTCCCCAAATTACTAAAAAAAAAATAGAGTTCGATGGGTTAGTGAAAGGGAAAAGGAAAAACAGAAAAGGCATAGATTCAATTACAGAGTAATTATTCAAGCACAAACCTGAAAGAGCAGCACCATGTTTGACATGGGATAAGAAACCCATATATTGATCTTTATCTTCTGGAAAATTGAGGAGATTAACAGAAAAATATATAGTGATGTAAATAGTGCTTACTTTTAAATAATTAACAGAAACAAGGTGAACAAGTGTACTACCTCCAAAAATGGAGCCTGCCACAGTCTCAACTTCATAAGTTGTTAGTAGACTGAGATATGATAAACCACAGTATGAAGAAATTTGTGACAGTTGTAATACAAACGAATGACATCTGGAAGCTTTATAACCTAAACTAGCTGAAATGAGAGCCTGGAGAGTGCGTGGTAACATGTTAAATCATTATAAAATCAATAAAACCATATTTCCATTTTAGTAAGAAAAGTTAGGAAGAAATACAAATTGCAACAATTAATTTTAATGCAGTATAAAAACATGCACCATGCATTGCAGGACATATAGACCAAGAAGAGATTGGAGCTTCTCCTTCGCATCCCCCTCCTAATGTAAAAGAGGAAAGAGAAAAATATCAGCAAAAGAGTTGAAAATAAATCAGCCATTTAAGTTTTTCAACAAAGAAAAGATAATTGTTTTAAAATTGACCGACCAATTTATTGCAAACTTCACATATAGAATTTGCAATCCCAACAGCTCTGTCAAATACATCCTCAAGTTCTTCTTCTTCTTCTTCTGACTCCAAAGACACGACTTTCAGTACATTAAGTATTATAGGAACAGCTTCTTTTACTTGCTCAAACTGACGCCTCTGAATGGAAATAAAGACTGAAAAGGCAAAATAAGTATAAGCTGAAACTTCTAATAATGTGGTTTAAAATCATTGACAGAACAGAGTGAGCCAAAACTAGCATTAAGGTTTTGCATTTCATCAACAAAGATACTTTTCAAGTTTAAATATTTGCTCAAGTCGTAAGAAAAATTCTCCCTTGGTCATATTGCTGAATAAAATGAGCCCAATAAAAACTGCCTGCAATTGACAGCAACAGGACTAGGTGATGTAGTATCCAGCTGAAGCTTAGGATCTTGAGAATATTTATTTTAATTAAATTTTATTTGAGATTGATATCAAAGTCAAGTAAAAAATATATGATGCCGCTTCACCCAAACAAATAATGTGCCAGATTTGATTGTCACTAGTCCTGTTAAGCTCGACATTCAAGTAACTATGTTCAAGCCAAAAGATTTTGTCACAACAATGCTGAACCAAAAGCGTACTGTCCTGTAAGGAACTGCTTTTGTGGTTTCATCTCATTTATAAATTTACAAAAATTCAATAGACAGAATCCATACCTTTTAAATCATCTCTTTTAAATTGATCCTATCATTTTCTTCAAAAGTAATGGTGGAAAATAAACAATTTGTTAATAACTACAATTGATCTCTACAAACCATATAAAATAAAATTAACTTTATATTCAATTTTCCCAATATAAACATAATATGGCCATAAATTGATGCAACTTAGGCTGTGAACAAAAGAAGGAGCCTGGATTATAAATGTAAAGGTCAGAGTGACTAATGATTAAGGAATTGGTTATCTTCATATAAAGCCCAGAGCAATTGAGATTCAACAAAATCAAAACCAAAAAATAAGTTCATGAAATGAATCCAGTGCCAAGTGATTCACATGCTCTACATTGGTAGAGAATTAACAAGGTAATTGCTTCCATCTTTCATTCATTGAACAGAGACTACAGTTTTGTATTCTATCCATCGATTAAAAGGTCAATGCAATAATTACCCTTTGAGATCCCTGATAACGGAGGGACAATGTAACTGGCAGCCTTGGTGATCTTACTTGAATAACCTAATGTCTGCTCAATTACATTAACAGAAGCATATGATCAATATATTAACAAAAAATAGATCAATTAAATGTCACTCTGTCACTGACATGTAGTTCTTTGCATGAAAACTATGATGTTATTATGAGGAAATTTGAGTTTTCTTTTGGATAGAAGATCATCAGATAGAAAGTGAATATTTCAAACTGAGTAAGGAAGGACTAAGGTCCAGCAGGAAGTGAACAATACAAATGAGTAGGAGGTGTGAGGGTTAAGTGATGGGCTGTCAAAAAGAGGGAAGGAAATGGATCTCAAGCCAAAGATACATCATGTGGAATGAGATGTAGGATTATCAGAAAATGTGGAGGTTTCGATGGTAACTGTGTCTTCCACATTATATATTAATTTGGATTCTCCATTGAAATTTGTTCAACAAACATCCAATAGGTAACAGTATTGTCAACTAAGCAAGGGAGTATTAAAGTGAAATTGTGTGTCTTGGAAGTGCTAATATACATTTACTCACAATAAAAACAAACTCACATTACAGAGAATTGAGAGCATATCCCTTGGACCACATTTCACTATAAAATGATCGATGATGCTAGTTGCCATGTCCAAAAATCTACTTGAAATCCTCACAAACTTTGAAACAGCCTTTGGCAGTTCAAAGGAAAGGGCATCAACAACTTCCTGTCACATCACCAAACAATCAACATCGCATTCTTAGTTTTACACTAAACTGTGAGCTCGAAAGACTATATGATACAAATAATAACATGGTTTTCCATAGAATTATTAATCTCCCATTTCTAGTCCCATAAAAGGGTTCTTGAATAAAAGTATAACTAGATGCCTCCCATGGTTCCAGCTTCAGTGCTGCTAGCTTTTCCACATAGCCAGTGTAAAGAAACCATTGGATGGAAATTGAATGACTCAAGTCATCTGACCTTCATCTAATGGTTCCAAGTTGTTGACTGCAGGGAATCGTGTTTTCATGTCTCTAAATTTTTCTTTTTTCTTTATTTTTTCAAAGGACGTAATTGAATAAATCTCTCCACACAAACCTTTATAAAATAAGAAGATAAAATGAATTAAGTTTCTCACATAAGATAAAATCAACTTATGCACTTACCTTTCATTGAATCTCATTTAAATTAGCTTCTCTAAAAGCTAAAGTGCAATAGTAGTAGCTTAAAAAACTCAACGCATTTTTTCTTTTCTCCTCCTAAAACTGATAAAGAAATACATCCAAGCGGTGGCTGAGGCTGATATGAAACAAGAAAACTTAAAAAGCTCGAATGCGAAAATTCACCCACCTGGTCAAGGGAAGGAGAACAAATATATCTGTGGATCTCAGATATAGCTTCAAATGCTTCATTCTCAGCACGTTCACTATCTGGATCAGACATAGCACCATCATAAACAGAATCAAGAAACTTGATAAGCTCCGAAACCGTGTTTTCAGACTCATGAAAATCTCCAGCCTCAACCAACTACCAAGTATAAAACATCATGACAGTCATCACCATGTTAGTAAACAAGTATCCTTTCAACTCTAAACATCACAGACATAAGCATTCCTTTTAAGAGTATCAAGCTTTCATTTTAAAAATTAACAGCAAAAACAATAATCTATACCAACAATATTTGCAAGAGTTATTATTATACACAAACAGAAATAAATAAATTTCACAAAATCAAATTTCCTGAAAAAAAGGTGAGTGATCATACTTTAGAGCATGACTCGAGAACTCTTCGAAGATTGTTTCGAATCTCAGAATCCCGAAAGGACGCAATTTCGCGCTCTACAGAGACCGACATGAGAGTGAAATTTATAGGGAAACAAACTTCGACACTACTACGAAAAACCCCTTAAAGAACAAGACGAGGGCAAAACAGTCATTAAGTTCGAAGGTGGAGAAACACCGAGTACAAAAATATAAAAAATACAAAAACTTAAAATCGTGTATTTTAATTTTCTAGTAACTAATCTAATATTTAAATTTTTATAATCTTATCTTATGATACTAAAGTTCTTTACTTATTAATTTTCATTGTAAGGTATATAGCAAAATTTAGGAGGATATAGAAGTAATTTCAAGTTTTCTGAGATGTTGTTGGTTATTATTCCGCAGCGAAGTTGGTTCGGAAAGAGGAAGTAACCAAGCACCACCATCGCAATGGAGCCGGAAGTTAGCATCGAAGGATCGGCGATGATTCAGGTGGCAGTTGTTCCGGTAGGAGCGGTGCCGTCGAACGTGCTGCGGGACTACTACTGCATGCTGCTCCCGCTGCACACGATCCCGCTCTCCGCCATCAGCTCCTTCTACACCGAGCACCAGAAGTCCCCCTTCGCCGTCCAGCCCTGGGACTCCGGCTCCCTCCGCTTCAAGTTTGTCCTCGGCGGCGCGCCGCCCAGCCCCTGGGAGGACTTTCAGTCGAGCCGCAAAACTCTCGGCGTCGTCGGCATCGTCCACTGTCCTTCCTCCCCCGATCTCGATGCTGCCGTCGACCTTTTCACCAATGTCTGCAAGTCCTTCCCCTCTTCCCTCGTTGAGCGCTGTTTCGCCTTCTGCCCTAACGATTCGCAGGTCGTGCTTCGCTTTCCTGTTCAATTTCTTATTTTCGTGGCGATTTGGTGAAGAAATGGGTAAAATATGAAATAATAACGTAATATTTCTTTGGTTTAATTTCCCAGTGAAGGAATGGATCAGAAAAAACGAACTGTCTTACAGGATTTTATAACTTTAATTTCGTTTATTTTGGCAATTCGATAAACAAGATGAAACAATGTTATAGGTTTTTTCGTAATTTCCTCTGTTTTTGGTGATATGGTAAAGAACTGGATCGGAACAAAACTGTTATGTTTTTTCTTTTTACTTTAATCTCCCCTGTGTTGCCATTTTAGTGAAGAAATGGATCAAAGAAGATAAAGGTTCTGTCGGTTTTTTCACTTTATTTCCGCTGTTATTTTGCAATTTAATGAAGAAACAGACCAAAGAAAAAGTTCTGTAGTTTATATTTCTCTTAAGTTGCTGTTTTTGTCAATTTTTACTGAAGAAATGGATTGAAGAAAAAGTCTTGCATGTTTATATCTTGCATTTCCTTTTTTTTTTGTAATTTAGTGAAGGAATGGATCTCAAAGTAGTAGTCCTATAGTTTTATTTCTCTATTTTTGTCATTTTTATTGAAGGAATGGACTGAATAATGGTTATGTAGTTTTTTTCTCTGGTTTTAGCAATTTAGTGAATAAATGGACTGAAAAGAAACAATCTTGTAGTTTTATGTTTTCCTTAATTTCTCTATTTTTTGCTATTTAGTGAAGAAAGGAATCAAAATGGAATGGCCTTATAGTTTTTTTTTTTCATCTTTGGTTTTGTAGCTTGAGGAAGGAAGTAAGAAAGGGGGAAATTTGAGGTTGTTTCCTCCTGCAGATCGTCCTACATTGGAGTTCCACTTGAACACTATGATGCAAGAGATTGCTGCGTCACTGCTTATGGAGTTTGAGAAATGGGTGCTTCAGGCAGAATCTTCCGGAACCATTCTCAAGACGCCTTTAGATTCTCAAGCTAGTCTCAGCTCAGAGGAGGTGTTCATGTTTAGGTGTCCTGATTTTATTTTATTTTTTTGTATTTTTAGTGGTGTTATGTGAAAACTATTTGCTTTTGTTTTAGATTGATTGTTTCTGCTGTGGTTTAGTTCGGTTAGGTTCATGCTCGAGTGTGTTGTGGACTGCAGGTTATCAAGGCCAAAAAGAGAAGGCTAGGGCGTGCCCAGAAGACCATTGGTGATTACTGTTTGCTGGCAGGGTCCCCTGTGGACGCCAATGCCCATTATTCTACTGCATTGGAACTTTCCAGGTTAACTGGTGATTACTTCTGGTATGCTGGAGCATTGGAGGGTAGTGTCTGTGCCTTGCTGGTATTTTCTCCTCTTCTCCTTTCATTGTTGTTTTATTTGATATTAAACGTTATGGCCTGTATGGTCATGCAATCTATGTGTTGTGTATTTTATGGGACTTCGTTCGCTTTGGTTTGTTGATTGTACGTGTCATCTGTCTGAAAATTAGAACTTCTTTTTATGATTAGTTTTAATTTTTAAAACTGATTGAAGATCATGCACTTTGGCAATCGTATATTATTGATCTACCTACTTGAATTAACTGTTACTAGTGCTTTATTTCTTATTCAGTTGCATGCAATGTTAGCAGAACAGAAGTATTCATTTTGTAACTATCTAAGTAATTATAAAGTATCAGCTAGTTAGTGGGCCATAGTGCCAAAGAAAACGCACTAATGATTAAAATCCTTGTCCTCATTGGCACTCAAATTAAATAAGATATTTATCTTAGTCCTTGAAACAGAAGAATGAGATGTGCAGAAGACAATCATATGAATCTTTCTGACATTTGTTTTCTCTGGATTATGGATAGATATATATTGTTAGGGTGTAAGATTAAAGGTCAAAATTAGTTGAACTTGGAAATGATGTATGTCTGATATAATTTGGTTATTGATTTATTATTTAGAGAGTTGCAGTTCTATTGAATCTAAAGCTAAACTTAGGCGCTACTGTTGTTTCTAGAGCTACTATGACATAGCATGCATAGTACCTATGGCCGTCTTTACTTAAAAATAAATAAATAATTTAATAGTTTTATAAAATGAGGTAGTGACAATGCAAGGGAAAGAATAAGATGGTAGATATATGGTGACTTACTTATCCTGATAAGTGGGCAGTGTGACTTTTGCCTGCATTCACATCTCTATCTTTTAATTAATTTATTTTATTGTACCAGATTGACCGAATGGGCCAAAAAGATTCAGCACTGAAAGAAGAAGTTAGATATCGTTATAACAGTGTGATAGTGAATTACAAGAAGTCACAAGATAATGCTCAGAGGTAAGAGGCTCCGCTTTGAGTGTGATAGTGAACATAATTGTGCTTTCTCTAATTATATTAATCTTTTGTATTTATACCTCTCGCTGTTTATTCCAAATACTACTGGTTGTCAATCTTAATTGTTTTTAATCTTTTTATGCAGAGTTTCTCCCCTTACTTTTGAACTTGAAGCTACTTTGAAATTAGCAAGGTTTCTTTGCAGGTACATTCTTTTCTGTGCTTTTACTATGGGATAATTGAACTATGTTGATGTGTTGTGAATAATAGGTACAGCTAAGAGTATTTTTAAATAAAGATTATGCACCATATTTATTCTGACATGAATTTTGCTGTTCATTTCTTTGGCTTTTAGAATTTAGATCAACATATCTGCTTATGCTTCACAAATTAAATGTGCTATGGGATAACTGAACTATGTTGATGTGTTGTGAATAATAGGTACAGCTAAGAGTATTTTTGAATAAAGATTATGCACCATGTTTATTCTGACCTGAATTTTTCTGGTCATTTCTTTGGCTTTTAGAATTTAGATCAACATATCTGCTTATGCTTCACAAATTAAATTTGCAAAAGCAATGAGTTCGATTAATAAAAACAGTGGAGATATAATCTGATTATCTTTGCCATTGTATACACAAAATTTAAAGAAATTTGAGGTGCTGTATTTCATAAAGCAATATTCTTGTTTTCATTATTTTACTTCAAGTTATCTAAATTCTCTCAATTAAAAGGAGAGAGCTGGCCAAGGAGGTGGTGGAGTTGTTGACCACAGCTGCAGATGGTGCTAAATCTTTAATTGACGCAAGTGATAGGCTCATATTGTATATTGAAATAGCTCGTCTGTATGGAAGTCTGGGATACCATAGAAAAGCTGCATTTTTCTCAAGGCAGGTTGCACAGTTATATCTGCAGCAAGAAAATAGATTGGCTGCAATTAGTGCTATGCAAGTTTTGGCAATGACGACCAAAGCTTATCATGTTCAAAGTAGATCATCAATCTCTGATCATTCTTTGCACAGTGTGAGTTACCGAGCCTAACCAATCAGAACACCAAATTTTGTTATGATAATTGGTATGCTTGAAATATATGCATGCTATAATTAATTTATGCATTGGGCAGAAAGTTATGCTTGAAATATATGCATGCTATAATTATTAGTCGCTATGATGATATTGCATTACTGCTTAGATGTGATTTTGGTTTTTTTTTCTTAGGTTTGGGAAAACCCAAGTCCACGTTGTCTAGAAATAGATTCAAAATACAGTATATAACTGATGACAATTTTCACCTTACAAGCTAGTTTTGTTGTAATATTGAGTTGAATCTAGATCATTTTTTATTACGAAAAACCCAAGCCTCACACAATATATAAATGGTGGCAATCTTCACCTTTAAGCTTGTTTTGTAATGTTGAATTAGGCATAAACCATTCTGTAAGAGCTTAAAATGTTGCCGGCTCTTTTCTCTAGTTGGTTTGACTAACCTGACCCCTTGTCTAGGTTGTTACTGCTCATAAATATTTTCTTGCATTGCTCTGGTGGTTGTTAGGAATGAAATAAAAATTGAAGCCAGGATAATAATAATAGAAAAGCATTTTGAGCATTGATCTATATCTCATGTGTCAAAAAATATAGTGCTTTGTTTTGTTGAATTTATGGTGAGAAGAGTAAAAGTCCATCATCACAGTGGAAACATATACAAAGATGTTATAACGTTTGGTCTTGAAAGGATTTATCTGAGTTTGAATTATTTATATCTTGTGTAGCTAGTTTGTCAACTATATGGCATTAGCGTTTTTTATTTGAATATATGTGCTTCCATATAACTTGTGCACACTGAGTTTTCCTATTGGCATTTTGTATTTGAATTTTTTAGTGGGTAGCACAAATAATTCAAATATAAAGTTTAGTATAAAAACATTTACTAAAATCAGAGCTCAAACAAAGTTGATAGTTGAAATGACTTTTATTATTGACAAGCTGCGCATTTATAAAATTAGAACTTAAGTTGCTGCATCTTTGCAGAATGGAATTGTATCAAATCATGCTGATAGTGGGAAAACAAACCACCAATCAGCAGTCTCACTATTTGAGTCTCAGTGGAGTACCCTCCAGATGGTTGTATTAAGAGAAATTCTACTCTCTGCTGTGCGTGCTGGTGATCCTCTCACTGCGTGGAGTGCAGCAGCCCGACTCCTTAGATCCTACTATCCTCTAATAACACCTGCTGGGCAAAATGGCCTTGCTAATGCACTTTCAAATTCAGCTGACAGGCTGCCACCAGGAACTCGCTGTGCTGATCCTGCTTTACCCTTTGTGAGGTATTTACTTGGTTAAAGATTTCTTTTCCCACAACTCTTATCATGTTTAAGTCATACAACAACGATGACAACAATGATGATAACAATCACCACCAAGTCATTTTTAGCATTGCTGGGGTATATCATGATTAAATCGTAGTGTCATAATCCTTTTAATGGTAGCTCATTTGTGCTTACGCAAAATGAAGCTAGAGTTAATGGTGACTGACATTTATTTGAATAGCTGCTTATAACTACCTTTTTCTGAATATTCCCTATCAAAACTTGAACTTCATTCCATTTTACTGTATTTTGACTCATCCGATATATGGTGTTGAATATTCCCTCATCAATGCGTTTATATTTTTCTGTTTATGTTGTCATATCAAATAGGTATTTTTGAGAGCTAAGGACAATGATTGAAGTGTTGTCTTGAATGAAATAACTAAATTGCTATGATAGCATTAGAAAAAATGTATGACAATAAAATGGGTTTTCAGAATCCTGAGATATTTAACTTTTTCCTGTGGGAAATCTTTATCATTGTTTTCTGCTTAGGGATCATTATTAAGTTTTTCAAATACTAATTTCTTGAGTCACAAATTTGGAAAACTAACAAAAGAGCAACTTATTACTAATTGCTTCCAGGCTGCATTCATTTCCTCTCCACCCAACACAAGTAGACATAATAAAGCGCAGTTCTGCCAGAGAAGATTGGTGGGCTGGTGCTGCTCCTTCTGGGCCTTTCATTTATACACCATTCAGTAAAGGAGAGACTAACAATGTCAAGAAGCATGAGCTTATTTGGATTGTTGGAGAACCTGTTGAGGTCTTGGTGGAATTGGCAAACCCATGTGGCTTTGATTTAAGGGTTGATAGCATCTATCTATCCGTGCATTCTGGAAATTTTGATGCTTTCCCCGTAAGTGTAAGCCTTCTACCAAATTCTTCAAAAGTGATCACCTTATCTGGTATTCCAACATCAGTGGGACCAGTTTCAATTCCTGGGTGCATTGTTCACTGTTTTGGTGTTATTACTGAACATCTGTTTAAAGAGGTTGACAATCTGCTTCTTGGGGCCTCACAAGGGCTGGTTCTTTCTGACCCTTTTCGATGCTGTGGATCTCCAAAGTTGAAAAATGTGTCTGTGCCTAATATTTCTGTAGTACCACCACTTCCATTATTGGTATCACATGTTGTTGGAGGTGATGGAGCCATCATTTTATATGAAGGAGAAATTCGGGATGTGTGGATTCGCCTGGCTAATGCAGGTACTGTTCCAATTGAGCAGGCCCATATTTCACTGTCTGGAAAAAATCAAGATTCTGTAATTTCATATTCTTCCGAAACTTTGAAATCTTGCCTCCCTCTGAGACCTGGAGCAGAAGTTACATTCCCTGTGACCTTGAGAGCCTGGCAGGTTGGCTTGCTGGATGCAGATGCTGGTGCAGGGAAGACTGTCTCAGGGAACAATTTGAGGCATTCCAAAGATGGAAGCAGCCCATCGCTGTTGATCCACTATGCTGGTAATGTCTTCAATTACAAGCAGTAATATTTCATGTTTTCCTCTGGATTAGCTTATCTGTTCAATCTGCAGTGTTTACACTGGAATACATTAAGATCAAACCTTTTTAATTTCTGGATTGCGATATTTAATTAAATTTGTTCCCCTTTTTTATTTTCTTTGTCTTCACACTTTTCCCTTTTATTATACCAATGTCATTGTTTACTTGCATGCTATTCTGTAATTAACAAAAGCTCCCATCTCATGGCGCACTGGGATTATGTATTGAGCAGATATATGCTTTTTAATGATTTTCATGGTGTCATTTTCTCATTTCGTAGCTTCATATGTTGCCAGGACCATTATTATCTTGTGTGAAATCCTTTATATATGCAACCAATGCTGTTTTTCTATTTCAGGTCCGACGAAAACCTCTGAAGAAACTACCACGAATGGATCTACTGTGCCCCCTGGCAGAAGGCTTGTTGTTCCTCTGCAGATTTGTGTTTTGCAGGGCTTGTCCTTTGTGAAGGCTCAGCTTCTTTCAATGGAATTTCCTGCTCATGTTGGTGAAAGTCTTCCGAAGTTGGATGATGTAAATAATAAGTCTACTGATGAAAATGTTAACTCAGAGACAAAAATGGACAGATTGGTGAAAATAGATCCTTTCAGAGGAAGTTGGGGGCTGCGATTCCTTGAACTTGAGTTATCTAATCCAACTGATGTTGTGTTTGAAATCAATGTCTCTGTCAAACTGGAGAACTCAAGCAGTGAGAACAACCATCTTGCTGATCAGGGTGCAACTGAATTTGTCTATCCTAAAACAAGAATTGATAGAGATTGCTCAGCGAGGGTTCTAGTGCCTCTTGAGCATTTTAAATTACCCGTTCTTGACGATTCCTTTTTTATGAAGGATACCCATTTAGATGGGAATGGAGGAAGAAATGCATCCTTCTCAGAGAAGAACACCAAAGCTGAACTAAATGCTTGCATCAAGAACCTTATATCTAGGATTAAGGTTCGATGGCATTCAGGACGGAATAGCTCTGGGGAGTTAAATATCAAAGAAGCTATCCAGGCTGCTCTCCAAACATCAGTCATGGATGTTTTACTTCCAGATCCATTGACGTTTGGCTTCAGGCTTGTTAGAGATGGTTCTGAATCAAGAACAGCTGATCCTGATAAAGAATCTGAATCTGCTGCTTCCAAAGGTTCCGTGATTGCTCATGAAATGACAGCAATGGAAGTTGTGGTTCGTAATAATACTAAAGATATGCTCAAATTGAGTCTTAATATTACATGCAGAGATGTAGCCGGTGAAAATTGTGTAGATGGTACCAAAGCGACTGTTCTATGGACGGGTAATTCCTTGTTTATTAAGTTTTTTAGTCCCTAAACTTTTCTAAAATTCTAATTTTAATCCCTACAGTTCTTTGTTCATGAAATTTTCTTCCATTAGCATTTTAGTTCCCGTCGGTAGTATTAGTGTTAAGTGATGACTTGATAGTCACGGCATCAACCGTGTCAGGTGCCATCTCATCTCATCAATTTTTCTGACGTGACAACTACATACATATTTTGGGTAAATTATGTTTCAGTCTCTAATCTTTTCAAAAAATTCCCTTTAATCTTTATATGAAATTCACTTTTAATCATTCAACAATCTTTTTACCAATCTTATTCCCTTAACTATGATTTTCATTGCTTTTAGTCTTAATAGATGATGGGAAATCCAAAATCAATGATAAATATAGTTGAGACTAAGACTGCAGTAAAATTTAATTTCATGAAAAGATAAGGAACCAAGATTGGTCAACAAAAAGTTAATGGAGTTGAATTATTTAAAATGATGAAGGACTACAAACATAATTTATCCAAAAAATATTAGTAGCTGTCACGTTATCACTTAACACAGACTTAACGTTAAGAAAAATTCAGGACTAAAATTAGAATTTGAAAAATTTGTAGGGACTTAATAAGTATTAAACCTTTTTTAAGTTAATGACTGCCTTTTCTAATCAGCATGCATTTGAATTGGTGTCACTGTATTTGCTTGCCTGAATCTCTCTTTTTCAGGTGTTCTGAGTGACATTGCCATGGAAATTCCCCCACTTCAACAAATCAGACACTCGTTCTGCCTTCATTTTCTTGTCCCTGGAGAGTATACACTACTTGCTGCAGCAGTGATTGAGGATGCAAATGACATTCTTCGTGCTCGTGCCAGGACCACCTCGGCTTCTGAGCCAATTTTCTGTCGTGGACCACCCTATCACGTTCGTGTCCTTGGCACTGCATGAAAATTTTCCATTGATCAAATTTGAAACTGCAGATTTCATTCACAATTTACACTCTCAGTATTAGGTTTTCCCTTTGTTATCTAAGATAATCCTCAAGCTGCAGAAGGTGACGCATGTGGGGTTCTTCTGCTTCAGATTTCTTTGATATGAACTTTCCAAATTAAGAGTTCATGGGAAGACATGTATTATGATAAGATATAGAGAGTTTGAGAATTTTGTTTATTTTTCCAAATACTGATACTTGTTTCATTTTCTTAGACATCTCATTTGATTGTTGTACGAATTCTCAACACGGCTTTGGTAGATAATTTACTTCATTATTTTACACAGTAAGAGGCCTTCATTGTTAACAAATTGATCTTCTTTAACATAAAAGTTATTAAAAATTTAAATAAATACACTTAATTTTTTATAAGCTTAAAACATGTTACAGTATTATTTAACAAACAAGACTAGTAAGATGTTCTGAAAACTTTATTTTTTTTTATATAAGAATTAAATAACTATTTTTCAAGAATAAGGAAAATATTTAAGTTAATCCATTTTAATTACTGAAAAATATTTTAAGTTTATTTAAAATATATTTATAGAGTTAAATGGTTTTGGTGAAAATTATATTAAACTAATCATAATTTAATAAATAACTCTTTTTACTAATGAATTGAAAGTATTATTAGTAACACATTTTGTAATGCACTATTTTGAATACATCGTTTGTTACTAGTTATAATCTACTAAAAATTACACTAGCACTGTTCCATCACATGAAAAATATCTGTATTTAATTTCTCAAAATATGATCCTAATTAAGATTAAGATTTTTCAAACGAGGATAAAAGCATAATTTAACCAATGTTTTACTTATACTTTCTATTAATAATATATCAATCAAAGTACCAACTTGCAAGAAGAATAAATATCTTAACAAATTATTTTAAAATAATCAAAGGTATACCAAATTTGTTATTAATACAGTGGTCTATTTTTATTGTTTGGTTAACAAAAATACTTACTTCTTTCTTACTTGTATAAAAAAACCATAAATAATAACAAAAATATGCCAAATCACGAAAATAGTAGTAGTAATATGAGTGGTTGAATCTTCTTTAAATTATTTTTATTAATATAAGTATTATAATCATGTAATATATATATATATATATATATATATATATATATATATATATATATTATTAATAATAATAATAATAAAAAGATTGTGATAGGATGAGTTCATTTCTTTTTCTGCATCAATATTTACTATTTATAATTTCATATGTTAGGTTTTTTATTTTTCAAAATTAATTGTGTAAAGCGTGAATTAGGCCAAAATTAATGTTTTATTTAAAAAAAAATAACATGTGATGCATTATTTGTCATGTAAGATCAACTTTAATACAGTAAGAAAAATAAAGACAAAATTTTCAATTATAAATTAAACTTCAGGACCGAAAACAGATTTTTTTTTTCTTTAATATAAACACCATATTTTTTCATTGTGGTTAATAAGTTGAAGATAAAGACTAATACTGTTGTTTAGTTTTTTTTTTTCTATGTTTGGGAATATATAAACAAATCATATATGTATTTGTTTTTCTTTGATTTATTTTTGTATATGAGTTGGTACTTTATACATAAGTATATAATTTTCTTTATTAAAAGAATATTGCTAATATTATTTTTTGGATGATTTGTAATAAAATAATGTGTTCATGCAATATAGGTGGTTTTTTCAAAAGTAGTCACTTTTTTCCTTTCCAGAACAAACATTGTACTTGAGAGTTGTAGTGCATCTGTATTTACACATACATTCTCTTTGGTACCACACATTTACTTTGCAAGGTTGAATTAACGGTTATTAATAAAAAAATGCACTCTTACTAGTATGAACTCAACAAATTAAAAAAAAAAAAAAACATAAATAGAACATGATACTTATATACTCTTTTGACAAACAAGCGATACCGTTTTAGGATTGACAAGTGGAGAAAGATTCTTCTCCTCAAAATTCGAATTGTTGTATGAAGTGAAGTCTATTAAGTTTGGAATAAGTTTAAAAGTATATAGACAAAGATAATCTCATGTTAATTTTGGAATTAATTACCTTTTAACTATCTTAAAACATTAAAAAAAAAAAAAGGAATAGGTAATCAGTGCAGTTTTAACACATTTTATTTTTTTATATTAAAAAAGTAAAATTTTATTCAATAATTTTAACTTTGTTAATTTTCTTTAAATCTTATTAATAGTTAATATTATGTATTTGGTTTTTACTAATTTTTATTAAAAACAAAGTTAACGTTAATATATTTAACTTTAAGAAACAACGAATTTAAAATGTATAAGACAAAAATATAAACAGTAAAAGGTTTTCTTAATTTCTTTAATAAACATACATGATAATGAATAAATACTAAATATGCACTTAATTACTTCAATTATTAACTGAGTCCAAACAAAACTATCAAAATTAGAAATTTTAATTTTTTATTATACTAAAAATAAAATATAACAATATTTATTATATAAATTAATTATTTATTCTATGACAAATAAGTATTATATGGATTGTCATTTTCATCACGTATAAAAATGAGCTGGTCTTCTTAAAGAATGAGGATTTATTCTTGTTTCAGCTTTCTTTGCCAAACTTTTGACTCATCTTTTTAAATTTACACCAACAACGTTCGGTCGAGGACATAAATGTTTAATACTATTTTGTCTTCTGATGCTTTTTTTTTTTTCCCACATTACGTTCGTTCTTTTCGATTGTGCTTTTTGATGCAGCATCATACTTGAAATTCAATCATTATTATGATCCTATACTACAACTTTGATTATAATTAATTTATAATCATGTTGTATGTTTATCATTAGCAAATAATAGGAGACGATTAATAGACCAATAGTCTTAAAAAGGAGAAATGAAAAGAAAAAAGTATTTAGATACATCACAACTAATAATAATCAATGAAGAAAATTATTTCTTTGATAAAATTTAAAGCAAATTAATTTCATAACAACATTAAATTTATTTATGTTGTACATATCTTTCTTGGTCAAAAAAAAAAAAACACAGAAAAAGCCAATCTCAGGATGAAAAGATCTTAATTGAATTATTTTATCTTGCCATACACTTTAAGCTATCATGATGTCTTTTTCAATCAATAAAGATATTTTTTTACGATGAAAGTCCATAAACAAAAGTAAAATAAAAGTGTTCCAAGCATCATGTTATTTTGGTCTTTTATCTCTCAAATGACATTGGTTATCCAAATTAAATGGTTATTTCCTATCCTTTAGACTAATAATGAATATAATTTGTTAATAATACCAAAAAACATGGGTAATTCAATTTTATCGAGGATTACCGATGATAAAAAATTTGTTCGTATGTTGGTCGTCGATGAATTTCACCGATTACTAAAACTACAAATTCGTCGATAAATATCCATTGATATACATCCGTCAATAATTATCGATAAATTTTGGTCGTCTGTAAAATACATCGCTAAAAGATCGTAATTGGATATTCTTCTTCCTCCTCCTCCTCTTTTTTTTTTTTCACATTTGTCACTGATAGGGGTGGGAAAAAAATCTAATTTTCTTGATCCAATCCACTTTTGCTCCAATCCAATTCATTTATAATCCATTTTAATAAAAATTTAATCCATTTAAAATCCATTTAATGGATCTGGAATTTAATCTAATCTACATTTTATATATTTTATGGATTGAATATCCATTTTATAAATCAAGATTTTTAAATGTGGATAATCCAAAAAATCCAATCCAAATTTTCAATTTAAATTTTTAATTGGGTTAAACTAAAGGTTGAGATGGACTATGCTAAATTCAGACTTGGACAGGCCTTGCTCGACGACCTATACGGATCGGGCAGGCTCGACGACCATAAGAGGTTGGGCGGGCCTAAAGATATGAACGGGCTAGGCGGCCCAATGACCCGAACGAGCCCAACGATCCTCAAAATTCGAGTGAGCCCGATGACCCGAACGGGGCAGGCGGGCCCGAAGACCCGAACTAGCCCGAAAACCTGAATGGGGCGGATGACCTAGACGGGACCGGCAACCCGGACGGGCCCAACGACCTGGATGGATCTGACGACCCGGATGGGCACGACGACACGAACGGGCCGGACGACCCAAATGGGCTCGACGATCCGGACGGACTTGATGACTCAGACGACCCAAACGGGCCCGACAACCCAAACAGGCCCGACGACCCAGACGAGTCTGACGACCTACACGGGCCTTACGACCCGGATGGCCCGACGACACGAATAAGCACGTCGACCCAGATGGGCATTACGACCCGGACGGGCCCTACGACCTAAACAGGCTCAATGACCCGGACGGGCCCTACGACCCAGATAGGCTCGATGTCCCGGACGGGCCCTACGATCCGAACGAGCCCGACGACCCGAACAGGCCTGACGACCCAGACATGCCCGACGACTCGGATGGGTCCGATGACCCGAACGGGCCTGACGACCTTGACGTACCTGACAACCCAAACGGGTCCCACGACTCGAACGTGCCCGACTACTCGAACGTGCCCAACTGTTTGGCCCGTCTAGGTTGTCTGGCCCATTCGGGTCGTCGGGCCCATTCGGGTCGTTCGGCCCGTTCGCGTCATCGAGCTTGTTCGTGTTGTCGGGCCCATCCGGGTTGTCGGGCCTGTTCGGGTCGTCGAGCTCGTTCGGGTCGTCGGACTCGTCTGGGTCGTCGAGCCCGTCTAGGTCGTTGCGCCCATCCGGGTCATTCGGGCCTTAATGACACAAGTTTAAAAAAATTCAATTTAAATTTCTTTTATAAAAAATGGATTCTGGATTTTGAACTTGATCCAAATATTTGGATTGGATTTAAATCTTGATCCAAATATTTGGATCTGGATTTTAAAAAAATCCAAACTACTTTTGCTAAAAAAATGGATTTGGGTCAAAAATCTAATCCAATTATTTGGATCTAAAATGGATGTGGATTGGATCATTAAAAATCCAATCCATGCTCACCCGTAGTCACCGATGTCGTGATTGTTGCTTCAACTGTCGTCACCTCTGACTTATTTTTCTCCTTTTCCTTCTGTTTCTCTTCCTCTTCTTCCTCTTCTTCCTCTTCCTCCACTTCCTCCAACTCTAGCAGCCACTGTCATCACACCTTTGCATCAACGTCGCACTTTCGAGTTGTCACTGAGTCGTCGTTGTTGCAGTTTTCGTTGCACCTTCGTTGTCACCATTGACTCCAGCATGCTCCTTATCCTTCAACACCTCCTCCTTCTTTTCGTCCTCTTCTTCTCACTAACCTTTTCTTAATATATAAAAATTTGTCAGTCAATTTATCGGTGAATTTTTTTTTCAAAAATCAAAATTATGATTTATTGACATAACAAATTATCAGATATATTATTGATAAAAAATTTGTCGATAATACAAATTTTAATTTATCTACAAATGTAGCTAATGAATTTTACTGACAAATTTATTATTAACAAAAATTTATGTCACTAATTTAAATTTTAATATTCATCAATAGTCTTACCAATAAATTAATTTCTATTAGTAAAAATTCGCTAATAATTTCAAAAGTTGTTGTAACTAATTTATCTCAAATTATAATTAAAAAAGTGATATAAAATAAATCACATTAAAAAGGTGAAATAAATGAATGAAAGTAAAAGATTTTTTTTTTCAAGTGAAATACAGCAGTGAATCATGTGACAGAATTCTTGGTATTTTAGTAATCCCTCGACAAAATTTCTCTCAAAACAAATCTACCAATTCAATATTATTTCTACCTCAAATTTTGAACCTCGATCGGAGTTTACCTAATGAAATATTTAAGCGAAGCAATAAACACCTAGTACATAAAAAGAAGAAGAAAATGATTTCTAGAAATGAATAAAAACATGAATCACTAATTACAAGGATCAGAAGTTGATAACCAAGTTTCTTAAAACCCGTAAAATAGTTATATATAAGAATAAATGTCTTGTATACAAGGGGAAGAAGTAGTATCCACCCATATTTGGCCACACAACACCACAACCTTCACAATTCACCACAAAACCAAAAATATTTTCCGTTTTCATTCCAAACTTTACCTCGCTAATCCCCGCGGCACCCATCAAATTCAACAACGCCAAACCAATTAATTAATCAATCAATCAATTAATCTTCCAAATAATTAATCAATCACGAGATTAAATGATTAATCAGTGGCCGGAATATTCGACCGGCGGCGAGGGCGGCAACCGTGAGCTGAAGTTTCTGAAGGGAAACTCTTCGGGGCTTTCGCTCTCGAAGTTGAGGGCGTAGCTGGAAGGGTCGTAGCTAAAGTCCGCCGACTGTGACTGACGGTTATGGAGGAGCTTCCGACTCAATCGGGACTTTAGACTCCGTCCCCTCACACGTGTATGCGAGTCATTCCCGAAATCGGTGCCCGGGGGTGACTTTAGTTTGAACCACGAAAAAGATGACGTGGAGCCTGCCGGAGAAATTGGCGTTCTGGGTATATGAAATTTGCTGTAAAACCCTTCTCCGTGTTCTAGGGAATCGTTATGCGATGTTCCTGAGAAACAACATATGGAAGATTTTAACTTCTCCCTCAGAGAATGTTGCCGGTTAATACCACTTTGCATTATTATTGTTGCTTTGTTAACAATAACAACAGCAACAAAATTATGGTGAAACACAATAGAAGATAGGTTTTTTAAGAAATGGGAATTTTTTTGGTTTTTGCTTTGGAACACAAAGAGGGATATATGTTGTGGGGGTTTTGATTTTTGAGATCGTGTGGGTATATATGTCGGGAATTGTTTGAGTTCGGAAAGTCCGAAGAATCCGTGGGATGAACGTGTGCCCGATTTTTTTGTGGAAACTTTGTTGTTTTCTTTAGGGTTTTGTTTTTCTTCTTCTTTTTCACTATATTCAGTAAATGGGTGCCAATTTTTGCCCTCACGATTTTATTTTTTATTTTTTAAATATGTAAAACTAAAAGATGGGGTGTTGAGTTTCTGTTCAATAATCAATGGGGATGGGATCCTTAAGCTGGTGAAAGATTTGGTTATATCTTAACAGCTCTTTTAGTTTTTGTTTTTCTACTTTGTCATTAACTGTCTCGTAGTATCCTTTGTTGTATCACTCTAACTGTAAGTTTAAATTTAGTTAAAAATCATGTTCATTTTTTTTTCTAAAATATCATCATTATGTTACCTTAGTTTATGTTAATAATTTTTATTCTTCGTAAATAAATAGAATGAAACAAAAAATGTCATTCACGTAATTAAATTACGTAGTTAGGTAGCCTAAAACCAAACATTAGATTCATCATAACTACAACTTGCAAAAGATTTGACCTCGGTACAATTTTTCTAGTTATTCTCTCTCACAAACATTAATAACTTCTTCTATGTAAATATTGCCCCTTTTCTCTCCTCAAACTTTCCCCCCTTTTTCTTCCTTTTTCATTTCAATCAAAATATAAGTATGACAAAAGATTCATTATCTCGTATACTCTTTTTTTTTTCTCCAAAATCACTTCACATGTTTTGGTAATATTTTGAGAAACAATCAAGAGAATTAAAAAAAGGGTAGTACGATTAAGAAAGAAATAAACATAGTAATTTAAATTAGAAATTAAAAAAAATTTACATTTATTTTTACTTGCATAATATAAATTATAAAATAAGTTTAAATTTATTTTTACTAACATTATATATCCTCCTATTGATTTGACTTATTCTTGGATGTGATTCATTAATGATCTTAGATTAATAATTCCGAGTTATTTACGGTTTACTTGAAAGTATTTTTCAGTAAGAAAATCTAGAAATGAATATAAAAAATTAACTTCTTTATAGATAAAATTTAATTTATTCATAAGCTAATTTCTAGAAAATTTTCAAATTCTTTATTTTTAATTTGAACATAAATTAATTTATATTTACAATTTTGTATACTATAATTTTTCATTTTATAATTTCTCTCATATGATATAATTTGTATCCTATGTCAGAAAAGTTTTGATATAATATATTTCTTAATTAATTTTGGAGCTTTCTTAGTCAAGTAGGTAACCATGATTTTACTTTCCCGTTGTGATTAAGGTTCGATTGACAACGTCACAAATATTTTAATGTTGTAAGTAAGGATCTCAACGGACGAGTAAGGTACCGGTAATACTTTCCTCATACCTTATTCGTTACATCAATATTTGTCCTGTATCTATACTCATATTAATATCCACGGATATTCAAGGGTACTCACAGGTATTACAAAAAATAAAAATAAATATTTAATAACACATTTTAATCGTAAATGCAAATAAAATACAATACATAACATTCATAAATTTTAAACAAAGTCCAAATAACTCATTTAAATAGTGTTGAATGACAGTTTACAAAGAAATGAAATTTTTTATAACTAATTAATAAAAAAATAACTCATTCAAAATCAATATGTTAATATTTTTATCATGTTTTTTTATTTTATTTTTTAATTTAATTTAGAGTATAGCGGGTTCCTGTATTCACGGATACAGATACTATGATACCCGTATTCATCCTGTTAACAAGTGGGTATTAAAAAAATCTGTACCCGTTATCCACGGGTATCCATTTAGAATATTTATTTTCTTCCCGTTACGGATTTTATTCGTGGATACCCATGAGTACGAATTTTTTTGATATCCCTCGTTGTAAGTAAATAGAATAGAACAACCCTTGTATTAGGAAAATATATATGTTAATTAATCATGCATTACAGAATCTAATCACTTAACAAAATATTTTTAAGTATTTTCTATTTTGTGATGATTTCACTAAAAATTATATGGTTTGTGACGGAAGCACACGTGATTCAGAAATTTCAATGCATGATAGTTTCAAATTATGTTCCTAGGATTGGTTTTTTGTTGTGAAATATGAGAAATTATGTTTCTCTATGGTAATTAAAAATGAAAGACAAGATGAATTCATTGAAATGGAATAGATGAAATCAGTGGTCAATGCAAAGAGGGAAAGAAGTAGAATGGAAGAGACGAAGGTTTCCAACGTCCAAATCACTGTGCATTCTGCGGAAAAATAAGATGTAATTAATAGGTTTCTAAACCTCCCAATACCATATTAAATAAGAATAAGAGAGATAATAAAAAAAAGAATAAATTGATGTTTAAAATTTAGATAGTTTTCGCGTGTTGACACAAAAAAGCTACTAGGACTTTTTTTTTCTTCACAATCTAATGTTGCAGAATCGGAAAAACTTATTTGGTTGTATGTTATTCTACCGATCAAGAGTTGTTGAAGGTTTTACATCACAATCACATATTGCTTATTGATCTGGATTGGGTAGCGTTATGTGTTTTAAATACCCAGACTCTAGTAAAGAGAAAATCGGTCTTCCTTTTCTCCACCAAATCCTTCCTTCCCGCCATCTTCCCTTTTCCCTCTCCGTCTTCCACTAACTCTCATATCACTATCTTATACTTCTTATGTACATCTTCCATCCTTTTTGTAACAGAAACGGGATTGGAAACCCTACGGAGCCCTTCTCTTTTTGACTGAACGTTTTTCCTCTTTGAAACCCTTGAGTTGAGTTTTTGGATTCCTGTACTCTCTTTAGTTAAGGGTTTTCCTTTCTCAGAGTTTGTAGTTGTTTAAAGGTAAAGAAAGCTAGAACTCCCTCTTTTTCTTTGAAATAGATTGTATTTATTTTCATTCTGGAATGTGCTGAGTATGTTTGATTGGTGATTGTATTGAATGGGGATGAATTTCATGTTTGGGTATCTATGGGTTAGAGAAATTTATGGGTGATGTTGAATGCATGTGATTTAAGATAAATTTGATGGAAATTGAGACTGTAACGTGGAATTGAACATGCTTCTAACTTACATGGGGCTTAAAATGGGTTTTAGAATTTGACGTTGTCAAATTGTAGGATTCACGTTTCTACATTATGCATACTCGTTGGACGAGCCAAATATCTTATTGGGCAAGTTGGGCTTTCCAACTCTGATTCATCTCGCAAAATTTTAAATTTCAGCTTTGTTAACCATCAAATCGAGCTGAAATGTTTACAACAGGTTTTAAACATATGATTCTTTGTTTTTACTGTTGTGATCTTTGTTTGGATGTGTAAAGTGAGAGCAGTTTTTTTTTTTTTGTAAGGTTCCCGTAGATTAGGTTGTTGACAACTTTGATTTTTATCACTTGTTTAGTGCATAAATTTTTTCATAGGTATCCAATCGAATTGATTCTTTTGCATCGAGTTCTTAATTCAATTATCTTTCACTTGAATGTAAAAACATAACTTTTGGATCTTTGTACAAATTGCAATTTTATTTATTTTTTTAAATCCCAACCAATTTGCATATGCATTGTTAAGCTATTGTGTAGTATATTTGGTGATTATGTGAATGCGTGGGGATATGAACTTTTGGAATATAATGATGTACGAAACTGTGATGATGACCTTGCCAATGGATATGTGTATTATACATTGATGATATATTGTAGGAGATTTGTTTAATTGTGAATTGAGAATGATGAATTGATTTTCAAGGGAAAATCCTTTTAAAGTATGTGATGAGAATGGTTTTGAGATAACTTGTGGAATGCTGATGATGAAAGAGTTTCAAGGGAAATTCTGTGTTGGATGGTGTGGTTAGTGTATGCCTTGATATAGGAGATGTCTAGATAAGGAAATATATTCTGAACTCTAATAATCACTCACACTCACTTAGAGTAGAGTGATTATGTGGTGAAAGTGGCAAAAAGTCCTAGTCTTGGAAGGTGTTTTGAGCCCGAGACATATTGAGATTAACCTTGTGGTTGGTTGGGTGATAACACATTACGATTAGACTTTGCAGAGTCTAGTAATCAACACAACTGCATATTTTCCTTAAAATTATATATCAAGTGCATAATCTGAATAATCGAGTTAGAGGGTCTTCTGTTGCTTGATGCCTTATGATGTTTGTATCTTTTAATATGTTGATTTATCTGTTATATTAATTTTATTTTCACTAGCTTACCTTTTTCTCTTTTTGGTTTGTATTTCTTGTTGTCTTTCTTTCTTTTTTTTGCGATGATCACCAATATTGATGGGAGAAGATGAGGAAGCTATTGTCGATCTTGACCAGGCGGAGGAAGTTAATGTTGTTGCTTAAAGTAGAATGCAAAAGTTTGATATCTGTGTAGAATTCTTTTTGGAGAACTTGTATGTCTTGCTAATCTGCTCAGAGGAGCACTTTTTTCAAACTCGTGATGTATAACTTGGATGATTGTATTGTTATTATCTTATACTTTCTGTCGTTGCTTGTTTATATTATATTATGTGATGTGTTATTTGATAATGTTTCCTATTAAATGGGATGTCACATTATGCTCCATATATTTCTTTATGTGGAAAACATAGAGTTTGTAACTCATTTTTTTATTGTGTTAATGTACGTTTGGACTTGACTACAACAAATTTTTAAATCTTCATATTGAATCTACTGTGTCTATTATTTAGTTTTTAAAGTATCAAAGCAGTCTTATGCTTAAAGTTGTTTGAGTTATAGTTATTACTATAATGATTTTGATGATTTGGCGTATGAGAAACTACTGTAAATTTCAATATCCCATTGATTTTAGTATGACAACATGCAAAAATAAAGAAGTAGTTAGATTGGTTGGTTCCAAAAAGACATGCATAACATTGTTTCATATTTAATGGTTTCTAAAATATTTTAACATAAATACTAGACATGGTAAAATTTCTACTTTGAAGGAAACTGTTTGGCAGTTTCCATAACCTAATTGGATAATGGTAAACACTCATAGAGCTACCCAAGGTTGTCATACTCTAGCTATGTGTGGTGGTATTTTTAAACAAAGGTGAACATATTAGGTATTTTTTTGCATTCTTGAGTATATATAATTTTGTTTATGCATAATTTATGGAGATTATCTATGCGTTGCAAAAAGTTTGGACTATGGATTTTACGAGACTTTAACTGGGGTATGATTCATCTTTAGTTTGTCAAGCTTTTTCTACTAAAAAAATAGTGCCTTGAACACTTAAAAGCATAAGGCGTAAATGTTTACATGTTTGCAAATAAATTCATTTTAAAATTTCACATATTTTCGAGAACACTAGTGTAGCAAAGGGATATGACTACTACGGTTAATTTCAATGTTATATTACGATTAATCAACCGTAGTATATGCACGCGTAATAAAAAATGATGGTTTATAAGCTACGATTAAAAACCGTAACCTATAGACCTAAAAAAAATTACATAATAGGCTACGATTGGATGAAAAAATCGTAGCCTGTTCATAACTATAAGTTATAGTTATTAAAGGAACCGTAGCCTATAGTCATGAATAGGTTACAATTTTTTCATCCAATTGTAGTTTTCTATGGAATTTAAAAAAAAAATATTTTAGTAACTTTTACACTTTATTAAACAACATGAAACAAGCACCAGATAAAACAAGATAACATTATTGAACCAGAAACAAGCAACATAGAAATTCAATAAACATAGGTAAAAATTTGCCCAAACGAGCTCAGGTGTTGACAGCTACTAACTATTAGCTACAAACTCTAGCGACTAACTACTAGTTCTAGCTACTAGTTACTAACTTTATATCTACTAGCTACTAGCTAGTAGTTACTAGCTCTACCTCTAGCTACTAGCTACTAGTACTAGCTCTTGCTACTAACTATGCACTAGGTTTAGTTACTAACTCTAGCTACTAACTCTAGCTACTAACTCTAACTACTAGCTCTAGCTACTAACTCCTAGCTCTAGCTACTAATTACTAGCTCTAGCTACTAGCTACTTGCTACTAGTTATTAGATCTAGCTACTAGCCACTAACTCTATGTTAGGTACTAACTACTAGCTATTAGCTACTAGCTCTAGCTACTACCTATTGGCTTGTAGCTACTGACTATTAGCTACCAGCCACTACCTACTAGCTCTAGCTACTAACTCTAGCTACTGGCTTCTAGCTCTAGCTACTAGCTACTAACTCTAGCTACTAGCTACTAATTACTAGTTGTAACATCCCGGTAGGATATTACTTAAAATAAGAAGAATTAAACAAAGATGAAATGAAAAACCTCATTTATTATCAATCCATTTCCTAAAACGCGGGAAATTTTTTAAACCTTTAAATTTAATATCCACTATAAGTAAACAAAACACTTATAATTCTCTATTACAATTTGAAAGTCCAAAACAGTAATTTAATTACATGAAAATTAAATACAAGTATTTATAAAATTCCCTCGTACTCTGCTCCCTCACTCTACCACTAAGCATCTATTGGCTCACTTGAAACATCATCTGCTCCCGGATAACAAGTTATCTGATCATCGCCACACACAAACAGATAGGGTGAGCTATGCACGTAGATATAAATAAATATGAAATACTCCCACCCGACAATTCATAATAATTCATTCATTTAGAATAAAATTTCCCTTTTTCCCCACTCATAACCATTATGAGTCCATGCATGCACTCTAAATCTTGGGATTTCATGTGCTTCCACAACCCTCCTCGCTCGTGGTCCAACCTACAAGCCTATCCCACTCGTAGTCCTGCTTCACGGACTCCCTCGCCCGTCATCCAAACTCCATGCTCGAACCTGGACACGCATACCCGCCTTTCCTACTACGAACTCCTTCGCTCATAGCATTCCTAAGTTGAGCATGAGATGAACTCCCTCGTTCACTCATCCCAATGAGAGTACCTCTGATGAACTAAACCGTTCATGTTCCGCATGCGGTCCACCCATCACGAACTCCTCGCTCGCGACTCAAACCAAGCACATCCAAGATCCTAAGCTTAGGACACCAAGCAAACCACCTCAAAACAATATACACAAACCTGATTGCTCGCCATACTCTCTTAAGCCATGGGTCTTTGCCCAAGCAGGTCTCATCAAAAAAAGGTTTAATTCATGTCTATCAAAGCCAATTCAATACACCACCACTCAACCAACTCATATTTCATGATAATTATTATAATCTTTTGATTATACTATCACTTACAGGCTCAAATATACTATCAAAATAATAATAAACCAAATAACACACAATTGGCATACATAGGACTTGAACCCAAGTCCTCTCACGCCACTAAGTACTCTCAACCATTTAAGCTAGTACTTTTCCACGTCACACTATTGAACATTTAATGTCATCAAAGTTTCCACCACTCATATTAATTAATTAATTATTTAATTAATTAATTTTCACGGGTCTTACACTAGCTTCTAGCTCTAGCTACTAGCTACTAATTACTAATTACTAGCTTCTAGCTTTAGCTACTTGCTCTAGTTACTAGCATTAGGTACTAGCTATTAGCTCTAGTTACTAGTTATTAGCTACTAGCTACTAGCTACTAGCTATTAGCTCTAACTAGTAGTTACTAACTACTAACTACTGGTTACTAATTCTAGCTACTACCTACTAGCTCTAGCTACTATCTAGTAAGTATTAGTTACTAGTTACTAGTTACTAACTCTAGCTAAAACTAATTATTACTAGTTTAGCTACTAGCTACTAGCTCTAACTATTAGCTACTAGGTAATTTGTACTAGGTTTAATTATTAGTTAGTGGCTTCAGCTACGACCTACTAGCTCTAGTTATTGTCTCTAGCTACTAGCTATTAACTCTAGTTATAGCTCTACATATAGCTCTACGTATAGCTACTAGTACTTAGCTATTAGAATTTAATTTGGAGTGAGATTCTCACTTATTTTGAATTTTATTTTTTTATCTTTCTTTTCTAATTTTATATGTGAATATCATGGAGTTTTATATATTCAATCAGTTGAAAATGTTATTTCTTTTAATAAAATCATGTTTGATATTATTATAACATTTTAACATTTTATCTGGTGCCACGTAATAAAAAAAGAAAGAAAATACAAAAAAAAACATGTAAGAGGATTAAGATAAAGTTCATTCAAGAAAAAAAAAATATAATCTCAAAAAAATAACAAAATCGTAATTCAGGGAGGCTCAGGTGATTTCTACTTAAATTAAACATAATGTATTATGAAAGCAACAAGAAATTAAATCTATTATCCACACCAATATTAACAAAAGTATCAACACACTTATTTTCTTAGCAAAAAATATGACAAAATGTAAACAAGCTTTGCATGTGTCTTTTAGCGGGTTTTTAGGTTTTAGGAAACAAACTTTGGACTTTCAAACTTATACTAATGCAAAATCACACTCAATCCAAATTGTTTTGAAGATTTTTATTTTAAAAATCTATATAATATAAATGATGACCATCAACTAAAACATAAAAGAAGTATCTAATACATTGATAAATAGTAAATTCTCTAACAAACTTTCCTTTATTACCTCTACAGATTCCTCCATTAGCATTATCTCTAGGACAACCTTTAGTAACACAATCAAGATCGACCTTTATCCAGCTAACTTTGAACAAAATCTACTCCACATATCTAACTCTAATACCTTTGGAAATTCTAGTTTCAACATTAAAAAATCTCAAAATACAAAGGTTAATCATATCGTTAAACTTTCGTTTTCACCGTTGCAAAGTTTACACTTGAAACACATGTTGATGCCTCTGGTCCAAACATCTTTCTCAAATGGTAAGAGAATATGAAGTAATTTCCATAAAATCAAGTATTTAGTGGATGAATAAAATCAAAATCCAGTCTTAATATTCAACAGGATAAAATCATTTGACTTCCATATATGTTCAATATCTTAATAAGTTATAACCATGTTATTAATATTAGGGTTAAATATCTTTTTGTTCCATTAACTTTCAGTGGATTTTAGAATTAGTCCATTTTGAAATTTTAAACCAATTTAGTCATTCATCTTTCAAAATACATGGATTTCATCATTTTAATCAAATTTTGTTAAGTTTATTTGACATTTCAAGTGCGTTTTATAATAGTATTTGACTTAACATTAAAGGAAAAATGTGTCAAACAATATAAAGAATTCAAATACAATCCTGAAATGCGTACAAAACATCAAATAAACCTAACAAATTTTGATTAAAAGGACTAAATTAACGTATTTCGAAAGATAAAGGACTAAATTGGTCCAAAGTTTCAAAATAGACTAATTTTAAAATTCACTGAAAGTTAAAGGACAAAAACATATTTAACCCTTAATATTATTCATCCTTAATAATGATTAGTTTAATTAAGTAGTGTATTATGAGATTATACAGATTTTGAGGCATTTTTAGTTCTTTCTCTCATATAGAGTTGTTGTCACTTAATAAGTGAGTTCATGTGTTGTTGAAATGTTTATATACACTTGAGTAATTCAATACTGAATTTGAAATTTGTATTGCCTCAATGAATTATAGTGTGTTCATGTGTTTTTAGGTATTGTATACTTATATTTTGATTGATATACTAAATTATGGTTAGAAGTGCAAAAGTAAGTGTAGATGAGTGTTTTAAGTTGCTCAAACTAGTATCTCAAGTGAGGATGTTGTTGCTTAAGTCAAGCAAGAATGTTATTGCTTAAGCAACAACATTCACAATTCAAGTGCCATTCTTGTGTTTGTGTAAAATTTAGTAATTTATAATTTATTTATCCATGGTTAGTTGTTTAAAGTTAAATATTGATTGTTTTATTATATATGATGCATGTGGGAGCGTGAGATCACATAATGTAATTGATCTACAATATATTACTCTACAAATGATATTGGAAAAAGTAGTCATAGAAGGTACTAAAAAGTTATTGATTGGTTGTGTAAGTATTAATTTGGGATTTGATAAAATATTTGTGTTATAATGATACACTATATCAAATAGAGAAAATACGAAGATATTTAATATCAAATTAAAGATAAATAACTATCGATATTCAACGAGATATATATCATATCATAAAAATTTATTAGATAAGATTTCTATAAAAGAATGATAGATTATCAAGAAAATCAAATAGTGTGATTCATATTAGTCTTTTTAAGTCTAAATTTAATATTAATCTTCCTAAAAAAAATCCATCATTATATATTTTTTGTGATTTTGGTATAACACAAAAATAAATAATTCTAGAGTTTAAAATTGAAGGATCCAATAAATGTTACACGGTACTTTTATTTTATGTACCTGTAATTTTAGCAATATATATATTCAAAGAATGTGCCATAAACTTATAATAAATATGCAATGGAGAAAATTATACATATTTTTTAATAAATCTAAGACTACATCGTTATGAATGTTGTAATGAAATATATATATATATATATATATATATATATATATATATATATATATATATATATATATATATATATATATATATATATATATCTTTTCACAAAATGTTACTTTAAAAAGGAAAATAGCATCAACTCTACTTTCGAAGAAAAAAAAATCATATCAATGAATTTTTCGCATGTACACGTATCATAAATGACATTTATAATGGATGAATTAAAATGTACAGTCTCGAAAAGAATCATTCAGAAAATATAAAAGTATATAATTAATTACCAATTTCAAAAGTTTATTAAAAATATTTAAAATTAATAGTTTATTTTTAGCATTTAAAATAATGATTAATTAAAGTACTGGTAGTATAGGTTGTATACCATAATTCAATCACAACTAACTATACATATTAATTTTAATTAATTATTTGAATTATTGTGCTGTTTTTACTGTGTTTTCCCTGTAAATTTTTTGCAATAAATTAACAAGTTGTTTTAATTACCCATATTTCTAATTGTCTTATTTCTTATATCTGGAAACAGTTTTGCGACCTGTTAAGAAGTAAAATAAAAAAATATATTTGAATATTTCTCAAATGTTTTGTTGGAAAATTTTTAAAAATGATTCTAATTTGAAAAACTCTTAACTACAATCTCAATTATCTAATCCAACATAACCAACTATATCGTATAAATAGAAGTTATATACTTGAATATTGTTGACCTTATTACAAAATTATACCCAAAGTCTAAATTTGAATGCATAGAAATTAAAGTTTCAGAAAATGTGCCTAATTAATTAATGCAAGTGAAAAAATTGTTAAAAGAGATAGTGACTCTGATGGCGATGGCTGACCATATAAATTCACTTTACCAACAATAGCATAATATAAACAAAATAGACACTAAATATATCTTATTATTATTATTGATGAAAAGGGAACAATAAAAAAAGATAAATAGGAGAAGACTTTTTGGAGTTTCATTTCAATGCATCACAACAACTGGACACAGAACAGAAGAAGTATGACCAAGCCGCCTCTGTTGTCAAATCCAACAACTACTCTCTATTCTCTATAATTCTGAACAAAGATTCTTCCTTTTTGCTTCTTCGTTCTTCGTTTGAAGCAAACCCATCGAATTGGAAAATGGGGTGTGGCAATTTGTTCTTCACAATTCTGATAACTTTCTCAGTGGCTCTCATAACATACAACATCATCATCTCAGCCAATGCCCCTCTCAAGCAGGACTTCCCAGGGCCTTCTCGCCCTTCCATTTCGGTGGATCCTCTCATCAAGATGCCACTTCACAGATCCTCCTCCCAAAAGAAGAGGCTTTTTCACACTGCAGTCACTGCTTCTGATTCTGTCTACAACACGTGGCAGTGCAGAGTGATGTATTTTTGGTACAACAAATTCAAGGATGGACCCCAATCTGGGATGGGTGGCTTCACTCGGATCCTTCACTCTGGGAAGCCTGACCAGTTCATGGATGAGATCCCCACCTTTGTTGCTCAGCCTTTACCTGCTGGGATGGATCAGGTTTTGCTTTGCTTCTTTCACAATTATGCTTTCTGGGTTGTGTTGGGTGTTTTTTGCTGTGTTTCTCTGCTTCACTGTGGATGTAGTTTTTCTGAAGTTCAAAAAAATTGAATTTTTTTATATGGGGGGTTCAATTTCTGAATGATTAAATTGTGGGAATGGTATCACACTCTAAAAGGTTTTGAACTGTTTTCCGACAACATGGTGATATGTTGACTTTTGTTTTTTGTAATTTCAAGTGGTTGGGTTGTGTTTCTCTACCAAAAGAACAAACAAAGAACAGGGACGTTTCTAATCCCTCCCCTTAACTAGCTTTTGAGATTGAGTTAGATTCAAACTCAAATTATAAGAAGTTGTCATTGTTGACGAGTCTAAATTCAGAATGTACTCTTTCTGAAATGGGAGAAAATAGCTATTGTATATGTGATCGTATTTGTTCCAGATTTCGATTATGAAATGCTAGTTCCAATCATAAAAGGGTTTGGATAATTGAGGGACTAAAAACATTAATTTAAGTCAACGACTGATACGTGAGGTACATTTTCAGGGATGAAAATCATTAGTTTATTCCTCATTGTTGTGGATTTCTTACACATCTGCACTGTATAACAGGGATACATTGTGCTTAATAGACCATGGGCATTTGTGCAGTGGCTTGAAAAAGCTGATATTAAAGAAGAGTATGAGCTGTTTTTTAACTTTAAATTTCTATATTGAAGACTGCAATAATTTTCTGTATTTCTCTCTCTTGGGAATTTGGTTTTGACTTTTGTTAGCGCTGTGTATCAGTTACATATTGATGGCAGAGCCAGATCATATAATTGTGAAACCTATACCCAACTTAGCCACAGATGGGCTAGGAGCAGCATTCCCTTTCTTCTACATCGAGCCTAAGAAGTATGAAAAAGTGCTAAGGAAGTACTTTCCTGTGGAAAAGGGACCAATAACTGATATTGATCCAATTGGGAATTCACCAGTTATTGTTGGGAAGGTATCTGTCAATTGGTTTTCTGTGGTACTAATGAATAGTGTTTGATTTGGTGCCATTTCATGAATTTTGTGTGGATGAATGTTAGGAATTCCTTAAGAAGATTGCTCCCACTTGGATGAATGTTTCCCTGGCAATGAAAAAGGATCCTGAAACTGATAAAGCTTTTGGATGGGTTCTTGAAATGTAATTTTATTGTTTTCCTTCTCTTATTCATGTTATTCTTTCTTAGAAACTCACAACAACTTGACCTTTTTTATGTTTTTATTTTCTATGGGTGACTTAGGTATGCTTATGCGGTTGCATCTGCTCTTCACGGTGTTCGTAACATATTACACAAAGACTTCATGATTCAGGTTCAATAAGGTTCTTTCTTTAAGTTTTTTATACGACCAGTATTCATATACAAATTATACAAGGATCTTTGATGTCTATCCATTACTTGTAGCTTAGAAAAAAATGAGTTATATGTGAGAATGTCCTATCGTACACTAGTGACTAGATCCCAAGTAAAACACTCTAGTCTTGTGTGGCCATTTAAATTATCAATGATAAGAGTCTGTCGGGATATATTTTCTAACAATCATGGAAAGAAGAAGAAAAATAAAATAAAATAAATTGAACCCATTGCTCGCGATAAATTCAATTTAAGCACCTCAATTTCTTCGTACGCACTTGAATACCTAAAGAGTTTGGTTTTATTTTGTTTTTTGGAAGATCTTAACACGAGCGATTTATAATTAAAAAGTTCCTGTAAAAAGGTTATTAAAAACTGAAGTTTTTTATTTTTTGGTCTATCATTCATTGCTTTATATTTCATAACTTTTCAATAAAACGCATAATTCATCGAAAGCTCTCTATCCTCAAAATGGCTAATATTTGTTTGTTTATTATGCGTTTCAGCCTCCATGGGACAAAGAAATTGGCAAGACATACATAATTCACTATACATATGGTTGTGACTATACCATGAAGGTACTGTGATGGGATTGAGCTTAAAGGAAAATATTTATAAATCAATGATCAATCTAGGAAAAATACATCTTAATTTCTATTTAATTGCTTACAGTTGTCGCTCAATGTGTGTGATGTTAAATATTTTAGGGTGAGCTGACGTATGGAAAGATCGGAGAGTGGAGATTTGATAAAAGATCGTTTGATAAAGTTGCCCCTCCGAAAAATCTGACATTGCCGCCCCCCGGTGTTCCAGAAAGTGTGGTATGCAATTTCACCTAGTTTCATATTTTTTGTTCGCGGTGGCTTTCTTTTGTTTGTTATTCCGGTTGTACCTTATATGAAACATTTTATTTCAGACTTTTTGAAAAGTTTTCTTTTTTAGACTTTTGATGTTGACGATTCAGCTATAAACCTTAACAGGTGACTCTTGTAAAAATGGTGAACGAAGCTACCGCAAGTATTCCCAATTGGTGGTCGTAGGCGCTACAGGTGGTAACAAATTACAATCGTTCGAGAGAATACACTGTAAACGCCTGTGCTTATGTATTTATTTAATTCTTCGAACATGGTTGTGGCTGCGCGACAAGCCTGGGAAATTGTAACGTGTGCTTTTACGAAATGATTGCGTTCAGCTGCTGCCAAACTATTTGTTTTCTATGAAAACTTTCTTCACCTTAATTTCATTAATCCTGAAGGCGTCTAATAATTGAAGATGAGAAAAACTGATTGAAGATCAAAATATTAAGACAATCAAGGGAAAAACTCATTTACAAAAAATTAAGGAGCAAAACTTTCGCTGCTCCACGTATAGATCTCGTAGCAAACTCTTGCCAGTTATATACAAACTACAAATGGCACCTTGATTACATTGCAGCGACTTGCATTTTCAGGCGCCATGAATGCTACCATGTAGTCCATCCATAATTGCAAGTCGTCAGTTCATATATCGCCTGCAATTTTTTGAATTGCAGTAACATTGAATCTTTCCTTCGTCCTCATGGTTAAAATGGTAATCATACGTGATCTCTTCACCAGGAAATATATCCCTCTCAGCAAAGAAGATAACCTTGAAAAAAAGCAAAACCCAATTTTTTCCATTAGCGTGCAGTAAAAGAAAAAAATGGAAGCTGAAACCACAAACGTAATCACAACGTTGCTTGGAAGGACCGGGTGCGCCTAAATATACAAACTATCAGAGCATATAAAAAAAAAATTAATCCACAACGTTTATATATTTGCCAACGATCCAACATTAAGTAACCTTTACTGTAATCAAGAATCATGAATGAAATAATTCCTATGTATAATCAAGTGGTGACACTTTCTAAACCATAACCTACTGAATCCAGAAAATTGAATAAAATGTTCGCAATTTACCTTCTTTTCATGCCTTATAGTAATCACTTTTGCCACGCAATTTGGCTGGTCATAATAAAAAAATATTTGTTAGAATGAATTGAAGAACAAATGGAACAGAGCAATTGTTAAAACACATCTCATCTATTGAAACTTCTCACGGTCGTAGGACACAAGTTATATCAAGGATAGACCACAAGGATAGACCACAGAAATATTCATGAGTAGGGATTTAGTTTGCTCAGTGAATTGATTTTTTATTAAATAATAACCAAATCAAACTACCATTCTGCAGTTTTGTTTACAGCAATTTTTACGAATTTTGTCGATTACAATTTGTTCATTTTTTACAAAAAAATAAAATTATAAAACGTTTGTAGATACTGTTAAACATAAATGTACGAAGAATTGTGAAATAGACATACAAAATAAATTCTGTTTGTATGATTATTTTTATATTTATAATTTTAGCTTTAGCTTCCTCTATTATTTATAAATAAATTAGATAATATAGTTAACAATTACAATACAGATGTATTACCTTGTTAATAAATATAAATATTTTATAAGTAAAATTCAATCAGTCCATAAACAACCTTAAAGAGACTTTCTCTTAGATATTTGTTAGCTTTTAATTAACTCTAAATTTATAATATTTTACTTAAATACAATAAGCGATTTTACTTAATTTTATTCTTGATCCCAAACCGCACCGTTTAGTTTAGGAAAAAATAAATTCAGAAAATATCAGTTATGATCAACATCTGGTTTTACGAATTTTGGGTCGGTTTCAAATATGAACAACCTTCATTCCAGGAGTATGGAGTTGAAAGTACATGCAGCATGCACTGGCACAAAGACTGATTAGAAAAAAGGTTCTTGTTTGTACAAGCACGGTAGCTTTTTTGGACAGATCATCAATACTAAACGTTCTTAACATACATATTTGAGGACACTAGCGGAATCAATTTTACGACAAGTATTGAGTCTTTATAAGCCAACAACCATAAGCGTAGACGAAGGCATTAATGAATGCACAATAAAATCGAGAAAACTAAAAACGAGATGAACAATAAACAAAGAGTCAAACTTGAAGTAAACATACCAGACACGAGTGGTTAACAAAACGAGCAATCCCCCCTTTCCTTGTGGCATCAATAATATGCTCTTTGTCTATCCTGAAGAAGTAGCAGGCACTCTTGTACTGAAGTTTCTTTCCAGATTGATAATCCTTCTCCCTTTTATCAGCCACACGCAATCCCACAATTTCACCAATATATTCAACTACCTAAAGAAGCACAAGATACGCTTAATATTTGCAATCAGTGTAGAGGCATATGAACACTTGTAAACCAGTATCATACCACTTCACCCCGGGAAATGAATCGAGAAGTGTAAAGACCAAGTGCGTGTATACGGGACTTGTATACAACAAGGTGTTTCCATCCCTTTGCTTGTTTGTACCGAGCGTAGTCCTTCTGCATACAGTAGGAAACAAGAAAGTCAGGACAATAGGCTGAAGCTTACAATAAAAATTAGAAACTCTATCTAAAAAAGTACACGTTTTCATAGTCATAAAGCTTATGATCTGCTAAAGTAAGATGCCCGAGATATATGGAAATGCAATTTTTGTTAGGAAAACTAAACATTATCTTCTTGACTTTAAAAATGTTGAAATAAGAGGATTTAAGAAGAGGGAGGAAGGATAAATGACAATGAAACATTAGATTAATATTAACTGAGATATGTTAATATTACAATGTATGGATATGATTAAGAAACCTAGAGTATTAACCATTACACTAATCATAATACTAACTAAATAAGAGACAAATTAACAAGAGGAAATATGGTGACTGATCTTGAGAAATCACCAGTAAAGAGGAACGTGAATCTAAAGGATAAAGATACTCTAGGATAGGACAAGATAGGATGTAATATTTTCCATAATACTAACAGAGTCATATTAGTTACACATCCCAGGAAAATACTTAATCTAAAATATTAATCAGCTACTACTAGTAAACAAAATTTAAAACTCATATTTCAACAAAACAAATGTAATATCCATATTGGAGGCTATGTAACACAATCAATACATACTCGACAATCATGCTCCATATCCAAATCTGGGAATTTTGTGAGTCCTTGAGAACATAATTTCTGCCCATTGATGTGAATCCAAGCATTAAGCTGCTCCTCAGGAACAAGGCATCCACCTTGGCAGTGATTATTCTGAAAACCATCCCATCTTCTTCCCTTGTAACCCTACAATAATCCAGAATAAGACATTTAATATCATTATATGTCAGTATTCCAAAAAACTTTTGCCCTGAAAATGGTTCCCCACATCACCCGAGAGGATATAAGTCCCAAAAATGCTATGAATGAAGAAAATACCTCTACCCTGGCACAGGTGAATTCCTTTTCTTCTTGACTTCCCATTTCATGAATAGGATCATACATGGACAAATATCTAGGTTCAATAGCATGAAGCATGCATCTTCCATAAAATCCAATCTTTTCATCATCAATACCTTCAGTCTCACTTTGCAACAGGTTCTGTAAAGTTGAGAAGCAATTCTCATGGGAGTTATGGCACACTAATGGATGCAACACTTAATTTGCATTATCAAATATTTATTGACAGCAGAATTCATAATATATGTTTAAAATCAATGAAACATTCATAGTTGGCAGAAATTCTTGACAACTCATCTTAGGTACCAAACTCAAGAAAAAGAAAGTGCATACCACAGCAATGCCCAATTGTCAAGTGCAAAATAACCGACATTTGCAAAGCACTTGCAAAGTACTTGCGAAACCAGGAAGATTTAAAATGAGGTAAAGTTCATCATGATAGTTAAAATTGTAAGTCAACATGTAGAGTCATGCGATTACATTTTCTTCACAGGAGCAATTCTGATTGAAGCTCCAAACATGTTTTGATGAGATTAATAGAGCCCTAAGTCATGCAGTAGTAATACTAATACAAACCCAAGTTCACAAACAGCAAGCGATAATCCTAATATACTATAGCAGTCCCACCCAAACTAAGTCAACTAAGCTTAAGCTTTAAGCATGTCGTAAGTAATAAACCCATGATACAAATGAAATGACCTATTTCGAAAGAACTCAGACAAATAGTACTCGAGAAAAACCTTGGCAACATCCTTTGGCATATCTACTGGTAGGGAAGAATAGATCTGAATTTTTTCATAAGCTATGGTACGAGACATTTTCCCTAACAACAGATATTATTAGACCGCGTACCTATAAATAAAAATTATAGTTTTGGAAATAGTTTAACTAAAGCATCAGCCGAAAGTTTTATGATGTAAATTCCCACTTATCAAAAAGAAAAAGTACCTTTTGATGAGAACACCAAGGATGAAACTTGACAGAGCAATCAGCCACCCTGCACTCTATACAAGAACCACCCGATCGATTGCAAATGGAACAAACCTGTGAAAATAGTTTAGCGAAAGCAGAGCAAATGCTAAATGCCACAAAATAATGTTAAGAAACAGTCATAAAATAAGTTTGACCATACATACAAGTCAGAGCAAGTTGCAGGCATAATATATTTCTTCATTTTCATAGTCAAACACTTCCAACTTTTACAACTCTATATTGCATTCATTCCACAAACTACTAAGCTCACATATAAGGCCCAACAATCAGTGCGAAGCTTGCCCAAATAACCCAGAACATGAAAATAAATAGCACAGCACAAATTAGTGAAATAACCAATAAAAAGCACAAAAATTGTGAAATTATTGGGTTAACTGCCTGTACTGTAACAAGACAGACAAAGGAAGAAATAAACAGTGATTATCTATGTGACAAACAGCTTATACCCTGTTTTGCATTATATGAATTAGTTTGTGTCCTTGTTTTGAATAATAAGATACAACAAAAATAGAGAAATAGAATACCTACACGTTATACCATGTAAACAGACTACTGTATTCACACAAAATTACTAATAATGGTAAAAGGGTCAGAACCCATGGAGAACAATAATAACTTTAGTTTTACTTCAGAAATCAGTGTTCAACCAGCTTAGCAATATAAAACTCCTGTTAGGTACTCACCACATTTGCCCTGGGACGCGAAACACCAGATACATCAAAAGCACTCATGGTGTCAACATTCGGGCATCTTGTTCCAGGAGTCCAAAGACCACAAACCATATGAATCCATTGTTTAACAGTTGGATCAAGAACTCCTGCAGTAATGCTGTTGTGTACCTTGAATTTAGAAAGACTAGTGGTGGTATGCTGCATATGATTTGTAGATATTTGAACTTTCACCAGATCTGTTGATGTATCACCGATTTTTGTCTTCAAAACACTTTTTTGATCAGCCCTTGAGGATGGAAATGCATACATTTCCTTTCCAAAAAATTCACATGAAGTTGTATGCTTAGGCATGCCATCTTTCTCACCATTCCACACTTTTAGGAGGCTCTTGACAATCGCATGACTCATTGTTGCTCGAGTCATGGCTCCACCTCCATAACCACATAGGACACATGCCTTGATATTGGAACCACGCAAAACAAAAAGCATGGAAAGAAGTGTTAGATTAATTTTCATTTTCAATGAACTTATTATAGAAGACTATACATACACAGCAGCAGAGGAATCACAAATATTCATGAAAAAATCATTCAACAGATGAATAACTTTATCTTGGGGTCTGGATAGAGGGAAAGAATAAAAAACTAACACGAAGTAAAAGATTTTGATGAATGGCTTCATGTATTAGAAAGGAAAGCACAAAAAACAAAACTCATATATAAGGATTGAGAAATCAAATACAAAATTAAAAATGCACATTGGATATACAATATTTTTTGAGTTCGTTCGGCATGGTCTGCAACACCAGCGACTTCTTTTGGGTAATTTGGAAACACCATAGCAAGCTTGGTGCACCTGGCAGACAAGATAAAGGTGATATATTAAAATCTTGTTTCATACAAAAAATATGAACCGTTCAACAATTCAATATTACTTAACTGTAAAAATAAACATACTCTAATTAGGCATTGACAACATTCCAACAAACAGTTGATTTTATCATTGCTTGAGCTTCGACACACACAGCAGAACGTATCTGAGTTTATAGTAGATATGTTTAGGTGACCTTGAATAGAGCTGCAAGACAACAATGCAATGAGACACACAGTAAGAATAACAATATGGAAAGAAAACACTGGCATTTAAATGGAATACATCTAAAACAGAATATGTAAATAGGACAGTTTTTTATTTGCTTACTTTCTACTTTTTGGGCTACACAAACCAGTCTCTCTGTCTTGAGCACAATTCATCATATCCGTCACTTTGGTTTCTAACATGCATTTAAACACTGTGAGGGGACATTTCTCAGGAAAATAATTCTCTACAAATACGTGTAAATAAGAACCATGTTTCAAATGAAGAAGACATACATGTGTAAATAACAATGCATACTATTAATAAATATTGTAGTATGGGGACGTGCTCGGATAAATTTCAACCCTAAATTTAATAAATCATCACTCAGAAGTTGTTGCTACTAGACTCTGATGAAATCACAATACTCAAGTAACAAAGTTTGGTAGAATATGAATAGTCAATAAAACCAAGCATTAGTCAACATCTATCAAGATCAGCTTGTAGATCATCATAGGGTGTGGCACTCCAATCATGAAAGAAAGCCCGCATTTAAGTCAAGGAATAAATAATAAACCAATTAATAAACTACTCCAAACATGAATATGTTAATAATCCACACCTCATCATTCTAGATTCTGTTTAATTTGTTGCTAAAACAATTATTTAGAAAAACAATCACATAGCTCTTCTCAAATTCACCTTTAGCAGAGAGCTCATTAATGCTACGGTGTTTCCGAATGTCCTTGTTCTTCACCTTCAAAGGAACATTTTCTCTATTTCCAACCCTAACAACCTGCTTATCTTTAGCATCTTGCTTGCCACCTCTCTCCAAGTCTTCCAGGGACATATCAACATTTGCTTCATCATAAATTATTGTATTTTGTGTTTCAATGCTTTCCTTAAATTTTAAACCATGGTTCCCACAGCAGTACCCACTATCTGTTCCAATGCTCAATCTCTTCCATTGCTTTTCTAAAGTTAGTCTACGTTTTCCATTTGTGTGGCTCATACACCTTTTGGAAGACTTAAGGACCTTCTTGAGGGAGACAATTTTTGCAGGCTTTTGCACCTCTTTAGCCAAATGTTCTTTACAAATTTCACCATGTTTTCCACAGACTACTGGCCTTGTGATTCCATGATCATTTTCCTTCCTGCATAAGAATGGCCTCAACTTACCATTTTCAGGTTCCTCATAGGATGGTTCTTGCATATGAAACTGCTCAAAATGAGAAGTGAGATTCTTTCTCAATCTCTTTGTTCCAGAAACTCCAGGAAATGAGTGAAACTCAGCATCAGAATCTGATTGAGACTCATAGGCAACTTTATGACCGAGATGCTTTCTTAGACGATTCTTACAGGAAACAATTTTGGATGCAAATGCAGACTGTATTCGTTTGTTACAAGGTTGAGCAAAGGAAGACTTGTTAAATGATTTCTGCAGGCTAGGCAGAGAATGCAGTTGCATTTCTTTTGACAAACAAGAGGAATTAAAAATCTCAGCATCTTCATTATTCTTATTGTGCAACAAGGAAGTGAATTCGGAAGATAATGAAGCATCTAGAATCCTCACTGCATTTCTCTTTCGCTTTCTTCCTTTGATGCCCCTCTTGACTTTTTGAGATTGATTGGTTTTACAATTAGCAGAAAGCAAAAAATGATTTTGATTCTTTTCTTTCTTCCATATCGAGGAATCTAACAGTTTAAGATCATCAAGTAGATCACAACATGATTCATCATTCAACACTCTCGAACAACCATTTTTCAAATAATTCCCAGAGATCAAGCCTAGAGACTCATCAGTTCTTTTACTTTCAACCAAATCTGACATGGAGCCTTGATCAATACCTGACCCTTCATCAACTACGAGGTTGTTGACAAAGCCAGTGTCTATAGCATCATCAGTACAGTAATCAATTTTGTTCACCATCACAGAGGCCTGAGTAATCACAGGAGCAGAGCATCCAGAAGAAACATTAGAATTTTCTTTCTCTTCTGACAGGTCTCCCATATCAGTGGTTCTTTTGGAGCGTTTTGTGGAAATTTTTCCAAGTTGAAAACCATCTCGTCCTTCCTTATCCAAACCATTAGATGTTTGATCTAAAGTTCTTGCATCACAAACTGCTTTCCTGACCTTACTGGGCACATCTCTCCATTGAGGAGTATGAAAGCCAATTATGGTTGAGTCTTGGCCAAGTATCTTCCCACCTTGCTCAAAGTGGATATTTCCATTGTTCGAAATATTCAGATTTCTACACAAATCTAAAGGCATCTTCAAAGAAGTTTCACCACTGACATCAGCAAATTGTTGCCCTATGTTCTTACAAAGGGGTTGGCAACAGTTTATCAGAGCAGCACAAGGATACTTCCCTTCCACACATATATTTGACGGTTGCTCAGAGCATTTTTCAAATGCACTAGATCTGATATTGTCTTTGCTTATACCAAGGCTGCAACATCAAAATTGTAGGAGAGAAAGTGACAAAAATAATTAGAGGTGTCACTTAAAAATGGATGGAAAAGTTTGCAGATATTAGTAAATGTAACCCAATTTTCTGATCTGACAAGAGGGAATTAGAAAAATGAATAATGTTTATCAATGAAATACCCAAATGACATGCATAAAAACAAAGCCAGGCAGGCATTTTTTTTCGCAGTTACTGGTTTTAGGTGTTTATCCCAGCATAAACAAAAACTACAGTACCTATTCTTGCAACATATTGCGTTAAAGTTCCATCACCCACTCTTCTGACAATGGATGATTTCACCTATATATCTCTATGAACATGTTAGGAAGCATTTCTACATCCACTCACATCTACATCCACTCACATTTAAGATGCCAAACTTATATAGTCAGCTTTCTCTACAGAAATTTGAAGATCAATTTACACAATCTTGAGGTTTTACCTAAATAAATTTGCTTAAGAAATTACCTGAAAAAGAACAAGAGTTGCAGTTTCATCCACAAATGTCAACAAAATAACGGGTACAATAGTCACTGCTACAGAATAATGTTGGAGACTGATTTATCCCCAAAGCCTTAAGTATTATACCAGGGTAGCCAATTATGGAATGGCCTCTATGTTGACAAAAAGAAGATGATGAACATCTTCCTCCAATAAGGAGTTTTGATGATGATGATGACTTATGAAGAAGTATGGAAGACTTAATGATGATGCATGAAAAAATGTTGAAGACTTAAAAAAATGCTTCGATTCAAGAGATTAATTGAAGACTTAAGAGTTTAGTTGTTTAAAGTCTTGTAATATGTGTACATTATTTAAGATAGTTAAATTTGTAGGTCAAGAGTCAAAAGGCAGAATCCAAACAACAGAACACTGAAAGAAAGTCTTATTTTTATAAAACCCACTATGATAATTGATTATCATAAGTTTTCTTTTAAACTTTTCAGAAACTACTCTAGAATAATCGATTATTTCAGAGGATAATCGATTATCAGCGCGAAACAATGTTTTCCAGAAACTGCTCTGGAATAATCGATTATCACTTATGATAATCGATTATCTATGGCAGTTGTGACTTAACTTTTCATATTCTTAACCTAATTTCTAAATAGGCTTTTATAAATAGAGTGGTAGGCTTTCATTGTAAAATACAGAAGTTAGAGAAGTTTGAGTACTTGAGAACTCTCGGTGGGAAGGCTTTGAAAAACCTAGTGTGGGTAGAGCGATAACTTTCATCAAGTGGGATCTTGAGTGATTGAGTGCTGCTGCTGTTGCTAGGAGAATTCAGTCATCCTTTGTGTGATTCAAAGGAGGTGTTCATTCCTTGTGTGATTCAAGGAAGGTGTTTTCATCCCTTAAGATTTCAAGGGAGGTGTTTTCTAAACTTAATCTTTCTTATCATTGATTGTAAATTTGGTTCATTTTAGTGATTGAGTTAATCTCGTTTTTTAGAGATTAACAACTGGACGTAGGGTCTTTTGATCCGAACCAGTATAAATACTTTATGCAATTTTCTCTTCTCTACTCTCTTTATTTTATTATGTTTATTAAAATAAAGGAAATAATTTTAATTGTTCTTTGATATTAAAAGGGAAAATTTTAAAAGCACAATTTTTATTAAGAACCCAATTCACCCTCCTTTTGGTTTTTGTCCAAATGCCAAACATTCCGCTGCGCGATACCAACAATTGGTATCAAAGCTTGCTTTGATAGTTCTTCAAAATTTTCGAAAATGGTTGGACAAAATCAAACTTTTGCCGAGGGTGCGTCTATCAACGGAACTCCTCTTTTTACTAGTGAAAATTATCCTTTCTGGAAAGTTAGGATGCAAATTTTTCTGGAATATGTTGATAGAGGTATTTGGATGCAGTGTTAAATGGTCCATTTGTGCCTGTTAATGTTGTAAATGATGTGCAGGAACCAAAGTTATTCTAACAATGAACTGCAGATGAAAATAGACGAGCTTAGTACGATGTAAAGGCTAAAAATATTATTTCATCTGCTTTAACCCTTGATGAGTTTTACAGGATCTCAGTCTGCACCAGTGCACGAGATATGTGGGAAATTTTGCGTGTGACTCATGAAGGAACAAATGACGTAAAAAGGGCACGCAAGAACTCCTTAATACAAGAATACGAAATGTTCCGAATGCAACAAGGCAAAACCATTTACGATGTGCATAAGAGATTCACCCACATCGTTAATCACCTCTCTGGATTAGGTAAAAATTTTGATATTGATGAATTAAATATTAAAATTTTGAAATCTTTGAACAGGACATGACAGCCAAAGGTTACGACGATTTCTGAATCTCAAAATCTAGCAACAATGTCCATGGAGGCTCTTTTTGGTAAGTTGAGAAAGCATGAACTTGAACTTGAACTTGGGCGTTTAAATGAAGAAGAGGACCAAGGAAGGAAAAGGAACATAGCTTTCAAATCTAAGATTTTGAAAAGCAAAAGCCTCAAAGAAGATGATGACACTGACAATGAGAATATGAGTCTCATGATAAAGAAATTCACAAAGTTTATGAAGAACAAAGGCAAAGGACATCACAGAAGGTTTAAAAAACCAAAACCAAAACTTTGTTTCAAATTTCAATTGCTATGGATGTGGTGAAACAGGTCACATAAAAGTGAACTACCCAAATGCTAAAAAGGGTAAAGATAAGAAGGGCAAAAAGGTTTTCAAGAAAAAGAAATGAGAGGATAACGATTCAAGTTCTTCTTCAAGCTCATCCAGTTCTAGTGAATCTGATGTGGAAGCAAATCTATGTTTGATTGCTGACCATGACTCTTCTGATAGTGAGGTAAGCTCTTATGGTGAAAATGATTATGATGCTCTATATGATGCATTTCAACAATTGCTCTTTAAATCTAGTAAATTAGATGTTGCTCACGAGAAATTAAAATTTGATTTTAAGGAGTTACAAAGTAAGTTTGAAAAGTCTCTTGAGGAAGAAGAAATTTTGAAAAATAAAATTTCAATTTTAGAAAATAAAAAGACTGAAAATGTTGAATGTGCATCTTGCAAAAGTTATATGTTTGATATTAACATTCTTGAAAAACAACTTGAAGATGCAACAAATAATAAAATTTTTGAAAAACCAATGTTTAGGAGAAAGGTCTTTCATAAAAATAAGCAAACTCCCAAGAATAAAAATAAAAGAACTCGTAGAGTATGGGTAGAAAAAGGAACAACTCATTCTTGGAATATAAATTGTGTTACATGTTTCTATTGTATGCAAAAAGGACATACTTCTAACAAATGTAGAATCAAACATTTTGATGTTCCTAATGGAAGATGTGCTTGGATTCCTATTATAAAGTAACATGTCTCTAACCTTAAAGGACCCAAAGAAGTTTATTGGGGACCAAAATGTTATTGTTCTCTGTCTCACAGGTTATTTCAAAATCAAGAAAGTCCCTTTGATGTTTAAGAGCTAGTATATTCATCAAACTTTTGGTATCTTGGTGAGTTCTATGATTTTATAATGGGTTTGGGAATATTATATATGTGTAAAAATGGTAAAAATCATTGATTTCAGTGTTTTCCGATAAAACTCCGCTGTGATAATCGATTATCTCAAGTGATAATCGATTATCAACAAATCTGGAAATTTTTTTTCGTGGGTATGAACCAATAATCGATTATCTTAGGCTGATAATCGATTATCTTGCATAGTAGGACGCATATTTTCAAATTTTTTACCGTTTGAGTGAGCTTTTCGAAAATTTAGACCATGAGCAACAACTAGGTACTTCATAAATGCAAATTAGTACGTTGGAGTTCATTTTGTTAATATAACATTTCCTTCTTTAAACCCATATTTTTTAATCTTTAGAGTCTCTCTTTCATTTAGGGGGAGTCTTTGATTAAGGGGTAGTATTTATTCTTGAAATGTTTGTATCAAAAAGGAGAAATATTAAATGTAGGAGGAGTTTTATATCTTAAACAATTTTTTAAGAGGAACTTAAGTTATTTGATTTAGGGGGAGTTGTCTAAAAAAATTCATTTTTGATTTTGATAAAAAAGGGGGAGATATATTTGTGTTGATATCTTGTGATAATTGGGAAGATATGTGTTTACTGATGTATTGTAATACATTGTTTTTTAAAAAGGAGGAGAAAAGTTATTTATCTTTTATTTGGATTAACTATTCTTTTCTCTTAAGTTGTTTATTAAGAACAAAACACATCACAAGTCTTCAGCAATTTTTGATCATCATAAAAAGGGGGAAATTGTTGACAAAAAGAAGAAGATGAACATCTTCTTCCAATAAGAAGTTTTGATGATGATGATAACTTATGAAGAAGTATGGAAGACTTGATGATGATGCATGGAAAAATGTTGAAAAAAATGCTTCAATTCAAGAGATTAATTGAAGACTTAAGAGTTTAGTTGTTTAAAGTCTTGTAATATGTGTACATTATTTAAGATAGTTAAATTAGTAGGTCAAGAGTCAAAAGGCAGAACCCAAACAGTAGAGCACTGAGAGAAAGTCTTATTTTTACAAAACGCACTGTGATAATTGATTATCACTTATGATAATCGATTATAATAAGTTTTCTTTTAAATTTTTCAGAAACTGCTCTGGAATAATCGATTATTTCAGAGGATAATCGATTATCAGCGCGAAACAATGTTTTTCAGAATCTGCTCTGGAATAATCAATTATCACCTATGATAATCGATTATCTATGGCAGTTGTGACTTAACTTTTCATATTCTTAATCTAATTTCTAAATAGGCTTTTATAAATAGAGTGGTAGTCTTTCATTGTAAAATACAGAAGTTAGAGAAGTCTAAGTACTTGAAAACTCTCTATAGGAAGGCTTTGAAAAACCTAGTGTGGGTAGAGCGATAACTTTCATCAAGTGGGATCTTGAGTGATTGAGTGTTGCTGCTGTTGCTAGGAAAAGTTAGTCATCCTTTGTGTGATTCAAAGGAGGTGTTCATTCCTTGTGTGATTCAAAGAAGGTGTTTTCATCCCTTGTGGATTTCAAGGGAGGTGTTTTCTAAACCTAATCTTTCTTATCATTGATTGTAAGTTTGGTTTATTTTAGTGATTGAATTAATCTCGATTTTTAGAGATTAGTAACTAGACGTAGGGTCTTTTGATCCGAACCAGTATAAATACTTTGTGCAATTTTCTCTTCTCTACCCTCTTTATTTTATTGTGTTTATTAAAATAAAGGAAATAATTTTAATTGTTCTTAGATATTAAAAGGGAAAATTTTAAAAGCACAATTTTTATTAAGAACTCAATTCACCCTCCTCTTGGTTTTTGTCCAAGCGCCAAACATTCCGCTGCGCGATACCAACACTCTATACATATCATAAATACGCATCATAACTAATAATCAACAATCATAATCTTGAGACTCAATCACCCGCCAATCTAAGGGACATTTAACAAGTCAACAAAAACAAGAGTCTGATCTGAGGTGTTCTGTTGACCTGATTGTGACTAAGAAGATGCTGTGTATAAACCAACTGCAATTAATAATCAGCAGAGGAAAACAAAAGACAAAACAGGATGAAGAGGGTGTGTTTCACATAATAAAGAAACAAAGAATAGAAGGATGCAAGAAGTTGCACAGAAAAAAAGGTGAACCTTCAGGGAATGCGGCATATTATGTGGAATAAGGAGAAGACTAACCCAGTGTAAAGGAGGCCAAATAAAACTGGTTAAATTTTCAGAAAGAATGTAATTGTAAATGGGATAAATTACACACCACACAGTATCATATAATCACAAAGCAAGGGTTTTTACCCTATCTAGAAAAGCAAAGGCATCTTCCAGAAATTGTCGCATCCAATGTAAATTTTCATGTTTACTTGGAGAAGCAACCATGTTAGTCATTCTTTGAGTAAGGGAGGATTTTTATTCCTGTTTTCATTATGATCCGGACAAACATAAAATTTCAAAATCACCTTAAAATTTTGAGCGGTTAGTGAACAAAGGAGAAAAGAGAAAAATTTAACGGCCTGTTAATCTCAATGAACATAATTTGTTTTCAATCTGTAAGATTGATATCATAACTTTGCACAAACGCAATGCAATGTGTTGAGAATAAAGAAGATAGGGATTGAGATTAATCTCCCTTGTGTATAAACCACACATAGGGTAATCTATTTATAATAGAAAGAGGTACAAGTAAAAAGAGTAACTGAAAATAAAAAGATTAAATAGAAGATATTGTTTGATATTGTGGTTATCAATATCTAACAATATCTTAATAATATCAAACTATATCTAACACTCCCCCTCAAGCTGGAGCATACAAATCGTATGTGCCAAGCTTGTTACAAATATAATCAATTCTAGGCCCCCGTAAGGACTTCGTAAAAATATCTGCTAACTGATCACTTGAGTTAACAAACTCAGTCTTAATGTCTCCAGACATAACCTTTTCCCGAACGAAATGACAATCAATCTCAATGTGTTTAGTCCTCTCATGAAAGACAGGATTAGAGCTAATATGAAGGGTAGCCTGATTGTCACACACAAGTGTCATTTGAGTAACATCTCCAAATTGTAACTCTTGAAGCAATTGCTTGAGCCAAACAAGTTCACAGGCAGCTGAGGCCATAGCTCTATATTCTGCTTCTGCACTAGATCTTGCTACAACACTCTGTTTCTTACTTTTCCACGAGATCAAGTTACCACCAATGGAGACACAATACCCAGATGTAGATCTTCTATTAGAAGGAGATCCTGCCCAATCAGCATCTGAATAGCAAACAACTCTTGAATGGTTATTAGAACCATATAACAATCCTTTTCCAGGAGATCTTTTAATATACTTCAAGATACGAATGACTGCATTCCAATGATCTTCACATGGGGAATTAAGAAATTGGCTTACCACACTGACTGCAAAAGAAATGTCAGGACGAGTAACGGTAAGATAATTTAATTTTCCAACTAATCTTCTATACTGCTCAGGATCAGATATAGGCTCCCCTTGATTTGGTAGAAGTTTAGTATTGGGATCCATGGGTGTATCAACAGACTTTGAACTCACCAACCCAGTTTCCTCCAGAATATCCATGGCATACTTTCTTTGAGATATAACAATACCATCATTGGACTGTGTCACCTCAATACCCAAGAAATATTTGAGTTTGCCAAGATCTTTTGTCTGAAAATGGTGACAGATATGTTGTTTCAACTGAGAGATGCCATGGTTGTTACTCCCTGTAAGAACGATGTCATCAACATATACTATCAAGTAAACACATCCAGCACTCGAGTGTTGATAAAAAACAGAATGATCTGTTTCACACCGAGTCATACCAAATTGTTGAACAACATTGCTAAACTTTCCAAACCAGGCCCTAGGAGATTGTTTTAGGCCATATAGTGATTTGCGAAGACGACATACCATCCCAGAAGACTCCCCCTGAGCAACAAACCCTGGAGGTTGCTCCATATAGATTTCTTCTTGCAAATCACCATTGAGGAAAAAATTTTTAACATCTAGTTGATAAAGAGGCCATTGTTGAAGAGCAGCCATGGCGATAAATAAACGAACAGAAGCCATCTTTGCCACGGGGGAAAAAGTATCGCCATAATCCAAACCAAAAATTTGAGTATAACCTTTGGCCACAAGACGAGCTTTGAGGCGATCAATAGTACCATCAGGTCCAACTTTGATAGCAAACACCCACCTGCAACCAACAACAGATTTTCCAGACGGTAACGGGACCAGATCCCAAGTTCCACTGTTATGAAGAGCAATTAGTTCATCTGTCACGGCCTGACGCCAACCAGGATGGGCTAAAGCTTCACGGACAGTTTTTGGAATGGTCACAGTAGAAAGAGAGGAAAGACATGTATAAAAAGGTAATGACAAGCGATGATAACTCAAAGCAATATAATGGGGAGAGGGATTACGGGTAGAACGCATACCTTTTCGGAGGGCAATGGGAAGGTCAGACTCAGGTGTTAGAGCCGGAGGAGACAGAGCAGTTGGCACTTGAGTGGAGTCACATGGTGGTAGTTGTGATCGGTTTCGGCGACTATAAACCTGAAGAGGTGGTGGAGAAGCGGACTGTGGAGCAGGAACCGATGGTGACGAAGACACAGTACGAGGGTCATAAACAAGAGGAACATTAAAGGTATGAGAAGAGGTGTCAGAACTAGATGGAGGTAGAGGTGAAGTTTGACTCTTAAAATAAAGGGAGAACTCATCAAAGGTGACATCTGCAGACACAAAATAACGATTAAGAAAAGGAGAAAAACATTTGTATCCTTTTTGTGATCTTGTAAACCCTAAGAAAACACACTTATGTGATCTAGGAGAAAGCTTGTCAAGACCAGGACTGAAATTATGAACAAAACATGTAGACCCGAAAACTCTTAGAGGTAAGGGATGAAGAGGGTCATGAGGAAATAAAATGGAATGAGGGATGTTATTCTTTAAAACCGAAGAAGGCATGCGATTAATAAGATAACATGCAGTAAGAATAGCATCACCCCAAAAATGTTCAGGAACCGCTCCATGAATTAAAAGAGTGCGAGTGGTTTCAATAAGATGTCTATTTTTACGTTCAGCTACACCATTTTGTTGAGGGGTATAAGCACAAGAAGTTTGATGCAGAATACCGTGAGAAGCCATAAATTGTTTAAAAGAATGAGAAAGATATTCACGGCCATTATCACTGCGCAAAACTCGAATAGAAACACCGAACTGAGTTTTAATTTCATGAAAAAAAGATTGAAAGATATGAAATAATTCCGAACAATGTTTCATTAAAAATAACCAAGTACATCTAGAATAATTATCAATGAAAGTAACAAAATATTGAAAACCTAAAGTAGACTTAACGCGGCTAGGACCCCAAATGTCAGAGTGAACCAATGCAAAAGGGGATGAAGCACCACGTGTGACACTACGAGGAAAGGAAGTACGACTATGTTTGCCTAATTGGCATGACTCACACCAAATGAGATAATTTGAACAAGGCAGGGACAAGCTGTTGTAACTTAGCAAGGCTTGGATGACCTAACTGAGCATGAAGAAGAGAGGGAGACTCCATAACTGCACCAACTTGTGTAGAAGGACGGAGATGATAAAGACCATGAGACTCACATCCTGTGCCAATCACCTGTTTCGAACTCCGGTCCTGTAAACACACAGAATTGTGGGTAAAAGAAACAACACAATTCAGAGAACGAGTTAGACGACTAATGGACAACAGGTTAAAAGGAGACCCAGGGACATAAAGAACATTATCAATGGTTAAAGAAGGAAAAAGTTTAACAGTGCCAACACCATGAGATGAGACTCTAGAACCATCAGCCAGTGTAACAGAAGGTAAATGATTAGGAGAGGATAAAGAAGAGAACAAAGATTTGTTACCAGTAATATGATCAGTGGCTCCTGAATCAAACACCCAAGGACCAAGAGAAGAAGATCGAATCAGACCAACAAAAGATGTACCTGTGTGAGCGAGTGGAACTAGAAGACTCATGATCCTTATACCATTTGAGAAATTTGTTGAACATAGCAGGTGTATCAGGTGAAACAGAAGGAGGATCCCCAGTAGAGGAAGGTGGGGAAAGGTTGGTCTGAACAGCTTGCCACAATGTTCACACTCATGTAATGCATAACACTTGTCAATCTTGTGACCGAGCTTGCCACAGTGGTCACACTTAGGACGCCCTTTTCCCTGTTTGCGAGGGCGAGTCCGGTCATCACGATGAGATACCAATGCAGAAGAATCATCAACGGAAGCAGGTGTATCAGTGTTAGGTTGTTCTGGTACACGCAAAAGAGTAGAGCATGTTGAAGTTAAGGTGGGGACAACCGGGGAACCCAAAATTTGATCACGAATATGTGAATATTTATCAGCAAGCCCGTGTAATGCTCCGAGCATGAAGAACTTTGAGCGTTGTTCGATCTTCGTGGCAGGGTCGGGGGAAGGAGGCAATAATTCATTGAATTCATGAAATAAAGCATGAATTTTGCCCATATAATCAGTCATAGAGTCTTGATGTTTAGAGGAAATAAGCGTTGCAAATTTAGAACAGACACCATAGAGACGTTGAGTATCATTGGTGTATAATAACTTGGCATGCTCTCAGATTTGAGCACACGTTTCGTAGGAACGAAAAAGTTGCTTTAACGAAGGATCAAGAGTACCCTTAAGAACCACACATAATTGAGCATCAATGGTTTCCCAACGGTCGTTCTCAGCAGGAGTGAGAGTAGATGCTTTCGGGGCAAGATGATCAAGATACCTCTGACTCTTAAGCCATAAGCGGACGTCTGATGACCATGTGGCATAATTATGGCCAGTTAACTTGTCAATGGATAAGTGTACATTAACATAGTTAGTGTAGATGGACGGGTCAGACACACTAAAAAAGTTTTCAGAATGGGAAGAGGCAGCGGAAGACGCCATGGAGGAGGCACGGCTTCAAGGTTGCCGGTCAGAATTGGCACTCCAGCAACAGAGGTCCGACGGCGAAGGTCCGGCGGAGGTCCGGCGGAGGTTCGGCAAAGATCCGGCAAAAGTCCGGCGAAGGTCCGGCAAAAGTCCGGCGAAAGTCCAGCGGCGGTCCGGCGGTGGTCCGGCGGCGACAGAGGCAGAGGCAACGGCGACGAAAAGAAAAGATACCTTAAGCTCTGGATACCATGTTGAGAATAAAGAAGATAGGGATTGAGATTAATCTCCCTTGTGTATAAACCACACATAAGGTAATCTATTTATAATAGAAAGAGGTACAAGTAAAAAGAGTAACTGAAAATAAAAAGATTAAATAGAAGATATTGTTTGATATTGTGGTTATCAATATCTAACAATATCTTAATAATATCAAACTATATCTAACACAATGCAATGCAACTTCAGTTGTCTTCAATCTGTAAGACGCACTATCATGCCACTAAAGCACACTGATAGCTAATTTGATGATAGGTGAAAGTCATTATTAAAAAAAAAGTAACAAAATTAAAAAAGACAACCTATATCCTTGACTGTGGATAATGAGGACAGAACATTCAAAATGAAAAATATAACATGATTATTTACATTATCTGAACTGATCATGCCCCTAAAAGTAAATTATCCCATGCCACAAGTAGCGACATAATTGCATAGTTCCTTTAACTTTGCCGGTCTATTTGTTAACCACAAAGCAAAACAAGCACATCAAACATATCAACACATTTAGCAAATATATAACCAAGTAAGCTAGGCCTCCTAGTTATAACAGCCATGAGTTTCCACACCCATGCTTTCCATTATACTACCTAGATTAAGCCAATGGCTGATGTTTCTTCCCCAGAAAATTTAAAACATCTTGCAACGCTTCATTGTTGTCTTGCTAACAAAGCCATTAAATTAACTACCCCACCCCCAAATATTCACATATTTAATAAGAGGTTGAAATTATTTGCTTGCAGGTACAGGTTAGGTTCGATGGGATCATTGGTTATAACAGGACAGGTTTCTCTCTCCCTCCAATGTATCACATTTCTCTCACTATCTATCCCACATATCGGAAAAATCCTAAACTTTCACATTGACTAGAAATAGAACTTAAAAAGGGTATATTATAAGGAGAGCACAACACTCATCGCATAAGTTCTTTTCGAATATTTAGTTAGACACAAACTCAGATTCTATACCAGATCCACTCTACTAAAGGGTGGCCTATCATGTTATCCATGCACCAAATCCAGCCGAATTGGGTGAGGAGAGATATATGGAGAAAAACTCAAGTCCCACATTTACTTGACATAATGAAGGAGTGTACAAGTGAGGGGCACTGAACTCATAAGTTGATTTTGGGGATTTAAGTTAAGTCCAAACGCACATTCTAAGACCCCCAACACATTGAAGTAAACAAATAAATTAAGCATCTATTTAATTAGTTTCTACCACACAAAAGCTTATTTCATAACTTTGACCATAAAAAAAATATAACCTTATTTCATTCGTAAGCTTCACCATGAACTTTAACTTACAGAAATCATAACCTATTTCAAAAACCCAAACATACAGTTCTCCAAATGCGCCTCTAGTATCTTCTTCCTCACCCTTCTAGAGTCAAACAAAACAACAACTCATACCCTAAACATAGTTATAGAATCAAGGGAAAATCACTCCTTAAGAAGCCATTAGAATAGGCTGCAAACTGAATATGCTAGCTGATTTTAAAATCAAAGCTACAAAAAGATAATTTTCCAGCAGTGCAACACAGATATCCTTATGACATTTAACATCATAGTTTTCTGCAATTACCTTAAAGAAGTCTCTTCATTTTGAAGATCGTAAGAATGTTTACATTGTGATTCCTTTTCTTTAGAATGTAAAGGTGTTGGTGACAGGTCAGACAAATGATAATATCCGTTCATACCTGTAAGAACAATCACAATTAAATGCACAAGCTACAAAACTAAACTAACATTAAATTTCACAATCAATGGAAGGCTATCTCTAAAACCACAGTTAAAAGTCATGGGAAAATTAAAAAAGCATTATGCTTGCCTTTGAGGGAAGGCAACTTCTCTAAACCAACAGTATTCTCATGATTCTCAAATATCCAACTATTCTGAGGCAATTTTAATGTTGCACAAGAGGTTCCCTGTTCAGATGTTGAAGCCTCACAAGTATAATGCTGAACTTTCAAAATACTGCTGGATCCCCCTTGCTTCTGATTCATATTAAAATGCAATGCATGATGTGCTTAGATAACTCTGGTATCTGTGTCATAGCAAGCAACCTCGTGTTTTCATCAACAAAATAAGCATCCATATTGTTGAGAATAAAGAAGATAGGGATTGAGATTAATCTCCCTTGTGTATAAACCACACATAGGGTAATCTATTTATAATAGAGAGAGGTACAAGTAAAAAGAGTAACTGAAAATAAAAAGATTAAATAGAAGATATTGTTTGATATTGTGGTTATCAATATCTAACAATATCTTAATAATATCAAACTATATCTAACACTCCCCCTCAAGCTGGAGCATACAAATCGTATGTGCCAAGCTTGTTACAAATATAATCAATTCTAGGCCCCCGTAAAGACTTCGTAAAAATATCTGCTAACTGATCACTTGAGTTAACAAACTCAGTCTTGATGTCTCCAGACATAACCTTTTCCCGAACGAAATGACAATCAATCTCAATGTGTTTAGTCCTCTCATGAAAGACAGGATTAGAGCTAATATGAAAGGCAGCCTGATTGTCACATACAAGTGTCATTTGAGTAATATCTCCAAATTGTAACTCTTGAAGCAATTGCTTGAGCCAAACAAGTTCACAGGCAGCTGAGGCCATAGCTCTATATTCTGCTTCTGCACTAGATCTTGCTACAACACTCTGTTTCTTACTTTTCCACGAGATCAAGTTACCACCAATGGAGACACAATACCCAGATGTAGATCTTCTATCAGAAGGAGATCCTGCCCAATCAGCATCTGAATAGCAAACAACTCTTGTATGGTTATTAGAACCATATAACAATCCTTTTCCAGGAGATTTTTTAATATACTTCAAGATGCGAATGACTGCATTCCAATGATCTTCACATGGAGAATTAAGAAATTGGCTTACCACACTGACTGCAAAGGAAATGTCAGGACGAGTAACGGTAAGATAATTCAATTTCCCAACCAATCGTCTATACTGCTCAGGATCAGATATAGGCTCCCCCTGATTTGGTAGAAGTTTAGTATTGGGATCCATGGGTGTATCAACAGACTTTGAACTCATCAATCCAGTTTCCTCCAGAATATCCATGGCATACTTTCTTTGAGATATAACAATACCATCATTGGACTGTGCCACCTCAATACCCAAGAAATATCTGAGTTTGCCAAGATCTTTGGTCTGAAAATGGTGACAGATATGTTGTTTCAACTGAGAGATGCCATGGTTGTTACTCCCTGTAAGAACGATGTCATCAACATATACTATCAAGTAAACACATCCAGCACTCGAGTGTTGATAAAAAACAGAATGATCTGTTTCACACCGAGTCATACCAAATTGTTGAACAACATTGCTAAACTTTCCAAACCAGGCCCTAGGAGATTGTTTTAGGCCATATAGTGATTTGCGAAGACGACATACCATCCCAGAAGACTCCCCCTGAGCAACAAACCCAGGAGGTTGCTCCATATAAATTTCCTCTTGCAAATCACCATTGAGGAAAGCATTCTTAACATCCAGTTGATAAAGAGGCCATTGTTTAAGAGCGGCCATGGCGATAAATAAACGAACAGAAGCCATCTTTGCCACGGGAAAAAAGTATCTCCATAATCCAACCTAAAAATTTGAGTATAACCTTTGGCTACAAGACGAGCTTTGAGGCGATCAATAGTACCATCAGGTCCAACTTTGATAGCAAACACCCACCTGCAACCAACAACAGATTTCCCAGACGGCAACGGGACCAGTTCCCAAGTTCCACTATTATGAAGAGCACTTAATTCATCTGCCATGGCCTGACGCCAACCAGGATGGGCTAAAGCGTCACGGACAGTTTTTGGAATGGTCACAGAAGAAAGAGAGGAAAGACATGTATAAAAAGGTAATGACAAGCGATGATAACTCAAAGCAATATAATGGGGAGAGGGATTACGGGTAGAACGCATACCTTTTCGGAGGGCAATGGGAAGGTCAGACTCAGGTGTCAGGGCCGGAGGAGACAGAGTAGTTGGCACTGGAGTGGAGTCACATGGTGGTGGTTGTGATCGATTACGGCGACTATAAACCTGAAGAGGTGGTGGAGGAGCAGGTGACTGTGGAGCAGGAACCGAGGGTGAAGAAGACACAGTAAGAGAGTCACAAACAATAGGAACGTTAAAGGTATTAGAAGAGTTGTCAGGATTGGATGGAGTCAGAGGTGAAGATTGACTCTTAAAATAAAGGGAGAACTCATTAAAGGTGACATCTGCAGACACAAAATAACGGTTAAGAAAAGGAGAAAAACATTTGTATCCTCTTTGTGATCTTGTAAACCCTAAGAAAACACACTTATGTAATCTAGGAGAAAGCTTGTCAAGACCAGGACTAAAATTATGAACAAAACATGTAGACCCGAAAACTCTTAAAGGTAAGGGATGAAGAGGTTCATGAGGGAATAAAATGGAGTGAGGTATGTTATTCTTTAAAACCGAAGAAGGCATACGATTAATGAGATAACAGGCAGTAAGAATGGCATCACCCTAGAAACGTTCAGGAACCTCGCCATGAATTAAAAGAGTGCGAGTGGTTTCCATAAGATGTCTATTTTTACGTTCAGCTACACCATTTTGTTGAGGGGTATAAGCACAAGAAGTTTGATGCAGAATACCGTGAGAAGCCATAAATTGTTTGAAAGAATGAGAAAGATATTCACGGCCATTATCACTACGCAAAACTCTAATAGAAACACCAAACTGAGTTTTAATTTCATTAAAAAAAGATTGAAAGATATGAAATAATTCCGAACGATGTTTCATTAGAAATAACCAAGTGCATCTGGAGTAATCATCAATGAAAGTAACAAAGTATTGAAAACCTAAAGTAGACTTAACGCGGCTAGGACCCCAAATGTCAGAGTGAACCAAGGCAAAAGGGGACGAAGCATCACGTGTGACACTACGAGGAAAAGAAGTACGAGTATGCTTGCCTAATTGACACGACTCACAATCCAAACGAGACAACTTGGACAAGGCAGGGACAAGCTGTTGTAACTTGGCAAGGCTTGGATGACCAAACTGAGCATGAATAAGAGAGGGAGACTCCATAACTGCACCAATGTGTGTAGAGGGACGAAGATGATAAAGACCATGAGACTCATATCCTGTGCCAATCACCTGTTTCGAACTCCGATCCTGTAAACAGACAGAATTGTTGGTAAAAGAAACAACACAATCAAGAGAACGAGTTAGGCGACTGATGGACAACAGGTTAAAAGGAGACCCAGGGACATAAAGAACATTATCAATGGTTAAAGAAGGAAAAAGTTTAACAGTGCCAACACCATGAGATGAGACTCTAGAACCATCAGCGAGTGTAACAGAAGGTAAAGGATTAGTAGAGGATAAAGAAGAGAACAAAGATTTGTTACCAGTAATATGATCAGTGGCTCCTGAATCAAAAACCCAAGGACCAGGAGAAGAAGATTGAGTCAGACCAACAAAAGATGTACCTGTGTGAGCAACAGATGCAGTGGAACTAGAAAACTGTTGATCCTTATACCATTTGAGAAATTTGTTGTACATAACAAGTATATCGGATGAAACAGAAGAGAGTTCAGAACAGAAAGAGGCAGCGGAAGACGCCATAGAGGAACTGGAAGACACGCGGCTTCGAATGCGGCTTCGAATGGCGCGTGAGGGATGATCAAAACTGTATGGTCGCCGGTCGGAACTAACACTCCGGCGACGACAACGGTGGTGGCGACTTCGGCGGCGGCTCCGGCGACGGCTCCGGCAGCGTCTCCGGCGACTACTCCGGCGACGGCGCCGGCAGTGGCGCCGGCGGCTCCAGTGGCAGCAGCGGTGGTGGCGGCAGAGGTGGAGGCAGCGATAGCGGAGAAAAAAAAAACCTTAAGCTCTAGATACCATGTTGAGAATAAAGAAGATAGGGATTGAGATTAATCTCCCTTGTGTATAAACCACACATAGGGTAATCTATTTATAATAGAAAGAGGTACAAGTAAAAAGAGTAACTGAAAATAAAAAGATTAAATAGAAGATATTGTTTGATATTGTGGTTATCAATATCTAACAATATCTTAATAATATCAAACTATATCTAACACATATTAATGGCCTGCTGCTGTGGCAAAGTCGGAGTCTGATTTGACACAGAAACTGAAACATGATACGGGGGGGCTTTCAAAATATCTTTAAATGGAATGGAGGTCTGAGGATTCACATAATTTTCTAGCCCATGAGAAGACGTATTGTGTGAACCATGCAAAATATTTGCACGAACGGATGTATCTGATGGCAAGCTAGATTCAAAATTTGCTTCATGCATCTTTTCGTGAACAACTGAAATACAACTATCATAACCACCAACAGATCTCATGATGGAGCTTGGATATTCCATTAACTGACCAATTCCAAATCCCAGATTTTTTTTGCCACCAGAATCTTCGGCAAAGCTCACACCTATATCATTTTCCAAATATTTATTGGTCCCTACGACAGATTTATTTGATTGCCTTCCTGTGTGACCATAATCAGAATATAGTTTCTTAGGCATGTTAGGGCTGTCATCAACCCACAAAATTTCACTAGCTTGTGTCTTTCTTCCAGGTACATCAACTTGCAAAAATGGTGAAAATGATACACCCTTAGCCACATTTTGTATTTCTGATCTAGCTTTAACAGAAGCCTTACTCACCGCTGACATATAGTTCTTGGGTTTAAGCTGAGGCAATTCTTCAACCATTTTGAATGAAGCAGCAGCATAGCTAAAATTATTCTGTAATCCCTCCCCCCTGCTGAGGTCTGCATCTAATGTACAACGTACATTGTTAAGAGGTTTCTTCAAAATTAAACAAAAGGACAATACACTGACTAAATAATAGATACAATATAACACTCAAGCAATAAGCTAAAACAAAACATTGATTCAACGCACTATTAATCATCTGCTTCTGAGGTTGCAATTTTGGTGTACTGGCAAGGGCCTTAAACTGCAGTGGTTCTACAAATGATGGAAGTGGATTTCCTGTCTGAGGTGGTTGACCAAGCCTAAGGTCAACATTAGATGAAGCCGCATCTCTGCCTACAAGACCATTTGCATTTTTTTTCATGCAATCATGGTCTTTCAAACGGTTTGTTGGTGTTTGCAAAGGTGAGTGGACAGTTGACAAACTTACTTTCCTTTTCAGAGAATCCAGGAAAGGAGGTATAGGGTGACAACCATCATCCAGTTGAGTTCCACCAAAATTTGGTGCAGTTGTGTACATAGCAAGATTAGATTCCATTAATTGGTTTTTCAACTGACCAACAAAGCTGTTTTGTGAAATACCAGTAAAACCTTTGAGTGGAATGTTGCAACCATCCTGGATTGTTGTTGCTTGTTTTCTGGACAATGTACCAATAAATAAATTGTTCTCCATATGAGCATTATTTGGACACATGACATAGTCAGAAGACTTTCCAGACCTTGACATGACTGCAGATGAACTCAAAATATGAGACAAATTAGTCTTGGACATATCAAATGCCGATGCATTGGATTTCATCAGACTTCCTGTTGTTGATAATACTTCTGGCCAGTCCCATTCATTCTCATTCCCCAGAGACCTAATCTAAAGCATCATAAAAGTATCACCATCGAGTGTTCTCGTTGCTTCAAACATGCAAATAAGAAATTCAATTCTTAAAGCCAACAACAAAAGGAAAGGTAAAATGAATGCACAGATTTATCAAATTTGCACACACAGTTTAAAATATGGTTCTGTTGTAATAAGTTAGCAAGAGTTCACACAAATAAGTGTCATTGCCTATAACAATACTACAATGCCCTAATGAAAGAATAATCATCACGAATGACTATAACTATGACTAGGATGAACAAATATAAGATTAGCATACATGTTTGGGTTGTACAGTAATCTAAAGTGTAATATCTAGAGTTATCGATATTACTTTGTAGTTGCTATTTTACCCCATGCAAAACATACTTACAAAAACAGGACAGGCTGACTGAATAAGAAATACAATTCATGGTTTGGTGGTATGATCGTAAATCTAATAGGAAATTTATGAAGTCATTAGTCAGCAAATAAGTAAAAGAACTTGCTAGTGACAATTTATATAAATATATAAGATTTAATAGTTTGTAGCATAGGAGAAGTTTAGCTTAATGATTAGCTTTCTTGACTGTCAGTGTTAGAGAATGTGCATATGGCAACCAGTGTCATAAAGAAGATTTAATTTGCACAGTCCAACAATTTAAATCATCTTCCTAACTCTTAAAATCCTCCCAATATTAGAGGGAAGACAAAAGTAGCAAGCAGGAAATTTAGTTCGCTTATCACCCCCCTCCTTTCCCTCCAAATTTTTAAACCAAATTAGGATAAAACAATTCCCTCCCTCTTCTCTGTTCCCTCCAACCCAACACACTAAACAACAAACATCAGCTTATGTGTACTAGAAAACTTCCAACAGAAAGGAGAAAATAGAAGCAACTGAATAAAATTTTAGGGACCAGAACATGACATCCTCAAATCTTGAATAAACTTGAAGAATGGAAAAGAAATCTATGATTCCATGCTCAGTGGAAAAACTTAAAGGAAAGCATCAACACTCAGAACAAAGAAGATGATAAATTCCTAATGTAATAATAAGCAAAAGATAAAGTACAAACACTCGTCTCCAAAACACAATAGCATACATTATATATCAAGAAACATCAACAAAAAAATTGCATGAGAGCTACGACTTACCCCAAACTTCAAAAAGTAAAGCTTCCGCCATTGTGAAATGGTCTCCCCACTCTCCATACAAACAGCATCCCCTGGATCACCGCCATGTAAACCTGAATGCTGCAATATCAGAGAAGACAAACCAGTAAGCATTAATTGTGCATAAAATTGTGAAATCAACTGCTCAAGAAGGGTGTGATTAAACATTGTTATAGAGTAGAACCAGTTTTACGGGATTCACCTCACAAAACTTAAGAACAGACATGTGGGAACAATGGCATGAGCAAACAACACCAAGAAGCCCTGTATGGCTAAGAAGAAGCTGGCCACCTTTAAATTAAAATTGGAAATGTGAGCTATCTATACAATAACCAAGGATATATCTTATTCAATAGGACACTATAAGCTTCTACCACTCACTTTTTCCCATGCAGAACACACGAGGACACCCACTCATATAAGGAGTTGAATACTTAGATGAGCTCCATTCTAAAGCAACATTTGGTGTAGTGTGAATATCTGAGCAGCGACCGTTCAGACCAAATGCAGTGCATGTACCTCGGCACTGACCTGGAAAAGAAAAAGATTCCGCCACTTTTGTATCACCAGGAACTGTGTGCTGAGTAGCAGTATTGCTTGCCCAGATATTATGGAAGACAAAATTACTACTATTATTCAAACCAACCATTGCTCTAGAAGAAATCTCAGGAAAATTATTCACCCAACTTTGCAGGTTACAGTTAACCAAATTTTCTGTTATCAACCCCACACCGGATGTCCGGAAGGTTCCACTTTCTATAGAACCAACAACAGAATTCCCAATAGCATCAGTATAATCACCAGATGACATGCCAAGCTTGCATTCAGACATATTCTGAAAATCATACCGTAACGAGGATGGAGAACCATAAAGTAGAGTCAGAAAAGAATTTCCAGCATCTGTTTGGCCTGATCCATGGGTGGTTGAGAGGGGAAAGCTTGGGTAAATAGGGCCTTGCTTCCCTCCAACAAATTTTGATCTTAAACCATGGGCAAATTGTGGATAAAGATAACTTGCATCCATCTCCTATTTAAAAGAACGTGATAAAAGAGATCTATGAAAATAGCAAGAGTACTACTAAAAACACAGTGATCTTAAAAGAAAGAGAAAAAAATTCTAAAAGACGGTATTATTAATGATGTAGTACATGCAAAGTTGGCGACTATAAAGCATAGATACAACATGTGAGCCAGATGCAGCATAACTGTTAGAACATTAAATAACCATAATACAAAATATAAAGAATGAAATTAACAAAATACATAAGACTTAAACCAAAAGATAATCACTGTTTTAAAAGAGAGCAAGGGCGCATTAGCTGTTGTCACCTGATAAAATATTTCAACTTCTCCAGTTATTGTATCTGTAGTATTTCCGTCTATAATGCCATAAAAGTTCAAAAAGAAAAAGAAGAAAAAAATGTAAAATGCATTTAGGATTATTCAAAGTATCCAACATAGGTAAGCCGGTATTTTAAGTGTTCATACTCATTTGGTTGCAACTGAAGATGAGCGTGCTATTCCCAAAGATGAATAAATACTATGAAAAAATTCCCATCATGCTCAAACGAATTTTGAAGCTACTAGACAACAGTAGCCTCCACGGAAAACAAATTATGATCATAGGCAAGGCCACATAAACAATTTACAATTAGTGCACTAAAGGAGCAGTAATGAGATCCAAAACAAACCAAATTAATAATATCATTTTTGTAAGTTGAATGAAAACCTATCCACTCTAAAAAAGGCCACCCAAACCGAAAACTACCAACCAAATGCAAACCTTTTCTGCTCAGCAATTCATCACCACTGTCAGAAATTTCCAAAACTAGACGGAATATTATTTCTTAATTGTCAGTAAAGACCTTGTTAAGAAAAAAAAAATTAAGGACATTTGGGGTCCTAACATCCATGTTCTTTCTCATTATATTAATTTTTTAATTTAAAAACAGAAAACCTGCAGATCCCGAGCAGATGCATTATTTCCAAAGAAAAAAAGCTTTCCCAGTTTCCAATGAATGTTCTTGGTCGATCAAATTTACTACAATTAGTGTATCCAATCAAACTACTGTGATATGTCAACTAAAAGTTCGTTATAAGAGACAGCAAATAAAGTATCACTAATACACGCCACGTCACCAGATACTAACTAATTCAAGTGTATATACGTGCAAACATAGACGCTTTTCAATTAGATTTGAGTCCCACTATTGGAATTTTTTTACAAACTCAAAACATCAATAAATGAGGCAAAAATAATTCCGCTATGCAAATCTTGACACAATACATGATTCCTTTAAATAGAATTGGTTCCTATAAAAAATAAATTGAAACGTAGTGACTATTAGTATTAGTACTGTAATATCTCAACTAAAACTTCATTAAAAGAGACAGCAAATAACGCATCGCTATAACACAACCACATTAGCAATTATTAGTTCAAGGAGTGAGCATAATACAAACATAGACGATTTCCAAGTAGACTCCATTTCATAGAGAACTCGAAACCTAAATAAACACGAAACAAAAATCTTTCACTATGCGAATCACGTGACACGATACATAATTTCTTTAAATAGCATTGGTTCGTAGGAATATATATATATATATATATATATATATATATATATATATATATATATATATATATATATATATATATATATATATATATATTAATAATGACAATAATGACGGCACCAACAAAATTACGGAGAGTTTACATGGTCATCACGGTTGAACAATGATAAATTACATTGCATTGCATCGAAACAACAAAGCAATTTATCAGGTTACAGATAAGAACACTCACGAAACGTACGTTCGTCATCGCATTACTGCATATTTGGTTTATCATCCAACACAACTCGACGCGTGTTTTTTTTTCTAAGCAATGCATAGTAGATTTCACGTTCTTTATGTGGAAATTGGCATGAAAATGCGTAATTAACACGGAGTCGAACAGAACTAAACTGTAACAACCGAAACGCACAGGTAATCACAGTAACCGAAAGAAACAGCTCAGACAAACAAACAGAGCAGAGTCAGGTTACCGGCTCCGGCGCCAGTACGGAGGAAACCGTCGCAGACATGGACGGCTGAAACGGCGAATCACTATTCCTCTGCCACGCGCCCTCCATCTCTCAAAATCCCAAACATTCCACGAAACCACTGGAGAGCCACGATGATAACCACTGCGGAAACAGCGTTATATAAGAAGAGAACAAGGAAATGGAGAAAATGCGCAGAGTGAGAAGTGAGAACCCTAAAGCGAAAGGAAGTGGTGGAGTTGTGTTGAGCGCAGTGGGAACAGCACCTGAGGAGGGTGTGGATAAAAGCGGGGTGCAGGTGATGGTGGTGGAGCAATCCGAGGCTGACAGAAACTGACACGAAAGGTTATGTTCGGGGATTTTGGAGCGTTGATCTATCTTGTGTTTGAGGGAAGAGAGAACGGAGGCCGTTGATTATGAATACAGGTAGTTTGGTCAAGTTGTGTGAGCAGGTTTTACTGGGCATCGTTGCGTGGCAACTCTCTCACTCTCAATCGGGGGCAGTCTGGTTTTGCCAATGGAAAGGTGACACGTGTCCTAGTAATAATTTCTCTTGCGGTGTTTCTCTATTTTTATAAGTTCGGCAATATAAAATTAGTAGAGTACTAATATGTTAGTTTGAAACTTTAGCTTCAAATTAATCTAATATGTAAAACTTTTATAAAACGGAACCATTTGAATTCATGCAGTTCTAATTTTACATTGTCTACTTTTATAAAATAAATATATACTATTTTATGTAGTTTAATTCTATAATTTCGTTCTTTATATTATTTTTATTTTAGTATATAGTTATTTCTCTTTTTTTTTAATTTTTATTATTAATAAGATTATTCAATTTAAACAACTTATTAACATTTTTAAATAAACGTGATTGATTGGTTCCATTTAAATTGTTGGTTTTGTTTTGAAATAAATAATTCAAGTCAAACTTATTAATATTATATGTATTGATAATAGTATTTCTTAAAATTAAATTAGCTCTTCTTGTGGTCACATCTAAATTCTTTTATACTATTTTCTTCTAATTTTAATTTTCCTATTATGGTTTAATAATTACTTCGAGTCTTTTCATTATTTTTTTTAAGAGAAATCACATTTTTAGTTTTCATTTATTCAACTTCCTTTCTAAAGAACAATTTAAATAGAGAAATATAATGTCTTAAATTTTAGCATAGGTAAATATCAAACAAATATAGAAATTTATAAATAAGATGTAGACATTTTTTAGTAACCTAAAAAATTATTTATGTATGATAGTAAACTGAAGGGAAAAGATAAGTCCATCAAATTTCCTAAAAAACAAAATCAAATTCTTCAGGTGAATAACTAATCTATTTATGTTTTTTTTTTTTTTGTTAAGGATTCAATTCTCCATCCCTCTTCATTTCTTAGTTTTTTTTTCTTAAGATAGGATAATATTTCTATAATATATATATATATATATATATATATATATATATATAAACTTGTTCTAATTATATTCTCAAATTACATAAATTGGATGGTCAACTGTGTTAGATTCTCTCGAGTATTAATTTTCTAGTCTCATAATTGTCTATATAATTGAGATAACTTGTGTTATACATTGATTGTGAGATAGTTTGGTACGTTTGCATTTAGACATTTCTTGTTTAATGTGAGAATATGACCATATTTTTTAATATTTGAGTGTTCTGAGCTTGTGTGTAAAGAGTTATAAGGGAAGCAATTATTGTAATGAAATTGATTTTTGTCTGATTCTTTTTAATATAATTACATAAATGGTTAGAAAGGATAAAGACAATTGTTTTTATTTATGTGTTTAAAGTTAGTTAGTTAAATAACCAACCCTGATATGTGTTAATCATTTGTTCTTTTTAAGCCTAATCGTTTCATTATTTTATCCTTAGCCTTTAGAGAGAAAAATATCTTGTTCCACACCTTAGTCAAGGAGAACAAGTTAATGTTGAGTAATATAAAGGTATGAGATCATATCAGTTTGGGATAGGGTATAAACATCCTACCAGGATATGAGATTGGATAAGTTTGTGTTAGAATTATGCAACGAAATGTTTCATGTGTGGACAAAAACAAGAGCGGGTTGAATTGGTTTGACTAATACAAATTAATACTTTAAGGTTTTCCCAAAATTTATCATTTAAATTAAAGATTCTTTTCTTTAAAGCAACTGAAAATTAATAAAGAGAGTAAGAAAGAAAAGATGAACACAGAATATTTATACTGGTTCGGATCAAAAGACCCTACATCCAATTGTTAATATCTTGAACAATGAGATTAACTAAATCACTAAAATAAATCACAGTACAATTAGATAAGAGAACGAAAGTGGGGCTTTCAAAGCTTTTAAGAAATTTGAAAAATTGATTCAAAATGAAAAAGATTTGAAAATCAAAGTATTGAGCAGTAATCATGGGAGCAAATTTCAAAATGAATTATTTGAAAATTTTTGTGAAGAAAATGGAATTTTATATAACTTTTCTGCACATAGAACTCCTCAACAAAATGGAGTTGTAGAAAGAAAAAATAGACCATTAGAGGAACTTGCTAGAACAATGTTAAATGAATCAAATGTTCCTAAATATTTTTAAGCTGATGTTGTGAGTATTGCTTATTATGTTTTGAATATAGTGCTTACTAGGTCTATCTTGAACTGACTAGTTATGAATTGCTTAAAGGTAGAAAGATTAATGTTGATCATTTAAAGATTTGTGGATGTACATGTTTTGTATTAAATAATGGAAAAGAAAATTTAGGAAAATTTGACTCTAAAGCAGATGAAGTCATTTTCTTGGGATATTCTCTTACTAGTAAAGCATATAAAGTCTTTAATAGGAGAACTTTAAATGTAGAAGAATCTATGCATGTTGTTTTTGATGAAATTGTAGACCTTGAGGAGAACCTTCTTGAGTCAAATGCAAGTGATGAAGAATATCTTAAGGAGGCACTTGGCGAAATATACTTAAATGAGAATTCACTCCCTCAACCTGAAGATCTTGCAAAAAGTTAGAGATCACCAAGGATTATCTTTGGACAACATCATGGGAGACATATAAAAAGAAGTAACTACTAGGAAGATGACAAATTTTTGTATGAATGTAGCCTTTTGTTTCACAGATTGAGCCAAAGAATGTGGAAAAAGCTCTTCAAGATGACCAATGGTGCATAGCAATGCAAGAGGAGCTAAATCAATTTGAAAGGAATGAAGTTTGGGAACAAAGTGGAAACAAAGAGGACTCACATCAAGTCATTGGAACAAAGTGGGTGCTTAGAAACAAGTTAGATGAAGATAAAAACATTATCAAGAACCAAGCTAGGCTTGTTGCAAAAGGATGCAAACAAGAAGAAGGTATAAATTATGATGAAATATATGCTCCGGTTGCAAGGTTAGTGGTTATACTCCCTACTTCTTGTATATGCCTCTATTATGAAATTTAAATTGTATCAAATGGGTGTTAAGAGTATTTTTCTAAATGATTTTATTAAAAAATATGTGTATGTTGAACAACCTTCTAGTTTTGAGGATTATAAGTTCCTAATCACATCTATAAGTTAAAGAAAACACTTTATGGATTGAAACAAGCACCTAGATCTTAGTATGAAAGATTAAGCACGTTTTTGTTAGAAAATGATTTTGAGAGAGGAAAAATTGATTTAACTCTATTTATTAAAAGAGTAAGTGATCATATATTGCTTATTCAAGTATATGTGGATGAAATAATTTTTGGATCAACTGATAATTCTTTGTGTGAAGGTTTTGCAAGTATTATGTAGGGAGAATGTGAAATGTTAATGATGAGTGAATTGACATTCTTCCTTGGACTGCAAATTAAGCAAATGGAAGGAGGAACTTTCATATCTCAATCTAAGTACTATGAGGAAGTACTCAAGAAATTTGGAATTTGTAACGTCCTAACTGAATATTACTTAATAAAATAAATAAATATAAATAAAGTTCAAATCATCTTATATTATTAATCCCAAAACCCAAGAAATTTAAAATTCGTCCATCGCGCTTAAATTCAAATTCATAATTTCGAATGTAATTATTACAATTCAAAAATCCAAAGCTAATGGAAGAATAAATAACACAAATACAAATGTCTTATAATATTTCCCTAGGATAGAACTCTTTCTGTCTCTAAGCATCTCCAGCATCATCTGGAAAATCATTTACTCCCGTGTGACAATAACCAGTGCGGACCTCATTTTCTCTTCACTCTTATCTTCGCGCGAGCTTCCAAGGTCACTTAGCAACTACGACGATGACGAGGAGCTTCTAAAGTGGTTTTTGTTTCATTTTTCACTCATATTTATGTTATTTCGATGCCTTCTATAACATTTTTTTCTTGTTCTCACTGATTTTTTTTCGTGCAGCTCTGTTCTCAAGGCTCCTTAAGCTTTGTGTTTTCTCATCCTGTCTTTCATTTTAGTCGTTTTAGGGTTTTCTAGAGTGTTCATATCTCAGATATTGTTCAGAAACCTCGAATGGAGACGCTAAAAAGATAAAAGTTGTTGGAAAGGGGGTGACATATGTGTTGGCCAAAAATCCATCTTTAAGGTATTTTTTTTTATTTCGTAGTAATTTTTACCAATTTTTTCATACTTTACAACTTTATTTGAGATACCTAGAGTACTTAGACATTTTTTAAACTTTTTGTGGTGTATCATGTATTGTATATTGATTTTTCGTGGGTTTAGTGGAGAAAACATTGAGGAAAAAATTTGAAAAAACAAACCCACAAATTGATGTATGTTGTTCCTACAACAGACATCAATTAAAGTCTGCTATAAATACAACAGACGTTAATTGAGGTTGTTCAGAGACAATAGATGTCAATTTAACGTCACTCGCTGTGACGTAGGATCTTCAACAGACGTCACAGGTCTAAAATACCAAACGTTATAAGTTATTTTTGTGTTAGTGATAGGTAAATTTCAAATTACTTGAACAAGAGTGAATATTTATTAATTACAAAAGTTAGATATAATATTAAAATAAGGAATGGTAAACAATTTTTTCTTTCACTAATTATGAAATTTTTTTAAAGCTTACCAAATTATGGCTAGTCTTGAGTATTGATAATCTCTTTATGTTGGTTGTCCAAGAAAAAAATGTGTACATGACATTAATAGTGGTGTGAATATTAGCCAAACAAGCTTTGGAACTAAAATAAGGACATTTGTTTAAACTTTTTGGTGCAAATATTAAAAAACATGTGCAAGTGAATGATAGAGAGTTAGAATATTGTGTTCATTTAATGCTCGACAACCATCTTTGACAAACCTATAATAGTGACTCCATGTTCAACATGAGTAGAATATTCACATACATAATATAAGTGTTGCAAAAAAAAAAAATTATCGATGATAATGACTAAAACATAAATATGATAATTTAAAATTTTTCCATAATGATAATTTCGACGAAGTGAAAAAGAATACATCTTTACCCTTCACTAATTTAACATCATATCTTACAATGTTTAGAGTATAAGGTTAAACAATGCTAAATCTTGGATAAGTTATGCCAGTTCAATTAGTCTTTATTGTCCATTCTCAAATAGTATATTTTATTATTTTATCAAAGGTTTTGTAGCACTTTACAAGGATTAATAAGAACAACTTTCACTATTAGAAGAAAAAAACATTATTTGAAAAATATTTACTTATATTACTCAAATAACTCAAATAACATGTGCAATTAAAAAGTGAAATATATAATTGTGAATACAAAAACATATTTTACATGAACAATAAATATACAGTTTCACCTTAAAACACCTTGCTTCTCTTTTTCTTTTTTTTTTTAATGCAATATGATGCACATTCCATTGTTTTTCCTGCAATCCCATAACCTTATCACATCTTGTAACCACCTTAATTGAAATCATTACTAAATGAATTCACTTGAAATTGTTTGGCTAGAGTTGATTGTTGTATCCTCTACAATCATTTCATCTGGATATAAAGCAGGCTTTGGCGGTATTTCTAAGTCTTCAATGTCTCCTTCAAGCATTTTTACTACTTTATTCATTGAGGGACGATCCTTTGGTTTCAATTGTATACACCATAGAGCCACTATGATCATCTTCTTTGCTATTTTCTTTTCCTCTTCTGTCACATCTTCAATATCTACATCTTCCTCTTCTCTAATGTGATCGTAGATCCAAAGGGGAAAGTAAAGTTGACTTGAGTGGTTTGCATAGGGATTTAGATTCTTCCTCTTGCTAGCCATCTCCATCAAAAGCATTCCAAAGCTATAAACATCAGCTTTATGAGATATTCCTCCAATATTATTATAAAATAGTTCTGGAGCCATATAACCAATGGTTCCTCTTGCTGCAGTCATTGTGACGATGCTATTATCTATCGGATATAACTTTGCCAATCCAAAGTCCGAAACCTTTGGGACGAAGTTTTCATCCAGTAAAATGTTATGGGGTTTGATGTCAAAATGTAAAATTTGCATCTCACACCCATGGTGGAGATAAGCAATCCCACGAGCCACTCCAATTGATATACTATATATTTTTTCATGGCTTAAATGCGCACTTCCATCTTTTGGAAAAATATATTTATCAAGAGATCCATTGGACATGAACTCATATACAATAGCACGTTTTGAACCATGAACACAAAATCCAATTAATCGTACCACATTTTGATGACATATTCTTCCAATAGTTGCAACTTCATTGATAAAATCTTGGCAATTTCCTTTTGATTTGCCTAATATTTTGATTGCCACATAAGGTCCGCTACACAACTTTGCCTTAAAGACGGAGCCAAATCCTCCCTGACCTAACTTTTCTTTGAAACCTCTTGCCATCTTCTTGATTTCCTTATAAGAGTATCTTATAGGTGCCAAGTTATTTTGTTCAAGGTAATTTTCAATATTTTCATATGTTGATGCATGTCTTTTCCTCCATTTACATACAAAAATCACAAATAAAAATGGCAGTCCAAACAAAATTTTGTAAGCCCATGCAATTGAGACAAGAAAGAGAATATCTGCAAAAAAAGAAATAAAAATCTTATACTATAAATTGTAAGATATTTGTTAAAGTAAATTTTCATATTCAATTTGCAGTTTACTCATCCATTCCCTTACTAACATCACACAAAAGAGTAAATTTAATGTTTAGTATAAACAAATATCAAACAAATTTAGTTTTTGAGGTTGTTATTAGTAAATAGATTTATATGTGATGTTAATATATACTATAAGCTAATTCAATGGTGGAAAGAAAGTTGTTTGTGTTTCCACAAAGCAAAATTTTCTACAGTTGGTGTCTGATTATTCTCCATTCTAGGATTTCTTCCGATTGGTATCCTAAGTATATGAATGAGTTTCCATAGTTGCATAGTTCAATATAATTGCCATTGTTTAAATGTTTAAACTTTCCACCTTAATTCAGATTAGTAAATTAGTTCCATATGATCTATAAATTGGTTAAAACTTTACGTTTCTCAGTTTTTTTCAACCACTTAACCCATTCTTTCTCATTTTCTTCTTATTAAATTAAAGTCCTATGTTAGGCACCACATATTACTTGCATAAATACGCCCTTTCCTCTCAATTGTATCAAATCCTCCAATAATGTTCTTTTTCCTTGTATTTCGCTTGACCAATAAAATATAAAATAATCATTCGTATTTGACATCTTTTTCATGTCCTACTACCCTAAAGTGTTCGTCATTTACTAAGGATGTTTTAACTGTGAACATTTTGTGTTCTCTTGAATGATATATATTCCCTGCTTTATTTACTTATGGGCACTAAGCTCACCATATGTCATCGTCACTTTCCAATTTATAACACATTTTCCTGTTCACTTCCTCCAATTTTTGTTTCTCGTATGAAAACAAAATTAAAATTTTCTAAAAGTGTTATCTTCATGCCTTACCTCCTTTTCTCTTTACTCTTCCTCTTAAACTTTTAATGTTGTAACTTAGGATTTTCATGTGATAGTCACTTATATCTTATTTTCCTTTTTCATGTCTTATAACATATGTTCTTCTTTTATTATCTCATTGTTCCGTATCTAAGAATTTTTCCAATATCCTCTCCTCTGCTCCTTTAAAACCCACCCCCAATCCCTTCTCTAAATCATACAATTTATTTTTCCTCAAAATCATTATTTCTTATATTAAGCAAGCAATTTCACATGTCTTATACCTTGATCAAAAATAGAATTTCTAAGAGAATGAAAGGTATTCCATACTTGTCTTCTTGAAAATGCAAGGGTTTTCTGTAGTTGTGGTATCAGTTCAATTGATCTGAATCGTCTATACTCCACCCTTCATACTAAAGCCAACTTCATCCTGTGGTATAACACTTTTCTAACTCCTTTTTGTAGCCACTTGTTGTAATTCTAATAAATCTTAGTATTGGTTCCGTAATTGAGGTTCTTATCCCAACCTTCCAAACTCCAGCCAATCAAACTTTGTTGTTGCTTCATCAATCTGGATCAACTTTCCCATCGACACCACTACTTTGTTTAAAACACTCCTCATTCCACACATCTACAACTATTCTCGGAAACTTAATCCATGTGATTCGATGACCAAGGATATCCATTGGATTCTATGGTTGTATGGAGTCTGCAAGACCCGAGAAATTTAATTAATTAAATAATTAATTAATTAATAAATGCAGGTAGTGAAAGTCCTTATGATAATTAATGTTAGCTTTTATGACATGTAATACTATTAGTTCAAGTGGTTGAGAGTACTTAGGTATGTTGAAAGGATTTGGGTTTGAGTCTAGTGTATGTCATTTGTGTGTTATTTTAAATTATTTATTATTTTAATAATAAACTACTTGATCATGATAAATGATATTAAAATCCTAGGTTTATAGGAATTATCATGGAACATGAATGGGTTGAATGGTTGGACATTGTCTTGATTATTAAGTTGTTATGGGTTCGAACCTTGGCTAGCATAATTTAGCCTTGAATTTTTTTGTTATATTATTTTTTTTTTTTGGGTTCTACCAGGTTAGGGAAAACCTAGAAACACTAGTAGCTGTCAGAGAAACCAAAGAGGTATGGAATAATCAGTTAGAGTGCAATGAATTCACTTGTTAATGGTGTAAATTAATATTTTCATTTTTGGTGAGTAAAGGAATATTATTAGTGTAATAATTGGGAGAGGAAGGAGTGTTAGGAAGGGGGAAGAGTGGAATTTCATGTGAATTGTTGGAGAGAGTTCTGGAGGACACTAGAACGTGAGAAAGAAGAGTGTAGAGAGACTTTTCTGCAAATGTTAGAGAAACACTTGGAGCTAGATCAATGGTGGTGCAAGAAGGACTCTAGGATTTCGAATTGGAGCAAGGAATACAAGGTTAGGGGAGCTGCTCTATTTGTCAGATTAAATTGTATGATTTTACGTGGTATGTTGTATGATTGGGTCACTTTTCTGCATTAAAATTCCATTGATTTTTAGTTTTTGGAAATTTCCAGAAACCGTCTGGCAAGCCTTCAAAGCCGCCAAGCGATGCATGAGTGTGACACCCATTTCTGGGTTATTTCAGATTAATCGCCGGGAGACATGAGTGCTTCCGCCAGGCGGCACGGATAGTAGTGTGATTTATGTGATATTTTTTTTATGGACTTTATGATATTTTGGGTTTTGCGAAAGTATCCTATGCATGTTGAATGAGTGATCATGTGTAATCGTTGATCATTACTGTGTTTTATGATACTTGAAAGACTGAATAGGTTGCAAATCATGAAGGGTTCATGTTAGAATTCGGGGCTGAAACTGTTAATATGAATTTGGGGGTTTTAACCATGATGAAATTACAATTATATGATTGTACTGGATGAATATGCATGGGAAGAAACCAAATGGCTATAAATTTATGCATGTAATTGAATGGAATGAGATTTGAGAATTTAGGGTTCTTCACGGGTGCGGGAAAAATCTAGGATTTTCCCAAAACTGTTTGCACTGCCTGGCGGTAATGAGTTGCCGCTAGGCAATGAGTGTGGTGTTTTGTTCACGAAAAATATTGTTTTTCGTGTTTTCGCGGAGCAGGTATCGTCGGGCGCTAGTTTCATGCCGCCAGGCGCTACTGATTTTTTTTGTTTACGCAGTTTTCGTAAAACTGCATTTCCTGATTCGTTAACCGTCCGCTTTAGGTGAAATTTTGTAAGATGATTCACAACATGTTATTATTCACTTTGATCGGTGGAGATTTGAATTGGATGCCTGCAGAGGGAGATATACGTCACTCATGATTGGTTGTTTGAATTCCCTAATAGTATGATTACTAATGGATTATTAAGTGTGCTCAAGTGCTGGTATGGACTTGATTAGTGAATGTATATATATATATATATATATATATATATATATATATATATATATATAAATATATAGATGTGTGATTGATGAGTATGTTTTTGGTAGTGCTTGCTAAGACATGTTGAATATATGAACCTATATAAGTGTGTGAAAAAGGTCACTATTGATGATATCACTATGACCGAGTGTTGCATGATCATGACGGGTTTTGGGAAAGTATGGAAACATGATAATCATACTTTAAATGTAATGGAATTGTGAGAGCATGCAGAATAAGTATATAGCTTTGATTGTGTCTTATGTGGGGTATGTGAATTTTAAGCATGCAAAGGGTTGGGAAAATGAGAAGGGGAAAATAAAGTGTGTTGGAATTGATTTAAAAGGTAAGTATATATGAATTATAAAAGAGAGGAATGTGTGCTTATACTTTAAAGATGCATATGTGTTGTGATGTTTTAATTTGGAATATATGAATGTTATGTTGATTTCTGGATGTTTGAGAATTGAATGGTTGAATGCTAGGAAATGAATTAGAGTACCTAAAACCAATAGTGTCACATTACTGGTGTAGTGCCTGACGGTGTAAAGTGAACCGCCAGGCAGTAGTAGGAAACATGGATCTCTTATGAGTTGTGGCGCCCGGCGGTGATGTGAAACTACTAGGCGGTTTGTACTGCCATTTCGCCTAGCGACGCTTAGGTTGCGCTAGGCGATGGTGTAGTGGCAAGGTGTGTTGCGATATGTTTTGCATGGTTTGTTGTGTTGGTCCTGGTCTGGGATATGCTTGATGTTGTCATGAGCGGGTAGGTTCATGACTGGTGATGAACATGTGATGATATGAGCAGGGAGGTTCATATCCTGATACTCTCGTGTGGGGATACGAGCGGGGAGGTTCGTATGTTCCGTGCTTATACTTGAGAGATGTTGCGAGTGGGGAGGTTCGTAGCTGATGGATGACGCGTGTTGGACTACGGTCAGGGAAGTCCGTAGAGTTGGACTACGAGCGGGGAAGTTCATAGAGTTGAACCACGAGCGGGCATATTCGTGGAAGCATTGGAATCCCTAAGACCAACTTGAGAATGTACTTTGTGTAGCGTAGTGTGCTTTTATTGTTTTCGTTATCATGTTGTGATGTAAAACTTGGATCAGGGGATGTTGTGTCATGAGTGGGTAGGTTCATGGATGGTGGTGAACACGTGATGATATGAGCGGGGAGGTTCATATCCTATTACTCTCGTGTGGGGATACGAGCGGAGAGGTTCGTATGTTCTGTGCTTACACTTGAGAGATGTTGCGAGTGGGGAGGTTCGTACCTGATGGATCACGTGTGTTGGACTACGGTCGGGGAAGTCCGTAGAGTTAGACTACAAGTGGGGAGGTTCGTAGAGTTGGACCACGAGCGGGCAGGTTCGTGAAAGCATTGGAATCCCTAAGACTAGCTTGAGTATGTACCTTGTGTAGCGTAGTGTGCTTTTATTGTTTTCGTTATCATGTTGTGATGTGAGACTTGGATCAAGGGATTTTGTGCCATGAGCGGGTAGGTTCATGGATTGTGGTGAACACGTGATGATATGAGTGGGGAGGTTCATATCCTATTACTCTCATGTGGGGATATGAGCGAGGTAGGTTCGTATGTTCCGTGCTCACACTTGAGAGATGCTGCATGCGAGGAGGTACATAGCTGATGGATCACGTGTGTTGGACTACGGGCAGATAGGTCCGTAGAGCAGGACTACGAGCGGGGAGGTTCATAGAGTAGGACTACGAGCGGGAAGATTCGTAGAGGCAAGACCACGAGCGGGCAGGTTCGTGTGATTATCATAAACCCTGAATCCGAGGATAACTATTTGTGTTGTGAAGGTTGAAAAGTCTTGGGGATTAAGGTCTTGGCCAAGAATTAACTAGAATAAATTAGATGGGTGTATCTTGATTTTTATTAACTTATATGTTAACTGTTTATGAGCTTACCCTATCTACTTGTGTTTAGTGATGATCGTGTGATGCGTTACACAGGAGCAGATGATGTTGCAGTGGTGCTGGTGAGACATAACATCGGAGAGAGGGTTAGTTGGGAAAAGCTTTTACTGGAGTTTTATCATTATTATTTTTATGAACTTTGTAAACAGTGTTTTACTGATTTATGAATTTGGATATTGTATTGGAGTTTCATAAATTATGGATTTTTGGATAACTTCTGATTAATAAATGTTTTAAAATTTTCTGTGTTTTTGGGAAGCGAAGTATAATAAATGAGGTTTTCATCATATTTCTTAATTTTATTACTTAAATTAGTAATATCTGATCGGGATGTTACAAAGTCGAGAAAGTAACTTGATCATTATTGTTCCTCTATGATAATGGCATGTAGGTTATCTTCTTCCACTCATTTCATTAGTACCATGCTAGATCTCCCATGGACCTCAACCTTATGGTTTTGGCGTCTTTTAGTAGGATGATCTCATGTGTGTGTTGTGTATTGAATGAATTAAACAATCTTCCCACCCAACTTTGATTTTGTTGGAATAAACTTAAATGGGTGGTTAGTGTCTCAAGAGTTTATTATGTTGTTAATGGTCGTAAGTGTCATGTTTCGCAATAACCAACATATTTGAATGGAGGAAGATGAAAAGTCAAAATTGAGTCTATAAAGTTTAGGTATAGTGTTTAATTTAGTAAAACAAGTGTATGACAAATATTTGAATAGAAAGACTTGTTGTCAACAAATTAGTATCAAAGTTTGACAGCTTGAGTGTCTCAGTGCTTGACAAGTTTGAGTGAGAAGGTCAACCTTACAAATAGTGTGTCTTTGTCCAAATTGACAAAAGTAGTAAACTATAATAATTGGAATCTCTAGTTGAAGGCTTTTCTCGGTTCCCAAGACAATTGGGAGGTGGTTGAGAATGGTTTTGTAGAACCAAAAAGCATCATTGGCTTTACGAATGCCCAAAACAATGCGTTAAAAGTAGTGCATATGAAGGACAAGGCAGTCTTGTACGTATTGTACCAAGTTGTTGATGAGTCCAACTTTGAGAAGAGATAGCAAGTGCAAAGTCTTAAAAGAAAAGCATGAGACTTCAAATACTCAAGGGTGAGTTAGAGAGTATTAAAATGAAAGATACAAAAGGAGTTTTCGAGTACATAACTCGGATTGAAACCATGGTGAACCAACTCAACAAAAATGGAGAGATGTTGCTCGCGAGCTTACTTGTGGAGAAGATTTTGAGGTCATTAACCGACAATTTCGAGAATATGATATATGCAATTGAGGAGTCAAAGGACATGTCAAGGCTATTGGTTGAAGACCTTATTTGTTCTCTTGAGGAGCACAAGTAGTGGAAGAAGAAGAAGAAGAATGTGGAGTCAATCGATCAAATACTCCAAATGAAGGTGTTAATTAAAGATGAGAAAAATTATAATACTCAAGGCAAGACGAGATCGAAGAAGTAGAAGAAATGGTCGTGGAGGCAAGTCTTGGAAGATGAAGAAAAGGAGCAATCTAACTAACAAAGAGGACAATGTTCGTGAAGAGAAGGTCGGTCAAGCAACTCAAATGTTGAGAACTTTAAGTGTGGCAAATATGAACATTATGTAAAAGAATCGAAGAAGTAGAAGAAATGGTCATGGAGGTAAGTATTGGTCAAGATGAAGAAAAGGAGCAATTTGACTAACAAAGAGGACAAGGTTCATGAAGAGAAGGTTGGTCAAGCAACTCAAATGTTGAGAACTTTAAGTGTGGCAAATATGAACATTATGTAAAAGAATGCTACACTAAAAATGTTATAGAAGGGAACAAATAACCAACTTTCTCATAGAAGATGTTGAAGAGGAAGAGGTGTTATTGATGATGACATGTAGCTCGGGTGCCGAGAAAAGCAACTGAGCAACTCGGTAAGACATCCGAGTAGCTTGGATAACTTAGTGGGATGTCTAATAAACTTGAATAACTCAATGAGGTGTTTGGATAACTCAGACAACTCAATGGGGACATCTTGACATCTATACAACCTAGATAACTCGATGTGGCTTCTTGACAACTGGATAATTTGATGTGGTATCCTGAAACGGTGCAGGAAATCACATGTTCGAAGACGAGTTTGTCATCCAAAGGTTATAGGTTATAAAAGGTAATTTGGAACAAAGAAGTGAAAAGAAGGTTAAAGGCAATGAAATTTTACAAGCAAGTCTAGAGAAAAGGAAATAAGATTTGTATAAGCAACATTTGGAACTCAAACAAGATGTTTCAATATTACAAAAAGAGTTGCAAATTAAGAAGGGTCTTATGATTGCACTGAAAGTGCAATATGAGAAGTGAAACCTATAATGAATGATGAGATTGGTGTGAAGTGGGCGTAGAAATTGTCCAATCTCTCAAAAGGAGTTCGACCTATGGACATGAATCCGATTAATAACAAGCTAATAACCACCGAGATAGCAAAGACCCCGGTTAATCATGAACGGAGCAAGCACATTGATGTGTATTTTCACTTCATTTAATAACAAGTAAAGGAAGGTAAAGAGGATTCAATGCTCGTTGTAAGTTGGGATGAAGGATAAAAGGAACATTTAAGTTTACGAGGGAGTTTTGTTGAAAATAGCTTTAATTGGTAGTTAATGTGTTAGGAGTTTTTGTCTATTTTTTTAGTTGTGGAGTGCAAAGGTCATGACTTTATTGTGTTGTTAATGGTCATTAGTGTGTCATGTTTTGTAATAATTAGTAGACTTGAACGCTTGAAGATGGAAATCCAAATTAAGTCTATAAAAGTCTATAAAGTTCAGGCTATAATGTTAGATTTAATGCAACAAGTGAATGACAATTATTTGTATAGAAAGACTCATCGTTAACAAATTCAATCGTAATACCTCCACCTTGTATTTAGATGAAGCATTTCAACAATGCCGAGAAATTGAAATGCATTGTATTTGAATTGCTTGTAATTAAATTCCATTTATTTATTTAATAACTTGTTTGGATAAAAGAACTTAAAATACCTTACATTTAATTTTCTTGTTTGGATAAAACAATTGAATTTCTTGTGAGATAAACTTTCATTTTAACAATATTTATTTTAGGTTTAATTATATTTTGAGTTCATGATAAATTTGGAAATGGGCTCGACGACCCAAATAGGCCAGGCCGACCCGATGACTAAGCTGGGTTGGTCCGACCTGACAACCCAAACGGGTCGAACCGACCGGGAAACCAAGACAGGCTGAGCCAACCTGACAATCCAGACAGGCCTGTCCAACATTACGGCTCATACGGGTTGGTTGTGCCTGTTAAGCTCATACACCTGACTCGGCTTGTCTGGGTGTTGGCCCGACTTGGCCCCACTAGGTCATTGGGTCCGCTCGACCTATATGGGTCATCAAGCTTGTTTATGTATCCGACTTGACGACCTACCCAAGTGAGCCAACCCAACGACACAGACTGGTCGGACGACCCATATTGGTCGTTGAGTCGATCTGGCTCGTACAAATTATTGGGCTTGCTCGACATGTCTGGGTCGTCGGGCTTGTTCGACACCTCTAGGTTGTCTGGCCCACCTGTCCCGTAAGGGTCGTTAGGCCTGCTCGATCTATTTAGGTCATCGGGCCCGCCTGATTCGTCTTAGTCGTCGAGCCCATCTGACCCTTCTTGGTCATCGAGCCCACCCGATACGTTTGGGTCGTTGGGCTTGTTTGGGTTGTTGGACTTGCCTGACCCATTTATGTCCTCGAGCCAGCCTGGTTCGTTTGGGTCTTCGGACATGCTCGATACATCTAGGTCATCGAACCCGCTCGATCCATGTGGGTCGTCGAGCCTGCCCGACCTATTTTGGTTGTCGAACCTGCTGGACCCGTTTGGGTTTTAGCCATGTGGTCTTCTTTAATGTGCAGCTTTTTGGCCTTGTGGGCTTTTTTGGTCCTAGCCCACATGGGTCATTGCCAAGTCTTGTGGACTGGGCCAAATTAACAACTCTACCAAAGAGTCTTGAGTGTGAGGTTGAGTGAGAAGAATTTCAAATTCTACATATTTTAAGGGTATTTGAATATTTACTAATTTAGCTAAATGAAATACTTCAAAAAAATATTTTTCATTTTAAATGTTTTTTAATTTCTTTATCCAAAAAAACATTTCATACAAAGAAATCAAAATTCTCTAAACAAATGAATTACTTCATTAAAATACTCTATTCAAATACACCACCAAGGTTTTTGTTATAATATCTAGCCTTGTGGAGTCTCTCGCTTCCTCTTCTCTCTTGTTTCTTTATTTCCATCTTGTGTTTTTGTTAATTTTTCGTTCCCCTAAAGCTTAAATATAGGGTATCTCTTTAGTTTCGTGTATCGTCACTTTCCCAAGGTCACCTTGAACTTCCCTTTTATAAGAGAGCTTGCTTACTGAATTGAGGTCATTTTTTTAGTCTTACTACCTTTCTCCCATACCTTATAATGCTTACTTTCATTCTTGTCCCCTATGTAGATACCATTAAGTTCCACAACCACCCGTTTCGAGTTCTTGCATCCTTAAAAACCTAACAAATCCAAATCGTTAACCCTATCAATATTTGTTACATGCAGAGAATATTGTTGGGAAGTCTCACACCATCTCCTCCATGTCTTTAGATGAAACTATGTGTCTCTTGGTCAACTTTATACAATGTCAATTGGTTTTGGTTTTAAGATGAAATCTAAAATGGTATTATTAGAACCTATATAGCCTAGATTGAGAGGCATCAATGGAAGGGGTGAGATGGAATATTTATAAACTTATACCAATTGACCACAGAACATTTATTGATTTTCTTAGCATATTCTATAATCCAAGAGTTATAAAAGTAGACAAGTAAATGATTTTAGTTTTAGAAGAGTTACATGTTCCAACCAACACATTTCACTTTCATAAGTGTAACGATTGTTTGTAACTTAAACACATGGAATGTGTATGTTATCATGAGTTTTCTTTTAAGTTATTGGACTACCTCCTTTATTTAAGGAAGTACTCAAATATTTTTCCTAATTTCGAGGAACTATCATGTGTTAATCTAGTTTAGGAGTTAATGAGATAGTAAAATTTGAATAGTTAATTGTACATTAGTGTCACTTGTCTTTCAAATTTGTATTTTCTTCGTCCTGAGCTGAGTTCCATACATGTATAAGGATGTCTCTCCAACTTGTAAAATCAATTTTGAATATTGAATGTAATTCTTCTTGTGAGTTCACCTTTTAAAATCTTAAAAATTCTCTGATTTTTTTAGACTTGGAATTAACTACGTATGAAATGAATCCTAAAAAATTTAGGTATCCATCATAGTATATAACCTGTTTTGTCAGTGGTTTATAATTTACTTTCAAGTTTAAGTAAAAATAATTTTATTTCTAGTTATTTTTGACAGGGTTATGATAAGGGAAAATTATACAATTTATTTAAAACAAAAAACTCTTTTTTAAACAACAATTTTAATACAAATCGTTGTCGTTTTTGCAATTATAATAAGGTTGTTTTGGCATAACTTGTCGTCATTTTTTCAAGTATATTAAATATGTTTTTTCTTAATTCAATTTATAATGATGGCGTTTGAAATCTATCGTTATATTTTTAAATAAGTGACGCTTTTGAGCACCGTCTTTGTTTACGCTTTTGAATGATAAAATCAATGAGTGTCCAATCACTGTAGTACAAAGTTGTTTTAACCTTTTATATATATATATATATATATATATATATATATATATATATATATATATATATATATATATATATATTTCTACGTGCATATGTATATATTCTCATCCCATGTATATAATGATATTTTATGACAAGGTTAAATACGTTGTTGATATCTTAATTTCAATAAAAATTAAAATTAAAATTAGTCTCTTTTTGAAATTTTAGTCTAATTTAATTTTTCAACTTTAGAAATATATAAATTTAGTTTTTTTAACCAAATTTTGTTAAATTTATTTAAGATTTTAAATGTTTTTCATGATAAATTATTAGTTAATATTAAATTAAAGATGTGTCAAATGGTGCAAACAACTAAAAAGCTACCATGAAACACTCTTTAAATAACAAATAAATTTAACAAAATTTTTAAATTCACACATTTTTAAAGTTAAAAAATTAAATTGATCTAAAATTTAAAAATGGACTAATTTCAATTTTTAGTAAAATTGAAAAGACAAAAACATATTTAACATTTATTATATGGTTAATAATACGTATATTTATTGAGTTAATAAATCATAGGCATATGATGTCGTAAAATATTAAATTAATTATTATTATTGTTAAAGTATATAATTAAAGCAATGGTAAAATAAGATGATAAAGTTATTACCTCTTCTTGCAAAGAATTCTGGGTTTTCCAGCAGTTCTAATAGGTCACCAAGAAAAGAAGGAAAATATCAATTTCAGAATCCAGTTGATCTCAATAACCAGACAAAAAAGAGATACTATTTGCATTTGAAGATTTCATAAAGGTTGTGTTGGACTAGTATAAATCACACTCTTTATTCCTATATTCATTAGGAAATTATGATAATATCTAAAAGCTATTACGGGGTTAAAGTAAAACATCCATTTACATAGTCAATTTGAATAAAGATAATTTAATTTCTACACCTGTTACGAAATTATTTGTTAAAATTATAGAACTAAAAAATATTCATCTATATTAATTGAATACATTTCATAGAAGCATATTCTTTTAAATAAATTAATATTAGTAATCACACGTGTGTGGTGATGTTTTATTACATAGTTAATGAATTTTTTAATATATATATATATATATATATATATATATATATATATATATATATATATATATAATTTTTTTGATAGATTCAGAATTTTAAGTCAGTGGGACAATAAAAAATAATGAGTATATTCTTTTTTTATTTTTTATAACTATGTTTATTTAAAAAAATCAAAAATCAAAGATAAATTATTAAAATGTAATTTAATATTAAAAAATATAATAATTAAAAAGAAAATATATCGTTACAAATAAAATAATATTATAAAAAAATACATATTAATTAATTTTTTCTTTTGTTCTCATAAAAATTACTATACGAAAAAGTAATAAAATAATAAGATATGAAACTAATATTTTTAAGTGATACAAGAATGAGGTTTTTTTCTTTCTCACAATAAAACAAAAAAAGCCATAATAAATAAAAAAACCATAAGTAAATCAAGAAATAAAAGAAAAACTAAAAAATATCAGGTTTTTTTTATTATATTTAATTTATATTTGATTATTTATTAACATTAAATAATATGTTTTATAAAAAAGTTAAAAAAATATTAATTTAATTCTTATATATTCTCATCATCAATTTTTTAAGTTTGGAGCCTCTACATTTTAGGACTTCTACAAGAACCGCCATGGAAAGTGATGTTATGTTGTTATTGATTTGATTATGTTGCATATACATCAAAAGTTGTTGTAATTTTGAATAAGAAAAATATGAAAAGAAATGGGCACGTGTAAAGAAAAAACTTCTAACTGAAAAATTAAATACTCATACAAATTTATAACTTTGTTTAAAACAAAATAAAAAGAAAATCAAAAGGGAATGATATCTCTCGTTTAAAGTGACTTCATTCAAGGTGAAACATTTGATACACATAATCAAAATATGTTTAAACATGGACGGATCTTAGTGTTAACCCGTCCAATTTTCTTTATATATATATATATATATATATATATATATATATATATATATATATATATATATATATATATATATAATATTAAAATTTTATGTAAAGATGTGTCATTTTGTTTAAATATGATAACTTGTGCTTAAGCAAACCATATCTACGCTTAAACAAAAATAATTTTATGTTTTTTTTAATTTTCTCTTTAAAAATTATTATTTTTTTGAATTGTATTAAAATTGGTTTAATCTATTATATATATATATATATAATATTAAGTAAATTCTATTAGTGTCCACTAAATTTACTCTGTTAGATTCTGATAACGTTTTTTATACTAATATAAATATTTATTTAAAAAATCAACTAAAATTTCATATTTTTTAAATTAAAAAAAGTTTTTAATCGTATAGTGTTGGCTTAACCTATTTTAATATTATGTTTTATAGTAGTGAATGATTCTGCTATGATGGTAGTAAATAATGGTCATTTGGCCTCAGCCAATTCTTATTACTATCATGCACAAAACTAAAGCATAGGGAAACTAAGATGATATAAAATCTTACCTGCTACCAAGGATTCCAGCACTTGACGTATTGTACCGTAAAGTGAAACTGAATATGAAATGAAGGAAAATATACACCAATTTCAGAATTCGCATAATCTCAATAGCTATAGAAAAAAACTATTTGCATATTTTCATAAATGTTATAGATTTTTTCCTTTTTTTTTAAACGGAGTAAGTGTTTAATTTAATGCATAAATTCTCATAAATACCTGTAAAATATGAAAGATAACAAGTAATTATTTTTCCTCTATTGAAAACACATGCATTATGTGGATGTGTTTTTACTTTTTTAAAGATAATAAAATATAATAAAATTTTTATTATTATGAAAACCCCATTATCCCTTCCCCTTACAGTCTCTTCTCTCTGCTACCCATCTCTGCTACCCATGTCACAGAACAACACACTCCACCTTCATTACAATTCCCTCTCATTGTTTTCACTGCCTTCTCTCTAATAGAAGCTTGAAACTTCCATTCTGATCAATCCTCCATTTCTGCTATAGCAATTGAACCTGGAATCAGAACAGGAATCCCTCCCCCAGCTGAGTCATCTTCTTCTCCACGTAAGTCAGATTCGGTTTTCTCAATTTTCTTCAATTTTTGGAATTTCTGGAGCTCAATACTTACCAAAATCGAATTAGGGTCCTATCCTCACTCTGAGTTTATGAATTTCAGTCCCTTAGGTTGTGAAATTGAGGTGCCCCTTTGTTGATAGAGTTCTTACTTGTGGTAGTTCTAAAAGGTAAGGGAAGCTAACTGTATTTCTTCTTATTTAAATTCGTGAACCATGTTTGATGAGTTTGATTGAAGCATTGTGTGCTAAATTGATGTTTGAAATGCATGTGTGGTTGCTTGATTGATTTTTGCCATGGATTTAGTGCTCCTGCATGTGGGAACAATAGAGTAATCTGGTATTTTCGCTTAGGCGAGTGGTTCTCGCCCAAGCGAAAACACCAAAACCCACCCCTGTTCCTGCGCGAAGTCTCGCCTAGGCAAGCTGAGGTTGCTTAAGCGAGAGACACTCTCGTCTAAGCGAACTAGTTTAGCCTGAGTGAGAGTTCGCCCAGTTTTTAATTTTTGCCACTGTTAAAGCCTCGCTCAGGCGAGACTAACTCGCCTAAGCAAGATGGCCTCTCGCCTGGGCTAAATTGTCTACCTTGAGCGAGAGCCACTATAGTGGAGTGCTTAAGGTTCTGTTTTAAAGGGTGAAATTATATGTTCTAATGTGATCTTGATTAGTCTTTTATATGCTTGGAATGTCATTATTAATGTATTGAGTGGTGAAATTGGATGAATATGAATTATGAGGAGTTGTGGTTGGAATATAATATCAGGGGAAATTCAAATGAGCTTGTTAGTGTGTGTAAGGACGTGAGGAATCTGTATTGGTTGGTATCCTGAAACTCCAATAATCATTCACGCTCAGATAGAGCAGAATGGATTATGTCGTGAGGAGTAGCAGGAGGTCCTAGTCTTTGAACTTGATCAAGTCCTAGACGCGAAAGAGACTTACTCTGGGAACAGTCAGGTGATAACTCCTCGTGTCTAGACTCTACAGAGTTTGGGAATCGTTACAGGTGCAAGCCACCAAGAGCTCCAATGTCTTTTACATAATCCGGATATTGAGTCTAGAGTCATGTATATTATATTGTGTTATGGAAGCTTAATTGTTTATGGCGAATGTGATAAGTTCTGATTGATACTCAATATTAAACTGCATGAATTTTCTTATTCAAGTTAGCTTACCCTTCTTGTTTATGTCTGTTTTCCTTGTGTGCTCTCTTTTGCATTGATCACCTACTGTTGGTGTGAACAGAGTCGAATCCAGATGAAGACACCCCTCTTCTGAGCAGAAGTTGATCTTTTGTTTGGATGTCCCGTGGTAGTTTTTGGGTTAGATGCTGTGGAATCTTGAGATTTATAGTTTAGCCCTTTTTCTTGTATACCTATACTTGCTATAGGAGGGATTTATATGGTTATTTTGGATGACTGTACCAGCTATATATATATATATATATATATATATATATATATATATATATATATATATATATATATATATATATATATATATATATATATATATTTATATATGACAATTATTTTCTCCTATCTGCTTTGCTTGATCATAATATAATGTTTTACTTGGTAGTGTGAATGTTACAATTATTGTTATTATAATAATTATAAAATTAAATACAACTAATTTTTATATATTTTGTAAATAAATTTTATTTATTTTATATATAATTTTTTAATTAAAAAAATAATTAAGTTTAAAAAACGGTAAAATAAAAAAATGATTAAAATTAAAAAAAATCACTTAAATAGTAAAATTTGATAAAATAATTATTTTAATTTAAAAATCGTTGTTTAAAAGATAAAATTAGAAAATAAATTAGACATTAAAGATAAATTCTTTTCATTCTTTTTATATATAGGCATTGGTTGAATTATTAGAATGATGTTTTGTCAATAGTAACATATGTAAATGAAAAGTATAATATGTTTGAAACTCTGTTTTGAAAAAATCTTAAATATTGGTCAATACATGAAATATCAATTTGTATAAATAAAAACTGGTAGGTATTGATAAAACTACTCAATGTATATTACTTTCTCATTTAAAATAAATTTAGTTGAGATCTAACTCACTTGTTTCAAATTTTCCGCAATCAAGTTTCTGGCTCGCAGAGTCGATATAGCAGAATCCATCTGGACAAGGATGATTCTGGCAGGCGAGGTTTATCCAAGAAATCTGAAATCCATAGGCCAAGCCCCGGTGCATGGAAGTGTAGGAATGGTTATTGAAAGTCCTCAAAGATGTTGGAACAACAAGCTTTATGGCACACCCAACTTCCAAGTCCTCTGCTTTTAGGTCACCAACAACAGCATATGCATAGCCCTTTGAGTCCCACTTCACGCACTCTTCTGTTTTCACATACTTCCCATTCTCTCTCACTGTATGCTTACAATTCACAAACACTATATGCTCGAAACTCAGAGATCCCCAATTTTCATATGAACTTGTAATGGCTTGGTATGGATCCGAAGAGTAAGTGTAAGTGTAAGTATCAGAGAAATTGGAGCGAGAGAGGGAGCGGAGAGGAAGAGAGGAGCAGTTATGAAGTTGAAGCGCAGGATCAACCACTCTGACTGTGTAGTTGTTGTAGTTGATTGCCTGAACATGGTATTTTGCAGAGTGCAGATACAACACCGTAACATTATTCTCACAACCAACCTCATAACTTTTGTTACCGCACTTCTCTGGGTCGCCTTGTAATCGAAATGGATAAGTGATGTTGCTGATTTTGCCACACGAAGAAGGGGGACAGAGGTGTTGTTCTTGGTCGTCCTTGGTAGCACAGATATGGTGGACTTGAAGTAGCACTAGCAGGACAAATGCTCTCTCTCTCCACATCGTGTCCAAACTCTTTCTCATTCCATTGAAGTTAGATATTAATATTTAAAACAACCCAGACTGACTGAAAATATATAAAGGACCACATTTTTCCATTTAGACAGTTATTTGATGACTTGTGATAACCGTAGACTTTGAATGAGAAACCGCGTTGCCATATGCTTTCCGCATCATTTAATGAATACAAAATATTTAAATGCTCGTCAAGTGCAGGGATCACGGAGTGACTATGGGCAGCGGCTTTCAGCTATACTTTTACGGATAAATATCACTTGGGAAAATTATCTTTTAACAATTTTTTTTTTATAAATTTGGTAAAGTTTTGATAAATAAAATTAAAATGAATAAATATTTTATTTTTTAATTAAAATAAATAATAAAATTGTATTTTTTTACTCAAATTAGTAGTTTATCCAAATTTGTTATTTTTTTTGTTTGTTAAAACTATCATTTTCCTATTCGTTGCTACCTGTTCCATGATACTCACATTACTCATAGATATTACGGCACAAATATTTAAAGAAAATTAAAAATATATTACAAAATATTTTAATCATAAAAATTTATACAAAATTTTAAATAAAATTTTATAAAATTTTTATTAAAGTTTAAATACAGTAAATCATTATTATAAGTTTCAAAGTCTAAATCAACTTAAATTAATATAAGTTCAAGTAAAATTACAAAAATAAATATTAAATTATCTTAGATACAATATGAGTAAAGGTGTCAATTTGGATATAGTTCATGGGTCAGCTCTATCCTAATCCTTTCTAAGCCTCCTTTAAGGGGATCTTTAAACGAGAGGTCCAAAAAAAAGTCTCAGCCCCCAAAACTCCATCTCGAGTGGGTTAAGATCAGGTCCAAAGTAAGTTTAGTCCATTAAAATACTTTAACTAATTCTTAAAAACAATATTTGTGTTTGAATCAAAGATGGAGACAAGTTGGTTTAGGTTGATCCTAACTGAAGGTTGAGACTGAATGATCGGACAAAAGACCAAGATCAACATAGGCTAGCCTAGGCCAAAGGTCGTAATGGACTATCTCAAGCCAATGATTGAGATGAGCTGAAATAGTTTGGACAGACAATCGAGAAAGGCTGGATCGAGGTGACGGAAGAGACAGGCCAACCTGGACCGATGGATGAGATGAGCCAGTCTAGGCCCACAGTTGAGACAGCCCAGTCCGAGCCGAGGGCTAAGACAAGGTGGCTGGGCCGACAAACGAGAAAGGCAGACCCGATTGATGGACGAATTGAGCATGCCCAAGCCCACAACCGTGATGGACCATCCTAGGCCGACAACCGAGACCGACTGGTGGCCACGACGGGTTGACTTGATGACCAATATTTGTCAAGTTGGACCAATTAATGATATGAATGGTCCAAGGCTGACATGCCGACCTAAATTGAAAGTTTAATAATATATTTAAAAATAATAATATATTTTTCTTGTTTAAAAAGGAAGCCCATGGGTTGACCCTAATTCACAGGAATTTTGTGTGTTTTTTGGCCTTTTGAGTTTTTTTAATTAGGAGCATTTTGGCCCTGTGAGCTCTTTTGGCCCCAACCTACGTGGGCTAAGGCCAAGTCGTGTGGACTGGACAAAATTGACAACTCTAAATGTAGTTCTTTAATTAATTAGTGTTTGGATCCGCCAAAGCAGCATAAGTAGGCTTCTATTGCTACGCAACAAGAGAGTGCATAGCATTTTGTGACCACATGTTTGAATTTTTTGGTAAAAAGCTCGCTTGTTATTTGGGATACGATGCATCCAACAGAGCAAAGCAACGTTCCCTTCTTTTCGGTGGTATCATTCCACATTGGCAACGAGTGGAGTGCCACAATCCCATTCATCATTTTTATCTACATAATCCAAATCCCATAGCATTGACAATGTCTCCAGCATAAATGCAAGAAGGATGTATAACTCATATAAGATCTTGTGGAACAGGATTTGATTCTACAAGCGGTTCGGTGCAAACGAAGAAATTTTGAACAAAAGGATCGAAACTCGCTGATAAGAAAGGAGAGAATGTAACGTCCTAGCAGGAAATTACTTATTTAAAATAAAAATAATATATAATATATAAATAACCTCATTTATTAATAACTTCTTTCCAAAAACGCGGGAAATTTAAAGCAATTATTTCAACGCGCCAAACTAAAATAAAATCGTGGCGTTCAAGTATTACAACTATAAAATGTTTATAAAGCCAATACAAAAATAGTTTATAAAATTCTATAAAAAGAACTACTAAAACTACCATAGTTAATCCTCACTCCGTCGCTAAACATCCACATGCTCACCTGCATCCACATCTGCTCCCATGTAACAAGTTACATGATCATCGCAAAACACACACAAATAGGGTGAGCTCATTTAAAAGAAACAAACTAAAACATGGCGATAAATAAAGCATCTCAAAACTATAACCAAAGTTAGCTTTTCCCATTCCTCAGTTCATTAACTTTTATCCATTACGTCAAACGTCTCTTGATTCTACACCCTTTGGGTGAGGTCACTGATCGGTCTTTGCTGCACGAGTGTCTACTCGCCCCTCCGATTACAGGCCACCACCTGATAGTCCACACACGTTAATGAGAAGATTTTTATTTTTAAACGATATGAAATCCCTTCTTAGATTTATAAAGGACAACCTGGCACAAAGTTTATCACTATAAATAACTAAGTGAATTACACACTGATACTGTACGTCAATTAATGTCCCTGTATTAAGTGTTTATATAAGACAAATCTTTTGTGAAAATCATTACAATTTTTTAACCTTATGTTTGGATGAAGCATTTCAATAATGTTGAGAAATTGAAATGCATTTGTACTGCACCTAGGCGGCTTAGCCTGACTATAGCCATAAAATCCGTCTACATAACTCCCAAGGACGCAAATAATCACCATATATATGCTGAGCAAATAAAAGTAACCGGCCTAAGCCGCTAAAAGAGCAACCAGTCGAAGTTGCTAAAGAGTAACCGGCCTAAGCCGGTAACTTAAGGAAACTAAGCGAGAACTTGAAAAATTCATAGCATTACCAACCCCTAGGGCCCACGATAATCGAACTAAGTGACCTAGACTAAGGCCCAGGCCCACCTGCAGCCCAAACAGGGGCCCAACCCATGATGTGGCCATACATAATTAATAATCTATAAATATGCATGGACCCCAGCAATTAAAGGTACGCATTCATTACTCCCTTAGTCACGAGATTTGACTTTTTGAGAGTTCTTTTGCTGACTTGAGCGTCAGAGTCTTCTCCGCAGGTAACCCCTCTCGGGTCCAGACCGTTCCAAACCGAGATACCTATAGATAGCATATGCCAACCGGGAGGAAGCCTACTGAGAAGATTGCGGATTGAGATAAGGTAACGTTTGTGTCTGACATCTCTTATTTGTTCTCCGCAGGAACAACATTGTATTTGAATTGCTTGCAATTAAATTTTCTTCATTTTCTAAATAACTTGTTTGGATAAAGAAATTAAAATACCTTACATTTCAATTTCTTGTTTGGATAAAATAATTGAATTTCTTGTAAGATAAAATTTCATTTTAACAATATTTATTTTAGACTTAATTATGTTTTGAGTTCATGATAAATTTGAAAACAGGCTCGACGACCTAAATGGGTCGGTATGACCCAACGACTCAGCCGGGCCGAGAAACTCAAACGGGCTAGCTTAGATCGACTCGACGATCCAAACAAGCCTAATCAGCCGACGACCAATACGGGCCGGTCATGCCAGTCAAGTTTGTCAACCCAGCTCGACCTAATCTGTCTAGGTCGTTGGCCCGACTTGGCCCTACTAGGTCATTGGGCGGGCCCGTCCGACCCATATGGGTTGTCGGGCCCATTTGTCTCATCGGGCACACTCGGCAAGTCAGTGTCAATGTGCTGGCCCGACCTAGCAAGGTCGTCGGGCCAGTCGATATTGCTCGGGTCTTCGGACCGGTCAGGCTTGTCTAGGTCGTTAGGCCGGTCGGGCCTAACTAGATCATCAGGTCGGTCAGGCTTGTCAGGTCAACGGGTCGGTGGGGTTATTGGGCCTGCCCGACGGGTCGTTGGGCCTGCCCCACAGGTCTAGGTTGTCAATACCGCTGAACACCTCTAAGTAGTCTGGCCCTCCAAACTTTTGGGGTTCATCGGACCCGCTAACCCGTCTTGATTATCAGGTCAATTCAGCCCGTATCTGCCTTCGAGCCCACCCGGCTCGTCTAAGTCGTTACTCCCATCTGGGTCATCGAGCCCGCCTGACCCGTTGATGTCGTAGGGCCAGCTTGGTCCACCTAGGTCATTGGGCCAGCTCATTACATCTTGGTCGTTGGGTCCGCCCAGGTGGTGTGGGTTGTCGGGCTTGACCAACCTTTTTGAGTTGTTCAGCCCGCCCGACCCGTATGTGTCATTAGGTCACCCCGGTCCGTCTGGGTCGTCGGGCCCGCTCAACCCGTCTAGGTCGTTAGGCCAGCCCAACCTGTCATGGTTGTCGAGTTTGCCGGGTCCGTTTGGGATTGAGTGAGTAGAATTTCAAATTTCACCTTTTTTAGGGTGTGTTTGGATGAGGCAATTCAAGAGGGTGATTCATTTATTTGAAGAATTTAAAATTCTTTTTAATGAAATGCTTTGTTTGGATAGAGAAATTAAAAAGCATTTAAAATGCATGCATTTTTTTGAAGTATTTCAATTAGCTAAATTAGAAGAAATTCAAATACCCTAAAAAAAGGTGGAATTTGAAATTCTTTTCACTCAACCTCACAACCATGGCAGGCTGGGCAGGCCATACGATCCAGACGGATCAGACCGACTTGACGACACAAACAGGTCGAGTAGGCCTAACAACCCAGGTAGGTCGGGTGGACCCAATGACCTAGATGGACCAGGTGACCTGATGACACATATAGGTTGGGCGGGCTTGATAACTCAAACAGTGGGTCCGATGACCAACACGAGTTTGGCGGGCCATACAACCTAGAGGTGTTGGGCGAGCCTGACGACCAAGATGTGTCAAGCAGGCCCAACGACTTGATCGACCCGTTGACCCGACAAGCTTAACCGACCCGATGACCTAGTTAGGCCCAACTGGCCCGACGACCTAGACGAGTCTGATGACCTTGCCAAGTTGGGTCGGCCCATCGACACAAACTTGTCGGGTGTGCCCGATGACAAAAACAGGTCTGACAACCCAGATGGGTTGAGTCGATTTGACGACCTAGTGGGGCCAAGCCGGGCCAATGACCTAGACGGGCCGACTTAGGCCGAGTCGTGCCGGGCCAAGTTGATGAACTTGACAGGCATGACCGGCAGGTATGGGCCGTCAGGCTTGTTTGGATCATCGGGTCGACCCATCCTATTTGGGTTTTCCAACCGGCCCGACCCGTTTGGGTCGTCGGGTCAGACCAATTCGGTTGGGTAGTCGGGTGGGTCAGCTTGGTCCATCTGGTCATCGAGCCCGTTTCCAAATTTATCATGAACTCAAAACATAATTAAGCCTAAAATAAATATTGTAAAAATTAAATTTTATCTCACAAGAAATTCAATTGTTTTTTCCAAACAAGAAATTGAAATGTAAGGTATTTTAATTTCTTTATCCAAACAAGTTATTTAAAAAATGAAGGAAATTTAATTGCAAGTAATTCAAATGCAAAACATTTCAATTTCTGAGCATTGTTGAAATGCTCCATCCAAACATTTCACCTTTTTTAGGGTATTTGAATTTCTTCTAATTTAGTTAATTGAAATACTTCAAAAAAATATATCCATTTTAAATGCTTTTTAATTTCTCTATCCAAACAAAGCATTTCATTACAAAAAAAAATTTAAATTCTCCAAATAAATGAATCACCCTCTTGAATTGCCTCATCCAAACCCACTATAACCTTGTGTTTGGGTGGAGCATTTCAACAATGCTTAGAAATTGAAATACTTTGCATTTGAATTGGTTGCAATTAAATTCCATTCATTTTTTAAATAATTTGTTTGGATAAGGACGGATCGACGACCGAGACAGGTCCAACGACTCGGACGGACCTTCCAAACCGTCAATGATGTGTTAGAAGATTCGAAATAGCAGAAGCCCCCTAATCGACAATGATGTGTATGACAGGCGAGTTTTACCCATGAAATCTCAAATCCATAGGCCAGTCCCCTGTGCATGGTAGTGTAGGAATCGTTATGGAAAGTCGTGAAGATGTTGGAGCAACAAGCTTTACGTCACACCCAACTTCAAAGTCCTCTGCTTTTAGATCACCACCAATAGCATATGCATATCCCTTTGAGTCCCACTTCACGTACTTTTCAGTTTCCACATACTTCCAATTCTCTCTCACTGAATGGTTAAAGTTCAGAAACATTATATGCTCGAAACTCAGAGCTTTCCAATTACCATATGTTCTTAGACCGACTTTGTTATAAATTCAAGTGTGAGTCTAAGTTTCACATTGGCTAAAAATGAGAAAGTAGAGCACTATATAAGGATAAAGGCCCATAAACCCATTGTCTTAAGGTTTTGGGTTGAGAGTAGTGTCAATGCCTTACCTGGTTGGGCTCAGGTCTCATTGGTGTTTGATCTCCCTAGTGATACACCCTCCTTATAAACCTAACAAGTGGTATCAGAGCCGATGGTTAAAATCGGCTCAGACGAGTGCAGTATGGTCCCAGTATCGAAAGTCTTCCTGGCAAGGGCCGGCTCAAACGAGTGCAGTATGGTCCTAGTATCGAAAGTCTTCCTAGCAAGGATTCCAGGTAAAGCGTGTTGCGTTAAAAAAAACGACAGTACAGAAAAGGACAGAAAAGGAATACTCGTCGTTGAGAATGCTTCCGCTGAAGGGGGAATGTACTAATGTGGTTGAAGGGACTCACCACACTTCTCTAGGTCGCCTTTTAATCGAAATGGATGAGATTTCGGTGATGTTGGCATAGAAAGATGGAAGACAACGAGCATGACTTGTCTCGACTAGAAGTAAGAGCAACACTGCTACCTCTGGCCACACCATGTCCAAACTCTTTCTCATTCAATTTGAATCTGAACTGTAAAACTTAGATATTCATATTTAACAAATAACTACAAAAGGACCACATTTTCCCTTTCAGAAAATGGCTTCAAGACTTTATCATACTTCGAAGGTAGACTTTGACTCAGAAACCGCGTTTCCATATGCTTTCCGCATATCATTTAATGAATACAAACTTTTCAAATACTCGTCAATTCAGTGAATTCTTAGATATTAAATCATGTAATTTTGTTCATGGACTTCTTCCAGTTTCTAAAGCCATCCTATATTCTTCTTTTTGAAAGGTTTTATTATTATGATGTCAAAATAATTTTAGACAATTAGTTTGAGAACGCAATTATTGTTTTCATGACTCTCCATCCCAAAATGGCCTCATCTTTTTCCCTGTGTTAATTTTTTCAACATATTCTTCTTGGACTTGGACATGGAACAGGAAACAAATAATAATACATTACTTTTAAATAAAAATTTTATTATATTATTTACTAACATTTAAAATATAATTCATATAGTAGTTAGTAATTAGAAAGCTAAAATTAATAATTATGGCTTGATTAATATTATTAAATCTTATTCGATCAAAAACAAAATTAATATCGTTGGATTGCAAGTATCATGCCGATAATATTTATTTACATTTTATTTGATTATTTTTTCATGTTATAATTTATTAGTCGTTGACGAAGTTAATTTACAATTTTTTAATAACTTTAACGTGTCCTTCAATTTAGATTGAGATTTACATTCTGTTATTTAAAGTATGTACTTTTGTTTATGACGTTCCTTTTCATGAAATGTTTATGCAGTTTTTCATTTCAATGAAAACCAAGTTACATGCTAACATTAGAGGTTGTGCCTGTCACATAGATTAATAATAATTCATGCCAATCACATGGGTTCATAATAATTCGTGCCGTTCACATGGATACATAAAAAGTTGTGTCAATCACATAAGAACATAAACGTTCGTGCCACTCACATGATAACATTAAATATCGTGCAAGTCACATGTTCACGTAATAGAAAGTCATGATAACTTTAATTTTGGTATAAAACACTACCACCACGTTCTCTCCTTTACAATCTCAATCTTCCAATATTTCTGTACTCTGAAAAGTCATCAAACGTGAGCTTCAACGAAAAGCTAGAATGGAAGGATCAATGTTTGTTTGTGTATACGATGATGGAGAAATCGCCAATGACCCTCAAACTGGTGTTTACTTTGCATCTGCAAAGACAATCATGATCCTCATCCATAGAGGTTTCTGCTTGTCCAATCTTATTCACATAATTATGGAGAAGGCAAATAAAGATCCAAGGGATGAATTTCCAGTCATTCACTTCAAATTTCCAACTAAAGTTTGTGGCCAACATGTGACATACACTACCACTTAGATCCAAGATGACGACGACTTGGATGACGCTTTCGACATGATTCAGACCACCCCAACAGTTACATCTATTGAACTCTACACGACCTACAACTTAGGTACGAGACTTTTCGAAAATATTTCTTTAACACATTTAGATCTGCATCATACACACCCAAACACTGAACCAGAACAACAACTATTTGACCTTAACACTACATACCTAGGGGAGTGGGAAAAAGATATACAAACATATACTGAACTACTAACCTGATGAAGGATTATCTTGTTCCTTTTTAAGATTATTGAATATGGTGTGAGTTGATTAAGAAAGCTAAGTGAAATCCCCACTGGACATTAAGATAGCAAGCTATCTAGATGTGAAGGTTCCTTTCACAAAGCTCAAGAGAAGAAGATGATGGATTGATTCAAAATGAAAAGGATATGAAAAGCACATAAATCATAGAAAACCAAGAACAATTAAAGGAAGAAGAAAACATAAAATGGAAAGGAAAGAAATGGTAAAAATGTGAGAAGCACGCCACTACAAGGCTAGGCTAGAAGCCATGACAACCTTGAAGATGAGTGGATATATGCCGCCACTTGCTATGCAAGATAAGGCTTAAAAGTATTCACTCCCAAGGGAGGAAACTCTCACAAATGGTTGAGACACAAGAGTGTTTTTACTTCAAAAATGTTCAACCCTTTTACATGTCTAGGAGCACCCCTTATATAGAAGAGTTTAGGGGCCTCTAAGCAAATAAAAGATACCTAAGGATGTCTCTACAAAAACCTAACCCTAGCTTCTAGAAACTAGGTCAAATAAGGTTACAAAAATGAGAGACAAAAGAGCTAACTATGGTATGTGCAAGGCTAATTTCGTTCTAGCATAAAAAGAGACAAAGAATGTGTCTCATATGTCTCCAAAAAGTGGCCAAAGTGTGCTAAAAACAAAGGAGACCAAAGGTACATAGGTACACTTGCTTCATGCCTTTTACTTTATGGTTTATGCCTTTGCTTTACTCTCTCCTCCACATCATTTATGCTCTCCAATCACTATGCACCACCTAGCATTGCTTTCTTACTCCTAATTAACCTACAAAGCAAATAAACATAGATTAGCATGTTGGCTTAAGTCAAGTTAACTATAGTCAACAAGTCAAGCCTAGTCAAAGGTCAACAAGTCAACTAAAGTTGATTCAACTAAGTCAACTTAGGGAATCAAAAATAGCAAACACAAATGAAAGGGATGAAGGATTAGTGAACTTCCTTTCTAAACATGCTTAGTCTTCTTAAGCATTTGCTTCCATCCTTGGTTGGGGTCAATCCTTCATCATCCTCCCCTCCTTGGAGAGAATTTGACCACAAATTCTTTAAGCCTTTGTAGATGGAGCTTGACTTGATTTGGGGGAGGATTTGTGCCTCCCTTTTATGAGCTCTTGTTCCATCCTTTCTAAGGGTATTACCCCTAGCTTTGGTTAGGCCATCTTTATTTTCTAGACTATTCTTCCTCTCTTGCTTGTGCTTTGAGCCTTCCTTTTTGGCTTGGAAGAGAAGGAATAGTGATGTACATCTTGCTTTGGAAGAATTTTTTTGTAGGCAAGTAACACCTTGGTGAAAGCTTGCCCCTTTTCTTTTTCTTCTTTATCTTTTCTTATTATATTTCTATCCTTATTAACTTCTTGAGGTGATAGAGGTAGTAAAGTGGTCTTTTTCCCATTTATGAAGAAAATGTATTGGTTGGTATGACCATCATGTAAAGTTTGTTTATCAAATTGCCATGGCCTACCTAGTAAGATATGTGTGACTTCCATGGGAACAACATCACATAGCACCTCATCTTTGTAGCTTCCTATAGAGAAGTTAATTAGGACTTGTTTATTGACATCTATTTCTCCCTCTTTACTTATCCAAGCAAGCTTGTAGGGCTTAGCATGAGGAATGGTCTCTAAGCAAAGCTTTTCCACCAACCTTGTGCTAGCTACATTGGTACTACTTCTTCCATCAATAATTAGAGAGCAAACCCATTTGTTAATTTTGCATCTAGATTGAAAAATGTTTTCTCTTTGAGTTGGCTCAAGCTCACTTTGATCTTGACCTATCATGCGCCTTAATAACATAGGGTCTTTCTCAAAAATTTTAATTTTACTAGAGGAAGAAGATTCTTTTGAAAGAGAATGGAGAGATGAGTGTTCACTTTCAACATCATTACTCTTCTTTAAGATCATGGTCCTTTTGGTTGGGCAATTTAAAGCAATGTGATTATAACCCAAACATTTAAAACATTTAATGGAACTTGATCTTTGAGAAGTGGAATGGTGAATGTGATCACTTGGTGACTTACTTTTACTTGGTGGTTCTTGATGAGAATTAGAAGGGAACTTATCATGTTTCTTTTTATCCTTTCCCTTCCATGAGTGACTAAAGTAGTGGTTGGGTGAGTAACTCTTCCTTGCCATTCTTTTTCTTTTCAATTGAATTTCAATCCCAAGGGCAAGTGTGAAAACATTTTCAAGAGTGGAGTACTCATACAACTCTACTTGGTCTTGTATGTCTCTCCTAAGACCACTCACAAATCTTTTTATTTTCTCTTTGTTAGTTTCTTTTATTTCAACCCTACGCATTTGAGACTCTAATTCTTTAAAGTACTCACTCACACTCATAGAACCTTGGTGAAGCCTTTGGAGCTTCAAAAGAAGTTCATTCCTATAGGAGGGTGGAACAAATCTAGCGCGCATAAGAGATTTAATGTCCATCCAAGAAGCCGCAGGTGGCCCTTGGTCATAATTCTTACAAACTTTATGCCACCAAGTATTGGCATACTCCAAAAATCCTAAAACTACTAGATCAACTTGTGCTTGATCCTTTACATGATTTTCATTGAAAATTTGATCAACTTTAGCTTCCCAATCAAGGAAGATTTTGGGATCACTTCCACCATAGAACTTAGGAATCTTTAGAGTTTGCTTCTCTTGTGATGGTTTGCGCCTAGAATGCCCTCTTTTCCTAGCCTCTCTTTCTTTCTCCTTAGCTTCAAGCCTTTGAATGTGCTCTTGGATTCTTAGGTCTCTTTGCTCCTTGTCCTTTCTTAATTGTTCAAAGGCCTCCTTCCTAGACAACTCCAAATCTCGAAGCAATCTCATCAATGTATTGTTTTTGTTTGGTGTAGGTGCATTTGATGAACTTGCCATGATTCCTACAACAAAAACACTCAAATCCGAGACAAAATAAATGGATTAGGGGTTAGACAACATGAAAATCGAGACCAAATTTAACCCAAAATGCAACCCAAGTGTTTAGATCACACTCCCAAAGTAACAAGGCAAGGCTAGCACTCAAAATCCACCAAAGGAGTGAAGCAAACACTTTTAAAAACTTGTTCAAAACCTTTCAAATGCAAGACAAGTGATTCGGCCACAACATCCCAAGAGTTTCAAGAAAAGAAAACTACTAAGACACAACAAAGAACACCTAGTGACAAGCAAGAAAAGCACAAAAACAAGAAAGTTTAACTTCTAAGGAAATTTTATTTTAAAGACAAAACTTGAACAAGACTAAAGCAATGAAAAACACTTTTAAAGACTCTATGGAAAGCATTTGAACAAGCCAAGATTATACCTCAAGTTATGCATACACCAAGAAAGATCATAACTAAGTTAAAGCATGGAACTAATTTGCCAATATCACCCAAAATCCAAGTATAAAATTTGGTAGCATAACACCTAGTAAAAATGGCCAAATGGATTCACCAAGCAACACATTAGCTCTTGGCCAAACTGTTTTTGGTCATGAAAATAATTTTTCTTTTCAAAACTAGGTACTTAAGATGATGAGAAGGATATTTTAGGGTGTCTTGAACACTTAGTTCCTTAAAAATTAGGTCAAAATCAATTTCATGGAGCATACATCAAGCAAGACATAAAGTGAAAGCAAGATTCAAATACTTGGAAAAACAAGAATAAGAAAACTTCAAGTTAACATATGACATATGACTCAAGCAAAGGTTAGGAACATTTAAAGACTCAACATGACATATACAAAGACACAAACATGTAGCTATCATGCATTTAAACTCATGGATTTGAGGCTCAAAGACTAAGCATCAAAAGACATGTTATCCAACCACATTTAGGAGCAAAAGAGTCACAAAACCGAAGCCAAAATTGCCACAACATAACCTGAAAACGTTGTTTTTCGTATTCTCAGCAGCTTTGACCTTTGCTCACTCATTTGATCATAACTTTCTCCACAGAACTCCCAATGCGTTAATTCTTTTTTTTTTTGTTGGAAACTAGACTCACAAAGCTTTCTTTTGATATAAAGAACGTTACTTTTGGACCACTGAGCTAGCTGCAGTATTTTTTTCAAAAACCACATGTTGCTGTCAACACTGTTTTTATGTGGACCATTCAAAGATAGCTACACAAGACAAGGTTAGAACATGAAAACACCATATTCAAGGACAACCAAAGCTCTAGATACCAAATGATGAAGGATTATCTTGTTCCTTTTTAAGATTATTGAATATGGTGTGAGTTGATTAAGAAAGCTAAGTGAAATCCCCACTGGACATTAAGATAGCAAGCTATCTAGATGTGAAGGTTCCTTTCACAAAGCTCAAGAGAAGAAGATGATGGATTGATTCAAAATGAAAAGGAAATGGAAAGCACATAAATCATAGAAAACCAAGAACAATTAAAGGAAGAAGAAAACATAAAATGGAAAGGAAAGAAATGGTAAAAATGTGAGAAGCACGCCACTACAAGGCTAGGCTAGAAGCCATGACAACCTTGAAGATGAGTGGATGTGTGCCGCCACTTGCTATGCAAGATAAGGCTTAAAAGTATTCACTCCCAAGGGAGGAAACTCTCACAAATGGTTGAGACACAAGAGTGTTTTTACTTCAAAAATGTTCAACCCTTTTACATGTCTAGGAGCACCCCTTATATAGAAGAGTTTAGGGGCCTCTAAGCAAATAAAAGATACCTAAGGATGTCTCTACAAAAACCTAACCCTAGCTTCTAGAAACTAGGTCAAATAAGGTTACAAAAATGAGAGACAAAAGAGCTAACTATGGTATGTGCAAGGCTAATTTCGTTCTAGCACAAAAAGAGACAAAGAATGTGTCTCATATGTCTCCAAAAAGTGGTCAAAGTGTGCTAAAAACAAAGGAGACCAAAGGTACATAGGTACACTTGCTTCATGCCTTTTACTTTATGCTTTATGCCTTTGCTTTACTCTCTCCTCCACATCATTTATGCTCCCCAATCACCATGCGCCACCTAGCATTGCTTTCTTACTCCTAATTAACCTACAAAGCAAATAAACATAGATTAGCATGTTGGCTTAAGTCAAGTTAACTATAGTCAACAAGTCAAACCTAGTCAAAGGTCAACAAGTCAACTAAAGTTGATTCAACTAAGTCAACTTAGGGAATCAAAAATAGCAAACATAAATGAAAGGGATGAAGGATTAGTGAACTTCCTTTCTAAACATGCTTAGTCTTCTTAAGCATTTGCCTCCATCCTTGGTTGGGGTCAATCCTTCATCATAACCGGTCCGTCTACCTCAAATATTTTTCAAACTCTCGCATATGAGAACACCTAAACCTTCTCTCCTCCAACTATCGTAGAAGTTGAAAACCTAGGTCTACCTCCAACATCCTTAGACGCATTTAGTGAAGATGAGGACATTATACTTTTTTATTAACATGATTACCATGATCGAACACTATATGTCCACCCCATACAATAACAAGACCCTCACCCTCAGGCACATGTCCCCTATAACCCACCACAACACTTCCAATTATATGAGGAATATAACCAGAGCCCACACTAGGAATACCCAAACGCATATGACCACCACACAATGTTGAATGACAACTTTAACCACGATGTTGGTACACTGACCCAAGGAATGAGGTTCCATACAAAGAAACAACTTCTAGATGCTTTAAATAGGTACCACATAACAAACCATTGCACCTACAAAATGACACACTCAAACACCACAAGGTTGAAGGTGCAAGTGTACAACAGTTATGTCCTTGGAAATGTCAGGCAATATTACGTACAAGGGACCAAGTGTGGGAAATTCGAAAAGTTGAAGGTATGCACACATGTGCCACACAACTCATAACGCAAGACCACAGACACCTAGGCTCAAGAATAATTTCTCAACACGTAAGACAAATGGTGGACTCAGACCCATCCACACCAATTGCAACAATAATTTCTTCCATCCAAACCTCTATGGGATATAACACAACCTACAGAAAGGCATGGTTGACGAAACAAAAGGCAATTAAAGATGTGTACGGAAACTGGGAACAGTCATACAACCGATTGTCGTGCCTACTACAAGCCATGCAAACTTATTTGCTTGGGTTTGTATACAAGTTGAAAACTAGCCCATGCACAGATGGGGACGACGTCCTACAAAACCAACAATACTTTCGAAGGGTGTTCTGGACATTCAAACCATGCATTGATGGCTTCTCATTTTGCAAACCAATAGTCCAAGTCGATGGGACCTTCCTTTACAGAAGGTATAGGGACACCCTTCTAGTAGTTGTTGCATAAGATGGAAGAAATAACATTTCCCCATTGCATTTGCTATAGTAGAGGGTGAAACCGCTGAAGCTTGGTTTTTTTTCTCCTTAAAAACCTAAGGACACACATCATGCCTCAACAGAATTTATGCTTAATATCAAACCGCCACAATTCAATCAGTGCAGCATTCAACAGACCCAATAGTGGTTGGACTCAAGGGAATTGCATGCAAGTGTTTTGTATTCGACACATTGCACAAAAATTTACAAAAAGATTCAAGAATACAACTCTGAAAAAGGACCTCGTCAACATGGGTAAGTTATTACATGTAAATCTGTCTTTTTCATTTTTTTTGGCTGTTAATTATTCACACCCAATATTAAATCATAAATTGTTCTTAAAATTATATTTTCAGCGTACGCATTGACGAAGCCACGCTGTAACTACTACTACAACATCATTAAAGAAGACAACCCAGAAGCAACAGCTTGGGTTGACCAAATTCCAAGGGAACAATGGTGTCTTGCATATGATCAAGGAAGAAGGTGGGGTCACGTAACAACAAATCTGGCTGAAGCAATAAATTCTGTCCTGAAGAAGACAAGGAATTTGCCAATTTTATCCATAGTATTGGCCACATACACCGGGTGCAACACATACTTTACTAAAAGAGATAGACAAATAACTGCAATGCTCAGTGTTGGTCATGTGTATTCTGAATATGCGACGAACTTCCTACAAGATGTGGACTCCAAGTCCAACACGCACCACGTCGTTGAATTTGATAGAAATATCACAAGATTTAGAGTGGAGGAGATGGTGAATCCTAGAAAGGTTCGTTTGGTAGGAAAATTTGTAGTCAAGTTAGATGAAAGGAGGTGCAATTGTGAAAAGTTTCAAAAACTACATCTACCATGTTCACATGTTATTGCAGCTTGCAAGCATGCACATCTCGACTTCAGCATGTACATAAGTCCACGTTACAGGCTGGATGTCATCGTCAAAGTATATGACAATTTATTTGGTGAGCTAAGACATGAAGAATATTGGCCACCATACCAATGGCCACAGGTTTGGCCTCATCCTGCCACAAATTATGAAACAAAATTTAAAATTCAATTCAATTTTATATTTTGAAATTACACATAAAATCACTTACTACACAATAAAAATTCATTTTTTTAATTTACAAATTCATAAACACAAAAAATTATTCTTTATTTTACTATTTTTTCAAATAACACCTCAAATAACTAATAACACATTACTAATTCTATTTTTTAAAATTTTTTTTTACTCTTATCTATTTTTTTAAAATAATTATATCAATTTTAAAATCAACAAATTCAAAAACAAATAAAATTATTTTTTATTTCTAATACCTAATAACACATTAATAATTCTATTATTTAAGATAATTTATTTAATTATTTCTATTTCATTAATAACAAAAATAAAAATTAATTATATTTATTTAAAAAAACTTTATCTTTCCATTATTTAAAAAATAAATAAAAAAACTAATACAGAATTCGGGTCCCTAACTGATATAACAAAAAAAAAATACAAATGGAAGTCCAAAATTTAATTACTCGAAAACCGAATTCTGAACATAAAATAAACAAATGTGCTATCCAAGTAAATATTATGCACAATATGCTATCTGGGTAATATTTTTAAAAAAGTGTGCTAGATGGGAAAAAAATCGCAATTCCACACACGTAACCCAAAATTCCTGCTCGCTTTTCTACTTCAATATGTGGTTGGTACAACTTCCAAAATGACGTCATATTTTGTCCTGTGTTATTTCTTGAACTCATTCTTCTTGGAGATGGGAGCAGGAAAGGGCGGTGATGGGCACAAGTACTATGGTGGCAGAACGAAGCAGCAACAATCAGTGGTGAATCTTGACAACAAATATTGGAGGGCTAAAATAATATAATTTTGAGATTATTAAATTTGATTATTAGTATAATGTTTTAAGAAATGAATTCTCTAACTGAATTGATAATTAGTCTAATGCTTCAAAATATGTGAAGAAATAGAGTTTATCTTCTTTTCATCAATATTTTCTTTTTTATCACTTTTAAAAAATGAATTTATTCTTTTATTCTTTATCAATATACTTTTCTTTTGTAAATAACATTAAAAAATAATTTATCATGGTATTTTTTTTATAATTGAGACACATAACTATTAAAATAAAAATATATTATAATCAAGTCATAATTAAAAATCGGTTATGAAAAAACACATAATACATTTTTTTTTCTATATTCATAAAAAATAAATATACAAAAAAGCTTATGAGATAAAAAATAATGTTTTTCGTTATTGAGACAAGAGACAAGAAAGGATACGATAAATGAGAGCAAAAATAATGAGTTTGTTTTTAACTTTTTTTTTTCTTCAGGAACAGAAAGAAAACATATAGAGTGAGAAATTATTACAATTTGTGAAGAACTAAAAAAATAATGAGAAAGAAAATAAAAATTATCTTAAAAAATATTTTGTTGAATTACTTTTTTGATTCATGTTTTGGTTTAAAAATATTAAATAGGTCTTACAGTTTTTTAGTTTCAATTTGGTCTCAATTATTCAAAAATTGATACAATTTGATATTTTATAGTAAATTTCATTAAATTTTTTAAAACAGATCAATGCTTTTTTTATTAAAATTGAAAAATATGGATGATTTGCTTTGTTTGTGTAATTAACATCATTGTAGAATCAATTTTTGACAAAAAGAGGGACAAAAAAATAATTAAGCCTAAATATTTTTATTCTTTATTATATTTAATTTTATGTTTTATTATCTATTACCACTAAATATTGTGCTTTATAAAATAAATAAAAAAATATATAATTTAATTTTTATCAATTTCTCAAATATACTACCAACAATTTAATAAAATTTAAATATATATATATATATATATATATATATTATAAATTAAAAAAAAAATTAAAATTTTGGGGGCCGGACCCCTCCTGCCCCAGTAAAATCCGCCGCTGGCAACAATGGCAGAGATGGAGGTTGGGTTCGAATTCCACCTCAACTCTTTCTGCAAGTGTTCGTTGGTAATTACAGTGGCACTCACCTCCAAAATATATTTGTAATTTATCTAACATATAGTTATATTTCTGATTATTTATCTTTATTTAATACAATTCGACAAAAATAAAAGAGATATTTTATGATTTTATTTTACATAGAGTTATATAATAAATCAAATTTATTGAAAAAATATTTTATATAACAGTTATATATAACTTTATAAAGTAAAAAACGAAATTTACTTTACTTTATAATTTAATTTAAATATTAAATATAATTTTTCATAAAACTTTAGGCACGAAAAGTATAATCCTTGAAATTAATAATTATAGCTTTCTTAATATTATTGGAATAATTTTATTCAGAACAAAATTATAATATGTTGAATGAGAAGCATCATGCTGATAATTTATTTACATTTTAATAGATATTTTTTTTCATGTTATAATTATTAGTCGTTTTCTGTATGTGTAAAAGGTATTAAAGGATAGAGAAAAAGATATGGAAGCAATTCCACACACGTAACTCAATAATGAAAAGGCGTTTCGAAGAATTTGACGAGCGTCCCAAAATATAATGTCCATGTCACGATAATGTGTATGGTTACAACTCGTGGACTTTGATCAACTCCGATATTTTTTTTAATTTAGGCAAACGTTATGTTGAACAATTTTCTTTCCTCAGAGTTAATTTTTCACTCAAGAAAAATAGGAAAGGATGAAGTAAATCTTCAATTTACACTAAAGTGAAAGATTTTTCTCAGACGAAAATTCTTTTCCTGTTTAAGGAAAAATAGGTCGCTTAAGTGATAATTATTCATTGAAGTGATATGTATGATTGATTTGCAATGTATTTTAAATTTAAATAGATTTTATTATTATTATTATATATATATATATATATATATATATATATATATATAACGTTGTAATATTTAATATATTTGAGCTTGTATTTGAATAAGAATTGAATTGATGCATCCTTTGGATTGAATGATCTGAGGTTAAATACCTAAACTGATATGATTACTCAATTTTTAAACTTGTATTACATGTAGGAGGTTACTAATGAAAGGAGATATCCTTGTCTTAATGATAGTCTAAATCATGTAGGTTGATCCACTTAAACATATTTTAAATTAGGTGTATAATTATTAGTTCAACAAACTTATCCTTACATGTGAAGTTGAGATCTATATAAAAAAAAAATGTTTAAAATGAGTTAGATGTTAATATATTACGATAAGATATAGTACAAGTATTCCATAAGATTTTGATTTAATATATTTATTATCTAAAGTATTTTGAAATGGATCAAATAGAATATTTTATGTTGATTTTGTGTGGTAATTGAATGAGGATTTAACTATATATTGATTTTATTCTTGATTACTTACCATTTCGATATTTACTATGTAGTTTTATGTTGTAATTACTTATTACATATAGACTCTCTAATTCACAACTCTGATATTATTGTTAATGTTAAAAGGTGAACTAACAATATTTTTCTTAGAGGTGTCCATGAATTTGTTTCCTTTTTGTTAGGCCTCATTTCTGATAACAATATTTTTTCCAAGACTTTTGTGAAATAAAATATTTCTAAACTTACTTATTTAACTAGGGGAAAATAATAACTTTAATATCTAACCATTAGTTGTTTTATTAGATTTCAGTCAAATAAGAGATTGAATGATAGAGATTTCAGTACATGAATGACTTGGATTTAAGTCTAGTAAAAAAACTAACACCAACTCAGAGCCTACAACACTACTAAAAAAACTCATATTTCCTGTTAATTTTGTTTTGAAACTTTTTTTTGTAGGAAATATTTATAAATTTTGTTATGAAAAAAAGATTTGCAGGAAATTGCTGTCAATTTTTTTGCAAAATATTTTGTATAAAACACTTTTCGCAACAAATTTTGTAAGAAATACTTGTGAATTTTATAATTTTGTAGAAAATAATTACTCACGAAGGAATTACCTACCAATAAAATTTTTTACAAAAAATAGCAGGAAAAAACCTTTTCTTGCAAACATTTTTAACAAATTTGCAAGAAAATTTTCATGTAATATGAGAATTTGTAGTAGTGCAACTCTACAACTCTTCTAGCCAAAATAAAATATAAAAAGAAAGAAGTATAATTAAATATAAGTTGAACAACTATACTACACCTGGAGAACTAAAACTGGAACACGACAAACAAGGGATAAAATCATTGTTGCTTCCGGTAATTAAAAGATCATCATCGTACGAGCATATGATATGATGACTTTTCCATTGTTCACATAAACTCCATGTTCCGACCTACATTTTGCAAAGCCAATTTTGTCAAAGAAACCATCAATTCGTTTGTTACAAGCCTCTTGGTGCTTTCTTTAGTCCATATAATGTCTTTTTTAGCCTATACACCTTATCCTTCTCACTGTCACACAGTTCTAATTTTACATTGTGTACTTTTATAGTTTATATATTGTTTTATGTAGTTTAAGTCTATAATTTTGTTCTTCATTATTTTATTTTATTGTATGTTTATTTTTCTTTGTTTTACATTTTTATTATTTATAAGGTGATTCAATTTAAACAACTTATTAACATTTTTAAATAAATGTGATTGATTGGTTCCATTTAAATTGTTAGTTTGTTTTGAAATTAATAATTCAAGTCAAACTTATTAACATTAATATGTATTGATAACATTATTTCTTAATATTAAATTAACTCTTCTTGTGGTCACATCTAAATTCTTTTATACTATTTTATTCTAATTTTAATTTTCCTATTATGGTTTAATAATTACTTTGAGTCTTTTCATAACTTTTTTTTATAAGAGAAATCACATTGTTAGTTTTTATTTATTCAACTTTCTTTCTATAAGAACGATTTAAATAAAGAAAAATATAATGTCTGAAATTTTAGCATAGGTAAATATCCAATAAATATAGAAACTTATAAATAGGATGTGGATGTAAGACTCGAGAAAATTAAATAGTTATTTAAATAATTATTTAATTATGGTGGGTAATAGAAACATTTAAAGCAATTAATGTGAGGAACTATGATGTGGAAAAGTGCTAGCTCATGTGGTTGAGAGTACTTGATTGTGTGTGAGGACTTGGGTTCAAGTCCTATGTGTGCAACTTGGATGTTATTTAAATTATGCGTTTTTGTGTGTTTATATATTGAATGCATGGGGTGATGATAAATTCCTAGAATTGTAGGAGTTATCATGAAATCTGGATTGGTTGAATGGTTTGGCCTTGGTTTGGTATGTGTATGGGTGTGAGTTCAAACCTTGTTGAGATATTGAGTAGACATTAACACACACTTTTATTGTAATTTTCGTTTTAAAAGGTTAAGTGAAATTAAGGGTGGAATGAATTAGAGTGAGAGAGGATAATTAAGGGATTAAGGGTCTGAGACAGGAGAGTGCATACGGAATCACAGACTTCTGGGCGATTGGCACGAATTGGCACGAATTGTAGAGGAGAATTAAAAGTCACGTGCAATCTGTGTTTGAAGCGAGGATCAGAGGTTATGTTTAATTTCATGAACTGTATGATTTAATTGATGCATGTAGGAGCTAGAATTGTACCTTTAATTGCGTACTGTTTAATTTCATGAACTGTATGATTTAATTGATGCATGTACAATGCCCTGTTGTGTACAATTCGTGTTTCTGGAATTTTCCAGAAACCGCCTGGCGGACGATGAACTGCCGCCAGGCGACTCATCCAATTTTTACTTGTTCTTGGGTTCTAGAGAGGAACCGCCTGGTGGTGAGCGTTGTGCCGCCAGGCGACGCGTGATGACCAACCCAGATTCTGGGTTTTTGCTTGAACTGCCTGGCGGTGATGAACACCCGCCAGGTGACGCGGACCAATTTTGGTTCGGTTTTGGTGTTTTGAGTGTTCTGATTGGATTCTAAATGGAAGGAAATGGATCATTAACTTTTAATTGAATACTTGACTAAAGAAATTGGGGAATTTCACTATCAATTAGAGTTAATTTGAGAGAACTGTTAAGAACACCCTTTTTAGGTTGATGAATTGGGGATTTCGAAAACGACACACATCTAAATGGAAAAATGTGAATGAATTCGGGTATGGAAAGTGTTAGAGATGAATTGTAATCCTAAGAGATAGAATCGGATCTTATAGAGTCAGAAATTGATGGAAATTAGAGTTGTTGTGAAGAGGGTAAGGTTCGCAGGTGCAGGAACCGCCCGGCGGTAGTTTCATGCCGCCAAGCGCCACCGATTTTTCTGGTCTGCGCAGTTTTCGTGAAACTGCATTTCCCGCTTCGTTAACCGTCCGATTTAGATGAAATTTTGTAAGGTGTTTCACAACATGTTGTTCTTCACTTTGAACGGTGGAGATTCATTTTGGATGCCTAAAGAGGGAGATATACGTCACTCATGATTGGTTGTTGAATTCCCTAATAGTATGATTACTAATGGATGATTAAGTGTGACCAAGTGCTGGTATGGCCTTGATTGGTGAATGTATATATATAAAAATATTGATGCATGATTGATGACTATATTTTTGGTAGTGCTTGCTGAGACATGTTGAATATATGAACCTATATATGTTAGCTCGAATGTAAGATGTTATAAGTGTGGGAATAAGGCCACTATTGATGATATCACTATGACCGAGTGTTGCATGATCATGACGGGTTTTGGAAAAGTATGGGAACATGATAATCATACTTTAAATGTAATGGAATTGTAAGCATGCAAAGGGTTGGGAAAATGAGAAGGGGAAAATAAAGTGTGTGTTGGAATTGATTTAAGAGGTAAGTATATATGAATTATAAAAGAGAGGAATGTGTGCTTATACTTGAAAGATGCATATGTGTTGTGATGTTGTAATTTGGAATATATGAATGTGTATGTTGATTTCTGGATGTTTGAGAATTAAATGGTTGAATTCTAGGAAATGAATTAGAGTACCTAAAACCAGTAGTGTCATATTACTGGTGTAGCGCCTAGCGATGTAGACTGAACCGCCAGGCGATAGTATGAAACAGGAATGTCTTATAAGTGTTGGCGCCCGATGGTGATGTGGAACTGCCAGGCAGTCTGTACTGCCATTTCGCCAACGGCGCTTAGGCTACGCTAGGCGATGGTGTAGTGCTAGGGTGCATTGTGATATGTTTTGCATGGTTTGTGGTGTGTGTCCTGGTCTGGGATATGCTTGATGTTGTCATGAGCGGGTAGGTTCATGACTGGTGATGAACACGTGATGATATGAGCGGGGAGGTTCATATTCTATTACTCTCGTGTGGGGATACGAGCGAGGTAGGTTCGTATGTTCTGTGCTCACACTTGAGAGATGCTACGTGCGGGGAGGTATGTAGCTGGTGGATCACGTGTGTTGGACTACGAGCGGGGAGGTTCGTAGAGTTGGACCACGAGCGGGCAGGTTCGTGGAAGCATTGGAATCCCTAAGACCAGCTTGAGTATGTACCTTGTGTAGGGTGCTTTGCTTGTTTTCGTTATCATGTTGTGATTTGAAACTTGGATCAGGGGATGCTGTGCCATGAGCGGGTAGGTTCATGACTGGTGATGAACACGTGATGATATGAGCGAGGAGGTTCATATTCTATTACTCTCGTGTAGGGATACGAGCGAGGTAGGTTCGTATGTTCCGTGCTCACACTTGAGAGATGCTGCGTGCGGGGAGGTACGTAGCTGGTGGATCACGTGTGTTGGACTACGGGCGGGTAGGTCCGTAGAGCAGGACAACGAACGGGGAGGTTCGTAGAGCAGGACTACGAGCGAGGAGGTTCGTAGAGGTATGACCACGAGCGGGCAGGTTTGTGTGAGCATCATAAACCCTGAATCCGAGACTAACTATTCGTTTGTTTTAAGGGTTGAAAAGCCTTGGGGATTAAGGTCTGGGCCAAGAATTAACTAGAATAAAATAGACGGGTGTATATTGACTTTTTTATCAACTTATATGTTAATTGTTTATGAGCTCACCCTATCTGCTTGTGTTTGGCGATGATCGTGTAATGCGTTACACGGGAGCAGATGATGTTGCAGGTGGTGCTGATGAGGCATAGCATCAGAGAGAGAGTAACTGGGAAAAGCTTTTACTGGAGTTTTATCATTATTGTTTTTATGAAATTTGTAAACAGTGTTTTACTGATTTGTGAATTTGGATACTGTATTGGAGTTTCATAAATTATGGATATTTTTGGATAACATCCGATTAATAAATGTTATAAAATTTCCCGCGTTTTTGGGAAGCGAAGTATAATAAATGAGGTTTTCATTATATTTCTTAATTTTTATTACTTAAATTAGTAATATCCGACCGGGATGTTACAGTGGACATTTTTATTAACCTAAAAAATTATTTATGTATGATAGTAAAGTGAAGTTAAAATAAAGATAATTCAATCAAATTTGCTAATAAAAAAAAATCAAATTCTTTTTAAGGTTGGTAAGCTCTTGAGTGAAAAGAGTTGTGCTATAAATATGAGTTATAGATTTTGACTTAGTGATTAGCGCTCGAGAAACCCATAAGTGGTATCAGAGCTAATATTTATACTTGAAAGAAATAATCTGAAAGAAAGATGATGATTTTATTGATTTGTTAATTCACTAAAACAGTACATCAACTTCTCTATTTATAGAGATCTCAAACCTAAAAGTAATAATTACAAAAGATCTTTAGAATCTTCTAAGAGCTTTTAATAACTTCTAATAACTTCTAATAATACATTTAATATACCACCAACAACTTTTAATATTGCATTTCATATTCAACTAACAACACTCCCCCTCAAGCTAGTGAATGGATATCTATCATTCCAAGCTTGCATGTGAGATTATGAAATCGCTCAGTAGGAAGACCTTTCGTGAACAAATATGCTAATTGAAGTCTAGATGGGATGTAGGAAGTAGTGATAAGGCCACTATCCACTTTCTCTTTAATAAAGTGTCGATCTATCTCTATGTGTTTAGTCCTATCATGCTGAACTGGGTTGTGAGCAATGTTAATGGCTAACTTATTATCACAATAAAGGATCATAGGTTCTTCACAGTAAAATCCTCTTTCTTTCAGCAACGCCATTTTGTTATGGTGTGTCCACACATGTGAATTCATGAACAACCCCATTCTCGAAAAAGAATTTAGACATGTCATGGTTTACATATTCCCTTCCATTATCAGAACACAAACGTTTAATTGACTTTCCAAATTGTGTTTTTATCATATAAAAGAATCTAACAAATAAGTTTAAAACTTCAGATTTTTCTTTCATAAGGAAAACCCATGTAACTCGGGTACAATCATCAATAAAAGTGGCAAAACATTTAGCACCACATATACTAGAGCTTGATGCGGGGCCCCAAACATCAGAATGAACCAAATCAAAAGGGTTAACACTCTTTGTATTACTAGAAGGATATGTGGCACGATGGTGCTTTGCAATTTGACATACATCACATTTAAATGACTCAACAGACTCTTTGGTGAACCAGGAAGGCAACATAGACTTTAAAACAGAAAAGGACGGATGTCCTAAATGACGATGGAGAAGCCAAATTTGAGAAGACTAAAAAAAAGTGCAAGACTGGAGACAAAAGGTAGTTGTTTGCCTACCGATACTATTCGTAGTTTCCAAATTGTTAAAGCAATACAACCCTCCTTGTTCCTAAACAACTCCAATTGTCTTCCCCGTGGCAAGATCCTGAAAAATACAATGACTGGGAAATAAGGTTATGGAACAATTTAGGTCATGAGTAAGCTTTTAAATGGAAATAAGGTTATTAGATAGTTTTGGAACATAAAGGACATTTTTAAGACTAAAGGATTGCAAAAGAGAAACATTTCCACGTCCATGTATTGGGATATGGGTCCCATTGGCAATAGTAATGTGGTTATCAGAAAGAGTAACAAATGACGTTAAAAGAGATGAATGAGGGGTCATATGGTTTGTTGCACTAGAGTCAAGAACCCAAGAGTCCTTACATAAAGTTCTAGAAACATTAAAAGAAGAATTAGAGTTCTTACCAGTCATGGTTAGAGAGCAAGTACCAGAAGGTGGCTTAATTATTGACTCCATAAGAGTTTTTAGACATTCAATCTCAGCACGTAGTGTAGGCATTCCTTCCTCAGTTGAAGAGGAAGAAGGTGTCTTGTCAAGATTTTCAGAATCTGAAGAAGCCTGATAAGCTTTCCTTGAGGGTTGTCCTTTTAAATCTGCTAGATGATTGAGAGCTTTCTCCTTTCCATGTAGCTTGAAGTAAGTGTCCTTGGTGTGCCCAACTTTCTTACAATGAGAGCATCAAAGCTCTTCCTTACCTTTTAAGCTAAGTTTAATATTTGCAAGATTTGAATTCCCAAGTTTGGAAGCCTTTTCGGAAAACTTGGCAGCTCCTTCGGTGGAGGCCTTATTCATCATGACCATTCGACGAGCCTCCTTACCTCGGACAATGAAGAAGATTTCAGAAAGAGAAGGAAGTCTTTCCTTCCCAAGAATTTGAGCCCCAACAGGGTCATATTCAAGATTCAATCATGATAAGAACTTAAATATCCGAGATTGTTCAACAAATTGAGCAAGAGTGATAGCATCTTTGCTATTCTCAAGCTTAAAGTTTTGATTCTGGTCCAACTCAATCCACAAACCCTTCAACTTTCCATAATATTCTGAAACAGAGAGAGTTTTTTGCCTGACACCAAAGATCTTGCTTTCTAACTCATAACACGTAGAGATGTCCTATCACATAGAATAAGTAGTTGCAAGGTCCTCCCAAATTTCACGGGCACTAGAGTAGAACATATAATTTTTACTTATCTCTGTAGTCATGGATTCCCATAACCATGTAATGATTTGTGAGTCATCATTATCCCAAATCTGAAAATTGGGATTATTCGGGGAAATGGCCTCACCTTCCCATATATGATTGAGTCTTCCCATACCCTTTAGTGTGCGTCTGATAAATTGAGCCCATCGGAGATAATTTCGACCATTAAGACGATTGTCATCCGGCAATTGTGGAAGATCGACATTGCTTAGTGGAGTTTCCATGCCAAAAAAAAAAAGGAATTCCTTAGGTCTCTCCTAAATGCAAATGAAAGGTAAGACAAAAAGTGACAGCAACAGTGATGGCAACAATGCGACAACAGTTGTGATGGAACAGCGACAACAGCAACAACAATGAGGATGCAACAACAATAGCAGCAGTGATGCAATAGCAGCGACCATAGTAGTGATGCAGCAACAACAATGACAACAATGATGTAGTAGAGGATGCAACAGTGACAACAACAGTGATGCAGCAGCGACAACGACATCAGTGATGCATCAGCGATGACGACAATAGTGATGCAGCAACGATGACGACAATGGTGACGCAGTAGCAACAATGACAAAACCACAACTTAGGGCACTTCAGGCAACCCAATAATTAAAAGAAATGGTTGCACTTCGAATAACACTAATGAGAACCATAACTAAGACGGAAAAGGAGAAATATGAAAGCAGGGCTCCCTTGATCAGGAGCTCTGATACCAACTTGAAAGGAATAATCTGAAAGAAAGAGGATTTTACTGTTTTATTAATTCACTAAAACAATACATCAACTTCTCTATTTATAAAAATCTCAAACCTTAAAGTAATAATTATAAGAGATCTCTAGAATATTCTAAGAGCTTCTAATAACTTGTAATAATACATTTAATATACTACCAACAAATTTTAATATTGCATTTAATATTCAACTAAAAACATTTATCTTGGTAATTAGGTCAGACAAGTATGACATAAATAGGTGAAGAATCCTAAACTTTGAGGATTTTTTGTCAAATATGTACAAGAAGTCATCTATAACCAACAAAGTATATTTCATAAGTAGGCTAGTTAACCTAAAAATGAAATAAGGTAATTTGGTTACTAATCACATTAATTGATTTAACATAGTTATTTCTTAGTTAGCATCGATGCAAATCATTAGTTATATTATCATTTGTTTTGGATATTGGGATCCAACTATTACCATAATTAGTAACTTTGCAAGTAATAACAAGTTGAAGCTTGATAAAATTTGTGACTTCATCTAAAGAGAAAATATTCATAGGAGGATATATGAAAGTTTTCTAATTTTGATTCTAGTTCAACATTTAGTGTTGAAAATAGAGGAAAAAGTAGTTAGAAGGGTTAAAATTAAGGCCTAGGTAGATCAAAATCCAAAAGTAGAACTCAAATAAAAGTTTGGAATTATATTTACTTGTTGGAGTTGTAAAAAATGGATCATTTTACTAATCAATATAAGGTTATAAGGAAGAATAACAAAAAAATATAAACAGAGTGATTATGTGATTATCAGTCCACAAATGTAGCAACTGATAAAATTACAAATGCATTAATTTTTGTAGTTTGGATAACCTTATTGACTCATGGATTATGGATTGTGGTGCATCATTCCACATTACACTTTGCTTATAACTATTATATATTTGTATTTTAAGAAAGTATAGGAAAGTTTACCTTGTAGGGGGAAAATCTTTTGATATTGTGAGAAGAGGTGATATTGAGATATGAATCTTTAATGAGACTTTGTGGACTTTACATAATGTTAGACATATTCTTGCCTTAAAGAAAAGGCTAATATTTATAGGTTGGTTTGATGATGAAGGGGCATTACACCACTTTGAAGATGAAACTTGGAAGGTAATGAAAAACAATATGATTATTGTTCATGGAAAGAAGTGAGATTCTTTTTGCACGATTACATATGAGGATATGGTAATAGTTGTAAAGGCTACCGAGTGTTCTTTTTTATGGCTTCAAAGTTGCGAGTCTATTTTCCCAAAAAAGAAATATGATATGTTTTTGTTTTTAGGAAAGGAAAAACAGAGGTTAAAATTTAGACAGGTGTAATATTTAAAAGTCTAAAATCAGATAATGGTGGAGAGTATGACAATAGTGGATTTAAGAAATTTTGTTAAAATAAATAGGATAAGAATAATTAAGACAGTATTAGGAACACTTGAACAAAACAATGTGATAAAAAGAATGAAAAAAATCTCGAAAGAAAGAGTTAGGTTTTTGAAGATCTAATTAGGCCTACCTAAAGTGTTTTAGGCAATATATACTAAACACAATGATCTATCTCATGAAGACCATAAATTTTGTTAGGAAAAACTATTAGTTACTTGAAGAAGTATTTGATACTTTTTTTTTTGTATCTCATATATTTGATAGAATTTAATAGCAAAGATAAATAGCCTAAGACAAAATAATGATATTTCAATAATGTAACCCCAAAACTGTATTCCTCTTCATTGCATTACTTGTTGTAATTGATTAACTAGTGAACTAGGATATTTTTTTATATTATGCAAGGATATGACCCAACTAAGTGGGAACAAGTAATGTAGGATGATATGAAATCTCTCTAAAAGAATGAAAATTAGTCTTTGACCAAGCTACTAGAAGGAAATAAGGCTTTACATAATAAGTGGGTCTATGAGTAAAAAAAGAACTTTACTGTAAAATATACAAGACCATACTCGTAGTAAATGGATTTGAGCAGAAACATAGAATTAAATTTGGTGAGATTTTCTCTTATGTTGTTAAGATGATTATCATTGGGGTTATCTTAGGTATTATAACTCTAAACAATCTTCGTCTAGAGTAGTTAGAAGTTAAAAATGTATTCCTATGTGATGTCCTAGAGGAAGACATCTTTATGACACAACAAAAAGGTTTTGAAGTATAAGGCAAGGAGAATCTTATATGCAACTTTTATAAAAGTTTGTATGACTTGAAATAAACATCGAGACGGTGTTATGATAAGTTTAACGAGTTTATGAGAAACTTAGGTTTTCATAAATTTGAAGAAGATCATTGTTCTTATGTTATGTTGACAAATATATTAACTTTACTTTGTATGTTAACATGTTAATTGTAAGCTCTTATATGACAAATCTTAACATGTTGAATAAACACATGGTAAAAAATATTGAGATGAAGGATCTTGGTCCAACCAACAATTTTTTTGGTATGAGAATCTCCAAAGATAGACCAAGAGGTAGTTTGAAGTTGTCCCAAGAAAAGTATGTAGAAAAACTGCTTAATATATTTAATGTTGGAGATGTTAAAACTAGGGATGTCAAAATAGGCTAGGTCTACCGAGATGGCCCGCAAAGAAAAAGGTGGGCCGAGTTACATGTTTTGAACCCATCTCACGTAGCTTGCTAGCTCGATGGGTTATAAGGCGGGCCAACCCGCTATAACCCATTGATGAGTCATTATTTTCTTCTATTCCATTAGACAGTTGATTAGTGCTTAATTGTTCATCATTAGAGTGTTTTTCATTTGTTGGGCTTTATTGGGCCATTGTTCTGAATTTGGACTAATTTCACATTATTTGGCCCTAATTTTTTGTTTTTAATTATTTTTAGGTATTTAGGTGAAGCAATTTTAGAGCTTGGACATTAGTATTTAGTTGAAGAGACTTTCCACATCATTGCCACATCATTTCCATGTCATTTTCACGTCAGCAAAGTCAATGGGTCAACATTTGAGGCCAGAGTGGCATTTTTGTAATTCTGCGGCTCATAATGGTAGTTTTGTAATTCTGAGTGGCAGGGGGTGATATGACCACGAATTAGGTCTGCATGAAATGAAGCCAGCCGCTCCATCATCTTCAACCTCTCTTCAAAACCTCCATTGTCGTTCTCCAAGCTTCCATGGACGTCCCCCTTGCGGTTTTTCACGTTTTTGGCTCATTTTTACCGTTTTTATGCATATTTGACAGCACCCATTGAGGGTTTTACGTTTGGAATTTGTTTTCTTGCTTGGGCAGTTCGTTTTGTGGGTTTTATTTACTTGGAACAATACCGATTCATGGGGTTTTCGCATTTATATATGATAACACCGTTTTGCATTCCATTTAAGCTTTGAAATCTCTATTTTTGCTCTTAAATTGCGTTTTCAGATTTGATAAGTTAGGGTTCTTGGTTCTGACTTTTGTGATTTCAGTTTTGAAGTGTTTAATTACTCATTTCCATGTCTAGCTAAATTCGTGTATTGACTCCTTGATGAAAAATGCAATGAAGCTTTGAGGTTGTGCTTGTTTTGTGAAATCTGCCATGTTCTTGTTCTGAATTCGTGGAATGCATGTGGTGAATCTGTTAATGCTTAATTTACAGAGTAATTGTATGTGTTTTGTTTAAGATATGTTCATGCTTAATATATGTAGCTTGGCTGTCACGAATTTAAGGATGTGTGCATTGTTTAATTGCATAATGAAGCTAGATTGTAATTTTCGCTTAGTGAATTATGATCTAGTGGATTGAGACAAGGCAGGGTTGGTGTTAATTTGGTGGCCTATGATAAGTGAAATTGCGTTTGAATCAGGGATGTCAATACGATTTTAGTCATTGTAGCATTTAAATTAATCTATTGATTAGCATTCTGAATCTGTCTGCCAACCCCCCATTGTGTTTTATTGTTGTGTTCATCTGGAAAATTCACTTTGAATGAAAATATTGGTCGTTGGGAGACGACTTGGTTCACTTTCATGTACTGCATTTAATATGTTTCAAATTTGGTGGGGTACGGCCTCTATCAAATTTGGCGCCGTTGCCGGGGACCAATCGTTTCGTTCAAAGTAAAATTTTCAGTGTGTTTGTGTTCTGTGTTTTGGTGTGTGTGTAGTTCAAGTGTGGTTGAGTTGGTATATGTTCATTGTGATGTTAATGTTGTGTTAAGTTCAGTGTCTGTTTCCATTCCTGTGTGTTTCTGTGTAGCGTAGTGAATAGTGTCGCGGAGCGCATGAATAGTGTCATTTGTAGTAGTGAATAGTGTTTGAATAGTGTCCAAATTTGGCATTTAACTTCTGGATTTTTGTTTTGGTAGCTACGGTGCTTGTTTTGACTTGAAATTTTTTTTCCCCACTTCTAAGACGTTGAACTTGATAGGAAAAATAGCTAGAGCAATTGGTATGGTCTGAGTTAAGAGATTCAAAAAACTTTTGGACTGATTTTTAGTGAAACTTCAGAGGACCATAACTTTTGCTCTGGTTATCAGAATCAGTATTATTTTATATGGATTTGGGGTAGAATTTGATTTCCCACCTTGTTATAACCCGCTCCGCCGGTTTGTAAACTCAGATTCTCCAGAAAATGCCATTTTCTACATTTCAGCAATGTTTTTTGTGATTTTTCTTCATTTTTTTTACTTTTGAAAAATTGTCAAAAATACTTGTGCTTTGAGTTTTGATCTGATTTTTTTTGTGCTTCTGTTTGACCACTCAAAGGAATATCCTACCAATTTTCAAGTCATTTGAAGGTCGTTTGAGTATACTTGTAGTTATACCCTTTGTTATGCCAATATCACTACAATTAGTGCTTTTTGGTGCATGACTAGGGGAAACCCAAGTGAATTACAACCATTTGACCCTGAAATTCATAGGACATTCCATAGATGAAGTAGGCATCTTAGGAATTCATCTTTGCATGCTGAATATTCAGTGACTTTTCCTGATTCTTTTGATTCTCATCACATTCCTGACACTCCTCATTCTTTGCATTCTGAGCATTTTCATTTTCATACTGATAACATGGCTCAACCTCCTCCACCTCATGAGCGAACCATGAGTGAGCTCACTGCACCAGAGTTCACTTATGATAGTTTATGCATACAATACCCTGAGGAGGAGGTTCCATATGTGCTGAAAACTGGTTTAATACACTTGTTGCCAAAGTTTCATGGTCTTGCAGGTGAGGACCCGTGCAAACACTTGAAGCAGTTTCATGTCGTCTGTTCCACCATGAAACCTGCAGATGTATAAGAGGACCATGTATACTTGAAGGCTTTCCCTCATTCTTTGGAGGGTAATGCGAAAGACTGGCTGCACTACCTAGCACCCAGGTCCATCACAAGTTGGGATGACCTGAAGAGATTGTTCCTTGCCAAGTTCTTTCCTGCTTCAAGGACAACAGCCATAAGGAAGGAGATTTCTGGCATCAAGCAGCAATCTGGGGAGACCCTTTATGAGTACTGGGAGAGGTTCAAGAATCTCTGTTCAAGCTGTCCACACCATCAGATTTCTGAACATCTCCTTCTGCAGTATTTTTATGAAGGCTTGCACCACATGGATCGAAATATGATTGATGCCGCAAGTGGTGGTGCCCTTGGTAACATAACCCCAGCTACAGCCAGGCAACTGATAGAAAACATGGCTTCAAATTCTCAACAATTTGGCACAAGGAGTGATGCCATAGTTGTTAGAGGTGTTCATGATGTAGGAGCAGCCGAGTACACAAAGCAGTTGGAAAGTAAGATTGATGCTCTTACTACACTGGTCAATCAACTTGCTTCCAATTAGAGAGCTCCAGCTACAAGAGTTTGTGGCCTTTGTACATCTGTTGATCATTTTACAGACTCTTGCCCAGCATTGCAACAACAAGGTTCTTCTTCTACACTAGTGGATACCCCTCAGGCCTATGCAGCAAATATTTTCAACAACAATAGGCCCCAACAGCAACAACAAAACCACCATGATTTGTCAACCAACAGATATAATCCAGGATGGAGGAATCACCCTAATTTGAGATGGGGAAACCAGGGTAACCAGCAGCCTCAACAATTTCAAAATGTGCAACCACGTCCACAGCAAAGAGTTGCACCTGCACAAGCTGCTCCGGTTCCACCTGTACCTACACCAGCTCCTCCCCCTGCTGCAGCACCTGCACCTTCTTCTTCTACTTCATTGGAGGAGTTGGTCAGGATGATGACCCTTCAAAATATGCAATTCCAGCAGGAGACTAGGGCCTCAATCCAGAGTTTGACAAATCAAATGGGGCAGATGGCCACTCAACTAAACCAGGCACAGGCTCAGAATTCTGACAAGCTTCCATCACAGACGGTGGAAAATCTAAGGAATGTGAGTGCCATTACATTAAGATCTGGGAAGAACATTGAAGTTCCCACTCCTGAGCCTACACCTCCAAAGGAAGCCGACCCTGCCAAACTTCAGAGAAAGCGTGATGTTCATGCAGCTGGTCCTTCCACATTTGGTGTGACTTCTACACCTTCCTCCTTTACTGTTGCACCTTCCATACCTCTTCCTTTCCCTCCAAGAGCCATTCCAAGCAAAAAGATGGAAGAGGTTGACAGGGAGAACTTAGAAACATTCAGGAAGGTGGAGGTGAACATACCTCTGTTGGATGCCATAAAACAGATTCCCAGATATGCAAAGCTCTTGAAGGAGCTATGCACGCACAAGAGGAGGCTAAAAGGAAACGAAAAGATCAGCATGGGCAGAAACGTGTCAGCATTGATAGGTAAATCTGTTCCTCAGATTCCTAAGAAGTGCAAGGACCCAGGTACATTTTGTGTACCTTGCATCATAGGTAACAATAAATTTGAAAATGCAATGCTTGATCTTGGTGCTTCAATAAATGTAATGCCTCTGTCTATTTTTAAATCTCTTTCTCTTGGACCCCTGCAACCTACGGGTGTGGTGATTTAGTTGGCAAATAGAAGTGTTGCCCACCCCGCAGGTTTGGTTGATGATGTTTTGGTTCGTGTTGGTGAATTGATTTTCCCTGCTGATTTTTACATTCTTGATATGGAAGAGGGATTTTCACATGGTTCTGCACCAATCATTTTAGGCAGACCATTTTTGAAAACTGCACGAACCAAAATTGATGTCCATGCAGGTACTTTGTCCATGGAGTTTGATGATATTGTTGTGCGATTCAACATTCTGGATGCCATGAAACATCCTTCTGAGGATCATTCTGTTTTTCACGTGGATATTATTGATGATGCTGTTGATGGATTGATCTCTGATTTCCACTCTTTGCATGCATTTAAACATTCATCTGTGTCTGAGTTGTCTGAATTTGCATGCATTGATGATTCTGATTCTAATTCTGATTCTGATTCTAATTCTCATTCTAATGATGCTGAATATAATGTGGATAATGTTGAATCTACTGAGTTTAACTATCTGTATGTTGTACCTATTGACTTTGATGTTATACAATCAGGTTGCACTAACCATGTTGCAGGAAGTACATACGCATCTGATTGTTATGCTCAGGTACAGGCTGTGGAACCCATTTCTCCCTCCCCTCTGGTTCCTGATATTCAGCCAGCATCCACTACTCCAAAGTTGAAACCACTGCCAGACAACCTCAAGTATGTCTACTTAGAGGAGGAGGAGGACAAACTGCTTGTCATCATTTCCACCTCCCTCACTGCTGAACAAGAGCATAGGTTGTTGCACGTTCTTAAGAAGAATAAGAAGGCAATTGGATGGACATTGGCTGACATCCCTGGTATTAGCCCATCAACATGTATGCACAGGATATTGTTGGAAGATGGAGCAAAGCCAGTGAGACAGCCACAGAGGCGACTCAACCCTATCATCTCGGATGTTGTAAAGAAGGAGGTGACCAAGCTTCTACAAGCTGGGATCATCTACCCCATTTCTGACAGTCAGTGGGTTAGCCCCATCCATGTTGTTCCAAAGAAGACTGGCCTCACTGTAGTCAAGAATGAAAAAGAGGAGCTGATTCCAACAAGAGTGCAAAACAGTTGGAGAGTTTGCATTGACTACAGAAGGCTAAATCAAGAAACCAGAAAAGACCACTTCCCCCTCCCTTTTATTGATCAGATGCTTGAGCGCTTGGCAGGTAAGTCCCACTATTGCTTTCTTGATGGGTTTTCTGGTTATTTTCAAATTCACATTGCACCTGAGGACCAAGAGAAAACCACATTCACCTGCCCCTTTGGCACTTTTGCCTATAGGAGGATGCCGTTTGGCCTATGCAATGCCCCTGGCACATTCCAGCGGTGCATGCTAAGCATTTTTAGTGGTTTTCTTGAAAAATGCATAGAGGTGTTTATGGACGACTTTACTGTATATGGGTCCTCATTTGATGCATGTTTGGATAGTTTGGACAGAGTTTTAAACAGGTGCATCCAATCTAACCTTGTTCTCAATTTTGAGAAATGTCATTTCATGGTAGAACAAGGCATAGTATTGGGGCACATAATTTCAAAAAAGGGCATTGAAGTTGACCCTGCCAAGATCTCAATTATTTCACAATTGCCTTACCCCTCTTCTGTGCGAGAGGTTCGTTCTTTTCTTGGCCATGCAGGGTTTTACAGACGCTTCATTCAAGACTTCAGTAAGAAGGCCCTCCCACTGTCCAACCTACTGTAAAAAGATGTTGACTTCATCTTTGATGAAGGATGAAAAGAGGCTTTTGATTGCCTCAAGAAGGCCCTGACCACAACTCCAATCATTCAGGCGCCCGACTAGACAGCCTTATTTGAGCTTATGTGTGATGAATCCAACTATGCATTAGGGGCTGTTCTAGCTCAAAGGATTGATAAGCAGCCAAGGGTAATCTACTACGCCTCCAGGACATTAGATGCTGCCCAATCAAATTACACCACAACAGAAAAAGAGCTCCTTGCGGTAGTTTTTGCACTTGAAAAGTTTCGATCTTATCTGCTTGGTTCTCCTGTTGTTGTGTTTACTGACCATGCAACTCTTAAGTACCTGTTGAAGAAGGCAGAATCAAAACCTCGGCTGATAAGATGGATGCTCTGGCTCTAAGAATTTGATTTGGAAATCCGTGATAGGAGTGGAGCACAAAACCTGGTTGCGGACCACCTAAGCAGGATTGAGAGGTCTACTGATGATGCTTCACCGATCCGAGATGACTTTCCCGATGAAAGTTTGTTGACACTCTCTACTTCTTCCTCACCTTGGTTTGCTAACATTGTTAACTATCTTGCTGCTTCTGTTTTTCCTCCCCTAGCATCCCGAGCTCAATGTGATAAACTCAAGAGCGATGCTAGGTATTACATTTGGGATGACCCCTATCTGTGGAAAATGTGCAGTGATCAGGTTACCAGGAGATGCATTCCGGACCATGAGATTGACTCGGTCCTCAAATTTTGTCATTCATCTGCACCTGGTGGTCACCTTGGCACACAGAGGACAGCTCGCAAGGTGCTAGATTGTGGATTTTATTGGCCCACCATCTTCAAGGATGCGTGGAGGATATGTAGCACGTGTGAGGAATGCCAACGAGCAGGAGGAGCCATTTCTTGGAGACAACAGATGCCTCAACAACCCATGCTATTTTGTGAGGTGTTTGATGTTTGGGGTATAGATTTCATGGGCCCTTTCCCTGTCTCTTTTGGTTTCACTTACATCTTGCTTGTTGTTGATTATGTTTCAAAATGGGTGGAAGCCAAAGCCACTAGAACTAATGATGCACGAGTTGTTGTGGACTTTGTTAGGTCTTACATATTTTGCAGGTTTGGAGTTCCTCGAGCTATTGTTAGTGACCAGGGCACCCATTTTTGCAACAGATCCTTGGGGGTTTTGCTTCAAAAGTACGGGGTTGTGCATAAAATTTCTACACCATATCACCCCCAAACTAATGGGCAAGCCGAGATCTCAAACAGAGAAATCAAGAGGATCTTGGAGAAGATTGTGCAGCCCAATAGGAAGGATTGGAGCAATAGACTTGAGGACGCTCTATGGGCTCACAGGACTGCTTACAAGGCACCTATAGGGATGTCTCCTTATCGGGTTGTCTTTGGTAAGCCATGCCACCTTCCAGTGGAGATAGAGCACAGAGCCTACTGGGCTGTCAAGTCATGCAACTTCTCTCTTGATCAAGCTGGGGAGGAAAGGAATTTGCAGTTGAATGAGTTAGATGAGATCCGTCTGGAGGCATATCAGAACTCTATGTTCTACAAGGAGAAGACCAAGAAATTCCATGATAGCTCTATAGCTAGAAAGGAGTTTGTTGTTGGTCAGCAAGTTTTACTGTATAACTCCAGACTTGGACTCATGGGGGTAAGTTGCGATCAAAGTGGATTGGTCCTTTTGTTGTTACTAATGTTTATCCTTATGGTGCAGTTGAAATCAAAAGCCAGTCCACCGATAAGAGCTTCAAAGTGAATGGGCATCGTCTGAAGCCATTCCTCAACAATCCTGCCTTGGTGGATACTGTTGTGGAGGAAACTTCCCTGCTTGACCCCACTGTTGTTTCACCATAATTCAGGTAGTTTTTCTTTCCCCTTCTTTTTTTACTTTTATTACACTTGTCCAGGTCTGTCTGTCTGTTGTTGTTTTCATTTGTTTGTTTCATTTTTGTTAATTAGTGTTAGTTAGTCTGTTATGTTTTTGCTTTCTGTTTGGAACACTCACTTCACTCTTGGAGGATGAAGTGAATATTAAAAAGCATATGTAATTGAATGACAAGAGTTTGAAAATTGTTATTATTTAATGTTCAACAACCATCTTTGGCAAACCTATAATGGTGGTTCCATGTTTACCATAAGTAGAATATTCACATACACAATACAACTACTGAAAAAAAATTATTGACCACAATGACTAAAACATAAAAATGATAATTTAAAATTTTCCCATAATAATAATTTCGACAAAATGAAAAAAAAAATTACCATTCACTGATTTAACATTATATCTTACTACAACAATGTTGTTTAAGTGGTTGATCACAAAATTTTAATAGTTACAAACTAAACATAAATAAAGACTAGAGTATAAGGTTAAACAATGTTATCTTGGACAAGTTATACCAATTCAATTAGTGTTTATTGTGCATTCTCAAATAATATATTTCATCAAAAGGTTTAGTTTCACTTTACAAGGATTTATAAGAACAACTTACACTATTAGAAAAAACATATTATTTGACAAATGTTTACATCTATTATTCAAATAACATGTGCAATTAAAAATGCAATGGTATATATATTTGTAAATATCAAAAACATATTTTATATGAACAATAAATATAAAATTTCACTTTAAATCACCTTGTTTCTCTTTTTCTTTTTAATGTAATCTAGTGCACTCTCCATTTTTTTTCATGGAATTCCATGACCATCACATATGGTAACCATCTTAATTTAAATAACGGTTAAATGAATTCACTTGAAATTGTTTGGATAGAGTTGACTGTGTGGTCCTCTACAATCATTTCATCTGGAAATAAAGCAGGCTTTGGAGGTATTTCCAAGTCTTTAATGTCTCCTTCAAGCATTTCCACTACTTTATTCATTGATGGACGATCCTTTGGTTTCAATTGTATACACCATAGAGCTACTATGATCATCTTCTTTGCTATTTTCTTTTCCTCTTCTGTCACATCTTCAATATCTACATCTTCCTCTTCCCTAATGTGATCATAGATCCAAAGGGGAAAGTAAAGTTGACTTGAGCGGTCTGCATGGGGATTTAGATTCTTCCTTTTACTAGTCATTTCCATCAAAAGCATTCCAAAGCTATAAACATCAACCTTATGGGATATTCCTCCAATGTTATTGTAAAACAATTTTGGAGCCATATATCCAATGGTTCCTCTTGCTACAGTCATTGTGACGATGCTATTATCTATTGGATATAACTTTGCCAATCCAAAGTCCGAAACCTTTGGGATGAAGTTTTCATCTAGTAAGATGTTATGGGGTTTGATGTCAAAATGCAAAATTTGCATCTCACACCCATGGTGGAGATAAGCAATCCCACGAGCCACTCCAATTGATATATTATACATTTTTTCATAACTTAAAGGTGCACTTCCATCTTTTGAAAAAATAAGTTTATCAAGAGATCCATTGTGCATGAATTCATATACAAGAGCACGTTTTGAACCACGAACACAAAATCCAATTAATCGTACCACATTTTGATGACATATTCTTCCAATAGTAGCAACTTCACTAATAAAATCTTGCCCATTTCCTTTTGATTTGTCTAACATTTTGATTGCCACAGAAGGTCCACTACACAACTTTCCCTTAAAGACAGAGCCAAATCCTCCCTGACCTAACTTTTCTTTGAAACCACTTGCCATCTTCTTGATTTCCTTATATGAGTATCTAATAGGTGCCAAGTTATTTTGTTCAAGGTAATTTTCAATATTTCCATACGTTGATGCATATCTTTTCTTCCATTTATATATCAAAATCCCAATTAAGAATGGCATTCCAAACAAAACTTTGCATGCCCATGCCTGAGAAACAAGAGAATATCTGCAAAAAGAAAAATTGCTTATACTACACTACAATAAGATATTTGTTAATGTAAATTTTCATTCATAGAATTTACAATTTACATACCTATCTCCTTTCTAACATCACAAAAAAGAGTAAATTTAATGTTTAGCATAGACAAAGATCAAACAAATTTAGTTTTTTATGTTGCTATTAGTAAATAGATTTTTATGCAACAATAATATATACTAAAAGCTAATTCAATGGTTGCAAAAAGTAAACAACTTTTTCAAATAAACCTTTTAGTTTCTACAAACATTTTAAATTCAATTTTGTTTTCTCTAACTTTTTGAACCTATATTTAGATTTTTTTATCAAACAACAAGACTTATACATATATTTTGGTATTTTAATCTATATGGTTAAATTTTCACTCCCTGTGTTGTGTCTAACAACCTACCATGGTTAATTTTTGCTCAGAGTTGCTAAATACTCTATTGAAACTTTCCTTTACAATGCGTTCACTTCTATTCTTTTACTGTTTGAGGAGATGAAAAAGGCGATGATTTTATTTTTTATTTTGCATCATTTGCGAATGAGTGAAGGCGCATATTTGCAAGATTGGTGTGAAGATGAATTTGTGCTCAAGTGTGAAGATATGAGAGTATTTGGATCAAACATTGTTGTTGCTTCATCAATCTGGATCAACTTTCCCATTGACATCACTATTTACTTGAAACACTCCTCATTACGCACAAATACAAGTATTCCTGGATACTTAATCCATGTGATTAGTTGACTAGGGATATCCATTGGATTCTATGGTTGTATTGAGCCGAGAAAGTAACTTGATCATTATTGTTCCTCCATGATAATGACATGTAGTCTATCTTCTTCCATTCATGTCATTAGTACCATACTACATCTCCCATATGCCTCAACCTTATGGTTTTGAAGTCTTTTAGTAGGATGACCACATGTGTGTTAGGTATTGAATGAATTAAACCATCTTCCCACCTAATTTTGATTTTGTTGGGATAAACCTAAATGGGTAGCTTTAATGGGTATTTTTTTACTATCTTAAAAGTTTATTATGTTGTTAATGGTTGTTAGTGTGTCATGATTTGCAATAATTAGCAAAGTTGAAGGCTCGAAGATGAAAAACTAAAATTGAGTTTGTAAAATTCAAGTTATAGTGTTCAATAAAAAATATCAGTATAACATTTATAGGGATAATAAATTTGATCTTGAATTGGAGAGAGACAATATTACTTTATTTTGAAAAAAATTGGGACTAAATTGAATGAAATAGACATATGTACGAACTAAATTAAATCATAGAGACATATATAGGGACTAAATTGAAATCTAGACAATGATAGTTTAAATCATCATTCCTCTTTATATGAGAGGCACCTCTTAAGGACAAAATCGTAACGGAGCTTCAAACAATAAAGCAAACAATATACCTCAAATGCGGTGATTGACCTAACGATGTCACTCAACGAACTTGGAATCAAAACATTGACACTGTCTGTGGGAACAAAAACTCCTTTAGTCCAATTAAGGGGCTTGTTCCGGTATATCCAATAGTCTCACATCGCTTACGAGTTGAGGTCAATAGCAATTTAAATACCCTTCCTCCTCCCACCCTCAAATGTGCCTTTTAACGATGGAGCTTCAAGCTCCAAATAGAATAATACCTCAGATGTTGTGATTGACCCAAGCAATGCTCTCATCGGACTTGAGTTTAGAATATTGGTGTTGTATGTTAGAACAAAAACTCCCTTAACTCTCAACTAGAAGGTTTGATCTAGTACACTCAATAATCTCACCTTACTTAAGGTCAAAACTAAATTAATTTTTTTTATATTCTTATTAATTTAAGCATCAAAAAGCCACCTTGGATCTTCTTCCTATTTTATTCATCCGGTCTCTCCAAGTCACTCAAAGGCTTTTTTTTCAGGAAAAAATAGTTTACACCAAAACTTAACATGGTATTAGAACTTATATAATTCAATTTCACTAGTGCATAATTCCCATTTTACCTCGCCTTATATGCCTCGGTTGGCCAGGAACCAAAGCATATAATGGCGCAGTGACATTTTTGCAATTAGAGCCAAGTTTTAGGCCTCGGTTCTCCAAATACCCGAAGCCAAAGAGGGGTATAGGCCCCGATTCGCTCAAAACCGGTGCCAAACAGTGGTATAGGCCTCGGTCCAGTGAGACCCGAAGCCAAAAAGTGGCTGGACGTTAGCTGTTTGGCCTCGGTCCAAGGAGACCCGGTGCCAAAATGGGGTCAATGGCTTCGGTTCCTCTAACAACCGAAGGCATAGGGTTTATTTAGGGTTCGAATTTCCCGAACCCTTCTTCTTCCCCGCTGCTGCACCTCCATTTCGCGTCTCTCTTTCTCGCTCTCTCTCGCGCGCTCTCTCTCTCGCCAAAACGCAACGGTGACGAAGGAACCAACGCAATCGAAGAAGTGAGTGAAAGCAACAATGAACGACGATCACATGGTGAAGGGACATGTGCTAGCCAAGAAAGCGGAGAACAAGCTCCACGCTTGTTGCCCCTTGTTGGGTTCCAATGTCAAAGACGCCGCTCTGTTGTTCCACAAATCCGCTACTTCCTTCAAACTCGCCAAATCATGTCCCGTTCTCTCTCTCTCCACACAATCTCTTCCAAAACTTTTTCTTTTCCTTTTCATGTTTTTCTCACACTTTTAACTGTTTCTTTGTTTCTTTAGGGTTTCATGTTTGGCATAGTAAAACATGAATTGGAGGTGTGTGTGCAGGTTCAAGGATTGAGCATCAAGTGCGCTCGTGTTGGCGGTGTGGAGATTCCGAACAACAAGCGAATCGAGTATTCGCTGCAGTACATTCATGGAGTTGGGAGGAGCAAAGCGCGACAGATCATGTGTTGGAAAACTGGGTATATGGCACCAGTTTTGAAACAACCAAGGCATAAAACTGGGTATATGGCTTCGGGTGATAACCGAGGCCAAAAGGGATACCTTTTGGCCTCGCTCCAATATGCCTCGGTTCCAAACCCGAGACAAAATGTGGAAAATAACCAGGACAGAAAGCCCTTACTGCACTGGTGAATGTTTGTTCTCAAAAAGATTTATGAAAAGTTGAAGAAATATAATGACGTGATGTCCGCTACATATAGCTAATTGGAAAATCACAAATTTGACCTTTAATATAGGTTATAAAACTCATTTATGTCATATTAAGGACTAACAATATTGATTTATTCTCTTTATATATTTTATTTACTTATGGATGGATTTTAAAAAGTTTTCTACATTATATATTACGAAATCATTGGTTTAAACTGTTACATATAAACCAAACGGATCATCTATATTGAGTATATTTCTACTTGCATATGTGTAGCAGTGTTTTATTATATGGTTAATAATACTTATATTTATTGAGTTAATAAATCATCCTAAAAGGCATATAATTGTAAATATGATCTGCTAAAATATTCAATTAATTATTATTGTTGTTATGTACATAATTAAAGCACAGGTAAAATAAGATGATAAAGTTATTACCTCTTACAAACTCGTCCGGGTCTTCCGATATTCCAATAAGTCACCCAGGAATGAAGGAAAATATCAATTTCAGAATCCTGTTGATCTCAATAACCAGACAAAAAAAAAATACTATTTGCATCTAAAGATTTCATAAAGGTTGTGTTGGACTAGTATAAATCACACTCTTCTATCCCTATATTCATGAGGAAATTATGATAATATCTAAAAGAAAATTTACTTGAGTGGATAAACATCAATGTAAAGAGTCATTTCATTGCACCGTTGTAAAATGTAATAAGCTATTACACGGTTAAAGTAAAACATCCATTTACAATGCCAATTTGAACAAAACTTAATTTAATTTCTACACCTGTTACGAGATTATTTGTTAAAATTATACAACTAAAAATTATTCATCTATATTAATTGAATACATTCATATAAGCATATTCTCATTAATAAATTAATATTAATAATCACACGTGTCGTAATGTTTTATTACATAGCTAATGAATTTAAAACTATATATATTTATAGAGATAATAAAAGATACAAACTGACAACATTATGTGATGAGAAACAAATTTTTGTATTGAAAAATAAATTTTGATAATGAAATTTTTGTAACTAATTCAAGTTGTTAGTTAGTTTCTCTAATTCTATTTGTACAAACTCTGTAAATAGAGTCTTCCTTTCTTTTGTATAATAAGCTTTTCAATACACATTCAATAATAGAAATACATTCTGCACAGATTGTTTTACCTTTCTGTTTTCCTCTAAACTGCCACAAGTTAATAGGTGGTATATAGAGTTGTAAGGTTTTGGGAGCTGTGTTTTTGTATAATGGCTGTCAATGGAGGAGGAAGTTTCCTATCTAATATGCCAATTCTAGATGGGAAAAATTATGATCATTGGGTGATAAGAATAGAAGCTATTCTGGGTTTTCAAGAAGTTCTTGATGTTGTGCAAGAAGGTGTTGCAGAGAAGTGCAAAGATTTTATTGTGGCAGTGATAGAGGAGTGCAAAGATATTGGAAAGGTGACGATAGAAGAGCTCTAGGGGTTGCTAGAGGCTCATGAGCTGAAGTTGATGACACGAAATGCTGGCAAGAGTGGTGAGGAGCAAGCTCTAAAAGCAACAGTTTCAAGAAAGAATGTTCCATCACGTGGCAGATCGAAACAAGGAAAGTAGGGTGCAATATTTGGCAAAGAAAAGATTTCTTTTGACCAAGAACAGTCCAAGAATGATGAAAAACCAGAATTCTCTGGCAGGAACATAGGGGAGGTAGAAGTGGAGGCAGACAAACCCAAGATATGAGGAAGATTCAATGCTATAATTGTGAAAAATGGGGGCATTATGCAGCTGATTGTTGACATGGAAAAGGGAAGAAAAAGAAAGAAACAGAAACTGATGCCTTTGTAGCTCAAGATGAGACTCATTTTTGGATACTGGTTGCTCAAACCATATGACTGGCCACAAGGACTGTCTAATCAATCTTGATACTAGTAAAAAGAGCAAAGTGAAGTTAGTTGATGATAACTCTATTTCAGCAGCAGGCATAGGAGATATTGTGATTAAAAGAAATGAAGGCAAGATTGTTGTCATTAAAAATGTTCTATACGTTCCTGGTATTAAATGCAACCTCTTGAGTGTAGGACAACTGGTTAAAAAGGGGTTTTCAGTCACTATGGAGAATGAAATGTTTATGATTGCAGAAAAAGATTGGTGTTAAAGTCTCCACTTTCCAAGAACAAAACCTTCCAAACCAGGTTGCAGCAGGTTGAAAATAGTGTTTATCAGCCACTGTTTCAGATAAACCAGATTGGGTTTGGCACATGAGATATGGTCACTTAAACTTCCAGATTTTGAAACAGTTAGCTGACAAAGAAATGGTGATTGGTCTACCTAAAATAACTCTACCAGATAAGATTTGTGAAGGGTGCTTATTTGGAAAACAATCCAAAAATGCATTCAAGTCTCATATGCACATGAGGGCTAAAAACGTGTTGCATGTAGTATATTCTGACACCCGTGGTCCTTTTGAATTATCCTTTCTTGGTAAAAACAAATATTTTGTGTCTTTTGTTGATGAATACATCAGAATGATGTGGGTGTACATGATCAAAGCAAAGTCTGATGTTTTTGAGGTTTTTAAGAAATTTAGAGCTGCTGTTGAAAGATATAGTGAGAAGGCCATCAAGAGTCTCAGGACAAGGACATATGAGGTAGGAGAATATACCTCTCAGATATCAAGTGTTTCTGTGCAGAAAATGGAAGAGAACATGAGGTTATAGCACTATACACGCCTCAACACAATGGCTTGGCAAAAAGAAGAAGCAGAATTGTGCTTAATATGGCTCGAAGCATGCTGAAACAGAAACGTATGCCACATTCATTTTGGGGAGAAGCAATTTCTACTGCTATATATGTGTTAAACAAGTCCCCCACAAAGAAGCTGAAAGAAAAGGTACTAGAAGAAATCTGGTATGGCAGAAAACCTACAGTAAATCATCTAGGAACTTTTGGATCACTATGCTACAAGTATGTGTCAAATACAAAGAGGAGAAAGCTGCAAGATAAGAGTGAGTGCATGATTCTTGTGAGATATCACTCAACATGGGCATATAGGTTATATGATCCTATTAAAGCAAGGATATGTATCAGTAGGGATGTAATTGTGAATGAAGCTGAATCTTAGGACTGGACATCAAATTGCAGTAGTTTGACAGATTCAAAGATTCAAATGATACTAGAAGATGATAAAATTGATGAACAGAACAGTGATGGAGTGTGTCAGGAGGCATATGTTCAACCAACTCAGGAGGCATTAGTCCAGCAACAAAGAAGGCAGCCACGACAAAGAAACTTGCCAGAGTCTTTGCTGAATTTTGAACTATTCCCAAACAGTGTCGTAACCTATGAAGGTGGTCTAGTTTATTTCACATTGCTAGTAGAGGCTGAGCCAATTGATTATGCAGAGGCATTAAATCAGGAGTTGTGGAGGGCAGCAATGATAAAAGAGTTGGAGGTAATTGAAGGGAATGAGACTTGGGTTTTGACTGAATTACCACATGGCAAAAAGCCAATTGATGTCAAGTGGGTCTTCAAGATCAGGCAGAATCTTGATGGATCTATGTCAAAAAGAAAAGCTAGATTGGTTGTAAGGGGTTTTCTGCAGAAACAAGGAGTGGATTATTCAAAAGTGTTTACTCTAGTGGCAAGAACTGAAACCATCAGATTGGTTGTGGCACTAGCTAATGGAAGAGGTTGGCCCTTATTTCAGTTAGATGTGAAATTTGCCTTCTTAAATGGCCCTCTAGAAGAAGAGGTGTTTGTCACACAACCACCAGGATTGGAGTTGCAAGACAGTCCAGGCAAGGTATATAAACTCAGAAAAGCCTTGTATGGCTTGAAGCAAGCTCCTAGAGCCTGGAAATAAGGTGATGGATTCATTCATGCATAAACAACAGTTCAACAAGTGCTCAGTGGAACATGGTGTGTATGTAAAACATACAAATGCTGAGAGCATGGTGATAATGTGCATATATGTAGATGACTTGCTGATCACCGGGAACAACAATGCTGAAATAGAAGGTTTCAAGCAAACTTTGATGGCAGAATTCAAGATGACAGATCTTGGAAGATTAAAATACTTTTTGGGAATGGAGTTTATTGAAGACAACAGAGGAATGATTTTGCACCAACACAAATATGCCACTGAAATATTGAAGAAATTTAATATGATAAACAACAATCCTACAGTTACTCCAGCAGAAACGAGCGTCAGGAATGGTGAATGCAATGTTGAATCAGAAGAAATAGACAACACTTTATACAAACAGATGGTGGGCTCATTATATCTCGTTTGCTATAGGATGGATCAGCAGGTTCATGAATCAACCACGCAAGGTTCATTTACTAGCTGTAAAAAGGGTTTTGAGATATATAAAGAGGACAGTTGGTCATGGCATTCTATTTTCCAAAGGGATTCAGAATCAGGAAGAATTGTGTGGCTGGACAGATTCAGACTGGTGTGGAGATAGTGAAAATAGGAAGAGCACCAGCGGGTATATTTTCAAATTTTTGGGAGCACCAATCTCTTGGTGTTCAAAGAAGCAACCTGTTGTGGCATTATCCAGCTGTGAGGCTGAGTATATTGCTGGTGCATATGCAGCATGTCAGGCTGCATGGTTATGTTCAATTTTTTTGCAGAATTAACAGTTGAAGTTGAATGACCTATCAAGTTGTTTATTGACAACAAATCAGCTACAAATCTATCAAATAATCATGTATCCCATGGCAGGAGCAAGCATATTGAAGCTAGATTCCATTTCTTACATGATCAAGTAAATCTTGGAAGGCTAAAATTGATGCATTGTCCTACAAATTTGCAAGTTGCAGACATTTTTACTAAAACTTTAAAGAGAGACAGGTTTAAGGATCTGAAGATTGAGATTGGTGTAGTTGAACAAAGATGTACTTGAATTAGAGGGGAGTGTTGTAACTAATTCAAGTTGTTAGTCTTAGTTAGTTTCCCTAATTCTGTTTGTACAAACTCTATAAATAGAGTCTTCATCTCTATCTTTTGTATAATAAACCTTTTCAATATATATTCAATAATAGAAATATATTCTCCACATATTGTTTTACCTTTTTATTTTCCTCTAAACTGCCACAAGCTAATAAAAACTTATTTTATAATATGTGTGATAAATTTTATGACAAAAACTAAAATACAAAAGTTGTCATAAAACTGCTTTAATGATGCAGATTCATGACTTCAAATGTGCGTAGCTAAATATATGAGCTACAAAGTCCTTGCAGAATGATTAATCAGGAAATTAAGATAATATATTCAAAATTTATTCAATTACTATTATTAATAAAATAAAAATAAATAAGTAAATCATATTAACATTACATTTCAGATTAAGGAAAAAAATTGAATTGTGCTGTTTTCAATTTTCATATGAAATTATACTTTCATCACTTTAAAAAATTATTATTTTATTATTTTATTCTTCATTATTTATAATAAAGAAAATATAATAAAGCTACAAATAAAATCAGATTAAGAAAATAGACATATTAATTAACTTTTTCTTTTATGTTCAACAAAAATTACTGTACAAAAACTAATAAGATAAATAAAATAGTTTTATTATCAAATAGTACCAGAAGAAATTACCTTTTTTTCTCTCGTAATTAAACAAAAATAATAAGTAAATCAAGAGATAAAAAATGAGAAAATATAAAAGAAATATGAAAATATGATTTTTACTTTTAATTATATTCAATTGCATATTTTTTTCTAATTTCTCATTATGATTTTTTAAAATTTGAGGAAATATGCATTTCCTGCTTCCAACATATACCAAAATGATGTCAATTTCTTATTGATTTCATTATGTTGCATATACATTGAAAGTTGTTCCGATGAATGAATAAAAGAAATATAAAAGAAATGGTCACATGTAAAAAAAAAAAACAACTTCTAATTAAAAAAGAAATACTCATACAAATTTATAAATTTGTTAAAAACAAAACTAAAAACTCAAAAAGTAAAAATATCTCGCTTAAAGTGACTTCATTCAAGGTGAAATATTTGATGCAATAAAATTTGTTTAAATATGATAGCTTTTGCTTAAGCAAAGTAATTTTATGTTTTTTAATTTTCTATTTAAAAATTACTTTTTTTTAATTGTGTTAAAATCGGTTTAACCTGCTTTATTAATATATAATATTAAGTAAATTCTATTAGTGTCCACTAAACTTACTCTACTAACATCTAGTAGATTCTATTAACGTTGATGATACTAGTATAAATATTTTTTTTCAAAGTTAACAATAATTTTATATTTTTTAAATTAAAAAAAATAACTTTTTTAATCGTATCGATGTTGGCTTAACCTATTTTAATATTATGTTTTATAGTAGTGAATGATTTTGATGCATATATAATTAAAGCATAGAGGGAACTAAGATGGTATAAAATCTTACTAGATACATAGAATTTCAGCACCTCAAGTATGCTACCGTAAAGTGAATCTGGAACTGAAATGAAGGAAAATATATACCAATATCAGGATTCGGATAATCTCAACAGCTATAGAAAAAACTATCACATTTTCATAAATGTTATAGCTTGTTTCTTTATTTTAGAGGGAGCAAGTGTTTAATTTAATGCATAAATTCTCATAAATGCATGTAAAATATGAAATATAACAAGTTATTATTTTTCTTCTAAATGTTTTTTGAATTATTAGAATGATGTTTTGTGAATAATATTATATGTAGATTGAAACATACAATATAGATGCTTGAAACTGTTTTGAAAAAAATCTCAAAAATCGGTCAATAGATGAAATATGGATTTACTAACCATTTGAAATCTAATTATGAAAAAAATTCAATTGAAGAAATAATCAATTACAGAAATTAAAAATAAAAAACAAAAAAAAATTACGCTTTAACTAAATAAAAATAATTAATTTAATATGAAAGCTATACAAAATTAGAACGATAGAACAAAGATTGTTATCACAAAGTGAAATGAATGGTTAAAGCTAGGAAATATAATAAAATTTTGAAGTTAAAGGGAACACACCATTTAGAATTTTTCAAGTTATGATCACAAGAACTTCATATCCTGCGGTAGAAGTTACTAGCTAATGTTTTACCATTTGTTCTCTCTAATCACGCATATGTTGATTGTACTTTAGAATTTTGTTCGTAAATATTTCAAATAATAAAAATAATAAAATTTTATTAAAATAATTTTAATGTTAATGCTTTATTTTAATTGAAATAAAAATAATAATTAAATAGTTGATAGATTAGAAAGAAATATGTAATTTATATTTCATTAGAAGATAAGAACTTCAGTTTAATTAAAATTGTTGCAGAAGATGTATATATGACTATGGAGTATAATAAGATACTTCCATCACTCATGGGAGAACGTATCGAAGGGTTTAATTTAAATAGAAGGTTATTAAACACAGTAATAAATATTTTTAATAATGACGGATCTTAATAATAAAATTTAAATTTTATTATAAAATTATTAATAACTAAAATAATTTTTATTATAAATTAAAAATTATAATTAATTTTTAAATCAGTAATTAAAATAAATTTTATGATGAATGATGTCTAAATCCATCACTAATATTAATAATCAAAGTTTTGATTATTAAATAAATTAATTTTGAATTAAAAAATTTGTCTTTAAATGTATTTTTAATTACTAAAATTAATAATATTTTTGTAGAGAAAGCTAAAATTTGAAGCTCATGTATATTTTTTATTATCAATTTGTATAAATCAAAACTGGTAGGTGTATTGATAAAACTATTCAATGTATGACTTTCTCGTTTAAAATAAAAGGTTAAATATATTTTCATCTCGGGGAAAATTGGACTTAGTATTTTTTTAATATTTTGGAATAATTTAGTCCTCATCTTTAAAAATTGGGTAAGTTTAATTCTTTTAACAAAATTCGGTCAAATTTATTTGATGTTATAAACTTGTTTCTCAGCTAATATTGAAGCAAAAATAACTTAAACGATGTAAATAACTTAAATACTATCATAAAAAAGTTTGAAACGTTAAATAAATTTAAAACAAAAAAATTTAAAAATTAAATACACCTATTTATACAATTGGAGACTAAATTAATTTAAAATTTTAAAAATAAACTATTTTCGATAATTAAGAAACCAAAAATATATTTATCATTCACGTAAATTAATTTGCGATCTAACTCACATGGTCCGCGTCGGCAGTCAAGTTTCTGGCTCGCAGAGTCGAAATAGCAGAATCCATCTGGACAAGGATGATTCTGGCAGGCGAGGTTTATCCAAGAAATCTGAAATCCATAGGCCAAGCTGCTGTGCATGGAAGTGTAGGAATGGTTATTGAAAGTTCTCAAAGATGTTGGAGCAACAAGCTTTATGTCACACCCAACTTCCAAGTCCTCTGCTTTTAGGTCACCAACAACAGCATATGCATAGCCCTTTGAGTCCCACTTCACGCACTCTTCTGTTTTCACATACTTCCCATTCTCTCTCACTGTATGCTTACAATTTAGAAACAGTATATGCTCGAAACTCAGAGATCCCCAATTTTCATATGAACTTGTAATGGCTTGGTATGGATCCGAAGAGTAAGTGTAAGTGTAAGTATCAGAGAAATTGGAGCGAGAGAGGGAGCGGAGAGGAAGAGAGGAGCAGTTATGGAGTTGAAGTGCAGGATCAACCACTCTCACTGTGTAGTTCTTGTAATTTATTGCCTGAACATGGTATTGTGCAGAGTTCATATACAACAGCGTAACATTATTTTCACAACCAAGCTCATAACTTTCCTCACCACACTTCTCTGGGTCGCCTTTTAATCGAAATGGATAACTTATGTTGCTGATTTTGCCACAGGAAGCGGGGTGACAAAGAGCATGACTTGTCTGGACTAGAAGTAAGAGCAACACTGCTACCTCTGGCCACATCATGTCCAAACTCTTTCTCATTCAGTTTGAATCGGAACTGTAAAAGTTATATATTGATATTTAACAACACCGACTCAAAACATAAATAAGTACAGAAGGACCACATTTTTCCCTTTCAGAGAATGGCTTCAAGACTTTATCATACTTCGAAGGTAGACTTTGACTCAGAAACCGCGTTTCCATCTGCTTTCCGCAGATCATTTAATGAATACAAACTTTTCAAATACTCGTCAATTCAGTGAATTCTTAGATATTAAATCATGTAATTTTGTTCATCCACTTCTTCCAGTTTCTAAAGCCATCCTATATTCTTTGAATAAATAAAAAAGATTGTTTGATATCGATTGAAAACTATCTGACAAGTTATACAGGAGTAAAATAGTTATAAAAGAGTGAATTTTTGTATTTATATAAAATAAAAAAATAAAAAATAGTGAAGGATAATATTAAATGGGTATAAAAATATTTTGGATGACAAAAATATCATTCTTCTTAAACAAAAGCTCCCTTTCCATTTGCAATGAGGTTATCCAAAGTTAGGCTTTCAACTAAGAAATTAGTGATAAATGTTTATATTTTTTTTTTATATTCAAGCATATATTTCGTTCTTGTAAAACAACTATAAAAGTTTACAATAACACGATTAAAACTTGATTTTTTAGACGTATAAATTTATTGTTTTTAAGATTTTATCTAGTGTATTGCACAGCCTCAAACGATATATAATAGAAATTTGTCAATTTTTTTTGAGAATTTTAGGACATTATAAAAGAAAGAAATGAGGAAAAAGGAGAATAAAAGAATAAAGAGAAATGAGAAGAATGAGAGTGAGAGGTGTCTTTTGGTGGAGCATATGACATTTATTAATAGGTGTAACTATAGCCCCCAAATTTTTTTATTTCTTTTGAATGAGAGTGAGAAGAATTAGTTTTGGACACATTAAACAAATAGTATCATGAATTATTTAAATAAGGACGTATACTTAAATATATTATAATAAATAAAGGAATTGAAAAACAATGTTTATATAATGCACTTAATTTTTTTCGACTTTAAATTACAAATTAATTGTTCAAGGGCTAGTAATTTGACAATTGAGAAAAACGCAAATTGATTAAGAATGAGAAGGATAATGGAGTTTATACAAAAGTTTGTTTTCTATAAAATCATGTAATCCAGAATCAGGTTTTCAAGTAAGAAAATAATATTTAATACTTAAAAAAAAGAGTCCAACTTGAATTTATTTTAATAATATATTGAAATATATCTAAATAAAAATAAATATAATTAAATATTATTATTTTAAATTATTAAATAAGTATATTTTATTTGGTTATCGCCCTTAAATAGTAGTACGGTAAATCACACTTAGACTGTTCCTCTGTTTTGTTTTGATTACCTTTTTTTTTAATTGTTTGTGTTTCGTATCATGTTTGGATGTGAGTCTCAAATAATGTTTGTTTGGATAAGAAACTTCAATCTGTTTGGTACATATTGTTTCAATGTGATTGGTACAATTACTGTTTTAATAATTGTAGCCTGGTTAATATTAGGAAAAAGTTATTTTTCACACCATTTTTAATTTTGAGTTCCATTTGACCCTAAATTTAATAATAAAATATTAATTAATGTTATAAAAGTAAATATAAATAAAATATTATCTATAACGGTATATAAAAAGAGCATTTCCTATTTTGTGTTCACATTTTAAAATACAAATATTACTCTTTAAAATATAATTATTTATTAAATTTTTTAAAATTGACCGTTATTTTTACAAGTTTTATATAAAATCGTTTATCTCTACTTCTTCTCTTCTTTTTTATTTACCAACGTTATTCTCTCATCTTTTTTGATATATTTTATTTTATTTTTAATAAATATAATTTTATTTTATATATTAACTTAATAACATTATAATATCATCATCTACTAATATAATATCACACATATTTACAAAATGCATACACACAGGCGCAATAACGCATGTGTTTATGCTAGTAATAAAATAATAGTTTTTTAGGTGTTAAAGGGAAGTAAGAGAAAATTGGCAGTGTCAAAGTAACACCACCCTTAATATTATTGGAATCTTTTGTCATAACAAAGTTAATATACTTGGATTGCAAGTATCATACACCGATAATTACTATAACTTTATAGATAATTTGATTTTTTTTCATGCTATAATTTAGTAGTCGCTTTTTGTAAAACACATGTGTAAGCAATTCCACATCTTTGATATCTTCTTTTAATTTTCTGCTATGATTTTTTATTGTTTATATTTTTTATATTCAAGCATATATTTCACTTTTGTAAAACAACTTGTTGTAAACATTGATAATAACACAATTAAAACTTGATTCATGAGGTGTGTAAATTCATTGTCCTTAAGTTCTTATGGGGAGGAATTTCATGTTTGGGTATCTATGGGTTAGAGAATTTTAGGTAGTTTAGAATGCAATTGGAATGAGAGATATTGATTGTTGTAATGTTCAGTTTGGTATCATCTATAAACCACTTTGAAATGAGTTTGAGAAGATAAAAGTGCAAGATACCAAATTATGCAATGGAACAAGTCAAAATCTCACAACCAAGAAGCATATGGTGTGGCGTTACTCATTTTCCTACACTGCACACTTTTCGTAAAATGAAGGTTTCTACTTTGTTAACCGTTGGATTGAGCTGAAATTTTAACAACTGATCCTAGACACATAGTTCTTGACTTTGACATATCGGATCTTGAATCGGAGGTCTGTAGTGAGAGCATTTTTTATCGCAAGGTCCTTGTAGTTTTGGTTGTTGACAACATTGACCTTTGTTGCTTGTTTGGTGCATAACTTTCTCTATAGTTATTTAATTAAGTTGGTTCTTTTTGCCTTTGGTTTTTTATTCAATCATATTTGATTTGAATATAAAGAAAAAAAATTTGGAGCTTTACACAAGCTGCAGTTTTATTTCTAAAATCTCAAATTGTTTGCATATTATGTTGTTAAATTGGATTGGATAAAAATTATAAGAATTAGTTATTTTCCAAGAGAGACATATGTTGTATGGGTTTTAATATGTGTTTTCAATTTCTTTTGTGAGAATATAGGAGATTCCATGGTGGAAATCCTATTTAATTTAATTAGTAGTGTGTTCATTGATGTAAGGAGTCAGTACTAGAGATTTATCCAGATACTCTAATGTTCATTCAAGACTCATGTAGAGTGGAATGAGTCATGTGGTAAGAGGGGCAGGAGGTCTTGTCTTTAAGAACAATCACAAAGTTCTTATGACGATTAAATGGACTAACCTTGTGTGGTAGGGTGAAATTCATTGACAATGACTCTATAGATAGTAGAGACCACCATAAGTGCAAAAACCACCAAGAATCATATAGCAATGTTTAGATTCGGATAATTGAGTCTAGAGTGTTATCTTGTGTGATGGGTTAGTTGATATTGCTTAGCTTGGTGTAATTGGTGCGTGGTTCTGCAATTCTTTTGAGTGTTTTATATATATATATATATATGTGTGTGTGTGTGTGTGTGTGTGTGTGTATTTTTTTTCTTTTTGTAATTACCTTACCCCTTTTTCGTTGCTTGTGTTATGTTTTCTTGTGATGTTTTCCTTTTTGCAATGATCACCAAATTTTTTGTATGAGCAGATGTGGGAGCTCGCGGTGATCGTAGTGATGATTGAGATGTTGCAGTGTAGTTAGGCTCGCTGGATTTTGCTCTATGATGGAGCCCCTTTTTTAAGTACTGTTATCTTGTAGTTTCTTGCTCTGTGAGCAAATTTCCAGTTTAAACTAATCTATGTTTAAATTTTGTTTCTGGCATGTGTTTTGTGCCTTAGTTTTCCTGTTCAGTATATTTTGGATGACTGTAACAAGTTAATTCTGATATGCTTCTGCCTTGGCTCTATATTATTATGATTATGGGACTTTTTGTTTATTAGATTTATTTATTAAATGGGATGTTAGATGCACAACGCTCACAGGATATATAATAGGAATTTTTCGATTTTTTCGAGGATCTTAGAAATTAACAAGAAATTCTCTTAAAGAATAAATAAATAACCTAAGACATTATAAAAGAAAAAAAATGAGGGAAAATGAGAATAAGAGAATTAAGAGAAATGAGAAAAATGAGAGTGAGAGGTGACTTTTGGTGGAGCATATGACACCTATTTATAGGTGTAACTATAGCCCACCAATTTTTTTTATTTTTATTTTTGAATTATATATATATATATATATATATATATATATATATATAAGTAGAGTATGAGTATTTTAATAATTTAAACGAGGATGAGGATAAGAGCACAAATGTGTATGTAGGTATTGGGACGGGAATAGAACGAATATGTACATACCCATATCCCCATCTCCATACTCAATTAGAAAAATCAGATGTTATTTATACCCGACCTAGGTAATGAGGTAATTCTCTGTCAAAATGGGGATAGGTTTGATACCCATGAATATATATATATACACACACACACACAAACACACTATTACATTTTCTTAAAAATGTTACTATAAAGAACATAAAGAATTTCTTGGGCTCTTCTTCTTGTCAAGTTTCGTATACATTTGAGGTAAGGAAAGCTAGATTTTGTTGAAATATGTGATTGTTTGATATTTGGAATTTGAGATAGAATTATATTGATATGTGAATTTGAAAATATTATTAAGGATGTATATGATTGTGAAAGTATTGTTGTGAAACTATGATGATAATAGATTTGTTAATGTATATATATATATTGTGTATGCATTGGACTATGGGTTCAAGTAAGGGGACATCCTAAAACTCTAATGATCATTCACACTCAAATAGAGTAGAATGGTTCATGTTGTGAGAGTAATAGGAGGTCGTAGTCTAAGGTAGGATAAAAGTTTATGTGCAGAGTTATGTGAATGATTTGTAGTTGTCCATGTATGACTTATAATTGATATGATTTAAATGGTCTTAGGACAACTCTTTTGTATACTAGCTTACCCTTACATTTGTGGTTTTTGTATTGTGTTCTTCTTTTTCAATAATCACCATTATAGTGAAAACAAATGAAGATGCAGGTTTAGAGGCATCTATGAAGGATAAGGAGTTCATAGTTAGAGTTGTGAGATTATGGTGGAGGTATGAATGGTTAGTACATTCTTTATAGAAATACCTTTAAAGTTTTTTGTGTTATTGTATAAATAGTATATTTTTACATAGTCCGAACTCTTAAAGTTATTCAATTAAGTTGGTTTTTTTTTTTTGAATTTGGTTTTTGATTCAATCATCTTCAATTTGAATATAAATACAAAATTTTTGAAGCTTTACACAGGCTGCAGTTTTATTTCTAAAATCCCAAATTGTTTGCATAATGTGTTGTTAAATTGGATTGGATAAAAATTATAAGAATTAGTTATTTTCCAAGAGAGACATATGTTCTATGGGTTTTAATATGTGTTTTCAATTGCTTGTGTGAGAAATATGAGATTCCATGGGGGAAATCCTATTTAATTTAATTAGTAGTGTGTTCATTGATGTAAGGAGTCAGTATTGGAGGTTTACCCTGATATTCTAATGTTCATTCAAGACTCGTGTAGATTTGAATGAGTCATGTGGTGAGAGGGGCAGAAGGTCATGTCTTTAAGAACAACCCCAGGGTTCTTATGATGGTTAAAGGGACTAACCTTGTGTGGTAGGGTGAAACCCATTGACAATGACTCTATAGGTAGTAGAGGCCACCATAAGTGCAAAAATCACCAAGAATCATACATCAATGTCTAGATCCGGATAATTGAGTCTAAAGTGTCATCTTGTGTGAAGGGTTAGTTGATATTGCTTAGCTTGGTGTAATTGGTGTGTTGTTCTACAATTCTTTTGAGTGTTATATATATATATATATATATATATATATATATATATATATATATATATATATATATATATATATATATATATATGTATGTATGTATGTATGTATGTATGTATATGTATATATATGTGTGTGTGTATTTATTTTTTCTTTTTGTAATTAGCTTACCCCTTTCTCTGTTTGTGTTATGTTTTCTTGTGATGTTTTCCTTTTTGCAATGATCACCAAATTTTTTATGTGAGCAGATCTGGGAGCTCGCGGTGATCGTAGTGATGATTGAGATGCTGCAGTGTAGTTAGGCTCGCTGGATTTTGCTCTATGATGGAGCCCCTTTTATAAGTACTGTTATCTTGTAATTTCTTGCTCTGTGAGCAAATTTCCAGTTTAAACTAATTTGTGTTTAAATTCTGTTTATGCCATGTGTTTTGTGCCTTAGTTTTCCTGTTCAGTGTATTTTGGATGACTGTAAAAGGTTAATTCTGATATGCTTCTGCCTTGGCTCTATTTTATTATGATTATGGGACTTTTTATTTATTAGATTTATCTATTAAATGGGATGTCACATGTGCAATGCTAACAGGATATATAATAAGAATTTTTTATATTTTTCGAGGATCTTAGAAATTAACAAGAAATTCTCTTAAAGAATAAATAAATAACCCATGACATTAAAAAAGAAAGAAATGAGGAAAAAGGAGAATAAAAGAATTTAGAGAAATGAGAGGAATGAGAGTGAGAGGTGTCTTTTGGTGGAGCATATGACACCATTTATAGGTGTAACTAAAGCCCACCAATTTTTATTTTATTTTTTTTGAATTATATATATATATATATATATATATATATATATATATATATATATATATTAGTAGATTATGAGTATTTTAATAATTTAAACGAGGATGGGGATAAGAGCACTAATGTGTATGTAGGTATTGGGACGGGAATAGAACGAATACCTATATCCCCATCTCCATACTCAATCAGAAAAATTGGGTGTTATTTATACTCGTACCTAGTTAATGTGGGAATTCTTCATCAAAATGGGGATAAGTTCGATAATACGCATGAATAGGGATGTCAAAAAAATTTGTACCCGCGGGTATCCACGGATAAAAACCACAATGGGTAGGAAACGGATATTAAAAATGGATACCCGCTACCCGCGGGTTCAGGTATTTTTGATACCCGCATGTTAACGGGGCGGATACGGGTATCATAGTATCCGTACCCGTGGATACCCGTATCCGCTAAACTTTAATTCACAAAAATATCCTCATATATATATATATATATATATATATATATATATATATATATATTAGTAAAAAACATTATGAGTCTTCATTCAGTAATGGTGGTCAGATTCTTACCCCACAACGTAGTAGATTACTTCGAGATACTATGGAGGCATTGATGTGTCTCCAAGACTAGTTATGAACCAACATGGAAGGTAATGAAATTAACACTTTTACTTAGACATTTTAATCAAGTGATTGTTAGAAATTTTTAATGAACTTCTTATGTTTTCAGGCTCTTCTAGATTAAAATTTGACAACATGAAACTTTATACAAAGTTGCAAGATGTGGACATTGATGAAGTTGGTAATTTCTTTAATATTTCATTAAAAAATAAATTACAATATAAATTGTTAGTGATTTTTTATTTGTTTATTTTTCAAGAATGAAGCAGAGAAGGTGGACTTGTTGATCAAAGCACTGATTGTGATTAAATATTTATTTTTTTAAATATTTTTGTAAATACCCGCAGGTACCTGTGGATACTCGCGGATATGAAAAAAATAGGCGGGTACCCGCATTACGGATATCAGACGGATATGGGTACGGGTACAGGGCAAATATTTATCCAGCGGGTAGGGTATAGGGGAACTACTACCTGTACCCTACCCGCCCCGTTGACATCCCTACCCATGAATATATATATATATATATATATATATATATATATATATATATATATATATATATATATATATACACACACACACACACTATAGTTACATTTTCTTAAAAATGTTACTATAAAGAATTTCTTGGGCTCTTCTTCTTGTCAAGTTTCATATACATTCGAGGTAAGGAAAGCTAGATTTTGTTGAAATATGTGATTGTTTGATATTTGGAATTTGAGATAGAACTATATTGATATGTGAATATGATGTTAGGTTTATAAGGAGGGGGTATCACTGGGGAGATACAACACACCAATGAGACCTGAGCCCAACCACATAAGGCATTGACACCACTCTCAACCCAAAACCTTAAGGCGATGGGTTTATGGGCCTTGATCCTTAAATGGTGCTCTACTTTCTCATTTTTGGTCAATGTGGGACTTAGACTCACACTTGGATTCCTAACATATGAAAATATGATTAAGGATGTATATGATTGTGAAAGTAATATTGTGAAACTGTGATGATAATGAATTTGTTAATATATATATATATATATATATGAGTATTGTATGTGTTTTACGTAATTTCTTGGGGAGATTTTATGGTGGTATTACTTTAGTGTATGCATTGTACTATGAATTCAAGTAAAGTGACATCCTAAAACTCTAATGATCATTCACACTCAAATAAAGTAGAATGGTTCATGTTGTGAGAGTAGTAGAAGGTCGTAGCCTAAGGTAGGATAAAAGTTTATGTGCAGTTATGTGAATGATTTGTAGTTGCCCATGTATGACTTATAATTGATATGATTTAAATCGTCTTAGGACAACTCTTTTGTATACTAGCTTACCCTTGCACTTTGTAGTTTTTGTATTGTTCTTCTTTTGCAATAATCACCACTCTGGTGAAAATAGATGAAGATGCAGGTTTAGAGACATCTTTGAAGGATAAGGAGTTCATAACTAGAGTTATGAGATTATGGTGGAGGTGTGAGTGGTTAGTGCATTCTTTATAGAAATACCTTTAAAGTTTTTGGTGTTGTTGTATAAATAGTATATTTTTACAATGTTTGAACTCTTAAAGGACTATATTAATATTTTTTTTTATTTCGTCAATCTGTCTTTGAATATTATTATGAAATGTCTTATTTTATTAGTTTTAGAGTTTACTATGTTATGGATCCCTCAACTATTATGCGTTTTTGGTTTCTGTCCCTCTCTCAAACTTTGCTCTATCTAGGTCCTTCACCTTTCAAAACTTGTGGAATTGGTCTTCATTTTTGGCGACGTTAATTTTTTAATTGCTGTGACAAACAAAGTGCCACGTCAAAATCTTGTTTATATAAAATTAATATCTTTGTGTCACCCTAGCCCATACTAATTACGGTTAGAAATCACCCAAACTCTCACTCACATTCCACCTCAAAAGTAGAAAACCATATTTCCATCCTGAATACCCTACAACCAAAATAACTCACAATCAACAAAGATAATATGTTCAACACCAAAATCTTACAACCTAAGTTTCCCTTGGACTTCTTCATGGATCACCAAAACCAGTGTCTGCTCTTCCTAAGGTTAAAACCACATCCATTGCCGCCTATTAATAAACTAAAATGCCTAATGCAACATGTAGAGAAAAGACACGGTTAGGTTAGGGTGAGAAAACTACTTGCAGAGAAACAAAAATGAAGGATAATAAGACAACCATTTGGAATGACTTCCACATAACAAAACAAAGAATCTCTTACCGAATTCTTTCTCTTAATCAATTCAAGAAGCCATCAACTTCTTGTATGAAAAAGAACAATTTATTTCTCACACTAAAAAAGTATGAAAAAGAAAGCAAGAACATATTTCATCAATTTAAACGATGACATTTACTCTTATAATTTCAAAATAAAACAAAAAACAAAAAACAAAATAGTATTTTCAAGATAAATTATTTTTTTATAATATATGAGATATAAATATTTACTAATCGATTTTATCTAAAAGTTTTATTAAATAAACTACCATGCATAAATTAACCATTTCACAGGACAATTAATAAATTTAAAAGAATGTTACGTTTAGTTTTTTTCAAGATCATGGATTCACACTTTCTCTAAATTTGAAATAAATAATTATACTTTTTTAGGTTTTAATAATCGAAAATATCGAAGTAACACACCTCTTTGACATTTTGCTGCTGAAAAAATTAAAACTAAACTCTCTTGGACTGGGATTTTTGTGAATTGTGATTTTTTGTTTCTTTTTGTGTGTGAGTTCTGTGATGGTGAGTGAGCTAGGTTTGGGTGTGACTAAGTAGTGGCGGATCTTGACTACAAAATTTGGAGGGACTAAAACAATATAATTATTTGACTATTAGATTGGATCATTAGTATAATGCTTTAAAAAATAACTCATCTAACTGAACAATTTAATCATTGATACACTACTTTAAAATATGTGAAGAAGTAAAATCTATCTTGTTTTCATCTTCACCCACAACTTCTCTTCTATCACTTTTAAAGAATGAATCTATGGTTTTATTCTTCATCAATATACCTTTTAAAAAATTAATATTAAAAAATAATTTATCATAATCTAATGAGAAATTGAGAGTCGTAATTATTAAAAGAAAAATATATTATAATCAAGTCATAAAATCGGTTTGAAAAAATACATAATACATTATTTTTTCTTCTATATTCATAAAAATATGAATATACAAAGTTCATGATATAAAAAATAATATTAATAACTATTAAACTAATAGTTCATTATCAAGTGCGACAAGACAATTATCTTTTTTTCAAGGAAGAAAGATAACAAATGATAAATGACAGCAAAAGTAATGAGTTTGTGTCTAACTTCATTTTCTCTTCAAAAACAAAAAGAAAACAAATGAGACTGAAAGATGAGTACAAGTTTGTGAAAACCTAAAAAGACAATGAGAAATAAAATAAAAAATATTTTAATAAATATTTGTTTTAATTACTATTTTGGTTTTTGTTTCCAAAAATGTAAGTTGGTCCTCAAGTTGATTTAGTTTAAATTTGGTTATGATTTTTTAGTTGAAATTTGATATTTTTTTGACAAAAATAAAGACAAAAAAATAATTAAACCTAAATATTTTTACTCTTTATTATATTATATTTTATATTTTATTATTTATTATGCTTTATAAAAAAATTAAAAAGACACAATTTAAATTTCTATCAATTTTTAAAATACTTTACTTATAATTTAAAAAGAAAAATTAAAATATATATAATTAAAAAAAATCAAAAGTATATACATAATTAAAAAAAAATCAAAAATATTTTGGGGACCGAGGTCCCTCCCTGCTCCATATATAATCTGCCACTGTGACTAAGTGATGTTGTGAAGGTGGTGAAGAATGCACTTGGAGAGGAAGAGAAATGGGGAAAGATAATGAATGTTAGGGATTTCTTTTGTTGTTTATGATGGTAAGGAAAAATTTGGAAGAAAAAAAAAAGTTTAATTAGTCGGATGGTACCCACTTTCATTTAAATGTGTCAGTTTGGAACTCGTTTTTAAAAAGGTGTCAATTGAGTCAAACTTTTGAAAAGATGTCTCAATTAGGTTCTTTTCAGCAAAAAATTATTAACATCGTTAACGGTATTAATATTTAAAATGACTTACAAAATTAAGTATTGATATTTATATCAAAATTTAGTGATAAATGTCATGAATTAAGTTAACGGCTTTAGTAATTTTTGTCTGAAAGGGATCTCATTAAGACACTTTTTCAAAAATTGGGATTAGATTGACACATTTTTAAAAGCGGGTACCAAACTAATACATCTGAACGAAAGTGGATACTATCCGACTAATTAAACAAAAAAAAAAAAAAGTGGGTGAGGTGACCGTGAGTGTTTTCATGAGTGGGTGAGTGATGTGATTTCTAATCATAATTAGTGTGGACTAGGTTGACACAAAGATATTAATTTTATATAAACAAAACTGTAATGTGACACTCTGTTTGTCACGTCAATTAAAAAATTAACGCCGTCTAAAAATGAAATAGAACAAAGTCTGAGAAATGGACAAAAACCAAAACACATAATAGTTGAGGACCTCTGACATATTTAACCCTTAATTTCATACTACTAAAAAATAAAATAGGATGTTATATGAATACCCCTCAATGTCCCGCGCCTTTGTTTGTAGAGTCGATTGTACATCCACAGGAATGCAAAGGGCAAATTTTACAGAAGCACATAGAGCAAGAACAAAAGCGCCATGACGTTTTGTGAGCAGTTGAAGCTCATGTTGGTGGAATTGATGTCTTAGAAGTCATAAATGACTTATAATAACATATACCACGGCAAAACAATTCTTAAATAATGACTAAAAATAATTAATTATTAGAATGAACAATTTATTATATATTAATTTATAAATTAAATAATTTATTTTTATTGAATAATTTCAACATCGGTACAATATTTTAGCCAAAATATTTGATGGCTCTTTTGGAATTCAGTCTCACTTTTACATGTGGAGATAAAAGTATTTGAAAATATAAGTGCAATATTTCATTTTATAATATAGTCGTACATTGTTATTATAATGAGATCTTCCAAACCTTTCGATCAAAATATGAGAAAGGAGGCAAGTTTGGAAGGATTGTGTCGATTTAGTAACTTTTAGGGAAACATTCATTTTAATAATCAGAGATTGTAAATTGCGGATTTCTTCACTACTATAATTTATTTGGAGATCTGTATATAGTTTTTTCATCAAAATGTGTAAGAAAAGTATTTCTTATATATATATATATATATTTATATATATATATTACGAATTTCAATTGGTAAATAATTTCTTGAAAGATAATTAGTTAACAGAATTTAAAAATTTGTAAAAAATTTATTATAACATTTTATTTGAAAAATATCCTCAACAAATTTTCATTCGAAAAGAAAATTCATAAGCAATTTTTATAATGAAAAAAATCAATTCAGAAAACATTGGTACTTTTTACTACAAATTTAGATTTTTGACGTAATTTCTTACACATTTCAAATTCGTATGTAAATTCTTCCAAAAACAAAATCCCAACTATTGTTTTTTTTTTGCAAAAAAATTGAATTCATATGTAAATTTATTCCGCTAATATTTTTACAAGAATTTCCACAAAATTTTTTAAAAACTATATAATTACTTTTCAAAATCTATAATTGTTATTTTAATCTTTATATATCTTTCAAATTTGATTTTATGCAATTTTAAATTCTATACATATTGATTTATTTTATATTTTACATTTTAATTAGATGAATATTTTTTAATAATACCTTTTAAGGTTGAATAGGACAATTTTAAATATTGGAATTGTTGCTAAAACATTTACTGGGGAGTTGTAAACCGTAGAAATATATATTCTTATTCAATAATATTTTAACAATAAAAAACTCTCATAAAATATATTATATTTTATTATTATTTAAAAGACATTAAAGATTTAAAATCATCAAAATTTGTTTAAGTTATTTTTAAAATTCCAAAAAATATATATATTAATTATTTTTTATTAATTTTATAACTACAGTCAACATTCACTTAAGTCCATACTCATTTAAGTCCGCATCCTGCCTAAATCTGCATTTAAAAAGGGAAAATTCTCGAAAAATGAAAAATTCTCGGATCAATAATTTTGTGACTTTATTTTCAGTAAAAATCACGTAAAGTTGTTTGACTTTATATTATGTTACATTTTGTTATATATATATATATATATATATATATATATATATATATATATATATATAGAAAATATATGAATAAAATAAAATATCAAGTTTCTTTGGTAACATATCTCTTATATCTATCATATATCCTAGATCTTTCATATCATACTCTAAATTATATGACTCTTAATATCTCATGTTGTAATATGACTTTTAAAATTCCATAAGTATGCATCCCAGTTAAGTCTACATCAAACTTTCAATATCAAATTGCGAACTTAAGAGAATGTTTACTGTAATATTTTAGTTATTAGTTTTGTTTAAAATTATTTTAAAAGATGATAACAAAAAAATTTAATAATTTTATTATATTCAAAGTATTAATAATTTAATTAAAATCTTAATAATCTAATTACATTCACCTGTGAAAAAAAAAGGAGTTCTACAACATCAAATAACGATAACTATATAACCACTTTCCTCAACTGAAACACGACGACCATTTATGTTGTGTTTGGATTGGGGTGTGGATTTGGGGGAGTGGATTTGCGTTGATTTGAGTTGCTTTGCAAGTAAAGATGGGATTGTTTGGATTAAAGGAAAGATTGTATAATTTGAGTGGATATGAGTGAAGAGTTTATGAAACTTTGTGTAAGACATGATTGATAAAATTTAATAAATTATAATTTTTAATAGAATAAATTGTATGATTACCATTATACCCTTCAATTTAAATAGAATAAATGATATTAAAATAAAATTAAAAATGTTATTTAAAATTACAAAAAGTATAATTTATTCATATTATAATTAATAACTTAAAATAATAATTATTATTCTCAATTATAACTTAAAATAATTTATAATATAGACTGTTTAATTTTAACTCCACATTTATTTAAATATATTTTATTTTATAGAATTAATTTATTTACAAAATATATTTATATGAATAATAATAATATTATTATTATTACTATTATTATATAATACTAATTATTGCCACATCCCATTTTAGTAGATTAATCTACTAAACAAAACATCGCATAGTTATAATGTTTAAGTGCAACGCTGACAAAAGAAACCAGAGTTAAAGAATGTACTTTAACAGTCATCCATAGGAGTACCTAGAGGGAAACTTGGGCATACAACCATGCCATAAACAAAAACAATTCTAAAGTTTAACAGTTGTGCAAAAGAAATGCTCTAGGAGCATGGAATTACAAGGCACTAGGGCCATAGAACTTCTTCGAAAACCATAGCAACGGGCCCACTAGGCTGCACTGCTACCACCATCAGGCCTACCTCCAACGGTATTCCCATCTGCTCCCACCAATGGTGATCATCGCAAAAGAGAAACACAACAGGAACATACACAAAACGCAAGGGTAAGCTAATATGATATGAAACTTATCATAGTGTAAAAGAACAAGTACATAAACATTCTCAGGCATACAACACAGAGACACATAAGTCATGTTATGACAAGCAAGCAAAACACTATGACTCGATTATCCGGATACATATATTAAGATCGGATTCACTGGACGCTTGCACTTGTGGTGGCCTCTACTGCTCTGCAGAGCCATTGCCAATGGGTTTCACCCTACCACACACAAGGTTAGCCTTTAAGCGTCTAAGGCCATTATCCTGCCAAAGACTAGGGCCTCCCGCTACTCTCACCACTTGGGTCAGATTTCTCTACCTGAGACTCACTGACCCTTTAGAGTTTCGGGATGCGATCCTTACTTGAATCCTTATCTTAATATATACACTACACGCCACCACGAGGTCTCCCCACGAGACCCATGGAATTACGCCTATCACACCAAATTTATGTTCCATACCATAACCACCACCTTTATCTTGAACATCCAATTCTCATGCCAACATACCAACTTTTAGTTCATAAGATTCAAACAACCATATATATATATATATATATATTCACATGCTTTAGGTTTTGAAAGAAAGGGGTAAATAAATAAATCACACAATTCACCCATCAAACAAAGAGGAAAAACAGAATTGGAACCACCCGCTGCAGTAGTCTCGCTCAAGCTAGGAGTCGTCGCCCAGGCGAGAGAAGTTGTCTCGCTCAGGCGACTGGCTCTCGCTTAGGCGAGCCTACAACAGTGGGTCATTGGAAGATTCACGATCTCTCGCTCAGGCGACGCTGTCTCGCCTGAGCGAGCTGGCCTGTCGCTCAAAACGCAGCCCCTCGCCTGGGCGAGTGCTCGAGGCAGAACTAGGGTGAGCATTCTGATACTCTCGCCTAGGCGAGACGAGCTCGCTTGGGCGAGAATAGTAGAGCTCACCACTGTCAACCCACATGCAGTGGCGGAAACCGCCCAGATCCACTCCCAAACACACATGCAACTCCATTTCATCCAACAAAAGCACACTATGCACGCATATAAACATACAACGACCAAAAACAGCCAAGAATAATTTAAGACCGATGAATCTAGCTTCCCTTACCTTGCTTAGATGATAACAACACGACACTGACCCGCAATCTACGAAAATAGCAGCTCCAGAACCAAGGAAGTGAGCTAGAAACATGGAAACCAGGACAGAAACACGAGTACAGAGTTAAACCCTACCAAGATCAACGTACAAGACAGTGGGAAGGAGGAAAACTGACTAAAGATCTCGAGTTTTAACTTACCTAGAGACGGGGTGAAAGTAGCTAGCCAAGGAGGAGGAGGCTTCTCTTCTGGATTTCAGAGCGTTTGAGGGAGGGGAACCAGCTTCTGAAAAGGGAACAAGGCATCAAATGAGCTGAACAGGAGGGTATAGGGTCCTACTGAAGGATTGGCCTTGGGCCTCCGAAAAGGCCAGACCCAAAACTCTAAAGCACTGAAAAGGGGCTTACAATTATTATAATATAATATTATCAATATCCATATAATAAATATATAATTATTATATATTTTTTATTATATAATACTAATAATAATTATAGTTATTATTAATATATATATATATATATATATATTATAATAAATATAATAAATTAAATTGTTAAAAGAGAGGGATAATAAAGCAATTTTAATATGATGATCTGACTTTCCCTGCCCATCTTATCATTTTAGAGAGTGTCAAGTTTTGCAACTTACATGCAAATCTACACTCACAAATGAATGCAAACGAACATATCTAAATACATTTTCAAGTCACATTTTCATCTCGGTCATTGTAGAACCGTCATCAAATCCCCTTCATACCCTTTCATATTTCCATTTTCGCCTACGCACGTTGCGCATGCGATCTTTATTCCCTCCCTTTCCCTTCACGCCATTGTGGTTTAGTCAGAACAAGATTAATATCATTTAATGGCAACCATCTGTTAGAAGGAGGAAGAAAAGGGGGCTAGGGTTCAGATGAAGAAGAGGAGAAAGAAGAGAGATAATGGACAGAGGTCTCTCACACACACAATACACAAGTGAATACTGAAATCATACACTGGTATTTTATTACTACAATTATTTTACAGAGGAAACAAAAACTCTATTTATAGAGTTGATTATACAAAACAAACTGTAAAACTAACAAACTGTAAAGGCAGCTTGAATTAACTACATCACTCCTCCTTAATTCAAGCTTAGAGCTTCAAAAAATGCCTAGATCGTTTCTCAAATGTTCGAACCTCTGCTTCTTCAAAGGTTTGGTTTAAACATCTGCTAATTGTTGTTGTGTAGGGCAATAGACGAGCTTGAGTTTCCCACTGTTGACTTGCTCCCTTAGAAAGTGAAATCTGGTCTCTATATGCTTGCTCCTGCCATGTGATACTGGATTGTTAGCTAGGTTGATTGTTGATTTATTATCAACAAGCAACTGTATAGGTTCTTTAACCTCTATAGTCATCTCTGACAACACAGACTGTAGCCAAACTGCCTAGCATGCAGCATAAGTTCCTGCAATGTACTCAGCTTCACATGAGGATAGTGCTACCACTGGCTATTTTTTAGAGCACCATGAGATTGGTGCTCCCATAAACTTGAACAAAAACCCACTTGTGCTTCTTCTATCATTGTAATCTCCATACCAAACCCAATTGTTCCTTTAATATACCTGAGCACTCTTTTGGCAGCAAGTAAATGCACTTTCTTTGGCTGATGCATATATCTGCTTATTACTCCTACTGCAAAACAAATATATGGTCTGCTGTTGCATAAATATCTAAGTGAACCCACCATTTGTTTGAATGGAGTGTTGTCTACCTCTTCTTCCACATCTTCTATTTTACTAGCATTTACCTCTGTTGGAGTGATTGCTGCATTGTAGTTCTCAATGCTGGATTTCTTTAATACTTCAATAGAGTACTAATGTTGGTGCAAAACAATTCCTCTGTCAGTCTCAACAAATTCCATTCCCAAAAAATACTTCACCCTCCCTAAATCAGTCATTTCAAATTCACTCATCAAGGTGGTTTCAAACTTTTCAATCTCAATCAAATCACTTCCTGTTATCAACAGATCATCCACATAGATACACATGAGTACCAGATTCAAACCATTCTACCCCTTTACATACATTCCATGCTCTACTGAACATTTCTAAAAACCATGCCTTATCATGAATGCATCAATCAACCTCTTCCAGGCTCTAGGAGCATGTTTTAAGCCATATAAGGCTTTCCTTAACCTATAAACTTTTTTCTTACTTCCTTCAATTTCAAACCCAGGAGGCTGTGTCACATACACCTCTTCCTCAAGTGGTCCATTTAGGAAAGCTGATTTTACATCCAGCTGAAACATGGGCCACCTTTTACCATTGGCCAAAGCTACCACCAACCTTATAGTTTCAATTCTGGCCACAAGAGCAAACACTTCTGAATAATCCAGACCTTTTCTCTGTAGAAAACCTCTAGCAACCAGCCTTGCCTTCCTTTTAGAAATTTTTCCATCTGGATTGAGTTTTAACTTGAAAACCCATTTAACATCAATGGGTTTCTTATTCACTGGTAACTCAGTTAAAAACCAAGTTTGGCTTTTCTCAATAGCCTACAGTTCCTTCATCATTGCTTGTCTCCACAATTCTTGACCCAAGGCCTCTTGGTAATTAACAGGCTCAACTTCAACAAGTAGTGCAAAATGCATTAAATCCCCTTCATCTGTAACAGCATTATCTGGGAAAATTTCAAAATCCACCATAGACCTAGGTAATCTCCTCTGCCTAGACTCTCTTTGCACCCGATGAGGTTGTTCTGGAGTTGTTTCACTATCAGAAGTCTCTCTAGAACTTGCAGTATTTCCAGAACTTTCACTCCTATTTTCATCTCCTCCAATCACCACAGATACTCCTTGATTTCTACTATTGTTCTGAGTTGTCCAGTCCCAAGATTCTTCTTCATTGACAACAACATCTCTGCTGATGCAACTTTCTTTGGTGACTGGATTACACAATCTATATGCTCATGTAGGATGATATCCTACTAACACCATGAACTTACTCTTGTCTTTTAACTTCCTTCTCCTAGCATTTGGAACATGTGCATAACACACAGATCCAAACACCCTTAAATGAAACACACAGCCAAGTAGTTTTGTCCACTATTGTAGCAGCCAAACAGTGATTTTCAATCTAATTGAATCTTGTCTGAAAGATTCTGTTCTTGGAGAGTGGAGATTTCAGAATAAGCCTATATTTTGAATCATATACTTTCAATAGATCATCTTTCATGCATACAGAGAAACCTTTTTCCACTAGCTGCCCAACACTAAGAAGATTACATTTCATACTTGGAACATACAACACACTTTCAATAACAGCCACAACTTTTCCATCTTTCTTGATATGTATATCACCAATTCCAGTAGCCTCAATTGTATTATCATTAGCCAATCTGACCTTACTCTTCTTACTAGTGTCAAGATTCGAAACCCAATATTTATGCCCTGTCATATGATTGTTACAACCTGTGTCAAGAAACCAATTTTTAGACCCAAATTCTGCATCCTGGGTAGTAACCATCAATATTACTGGTTCTTCTTCTGAGTCCCCTTAAGCCACATGTGCTTCCAGGCCAGATTCCCTTTTCTGCTTTCCTTTTCCATGCCAGCAATATGTTGCATAGTGTCCCCACTTTTCACAGTTGTAACACTGAATCTTCCTTAAATCTTGCACTTTCTTTCCACCTCTTCCTCTACCACTAAAACCATCTTTGCTGGTTTTGTCAGAAGATTTTGATTTCCCTTCACCTGAGGCCAGATCTTGATTGGCAGATCGTCCTCCTTTACTGAATCTGCCACTGGAATTGTTCTTCTTCCATCTGCCACGAGAAGAATGACCCATGTTTGAAATCTGGGCCTGCAAAGCTTTCTCTTCCTTGGCCTTTTCAGCAATCTTGTTCACCATCTTTAATTCATGAGCTTCAAGTGTTCCTTGAAGTTCTTCTATCTTCAGCTGTTCAATATCCTTGCATTCTTCTATTGCTGCCACAACATAGTCAAATTTAGAGGATACTATTCTCAGTACCTTTTCAACCATTTTCTGATCTGTGATGGTTTAACCATAATTCCTCATTGAATTCACCAACAATTGCAGTTTATTGAAATATTCAACCATTGTTTCTTGATCAGCCATAGACAATAACTCATATTGCCTTCGAAAAGATTGGAGTTTCACCATCTTGGTCCTTTCTGCACCTCCATATGCATTCTGCAAGATGTCCCAAGCCTCCTTGGTTGTTCTTGCTTTGGATATCTTCTCAAAATTCACCATATCCACACACTGATGAAGTAAACAGCGAGCCTTGCAATCTTTCTTTTTAGTTGCAACATCATCCTTTTCTGGAACCCCATTCTTTACAACCTCAAGAACTTCTTGATAACCAAGAATGGCTCCCATTCTTATCACCCAATAGTCAAAGTTCTTGCCATGAAGAACTGGAAGATTTGCCAGAAAATTTCCACCTCCATTTGTCATAGCAACTCACACAGATCCAGAACCTTACTGCTCCTGATACCACTGTTAGAAGGAGGAAGAAAAGGGGGCTAGGGTTCAGATGAAGAAGAAGAGATAAAAGAGGGATAATGGGTAGAGGTCTCTCACACACACAACACACAAGTGAATATTGAAATCATACACTGGTATTTTATTATTGCAACTATTTTACAGAGAAAATAGAAACTCTATTTATAGAGTTGATTATACAAAACAAATTGTAAAACTAACAAACTGTAAAGGTAGCTTGAATTAACTACATCACCATCATGCTGATAATTTATCCACATTTTAATATATTTTTCTTTTCATGTTACAATTTATTAGAAAAAATATTATGACTTTTTTTTCTGACTTTTATTTAATATTTTCGAAAAAATTAATAATTTGCACTAAATGACATCAAAAATAAAAAATAAAAATAAAAGAGAAATCATAATATTATTTTCTAATTTATTACTCGTTTTCTGTATGTGCAAAAGGTATTAAAGAATAGAGAAAAATAGGACTGTCAAAATGGATAATCCGACCCGACCCGGATCGACCCACCAGGTTGACTCGCGTGTTCCAACCCATTTGGACAATTTTAGAGAGAAACATAAAGAAGCAATTCTACACACGCAACCTAAAATTTCACCACACTTTTGACTTCTCAACTTGGGACCTTCTTGAGTACTCAATAATTAAAAGTGCGTTTCGAAGAATTTGACGAGGGTCCCAAAATATAATGTCACGAGAATGTGTATGATTACTTCTCGTCGACTTTGACCAACTCCGATAAATTGTTTTTTTTTTTTTTTAACTTAAGCAAATAGTATTCAAGTAGTAGGTAAATAAAGTGTACAACAATATTTGTTTATAAACTAAATTTTATAATTTAGTTTTGTTGTGAATTTGACTTATTTTGAGTGTTGAATAGTTATGTTTCGTTTCGTTTAAATGATAGTTTAATCTAAGAATAATTTTATTTTGATATTCAAAATTAGATAACAGAGTTAAAATTGATAAATTTTGAGATTTATAAAATTTGCCAAATTATTATATTTTACACTTTTTCTCAAGTAAAAGTTTGTAATCCAATTAATTTTTTTTTTAATTTAAAACAAAAAATATTTCGAACAATTCTCTTTCCTCGTAGTTAATTTTTCACTCAAGAAAAATAGACGAAGAAAATCTTCGGTTTACACTAAAGTGAAAGATTTTTTTCAAACTAAAACTCTTTCCCAATTTAAGGAAAAATAGGTTGCTTAAGTGATGATTATTCATCGAAGTGATTTGTGATTTTTGCAACGTATTTTTGAATTTAAATTGACATATGTGACATGTGTGAATATATATGTGTGTGTGAAGATTGATGAAGGAGCTGAAGCCTGAAGCCGGAGATGCCGTTGGGAGAAGCAGATACTTAGTGTCGTGTTTGGAGTGGAGTGTGAGTTTGGATGGCACGAAAATAGAATGAGACGGGAAAGGATTTCGTTATTTTATATTTTATTTTAGAGAAAAAAATTCATCTACATTTTCATATTATGCATTCTCATATTATGTAGTCATATTGACTGTATTACTATTTCATATCAATTAACTAAATTTTATAAAATAATAAAAAATTATGGTAAAAAAAATATAATATTTAAATATTTAATATTAAAAATAATATTGTTTTTTCAATACAAAATATTTAAAAATAAATTATATTATAATTATATAGGATAAAAATATCAACTTAATTATCGATGATTGATAGATAATTAAATTTTTTTAGTAAAAGCGCTTTTCAAATGAAACAAAAAACAATAATAATGAAATAAAGAAGATAATTTTTTTTATATGACCTACAAAATAAAAGTTTTATGTGAAAAAAAAAATATACAATAAATAAAAATTGATAGTGTTAAACATTCAAATGTGAAAAAACAAATATACAATAAATAAAAATATTAAAAAAGAGTAAAAATATTCAAATGTGAGACATAAAAAATATTTAATTGACATACATCATTTGAATATAATTGCATAAAGGTTGGGATAAGATGAAAATTATATTGGAGATGCAGATGAATTTCATCACAAACTAAACAATACGAAAAATAAAAAACAGAGGGTATGTAGTGTGTAGTGTGTGAGTATTTTAATAATTTAAACAAAGACGGAGCATATATGTACATTCCCATATCCAATTTAAAAACTTGGGTATTCGCCATACGCATACCCATACTGTTAAAACATATCTTTCTAACCCAACTCAACCAAGAAAAGGGGGTGAACTGGTTATTGAATCTTTTACTAATTTTAAAAGAATCTTGAAAGTTTCTTTAACCTTTATACCCCAATTAACCAGTTTTATAGTTCTGTGATAATGGACTGTGTAAAGCAATTGAGAAAGGTATAAAAGAGGAGAGAAACACAGAACACAACAATATATACTAGTTCGATTCAAGATGAATCTGCGTCCAGTCTTCTCCTAAGCAACCCACTTAGGAGGATTTCACTAAAACAATAGAGATTCAAGAATTACAAGAGCATCTATATAATTCAAGATCCTAAAGACTAAGGAGCTTGATCTACAAATCAAGAACTCCCCCTAGATGCAATGCATCCACACAATTGCACCTAGCCCTTCACTTTACCCAGTGAAACACTGTAAACAGAAATACAATAAGAAAATAAATAAGGAACGAATACACCTAGTAGTTGTGCAAATTTGTCACTTGATTCCTAGATCCAAGCTTGACTCATCAAGGTTGAATCCACCTTCAATCTTCTTGAAGATTAACTTGAATGATCTCTCAAGAACGCACAAGAACTCTGTAGATCTTAGAAAAGCAGTCTCTCAATTCGTTTCTCTATAATTCAATTGGTTTTCTCTCTATTTTCAAAACTGATTTCAAAACTATTTTTATACTAGAGTTCTGTTGCAGTTATTAATAGATTAGGAATTTACCTAATAGATTATCGTGAGTGTATTTTCACTGCATCAATGCAGTGCCCTCATCTAATCTATTAGTTAAGTAGCTAATCTATTTACGAGTTCTGCTTTTGGTCACATTCAAGAGTTTGATGGTTGATACAATTCAATGCAAGCTTGTTTTACATGTAATTCTTTATCTACAACATTTAATGAACAAGCTAGAAAATCAGGATTAATCCTAAACTAGTGATACACAAGTTGCATAACTTTGGACATCATCAAAACCATCTTCATTTAATTGAGTAGGCTCCCCCTCTCAACAATCTCCCCTTTTTTATGATGGCCAATATGTGTCTTGCAAATAAAAACAATACAAACGACCTTTCTCCCCCTTTGGACAATAGCAAAAAGAGCAATAACAATTTAGAACACCACCACACTGAATATGATGGTAGATGCATGGCCATGACAGCAAGGGAAACACAAAGAAAATATATGCAGTAGAGACACGCAGTAGATAAAATTATCAAGCAAAAGTAGTAACGAGGAACAAACAACAATCAAAGCAATATATAGATGAGCAAAACCAACAATCAAGGCAAAGTGTTGATTCAGTACAAACCATAAGGAAAGTTATCCTAGCCAAAAAGAACAGTGTGAGGTCAACTAAAAATACACACACCACCTCACTAAGAACTAAAGGAAGTCTAAGAGGCGTAAAAGGTTATCCTAAAGGGTAGTTAGACAAAAGTGGGTGTGTGGGGATAGGACAGAGCTATTTGTCATCAAAGGCATCCTCGTAGTGCTCACTCTTAGTACCCTCTGCAGAATCACTAGCAGTAGCCGAATTGGGAGGTGCACAACCAGTATTGAGCAGAACAAGCTGTCATCCAGGTTTGATGATGGTCGAGACGAGTGGTGACCATGCATAACATTTCTTGCTCATAAGCAATATAGGAAGCAACAGCGGGAGAAGATTCGACATTGTCAGCTTGTTCTTCATCAGTTTTGTCCTTGAAACACCAGATATTTCCCCTAAAAGCCATGCCCATGTGGTGAAGAGCATTTGCACCAATCAGACTAGTATGGTTCTGACCATAGGAAGTTTCCCAATGAAATTAACATTATAGTGTTCAAACACTTTGCACAAGATGACACCATAAGGCTAGGGATAATTAGGTAGCTTAATAGCCTTCTGAATTGTATCAGAGACCACCTCAAACTAATCAATGAGAAGGTTACATTTGAAGGCATGGAGAAGAAAGACATCCTCTGTCGTGAGTTGAGCATGATTGCTGTTGTGAGGAACCAGAATCCAGGAGATAATGAAAGCAAGCACCCGTTCATCCTTTTCAATCGCGTCTGCCCTAAAAATATTGTAGTTGCGCTTGGCAGTGGGATCCCTCAAACACGATTGGTAGATGTCTAGACGATTTACACCGGGAAGACCACGATGAGCAGGAAGCCCACCTGGCTGAAATCCAGCAATAGAGGTCCAAAGCTCCTTGGTCAAGACGATGTTGACCCCTTTGACGTGAGAGGTGAGAAGATCCTCTTCACACCGGAGATTTACGTAGAAAATCCTAACGAGATCGGGGTATACATTGCCTTTGAGCTGGACAAATTTCTCCAAGCTTTGGAAAGAAAGAAGAGTGGGAAAAGCAAAAACATGGGTCTGGAAGAAAGGAAGATCAGCATACTTGTGATTAATGATCTTGCAATTTCGAAAGGAGCGCACAAAGGTGTCTTGAGCTTCGGGGTCACTAATCCAACCATCAATATCAGAATCTCGTTGTTTGGTTGCAACCTGTTTGATTCGCTTGCAAGAGGAGGAGGATGAAGCCATGACTGATGTGGAGAAAGGGCATACGAGGGATGGAGCAGGGGGTCGAAAAGGAAAAGTGAAGCCTAGGGTTTGTAGGGTGTGAACCAAGGTGTCGAGGTCTGGGTGTGAGAAAGAGCAAGGGGGGCAGGTAGGCACTAACCTAATGGATTAACAAGGTCAACTTAGTGGAGTATTGTGCAATTAGTTGCTGAGAAAATTGACTGAATGAGGCACGATAATCGATTAAGGCAGAATTAGGCTAGCAACTATGCAAATAACACACAAAATGCACACCAATAGATGCAAGGGAAAAATAAAATAGGTATGTAAAATTATGTCATTTAATTCTTCCAACATATATGTGACCACGAGAGAGAATAACAACATACAAAATAAATGTTTTACAAACAAAACAGAACAGAGAATAATAAAACAGATAAGAAATATGCAAATGTAAATGGGGAGGATACAACAGATGCTCAATGAGAGCAAGTGACGTTGAGGATACCCAGCTCATTTCTAAGAGTGTAAAACCTCTCTCGGGCTAGGGGTTTTGTAAAGATATTGGCCAATTGATTGTGAGTGTCAATGTATTCAACTTTGCAGTCTCCCTTTGACACATGATCTCTAATAAAAGGGTGCCTGATTTCAATGTGTTTGGTCTTAGAATGTAGAACAGGATTTTTAGTGAGATTTATAGCACTTGTATTGTCACATTTTAAAGGAATGTGATCAAGATAAATGTCATAGTCCTCCAGTTGATTTTTAATCCAAATGGACTAGGCATAGCAGCTGCCAGCAACTATATACTCTGCCTTAGTGGTGGAAAGAGCAACGCAGGCTTGCTTTTTGGAGTGCCATGAGATTAGGGAGCAGACTAAGAGAAGGCAGGTTCCACTGGTGCTCTTCCTATCTGTTTTACAACCCCCAAAGTCTGAATCACTATACCCTATGAGAGATATAGTTGTGCCATGAGGATACAACAGTCCTAGGTTTCTAGTGCCTTTTAAATATTTGAGGATCCGTTTAACAACACTTAAATGGGACTCTTTGGGACAGGACTGAAATTTGGCGCACACACACACGTTGTACATAATGTCTGGACGACTAGCAGTGAGGTAGAGTAATGAACCAATGATACCTCGATATTTAGTTTGGTCAATTGTAGGACCTGCCTCAACTGCATCTGGATAACAATTAGTAGCCATAGGAGTTGAGGATTCTTTGCAGGTTTCCATGTTAAATTTTTTTAGCAGTTCAATGCAGTATTTTGATTGATGAATGAAGAGACCATGCTCTCCCTGTTTTATTTGGAGGCCAAGAAAGAAATGCAGCTCCCCCATCATGGACATTTCAAACTCATCCTGCATGCACTTAGAGAATTCTTGACATAGGAGATTGTTGGTGGATCCAAATATGATGTCATCCACATATATTTGGACAAATAGTAGATAATTTTCAGCTTTCTTGATGAAAATGGTAGAGTCTACTTTACCCCTTTGAAAACCACTTTGCATCAAGAATTCACTTAACCTCTCGTACCATGATCTAGGAGCTTGCTTTAGTCCGTAGAGTGCTTTCTTAAGTTTTTACACATGATCTGGGAATTCATAATCTGTGAATCCTGGTGGTTGTTCTACATGGACTTCTTCCTTGATAAAGTCATTTAGAAAGGCACTCAATGCGGATATTCCTCGTCAAAACAAGAATAAGTTCGCACGGTATCCACGAGTGTGAGTTTATTTGTCATCTCTAAGCATGAGTGATTTTGGAAGTTAGGAGTGGAGAAAAAAAGGAGTAGATGAATGGAGAGGAAAGTAGAGGTGCCAAAAAGAGATGTAGAGAAGTGTGAAAATGACGAAAACTAGATTTTTGGACTACTTGGACCAATAAAAACAAAATTAGTGTGTGAGTGTTAAAAGAAAGTAATAAAAAGGATTAAACTCTATATTTTTTCTCTTTGTTTTTTGTTTTATTTATTTTTCTTATCATCCTTTTATTAAAATATTTTTTAATTATTTTTTATTAATTAATTATTATTTTTTGAAGAACTTTTCTTTAATTCCTTTTTATTTTTTTCTATTTTTGAATTTTTAGAATAAAATGTATTCATCCGAACGAGATTGGGTTTTACCACCATGAACTAGGGATGTCAGAGTGGGTTGGACCTGACGGGCCAGCCCATTAACTCGACTACATTCAAGCGGCACGAGTTAGCTTTTTAATTCACCATCCCAACATGACCTGACCCGCCTAACCCACCTAACCTGCAATCTCGTGCTACAGGGTGGGTTAGCCCGCCAACTCACCTAACGTTGCACAAAAGATGCAAGCAAGATCGATGAAAACATACGCAAGAGAGATAAAGATGAAGCGAGAGAGAGCGAACCTAGACCACAACATCCACCTTCCATACCATCAATGCAAGGATGAATCCTACCTTTATCTCAAATAGACGATGCGACAGTGAATCCCACAAACCTTTAGATTGACGAATCACATCTTTTTATATTAGAGGTTAGGGCAAAGTCAGAATAGCACAAAGCAAGGGGCACCACCTAACTCAATCGTTACCGTTCTTCTTCTCTGACGATGGTGTGGTAGCGACAATGGTGGGTATGACGACGATGGTGGGTGTTACTTTTGATTCGGGTTAGCGGGCCGACCTGTCGGGTTGAACCCGAATTAACACCCTACTTGAGTGCTTCTTGTTTAGATGTTCAATTAAAAATTCCAACATGTTTTTCAGCTTATAGTTTTTGGTAGAGGTGTCAATTTGGTCCAGTCCACAGGATTTGGCCCTGGCCCATATGGACTAGGGCCAAAAAAGCCCACATTAAAAAAAAAACCCACACTAAAAAAGTTCATAGGGCCAAAAATCCTACAAAAGCCCTGTGGGCCAGGGCCAATCCATGGGCTTTCATCTTCCACATGAAAAATATATTATTTTTTAAAATATATTATTATTTGTGGGACAAACCCAATGAACTGGACAAGCATGATGACCCAAATAGGTCGAACGACTCGGACCTGCTCGATGATCTTGACAAGAACGATGACTCGAACTAGTCCGATGATCCAGACAGGCTCAACGACCCGAACGGGCCCGACGACCAAGACATGCCCCACAATACAAACGGCCCTACAACCAGGACGCGCCCGACAATACGGACAGGCCCGACAACCTGGACTGGCCCGACAACCTGAACGAGTCCAACAACCCGGACAACCCCAACGACCGGGACGATACCGACGACCCGGACGTGCTCGACAACCCAGACGACACCGACGACACAGACGGTCCCGAGGACTCGGACGGGCCCTACAACACAAATCGGCCCGAGGACTCAGACGATCTCGATGATTCAGACAGTCCCCACAACCCAAACGGGGCCTGATGATCCTGACAGTCCCCACGACCCGAACGGGCTCGACGACCCGGATATGGCCGATGACCTGGACAAGCCCGACGACCCAGACGGACCTGATGACCTTGACAGGCCCGATGACCTTGATGGGCTCGATGACCTGAACGAGACAGATGACCCACACGGACCCGACGACCAGGACAGGCCCGACGAACCGGACGGGCCCGATGATCCTGACGGGCTCGATGACCCGAATGGGCCCGATGACCTAGAAGGCCCCAACGATGCGAACGGGCCCGACCACCAGAACGAGCCCGATGATCCAGACAGTCCCCACGACTCGAACGGGCCCGATGACCCAGACATACATGATGACTTGGACGGGCCCGACGACCCAGACATGCCTGATGACCCGAACGAGCCCGACGACCCTAACGGGCCCTACAACACAGATGGGCTTGACCATCCAGACGGGCCCTATGACACAGTCAAGCTCGTTCTGTCGTCAGACTCATCCGCGTCATGGGGCCTGTCCGGGTCGCTCGCCTTGATTTTTGACTCTGGCTTAGTGTAGTATTATTTAGGGGGGCTAACCCACTTTAGCTCTAGCCCTAACCCACTAGAGAGAGGGCTTTAGGGGCTGGAGCTTTTTTTTGGCCCCCTAATTTGGGGACCCCCTAAAAGGGGGATTTATGAAGAGTGGGTCAGGGCTGGCCCATGGACTAGAGGCCAAATTGACACCTCTAGTTTTTGGTAGTAAATTTAGTTATTTCCATTAATCTTATTAAGTAGAATTAGATTTTCATTTCAGTGTTGATTGCTTGTTAAATTTAAGGTTTTACAATTCAATTAGCATTGTGTTAGACTAGGTTATCAGTTCAAAACATCACTCGCGCCACAATACTTTCCATTCTTAGTTTCACACAGACGCTTGCCTTTGGATCTATTTCTTGCATCAACTTTGTAGTTCAGGTTTGTAAATGTGATTTCGTTGTTTAAGCTCATCCCGCACTTGGCCTGTAAAATGCGGTCAGGCAAGCCCGTCCCACGTTGAAAATGAGGACTGAAAAGTTTGGTCCACCCCGCATAAGTTTTGGCCCGCAAGCTGACCCACTATTTTTTCTTTTTTGAAAAATAAATTCTTATGATAAAGCTTTCAATGTTTAACAAATTGGGAAACTTTAACAAGTTCAATAAATTAAGCAAAGACTTTGGACCGTTGAATGATAAATTGATAATTCAACATTTTCATCATATTCATATTTGTACTTTGACATGTACAATGTATTCTTCAAATGTTAGCACATTAAAAAAATACATAACACTGGTTTTTTCCACTCATACAAGAATTTGAAACGTTCATGTAGAGATCCAAAAGGAATGTAACCAATATACAAAAATACAAGTTTTTTTTTTCTTTTTAATTTTTATTTCTTATGCACATTGCAGCCACGCGGGTCACGGGTTATGCACGGTGGACTTTTGTGAGCCAGCATGCTCAATATCTCTGCCCGTCCCGTGTTTTTTCAACGAGCCAACCCGCCGAAAAAGCCTGCAATACCACCCCTAGATATTTCATTTGAAAACCGAGAACCTTGTTCAATTGATATTTTTAACGATCACTGTAATTATGGAGGTATGGGATTATAGGGATGTTAACATGGTGGGTATGGTATGGGTAATAGTTCCCATATACCCTACTCATTGGATAAATATTCGTCTAGTATCCATCCTCATGTCCATACAGGTATCCGTTATGTGGGTACCCGCATATTTTTTTAATATTCACGGGTACTATGATACTTATATCTGTCTCCTAGATATAAAAAATACTCGTACTCGTTATTCCTGAATATTTATTTTCTATCGTTTGTAAGTTTTATCAGCAAATATCCAGAAGTACAATGTTTTTTTACATATTCCATTTAGGGATAGGAGGATATAGCACATACATGTATGATTAAATATATAAAGTATATACACACAGTACAATAAATACGTGTAGTAAATACATATATACTAGTGTTAAATACGATGCAAAGCATAATTAGGCAGATTATTTTGTGGGGGATCGCTGTCAAGACATGATACATTACATCGACCATACAACAATTGCTATATATGGTGTTTGATTTACAATTGGACTGTCCTGATGGATGAATACAAGTTATGATTTTTTGACTTATAAATGCACTGATCATTTTATATTGTAGGTACACTATATTATGAAAACTTTTTATATTTGTATACAGGTTGAAGCACTACTAGTGTTCCAAAATATATATATATATATATATATATATATATATATATATATATATATACATATATATATATATATATATAAAGGCGGATCTCTTCGGGGGCAGGGAGTCCCCCTAAATTTTGATTTTTTTTTTGAGTATATATGTATATATATATATATAATATAAAAATATATTTAAAATTTATTAAATTTTTAAAATTTTTAAAATTTTTTAAGTTGTAAACAATATATATTAGAAATTAATAAAAATTAAATTTTTTATTTTTTTATTTAAACATAATAAATATATAATAAAACATAAAATTAAATATAATAAAAAATAAAAATATTCAGGTTTAATTTTTCTTTTGGTTTTTACTCTTATTTGAAAATTGACGCTAGGATTAGGTTAATTACACCAACAAAGCAAATCATCCATATTAAGAGTCTCAATTTTAATGAAAAAATAATTTATCTGTTTCGAGGAATTTAGCAAATTTTATCGTAAAAGACTAAATTACATCAGTTTTTCAAAAATCGGGACCAAATTGAGATTAAAAAAGAAATAGAAGACCAACTTAACATTTTTAAACGTAAGCATGAATCAAAAGAGTAATTAAACCAAAAATTTATTAACATAATTGTAATAATCTCTCACTCTCATATGTCTTCTTTTTGGTTTTAGAGAAAAAAAAAAGTTAGACATAAACTCATTATATTTCTCATTTATCCTCTTCCTTTCCCGTCTCATGTCTTACTCGATAATGAAAACATTATTTTTTTATCTCATGAGCTTTTTGTGTATTCATTTTTTTATGAATATAGAAAAAAAATGTATTATGTATTAATAATATTGAATATATTTTTCTTTTAATAATTACGTGTCTTAATTTTTTATTAGATTATTATCAATTATTTTTTAGTATTATTTACAAAGAAGGTATATTGATAAAGAATGGAAGAATAAATATATGTTCAATTAGAAAAGTCATTTTTTGAAACATTATACTAATGATCGAATCTAATAATCTCAAAATTATATTACTTTGACCCTCAAAATATATATATATATATATATATATATATATATATATATATATATATATATATATATATATATACTTTCTGATAAAAAAAATATACTAGTGTTCAATACATATAAATGCAGTATATTGAATATATACATTAAAACATTTATTACATTTATTAAATACATTTAAATACCATAATGATAACACATATCATGAATACAATATATTAAATGCATCTATTAAATGTACTTCTTTATTCCACTTCTTTTTTAAGTTTCGTTTAAGATTTAAATATATATATACTATAAATTTAATTGATTTCAATAAAATAATTATAATATTTTTCATTTTTTATTTTTTTTTAGGTCACAGTAAATACATGTAAGTAAAATAATTTTAGGTAAAATATAAGAGTATAAAAAAAAATTAACAAAAGCCTTCAAAAGCATTGCATCACTCACAAAGGAAGAAAAGAGAGACGATTTACTACTTTCCTAGTGTATTTGATAAGGTTGTTAAGGTAATTACAGTTTCATTTGATTATTCTATAAGTTAATTTATTTAACTAATGAGCGGTTTTAAAGTAGTTTATTTTTCTACAGTTATTTTTTGGTTGTTATTTTTTACCTTTTATTATTATTATTATTAATTAATTAATTATTACATTTTTTTTAATATGTATGGGGTTACTTTTGAATTTCAAGGGTCATTAATCGTACTTTATAGTGTCTTTAAGGAAGTAGTTAAAATTAAGACTGTAAGTAGGATTGTAAGAGGTTTATATGGTTGTAAATAGTGAGATCATGACACGAACAGTAAATTTCACTTTTTATAATATATATATATATATATATATATATATATATATATATATATATATTATTTATATATATATATATATAATATGTAATAATATATAAAAAATAATTAACGTAATAAAATATGAAAATTATGAAAAGAATTAAAATAAAATAACAAGGGAAAATTAAAAAAGAAAAGTTTGTTTTCCATCTTCATAAATAGCATTAATATAAATTTTTTTATACAAGAAATAATAAATAGTAACATTATAATTAATAAATGTGAGAAGTAATAAATACTATCGTTATAATTAATAAATACTAAACATTATTATGCTTTGGATTTATATAAAATTAGGAAATTATAATTATATTAAATTTTAATTGAAAAGTGTTATGGTGTATTGGAGTTGGATTTTAATTGTATTAATTTTTTTATTGACAAATTAATTTTAATTTTACTAATATTTAATATAATTAGGTAAAAGTTGAATATGTGACTGAAAATATGAACAAGTAGTGTAAAATTTTAATTATTTACCAAAGAATATGAACAAGTAGTGCATCAGAAAATTCGAATATAAAACGACAATTTATACGATTTTGTTCAACGATCCTACTTTGTTTATCGAGATTATTTGTGGGATCTAACTATAAATATTATATAAATAGTAGGATCTTATGATTTTAAAATTTAAATCTTGATTTTGATTACCTTAATTCTTAGTGACATGAGGTAACACTTTCCATTAAAATAATATCAATTTATATATTTGATTTTCTAAAGATAAAAATACCAATTTTTTTTTTCTTTTGATTCTAAACAATGAGAGATAGCATAATTTTTGTGTAATTTTTTACAAGATAAAATTTTAATAAATCATCATTAATATTTAACTTTGTTGGAAGTCCTATATCAACTAGAGATAGAGTTAAGTTAGAACACTACAAAAAAATATTCCATTAATAACCAATTTTAGTGACTAAAAGTTGTTAGTTACTATGATTACCAATTAACAAAATTAAAAATTATTGGTTACTAAAATAGTTACTATTAGGAATGAAAAGTTATAATTGATCTCTAAATTGTTTTCTAAAATTTAGCTATTATGATTTTGCTACCAAAGAAAATTGGTCACTAAAAATTAGCTATCTAGGTTTTCGCTACCAAAAAAAGTTAGTTTCTAAATCAGTCTCTAATAATTTAGTGACCAAATATAATTTTTTATTTATAATAGAGATTATTTTAGTACCCAATAATTTTTAATTTTGTAAATTGGTATATAAATTGATTACTATAATAACTAACAACATTTTAATTACTAAAATTGGTTGCTAATGAAACACTTTCTTGCAGTGAAATATATAAGTTGATGCAAACCTTGTTTTTACCAACTTGATTGGTAACATTGCATATGACTTCACATGAGGGTTGTGTGTCTAATTCGGAAGTCTCACTTTTTTTTCTTTATTACTTTTAAATTTACGTCGTTGTAATTATTAATCATACTTACACATGATATAAATTATTTTACGTATTTAAAGACAATCTAATTTTTAGAATTTATAAACATTATATTATAACATTTTTTATTTCTTAACGAGTTCAATGTATCAAATTCAACTATAAATATATAAGCTAAAAAATTATTAACAATAATTAAATACATCTATAAATAAATAAATACAAACACATAAAGTATTTCAATGTAAAAGTTTTCTTAATGGGGTCAAATAAAATTTGATGGTGGCATTTTATAATAGGTTTTGATTCTTTTCATCCTTATTATCATATGAAGCAACATAAGAACAAACGATGAATTAAATGGTTGGTAAATGATTAATAAGATCAGGAGTGTCAGCATTATAAGAGTGAAAGATTTACAAGAATTTGATTAGTTTAATTATAGAATTAATTGCTAATTTGTTTAATTTTTAAAGAATATTTTGGATTCTATCAACATTAAGATGTCAAACTTCACAACATAACCTTATTTGAAAACGATAAAATAAATGAGAAGAAATTACTCATATGCTAACATTTATTTATTCATTGTATGAATATTATTTGAACATCGGCGCAATAAAATCATTACTTATTCTTACCACATTTTTTATCACAGTCTTGCATACATTTTGAATAAAGTGGTGGTGTTGGTATTAGGCCGATACATGAGAGTATACACTTAGATTTACATGAACTAGAAGAGTCAGTATTCAACTTAACTTGTTCAGAAGTATGTTTGTAATCAGCCTCTGCAACACCTAACGCAGTCATAAGTAAAATCATAATCCCAATCGTTTTCATCTCATTCATTCTCTATCTCCTATTGGAATCTTTATGAATTATACAAAAATTCTGTGTGTAGGTATATGTTATTCTTGTTGTGGTATGTTAGAAAACTAAACATCAATTTATAGAAAAAACTAGTACACGTAGAATGATTCTAGCATGTGGAAATTATTTATTATTGGTACTAGAAGATATATTATTAGTAACCAATTTAAGCAATAAAAATTAATTAATGATTAATTTAGATATCAATTCATAAACTAAGAATTATTAGTAATTAAAACAATTTTTAAATTGTTCTCTAAATATGTCATTGTAATGAATTGATTTCTAAATTATTAAAGAACATTAACAAAAATTTGGTTTCTAAATTTGCCCCATTAATAACTAATTTAGACTCAAATTTAGAGTCCAATTTGTTTGGTAGTTAAAACCTTAATTACTAATATTAATGACATCTAGAGACCAATTCACTATATCAATTAATGTTAAGCATTAATAATTTTTAATTTATAAATTGGTCAGTATAGTACTAATTATTTTTTGTCAATAAATTTGATACTAATATGAGATTTTTTGCGTGTATTGAATTAGTTATTAATTATAATTAGTTAAAGTTTTTTGAATTTAAACTACTGTTATTCTTTTTTATAATTTTTAATGTGTGTATACAACGCCATGTCATAAAATATTAATTACTTTTAATTTATAATGTTATCTTACTAATTAGAACTACCTACAAATTAAAAAGTAACCCCACACATACTAAAAGAAGGCAATAATTAAATAATAATAATAAAAATAAAACTGTGATTAACAAATACACTCATATAGGATAGTAGTAAATCGTCTCTTTCCTCTTCTTTGTGAGTGATGGAGTTATTTTTGACAACTTTTTATTTGTATTTTTTAAGACTTTTAACTAATTTTTTTTTTGTCAATAAACTTTGTTATTAATTAAATATTTATTGTAAGACCCTAGAAAATGGCGTTTTAAAAGTGATAGTGGTTTAAAAATAGTGAGACTCGATTATTTTAATATTAAAAGGTTTTAGTATAAATAGAATTGTTATAAACGAGTTTCATTATTTTAAAACACACCATCTCTCTAGAAACCACTTTTCTAGAGTTCTCTGACTTCTCTCTAGAGGTTCTGTCTCTCTGGTCATCTGATTGAAGAACCGAGACCGTAGGATTGATCCTCTCGGCAAGCTCTTCAAATTGGACCGATCAGTTTCTCCGTTCGCGTAAGTTGAGTTTCCGCTCTCTTTTTAGTCTTTTTCTGTTTCTGTTGCATGCAGGCCCTCTTCCGCTTGCATGCGACGTTTTAATCATCAGTATGAGTCTCTGTTGATCAGTGATCATAACGGTATGTCCTGATCGTTCTTCTGATGTTTCTATGTGTAGATAGAGCATCCTGTGGAGTTAGAGGTGTTGACGTTTTTAAGGCGTTGATGTTTATAAAGTTGTCTAAACAGGATAACAGGTAAGGGAAGCTAACTGTTTTACTTGAATTTCGTATAGAAATCATTCTGATGACTTTGAATTGCATGATTGATTGTTGTATGAGTGCTTGAACTGTGTAATTGAGTGTATGCTTGAATTGTGCTAGATTTCTTTACTGTTGCATGTGAGAACAGATTAAGAATCTGGTATTTTCGCCTAAGCGAGCAGCTCTCGCCTGAGCGAAAACACCAGAAATTCATCTCCTGTTTCTGTGCGAGATCTCGCCTAGGCGAGCCAGTCTCGCTTGAGCGAGAGTCACTCTCGTCTAAGCGAGACAGCTTAGCCTGAGCGAGAATTCGCCCAGAGTTTGGGTTGTTTTCTGTTTCGAGCCTCGCTTAAGCGAGAATGACTCGCCTAAGCGAGAGAGCCCTTTTCGCCTGGGCGAGACCTTCTAGCTTGAGCGAGAACCTCTGCAACTGAGTGTTATTTCTCTGTTTCTAATGAATGAAGCTATGTTTAAATGTTAAAATGTGAACTTAGTTATGATATGCATGAATTGTTATGACTGGTAATATGTGGAGTGAAATTGCATGAAGTTGGAATATGAGAAGATGTGGTTGAATTAGGATTTCAAGGGAAATTCTAAGAGGAATGTTTTAGTGTATGTAAGGACATAAGGAGTCCGTATGGGTTGGTATCCTGAAACTCCAATAATCATTCACGCTCAGATAGAGCATAATGGATTATGTCGTGAGGAGTAGCAGGAGGTCCTCGTCGTTGGACTTGATCCAGTCTAGACGTGGAGGGGACTTACCCTGGGAACGGTCGGGTGAATACTCCATGTGTCCAAACTCTGCAGAGTTTGGGAACCGTCACAGGTGCAAGCCACCCAGAGATCCAATGTCGCTTACATAATCCGGATATCGAGTCTAGAGTTATGTATATGTGTTGTGGTGGTCTATATGATTCTGGTGATAATGAGAAAGATTGCATGGTCTCTGTTTATAAATGAACTGTATGATTCCTTAATCAGATTAGCTTACCCTTGCTTGTTGTGTGTCTGTCTCGTGTTGTATGTTTTCCTTTTGCAATGATCACCTATTCGGTGGGAGCAGATGTGGTTGCAGTTGTCAAAGGCACTTCTGGAGGATGAAAAGTCATCGTGTTAGTGTTGAAGAGGAGGTTTCCAGTGAGAGCTTTAGCAGTGGTCAGTAGTACAGAGTTTATTAGTTTAGTTTAAGTGTATAAGTGATATATTTTTATAGTCATACCTTTTGTAAGACTGTATTAATATATTGGGTACACTGGATTATCTGGTTTGGAACTATGATGAAACTCCCTTTTTTTTTTATTAGTTTTAAGCTGCTGAAATTGGGATGTTACATTTATTGTGTATTAAATTAGTTAATAATTATGATTAATTAAATTTATTATTTATTTATTTATTTGAATTTTTTTAATTTAAGTTACTGTTACTTTTTTTATAATTTTTATTGTGTGTATTTTTTTTATAACGTCATGTCATAAAATATTAATTACTTTTATTTATAATGTTATCATTTTAATTAGAAGTACCTACAAATTCAAAAGTAACCCCATACATATTAAAAGAATGTAATAATTAATTAATAATAATAATAATAATAAATCAAAGATAAAAGATAACAATAAAAAAATAACTGTAGAAAAATAAAGTACTTTAAAACAGCTCATTAGTTAAATAAATTAACTTATATTAAAAACAAATAAAACTGTAATTACCTTAATGACCTTATCCAATACACTCATAGAAAAGTAGTAAATCGTCTCTCTTATCTAGCTTTGTGATTGATGCAATTTTTTTTAAGACTTTTGTTATTCTTTTTTATAATCTTACATTTTTCCTAAAATTATTTTACTTACATGTATTTACTGTGACCTAAAAATTAAAATAAAATAATGAAAAATATTATAACTATTTTATTGAAATCAATTAAATTTATAGTATATTTTTTTGAGTTAAATATGTTATTGATCCTTCAATTTTCAGTGAAGATTGAAATTAATCCATCTTTGAAATCTTGAACCAATTTAAATGTGTGAATTTAGTTCTTTTAACTAATCTTTATTAAGTTTATTTAATGTTACAAACACATTTCATTACAATATTTCAGTTTCTTTATACTCTTTGACACATTTTTGCTTTAATGTTAGTTGAGAAACGTATTTAAAATATCAAATAAACTTCAAAATATTTGGTTTAAAAAACTAAATTGACGCATGTATAAAAATGAAAGACTAAATTGATTCAGGTTATCAAGAGTAACACTAAAAGTTGAAGGAAAAAAAAACATATTTATTCCTTTTTTTTTAAATCTTAAACAAAACTTTAAAAAGAAGAAATGGGATAAAAAAAAGTAGATTTAATAGACGCAATTATAAAATATAAGTATTAATATTAACTAAATAATATTAGTTTTAAAAATAATATAAATAAATATTTATTAATATTTCTTAATTTAATTTTTAAGTATAAACATTTCCGTTAATATTTCATTTATAATGCTTATTAATAACTTTAAATGCACTGAAATAAAATATTCAATTAATTGTTCCCATAAAATTATATGATTCTTAATTTTTACAGAATTATATAATATAGTAAAAGGTTTAAAAAATACATAAATTATTTATATATATATATAATAAAATATTATTATATAAATTTATAAAAATAAAATATTTATAATAAAATTTAATTATATTTTCATTATAATTTCACGACCTTCAGTAAAAAATTGAATTTAAGATTATTTAATAATAAAAGAGTTTAAAAAGGTATAATAATATACTACAATAAATAACTATATTTAATAATAATAATCACTACAAAAATAATTGTTTTTTTAATATATTCAGTGTTTACATAGGTTTCAACTTCCCTTTGGCTTTATCCAAACTTTGCAACTCCCTTTGAAGAACAAGTGTGGAGTTCTTACAATCCCTGAAAACCACCGCTTGCCAAAGGTTTAAAAAACTCCAAGTATTGCTTGGGATTCTTACAACCCAACTCTATCTTAGGTTTTTGAAATTTGAAATCCGTATTCCATGGAGTTTTCAAAGTTCCCACCGCTCTTTGAGATCTTTTAAAGCTCCACTGCTATTTGGGATTAATGAAGTTTAAAACCCTGCTTTTTTTCTTTAAATTATCCTTTATTTTATATTTTTTAATAATACATAAATTATAAAATAAAAGAAATTATAAAAAGAAATTATAAAATACAAAGATTTTAGTCTTTTGGTATTTATAATTTATATATAACATTTATAAAAAGAAAAAGAACAAAGTATACAATTTTAATATTAATGAATAATGTTAGAAATAATATATAAAACAAAAATTAATTAACTAAATATTTGCACCAGTAATAAACTAAAAGTAAACTTAATAAAAAAGTGATAAAAATAATAAAAATTATAAAATTATAAAATCCTAAAGTAATTGATAATTTATTTAATGAAAAAATAATTAAATAGTAAAATAATGTTAACTTTAACTGTTTCTCTATTTTTTAATGGTGTTAAAAATTAAATTATAATTAAACATAAAAACAAAAAGTTTAAATTAACATAGAGAATAATAAACGAAAAAAAATAACTCATTATATCAATTATCAAGTAATAAAATATAAAACATATAAAATTTTATTTTATCATTTAATTATTTTTAAAAAAATTTGTGTGTATCAAATAAATTATTATTATAAAATATAATATTTATGGATATTTTTATCTTTAAATAAAGTAAAACTGCATTGATTATTGAGATCAAAATTTATTTATCATAACAAATTAAAATACCAATTATCTACTTATGAATTTATATTATTTTAAGTTTTGGAGTTAATTTATATTACAGTTTTATTTGTTTTTTATATAATTTAATTTATTTAACTAATGAGCTGTTTTAAAGTACTTTATTTTTCTACAGTTTTTTTTTTATTGTTATCTTTTACTTTTTATTGTTATTATTATTAATTAATTATTACATTCTTTTAATATGTATGGAATTACTTTGAATTTGTAGGTACTTCTAATTAAAAAGATAACATTATAAATAAAAGTAATTAATATTTTATGACATGACGTTATAAAAAAAATACACACATTCAAAATTATAAAAAAGAGTAACAGTAACTTAAATTAAAAAAATTAAAAAAAATTAATAATAAATTTAATTAATCATAAGAATTAACTAATTTAATACACAAAAAGATCTTGTTTAATTAATAACAAAGTTTATTGACAAAAAAATAATTAGTTAAAAGTCTTAAAAAATACATATAAAAAGTCTTCAAAAATAACTCCATCACTCACAAAGAAGAGAAAAGAGACCATTTACTACTATCCTATACGAGTCTATTTGTTAATCACATTTTTATTGTTATTATTATTTAATTATTACCTTCTTTTAGTATGTGTGGGGTTACTTTCAATGGCGGACCCAGGAAGGGACGGGGAAGCCGTGGCTCCCCCAACGTTTTTGATTTTTTTTTATTTATCTTATATGAAATTTTCTTTTGTTTTTAATTTTTTAAATTATGTATGTACCGTACCTAGCCGAACTCAATCAAGTAAACAATATACATACCAAAACCGCCTAGCACCTGGTACCCGGATACCACCAGCACAAAGCCATCTAGCCAGGTAGCCGGTCGAAGCCGACTACTTATCTAGAAGGTCAACTAACATCAATACCCTGCCTTCAATAGGCCTCCAGGGCCTGTTTTGGGGCCTAGGCCCACTCATGGCCCAAGTTGGGGCCCAAGTCAAAACCCAGCCCATGCAATGGTCAAACGTCATTAATATTCTATAAATACACGTGGACCCCATCATTTAAAGGTACGCATTCATTAATTGCTGATTGGATTCTTTGAGAGCTTTGACTTACTTGAGCTTCGGAGATTCTTCTGCAGATAACCCCTCCTGGGTTCAAGCCGACATGTATCGAATAGGAAGAGGCCAACGGAGGAGATAGCGGACTACATGGTAAGGTGACGCTTGTGCCTGACTTCTTAATTGTTCTCTGCAGGAACAATGTATAAGAAATTTAATGTTTTAGAATTTTTTAAATAATAAAAATATATATTAGGAATTGATAAATATTAAAATAGGTATCTTTTTATTTATTTTATAAAATATAACATTTAATGTTAATAAATAATAAAATATAAAATTAAATTTAATAAAAAATAAATAAATTTATTAAGATATTTTTTATTTTGTCTTTCACTGTTTTTTGAGTTTCTCACATATTGTATCCACTTTAGACTTTTACTTGTTTTGTTTTCTTTTGTTTATGAAGAAAAAAAGAAAGTTGAACACAAATTCATTATTTTGTGCTCTTATTTTTGTATGCTTTCTTCTATTATTGAAGAGAAAAGTAATTCTTTTTTTCTCAATTGATAGTGAAATATTAGTTTAATAATTAATATTATTTTTTATCTCACGAGCATTTGGTATATTCATTTTTATAAATATCAAGAAAAAGCAATGCACTAAGTGTTTTTTAATAACTGGTTTTTAATTGTGACTTGATTATCATATATTTTTCTTTTATTAATTACATATCACAATTTTTATTTAGATTATGATAAATTATCTTTTAGTATTTTTTTTAAAACATAAGTATATTGATGAAGAAATAAAAGAATAAATTAATTATTTAAAAGTGATAAAATGGAAGCTATTGTGAGGAAAATAGGAAGTCAATCTTTGACAAAAATAGGAAGTCAATTACATCTATTTCATTGATTTTTTAATCTGTCTCGTCTTATTTTAACTCTTCTTGTTTCTACAACTATATCAAAAAGATAATTTTCTACAATGAAAATTATCAAAATAAGACTGCAAAATAATACGGAAGATGAATTTTTTTTGCTGACGATATGATTATTTACATTAAAAACAAAATATAACTAAAAATTTTAGTATTGATTCAATTATTATTAAGTTAAATAATCTTACGGATCCATAATTAAATATATAAATTAAATATATAAATTTTAAGTATATTTTGGCACCCCCATAAATATCGAGCAAGTTCCGCCACTGATTACTTTTTAATTTGTAGGTAGTTCTAATTAAAAAGATAACATTATAAATTAAAATAATTAATATTTTATTGCATGAAGTTTTATACACATTAAAAATTATAAAAAAGAATAATAGTAGTTTAAATTGAAAAAAAAATTATTAATTATAATTAATAACTAATTCAATACACAAAAAAGAAAATTCATATTAGTATCAAATTTTATTAACAAAAAATAATTAGTATTATACTGATCAATTTATAAATTAAAAATTATTGATGTTTAACGTTAATTGATATAGTGAAATTGGTTTCTAAATTAGTCATTAACATTAGCTACTAAGATTTTAGTTACCAAAAAATTAGTTTCTAAGTTTGCCCCCATTAATGATCAATTTAGACTCAAATTTGTTGCCAGTCAAGATCGAACCCCAGACCTTTAACACCCTCTCAACAAGAGAAATGTCACTAGTTGCGCTGCAGCACAGCTGGTGACATCTTCTGGTTCGCCAGGGTGTTAAAGGTCAGGTTGGGAGTTTGATACCCACTGACAACAACTTGCCTTGCGAGGTGGGGGGAGAGAATGGAGCAAAGCGATCTCATACGCCACTGGTCTAATTCTCTTTAAGACTTGATATGGGCCAATGAACTTAGGAGAGAGTTTCCTTGAACAAATAACCTTCTCATACCAGTGGTTGGAGTTACTCTCAAGAAAACATGCTCCCCTGCTGAAAACTCTAAAGGTCTTCTTCTTCGATCCGTATACGACTTTTGTCTGCTCAAGGAGACTTTCATCCTGTCTCTTATTTTGGACACTTTTTCTGAGGTTTGCTTCAACAACTCTCGCCCCAACAATACTGCCTCACCTTCCTGATACTAACATAAAGTTCTACATCTTCTACCATAGAGAGCTTCATAGGATGTCATACCGATACTTACATGATAGTTATTATTGTATGTGAATTCTACTAGAGGTAATACCTCATCCCATCCTCCTAAATGGTCCAGTACGCAAGTCCTTAGCAGATCCTCTAGAGATTGGATTGTTCTCTCGGATTTCCCATCAGTCTGAGGATGGTATGCATAACTCATGGTCAATCTGCTACCCAAAGCACTTTACAAAGTCTGCCAAAATCTAGAAGTAAATCTAGGGTCTTTATCTAACATTATACTCGAAGGTATACATTGCAGTCTCATTATTTCTCTAATATACAACTGTGTCAGTTTATCCATTGACATCCTCAATTTTAATGCTAGAAAGTGGGCATTTTTAGTTAATCGGTCTACTATCACCCAAATAGCGTCGTGATTTCTAATGGATCGTGGCAGGTGGGTAACAAAGTTCATAGCAATGTTATCCCACTTCTAAACTGGTATCTCCAATTGTTGCAACACTCCTTTGGGTTTTTGATGTTCTACATTTGCCTTTTGACAAGTCAAGCAAGAAGATATGAATTGAGCTACATCATGCTTCATTTCTGACCACCAAAAGGACTCTTTCAAACCATGGTACATCTTAGTCATGCCTAGGTGCATGCTAAGGCGGCTCTTGTGCCCTTCTTCAAGAATAATATGCTTCAACTCTGGGTTTTCTGGACTACAAATTCAGTTCTTAAATCTCAACACCCCATCCATCCCCATCACAAAGTCTTTAGCTTTTTCAGACCCGAGCAAATTCATTGTTTTCTGTATCTTAGAATCTGACATCTGCTTTTCTTTTACTAACTCAAGAAAATCACTAGTTATAGTCATGTGACTACATTTAATGACTTCCTTACCCAACAACACATGTATCCGCATGTCTCTGAATTTCTCCACTAATTCACCTTCCTTTATCATCATAGCAGAAGCATGCATTCGTTTCCTATTTAACGCATCAGCCACCACATTAGCTTTCCCCGGGTGATAAAGAAATTCAAAGTCATAATCTTTTAAGAATTCAATCCATCGTCATTGTCGCATATTCAACTCTTTTTGATCGAATAGATACTTCAAACTCTTGTGGTCACTGAAAACTTGCAATTGTGTGCCGTACAGGTAGTGTCGCCAAGTCTTTAGAGCAAACACTACAATTGCTAATTTTAAGTCATGAGTAGGATAATTTTTCTCATGAACCTTCAACTGCCTAGAAGCATAGGCCACCACTTTCTTCTCTTGCATTAACACGCATCCCAATCCTTGAAAAGAAGCATCACAGTATACTTCAAAGGATTTACTAGTGTCTGGGATTATTAGCACTGGGGCACTTGTCAACTTTTGCTTTAACATTTGAAAACTTTCCTCACAGCAGTCTGTCCAAGCAAACAGCTGATCCTTGCGGGTTAGTTGAATTAACGGGGCCACTATCTTAGAGAATCCTTTAATAAATCTCTTGTAGTAATCTGCCAGTCCCACAAAACTTCTTATCTCCATGATAGATTTAGGACGTTCCCATTGTAATACAACTTCCACTTTAGAAGGATCCACAACAATACCAAAAGCATATATTACATGCCCCAAGAATTGGACTTCTTTCATCCAAAACTCACATTTAAACAATTTAGCATATAATTTCTTTTCTCTTAAAATGCTCAAAACTATCTTCAAATGTTCTACATGTTCTTTGTGAGTCTTAGAATAGATCAAGATATCATCAATGAAGACCACCATAAACTTATCAATAAAAGGCCTGAAAATTTTGTTCATAAAATCCATAAACAAAGCAGGAGCTTTCGTCACACCAAAAGACATAACTACATACTCATAGTGCCTGTATCTAGTTCTGAATGTAATCTTCTGCACATCATCATACTTGACCACAATTTGGTGATATCCTGATCTCAGGTCTATCTTAGAGAAAATAGTAGCCTCGTGCAACTGATCCATCAAGTTGTATATCCTTGGCAACAAATATTTATTCTTGATGGTTAATTTTTTTAGTTGCCTATAGTCCATGCATAGTCGGGATCTATCGTCTTTCTTCTTTACTAGCAGTACTGGTGCTCCCCATGGTGATACACTCGACCTGATGAACTACTTTTCTATCAATTCCTCTATCTGCTTCTTTAATTCTGCTAATTCTGCTAGAGCCATACTGTAAGGGGATATTGATATTGGTCCTGCTCTAGGCACCAAATCAATAGAAAACTCCACTTCCCTCTTCGGAGGCAATCCCGATACATCCTTGGGAAAAACATTAGCAAACTCCTCCATAACAGGTATCCTGGCATACATATCTCTTTCCTCAACAAATAGTTAGGTTAGAACGAGAAAACACTAAGACCCTTCTTTAGCTTCTCTAACAACTTGTTGTGAAGACAACAACTTCTCATCCTCAAGATTAGGAAACAACAACCTTCTTTCATTGCAATCTATAAGAATGTGGTTGGTAGATAACCAATCCATTCCTAAAATTACATTTAAGCCTTTCAAGGGGAAACACACCAGGTTTACCTTGAACTGACGTCCCTCAATCACAACGGAGCATCTAGCACATAAGGTATATGTCTTGACTAAACCCGACACTAGAGTAGATACAGTCAGATCATACTGTAGCTCTTTAATTAGAAATGTGTCACTCCAGAATCATATAAAACATTTAAACACCTACCAGCAATCACACATGAGCCAACGATAAGATTACCTGAACTTGCTGCCTCTGCCCCCGTTATAGCATATACTCTACCTGTTGTCTGGGGTCTCTCATTCCCTCACTTCTTAGGAGTCTGTGACTAGGTTGTAGGCCTTGAGACTAGGCCTCTACCAGATGGACAATCCTTGACAAAGTGTCCCTCTTTACCGCAACCATGGCACTTCCTCCCTCTAGCAAGTTGTGGGTAAGCACTTCTCAGGTGCGGTCCTCCGGACTGAAAACACTGTGATCTAAATGACTGAAAATGTGGTTGTGGTGAGAATCTTCTAGGTCCTTGCTGCGGTGTTCTAGAGTATGACTTCTTCTTTTCTTCGTATATGACCGTGGGCCCAGATGGCCCTCCCGCCCTTTGTTGAGATGATTGTTGAGTCTCAACCCTTGCTTTCAACTTCTCCATTACTCGAGCTTTCTCTACTAGTGCCGGAAATTCTTTAATGAAGAAAGGAGCTATCAAAAGCTTAAGATCTCCTCTCAATCCATTCTCAAATTTTTTGCATTGCCACTCCTCATCCATGCACAAAGTATGAAACCTGCTCAGATGTGTAAACTTTTCTGCATATTTTGACACTGACATGTTTCCTTGCAAAAGTTGCAAGAATTCTACCTCCTTTGCATACCTCACACTGTCAGAGAAATATTCTGCATAAAAATTTTTCTTGAATAAGTCCCATGTGATGTTCTCCCTATTGTCTTCCAACATCATCTTCATACTTAACCACGAATGCACTGCCTCTCCAGCTAACAGATACTCCGTATATGCCAGTCTATTTGATGCAGGGTATCTCTTTGCATCAAAGATTCTCTCTAAGTCTTTTAGCCATTGGTCCACCTCATCGAGACTAACCTTGCCACTGAATCTGGATGGGTGGTGCTGGAGAAAATCTTCTAAACTCCACTCTTAAGATCTAGAAGGAGGGGCTTGTGAAGAACCAGCTGGGAATAAAGATTTTCCCAGTTGTTGTAAGGCTTCTAGATGCCTCTATTGAGTGGCTTCAGTTGCCAATCTTGCAGATTTCATTTGTCACATAGCCAAATTATGTTGATTCACCATGTTTGCATTTTGTTGTTGCATAGCTGTAACCATAGCTTCCAAAGCACTAACAAGATTGGGGTTATCTATAGTTGGTGGAGGAGGTGGTGGCCTTGGTGCCATAACTATGTTCATAGCAAGAAAAGAAACCATCAGTTCGATTCATGAGTACTAACACAACAACCGGAACATCTACTTAAAACATACAACAAAGACTAAGCAACCTAACACTCACAAACCCTAAAGGAACTACTGCTCTGATACCAAAATGTAACATTTCATTTAATAGCTTTTAGACTACTAAATAAAGCATTATATAGTGATAACACAAAGTAGGTATCATAGAAGTTAAAATAAAGTCTTATACAGTCATCCAAAATTGAGCAATGACAATTCTATATGTACAAGACTACTAGGAGAGGGAAATAGATAGCTTCAAATCGTGAACTACAAAACACATATCTATAAGGACCACCAGACACTACTGCTCCATCCTACTACCAACACCTCGTGAGATCTCTTCGGCTTCAGCTTCCTCTGCTCACACGTTTAAGTGATCATTGTAAAGAATAAAACAAAAGAACAAACAGACACAAAACACACATGGTAAGCTAATAATGATTAAGGAAGGTTAAATTAAAGCAAAAACACAATAACAATCTCTTATCATAGATTCACATAGAAACATTCCAACACACACACACACACACTAGTCGACTCTAGACTCGATTATTCAGATATATGCAATTGACATCAGACCTCTTGGTGGCTTGCACCGGTGTATGATTCCCAAACTCTATAGAGTTTGGCCTCAAGGGGTTATCACTCAATCATCACACCATGTAAGTTTCCTTCGCACCAACAACTTGATCGAGTCCAGTGGCTAAGACCTCCTGCTACTCCTTATGACATAACCCATTATACTCTATATGAGCCTTAATGGTTATTGGAGCGTCAAGATACCAACCAAAATTGAGTCCTTATGTCCTTGCATACCTCATCCACACTTAGAATTTCTCCATGAAATTCTTCCATAATTCACATAAAGCAGACTCACACTCACCAAATCTCGTACAGAGTATATCAATACAATCATAAAATCCATTTCAAATCATTTAATGCATCAAAACAGGTCAAAACAACAATCAAATGAAATAGGCCAGCTCAGCGCTCAATGTCAAGTTCCAATGCTAAGCGTCATTCGCCTCACAAATTTCACCGCTCAGCCTTAGATCTAACGCTTGGCTTAACATTTAAATTTCGTTCCAGACCTGCAGAGGTCCCAGCGCTGGGGCACCGCTCAGCCGGCACTCAGCGCCATTTTTCTCGCATTTTTCAGCGTAGGCACTGCTGAGGCGATAACGCTTATCCTCTCGCATTTTCAGCGCTCAGCACTGGTTCTGAGGCTTAGTGTCACACCAGAAAACTGCACATATTTGATTTCTTAAGGAATCTTCTACTTGTTTTTATGACTCTAATTGGCATATCTATTGTAGATTTGCTTGGTTTCAAATTGGTTTTTAACTGAGGAATATGATGCCAATTAGAGTTATGACTTAAGTATCCATTTCTCTCAATTCAACCTCAATTCATACAATGCATTCACATCTTAACTTATACCAAGCACCAATCAATTCACAATCTCACAGCAATCAAACATGTAGTTCTAATTACACACAATTACATCCACTGAATTCTTTTAAGTACAATCAATTATTATCTTCTCTTACCTTATTGACTCGCACGATTACGACAAAACCTAAAATCCTCTTCTACTGCTTACTCTCACAATTCAACCTAGAATTAGCAGAAACACGATCAGAGAACATCATTTGAGCCACTGATCAACAGGGATTCTTACAAGATACTCAAATATCACATGTGATATAGATTATATCACATGCAGGGTTTTCAAGAGAAGACCGAGAAAAGAGCAGAATTATTACTTACTCAATTCAAGGTTCTGATCAGACAGACTTGAAGATCTCGCCCTAGGGATCACTCTGGCGGTCTCTGATCTTAAAAAGGGTGAGAGGATAGTGAGATATTTTAGAGAGAAGTCGGAGAGAATTTAGAGAATGAAATTTTAGGAAGATAGTGTTTTCTAAATAATAAAATCCTTTTATGAAATTTCTATTTATATATAAGCGGTTTATTGTTAAAATAATACTAGGATCTCATTATTTTAAACACAGTCACTCTTTTAGTGTGATTTTCTAGGTTCTCACAGAAACAATCATCCTCTTAATATTGAATATTTAATAATATTATGTTTTCCTTATCGTAATTTTTTTATTTAATAAAAATTAATTAATTAATATTTAAATAGTAAGAAAATAGGTATGAGTATATATAGGAGAATATATCCATTACCCGGTGGGATGGGGATGGGACAAACCCGTTAGGTTTGAGAATGAGGATGAAGATGCATTTTTTTTCCATAGGATGAGTATGGGATAGCGAAACTTGTCTCTGTCTTATCTTGTCCTATTACCATCTCTACTCTTTTATATGAATGTATTAAATAAGGTTATTAAGGTAATTAAAGTTTTATTTGATTATTCTATAAGTTAATTTATTTAACTAATGAGTTGTTTTAAAATAGTTTATTTTTCTACCGTTATTTTTTTATTGTTATCTTTTTATCTTTTATTTATTATTATTATTTTATTATTACATTGTTTTAATTGTGTGGGGTTACTTTTTAATTTGTAGGTAATTCTAATTAAAAAGATAATATTATAAATTAAAGTAATTAATATTTTATGACATGACGTTATAAAAAGAAAATACACAAATTAAAAATTATAAAAAAAGAATAAGAGTAACTTAAATTAAAATAAATAAATAATAAATTTAATTAATCATAATTATTAACTAATTTAATACACAAAAAATATTTTATTAATAAAAAAGTTTATTAACAAAAAATAATTAGTTAAAAGTCTTAAAAAATAATAAAAAGTATTCAAAAATAACTCCATCACTCACAAAGAAGAGAAAAGATACTATTTACTACTTTCCTGTATGAGTGTATTAGTTCTGTATGAGTGTATTAGTTCTGTATGAGTGTATTAGTTAAAGTTGTCAAGTAAATCACAGTTTTGTTTGATTGTTCTGTAATTTAATTTATTTATCTAATAATCTGTTTTAAAGTAGTTTACTTTTCTACAGTTATTTTTTTATTGTTATCTTTTAGCTTTTAATTATTATTATTATTATTATTATTATTTAATTATTACCTTCTTTTAGTATGTGTGGGGTTCATTTTTAATTTGAAGGTAGTTCTAATTAAAAAGATAACATTATAAGAAAATGTTATCAAATATGAGAATATTCAGGGAAAGAGATGAAGTTAGAAAAACTTATTTAAAATGAGTTTCATATCAAATACAATTTCAAAACTATAATTTTTTTAAGAAAAATGATACAAGAATTTTAATATTAAATTATAGGTATAATTAGTCGTATAGTACCCAGTTTGGTGCTGAAGTTTCTAATTGGTACCCGGTTTTAAAAAAGTCTCAATTACGTACCCAAATTAGTTTAAGTGCACCAATTTAGTCCAAACCGTTAAATGTTCCGAAACGGCGTTTAGAAAGAGGTGAGGTGGCAGTGTAGAAGGGATACGTGTCAAGTAATAACATTGAATTTATAATTGTACAGTGTTCCACGTGGTATTTACATTTAAAGGAGATTTGTCCCCATTTTCATTGTCTTCTTCCTCCGGTATCTTCTGCCCTAATCCAGTTTCTTCTTCATCAATATACCATTTTGCATTAGTACTTCTGTTGTATCTGTTGCTGCTATAGAATTGCAGATTAGGATGCTAGGCCTCATGCTCGTACCCATGGTGGCATGATGCCATTTCAGTTTGTTTGCTTCCTCTTATGAGCTAAGATATGGTGTGAATTTTTGAGTTTGTTTTGGTTAAGTAGAATGAAATCGCCATGAACCCGTCTATCATGAAGCTGCTAGAAGATGATGAGGTTTACTCTATTCTTCTTTCCTTATCTTCTTTGAAGGAGAAAAACTGTGGTCTTAGTCTTACCGATTTGGGGCTTTGCTTATCGGACCACTATGTTTAAATGTTCACAGGATGAAACAATGAATTCAGGGGTGGATGTGGAAGTAGAGATGGCAAATAAACCCGTCCCCGTGGGTATTGCCCGAACCCGTCCCCGTTTTGACGGGGAATCCCCGCATTGACTAGGTATGGGTATGGGGAATCCCCGACTTTTTCAGTTGGGTATGGGGATGGGTATGAGGATGTACATATACCCGCCATAATACCCGTCCCCGCCATATCTCCATTCTCGTTTAAATTATTAAAATATTCACAATTAATCAAGTAACTCCTATATATATATTTTTTTTTTCTTTTTTTTTTCTTTTAATTATTTCATTTGTCATGAAACTCATTCTCATCTCTAATATATTTTTTATCTTATCATAACCTTTATGTAATTATGTTAAAATGATGAATGTTAATAAAAAAAATATTATGTCTCACATTTGAATATTTATATTATTTTTTAATATTTTTATTTATTATAAATTTTCCTTTCACATGAGAATGTTTATACTCTCAATTTAAGGTAATATAAAAAAAATTCTTTACTTATTATTATTATTATTAATTTTTGTTTAATTTGAAGAACTCTTTTGTTTCATTAAAATAATTTTCGTTATTTTTCAACCATTAAGTATATATGTTGATATTTGAAAAGTTTTCTTAGTTCTCTAAGATATTTTTCGTCTTATCATACCTTAGTTATACATTTGATTTCCTTTGTGTGATTTTTTTCGATAGTCTCTCAAATTATTTCTAAAACACACATTTGTTAGTTTTTTAATATTTTTATTTATTGTTTTTATTTTTATTATGTAGAATAATATTTTGATATATTCTATCTAATTATTTTTTATTTTATAACTCATTATTAATCATAATGTAATTTTTTCACTTTAAATTCTGTTTGAAGTGGTTAAAATTATATATATATATATATATATATATATATATATTATATATATATATATAATGATATTTAGGAATAGTATATGATAATTCACTACAAGAAAAACATGAAATGGTGACTGATTTAGTCAGTAACCCATATCAGTCACTATTTTTCGTCATTGGTGGTAGTAGTTGATTTATTGTCTGAATCAATGACTAAATTAGTGACTGATTCAATGATCGAATCGATACTTGATTTAGTGACCAATTTAATTACTAATTTATTTGTAATTTAATGACAAATTTTTTGGTCACTAATGATATTTCTATTTAATTTTAACAACTTCAAACGTAATTTAATAATTAGTTCTCTAAGGTATTTTTTATTTTATCATACCTTAATTATACATTTGATTTCCTTTGTGCGATTTCTTTCGATAGTCTCTCAAATTATTTCTAAAACACACATTTGTTAGTTTTTTAATATTTTTATTTATTGTTTATTTTCATCATGTAGAATAATATTTCGATATATTCTATCTAATTATTTGTTATTTTATAACTCACTATTAATCATACTGTAATTTTTTTCACTTTAATTGTATAAATAACTTTTATTTACTACAATATAAAAATTTAATGTAATTGCTATGAATATTTTTTTGTCACTATCCAACATATATTGAAGTTCAAAAGATACAAAATCTATGTCAAAATTTTATTATTATGTTTATTATTTGTTCTTTGTGTCATTTTGATCAAGTGATGTATTATAACTTTTATTAGTGTATAAAAAAGAGATTTATTATAATTTAAAAAATTGAAGTAAACAAACATTTAAAATATATTTTAATTTGAATATTTGTTTTCCTTTTATTATTATGTTTATTATTTGTTCTTTGTGTCATTTTGATCAAGTGATATATTATAACTTTTATTAGTGTATAAAAAAGAGATTCATTAGAATTTAAAAAATTGAAGTAAACAAACATTTAAAATATATTTTAATTTGAATATTTGTTTTCCTTTTATATTTTTTTGAAATATTTTTTAATTTTATCAACTAAGTTCATCAATGTTGTAGTTTGCAAATTTAATAAATGTTTTGGTTCACATGAAATTTTATTTGGTATTCTAATATAAAATGTAAACAATTATAATTTATTTTAAGGTATTTGGCATCGAAGAAAATCCTCCTAATATTGAATATTTCATAATATTATGTTTTCTTTACCGTAATTTTTTTTCTTTTATAAAAATTAATATTGAAGTAGTTAGAACACGGGTACGGGTATGGGTACGAGATTATACCCGTTACCTGGTGGGGATGGGGATGGGAAAAAAGTTTGATACCCGTTGGGTTTGGGTATGGGGATGGGGATGAATTTTTTATGCGGGGATGGGTATGGGATAGCGAAACCCGTCCCCGCCCCGCCCCGTTGCCATCCCTATGTGGAAGCCTTCTAGGCTACGCCTAAACACATAAATCAACAAAATTTCACAAAAAACAACCCTAACATCAGAACCCTAATCACAAAATCAGAAAAAAACACAATACCAACCTTTCATTATCAATGGCTGACAAGTAGCTCTCAAATCTCCACTTCAGTGTTCGAAATGAACCTTCAATTTCTCCAACACTTCGCGAAGAATCGTCCACCACTTCGTCTCCCCTGCCTCACCTTTCCCCAATTTCACGTCTTCATCACATGCTTCTGCGACTTCTTTTTAACTTCTCGCCCCTTTTTTTTTTATTTTCGTTCTTTTTTTTTTATTTTTTCATTACAAAACATATTTAATATTCTTCCCCAGATTTCCACATCATTAAATTTTAATCACCACGTGTTCCAAATTAAATTCAGAGACCAACCAGTATCAGTCAACATTAACCTTTCTAACAACGTCAACTGAAATGGACTAAATTGGTGCACTTAAACTAATTTGGGTACGTAATTGAGACTTTTTTAAAACCGGGTACCAATTAGAAACTTCAGCACCAAACTGGGTACTATGCGACTAATTATACCTAAATTATATATACTTTTGTTATATTAGTAATAATAATTAAATATACAAGATTTGAGTATATTATTTTGACCCCTTCGAACATTTTTATCAAGATCCGCCATTGTTAGTTGTAAACGTTATTTAGCAATTTAGAAATCAATTCACTACAATGATATATTCTGAGAAAAATTTAAAAACTATTTTAGTTACTAAAATTTTTAATTTATAAATTGATATCTAAATTAGTTCCTGTAGGAACTAATTATTTTTTATCCCTTAAATTGGTCGCTAATAATAGATTTTCTTACAATGATAATAAATAATTTCCACATGTTAGAATCATTCTACATGTACTAGTTTTTTCTATAAATTGATGTTAGTTTTCTAATATAATGTGTACAAATTCTAAAAATTATGTTGTTTTTAAATACGTAAAAAAATTTATATTATATGGTTTGTATGATTAATTATTACAACTACGTAAATTTAAAAGTAAAAAAAAAAATTAAATGAGACTTTCGGTCAAACACACAACCCTCATATCAATTCATATGCACAGGTGGACTTTACGTTTAATTTAATTTTATAAAATTAATTAATAAAATAACGTTTGCACCAAAATATATATATATATATATATATATATATATATATATATATATATATATATATATATATATATATATATATATATATATATATTCTAAATTAACACTATTCCAAGTTGATACGATACTTTTAACAAAGTTAAATATTAGTAATAATTTATTAATATTTTATCTTATTAAAAATTACACAAAAATTACGTTATCTCTTTGTGTTTAGAAAACAATTGTAGGCTCTTTGAGTTTAGAAAACAATTGTAGGCTCAAAAGACAAAAAAAATGGTATTTTTATCTTTAGAAAATCAAATTATGAATTTATATTATTTTAATGGGAAGTGTTGTCTAGTGTTATTAACGACCAGGTAGTTAAAATCGAGATATAAATATTAAAATCGTAAAATCGTGAGATTTATATAATATTTAAAAGTCAGATCCCACACATAATTGTAAACACAGTGGGATCGTCAAAGAAATTAGTAAAATTGGGTAAATCGTAATTTTTTTTTCCGAAATTTCTATTGCATTATCTGTTATATTTTTTAGTGAATAATTAAAATTTTATATTGTTATATGTGTCCTAGTCACACAATCGCCTTTCACCTAATTAAATTAAATACTAATAAAATTAAAATTAATTTCTCAATAAAAAATTAATATAATTAAAATCCACTTCCAACACACCACAACACTTCTCAATCTAAATTTAATACAATTATAATTCCCCAATTTTGCAGCCACAATTTTGAATAGACCCAAAGCATAATAATGTTTAATATTTATTAATTATAACGTTATTATTTATTACTTCTCGCATTTATTAATTATAACGTTACTACCGTAAACATTCATTCAAGTCTACACTCATTTAAATTTGCATCTCGTCTAAATTCTCATTTGGAATGAGAAATTTCTCAAATCAATAATGTTGTGACTTTATTTCCAAAGAAAAAAAATTGCTTAAAGTCATTTTGACTTTATATTTTATTATATATATATATATATATATATATATATGAATAAAATAAAATAAGAAGTTTCTCTTCACATATTTCTCATATTTATCATATATCTAATAGTTTTTATATTTTCACAATCCCTACAAATTCTCAATACGAAACTCTACTCTTACAATTATAGTTTTTTGAATCCTAATAAAGGTTTCTTTATATTTCAAAAAATGGATCCTTAGTATTATCTTTTAAAATATGCACAGAATTCAAAATATGCGACGAAGTAAAATAGATCTTGTTTTCATCTCTATGGGTATCTTCTCTTATCATTCCTAAAAAATAATCTATTCTTTTATTGTTCATCTACCTACCTGTCTAACAAAATAAAAAATAATCTATCAAAATTTAAGGCAAAATTGAGAGATGTATTATTAAAGGAAAAATCTATGATAATCACATCACAAAACGGTTATGAAAAATTATATAGTACATAACTTTTTATTCTATATTCATAAAAGAATACATAAAAAATTCATGAAATAAAAAAATTGTTATTTATTAAACTAATATTTTTCTATCAATATAGACAAAAAAAATTGCTTTTCTATTAGAACATATCACTAATCAAAATACAAAGGATGAGTTTGTCTGTCTAACTTTCTATTTCTTTTTTTCTTAAACAAAAAGTATATGAGATTAAGATATAAATATAATATATGATCAAAACATAATGAGAAAGAACATAAAAAATATTTTAATAAAATTTTTATTTTTTTGTTTAATTTTATATTTTATTATTTATTAACATTAAATGTTATAATTTATAAAAAAATAAAAATATACATAATTTAATTTTCATAATAATTTAAAAAAAATTAAATTTTCTTCGAGGGGGCCATGGGGCCCCATGTATCAACTAAGATCCGCCGCTGATGTGAAACCCTGACTATTCTACTCTCTGGATTTAAACTACCTGACTAACCCTATATAAAACATGATTAATCATCGGTGGTATTGTAATTTATTATAATAAATAAATTTTTTTCGCAATAATCATTAATTTAGTTTTACTAAATTTAAAAATAAAAAAGTCTATAGGTGTGATGCCCTGTAATTGATAATTTATTTCATGCACACAAAAAAAAAATTAAAAAAAAATTAAATAATAAAATATTTTTACATGTTTAACATTTTATTATTCGGTAATTGATGTAATGAGTTACTTTTTTATTTTTTGTTTGCTGTTTTTTATGTTAATTTAAACTTTTTTGTTTTTATGTTTAATTATAATTTAATTTTTAACATTAAAAAGAAAGTGGAACAGTTAGAAAAAGAGAAATGATAGAAGAAGTTAAAATTATTTTACTATTTAATTATTTTTTTCATCAAATAAATTATCAAATACTTTAGAATTTTATTATTTTTAATATTTTTTTATTAAGTTTACTTTTAGTTTATTAATGGAGTAAATATTTAGATAATTATTTTTTGTTTTATATAATATTTTTAATATTATTCATTAATATTAAAATCGTAAATTTTGTTCTTTCTTCTTTTTATAAATGTTATACGCAAATTATAAATATAAAAGTTTTAAAATCTTTGCCTTTTATAATTTTTTTTTAAGATTTATGTATTATTAAAAATATAAAACAAACAAAATAGGATATTCTAAAGAAAATAAACAGGGTTTTTAAACCTCAATAATTCCAAGCAGTAGTGGAGTTTTGAAGACCCCGAATAGTAGTGGGAGTTTTGAAATTTTGTAAACCTTCGGCAAGTCACTTTTTTTAAGGGTTAAAAGAACTTCACACTAGTTCTTCCAAGAGAGTTACAATCTCTAGATAAAGCCATTAGCAGGAGTTAAAATGTCGAATATATTTTTACTAAAAAATAATTATTTGTGTAGTGATTATTATTATTAAATATAGTTATTTATTATAATATATAATTATACCGTTTGTAAGATTATAAAAAAGAATAACAAAAGTCTTCTAAAATTTCATCGATCACAAAGCTAGAGAAGAGAGACGATTTACTACTTTTCTGAGTGTATTAGATATATTAGATAAGGTTATTTACGTAATTACAGTTTTATTTGATTATTATATAAGTCAATTTATTTAACTGATGAGCGGTTTTAAAGTAGTTTATTTTTCTACAGTTATTTTTTTATTGTACTCTTTTATTTTTATTATTGTTATTACTATTAATTAATTATTACATTCTTTTAATATGTATGGGTTACTTTTGAATTTGTAGGTACTTCTAGTTAAAAAGATAACATTATAAATTAAAGTAATTAATATTTTATGACATGTTACAAAAAAAATACACACATTAAAAATTATAAAAAAAGAATAACAGTAATTTAGATTAAAATAAATAAAATAAATAAATAATAAATTTAATTAATAATAATTATTACTAATTTAATACACAAAAAATCTTTATTTTATAACAAAGTTTATTAACAAAAAATAATTAGATAAAAATATAAAAAAATACAAATAAAAAATCTTCAAAAATAACTCCATCACTCACAAAGAAGAGAAAAGAGACTATTTACTACTATCCTATATGAGTGTATTTGTTAATCACAGTTTTATTGTTATTATTATTTAATTATTACCTTCTTTTAGTATGTGTGGGGTTACTTTTTAATTTGTAGGTAGTTCTAACTAAAAAGATAACATTATAAATTAAAGTAATTAATTTTTTATGACATGACATTGTATACACACATTAAAAATTATAAAAAATAATAACAGTAGTTTAAATTGAAAAAAATTTAATTAATTATAATTAATAACTAATTCAATACACACAAAAAATCTCATATTAGTATTAAATTTTATTGACAAAAAATAATTAATACTATACCGACCAATTTATAAATTAAAAATTATTGATGTTTAACGTTAATTGATACAGTGGATTCGTCTCTAGATTAGTCATTAACGTTAGTTACTAAGGTTTTAACTACTAAACAAATTGGTCTCTATATTTGAGTCTAAATTGGTTATTAATGGAAGCAAATTTAGAAACCAATTTTTTGGTACCTAAAATCTTAGTAGCTAATATTTTTTTTAGCAATTTAGAGATCAATTCACTACAATGACATATTTAGAGAACAATTTAAAAATTATTTTAATTACCAATAATTTTTAATTTATGAATTGGTATCCAAATTAGTCACTATAATGATTAATTAATTTTTATTTCTTAAATTGGTTACTAATAATATATTTTCTACAAGCGATAATAAATAATTTCCACATGTTAGAATAATTATACATGTACTAATTTTTTTTCTATAAATTGATGTTTAGTTTTCTAACATACCACAAGAATAACATATACCTACACACAGAATTTTTGTATAATTCATAAAGATTCCAATAGAAGATAGAGAATGAATGAGATGAAAACGATTGGGATTATGATTTTACTTATGACTGCGTTAGGTGTTGCAGAGGCTGATTACAAACATACTTCTGAACAAGTTAAGTTGAATACTGACTCTTCTGATTCATGTAAATCTAAGTGTATACTCCATTGTATCGGCCTAATACCAACACCACCACTTTATGCAGAATGTATGCAAGATTGTGATAAGAAATGTGGTAACAATAGGTAATGATTTTATTTCACCTATGTTCAAATAATATTCATACAATGAATAAATAAATGTTAGCATATGAGTGATTTCTTCCCATTTATTTAATCGTTTTCAAATAAGGTCATGTTGTGAAATTTGATATCTTGGTTATGCTTAATAGAATTTAAATTATTCTTCTCAAAATTAAACAAAATTAGCAATGAATCTCTATAATTAAGCTAAATCAAATTCTTGTAAATCTTTCTCTCTTATAATGCTGACGCTCCTGATCTCATTAATCATTTACCAACCATTTAATTCAACGCTTATTCTTATGTTGCTTCATATGATAATAAGGATGAAAAGAATCAAAACCTATTATAAAATGCCACCATCAAATTTTATTTGACCCCATTATGAAAACTTTTACACTCAAATAGTTTATGTGTTGGTTTTTATTTATTTATTTATATATGTAATTAATTATTGTTAATACTTTATTAGCTTAATATTTATAGTGAAATTTGATGCATTCAACTTCTTAAGATAAAAAAAAAAGTTATAATACAATGGGTACAAATTCTAAAAATTATATTGTCTTTAAATACGTAAAATAATTTATATCATATGGTTTGTATGAATAATAATTATAACGATGTAAATTTCAAAGTAAAAAAGAAAAGATGAAGTGAGACTTTTCGATCCGATACATAATCTCATGTGAAGTCATATGCATAGGTTGGATTGAGTAAAAGTGTCGGAGGGACCAAATTAATATAATTTTAAAATCATTAGATATTAGTACAATGTTTCAATAAATGGATTCTTTAACTGAACAATTTGATCATTAATATAATGCTTCAAGATATATGAAGAAGTAGTGTCTATCTTGTTTTCATCAATAGTTTGCTTTTTATCACTTTTAAAAAATGAATTTATTCTTTTATTCTTTATCAATGTACCTTTTTTTTTGTACATAATATTAAAAAATAATTTATCATAATCCAATAAAAAATTAAGACCCATAATTATTAAAAAAATATATATTATAGTCAAGTCACAATTAAAAATCAGTTATGAATACATTATTTATTTTTCTTCTATATTCATAAAAAAATGAATATAGAAAAGGCTCATGAGATAAATATAATATTTTCATTATCAATTGAGACACGTGACAAGAAAAGAAGAGGATAAATGAGAAATGGGAGCAAAAATAATAGATTTGTGTCTAACTTTTGTTTTTCTTCAAAAACAAAAGAAAACATATGAGAACTAGAGATGATTACAATGTGTTAAAAAAACCTAAAAAGACAACGAGAACGAAAATAAAAATTATTTTAATAAATATTTGGTTTAATTACTTTTTTGATTTATGTTTTCGTTTAAAAAATGTTAAGGTGGTCCTCTAGTTTTTTAGTTTCAATTTAGTCCCGATTTTTAAAAAACTTATGCAATTTGGTCTTTTATGATCAATTTCGTTAAATTACTTGAAACAGATTAATAACTTTTTCATTAAATTGAAACTCTTAATATGGATGGTTTGCTTTGTTGGTCATTGTCAATTCTTGGACAAAAACAGAGACCAAAAGAGAAATTATATCTAAATATTTTTATTATTTATTATATTTAATTTTATGTTTTATTATCTATTAACATTAAAGATTATGCCTTATAAAAGAAATAAAAAGATACACAATTTAATTTTCATCGATTTCTAAAATCTACTACCTACAATTTAATAAATTTCAAATATATTAATTATATATATATATATATATATATATAATTAAAAAAAATAAAAATTTTGGAGGCTACCCGTAACAAGATCTGTCCCTATTTACCTTTAACTCAATATTTTGCTGATAAAATAAGGTTTGCATCAACATATACGCTCTCTAAATCAATGTTATCTCTCGTTGACATGTGACATTCAATAAAATTAAATAGTGATGACTTATTAATATTTTATCTTATTAAAAACACATTTTTTTTCTGAAGGGTGTGAAATTTTAATCAAAATATAATTAAAAGTCACTATACATGTTTTATTTTTATAATTTATATAACAATATTTTATTATAAATTTATATATATATATATATATATATATATATATAATATAGTTTTTGTATTTTGTAAACCTTTTACTTTGTTATATAATTATGTAAAAATTAATATTCATATAATTCTATGAAAACAAATAATCGAATATTTTATTTCAGTGCATTTAAAGTTATTAATAAGCATTATAAATTTAAGAAATATTAATAAATATTTGTTTTTATTATATTTAAAACTAATATTATTTAATTAATATTAATACTTATATTTTCTAAATGCATCTATTAAATGTACTTTTTTATCCCACTTTTTTTTTTGTTTAAGATTAAAAAAAATTACTGCAAATTTAATTGATTTAAATAAAATAATTATAATATCTTTCAATATTTTTTTTAGGTCACAGTAAATACATGTAAGTAAAACAATTTTAGGTAAAATATAATATAAAAAAGAATAACAAAAATCTTCAAAAAAATTGCATCACTCACAAAGCAAAAAAAGAGACTATTTACAACTTCTTATATGAGTGTATTTGATAAGGTTGTTAAAGTAATTACAGTTTTATTTGATTATTCTATAAGTTAACTTATTTAACTAAAAAGCTGTTTTAAAGTTGTTTATTGTTCTACAGTTATATTTTTTTTCTTCTCTTTTATCTTTTAATGTTTGTTATTATTTAATTATTACACATTCTCTTAATATGTGTGGGGTTACTTTTTTAATTTGTAGGTAGTTCTAATTAAAAAGATGACATTATAAATTAAAGTAATTAATATTTTATGAAATGACATAATAAAAAAATAAACATTAAAAATTATACAAAAAATAACGGTAGCGTTAAGAATCTAGAAAATGGTGTTTTATGTGTGATAGTAGTTTAAAAATAGTGAGACTCAACTATTTTCATATTAAAATGTTTTGTATAAATAAAATTGTTATAAATGAGTTTCATTATTTTAAAACACATAATCTCTCTAAAAATCACTTTTCTAGAATTCTCTAACTTTTTTCTACGAGTTTTGTCTCTCTGGTCATCTGATTGAAGAACCGAGACCGTATGATTAATTCTCTCAGCTAGCTCTTCAAGTTGGACCAATTAGTTTTTCTATTTGTGTAAATTGAGTTTTCACTGTTTTTTTAGCCTAATTATGTTTTTTGTTGCATGTGAGCAATCTTCTACTTGCATGTGTCTTTTTAATAATCAATATGAGTCTTTGTTGATCAGTGATCATAATAGTGTGTCCTGATCATTTTTGTGATCTTTCTATGTGTAGATAAAGCATCATGTGGAGTTAGAGATTTTTGGCGTTTATAGAGTTGTTTAAACAGGATAATATGTAAGGGAAACTAATTACATTATTTTAAGTTACGAGCATGTTGAAATTGAAATTGTATGTTTGTATTATGACTTATGATTGTATATAGATTACATAATGATATGTGATTTGTGAAACCTATAGAATTTAAGTTTTAATCTGTTTGTTTGAGCATGATTGATGTTTTAAATATTGTATTTGAGATTAATTGACATTGATAGCTCTAATAAACTTAAATTTGGTTGGTGAAATTAAGTTGTTGGGTGTTGCTTGATGTATGTAAATTGATATGTTTATTGCAACATTGCTTGATTAGAAATTTAGGTAATGTGATAGGTTTAGTTGGTTCAAGTTGTGATGATATTGAGGATGAAATTTGAAGTTAGCATGCAACTGGTATCTGTGAAGCTTCCCTAGTTGTCTAAGTTGCGTTTGGAGTCCACAATTATGCAGACTCACTGGATGAGTAATTCTTGCCGGGTTAATCTCACGTCAGGTATTCCTCTGAATTGGGACTCGCTGGGTGATTTATTGATGGATTTTCTCCGTGGACTCCCAATGAATCACTCGTTTGGCGAACCTCCTAGTTGCTGCTTGAAAAGTGTCTTTTCGCCCAGCTAGAGGATGAGTTCGCTGGGTAAGTGGATCAGTTTTTGAATAGATATCAGTTAATTGAATTTAGAATTTGTGTACATTTTTTCTATACATGATTTGTAATGATGATTGAATTGCACATGTACTATATGTGAGCATAAGAATGTGATGTGATGATAAGAATTTCAAGGAGAAATTCTATGTGGAGGTTTTAGTGTATGCATCGACATAATGATTCATTATTAGATTGATATCCTTTCTCTAATAACTACTAACACTCAAGTAGAATATGGTACATTATGTGGTGAATAGATGAACGAGATCCTAGCCATTAGACTAGATCAAGTCCTAGGTGCAAAGGGGATTTACCTTGTTGATGGTTGGATGATAACCCTTTGAGGCCAAACTATACAGAGTTTGGGAATCATCCTCAAGTGCAGGCCACTAAGGTATTCAATATCAGATGCATGTATCCAGATAATTGAGTTTAATGTCAATTGTTTGTGTGATTAGAGATATGTTTTATACCATGTTTGTAAGTATTTGACATGATTTAAATATAAATATATATGAATATCTCTTTTGCACATTAGCTTACCCTTCTTTTGTGTTTCTATCTTGTGTTGTTTGTCTTTTTTTTTTTGTAATGATCACCTATTTGGTATGAGCATATATGGTTGTAGTTTCAGAGGCACCTTTGGAGGATGAGGAGCCATCTATTAGGACTGATGGAAGGTTTCATGGGAAGCCATTGTTAGTGGTTAGTATGTGTTTAGAACTAGAGTTGTTGGTTTTCAGTTGGTTTGTATAATTGATATATTCATGTAGTCCTATCTTTTATAAGACTGTATTAATATTCTTTATACATTGGTTTATTTGTTTTAAACGCTAAGGTGAAACATCCTATTTTATAACTTTTAAACTGTTAAATTTGTGATGTTATAATAGCTTATATTGGAAAACAAATAAATTTAATTAATTATAATTATTAACTAAATTTTATTGACAGAAAAAAAATAGTCACAAAGTCTTAAAAAATAACAAAAGTCTTAAAAGAAATTGCATTATTAAAAAAGGAAGGGAAGAGAAAAATACTATTTACGAATAAAATCTATAACGGATGGTTGGTACCTTCGAGTATTTGTTACATGCGGGTAACAGATATTTTAATACCTGCAAAAAATTTAAAATTAAAATTAAATTTATGTTTTAGGTTAAATTACTCTTTTGGTCCTTCTATTTGTCATGAAATTTCATTTTGGTCCTCAAGTTTTTCATTGTCTCAATTTGGTCCTCATTTTCTTAAAAATGACTCAATTATGTCCTCACCGTTAACTTTGACCAGACAGTGTTAAGTCAACGCCACATGTCAATTTATGGTTTTTTTGAATTTTTTAAAATTTTTAAAATTTTTTTAAAATTTTTTATAAGTTTTTATAATTTTTTATAATTTTTTTTATTTTTGACATATGTCACTTTACAGTTGTACCACGTGTCAAAGTGACTCAATTTGGTCTCTTTATTTGTTTTTAGTTTCAATTTAGTTCCAATTTTTGTAAAAATGAAGCAATATTGTCCTCCTTAGATTGAGACTCAATTTAATCTTTGTATACAACTTATGATGATATTTTTAATAAAATTGACGTTTTTATTAAATATTTGTAGAAATATTTTTAAATAAGTTTTTTTTTTAGTTTTATTATTAAACAAAGTTAAACCCCAAACTTAATTTCAAAAGTTAACAATTTTGTCATCATATATAAAGGCATCAAGTGTATCATATTATACAAACTTAGTAAAAAATAAAAATCAAATAACTTGTCACACATAAGTTTAGGAACTAAATTTAAAGTTCAAAACAAAATCAAAGTCTAATGTTTTGTGTAGAATTTAAAGTTAATTTAAAATATTTATAGAAATATTTAATAAAAACATTAATTTTAGTAAGAATATCACCATAAAGTTTATAAAAAATTGAATTTAGTGTCAATTTAAGGAAGAACAATATTGCTTCATTTTTACAAAAAATGGGACTAAATTGAAACTAAACAAATATTGGGACCAAATTGAGTCACTTTGACACGTGACACAACTGTGAAGTGACACGTGTCAAAAATAAAAAAATAAAAAAAATTTAAAAAAATCAAAAAACCAGAAATTGATATGTGACGTTCACTTTAACACCGTTTGGTCAAAGTTAACGGTGAGGACCAAATTAAGTCATTTTTAAGAAAATGAGGACCAAATTGAGACAACGAAAAATTTGAGGATCAAACTGAAATTTCATGACAAATAGAGGAACCAAAAGACTAATTTAACCTATGTTTTATTAAGTTAAATTTAATTAAAATTAAATTTTAATTTATATTTTATTAGATTAAATTTAAAATAAATTAATTTAAATTTAAATTTTATTTTACATATTTTTGTAATTTATTTAAATTTAATTTTAAAAATTTATAAAATATATTTTTTAAATATTTACGGGTATTCATGAATACCAGCATGTTTTTAAATACTCGCGTGTATTTTTTAAACGGACACCTACTCGAGTAGTGGGTGAATACTTTTTTTTTTTTTGCGGATAGACACTATTCGTGTCTGATCCGTCTCATTGCCATCCCTATAAGAGAGGCGACTTATTAATTTCCTATGAGTGTATTTGATAAGGTTGTTAAGGTAATTATAGTTGTATTTGATTATTTTATAAGTTAATTTATTTAACTTATGAGGTGTTTTAAAGTAATTTATTTTTTTATTGTTGTCTTTTGTAAGGCCCATTAAATTTGTGTCGTTCCCTCTGTCCTAAATTAAAAAGGACTGCCCTTGTAAGTGGGCCTAAGGACTGGCCCAACAAATAAAACCCCTAAGTCTGCCCTAACCCTAACACTCCTTCTCACTTTTAGAAACTGTTCCTGGTCCTAAGAGCCGCAGCCGTCCTTCTATCTCTGCTAGGGTTTGGTACCACTGTGAGCACGCAAGTTTGAACCAGTCCTTTTCTTCTCTACATAAGTGCTCCCTCTTTCCGTACCTGTATTTCTGCTACTGTTACTCTGGGTAACTCATATCCCCACTGTTTCTTATTTTTCCAGCTCCTTAAGTCGTCCCTTGAGTTGCCGCCTCCCGCTGTTGGGAGTCAAGGTCTTGTGCTAGCCATTTCCAAGTAGGGAGGCTATAGCTTACTCATGTTTTTAGTTTTTTTTCCTATTGTTCAGCTGTTATTTGAGGTTATGTGGTTGGTGTATGTTATGATAGCTGTGAACGTATGAGCATGTTGGTTTGGACTGGTGTGTGTAACTGTTGCAGGAAAACAGTGGTGAGACCTGATAATCTCGCCCAAGCGAGCCAGTCTCGCCTAGGCGAGATGGACAGGGGCTCGCCCAGACCCTTTTTACGCGAGGGGTCGCTCAAGCGACCAACTCAATTTTTGAGCGAGCGAGCATCTCGCTCAAGCGAGGAGAGGCTCGCCTAAGCGAGAATGCGTGGAGGTTGCTGTTTCTGTGTGTCGAGATCTCACCTAGGCGAAGGGAGCTCGCCTGAGCGAGAGACCCTCTCGCTTGAGCGAGGCCCTTCAGCTTGAGCGAGGAGTTGGGCGAGTATGCGTTATGGTGTGGTGTTTTACTTCTAGTCTTGGATGTTTGGCTTGTTTATGAGTGAATCATTATATACTAGTCTGAAGGGAAATGAATATGCATGCTTAGAAGGGTGCATGGGTTGTGAATGATGAATTTGAATGAACTTAACATGTTAAAATCATGAGATGGTTAGTTATGAAAGTGGCATGATAATGAGATGTGCAGGGATTCGGTATCCATGGATGGAGTATGATGAGTTGGTATGGGTTTGATCTGAAACATGAGAAGGACCGGTAACAAATGTCAACATAATTTTGTACATGTATGATAAAAGCTTTATTGATTGTTTGGATATGATTGGTCTTTGTCAGTGCGTAATTCCTTGAAATCTCTAGGTGAGATTTCAGGGTTGTGCTTCAGTGGTCGGGACGTAATTCCATGGCCCCTATTAGTGGGTGTCCATGGTGGTGTCCCATCTATATAGTCTGGTAAGGATTCAAGGTAAGGTTGCATCCTGACACTCTAAGGGGTCAGTTAGTCTCACTTAGAGCGGACTGTCTCTTGTGGTGAGAGTAGCAGGAGGTCTGAAACTCATTAAGGGCTAACCTTGTGTGTGAGGGAAATTGATTCATTGTAACACTTATAACACATAGCTCGGGGGTGAGCAGCTCAGGGGTGAGCAGAGGTATCCACCACAAGTGCAAGCATCCGCTGAATCCAACTAGATTGTATGTATCCGGATGAGTCGAGTCGAGTCTTCGTGTATTGGTTTAAGAGTTATAGCATGCTTGAGTGTTTTGTGTATTGTTGATTGTGAAAGTGTATCAGATTGCATGATGGAATTATTTTTGTGCTCTAGCTTACCCTACTTTTATTGTTGTGTGTTCTACCGTGTGGTACTCTCTTTTGCGATGATCATCAACTTGTTGATGTGAGCAGATGCGAGGAACACACGTGGTCAATAGGGAGGTGATGGTTCCGCTGCTTAGCCTTTGGATTTGCTTCTGCCTTTGGGCTTTTCATTTGGGGCTAAGGCCCATGTATTGTTTCCCCTAGGGATTTGTTTAAGTCTTTATCTCTCTTGCTTTACTTGGTAACTGGCATCGTGGTGTGCCACTTTTATTCGTCCTTTAAGTTTGGGATATCTGTATGAGTGACGTCATACTATTTCATTCTCGCTTCTTATATTATTCTGTGTGACATATCCTTAAACTATCTCTTCTCCTATTGAACTCTTGGAAAGGAACCTTCACATCTAGATAGCTTACTATCTTAATGTCCAGTGGGGATTTCCTTGAGTTTTCCTTAAACAACTCTTCACCATATTCATAATCTTAAAATGAAACAAGTTAATCCTTCATCATTTGGTATCTAGAGCCTAGGTTATCTTGAATATGGTGTTTCTCATGTGCTAACCTTGTTTTGTTGTAGCTATCTTGGTATGGTTCAAATCCACTTCCATGACACACAAAAAGAGTGCTGGCAGAAAACTTGACAATTTTAAAACATTAAACTGCACCAGCTCAGCGGTCCAAAAATTACGTTTTTGGTATCAAAAGAAATCTCTGAGTCTAGTTTCCAGAAAAAAAAAGAACCAACGCATTTGAAGTTCTGTGAAGAAAGTTATGATCAAATTAGTGAGCAAAGGTCAGAATTGCCAAGAATACGTGAATCAACATTTTCAGGTTTTGTTGTGGCAGTTTGGCTACTGTTTTTGCACCTCTTTAAGCTCCTAAATGTGGTTGGATAACATGTCTTTGGATGCTTAGTCTTTGAGCCTCAAATCCATGAGTTTAAATGCATGATAGCTATATGTTTGTGTCTTTGTGTATGTCATGTTGAGTCTTTAAATGTGCCTAACTTTGCTTGAGTCATATATCATATGTTAAATTGAAGTTTTCTTATTCTTGTTTTTCCAAGTATTTGAATCTTGCTTTCACTTTATGCCGTTCTTGATGTATGCTCCATGAAATTGATTTTGGCCTAAAACTTGAGGAACTAAGTGTCCAAGCCACCTAAAACTCTTTCTCACAATTTTATGAAGCTAGTTGTGAAAAGAAGAAAATTTTTACAACAAAATTTGTCAAAAAACCGAGAGCAAACTTGCTCATTGGTGAACTCAAAGTGTGTTTGTCATTAAGTGTTATGCTACTAGTTTTCATGCTTGAGAAATGAGTGATATTGGCAAATTAGTTCCATTCTTTGACTTGGTTATGATCTTTCTTGGTGTATGCATGATTTAGGACTAGGAATGCATGTTCAAGTATTTTCCATGTCATTCTTATAATGTGCTTTTCTTGTTTTAGTCTTGTTAAAAGTTTGTCTGAAACTTTTCTTCTTTAGAGTTTAGCATTTCTTGTTTTTGTGCTTTTCTTGCTTGTCTTTAGGTACTCTTGGTTTTGTCATAGTATTTTGTCTTCTTGAAATTCTTAAGTGTTTGAACCAAGCCACTTGTATGCAAGAAAAGGATTTTTGAACAAAGTGTTTTCTTCACTCCTTGGAGGAACTTTGAGTGTAGCCTTGCCTTGTTACTTTGAGAGAGTGATCTAAACACTTGGGTTGGAATTGGTCTTGGTTTTCATGTTGTCTAACCCCTAATTCATTTATTTTGTTTTGGCTTTGAGTGTTTTGTTGTAGGAATCATGGCAAGTTCATCAAATGCACCTACTCCAAACAAAGACAATACATTGATGAGATTGCTTCGGGATTTGGAGTTGTCTAGGAAGGAGTCCTTTGAACAATTGAGAAAAGACAAGGAGCAAAGTGACCTAAGAATCCAAGAGCACATTCAAAGGCTTGAAGCTAAAGAGCAAGAAAGAGAAGCTAGGAAAAGAGGGCATTCTAGGTGCAACCCATCACAAGAGAAACAAACTCCAAAGATTCCTAAGTTCTATGGTGGAAGTGATCTCAAAATCTTCCTTGATTGGGAAGCTAAAGTTGAGCAAATTTTCAATGAAAATCATGTAAAGGATCAAACACAAGTTAATCTAGTAGTTTTAGGATTTTTGGAGTATGCCAATACTTGGTGGCATAAAGTTTGTAAGAATTATGACCAAGGGCCACCCGCGGCTTCTTGGATGGACATTAAAATTCTTATGCGCACTAGATTTGTTCCTCCCTCCTATAGGAAGGAACTTCTTTTGTAGCTCCAAAGGCTTCAACAAGGTTCTATGAGTGTGAGTGAGTACTTTAAAGAATTAGAGTCTCAAATACGTAGGGTTGAAATAAAAGAAACTAACAAAGAGAAAATAAAAAGATTTGTAAGTGGTCTTAGGAGAGACATAAAAGACCAAGTAGATTTGTATGAGTACTCCACTCTTGAAAATGTTTTCACACTTGCCCTTGGGATTGAAATTCAATTGAAAAGAAAAAGAAGGGCAAAGAAGAGTTACTCACCCAACCACTACTTTAATCACTCATGGAAGGGAAAGGATAAAAAGAAACATGATAAGTTCCCTTCTAACTTTCATCAAGAACCACCAAGTAAAAGTAAGTCACCAAGTGATCACATTCACCATTCCACTTCTCAAAGATCAAGTTCCATTAAATGTTTTAAATGTTTGGGTTATAATCACATTGGTTTAAATTGCCCACCCAAAAGGACCATGATCTTAAAGAAGAGTAATGATGTTGAAAGTGAACACTCATCTCCCTATTCTCTTTCAAAAGAATCTTCTTCCTCTAGTAAAACTAAATTTTTTGAGAAAGACCCTATGTTATTAAGGCGCATGATAGGTCAAGATCAAAGTGAGATTGAGCCAACTCAAAGAGAAAACATTTTTCAATCTAGATGCAAAATTAAGAAATGGATTTGCTCTATAATTATTGATGGAGGAAGTAGTACCAATATAGCTAGCACAAGGTTGGTGGAAAAGCTTAGCTTAGAGACCATTCCTCATGCTAAGCCCTACAAGCTTGCTTGGATAAGTAAAGAGGGAGAAATAGATGTCAATAAACAAGTCCTAATTAACTTCTCTATAGGAAGCTACAAAGATGAGGTTTTATGTGATGTTGTTCCCATGGAAGTCACACATATCTTACTAGGTAGGCCATGGCAATTTGATAAATAAACTTTACATGATGGTCATACCAACCAATACATTTTCTTCATAAATGGGAAAAAGACCACTTTACAACCTCTATCACCTCAAGAAGTTAATAAGGATAGAAATATAATAAGAAAAGATAAAGAAGAAAAAGAAAAGGGGCAAGCTTTCACTAAGGTGTTACTTGCCTACAAAAAAATTCTTCCAAAGCAAGATGTGCATCACCCTTCCTTCTCTTCCCAAGCCAAAAAGGAAGGCCCAAAGCACAAGCAAGAGAGGAAGAGTACTCTAGAAAATAAAGATGGCCTAACCTAAGCTAAGAGTAATATCCTTAGAAAGGATGGAACAAGAGCTCAAAAAAGGGATGTGCAAATCCTCCCCCAAATCAAGTCAAGCTCCATCTACAAAGGCTTAAAGAATTTGTGGTCAAATTCTCTCCAGGGAGGGGAGGATGATGAAGGATTGACCCTAACCAAGGATGGAGACACATGCTTAAGAAGACTAAGCATGTTTAGAACGGAAGTTCACTAATCCTTCATCCCTTTCATTTGTGTTTTTTATTTTTGATTCCCAAAGTTGACTTAGTTGAATCAAATTTAGTTAACTTGTTGACCTTTGAATAGGTTTGACTTGTTGACTATAGTTGACTTGACTTAAGCCAACATGCTAATCTAAGTTTATTTGCTTTGTAGGTTAATTAGGAGTAAGAAAACAATTCTAGGTGGCGCATGGTGATTGGGGAGCATAAATGATGTGGAGGAGAGAGTAAAGCAAAGGCATAAAGCATAAAGTAAAAGGCATGAAGCAAGTGTACCTATGTACCTTTGGTCTCCTTTGTTTTTAGCACACTTTGGCCACTTTTTGGAGACATATGAGACACATTCTTTGTCTCCTTTTGTGCTAGAACGAAATTAGCCTTGCACACACCATAGTTGGCTCTTTTGTCTCTCATTTTTGTAACCTTATTTGACCTAGTTTCTAGAAGCTAGGGTTAGGTTTTTGTAGAGACATCCTTAGGTATCTTTTATTTGCTTAGAGGCCCCTAAACTCTTCTATATAAGGGAAGCTCCTAGACATGTAAAAGGGTTGAATACTTTGAATCTAAACACTCTTGTTTTCAACCTCTTTTTTTGTGAGCTATCCCTCATCCCAAGGAGAGGAAAAACTCTTGCCTTATCTTGCTATGCAAGTGGCGACACCATACACTCATCTCTAGAGCTTGGTTTGGCTTTGCCCCCTCTATGAGTGGCATGCTCCACTTCCATCACCACTACTATCTTCTCTTCCATTTTATTTGTTCTTCTTCTTTCAATGCATTTTCGTTTTTGGTTATGTTCTTGCTATTTTCATTTCTAAGCACCTTAAACTATCTCTTCTCCTATTGAACTCTTGGAAAGGAACCTTCACATCTAGATAGCTTGCTATCTTAATGTCCAATGGGGATTTCCTTGAGTTTTCCTTAAACAACTTTTCACCATATTCATAATCTTAAAAGGAAACAAGTTAATCCTTCATCACAATAATACAAACATTTTATACACAAAATACTTAAATTAGGTAAGTATGTTAAATACAATAATAGATTTTAGTATCTTCAAACATTTTGGTCCGAAAAATAAGTAAAACAAACAATTAATATTTTTAAATGTAAGGATTTAATGGTAAAGATATTAATGGTGACTTTTAAATAGAAAAAAACACATTTGATGAAATATATTGGTTTTAGGGATGACAACGGGGTGGGGCGGGGACGGGTTTTGCTATCCCATACCTATCCCCGTAAAAAAAATTCATCCCCATCCCATACCCATAACCAACGGGTATCAAACTTTTGTTCCATCCCATTCCCCACCGGGTAACGGGTATAATCTCGTACTTATACTCGTACCCGCTTTCTTACTACTTTAATATTAATTTTAGTTATTTCTTATAAAATAATAAAAAATTATGGTAAAGGAAACATAATATTATCAAATATTCAATATTAGGAGGATGATTGTTTCTTCAATATCAAATACTTCGAAATAAATTATAATTGTTTACATATTACATTAGAATACCAAATACAATTTCATGAGAACCAAAACATTTATTAAATTTGCAAACATTAATGAAACCTAGTTGATAAAATTTAAAATTATTTTTAAAAAAATATAAAAGGACAAAAAATTCAAATTAAAATATATTTTAAATGTTTGTTTACTTCAATTTTTTAAATTATAATGAATCTTTTTTTTATACACTAATAAAAGTTATAATACATCACTTGATCAAAATGACACAAAGAACAAATAATAAACATAATAATAAAATTTTAACATAGATCTTGTATCTTTTGAACTTCAATATATGTTGGATGGTGATAAAAGAATATTCATGGCAATTATATTAAATTTTATATTGTAGTAAATAAAAATTATGTATACAATTATAGTGAAAAAGTCAAAGTATGATTGTAATGAATTAGAAAATAAAAAATAATTAGATAAAATATATCGAAATAGTATTCTACATTATGAAAATAAACAAAAAATAAAAATATTAAAAAAATTAACAAATGTGTGTCTAATAAACAATTTGGAGTCTATTGAAAGGAATCACACAAAGGAAAATAAATGTATAATTAAGGGTATGATAAGATGAAAAATATCTTAGAGATCTAAGAAAACTTTAATATCAACATATATACTCAATGTTGGTTGAGAAATAACAAAAATTGTTTTAGCAAAACAAAAAATTTCTTCAAATGAAACAAAAATTTATAATATAATAAGTAATATTTTTATATTACCTATTAAATGAAAGGTTTATGTTATTAAACACGTAAATTGAGAGTATTAAACATTCTCATGTGAAAGGAAAATATACAATAAATAAAAGTATTAAAAAATAATAGAAATATTCAAATGTTAGAAATAAATTTTTTTTAGTTGACATACATCATTTTAACATAATTATATAAAGGTTATGATAAGATAAAAAAATATTGGAGATGCGAATGAGTTTTATAATAAACTAAATAATTAAAAGAAATAAAAAATAGAAAGTACATATATACATATATATATGGATAATGATTAAATGACTACCAAAATTTGACTACTATGTTACTCCCTGACGTGGAAAGTAATTTTTAATTTGTTTTTACTTGTAAAAGAGAGTGTGTCACGTGAGGGAAAGAGAAGTTAATTAATGTTAACTTTTTCAAGCCGTGAAAGTGAAACGAAATGGCCAAAAGCGATTTTGGAAAAAACCCATTCGCAAATCATTGAGAATGGTGTTGGAATCCTTCCAAACTCCATCGTACCTACGAAATTCACTGAAACTCAAAGATTTCTTCAAAGTTTTGTTCTTTATTCCTAAAATATCCAAACCCAACAATAGATCTCCCTCTTCAGCTCCAATTATGAGACGAAGAAGTGCAGATTTTCGAAGGCCAAGAAAGAGGAGGCTCTAGGATGTAGTGTGGTGGATATTGTGTTCCATTTTGATTCTTTTTTTATTTATATTCTCGCCAAAGGCTCCAACAAAATTGACTCCAGTCACTAAAATATACTTATAAGAGAAATTGGTGTGGAAAAATTGGCCCACAACTCCCCAGCTCACACACATGATAACAGTGGTTGCATTAACTGGTCACCCCTGATGTATTACATGTTGACCTGTCCATTACTTTTTGCAAATCAATATCAAATGGGGTCTGTGGTTACGACACTAAACTTGTACACCATTCACACTGACTACATGACATTCAAAGCATGTCTACAACGAATATTGAACCTAATAAAAATTGTTGCGAGATAATTGGTCAACGAAATCCAGCTCTCTCTCTCTCACTCTCACACACACATTATATATATATATATATATATATATATATATATATATATATATATATATATATATATATATATATATATATATATATATATAATCTGCATGGAATAACTGGTGACCACTAACTTATTAAGTGGTGACTTGCCTTGAACGTTTTGCACATTAGTTTCACCACTTCTCTATTGTAAGGAAGTCCATAACTAAAGCATGTTTACTGTCTAGGAAGACCTCAATAACATGTATGGAAGGTATATTTACTCCTAAGAGAAATTGGTATGGAATAATTGACCCACAACTCCCACCTAACACGTGATAATTGTGGTTGCATTAACTGGTCACCCATGATGTATTACTTAGTGACTTGACCATCAATTTTTGCACATCAATATCAAATGGGGTATGCAGTTAGGGTGCTAAACTCCTACACCATTCACAATGACTCACATGACCTTCAAAGCATGTCTGCAATGTATATTGAACCTAATAAAAATTGTTCCGAGATAATTAGTCCACGAAATCCAGCTTATATATATGTATCAATTCTGCATGGAATAACTAGTGACCACTGACTTATTAAGTGGTGACCTTCCTTGAACTTTTTGCACACCTGTTTCACCACTGCTCTGTTGTAAGGAAGTTCACAACTAAAACATGTTTACTGTCTAGGAAGACCTCAATAAAATGTATGGAAGGTATATTTACTCCTCAGAGAAATTCGTGTGGAATAATTGACCCACAAATCCCACCTAACACACGTGATAACTGGTTGTATTAACTGGTCATCCCTGATGTATTACGTAGTGACTTACCCATTACTTTTTGCACATCAATATCAAATGGGGTCTGCGGTTAGGGTGCTAAACTTGTACGACATTCACAATGACTCATATGACCTTCAAAGCATGTCTGCAACATATATTAAACCTAATAAAAATTGTGAGATAATTGGTCCATGAAATCCAACTTATATATATGTATAAATTCTGCATGGAATAATTGGTGACCACTAACTTATTAAGTGGTGACTTGCCTTGAACCTTTTGCACATCCGTTTCACCACTGCTCTGTTGTAAGGAAGTCGACAACTAAAACATGTTTGTTGTCTATGAAGACCTCAATAACATGTCTGGAAGGCATATTTACTCCTAATAGAAATTGGTATGGAATAATTGACCCACAACTCTCACCTAACACACATGATAACAATGGTTGCATTAACCCCTTATGTATTACATGTTGACTTGTCCATTACTTTTTGCATATCAATATCAAATGGGGTATGTGGTTAGGGTGATAAACTTGTACATCATTCATAGTGACTCACATGACCTTCAAAGCATGTCTGCAACGTATATTGAACCTAATAAAAATTGTATATATATATATATATACATATATATATATATATATATATATATATATATATTATAAATTCTGCATGGAATTATTGGTGACCATTGACTTATTAAGTGGTGACCTACCTTGAACATTTTTCACACTGCTCTATTTTAAGGAAGTCCACAACTAAAACATTTATACTATCTAGGAATACCTAAAAAACATGTATGGAAGGTATATTTACTCATAAGAAAAATTCCTATGGAATAATTGGCCCACAAGTGCCCCCCTCACACATGATAATAGTGACTGCATTAGTGAGTGACCCTTGATGTATTACATGGTGACCTACCCATTACTTTTTTCACATCAATATCAAATGGGGTCTGGTGTTAGGGTGCTAAACTTGTACACCATTCCTTTAAGGTTTAATGGTAACGAAAAAACTTCCAAAGGGGATTTCGAAAAAATGGGGTCTTCTTCCTCACACTTTCATCTTCACCACTTCTCCCTAACCCTACGCGACAGACCCTTCTTTTCGATGCTTGTGACTATTCTTCGTCTTCCGTATTTGCCTTTTCCCACTCGTTTTCCTTTTTGCATTTCTCTTCTCTCACAGAATGGAACAAAAATGGTGGCTTTCGTAGGGAGTGTGGAGATTTTCCAAGGAAGAAGACCAACACCGTGGATTTCGCATGTAGGAAAATATAGATTTCGTAGGCACAATGAAGTTTGGAAGGATTCCAACACCATTCTCAATGGTCTGCGAATGATTTTTTTCCAAAACCGCTTTTGGCCATTTCCATTCACTTTCACAGCTTGAAAAAGTTAACATTAATTAACTTCTCTTCCCCTCACGTGACACACTCTCTTTTGCAAGTAAAAAAAAATTAAAAATTACTTTCCACGTTAGGGAGTAACATAGGAGTCAAATTTCGGTAGTCATTGAATCATTATCCTATATATATATATATGTTACTTAATTAATTGTGAATATTTTAATAATTTAAACGAGAATGGAGATATGGTAAGGACGAATATTAAATTATTATTAATTTAATAATTATGTACATCTGAATTCCCATCCCCATACCCAATTGAAAAAATTAGGGATTCCCCATACCCTTACCCATATCCAATCAATGTGGGGATTCCCCGTCAAAATGGGGACGAGTTCGGGCAATACCCACGAGGGTGGGTTTATTTTCCATCTCTAATTGGTTCTAACTTAGGGTAATGTAAAAGTAAAATGAATATAGGGTGGGGATTAGGATGTAAACAAGGGTCGAGCTTGATTCGACCCGGCCCGCGTAGCTCGCTGACCCGACGGGCCAATTCACAGGCCAAATTAGGCCAATCCGTAGGTCAAAACGGGCCAATCCGCAGCCCACCTAACTTAATTAATTCAAAACCCATGTGCAGCGCATGTGAATGGTTGGTAAATTAGGGAAAAAATTGAATCAGCGTAAATGTGCATTGGTAGTGGATTCACAACACACAGATAGAACACCAATCTTTTCTTCTCTCTCGAAAAAATATAAAGAAAAGAACCCACCACCATGCTTCATCCTTGTCCCTCCTTGCTCTACGCTGCGATTGCGAATCACATAGACCACAATCATCCACCAATCTTTTAGTCCTCCATTTGTCTATTGCATGGTGTTCTTCGTCATCTATCATCCACAAGGGACGATTTCAGCCACCAATCTTTCAGTTCACCAGACTTTCAGCCACCACCACCACACTACGACTTGAGAGATGATTTCGACCACCACTAGGGATAATGAAAATGTGTTGGGTTAGGCCTAAAACGGGTGTGAAAAATAAAACGGGATGGTATAAGTGGATGAAAACATGCTGGACTTCGTTCAAAAGGGTGTACAAAATAAAAAGGATATTTCTTTCTGTAGCCCTAAATTTTCTTCTTGTACCTCCAAGTTTTTCTTTGATGACCATTATATCCATATAAAAAATATAAATTAAAAATGAGATAAGGTAAGCACTAATAGTTTCTTACCAACCTTAATTACTTTAGCAACTTTGTCCCGCTATGTATACTAATATTCTACACCCCTAACTCATGATCATTCCTTTTCACTTTCATTATTGCATCACAACGGACTTTTGTATGTGGTTCTTCTTCCTTTGAGAGTTATATCATTCATTCTTCTTCACTTTCATTCCAACATTTTTTTTTTGAATTTTGCAACTGCGTTTTGAATTAAGTTATTCTTCATTGTTCTTGTTCTCCTTTCTCTTTTGTCTCTCAACTTTCATCATTCCACTTTTGGTTCACAAATCAAGCAATATATTTGTGATTTCAGTTTTTTAAGAGCATTTTTTTTGTTGATTGGGGTGTAAAATTCATTAAAATCAAAAGCTAAAAATTGGGGTTATCAAATGCGGAAGAGGAGGCTGAAATCCCCACCATCGGATTCTGAAATTCGGGTGCACCAAATTTTGAGATGTGAGGTACAAAAAAGTTTGTGAAAGGCTATGGTTTCGGTTTGTGATAGCCAATAGTTTCGGTTCATGAAAGCCGATAGTACCGGTTCCTGAAAATTAGTAGTTTCGATTTTTGAAAGTCGATTATTGAAACCCTACTACTTAGGGCTTCAGTGCTGGATCTTAAAGTTAGAGGCTGGATCTGTTAGAAGTTAGTTAAGGTTTTCGTTTTTCCCTTTTTCCTCCTTTCTGTTTTCATGGAGACTATATATGATAGTGCTCCTCTTTCGTTCAAAGTGTGAAAATATACAATAATCAAACAAGATATTGGACATAACATCAATCAGATGAAGAAAGAGGCTAATGACACAAACAAAAACCCACAAGGTAAGAATATTTGGATTCTTGATATTGGTGCAACATATCATGTTGCATATAATAAAGATTGCTTCACTACCTTTTTTTAAAATAAAACCTGTGAAGATAAAGTTACCTAATAATAGTGATGTTATTACGTATTTTGCTGGAACTGTTCAATTTTCTGATAACCTAATTCTTTTTAATGTCTTGTATGTCCCCGAATTCTATTTCAATCTAATTTCAGTTCAAACCTTGATCAAAGATTTGAACTATAATCTAATCTTCTCCTCTAAGTGTTGCCAGATACAGGACATTATTACATCTTAGATGATTAGGCAAGCTAATCTCAGTCATGTCTCTACTAACTTGATAACACTCCTGTCAACAAAATTACTAATTTTTTTTTTCCAAATATTGTTCTGAATTGCTCTAAGGTTGATGTAGATACTTGGCACTATAGACTTGGGCATCCTGCTCGTAGAATTACTGATCAAATATGTAAAACCTTCCCTTACATTCAATCTAAAGATTCTAATGTTTGTGATATATGCCACTTCTCCAAACAACATAAACTACCTTTCTATAAAAGTGATAATATTTCTTATAACTGTTTTGATCTCATTCATCTTGATATATGGGGGCCCATAGCCATCCCCTTTGTTCATGGTCATAGATATTTCTTAATTGTGGTTGATGATCATTGTAGACACACATGGATCTTTCTTATGCACACTAAACTTGAAACTAGAAAACTTGTCCACAATTTCATAATTCATGTTAAAAATCAGTTTGAAAAGACTATCAAATGTTTTAGGTCTGATAATGGACCTGAATTTAATTGTGTTGATATATATGATGCTTATGGGATAAATCATAAAAAAAGTTGTGTTGAAACTCCCTAGCAGAATTCTGTTGTGGAACGTAAACACCAACACATCCTCAATGTTACTCGTAGTCTGTTATTTCAATCTAATTTGCCTAAAGCCTATTGGTGTTATACTGTCACTCATGTTGTTCACATCATTAACAGATTGCCCCCTACTGTAAAAAATAATGTTTGTCCTTATCAGATTTTATATAAAAAGCCTCCTACTTATCTCAATCTTAAAGTTTTTGGAACTTTATGTTTTGCTAGTACCCTTGAAAATAATAGAACCAAACTTGATCCTAGAGCTAGAAAATGCGTGTTTTTAGGTTTTAAAATTGGTGTTAAAGGCTATGTTCTTCTTGACACTTTAAGCAAAGAAATTTTTATATCTAGAAATGTGATCTTTTATGAGAATGTTTTCCCTTACAAATTTGTAAATCAACACATCCAACCCACTGAGAATGAGGACCATGACCTGAATTTTTTATTTGACGACACTAACAATTGCCCCAAGGATATCAAAGTTGATAACCAGATCCTTCCCAGAACAAATACTGATGATTCAGAAACATAATCTATTCTTGACACAGTCAGTGAAAACTCTGCTAGTAGTGATGACATAATCATCCAAACAGCAATGATCAGGACCCTGAAAACAAGAACTTACGAAGATGAGAAAGACAGAGGAATACCCTTGTAAGACCCGAGAAATTTAAATAATAAAATAAATAATTATTTAATAAATATAGGTAGTAGGAGCCTGATGAAATTTAATGCAAATGGTTGTGAATTGGAAAGGTACTAACTCAAGTGGTTGAGAGTACTTTATTGTGTGAGAGAACTTGGGTTCAAGTCCTATGCATTCCAATTGTATGTTATTTTAATATGAGTATTATTTTAATGTATGCCTTAATGGGAGTAGTGATAATGTAATCATAAAATTATAGGAATTATCATGAAACATGAATTGGTTGTGCATTGACTTTGTGATTGAATGGTTGTGTGTTCAAATCTTGCTAGAAACAAAATTAACTTTCTTTTTGCCAAAATTTATTTTGGCATGGAGATGAAAAGACATGAGTAACCCTAGCTGCCAAGAGAGACAACCTAGAGTCTGAGAAAACACCTTGTTAATGACTAATGAATAGTCATTATGCCTCCTTTATACAAAATTTTCGTTTTAGAGAGTAAATAGGATTTATTACTGTTGAGAAGAGTGTGTAAATTGCTGTTGTGAGTGCACTGGAAAAAGGAAGGGATCAAAGCAACCATTATCAGCATCTGTGCAAGAGTTTCAGGTCATTTTGTGGTGAAACAAAGGAGCACTTGTGGGGAGCACGAAATAAGCATGGAGTTTTCGAATTGGGAAATGATTAACAAGTAAGGGGAGCTGTTCTCTTATGTGTTTGATTCATGTATAATGTATCGTGCCTTGCTATGATCAAATTGCATGAAAACCATTTCGTTTTGCGCTGTTTTATGAGGTTTCTAGGTTTCTACCAAGAACCCCCTGGCGGTGATGATGGTGCCGCTAGGTGACACATCAGCTTTAACGTAGTTTCTGGGTTCTGTCATAAGCTGCTTGGCGGCGAGGTGTACTCGCCAGGCGATGCGACGTGTTTTGGGTATGTTTTGATGTGTTTGTGAATTTTATGGTGTTGTGATCTTTCTACTCGGAGTATTATGTCTATGTTGTTAAATTATGCATTGCTGCTGTTGCTCGGGGGTTGTGACTCGAGTTGGATATATATATATATATATATATATATATATATATATATATACTTGGAGAGCTCATTTAAGTGGGGTGAAGGATTATGAATTTTGACATATAGACGTCAATGACGATCCCTTTAGATTGGTGTGATGTTTGGGTTGAGTATGTAGTAGGAAATTAGGGGAATGTGAAATAATTGTGCGTAAGAATTAACTAGAATTGAAGATTATAAAAAGAATCGGGTTCGTAGGCATAGGAAAACCTGGGTATTTATCCAGGTACTGATGTGTCGCCTGGTGGCATCTCATTAGTCGCCAGGCGATAGCGATGAATCAGTGATGTCTAGGAAAATTGGTTAATTGACTGTGATAGAGGTAGCGAGTGAATTGAGTTGTGAATAAATTTAGCGTGATTATATTACAAAAAGTGAAACAGAATGGGAGGTTAGTGAGGAAATAGGTATTGAATTGGAGGTTAGGTTGTATTTGGATGAATTGGTGACAAATAGGTAATGAACCTCTAGTGGTGATCAATAATCTGAACATGAGGGAGCAGTGGAAAAAAAGAATAACTAATTTGAAGTTGTGGGTTAAATGATTATGGGGTTTTGAGAGTCAATGAATAATAGTTGAATGATGAAAGAATACATTATACTAGTTAAGCTATAAATCATAACTATGTAATTTTATATTGAGAGGGGTTTTGAGTGCAAGGCTTGGATACCTTTTGGTTTAATTAGAAATAGGTGGTCATATATTGACATACTGGATTAGAGGTATTTTCTATAAGTGGGATTGAGGTATTATGTAATGTTAAAGTAATTAGTGAATTCATAGTCCTTGAATAAGGGAATTGATAATTATGAATGATAGGTAATTGAACACTATGAGGGTTGCAGATCTCTAAGGATTTAATCTTAATTGACGTGTGTATTTCTGGACTTTTGGAAGTTTTGTGGGTTGTAAGTCAAACTGTTTTAGGTGCAAAAACCAGTAGGGTTTTCACTACTAGTATAGCGCCTGGCGGCATGGGTATGTGCGCCAAATGATAGACTATCAGGGATGTGCACTGCAACGTGTGGCACTTGGCGGCAAGGTGTGCTCCGCCACACGATATTTGTGAAACAGTGGGTCAGGGAGAGGTTTCGCCTGGCGGCGCTTAGGCTGCGCTAGGCGATAATGTTGTAGGTATTTGACTTGCGTGAGTTGTTATACGCAGTCATGCGAACTTGGTTCAGGAGATGTTGTGCCATGAGCGGGTAGGTTCATGGATGGTGGTGAACACGTGATGATATGAGCAGGGAGGTTCATATCCTATTACTCTCGTGTGGGGATACGAGCGAGGTAGGTTCGTATGTTCCATGCTCACACTTGAGAGATGCTGCGTGCGGGGAGGTACGTAGCTGGTGGATCACGTGTGTTGAACTACGAGTAGACAGGTCCGTAGAGCAGGACTACGAGCGGGGATGTTCGTAGAGCAGGACTACGAGTGGGAAAGTTCGTAGAGGCAGGACCACGAGCGGGCAAGTTCGTGTGAGCATTATAAATCCTGAGACCAAGACTAACTATTTGTGTGATTGAAGGTTGAAAAACCTTAGGGGTTAAGGTCTTGACCAAGAACTAACTAGGATGAATAAGATGGGTGTATTGCTTTTATTTTGTTAACTTATATGTTATTTTGTTTATAAGCTCACCCTTTCTATTTGTTATTGGCGATGATCGTGTGATTTGTTACATGAGAGCATATGATGTTATAGGTAATGTTGTTGATGCGTAGATGTAGAGAGAGGGCTAGCTTGGGATACTATGAGCTAGGGATTTTTACTGTGTTTTCATTCGTTTATCAAAATTTGGAACTTGTAATAACATTATATTCTAGTTTCATTTAAATTTTGGTGCACTGGATATTATTTTAAATTTTCCCGTGTTTGGGAATAATAAAACTCATGATGTTTGAATTTCAACTCTTATTTATTTTGTTTAATTAAGTAATTTCCAGTAGGGATGTTACAACCCCTGCCTATCTGAAGGACTACTTACATCAGGTGAACAATTCCATGAACCCTAAACATTTCATTCATAATAGATCTGTCCATAAAACTAATTATCCTATTAGTTCTATTCTCTCCTGCAAATCTTTGTCAAAGGAACATCTTAACTATACTCTTGCTATAACTGATTCCCATGAACCTCAATCATATGCAGAGGCTTCTCAAAATATTAAATGGATTAACGCTATTCATAAAGAAATAAAAGCTCTAGAGGATAATAAAACCTGGTACTTTACTGATCTCCCTAAAGGAAAGAAACCAATAGGGTGTAAATGGATCTTCAAAATCAAATATAAATCTGATGAAACTATTCAAAGACACAAGGCTAGGTTAGTAGCTAAAGGGTACACTCAGTTAGAAGGAATTAACTTCATTGATACTTTTCTCCTGTTGCTAAGCTCACAATTGTGAGAATTCTGTTAGCTATTGCAGCCTAAAAAAAAATGGTATTTACACCAACTTGATGTGGATAATGCATTATTGCATGGGAACCTAGATGAGGAAGTATACATGAATCCACTTCTAGGCCTTCAAGTTCCTAAATCAGGTCAAGTATGCTGGTTAAATAAATCTCTCTATGGCCTAAAACAAGCAGTCGCCAATGATTTGCTAAACTATCCTCTTTCCTTATTTCTGATGATTTTATACAATCTCAATCTGATCATTCTCTCTTTACTAAGGCAAGTTCAAATACTTTAACTATTCTCCTTATATATGTAGATGATGATCTTAGTAGGCAACTCCATGACTGAAATTGACAAAATAAAAGCTTGCTTACATGAAGCATTCAGAATTAAAGATCTAGGAAGTTTGAAATACTTCCTAGGTTTTGAAGTGGCTAGATCTAACAAAGGAATTCACTTGTGCCAGAGAAAATATGCTCTAGACATCCTATCCGAAACTGGAATGTTGGACTGCATACCCAGTCAGACCCCTCTCGTGAGCAACACTAAAGTTCTTTTTGACAAAACTGTTGATCCTGTCAAAGATCCTGAGATTCCTATAGGCGACTAATAAGGAAGTTACTATACCTTACTAATTCTAGACCTGACATTTGTTATTTTGTACACTTACTCAGCCAATTTGTGCAGGCACCTACCATCTATCATCAACAAGCAGCCCAACATATCCTCAGATATATAAAGGCCAGTCTTACCAATGGCCTCTTCTTTGCTGTCACTAATGACATTCAAATCAAGGCCTTCAACGACTCCGACTGGGCCACCTGTCCAGACACAAGGCGTAGTGTTACCGGTTACTGTGTCTTCCTGGGAACTTCCTTGATTTCCTGAAAATCAAAGAAACAAAACACAGTATCCAGATCTTCTTTAGAGGTCGAATACAAAGCCATTGCCACCACTACCTGCGAGCTGAAGTGGATCAACCACCTTCTCCACGACTTGCGTGTTCAACCCACAGACCAAGTTGTTCTATGCTGTGACAGTCAATCTTCTAGGCAAATATCTCATAACCCAACTTTTCATGAGTGCCCTAAGCATATCGACCTGGATTGCCATGTCATCCGTGAAAAGCTTCAGAAGAAACTCTTCCACTTGTTATTGATCCGATCCGATGAACAACTCGCCGATATCTTTACAAAAGCACTCCACCGCACTTCCTTTAAGACCATTCTTCCTAAGCTTGGATTGATGAACATCCATCATCCAAGTTAAGGGGAGAGTATTGAAACCCTACTACTTAGGGCTTCACTGCTGGATCTTAAAGTTAGAGGTTGGATCACGAGACTATATATGATAGTGCTCCTCTTTTGTTCAAAGTGTGAAAATATACAATAATCAAACAGAGAGTTGAAGTTTTCTTACCTTCGTGTTCTCTTTCTCTTCTCGCTTTCCCTTTTCTCTTCTTGCTGCTTCTTCCTTCTCCATGCTTTTCATCTGAATCATAGCACCATGTGCATTCCTCTTAGGTAAGAGGGTAGCGGGTTTGAAACCCTTGATGTTATGTTTGGGCTGCAATATCAATCGTTCCACATCCTAAAACCTGATGAACCATACTAACTTTTGAAAGTTGTTGTTACTGCATCTTACAAGTTAGTGACCACTAAACTGACTTACGAAAACAAGTGCACCACTTCCTACAAACTAGTGACTCCAAAATGCGAAAAATAACGCTAGATCGCAGATTTTTCATCTACCCAAAACCAACCTGAGACCCCTTAACAAAAAGAAACTTACCTTATGAAGAAGAAAAGAATCCAGTGTGAAGAGTGTAACATCCCTAAGGAATATTACTTAAAATAAATATGAAAAGAAATAAAATATATCACAAACGTATTAATAATACTCCCAACGCGGGTAAATTTGAATTTATGACAAATACGCACCAAAACTTATAACATAAATAGTAAACATGTTACAAGTTCCCAATAATTTGTGTTCATAAATGAAAACATAACAAAATACATGTGAGAAAAACCCCTAGCCCTAATCCCAAAGCTAGCCCTCACTCCGTCGCCTGGACGTCCTCAGCATCACCTGTATCAACATCTGCGCAGAAGGCATTAAAACAACTCCCCTTACCTGGATTCCTTGCTCCAAATTCGAATTTGCGTGCTTTTGTCTAATCCAATCACTTCCTTGCCTTTGTTCTCTCTCCAACAATGGTTTACACTCAACTTCTTGGCTCCACACAATCCAAATTTCTCTGGAAAAACTATGCCCAACCCTCACACGAAAAATGGCAGTGCTCCCTTCTCTCTCAAGGTTAACTCACCCTTAATTACCATTTAATTCCTTAAAACAAAATTTAATTATAATTTTGGTTTAATGGTTATTCAATACTCCCTCAGAGAATGTGTTCAGCCCTCTGGATTGCCACTCTTGTCTGCTAGGGTTCCTAAACCCTTTCATGTTCTTGCCAAGGAAAAATTTGGCAAAAAGAAAGTAAATTATTTCTCAACAAGGTTTGAACCTACAACCCATCAATTACCAAGTCAATTTCATAACCAATTCAACCAATTCATATTTGTGATAACTCCTACAATTTTAGGAATTTATCATCACGTCACGCATTCAATATATAATTGAACAAAAATACATATTTTAAATAATATTCAAGTGGCATTCATAGGACTCGAACCCAAGTCCTCTCACACAAACCAACTACTTTCAACCAATTGATCTAGTACTTTTCTACATCTTAATTCCACACATTAAATGCTTTAAATGCTTCTATTACCCGCAATTATTAAATAATTATTCAATTAACTATTTAATTTTTTTCGGGTCTTACAAAGAGATGCGGCCAAGAAACAAATGAATGAAGAGCTATTCGTGAGGGATAATCAAAGAAAGATACGGAATCAGGGTGAGCTTAAAAGACGAGAAAAAAATTAAAAGGGGTGAGGAGATGTGAGAAAGAGGAGCAAATATGAGAAAGTTAGGATGCATGAAGAAAAGTTGGGGTTGCAGGAAGAAAATCCCAATAAAAGGTGTTAGGCTCGATCCACAAGGGTGTAAAAACAAAAATTGGAGTAAAAAATAAGTTGAGTTAGTTGACCATTAGAAGGGGTGCAAATAGAAAATAAGGATGAGAGTTTCAAAAAGGTAAAATGGAAGGTGAAAAAAAAGGTTTTCTCTATTTTGTTTTGTTTTTTTAAGATAGAGAGTTGGGTCAAATAGAAAAGACCCAACCTTTTTTTTCCTTTCATTTATATTTTCTTTTTTTTTCATTTTTCAATTTTTCTAAGGACGATGGTGGAGGTGGAGGAGGAAAAAGTAAAAAAAGAAAAAGAAGAGAAGAGACATCATTTGTTATCAATGGATTTTTTGCTATCAGTAATTATCGATAATATTTTTATCAACAGATTTTTAATCATTGGTAAGTTATTGATAATTTTACTTTAACGAAAAAATTCTAATATACTAACGATAATGTTTGTCTTGATACACAAATTATCGAGTTACTTTTGGATGAATAAGAGAAGAAATGTGAATGAACAAGTCGATTAGAAGAAACACACATGTTGTAATGGTGTTACTGGATTTTAAGAATTTATATGGACTATACCCTACACTTTTATTTGTCGGTCTATTCATATGACTTGTCCCGCATTGTTATTCCTACTTTCACATAACATACAATGCAGTTTCCATCATGCTCAACCCATAAGACATCATTCCAATGAAATGACAGTAAACATGAAAAACTCAAATAGATTTTCAAGACATTATTTATAATCAATCTACCACTAGAGTTAAATAGTGAACTTCAAAGACTTAAATAGATTTTCAAGACATTATTTATAACCAATCTACCACTAGAGCTAGCATAAAGTCATTAGTTTCCCACATTCAAGACAACATCTCAAACTTTCCAATACTTGTCGAACCTACATAGTCCAACCAAAGCTGAGAATACAAATGACAATATGTCGCTTCAAGCACAAATAATGTCAACTTGCTACCCGACTCGCAACAGGAATTTTGACTTGGTACCCACTAGATATTCGTTCCATGGATACTATCCTTGGATAAATGCGGATTTTTTTAAAAACCAATAATTTATAGATATTGAAAAGGAAATCTAAATAAAATTATAAAAAATATAAAATATAATGTAAATTAAGTAAGCATAAATTAAATTTTAATTTTAATTACATTTAACATAAAAAAGTATAAATTAAATTTTAATTTTAATTTTTATAAGTAATTGATAGTTATGGGTACGAGATACTTGCACCAGACCCACACCCACTCTTGCATACATGAATATTTTTGTCATGTTTAATAAAGAATTAGGCTTTGGTCTTCTCATCTCTATTGATTATTGTACCCGTATTTATGTTGACAAATTCAAAATATTAAATAAATAATTTTTATAAAGAGTTGAAAAACACAGTATTTTAAACGATCCAATATAAAGAATATATGTTTTTTCAATGATAAAAAAAATGTAATAAGAGATAAACAAAGATGTGCAATGAAGATTTGCAATCTAAAATAACTTTTATTTTATTTTATTCTTATTCAAAGTATTCTTAGAGGGAAAGTACAAGAATCCCCATTAATTATTTTGTAATCTGTTGTTGGGATCCAAAATGAATTATTGAGTCTAGTAAAGCTGAACTTTGGTGTCATAAGTTGCTCCAGGCTTCCAATTAGCAGGAATAGGGACTTTTGGTATCATCCAATTAACGCCCACTTTAAGCCTCAGCAGGATTGCACCTCTCGCTGGATTTGCAAAGTCAAACACTGTCCCATACACCCTGCGCAGTGGTTCCCATCGTTGTTGCCCTTTCTGCACAACATTTCAACAACAAAATTCAACACACGAAGTAATTAAACCTATTCATATGCAATACGCTGAATCAAACGTAAAAGTTGACATTTTATACATACCTGCCACATTTCAACAGCAGTGACGTCGTATTTTCCATTTATATTCAGAATCACAACAGCCAAGTAACCAGGGTTGCTGCTACTTTCCTTGATGTGAAACAAGACGTTGCCCATGAACGTACATGGAACCCTTCTGTATTCAATCTCCACTGTACCGTATTTCTTAAGCTCTGCAGATGCATTTTGATTGCGTCCCAATCTTGAGAACGCCTGTGGGCTCATAACGAAGTCCGTTCTGTCTCCATAACCCTGGTCTGTTGCCACAAGGAATGCTCCATTCGCATCGCACAGTTCTGGTATTTTGCACTTTACCTGGACCACCATCATCATCATCACTCATATTTTCTTATTAGTGTTTAATTAATTATTAATACATAATCACTGATAAGTCAAAAGAATTATCATCGAAAATAAATTACCGAAAGAAAAGTGCATGCGTACGTACCTGATAACACGTGCCACAACCAGCTCCGTTCCTCCATAGCCCAGAGACCCCTGCGACTCTTCCATCATACCAATTCATCTTCCTTCCATACTCCCCGAAGCCACAAGCTCCGGCTACAACATACACGCTTTAAATGAGAAGCGAAAATTCCTCAAACGTATTTGAAAGAAAAAGAGAATATTTAATTTCAAACATGGGAATGCATGCTACTAGTTGTATCCTATAGGCTGCAAAAACAAAGAACGTAAGCACATACTTGGAGTACCGTAACCGTCGGGGCTGCCATAATAGGTTGCTCTTGAGTTGGTGAAATATTCCTTGCAGTTACACAGTGCAGGGAAGAGCAATATGACACAAACAAGTCCAAGTTGGTGCCTAAAACCGAGTTCCATCACAAATTCAACTCTCAGACGCAAAGAAAAATGCGAGAAGTGACTGATTACGAGATTGTGACCAATGCGACAAAGCAAAGCATAAGATTTGAGAAGTGTTTATGAGATTGGAAGCGAAGCTACATTATATTTATAGCACAGCCTTATGCATATACCGTGGGTGGTGCACTTCTATTCCTTTGTTTAGGTGTTTCTTTTCTAAACTGGTTTGAATAATTCGGGTTCTGTGTACCTGTTTGCTGATTTTGAACCATGGTTTAGGCATATTGGGAAATTTTTTATGGGAAAATAATTCTTTGACTTTCTTAAAAAAAAATACATTCAGTTACCAACCCAGTTTAATAATACAATACCGTGTATTAGAATTTGAAGTTAAAAAGATATAATTAAAATATTATTATCTTAAGTAGTAAAGTAGAATTTTTTCTGTGGGTATGAAAATCACCACCCTAGTTAAGTTTGACTCCAAATTGATGAAAAATTATTTTTACTGCGGTTGCATGTCTGAAAATTGGGTGGAACGTAAGATGTATGTAGATCATTCCAAGCCATAACATATTACACACAAGGTCAACCAGATTATAATAAAGCAGGAGTGAATGTCATTTAGGATTATGTTTACCTAGGGTTCGGCAGATTATGTTATCTTAATCACTTGTGAAACAAAGTTAGTAATTAAATATTTGATTAAATTTAAATTCACACTTTTTTAATTTATGTTAATTGATTTAAAATTAAAAAATAAGATAAAATGAAAAGCAAAAAAAAAAGTGAATAGTACTTGTTGGGTTCCTAAAAAAATAGAAACTTAAAAATAACCTAATTGTAATTTGTCATTGACTGAACAAAATTGACCTGAAACTTTCTTCAACGCAGAAAATCAAGCACAATGAAGACATTCTGTTAACTTGATATCCTTATGTTAATATTATTAGAGAAACTACTTTTTCTACAATCTGCAAGACCTGATCCATCACCGAGAGATTAGAATTTGCTGAGATCGTGCTAATTCATAAATGGGTGCGCCATAGCTTGGATACTAGATTACATGTAGAGCATATATAATGATCAAAATTAGTTGTGTAATCTATTTTTTTTATCAACAAAAAATGAATTAAAATTAAAAGAGCGCTTAAGGGGTGTTCTAACCCTTAAACAAAAAGTTATCGTGTATAGATTGATACACTAGTATGGCATCATAGCAGTAGCTAAATACATATCTGCCAAACCCAAAAAATGACTATGAAAAACTATTTCAAAAACCTCAAAACAATCCGAATATATGCATCATTGATATGAAATTCTAACTTGTTTCCTTATACCAGCCCAGAAGCGCATATTCATTATTGTCATCCAAGCTCCTTTATATAGCAGCCATATTTAAAGCATATGCATTATACTGCAGTAATGGCTAAAACACCAAAGTAGTGGTCAGGACTAAAGTATTTTTATCTTTGTTGTTGTACCTGCAACCGTTCCTTTGCTATACTTCCCTCTACATATTCCACTGCATCTTTAAGAAACAACTTCTGACATAGTGCAGAATGTGCAATTGTGAGCCAAGATAACTATTATATTCTCATACAAACATCCCTCTTCCTCATCAGTTCAAAGGCATAGATGTGTCTTTCATTTGATCCCGCAATTGGACTTCAATCAATTGGTACTATTAACTTTGCAATACCTTGGTTCCTTCCTCTATAGTTCTTGTATATGTTCACCTGGCACACTTGAACACATAGCAGTTACCATATTAAAGAGATTTTAAACAAGTATACGGAGATAAGCACCAATCACTGTATGAGAATTTTACACTTGGGATTTTATGTTTCATCCAAACCCAGGCCATGACTTGGGCAAGAGCAAAAATCTTAGTAGGATCTACTTTACTTTGGTTGAATATTAGCCCATTCCTATGTTTCCAATTCTCCCCTATAATTGCTAACCACATTCCACGACATACTATACTTTGCTTGTCGCCTTAACGTGAGATATTGTGCTTAATCCCAACCACTTATAATACATATTCCATACCTTTTGGGCTACTCTACATGAAAAGAATAAGTGCTCTACGGTCTCCTCGCAATCTAGACAAAACTTGCATAGGCTATGTTGTAAGAGTATCCCCTTCGCTATTAATTTTGCCTATGTTTGGAGCTTATCCAAAAGCATCCTTCAACCTAGTATTTGTGCCTTTGGGGTAACCTTTGTTTTCCACAATGTTTCAAACACTTTATTCACTCCCTCTTCAAGGGTTCCTTGCAACTTGTTATAGGCATATCTAACCGTGAAAACACCTTCCCCATCTTCCTTCCACTTCCAAATATTTGGGTTCCCCTTGGATAGGCTTCGACCATTTAATAGTTGAAGTAGTTGTTTTTCTAGAGCTGTCTCCCACACAAGTCTTTGCCTCCTCCAAGTTGGGACCCAAACCCAAATATATGCTTCCCAATGTCCAACCTCCTCTAAAACTTTTCCTTTACATTCTGATATCAAGTACAACCTAGGAAACCTGCAGCACAATGGTTCTTCCCCTATCCACTTGTCTTCCCAAAATTTTAATATTTTCCCATCTCCTACCACCCATTCTATGCAATTATCAAACCATTTCCCAGCCTCAGTATTCCCACACACCTTGTGAGTGTCTTTCCACCACCTTGAAGCAGTCCTAGATATATTAGATTCATTGAGCACCCTCCATGATCCGTATTTTGAATCCAGAATTTGTTTCCATACACCTTGATCATCCATTCCCAATCTCCACTTCCATTTGGCTAGAAACGTTGTATTAAAGTTGTCAATTTCTCTTATTTCTAATCCCCCAGCCTCTTTTGGCCTACAAATACTTCCCCATCTTACCCATGCTATTTTATTTACTTCATATCCTCATCCCTAAAGAAAGTTTCTTTGTAAACTAACAAGCTCCTTGATCACACTTCTTAGAATTTTGAAAAAGGACAGATAGTATAAGGGAAGAGCGGAGATTACTGATTTTATGAGGCACACTCATCCAGCCATTGATATTAATTTGCCTTTCCAAGTAGTGAGCCTACTTCTAACTTTATCAACTATAGGTTCCCAAAATTGCTTATTCCTTGGATTTCCTCCAATTGGCATACCAAGATACACAAATGGGATTTTCATATGTTTACAATTTAGAACATTGGATAAGTCTGTAAATAATGTTGCATCCATGCCTAACGAGAAATTAACTCTTAGTCCTGATGCTAGTTCAAAACTTCTTAATATAGCTTTTATGACCCATGACACATTGTAATAGTCCCATCGTAGTCCCTTTGGATCCCACTTGCACCTCATGTATTGAACCTTTGTACAATATTAATACTTAATTCATTGTTGATATAAAAGCGTATCTAATACAAACCACTCCGCTTCAAAACATGTAATTCATCACTGTAAGACTTCTAATCCACCACCAATCAGCACAAGAATGAATTGTTTTACAGATTTCCTATTCTATCATTTCGGTTGGCGAAGTCAATTTCATAACACTAAACCTCATCTCATTGTTAAATAATAAAATAACAATGTATGAGCAGTACATCATGTTAAAGGTGTGCCCTCCAATATACATACCCATCGGTTTTGCCAAAAACCAAACCTCTGACTTTCTTATAGTTTAAAAGCATGTATTTAATACAATCAACGACAAAAACACTACTTGGATCAATACAAAATATTTCCATCATCAAGATTGGGATGGTTCGGACAATACGCGAGGAAGGGTTAGGGGAATTTCTTCCGTAGATTTTTCCGTTCAAAACCAGTTAACTCGTTCGAAATCCAATCAGTTTCTTGGATTTCAAAATCTGATAAATTTTTTAACCGGATTTCAAATCTAGTAAATTTCTTAATCCGATTTCCAAATTATGGTAAACTTTTTAACCAAATTTTGAAATTTGGTAGATCTAATATATAATAATTTGGGGTGCGAGGATCAAAAAATATAACTGCAGTACTTATTGAGGGACATATTTGGTATCACAAAGTACTTATTGAGGGACATATTTGGTATCACAGTAAAATTATGGGGGTGCAGAAGAAAAGTTAGAGGTGAGGAAGAAAGTAACAATTTTGGCTCCCTCTCTGCCGAATTCGACCTTTAATCAAATGTAAATATGCAAATACATTGTCTTACATAAACACTTTATATATGCAAATACATTGACGAAGTCAAATGTACATATAACTAATTAATAATTATCGATTAGTATGTATGTGAACAAATATAACTCAGTCTTAGGTATGACATAGGCAAGGGAAAGACAACCTTTATTATTTAATTTTTCATCTTTGAATTAAAATTTCAAATAATCCGGTTTTAAACCCCTTGTACGAGGATGAAAACAGACTGAAAAGTTGTCAGGTTTTACAGAGGGGGTTTCACTGGGGAGAACAACACCAATGAGACCTGAGCCCAACCACATAAGACATTGACACCACTCTCAACCCAAAACCTTAAGGCAATGGGTTTATGGGTCTTTATCCTTATATGGTGCTCTACTTTCTCAATTCTGGTCAATGTGGGACTTAGACTCACACTTGGATTCCTAACATTCTCCCCCTCAAGGGTGAGTCCCTTCAACCACATTGGTACACTCCCCCTCCAGCGGAAGCTGCCCAACCACGAGTACTCCTTTTCTGCCCTTTTCTGTACCGCCGTTATTCTTAACGGGACACGCTTTACCTGGAACCCTTATCTGGGTGACTCTTGCCAGGAAGACTTTCGATACTAGGATCATACTGGTACTGCACTCGTCTGAGCCGGTATTAACCATCGGCTCTGATACCACTTGTCAGGTTTTACAGAGGGGGTTTCACTGGGGAGAACAACACCAATGAGACCTGAGCCCAACCACATAAGACATTGACACCACTCTCAACCCAAAACCTTAAGGCAATGGGTTTATGGGTCTTTATCCTTATATGGTGCTCTACTTTCTCAATTCTGGTCAATGTGGGACTTAGACTCACACTTGGATTCCTAACAAAAGTCACATGGGAGATTCACATATCAACTATAGCCACCTAATTTTTTTGGCGGGCCGAGTGCGAAAGTGATGAAGAAACAACGATGGTGTAGGGGTCAGATCTAGTTACTTGCAGAAAACATAAAGGCTTGCATGGCAGCCCAATCATTCGGGTGCAGCTAGGTTGTCACCACCTTTAACTCGCACTAGACACCCATTAGAAAGTTGTTCAAGGGATTATAAGAAAAAAAAGCCATAAGCAAAGAAAAAATCCTCCTTCAAATTCCCTCGACCATGGCAAAAATGTTCATTATATGCTTACATACTTGAAGAATTACTACATTTTCATCAATATCGCCTTCGAGTACTTCTATACTGTCCACTAGGTCGCATAAATCCTAACCCCACTAATACCGAGTGACAAACTCTAGGATCTGATAGCTAACCTAATCATAGTCGGGGATGACCGAGAAGTCTAGCTTCTCCTTCACCGGTCACTTCAACATGAGTTTCAATGCTTGTACCTTGGACAAGCTCCTTCAGAGCTTCAGAGCTTTATTACCTTTAAATAAGCGGTCAGTTGCTCCAACACTAGAAGATGAAAATGAGGCAACAACCCCACCACTATTTATAGATGAAGAAACACCGGTGCAGTAAGGACTTTTGGCCCTAGTTGTTTTTGATATTCTGTCCCGGTTTTAGAACTGAGGCATATTGGGATGAGGCCAAAAGGGTTGATTTTTTGTCTCGGTTGTCAACCGAAGCCAAAGAGGCGTTTTTCTGCTCTGGTCACACCTGAACCGAAGCCATAGATCTGCTTCCCGGCATTCCAGATCTACTTCCCGACATTCCAGATCTGCTTCCCAGCATTCCAGATCTACCAGATGCGCGTTTTAGTTTGGTTGCGTGAACGTCGTTTATGCAGATATGTGGTGATGATGTAGTTGCAGGAGGTAGACTCTCCGGAGAGGCTTCGTGTGAACGTGGAAGAGTGCTTCGTCAAAGGTGTTTGACTCTAGGCGCGGTGGTAGGTTGTGTTTCATTCAACTCTAGGCGCTGCAGTGGAGGTTTCGTTCTTCTCCTTTGAGGAATGGTGGACCTACTGCTTTTTTTGTGGATGAGGTGCTGCAATGGCTTCGTGAATGGTGGCTGGTCTGATGGAGGTGCAGGTGGCTTGGAGAGAAATGGAGCGGTAGAGAGAAATGGATGAGGAGATGGAGGCGACGAAACCCACAGACGACGACGACAGTTGGTTGGCAACAGCGTCGGAACTGGTGGTGGCAGAGTGCGGCGCGACGTTCGTGCAGAGAGAATTGGGGAAGAAGATGAATAATGATCGGGGTTCGTAAATTGGGGATTTGAACAGGCTTTATGGCCTCGGTTATTCAAAGAACCAAGGCCTAAAGTGGCTCAATGGCCTCAGTGAAAGGGGACCCGAAGCCAAAGGGGGCGACGCTAATGAAATTATTAAATTAGGGTTATGCAAAATTATTTATTAAATTATCATAATTAATTTTATTTAACATTTTTTTCTCGATCGATTATAGGACTAATTCGTCTAATCTTTTTTGGGACATTTGATCTTGAATAAGTTTTTTTTTATCTTTAGCTTTGAGAAACTACTTTCGACAGAAGCAATTGACACTGATATTGGAATTGTTAACATTATTAATGTCTCAATTCTTCTATTTTTGTTTTATTTCTGAATAGCCTGATTCATGTTTTCTAGTTGACATATCTATATATTTATATATGAAATAAAAATTATAATATATAATATAACATAAAGATAAAGGTATAAAACAAATGAATTAAAGTAATAAAACTTGGTTTTGGTTGTCAAGAAAGTAAACTTGATAGTAGACTTGCATTATCTTGAAGTCTCAAACCTTTTTCTCTTTCTTAAGTCTCAACTCTTTCACAAACCTACAGAGTTTGTTCTAAGATTAATCATTTCTAAAAATAATTGAAAAAAAAAATATTGTTCTTCAATAGTAAGTGGGCAAGATATATGAAAAAAAAACTCTTGAAACCCGTAAATTGAAAAGTACAGAAAAACAAAACTGACAGAAGAAACACATTTCTAATTCTAATACAAATCGAAAACAAAATAAAAATAATAGCAACACAAATAGAAAGAAAAAACATACTAATAGAAAAAGAGGATGAAAATATTGGTACACACGGACAACATGAGATTCAAGATAAAGAGATTCAAAGAATGTAATATGCTAAAACCCTAAAAAAAATGTCTCTTAGAAGAAAAAAAGTAAGGAGAGACAAAAGAAGTCACAAAAAGATAAAAGAAAAAAATAAAATACAGATTGGTTATAAAAGAATAAAGATATCGCTAATCATTCTCCTTCTCGTAAACAAAATTTTAATTTACTAAAAAATGTTTTAACTCATTAATTATCATTTTTAATATTAATAAGAATTATCATAGAGTAATAATTTAATTAAAATTATCATTTTTAATACTAATAAGAATTACAGAGAGTAATAATTTAATTAAATTTTATTTTCAAATATAAACTTATAATTAATTTAATAAAATTATATTAATAATAAAATATTTTTTTTTGGAATTTTTTTAAACATAATTTTATAATTAATTTAATAAAAATATATTAATACTAAAAATTTTGTGACTTTTTTTTAAACATAATTTTATAATTTATTTAATACAAAAATATTAGTCGTAAAAAAAGTTTTGAAACCTTATCTTGCGAAGATCTAAAGCACTAAAAAAATTTATTTTTTATTAGTGTTTTTTTCTAGAGCTTTAATAAATCACTACAATTATTTTTATTTATGTTATTTTTTTAACCGTCACAAAATTTTAAATTATTTTAAACTTATATGCTTTTAGAGTTCTTAAAGTTTCAAAACAGAGAGTCGGAAACTTTGTAAATCAAATACCCATGACTTGTCTCGCCTTCTCCTCTCCTCTTAGATTTTCTCTCTCTCGAGGGGTTTATTCATTTTCCTCCGTTATCATTTCTTTTCATTGTGCGTTCTCAATTCTTATTTTTCACTTTTCTCCGACGATGATGGAAAATTACTGCGTGAATTTCTTGATTTGAAACAGCAAAAAGGCGAACCATCAAATAATTTTTCCCCTTATAATTTGTGCCATTATTAGTTTGCTATTTCAAAAACTAGAAGGTAAAACTTCGATTAACCTAGAATTTCTTAAACAAATTTTGGTTGATACTGTGCTATGACAAGTAACATGCGTGGAACTGTTTTTTTTTTTGTTTTTTTACTTATTTCAGAATTTATAACAGCTGCATTTACTTTATAATTAATTTTTATTTAATTTTTTTTAGCAATGGTTATTTAAGTTAATAATAAGCTTTTAAGCAATAAATTAATGGAGAATAGGACCTCATGTTCGAAATATGGAAATTATCGAATGAGATGCTTTAGATTTTCTATTTATTCCTACATCTTTATCTTTGAAATTTTTGGCCAGCATTTATATATTATTATTATTATTATTATATTTTTCTTTTCTTAGAATTATAAATGTTTATATAAGTTTTCTTGTTTGTCGTCATCAAACACTTTAGTGTTTGGAGTTGTTGTTTAACAATTGAAGATATTTGAATAATTTCAAATTACAGATATCATAGGCATAGAAAACATGTAAGTTAAATGTTGAGATATTATTGATTTAGAATTTAGATACTTGCAATTCTATTCTTTATTCAAACTCGACCAAGTAAATAGTGTGCATATCGAGACCGCCAAGTACTCAGGCTAGGCCGAGTTAGCACTTCATATCACCAACATAAGCCATCTAGGCAAGTAGTCGGTCTAGACCGACTACTCGAGCATATCTGGTAAGGTTAAAGCCCAGGCCGACTACTCCAATAAACTTAAGTGAAAATCGAAGCCCCCGCATTCAATAGGTCTCAAGGGCCTGGGTTGGGGCCCAGGCCCACTCATGGCCCAAACTAGAGCCCAGGTCAAGACCCAGCCCATGAAATGGTCAAACGTCATTAATGTTCTATAAATACACGTGGACCCCATCATTTAAAGGTACGCATTCATTAATCACTGATTTGACTCTCTGAGAGCTTTGACTTACTTGAGCTTCGGAGACTCTTCTGCAGGTAACCCCCCCTGGGTTCAAGTCGACATGTATCGACTGGGAAGAGGCCAACTGAAGAGATAGCGGACTACGTGGTAAGGTGACGCTTGTACCTAACCTATCTTATTTGTTCTCTGCAGGAATAATTGGCGCCCACCGTGGGGCACGAGACGAACACCTTTAGTACCCGTTTTTTCTCTGAAGATGGTTTCTACCCGCAGCAGAGCTGGAGCGAACAAGCAAGCGGACGCTGGTCCCTCTGGACCTCCCAGCATCACCCCTGACTTGGCCGCCATCCTAGACGGCCAGGCAAAGATGCAACAAGAGCTCGCAGACCTGAAGAAGCGCAGTGCTGAGGAAATGGAAGCGCTAAAACAAGAAAACTCTCGCCTCAGGAGAAGGATCGAGGCAGACGCCAACCTGAAGGGAAAAGCCAAAGAAACCTCTGAAGCTGTGAAGTCTCCAGCCTTCCAGCCTACAGAGGAAGAAAGTGAATACAATCCCACCCTCCACACCTTCACCACCACCCAACAGACACCCGTTACCTCTACCCATCCCCATCACTTTCCATCCGGTCAACCAGGGCTCACCGCACCCCCAACTCCCGCCCCCACCATCCCAACCACCCACGCCCCCTACAACATACCCACCGCCCTCCATACCACACATATCCCACCCTACAACCCACAATATCTTCCCACAACCCACATCCCTCCTCACAACATCACCTCCACCTTTCCTGCTATGATCAACCACCCACCCCCACCCCACATGCCCCCCCCCCCTCACCAGCCCAGACGCCGCCACCAATTCACGGATTTTATCGCCAACACCCCTCTCCCGGCCTAGTGGGAACCATTCAACCTGGATTGCTATACCGGCGAAACCGACCCTAACGAACACCTGAAAGTCTACATCACCCACGTCGCCCTATACACATCCCAGGACGCAGTCTTTTGCAAAGCTTTCCCCACGACCCTCAAAGGCCCTGCCCTAGAATGGTTCACCACCCTCCCGCCCTACTCAATTGATAGTTTCGACATCCTTTCCCACATGTTTTCCACCCATTTCGCTGGAAGCCGCCCACATCAAACCACCACCATATCCCTACTGGGTATCAGACAGGAACCCAATGAACCACTCAGAACGTTCATCGATCGCTTCAGTAAAGTCGCCCTTCGTACACCACACCTCAACCAGGAGATGATACTCCAATGTATGACTCTCACCCTACAACCCGGCCCCTTCGCCAACAACGTCTACCTCCACCCACCCACCTCCATGCACGAACTCAAGTTACGCGCAGCCGACTACGTCCGCATGGAGGAAATGCAAACTCTTCACACCAAATTCTGCAACGACTACGCCACCAACACCTCCAACCCCACCCCCAACCCCACCTCCAACCCCACCCCACAACCTCACCCGCGCCCTGATACCCGCCCACGCGAACCCCGCCAACCTCGCTTCACCAGATACGCTCCCCTCACAGTAGCCCGCTCCCGCATCCTAGACGAGGCCCTCCAAGCTGACCTCCTCCCCCCACCACGAAAGACAACCACACCTCCTAACGCCGACATGACCAAGTATTGTCGGTACCATCGCAACCATGATCACACTACGGAAGAATGCAAAGCGCTCCAGGATAAAATAGAAGAACTGGTCCGTGCTGGCCACTTTCGCCGCTTCATCCGTAGGGATGACCATTCCTCCTCCTCCCGATCCCGCCACCCCCTACGACATGACCACAGACGCCAACCAAACGACGCCCATCACAATAGCCACCCCACCCAACCCATCAACCAACAGCCAGAGCCCGCCCACACCAACATTACCCCTGCCGACCCCCCCTTACGAGGCACCATTAACACCATCTCTGGTGGCTTCGCAAGTGGAGGCTCCACCTCGTCCGCCAGAAAGAGACACCTCCGCCATATACAATCCATCAACCATATCACTCATTCCCACCACAGACGTCGTATGCCCCCCATCGTATTTACGGATGACGACTTCCACGGCCTCGACCACCAGCAGGACGACCCCATGGTCATCACTGTTGAAATCGAAAATTATGCCGTTAAGAAAGTACTCGTGGATCAAGGCAGCTCAGTTGACATCCTCTACTGGGCCACCTACCAAAAGTTACAACTTCCTGACACCGCCATGATACCATATGATGAGCCCATATACGGCTTTTCCGGCGAACAAGTATCCACTCGGGGCTACATAGACCTCCATACCGTCTTTCGGGAAGGAACCCAAACCAAAACCATCCTAATCCGCTTCCTTATAGTCGATGCGCCAACATCCTACAACATATTCCTGGGCCGTCCTTCCCTCAATACACTTGGTGCAGTCGTCTCTACCCCTCACTTGGCCATGAAGTTCCCAGCCCCATCCGACGACATCCTGACCATCCACTGTGACCAACGCCTGGCACGCGAGTGCTATATGGCAAGCTTGAGACCACAACTCCCAATCCAACAAACAAACCATATCGAACGACCACCTAATTCCCGCATAGCCCTATCCGGCGAGGACCTTGACCCCAGAATAGGCCGGGATGTCCGCCTCGAACCAGTCGAGGACACCACTCCCCTGGAACTCCCCAACTGCCACTCCATCAATTTAGGCACCGGTTTAAACTCTGATGAGCGTGCCACAATCACACCCATCCTCATCAATAACGCAGATCTTTTCGCCTGGTCAACCGTCGACCTCCCTGGAGTAGACCCCCAGGTGGCATCCCACAAGCTTTCGATATATAAAGAAGCCCGCTACGTATCCCAAAAAAAGCGCCAGCTTGGGGAAGAACGCAGACAAGCGGCCAAAGTAGAGGCCGACAAGTTACTGAGCGTAGGGTTTATAGAAGAAGCTCAATATACCACTTGGCTTTCTAACGTTGTCTTGGTAAAGAAAGCCAATGGCAAATGGCGGATGTGCGTAGACTACACAGACCCGAATAAGGCATGCCCTCGCGACGCCTACCCCTTACCCAACATCGATCGACTCGTAAACGGCGCGGCAGGAAACAAGGTGCTTAGCTTTTTAGATGCATATTCAGGTTATAACCAAATCCCCATGGCCACAACAGATATGCACAAAACCGCCTTCATCACAGACGATGCCAACTACTTCTATAGAGTCATGCCCTTCGGCCTTAAAAACGCTGGGGCAACTTACCAGCGACTAATGGACAAAGTCTTCAACCATCTAGCAGGACACTGTGTCGAAGTCTACGTCGATGACATGGTCGTCGAGTCCCAAGCCATCATCAACACGCTAAAGACTTAGAGGCAGTGTTCTCCGCCGTACGCCAATACAACCTCCGCCTAAATCCCGATAAATGCGTATTCGGCATCGACCGGGGTAAATTCCTTGGTTTCATGCTAACCCAACGTGGCATAGAGGCTAACCCTGAAAAATGTAGGGCTATCATCGAAATGCGCAGCCCCACTACTGTCAAAGAAGTCCAACGCCTAATCGGCCGCCTCACGGCCATTTCTCGCTTCCTACCCAAACTAGCGGAACAAACTCAACCCATAATCTAGCTCCTAAAGAAATCCGCCCAGTTCACGTGGACTGATGATTGTGAACAGATCTTCCAGAAACTCAAAACAACCCTAACCTCACCCCCCATCCTCCACAAACCAGACATCAGCCAACCCCTGCTGGTATATATCACAGCCACCGACCATACCGTCAGCGCAGCCCTTGTCCAAGAAGTAGAAGGCACGCAACATCCTGTATATTTCGTGAGCAGAACACTATAAGATCCTGAAACCAGGTACCAAATGGTAGAAAAACTAGCCATATCCTTGGTCCACGCCGCACGCCGCCTACGCCCATATTTCCAAAACCACACCATAACCGTCAAGACCGATTACCCAATCCAAAAAATATTACAAAAGCCGGATCTAGCCGGACGCATGTCATCATGGGCCGTGGAGCTGTCAGAATTCAACATTCGCTATGAACCCCACGGCCCCATCAAAGCCCAATGTCTCTTAGACTTCGTTAATGACCTACAACAAACACCCGTTGAGGACCAGTGGACACTTCATGTAGATGGCTCCTCAAACCCAAGGGGTGCCGGCGCTGGCATCGTATTAGAAAGCCCCAACGACATCCTCATCGAGAAATCTCTTCACTTTGCTTTCAAACTATCGAATAACCAAGCCGAGTACGAAGCTATCCTCGCCGGCCTTTCCCTAGCCCTTGAAGTCGGCGTCAAGAAGTTAACATGCAAAACTGACTCCAAACTCACTGTAGGTCATCTAAACGACAAATTCCAAATCAAAGACCCTATCCTTCAACAATATTACCATCTAGTCCGCACGATTATTCAATCCGCCTTTGAACAAGTCCGCGTCGAACACATCCCCAGAACCGACAACGTCAGGGCCGACATCCTCTCCAAATTAGCCAGTACCAAACTCAAAAATCGTAATCGATCCCTACTACATCAAACACTATCCACACCTTCCATCACACACACTTGCCAAACGTTAACCCACACCCCATCAAACAACATCACCCCCACCCAAACCCAAAACTGGACCACCCCTTACATTCAATACCTCAAAACCGACAACCCCCCCTCGATGCGAACAAAACTTGGCTGGCCAAGGCCGCCAGGTACACTATGGTAGGCGATGACCTCTACAAACGCGGATAGGGCGAACGCCTACTTAAGTGTGTCACGGCAGAGCAAGCCCAATATATCATCAAAGAACTACACGAAGGAATTTGTGGTTATCATTCAGGCGCACGCACCATGGCCACAAGAGTTCTCAGAGCCGGATACTTTTGGCCCACGATAGAAGCGGACTGCCAGGATCCTGTCAGGAAGTGCAAGCCATGCCAGAAGCACGACAACCTTATCCATCAGAAACAAGAACAACTACACCACATACTGTCCCCCTGGCCATTCGCTAAGTGGGGAATGGACATCCTCGACCCCTTCTCACCCGGCAAGGGGCAAGTAAAATTCCTAATCGTAGCCGTTGATTATTTTACCAAATGGATCGAAGCCAAGCCATTGACCACCATCATAACAGACAATGGCCGACAATTTATCGACAAGGAGTTAGCCAAATTCTACACCGGCTTAGGCATCAAACACATCACAAGCTCTGTAGAACATCCACAAACCAATGGGCAAGCGGAAGCAGCAAAAAAAGTTATTCTCATAGAGCTACGCAAGAGGTTGGATACCGCCAAAGGCCGATGGCCTGAAGAGTTAATAGAAGTACTATGGGCTTACAGATGCACCCCTCAATCATCAACAAACGAATCCCCATTCAGCCTAGTCTACGGCGCAGACGCCATGATACCGGTAGAAATTGGCGAACCATCCCTGCACCGAGAACTATACGACCCAACTCACAACCACCAAAACATGGCCTTACATCTCGACCTCCTTCCTGAACTCAGAGAAAAAGCCCAAATACGCAATCTAGCCGCCAAACAACGAGCTGCCAGGAAATATAATGCAAACCTACACCCACGATCATTTGTCGTCGGGGACCTAGTATGGAGAATGGCCAGCAGTGCTAGAAAGAAGGATGACAAGTTCTCCGCCAATTGGGAGGGCTCGTACCGCATACGAGAAGACGCAGGAGGAGGGGCTTATCGCATGGAACAATTATCTGGGGAAGAGATTCCCAACACATGGAATGTATCCCACCTCAAGTTCTACTTCAGCTAAATATGTATCATAGTTGAACCAATACTTGTAACCACGGGTGTACTCTTTTTCCTCACTTGGTCTTTTTTCCCTAAGGAGGGTTTTGGCCAAGGAGGTTTTAACGAGGCACCCCTATTCAATAAATAAAAAGAAGGGTTCCCTACTTTATGACTCTATGCCTTTAATCTTGGTTCATTCGTTTAAGTTCCCCACCCTTACCCCAAGTAAGCGGCCTGGGTCGAACACCCTTTAATCTTGGTTCATTCGTTTAAGTTCCCCACCCCTACCCCAAGTAAGCGGCCTGGGTCGAACACCCTTTAATCTTGGTTCATTCGTTTAAGTTCCCCACCCTTACCCCAAGTAAGCGGCCTGGGTCGAACACCCTTTAATCTTGGTTCATTCGTTTAAGTTCCCCACCCTTACCCCAAGTAAGCGGCCTGGGTCGAACACCCTTTAATCTTGGTTCATTCGTTTAAGTTCCCCACCCTTACCCCAAGTAAGTGGCCTGGGTCGAACACCCTTTAATCTTGGTTCATTCGTTTAAGTTCCCCACCCTTACCCCAAGTAAGCGGCCTGGGTCGAACACCCTTTAATCTTGGTTCGTTCGTTTAAGTTCAAATAAAACGGTTAGAGTCGAACACCCTCAATAATAAAACGAATTCGCTAAGCATCACATACATCAAAACACCCCCTCATAATTATACCATACCGCTAACGCAACACTATCATACAAGTTATCGACATCTAATAACAAACATAGCATACACAAGGCATTCATCATATTAAGGGCAAAGTAAAATAATGTACGCATTATTACAAACAGAATTCAAGTTCCAAATTATAAAAAAATGAAGTTCCTACATCCCCTTGTTCTCATCACCCCCCATGGCAGCTCTCGCATCCTTCTCCTCCTCTGCCGCCTTCTCCTCCACCTCCTCAACATCCCCCTCATCCTCCCTCACCAACTTCCCACCAACTACGTCCTTATCTACGTCAAATCTAGAATCCAAGACATCCACATCCAGATGGAAGAAGGCCGTCTGCCGCAACCCCTTCTCGAAACCATTAATATGCTCTTGGATGACGCTGTTCTTCAAATCGTCAAGCTCCCCAACAGCCCCATCATACTTATCCTTCAAATCTTCATAGTCTTCTTCCAACTCCCCTATACGCTTGTTTAGCTTTTCCTCAGAGTCCAACCAACGCACCTTCCATGTTGCCAACCTTTTCCTTTCCGCTTCCCAGCCTTCTTTCTCATTTTCTAAAGCCGCCTTCTCCTCCTCAAGCTTATCCACCTTACCCTGCAACTCCTCCACCTCCTTTACTTCCCTTCTGTAAAGAGACCCTACACAGCGACTCAGGACTAAGGCCTTGCTCCCAAACTCTACCATTGTTCTCACAATATGATCCACCTCACTACGCCAGAATTAGCAATAGACAGCGCTATTTAGATAGCGCTTATTTAATTAAACGTTATATATCAAAATATGAACCAATAGATAGCACTTTACTAAATAAACGCTATAAAAATTACTATATATAGACAGCGCTTTATTCCAAAGATGCTATATATATTTATTTTATACCTTTTAAAAAATATAATATTTTAATTTAAACTAATAGAAATCGTTTGTAAAGTTAAGCGCTAACTATATTATGTTAATAGATAGCGTTTAAGTAAAATACCACTATTATTTTAGCATAATTTCTCAAAAAAATGTTTGGCCTCCGCTCTTCTTCGACTTTTAGTACTTGCACAAGTTTCACTCTTCTTGCTTAATTGATTATTTTTACTTTCACACTATTCTTCTCTCAACCTTAAAGCGTCAGGAGTAGTCTTTTTTATCACCACTGTTTCTAGGTTTCTTCTTCTTCTTCTTCTTCTTCAGAGAGACACATGGACTTCACGAATAGAGGTATTGCTCTCATTTTCTCTAGCTTTGCTCCGATCATTCTGTTCTCTTTACCGAACTCTAAGCAGAGGTGAAATTCCTTTCCTTTGTCGGCCAACATCCACTGTTGAATCCCACAGGGTGGACCTCCATTTTTTCCACTAGAATCACCTCCGTTCTGGGTTGTTGTTTGTTCTTAGGGTTCGCGTTCTCTTGCTGCGACATCGACGAGTTGTGTTTCCTTGCCTTCACGCTTCAACGAGAGGTTCATATTCCCCTTCCTTATTTCTTTTTCCTTCTTTTGATTACTCTGTGATTTGGTTTCGTCGATTGAAAGTCGATTGGAGATTATTTGGTTGTGATATTGAGTAATCATTGAGTTTTGAGTGCTGAATTTGGTTTTTTTGGGGTTAAGGGTTTGTGTATTTGAGTGATTGTATGTAAATAGTGATGAACATTCTCCCTCTTTTCTTGGCCATTGATGTGCTGTTGAAACCAAACAGAGTGTATGAGATTTTAGGGTATTGTGGAATTAGGTTGGATTCTTATTTTACCTACAAGTACAATGTTAAGTGAGGTAGAGAAGTGGCATTAAATGACATGAATATGAGTTTGTGACTATAACTAGTATATATCTTAAAATATCAGGTCTCTTCTGCCTCTTGTAAAGAAATACATAATGCAGATGCTACAAATTGATGTGCCAGTGGCAGCTAAATTGTTGGAGGAGTGGGTGCTTCCGGATAGAGTTTCAAAGCATAGAGTAGCCATTAATAGACTGATTAAGTTGAGAGTTTTCCTTGAAGTTATTGACAGGTACATATTTATTCATGATGAAACATTTTGTTTTTTTTTTCAGTTTTGTGAAAATGAGAGCAGACATTTGAGCTTCTGGATGGTTTGAACTCTTGAACTCATTCAGTTAATTTGAAATAAAAATTAGATGAAGGCCAACCCTTATTGTGAAGGATGCACACCAGTTTTGCTTCTTGCAATGTGTTCAAGGGTCTTTGTGATTATATCATATTTTATTTATGGCATGATGTAGTTCAATGGAAATAATGCTTATCTAATTTAAAGCTTTGGAGCCTTACCTTATCCAATTTACTTCAGGAATTTTTTCTCCTTCTGGTGTAAATAATGAAATGACATACAAAGTTAATCCAACATATTAGAGAAGTCTCCAAAAGCTTTCAGTACAAGGGTGAGTGATACATATTTCCCCTTTATTTTTTGTTCTTGAACCATGGTACAAGTTAGCTTTTCTCTCACTACTATGACGAGGATGTGATATACTCCTATCGTAAATGTATCGTCATTATTCTTCTAGACTTTCAGAACAATTTAATATTTCAACCTTCGATTTTTCATGTCTTCTTTGCATTCACCTACACTATATATTTTTGTATCATTTATGAAGTATTTTCTTAGTGTAAATAAAGTGATAATTCTTATTGATATATGTATAGTTTTGAATTTAACAAGAAGATAAAGATATCGAATATACTGTACAAATTAACTGGTTGTTATACGTCAATATATATCTTTAAACAATATTTCATGTTTCAATAGATGGAAATCATGATTCGAAACGAGACTCCTAACAAGAATTCCAAATGATATATATATATATATATATATATATATATATATATATATATATATATATATATATATATATATATATTCATAAAGTTTTATTAACATTCACATTCAATCTATATTTTATAAATTGATTTTGAAAAATTTTGTTAAGATTAAATCCAAATTTTATAATTAATATTAGTCCTATCTCAAGAATTATTTTTTGTCTATTTACCAGTTATTTATCTAATCGTTATCGACTTAAATCATTACCAAGTGTAGATGAATAATAATTCACGTACATTTTAATTTTGGCTATATTTTTTTTTTCTTATTACATCATATAATTAACCTAATTTGTAATGTGTGTTAATGTAATTTTTTTGTCTACATTAAGTGTTAATCTTTTTTGGTGTACATCATATAATCTTGCTTTTGCATTACAGTTGATGGATACAAATGCACAACTTTGGTATATCATCAGAGAATATATATGTAATTTTGAGGTAACTCTAACTTGGACTCCAATGTCATCCAGGTATTGGTAAGTAGATCTTCAAGTCCTATTCTAATGTTACATTTTCCACATGTATACTCATCGTTTCTAATTTTTTCTGAATAGTGAGATTCTATTTTTGTGTTCTGTCTCTGCAAACATTACTCTCCAACAGAGATTGTGCATATCCAAGACCATTTGCATTAGTTGTATTTCAACTTATTATGACTGTTGGGCAACTTTTCATTGGTATTGGATGGCCAGGGTCAATGTATGTTTGGCACTTTACTGTGTGAACTTGGTTACGGGGCTCATTGGGCAATTGTTCCAACCACTGCTTCAGAGTTGTTTGGTCTAAAAAACTTTGGTGCATTATACAATTTCATCTCTCTCGCAAACCCTATAGGAATACCAATCTTCTCTAGTCTCATTGCCAGCACCAAAGTATGGGATCACTGCTGTTGGATTTGCCAAATGTTGCTCGAGTCTCTAAAGTGTGATGGTAGCGTATGCTTTTTCCAAACTTCCAGTATCATGGCAACATTGTGCAAATTGCAGCAAGGCTATGCATGATTCCAGTGTTAAGAACAATGATTGTTTATCCCAACCTTAGGTGGTTGGTTCGTCCTGAGATATGTACAATGTTTAGTTTTTTTGTAAATGTATGAATAAATTTTAAAGTTATAGGAATCTTTATATATACAATTTGATATAGTAAGTCTTTTTTAAATAATGTTTATTGGATAAAGTAAGTCAATGAAATATTTTATTTGAGAATTGTACATTGTTATATTCAGGTAATCATATTATGAATGAAGGAAAACTGAAACCAAAAATATTCACTTTTTATGTAAGGTCTGGGAATACCTATCATAATAAATTGAATTTAATGTGAGAGGTATTCAAAGACCGATTATAGTTGTCAAATGTTTTCCATGGAGATAACACTCAAAAATAAAGAATGAACAAAAAATTAAATAAATTATAAAAAAATATAATTGAATAAATACACAACGTTTATTTGAGAAAACGCTATTTATCAATGAAAAATAAATAGAAAGCGCTTGTGTCTCCAAGTGTCTATATATTATTGTATTTCGAAGAATACATAGATAGCATTTCATGTAAAAAGTGTTGTCTTTTTGAAAATACATAGACAACGTTTGTTTAGTCAAGCGCTGTCTATAAGGTGTCATTAGATAACGCTTTTTTACAAACGCTATCTATTAATAGATACCGCTCCAATAGATAGCGCTTAAAAAACGCTATCTATTAGTAAAAAAAACGCTGTCTATTGACAATTTTAGCGTAGTGCCTCCATGTTATCAATAGAGTTAACAACAGTATCCGGAAGGTCGATCGAGATATCCTTCCTAACGGATATCTCTGGCAACTCGATCAACCCGGCCTCAGGCAACTTCTCTCCACTAGCCGACCCCGCCCCGCTAGCCGTCCCAAGAAGAGCTGCCCTTATCTTCTTCACGTCTTTGCCCTTCCCGGGTCGAGGCGGAAGCTCAGCTTTCCTTTTCGTCCCGCCGTGTACATGCACCTCCACAACCGATTCCTGCAGGTTGGGAATGTCAGCTTTCCCAGCCGCCTTAGCCTTAGCGGCCATTTCCTTCCTCAGTGATTGAAAGAGCGCCAAATTCTTCTTGCCAGATTGCGCCATATGCCCTGCAATAACAAATCACGACTCGGATCAAAACAACTTAGCATTATTAACACAACTTAAGTAATAAACAGATACCTTCAATATCTATTATCGGATGCACCGAATTATAAACCCTAACTAGACCCTTAGTGGGCAACTTATCCACAAACTTCAACAACACCCCCACCACCTCCCTATCACTAGCCGACAACTCCTCCACTCCCATGTCTTTATATCGAGAAGGATTATTGGTCCAGCTAAAGGGAAACTTGGTACTCCCATCCACATTCAAAAAATGAGATTTACCCCCTTCCTTGACGATGACTTTGAAGTACTCGTCCTTGAAATGCTTGAATGACTGGGAGAAAGCATCCAGTCTGCTGATGCTGGGGCGACTGATTAAAGAGAGCCAAGTAGCTGGTCTCCGGGGTCTGGTGTCATAAAAATATAAGAAAGCATAGGGAGTAGGCTCCAAATATAAGGACTTGCACAGAATGCGGAAGGCCTGCAAGTAGGCCCAACTATTAGGATGTAGCTGGGTAGGTGCCACATTCAATGCCCGCAGCACACCTATAGTGAAATCGTCTAAAGGCAGTCGCACGTGAAGCTGAGAGAAGTGACACATATACATGTAGAAGAATTTTTCGGTAGCCCCCTCTTGCCCGTGGCATACCCGGTCGACGGCACTCACCCTCTCCAGCGAAACAATGTCTCCACTGACACCCCTGGACATAACGGGTGTGCAGTTCAGCCAAAAGTTCAACAGACGAGACCACCTGAATAAAGATGATTGATCATGGACATCAGCAGCAACCCACCCATAACCGCCTTTCGCCGGCCAGTTACTCTCCTCCAACTCTTTGGGAGGATCCTCTCGAACCTCCCTCACTACCTCCATCGGCATCCCGCTCGTAACAACACCAGAACTTGTACCCTCTCCGCCAAGTCGTCCATCCTTATTTCTATCTGACTCAGTACTTTCACTACTACTAGACGAAGACACGCTACCACTACTGGACATACCTGATTTCGTTTTTTACGGGAAGATGTCGGTCAAAATAGAGGACTAGTTGGACACTTTTACGCGCACAAGGTCTTTAAATTCATAATTCACAAATGAAACAAGTAACCCTTCATCTGTTTGCAAACACATATTTATAGCCCACAATCCCAAACGACGAACCTCTTCCCGCCAAAACCAAAACCATACCACAGACCAATCGACACCATCATTGCAAAAGACATGACACTTCAAAACGACGGCGCCAAAACTTTTTCGATTTGACCAATTGACACCCTTTCACCTACCTTCTGACGGTTACAAATTCTAAGCCTTAACACTGTTCACCACACTTAAAGGCTGGGGGACTGGTGTATCACACCTAGCCGGTTCTGCTAGCTTATCAACACATATCATCCTTGACCGACAACCCATATCGGACAAGGCTGGGGGACTGGTGTACCGTACCTAGCCAAATTCGACCAAGTAAACAGTGTGCATATCGAGACCGCCAAGTACCCAGGCTAGGCCGAGTTACCACTTCATATCACCAACATAAGCCATCTAGGCAAGTAGTCGGTCTAGACCGACTACTCGAGCATATCTGGTAAGGTTAAAGCCCAGGCCGACTACTCCAATAAACTTAAGCGAAAATCGAAGCCCCCGCATTCAATAGGTCTCAAGGGCCTGGGCCCCAACCCAGGCCCACTCATGGCCCAAACTAGAGCCCAGGTCAAGACCCAGTCCATGAAATGGTCAAACGTCATTAATGTTCTATAAATACACGTGGACCCCATCACTTAAAGGTACGCATTCATTAATCACTGATTTGACTCTATGAGAGCTTTGACTTACTTGAGCTTCGGAGACTCTTCTGCAGGTAACCACCCTGGGTTCAAGCCGACATGTATCGACTGGGAAGAGGTCAACTGAACATATATATATATATATATATATATATATATATATATATATATATATATATATATATATATATATATATATATATGTGTGTGTGTGTGTGTGTGTATATATGTGTATATATATGTATATACACATATATACACATATATATACATATATATATATATATATATATGTATATGTATATATACATATACATATATATATACATACATATATATATATACATATATATATATATATATATATGTATATATATATATATATATATATATATATATATATATATATATATATATATATATGTATGTATATATATATATTGTCCTGTTATATATATTCAACTCCAGGACCAATGAACCTGAGGTACCCTTGAAATATAGTTATACTAGTTTAGTTAAATAATTAAAAAATATTTATTACTTTATACTCTACGTACTTGTATTTTATAGGAAAATGATAAAGTGACTCCATATTTTGACTCCATACTTGACTCCATGACGTGGCCTGCATAGGTGGAGTTTATTTTTTAAATTAAAATTAATTTTATTTAAAACATCTTACTTGAGACGTGGCACGTTTTGGAGAGTGGGTGTAGGCGTGAATATTGAGCGGGTCAGAAACACATTTTGGAGAGTGATTTTGGGCGTCAAAATTGAAAGGGTGGGAAATTAGGTTTAGCTTGGGGAGTGGGTTGCGCAGAGAAAGAAAAAACGAAAAAAAAGGGAAAAGAAAGAAAGAAAGGGAAAACCCACTCGAAAGGAGAAAGGAAGAAAGGAGAAAGGAAGAAAGGAGAATAAGTGTGTTGTAGTGAGTCGAAGAAGACGAAGGGAGAAGACGAAGAGAGAAGACGAAGAGAGAAGACGAAGGGAGAAGACGATCCTCCCAGAGTTAGGGTTTTTGTTCGTCTCCATTGTTGGATTGAGCATCGTGATTCGTAGGTATGTTTTTTTTTGTGCGTTTCTCCACTACTCCAACAGGTTTGTGGTATTTTTTTTCGAAGTCGTCGTTGTGGGTTTTTTGGTTAAGGATCTGAGATTTTTTTTTGGTTTTCGCCGGCATAGTCGAGTGACTTATTTTTTAAAGACAAATTTAACATCTATCTTGTACAGGTGAATAACCACAACACTATAATCGAAGACGAAGCTTGCGAAGTTAGGGTTTTTGGTGCTTTCATTTGTTCGATTCAGGCGGTGGTTGGTAAGTTTGTGTTATTTTTCCATTTCTGTGATTTTGGTGCTTTGATAGGTGCATGAATACTAGTTTTCTAACTAGGTTGATGAAATCTGTCTTATTTTATTGTGATGACCTGTTTGCTCACAAGTGATGACTTGTGCTGCATTTTGTGCAATAATGTGATTTGACTCAATTTTATGAATTCATACCAGTCAATAGTTGATTATCGGGTGATTAACTATGGGTAATATGCGTTCATTTGTAGTTATTTCTTTGATGTGGTTTCATACCCAAGTGGGTTAAAGTTGTATGATTTATTTATGATGACTTGTGTGCATCCAAGTGATGAGTTGTGCTGCATTTTTTGCAATCATGTGGTTTGACTCAATCTTTTTAACTTCTATATTATATTATTCCATAATTGATTATTGGGTGATTCTGTTTGGATAATGTGAGTTAATTTGTAATTATCTCTTTGATGTTGTTTCATTGCCAACTTGATTACACTTGTGTGATGTATGAGTGATGACCTGTTTGGTCACAAGTGATGATCTGTGTTGTATTTTCTGGAAGTGTGTGGTATGACTAAATTTTTGTGATCTTTCATGTGATAGCACTCAATAGTTGATTATGGGGTGATTAAGTATGGGTAATATGCAGGTGATTAAGTATGGGTAATATGCGCTCATTTGTAGTTATCTCTTTGATGTGGTTTCAAACCCAAGTGCATTAAAGTTGTATGATTTATTGATGATGACTTGTGTGCATCCAAGTGATGAGTTGTGCTGCATTTTTTGCAATCATGTGGTTTGACTTAATCTTTTTGATCTTCCATATTATTTTATTCCATAATTGGTTATTGGGTGATTCTGTTAGGATAATGTGAGTTAATTTGTAATTATCTCTTTGATGTTGTTTCATTGCCAACTTGATTACACTTGTGTGATGTATGAGTGATGACCTGTTTGGTCACAAGTGATGATCTATGTTGTATATTCTGGAAGTGTGTGGCATGACTGAATTTTTGTGATCTTTCATGTGATAGCACTCAATAGTTGATTATGGGGTGATTAAGTATGGGTAATATGCAGGTGATTAAGTATGGGTAATATGCGTTCATTTGTAGTTATCTCTTTGATGTGGTTTCAAACCCAAGTGGATTAAAGTTGTATGATTTATTGATGATGACTTGTGTGCATCCAAGTGATGAGTTGTGCTGCCTTTTTTGCAATCATGTGGTTTGACTCAATCTTTTTGATCTTCCATATTATTTTATTCCATAATTGATTATTGGGTGATTCTGTTTGGATAATGTAAGTTAATTTGTAATTATCTCTTTGATGTTGTTTCATTGCCAACTTGATTACACTTGGGTGATGTATGAGTGATGACCTGTTTGGTCACAAGTGATGATCTGTGTTGTATTTTCTGGAAGCGTGTGGTATGACTGAATTTTCGTGATCTTTCATGTGATAGCACTCAATAGTTGATTATGGGGTGATTAAGTATGGGTAATATACAGGTGATTAAGTATGGGTAATATGCGTTCATTTGTTATTATCTCTTTGATGTGGTTTCAAACCCAAGTGGATTAAAGTTGTATGATTTATTGATGATGACTTGTGTGCATCCAAGTGATGAGGTGTGCTGCATTTTTTGCAATCATGTGGTTTGACTCAATCTTTTGAACTTCCATATTATTTTATTCCATAATTGATTATTGGGTGATTCTGTTTGGTCATAAGTGATGATGACCTGTTTGCTCATAAGTGATGACTTATGTTGAATTTTTTGGAAGCATGTGCTATGAATCAATTTTTTCATGTTTCATGTGATACCAGTCAATACTTGATTATGGGCTGATTACATGGGGTTATGTATTCAGGTCATAAATATGGCTGCAGTCAGTGAGGGAAGTGAATTCAATGTTGACCGCAAAGTATGATAAATTTTGGAGTTGAATTTATTTTCAAATTGGTTCTGATAAAAATGACATAACTATTTTTTTTATTGTTCCATATCTGTTTTAGGCATTCATGCCGGACAAAATTGATTGGTAGTTTGAATAAGAAGTTAGCAGATGAGCAAAAATCATTTATCCAAGGAACACTACTTGGATGGATGGTTGAGTTGAAAGAGTATGTTAAAATATCTAGAAATCTTTTGAGTCCGTTAATCAGTAGGTGGGTGGAAAGGTTGGGGGGTTTCACATGAGTGTAGAAGTTGTTGGATTTACCTATTTAGATGTATGTCTTGGTTTAGGTTTGAGGGTGGTTGGTGAGAACATTGATTTAAACCAGGAAGGGTTAAATAGTGATTCAAGGAATTTATTTGGAGCTTCCAAAGTTGTTGATATCGAAATGGTATATGATTACATCTTAAAACATATTAAAGTGCTTTGTTTAGAAGATTTTGGTAAGCTTTACCTTTTGTTAGCAATTTCTGAGTTTTTGTTGCCCAATCGTAGTGGAACAGTTTTTTCTATTTTGTTCAACATTATTGATGACCTTGGTAGTATTGGGAAATTTAATTGTGGTCGAGTGGTGTATGAGTTTTTGGTTGGCATTATATGTGAAGCTAAATTGTTCTTGAAGGAGAAACAAAGTACCAAACACTTCCATGTAGCTAGATGTGTTTATTTGTTACAGGTACTGTATGTTAAATTAATTTCAAACTTGTTTGATCAGTTTAAAATATTTGGTTATGAGTTTTGACTGATTTTGATTACAATTTTGGCAGTTATGGTCTTTTGACCATTTTTTGATTCCGAATTTAAAGGATTGTCAGCGCACGACAAAGTTTCCCAGAATCTTGCATTGGATGGAAATGAAAGCAGGGAACAATGTAATTAAAAGGAGTTTGACAAATAACACTGTAAGTTGGGTATTTTGTGGTTTGATTTTTTTTCTAAATCTGTCATCTATATTGATTGAAGTTTGTTGTGAATTGTTTCAGGTTGTTGCAGATGTTGCTGCCTCTGCAGAAGAGCTGACCAATCCCTTCGTTAAAGAAGGTTTTGAGGTATATGGACGTCAAACTAAGGGTACTAAAATAGTTAACTTAATTAAAGTTGTTGAACAACAAGAAAGTGTACTAGGGGATTGCAAAAAGAACTTGAAGACTTGAATGCAATGATGATTGAGAGGAAGAACCAGCGCTAGCATCAGCAGGGCAAAATGAAGTTTTCTGAGTTTGGTGAAGCAAGTGCTAGTCATTCGCAAACACCTAATTCGAACCACCCCACTGGCTGCATTGAATTTGGCAATTCTAGTGACATGGGTCATGTGGAAGAAGTTCATTTTCCAAATCAGGAAGCACAAGAATCCGAACAAAGCAACATGTATGTGCGATGAAGAGATGGTCCTCGGTTGCGTGTTAGGAGTATGGCCATAAGAACTCCTTTTGCAACATTTAGTTGGAGGAAGCACCATAAGTAGTTGATTTAGAGATTTTATGTTTGTTGTAATTTGGATTTCTATTGCTAAATTTGGTATTTTTTATGTTTAGACATTGTGGACGTGATTGATGACAATTTCCTTGTTTGGCTTAGTCATTGATTTATGGAATTCTGAGTGGTTTATGTTAAGTGATAGTTGGATGTTGTTCATCTTAATTTTTATTAAGTGCAACTAAATTTTATAGCAGATGAACAGCGAATACGTATGTGGTCCAAAATTTAGTAATATTGGTTACCACACAGATGACAAATCAATAATTATGTGCAAGATGTTGTTCACAGGTCAACACTTAAGATATGATTGATCTACATTTAAAAATCTAAGAGTTATTATGTCTAATTTTTTGGACCAGGTCACTACTTAATTGTTCTTGAGTCATCATATAATTTGAATACAGATAACAAAAATATCATGTTGGAGTTGTGGATGAATTATGCCACACATAGTTTGTTGTTGTTTAATATGTTTCATATACGCAATAAAGGTGTTATATTTCATTAAGTATGGAGTAGTTATTATCAATTATCACACACCCACTTTGGTAAGGTTTACTTTCGTAAAATTTATGTTAGCAGAGACCACGAATTTGGAAGGTGTGCAAAATGTTTATTGTAAGTCAGCACTTAATACTTCATTGATAACCAATTATTATTGTCAGTGTTAGGCATGTATGTTATGTTCCACTTGTACCACAATTTTCCCACATATTCATCATGGGCAGTAGCCTACATTAAATTTTACTTTATTTATGTGATTGATTGTAAGTGAGTTTCATACTATAACCTTTTTCATAGATCAAAAATTATGAAGGTGTGCATAATCTTTGTCGGTGGTCAATAGTTAATTGTACATAGATGATCATATAATAAGTTAAACTGACAGTTACATGGATATCACAGTGATAAAATAAGTTTAATATCATAGATGTAGTAGATCCACTAAAGTTAAAAATAAATAGCATAAAAATTGAAGACATTAAACAGCCATGAGTTATGTAAGTGATATATTATCCAGAACATAAGATTGAACTTTAGAACTCTCCCCAACCTCAAGACATGAAATATTGATGGATGGAGGAACCATCCTCTGTAGTATATCCTCCACATTAGCAGTATTAGTAGGCTCCACGCTGGGCTGCAAATTGGGTCCCATATTTGTGTTGTCATTTGCGTTTGGACTGGAATTTATACTGGGCTGGGCATTGGCTTCCACATTTTGTTTGACAACATAGTTAAGTCGCACCACAAGCATAGAAGTTTGAACTTCTTCTTCAGTTGGATGAGTGATGTCATACTTGAAAACCTACAAATGTCATGAATGGTTATATTGTGTGACTTGAAGACATGGTATGAATTAAAAAAAACATATATTTGTTTGAAGATTAGTTATTTACCTTGACAATGTTCCTAAGTGTTATGTTGAGGTACCCAAAAGGTCTGAATATAGCAACCTATTGAATCAAAATTCATAAAATTTAATGAGTAATTGTACAAGAAGAGGAAAAATAATCAAGAGACATAATTTCATAGTTTACTTATTTCTTTCAACAATAATACAGAGCCAACACCAATGTCACTACCAAACTCACGATCTGATAGAACTTTATTGTGTAGGCTTGCCTTGGCTGTATCAGTAGGGTCCTGACATAGTCATTTTACACATAAGCAATAACTAAATAATGGACTGCACCAAAATCACTAAATCAAAAATAACCTTAATAGTGATGAGCATGTCCCCCAGCCCGTTTGGTTTGCACTCTTTGACAACACAAGCAACAAAAGACATTCTATTCATTGATTTCTTCTTTGATAGTGGAGTTATATTTTTAATGTCTCAGTCGTCAATTAAACCTGGAAATTATGCGATATTAATTAATGAAAATTTTATCCTATAAACTTCAATAGCATTGGTTTTGTAGTAAGGAGAAAATGCTAACCGTGGTGTTTGATGAATTTTTCTGCCCATGTCCATGCATTGATATAGAAATCTCGTGCACGACTAGCAACAGCCATGTTGTTTAAAAACTCTTGTGTATTATGGGTTTCATTTAACTCTCTGTTAAGCAAAATAGCTTGGGCATGTCCAGTAGGGCCAGGGATGAAAGTAATGTTACCATTGCACTGTTCCAAAAATTCTTTCAAAATAGAATCTTCAACAGCAAGAGCCTCCCAAGGATCCATTTTTGCACTTTTGCACTTAATACCTAAGACGAAAGCAAAAAAAAAATGGTTAGGCACTGATATTTTAACGTAATTAATGGGCAAGGTGGTGTGCGATAATTGAATGCACCTACATAAGTGTGGTTGAAGTATAAAGACCGGCAACATGAGGATGCTTTTATAGACTTTAAAACATAACTCTAAATTACCAATGTGCCCTTCAATTGCTTTTTGAACACAGCAAATTTAAAGCTCTCTCATTTTGATCTGTTTGAAAGAGTGTGCCCTGTTACATTGCTTCTCACCCACCGCACACATAATCATTAAATGACGTTTACTTCCTCCAACCTCCATCTTCAGAAGACGTTTGATTTCAATGCGGGAGAAACCAACCATGGCAAAAAGCAATAAATGTTGAAACTAACATTCCGCACCTCCACAGAGAAGTTTCGCATATACCCGTCCAAAGAATCGAGGTATGTACTATTGTGGTAAACGCTGTTTGAAGGTTAATACAAACCTAGAAAACCTAAAAATCAATTTTTTTTCCTTAAGGGAATGAATGCATTTAATGCTTTGTATAGTAAGGTGATGTTGTATGGTTTTCGAAGTACCCTTACTAAAGTGGACATAAAAGATACTTTGTCCTACTGTGTGTGTTGGTGCATTAGAAATGAGATTACTATGTCATAAATTTTTTCAAACCTAAGAGAGTTTTATGAATTACCTGTAGATGGATTACGTACAAGAAAACGCAATAGGTTTGGAGGACATCAATTTATTAGAAGAAGATGGTGATAGTGGAACTATCTTGGACGAGGAAGGTATTGATAAGGAAGACAACGAACAATAGTGTGAGGATGTCGTTTCTCCGTGTGTTGGGTATGCGTATTCACAAGAGCTTTCGTTCTTTGGTGTGTGATGCAGGGGGTTTGAGAACTTGGATTTTGTCGAAAGAGACGCAAGAAACTATATTGGTCAGCAACGTCGCACTTTAGGGAAGGAAGGTGACAGACAAGCTTTATTAAATCATTTTTCCAGTATGAGGCACTTGAACAAAGACTTCTTTTTTGAAATTGATGTTGATGCAGATAATCGCATAAGCAATATATTTTGGGCAGACAGAAAGAGTCGGACTGCATATTTTGGTGACATTGTGTCCTTCGACACCACATACTTAACTAATAAGTACGATATGCCTTTTGCACCATTTGTGGGTGTTAATCACCATGGTCATTCAATCTTATTAGGGTGTGGGCTTCTATGTGCTGAAGATATTGGTACGTTTGTGTGGCTATTTCGAAGTTGGTTGCGATGCATGGGAAATAAAGCCCCTGAAGGAATTGTCACTAATCAATGCAGGGCGATGCAAAATGCCATTGAAATTGTCTTCCCCAACACACGACATCGTTGGTGCCTTTGGCACATCATGAAAAAACTACCAGAAAAATTAGTGGGATATACCAAATACATGGAAATCAAGCATGGTGTAAAAGAATTGGTATATGAGTCAGATAGTGCTGAAGATTTTGAGAATGGGTAGGCAAAGTTCATTGAAAAGTATGATCTTCAACTTAATTAATGGCTTTACACTCTTTACGAAGAAAGACGTCGATGGGTTTCTTGTTATTTGAAATGTCATTTTTGGGCAAGCATGTCCACAACTCAAAGAAGTGAGGGAATGAATGCCTTCTTTGATGGGTTCATCAACTCTACTACAACACTCAAACAGTTTGTTGTCCAATATGACAATGCCCTTCTTTCTAAGGCGGAGAAAGAGTGCGAAGCAGATTTTGCTTCTGCTAATAGTACCCTTCCATGTGGGTCCCAGTCATTTATTGAGAGACAATTTCAAGATGAATACACTCATGCGAAGTTTAGTGAAGTGCAAAATGAGCTTAGGTGTAAGATGAATTGTAATATCAAAAGTGTTGAAGTTCATGGTTGTAAGGCAAAATATATTGTTAAAGAGGTGTTGATATGGAAAGACCAAAGTGCAGACAAATTTAATGAAGTTATATTTGATGTTGTGACAAAAGACATTGAATGCACTTGTCGGCTTTTTGAGTTTAGAGGAGTTCTTTGCCACCACAGCTTGATGGTCCTTGCCCAAGAGGAGGTAAAACTAGTATAACAAAAGTATATTTTGAGTCGATGGAGCAAATGCATATTGCGAAGGCATACTTTGATAATAGCATCATATTACACTAAGAAAGACGAACCCACTGTTCATAGGTATGACTTATTGTGTAAAAAGTTCTATGACATTGCTGAGTTTGCATGCCAAAGCGAGAGGGGTACAAAATTTTTGTGTTCCCAATTAGACTTATTATCAAGGAATCCTTTGTTATCTTGTTCCACAATATTACGAAACTGTGAACAAACAAATGTGCAAATTTCTTCTCCAATTAATAGTGGTGCTCACAAACAACGATCCGAAGTCCAATTCACGTTAAAAGAAAGGGTCGACCACGAGGTACAATGATGCAATCAACGGTAGAGAAGATATGTAAAAAAAAAAAGTGCAGCAGCTAGGAATAAAGCTTCTCAAAATGCCACTGTATGTATTTATTATTTGTATTCAGAGCACCATTTTTTAATATGCAGGTTGTCCAGTTATTAATTTGATTTGTGGACATGCACTTTCGGATGAGGAACTACATACTTCAATTGCACTAGCTAATGAAATTTTGAATGCTCAAAGTGATACCGCAACCAACATGGTTAGTATTCGTTTCATAACTACATCTTATGCTATTTAATGGAAATAATTAATTACCCCTATACCATGCCCAGGTTTATGATGTCTAGTGCACAGGCTTTTTATCACTTTTAACATCAATAGAAAGTAATCAACAACTTATTGGTACAAAACAGATCATTAGGTATGCCACAGTACAAACATGTTTAATTTTGCCTTATATTTATGATAGCTTAATATGGTAATTGTTTTTTTTTTCAGAAGCTAGTATCAACAAAAACGACATTTTTTTGATCATTGGGATGATCAACACGGCATAACCAAACACCTTTTGTTATTAGAGTTTGTGTTTATCAATGACATGCTTATTTATTCACACAGTCAAAGTATTTGTACTGATTACTATTTACTATGTTCAACAATAGTGATTAATATTATTCCCAGTTTTCATTGTCACCGATTTTGATTGAAAATTCACAATATTGTTGCTCACAAAAAGCTTTACAACCCTGACATTTTAATACAATCTTGTTATAAGAATTTATAATCATATTGAAGTCATGGTGTTCTTCAGTTAATTTAATTAATAGGCTCCAAAATCAGGGATACCAACGTACTTATCATCAATTACCTGGTAACAAAAATATAAAGTGGGTATACACTTATATGGAAGTCGGTCATCACAAAATAAACATGTAACTTTAATATATAACCACAAATTGAATTCATAACAGAAGTGATTGTTTGAACCATAATTTACAAAATTGATTCTAGTCATTGTCACCCTCAACACTGTATAAAGGAGTGCAACTAACAATTCATTTGCACGTCATCCATATCCAAAAAGACCTTAAAGTTACGCTATTAATCAACACTAAAATATTGATATTTCTACTTCTTTAAATATGGTTTAAATATTTCAAGGACAGCCTCCCTATGCTTATTTTCTGGGTGAAGAATCCAATCACAAATGTATTGCTGTCTGAATTGTTGTAGATCCTCCTGCCACCAAAGAATAACTACTTAATTACATATTCATATCAAAATAACTTTATGCAAGTTAAATGTAAACAGTTCCGAGGGTATTATACTGACATCAGTGTAAGCTGGCATGCTTTTCCCATCAAATCTTTTGACATCGTCCCATATCTCAAGATACTTCAACACCATAATACCACAATCATGCCTGGAAGTGGTTAACAAAACATTTATTGAGAACTTCCTAATTACGTAACCAAGTTGTATGAATAGGCTACTCAATTAAAGTTGTGCTTACAAATTTGGCTGTTCAGGAACGTCTTCAATGTGGACTTCATATGTTGGCTTCAATTGTTTTTTGTCATTCAAGAAGAGCCAAAAAAGGTGTTCCACATTCTGTAACTATAACAGATATAAATCAAACATAAATAATGTGAACACAATGATCATCAGTAATGGAAATTTATAATGTCACACATGGACTTACCACGTGACTATCAATTTGTTTTCGCCTTCGACATTTGTGTGCAAGTGAATCTAAGACAAAGAACTCTTTCGTTTGACAATTAAAAGCATAACACCACCAATGTTTAGCATAAATGACTGGGGCAAACAACTGAATAGAAGTAACATTAATAAACACATTTCATTTTGTAACAAAATATAACAGCATTTAACAAGTAAGGATACTCATAAAATCTGTTGTTAATATATCCTGCACTGAAACCAAATCACGTGTCAGGTAATGCCTGTAGTCATCTAGACACCACACACGTCTATTCACCTTTCTTTTGTTACAATCAAGGATAACTGCATTCTGAACCACAACAAATGTCAATACTTATACATTAATTTAAGCATAAATATTAAAAGGAAAAAAATAAAAAACTTACTGTATAGAAAGGATTGAATATAACCCTATTAATCTTCCCGGTCAGCCTTTTCTGATTATACATGAACTCGTAGGCTGCAAACATTATAGACTGAACACAAAAACAATAATTATATCAGTACATGGTTGTAGTAACAATAGAAATAGTCATAAACTTAAGTTTCATAATTTACCATGTTATCAATCCAACCACGAGGACGAAAACATTGACATTCATCGCTCCTCAATATTTCACCATTCACATTAACATAAATAGTTATGAAAAGTCAAAAGCATCAACTTAAAGTATTAACTATTAGTGTGTGTTGACATTGAATACATTATTAATAAAAATAGCATACCTGGCACAACCAACAGCAGTCGCATCTTTATACAATTTAGCCTTATCTATAAATAGTGTATTACTTTGACCTTCAGTGTTAGGCTTAATAGCTTTGTCGTCTCCATTATGGTTGGATTTTGGTTTGTCATTCAGGTCATCTTCCTCACACTGATGAGGTTGCGGACTCTCTTTCCGGTGTGAAGGACAACCCTGGCCTTCATCACACTTCCTTTGCTCAGAAGGACTACCATCTTCTTCATTAACATGATTTCCTTTACCTGCACAGGAGTCCGGTTCAGGAGCATCAAAAAATTCATCACGCATCTTCTTTATCTGTTCTTTCATGTCTAGAATTATCCGTTCATGTTTTTCAAATTTTTCTTCCAAATCCACTTGCTGTTTGGAATGAGAAACACCCCGAATGCCATCATTTTTCACATTATATTGCTCCTCAATATGAACGACATTTTGCACTATTGGGTTGTTCTTCTCCTCTGCAGTTAGGGCCCAACCAAACACAATCTACAAATAAAAAAAAAATCTGTTTTTGAACACATTTCGTAATAAAACCAATTTTAACCAAACATATACAAATACAACTCAAATAAAACCTTATTCTTTTCAAAAGCAGACTCAATATTAGGTGTCCTAATCTTCACCGAGGGCCAGCGCAGAAATCTTGGGAATTGAACCTCACCCTCTACATCTTCTAAGCCAAGACGACGAGCAGCCCAAACCTATAACAATGTTAGACAAATTAATAAATTATAATAATGCATAAGGAAAATAAAGGTTCTTAAAACAATAATTACCTGAACAACTACAACAGATCCGGCTAAGTTAAGGCTACGAGTATTTATCTTTTCTCGTACAACCTTACATCCACGATTGAGTGCAGTGATAAAAAAACTATGCACTGACTCTGCCTAGTTATAGTCGCTTAAGTTGTCAAGGTTGTCTAAGACTTTGAAAGGCATATTGGTCACTGTCCTAGATGTCATAGGAAAATAAAATACAGTAAAACAAAGTAACAGATACAACCTACAAGCATTGTCTACATCATCATCACTAACCACTAAGTTCTTAATCTTGTTAATTATGTCTCGCAAGGTGATTGGTTTCTTCTCAAAAAGTGAACCTACTACCCCACTTACATCAACATCAAATTCAACACATTTACCAACCATACTAAGACCTAGGCATATGCAAACATCATAAACCGATAACCCCACCAAATGCTGACCTACACGAATGTATTCCCCTTGTGGAACCCATCTACGCAACACTTCCCTCAACAAAGGACAATTTATTTCCAATGCATTGTCCACCTCCAAACACCATCTAAATGGTGTTGCCTGGATCCGCTTACGGTGGGTGTCTTTTAGTACATTGTTTACTTCAACAATGTACTTGCTTTCGTACCTATGCACAATTCGCACCTATAGCACCATGAACAAAATATTATTTATTATAAATAATAAAAAAAGTTAAATCACTTAAAGATTCCAATTATACCTGATCAACATTTTTCACCACCTTCTTCTTCTTCCCCTTATTGCCTGCTTCCGGAATACATTTGTGTTCACGTTTACTAGACATCTTACTTAAAATTCCTAAATAACATACCAAGTTCATTGAAATTCATCAAACAAAGGACCAAATATAACTGAAAATTTATCACATGCACCAAAGTAAATAACATCATAAACAATTATTGACTGCTATAACAAAATAGATAAAAAATTGGATTAATAAACTGATTGCAAAAAATGTATCACAAGTCATCACTTGGGTGCACAAAAGTCATCACCAACAAATCAGACATCTTTAACCCCACTTATTACAAATCACATCTTATTAACCAACGTCATTCACCCCAAAAACACGAATTGACTACTATAGTATGAGTTCAAAAAATTCAGTAAAACCACATTGTTCCAAGAAATGCTACACAGGTCATCACTTAGTTGCACACAGGTCATCACACACAAAATGTGACAGATTTAATATACCTATTCACAACACTAGTACTTGGTTGAACAATCAACAATCAACCTACAAATTGTTAGTAAAAAAATTAAAAATTGAAACAAAATTAAAATATAGGAATCAAACAGCACATGCTGTAACAAAATTAAAATATAGGAATCAAACAGCAGATGCTCTGATCCATGGTTATGGTGAGGGTAACAACTGGAAACTTGCTTATCGTTTGCTGATTGAAATGTTGGGTTTGGGATTGCTTCCAAATATAGACACTTAAAATTTAGTGGAGAGTCTTTCGAAAGAACATGGTAGGTTGGGTCTGTGTGTTAAATTGGATACAAAATTAGAGAATCAGAAGTTGCAGAAGTTGTGTAGAGGAGGTCAACTAAATGCTTCTTATAAGAAAGTGATATTAAGGTGATACTAAACTATATTGTAGACTTATGCTCAGTGTTGTTGATTCATGTATTCATAAGCTTTAATTTCTTTGTAGTCTAAAAAAACACACATTTTTTGGGACTTTTATGTCTTGAGCAGCAACTTTATAAAGGTGTGTTCTTGTATTTCATGTAGTCTTGTACAAGTCAACTTAATTATTTAAGTTTACAAACCACGTTGTCTATTTAGTTAGGCAAACATGCACTACTGCTAGTGTGCAGTTTTTAGATTGGTTTAACAGATTTATTATTGCAATGAGAACAAAAGTTTAGGCAAGAGGTTCAGGACTACCATTAATAAATAGTTCAGCAAATTACTACTCAGGTCTCCATACACGGCTATCAATGGCAATCCTAAAATATGTTGTGATATAAATTGCCTGCATTCTCATCTACTGTTGAGAACTGACTTAGACAATAGGTTATATATTCGACCCTATTTTAAATGAACATATGTATCACCCTTTTGGGCTTTATATTCCTTTCTGTGATTAATTTCCTTCACAATATGCAGATTTTGTTTTGGTTCTTCTCCTTCCTTGATTAAGACTTGACAATCAAGTGTAGAAGTTACTGCTGAATAAAAAAAATCTATCTGCAACTATTTTTTATCAATGGTTTCCTCATGCCTGTATGTTTTTCTCCATCATCTACTAGGACATATGTGATCATGTTGTGAAAGAGTTTGAGACGTTAGATGTTTCAAGGTCTGCTGGCACTACCATGCCTGGTAATGTTAAAGTACCCAATGAAGCTAAAGTAGGACGGGAGTCGAGCAGGTTCAATGAGTCCAATGACATGGAAAGTGATGGTGGTGCCAACAGGCAAGCTGATAAAGGATCAAAGAAGAAAAAGGGGGAAGCCACAACAAATGCAGTAGTAAATCTATCTGAAAGTGGGGCAAATAACCAGGAACACACTTTGACAAAATCTAAGAGAGGCCAGAAAAGAGGTAAGGACACATCTGCACAAACATCCAGTTCGAAGGCAGGTTCTAGGAAAGAATTGCTTAAAATAAAAGAGGAAGATCTTAGTCCCTTAGAACAATGTATCATGCAGAAAATTACAGCATTAGTTTCACATTTTCAAGAACAGGGTCTGTAGGCTTAGCTATCAATTTTGTTCTTTCTTGCATATATATTTTCCCCATTTTTCTCAAATGTAGATATAAATTGAAAGGTATAGATGACCCTGAAATAATTCTTAGGCCTTTGGCTAACCAATTAAGGCCTACAATAATCAGTTCTTGGATGGAGAAAAAGAAAGCACTGCTTACAAACAATGCAGAAGAAACTTGACGAGGTTTGACTGCTAAAATTGCATCGTTTTTTTTACTGCATTCACTATTGTTTTGTCTTTATGTAGCTTTATTTCCTTCTTTCATTTGGGGATACTCTTTTATACATGTAAAATTAGTGTGTACAACTCCCTATGTTGATTGTGTATTTTTCTGGCAGTAATTTTCAACAAGGTGTGTCTTGCATGATAGTTTATATCTTGGCAATTTCGCAGGTGATATGCAGCAAAGCCAGAAAGAGAAAAACAACAGTAAATCTTTACAAAAAAATTGTTCATATCCTGATGGATGGTCAATCCATGAAGAACAATCACGACATCTAACAATTATCTTGACGCAACAAAACAAACCCTATGAAAACAAATAGAAAGAAAATCATCATACCTACAATCTGCTACAAACCCGGTCCTTCATAGAAGTGCGACCTTTGAAAACAATGGTTGAACAATGGAGGAGATGCTTCGTCAGAACTTCCTTTCACTCCAAAAACCGCTGTCGTTGCCGGTGACAATAGAACCTACAACTGCGACCACAAAAGGGGGTGAAATGACAACTCATACCAGTTAGCGCGGGGGAGAAACGAAAGAAAGATCAAATTTTCGACCAAAAACCATTCGCCATCTAGACTGCACACCTTGCCGGTGGGAAGAAAAACGAAGACTGTGCAGAGAGAAGAGGGTTTTCGACTGAGTGCGCGGGAGAAGGAGAAAAGACAAACGGTTGAACACCTCCACAGCAAATGCCCTCCCTGTCCGCAAACCCTAACCCTTTCAAGGTTTAGCCGCCACAGAGATTCCGCAAACCCACACTATGCTATCTTCTGCTATCTTCCTTCGCCAGAAGAACCACTCCAGAAACTGTTGGCGTTGCCGGTCACAAGAGAACCTACAACTGTGACCACAAAAGGGGGTGAAGTCAGAACTCATACCAGTGAGCGTGGGGGAGAAAGGAAACAATGTTAAAAATTTTGACCAATAAACCCTTCGCCATCTACAATGCACACCCTGCCGGTGAGAAGAGAGTTTTCGTGCGGCCACTGTGCGGAGAAGTTTTCGATTGAATGCGCGGGAGAAGGAGAAAATAGAAACGGTTCAACTCCTCCGCTACAAGCCACGTCTGACGTAAAATGCTTCAAAAAATTTAATTTTAATTTAAAAAATAAAATCCACCTGTGCATGCCACATCATGGAGTCAAGTATGGAGTCAAAATAAGGAGTTAGGATATCATTTTCCTTTATATTATATTAAAAGAAAGTTGGGTGAACATTTCATGCCCTTTTTATGAGTCCACAGTAAAATATGTGTTACTTGCATATTTGGAGTTTCTCTATACAATGAGGCCCTTAGGCCATGGCATAATCTAGTGAATTATGACATAATCTTTCCTTTGCAATTGATTTTTAATGATGTTATAATTAATTTCTATCTTATTATTCATGCAGGTACTAGCATTTCATCATTTGCTTGGTATTTCTCCTTTGCTCATCTATTTCCATTACCCATTTTCATAATAGTTAGTTATTTATGCCATTTTACATTGTTTATTAGCAATATATTTCATCTGGTGGGATACTATAATAGTATATTTATGACACGAATGGTTCTAGTTGAAACATGTGAATTCAAATGAGTGGCACTTAGATACTTCTGTTGCAGTAAGAGGAAGGTCAAAAGTATTGCAACTTGTGATGTATATTTACTTAACCCTAAATTGATTTACTTTTTGTTTGCCACAAATGTGGACCTAGAATCTTGTCCTTTTCTTTTCTTTTCATTCCTTTTTTTTTTCCTTAAGAGTATGTTGTCCTAGATTTTTTGTCGTTAGTTTTTGTGTGTTTGTAGTCTTAGATCACAAGTCTTAACCGTTTGTGGCATCTGTGGGAGAGAGAAAGCGTGGAGTATTTCAAGTTGGGGGATCTTTGGAATTACTATGACGAATGGAGTGCTTATGGAGTCGGAGATCCCATTCCTTGGCCAGTGGTGAGACACTTGTGTAGTATTACGTGGCTTATATCTCTGCAATCCAGATATTCACCAGCAACAGTTTCAGGTAGAATACCAGGAATTGAATCATCATAACTTGTTTACCATTTTGAGCTTCCACCATGAATAATATCTAGTTCTATGCATAGCTTGGAGAAATTTTAAATTGAAACAGTGAAAAAGAAAAATATGATTTTGAGTTTTCTAATAGAGTGGACCACCATTTGGGTGAGATAGATAATGTTAATTTGATATGGTAAAAAAGATAGGCGAAGCAAGCTTGTGAGATGCCTTTTCTGTGAATCTAAGTGAGTTGCTTCTTCAACTATCAGACAATATCATTTGTAAATGTGCTCTTGGACAGAAGTACACTAACAACAGGGTCAAAGAGCTTGCAAAGAGGTTGATGATTCAACTTGCAGTTGACACTTGGGGATCTGATGTAATCATCTTAAATTGCAAGCACTGTGTGCAGGATTCTTCTGGTATTTTCTAAGACAATGACAATTTGGAGATCTCCTTGTTTTATTGAGTTGAGGGCCTTTACAGTGGTCCTCCAAGTGATCCAAACTCAAAGTTGATCATATGTAAAGGAGAAATATCAAGGGGAAATTATTTGGAGACAAATCAAGATTTGGAAGAGGGGGTATGACTGCTAAAGTTAATGCTGCTGTTTGTGCTGCTCATGTTGGTATCCCTGTCATTATAACTAGGTACCTTTCCTTTTTGTGTAGTTCTTTTAGTCATATAGCAAAATTCTTTCACCAAAATAATTACTTTCAGTTTCACTTTTTTTAATACCATTACATAAACTGTTTTGGTTGAACATTGAGGAGTCACCTACTTATGCTAAATTTTTAAACCATGAATTCAACATCCAAAAGGAATGGTTTGAATTAGATTTTCTTGTGAAGTGCTTTGCAAAGGATTCTTCATTTTTCTTTGTTGTGAAAGTGCATCAATTGATGTGATCCTTTGCCCCCCTTTTGATATAACATCTAATTTATGGATATCATATGAGAAGATAAGGGAATGTAGATATATATTCCACTATGTTAGAGTATAAATTATATCTAATAGTCTTCATGAGTTTGAATAAATAAAATGCTTGTTTTTTGTATTGATGTTTTTTGTATTAGATCCTCAAATATGAAGAAAGGAGTAAAATATTATTGGCAATTGCTGATGCTGATAAGTCTTGAGAATGAAGTTGACGTTGCTGATGTTGTGGCTGCTGGATTTGAAAATTCGTTGATATCACCTTTAACCCTGAAGCATGAGAAGGCAAGAGTTTAATTATTTGTATACTCTAGTTGAATAGTGAAGCATAAGATGCATAAGTTTCTTTGTTGTTATTGTCAAACACATATTTCTCATGTTCCAAAGCATCTCTTATGAAGTTTTTCTTTTCTAAGCGTGTTTTAATCTGAACTCTATCTTTGTACTTTACAGATCTCTAAACTTGCAAAGTCTGGGTGCATGTTGGCAGCTGTGGAAGAACCAATTGGTCAAATTTAAGAAAGAACAGAGGTAACAAATGAACACATTATAATGTTCACTAGTCTTGATTTGAGAACACATTATAACCATTGCTTTGACTGAAAAATGAACGATATGTTTTTAAACTTTATGTTCTATTGTTCAACACTCATGGTGACAATGATGATTATTGTTTTCTTTTCTCAGATAGTAGATAAACTCATCTTGGAGAAAAATTCGTGTCCTTTGGGACCAAATGCCCTTGTGCATGTTATATTAAGATTGTTATTCCTTCTTATATTCCTTCCATCTTCAATAAATTATGTTGAAGTAGAAATGATCTGAACATGATTAGAAATTATCAATTTAGTATAAGTTGATTATTGTTTCACTATGACATGTAATGTTGGTTTGTTCAATCTTTTGACAATAAGTATGTTGTTTGAAAATTTAGTTTTGGATGTTGATCTTTTAGTGGTATGGCTAAATGGAATAACAGATTGTTGCATTGGCAATTCTACATTGCCAAGGCTTGTTCTTGAGGGCTTTAACCCGATTGATAGTATCAAGATTATGTTAGTTATCACACTCAATTTTTTCCATCCTTGAAATGCAAGCATTTTTGCTATGAAAAATTTACCCTATGATCTGAAAAACTCTTCTTTTTCTTTTATTATTATATTCCATGATTTGAATATAGAATCTCCATTCACGTATTCAGGGATGGCAAATAGCAGCAACTTCATTAGAGAGGTGTCCTCGCATTTTAGAAAAGATGATGAATATCTTCTTAAGTGATTAAGTTCCATGTTATTTTTAGCACTCCTGCTTAATTCAGATTTTGACTTGTGGATTCACAGGGGTGCCAACTTGGTAAAAAAAATATCTATCATGGCTGCGATTGACTTGCCAGTTGTTGTAAGCATTTTTTTTTCTTCAGCGCCTTAATTATAAAGTGGAAAACAAGCACCCTAGTTTATTTGAATGTCTGAATCAAGTTTTTGTCTTTCCACATCAAGGAATCTTTCATCTAATTGTATACAAACTAGATTTATTATGGAATAAGGTTACTCTGAAGTTAATTTGGTTATTTAATGTTGTACCCGCAAAAAGGATCTTAACCATTGATATTTATAGATTAGTACAACCTTGCTTCAAAGACAAACATATTTAGGAAAAAGTGAGGCACGTGCTAATTGTGAATTTCTTGCCTCAAGGGAACTTACTCTGAAGTCATATGTTTATTCATTTAGAATCATATTGTTAAGATTGTTGACAGGTAACTAGCTCTATCATATTTTATTTGCCTAATCTTCCAAGTAACTAGCTCTGTCTACCTTTGTTTTCTTCTCTTGCAATATAGTTTCCAATCGGTGGAGTGATATGTAAGAAAATTCTCCTTGCATGTGTTCCCACTTTGTCAGAAGTCATGCGAGATCCACATGAAGCTATTGATGGTTTTACTTATGAAGTTGAGGCTCTACAAGGATGGCTTGGTGGTGGTAATGACAACTCACCAATGACTAATGATAAGCTTGACCATCACAATCTTGTTCCCAATCATGCTCTTCGCTCTGCAATCCATGTCTGGCTTCAAAACCACTTATCAAGTGTTTTTCTCCCATTTTAATTGAATTGTTTATCTACTTTTTATAGACATATCTAGGAAAGAAAGTTATCATTTCATTTCATTAGTTTGGATTAGGTTCTTCAATCACACTTTATACCTATCGTCTTGTATAGGTTAGACAACAACATGATTATCCTACAATAGTTCTAAAGTACACATTATATAAGATATATATCAGAACGACTCTTTACGTGATTATCTTTATTTTTTTGTTAGTTTTATATAAGGAAGTTTTGATTCATGTGAAAGATTTGTCCAAATTTGACAGTAGGAACAATTTTATAAAATGAGAATCTCAAATGGTCATGATGTGGTTGGTTATTCCTTTTTATATAGGTTTATCAGAAGCAAATAGTAACACAAAAAAAAGAGTTTATTTTTTTTAAAAGGGAATGCTTGAAAGAGGAGCTTAAATGTATCTTATTTGTGGCGATTTTTAACCGTTAAAGTGTGATATATTTTGTGGCAGTTTTTAGCCGTAAAAAATGATAAAATATATTCAAATTAAACTACATTTTGTAGCGGTTTTTAACCAATATTATTATTTTTTTATTTCCTGACAACAATACCAGTGGTTAAAATATTTTTGTCACAAAGTGTTTTTGACATTTGTAATTCTGACAGTTTTTTAAACCCTCAGAATTGTTATTTATAACGGTTTTTAATCGCTAGAACTTGTAATTTTAACCTTCACAATATTAAAAATAAGAAAGAAGGTGTAGTCCTCGCGCATTGTATAAGCGAGGAAAGATTTTCCAGGAGATGGATCCATCTCGTATGGACAAGCCACCACTCGAGTCTCTTGTGGGTCTCTAACGCCACTCTAGCCCTAATGTCATCATACCATTTATCATTGTCCTTATGTGCTAGCCATTTCCCTACCTTTTTCAGACCTTTTCTCCACCCTTTTCTCTCGCCATTCTGCTCACCTTCGACGTTCATCATAAGGAACTGTAATAACTATACTTTCGTTTTGTTATGACTTGCAACCAAAGATTAAGGCTATTTCTTAATAAGTAAATTAATTATACCACTTCAAAGTTTTACATACCCCTCTATATAATAAGTAGAGTAAACAACTAGAAAGAAAAATAAAACAATACAGGATTCATTCAGGATCCAGAATCACCATTACCTTGCTTCTTTGTTATAGTCGTTCACTCACAAAGCCAAATGAATGTTGAACTGTGATTTTTAGGACATTTGCGAAAAGAATATTCTTTTGTTTTGTTCATAAGGTTTATAGAACCAGAAATTGTAATAGAATTTCATAGATTTGTCTACACTTGATATGCATATTGATGCAGTCAAATCACAATGTACATATAATTTGTATATTCAAATTAATATTGATTTGGTTTTAGCAGTTGAACGTAGTAATTGGTTGTTGGATATGCAAAAAAAATTTATTTATAGTTTGAAAGATATATTTTGACTCCTTTCATTATAATATATCTTTCGTTGATCCCTCGTTGATTAACAAATTTCCAGATTTGCGAGGGAATAATCCCTAGCTAATCCCTCGTTGATCCCTAGCAAAACGATTTAGCGAAGGATTAGCGAGAAAATAGCGAGGGTAATGAACTGAAGCTAAATTATAAGTAGCTAATTAGCCAGAGAATTACTCCATAGCTAATCCCTAACTAGTCTATAGCTAATCCCTAGCAAACTAGGTGTAGCAAATTCCTAACTAATCCCTAGCAAAATGTTTGTAACAAATCCCTAGCTAATCCTTAGCAAACTAGTTGTAGCAAATCCCTAACTAATCCCTAGCAAACTAGTTGTAGCAAATCCCTAGCTAATCCCTAGCAAACTGTTTGTAACAAATCCCTAGCTAATCCCTAGCTAAATGTTTGTAACAAATCCCTATTTAATCCCTAGTAAACTAATCCCTAGCTAAACCCTCGCTAATCCCTAGCAAAGTGGTTGTAGCAAATTTCTAGCTAATTCGTAACAAATTAATACCTAGCTAAACCCTAGCTAATCCCTCGCCAATTGTAATACTTTATCTCTAGCTAATTTCTAACAAAATCGTAGCAAATTACATTAGACCAAATTGTTTCATGCTCTTATTATTTTTGTACCTTATAAAATAGATTTTGTACCGTACCTAGCCAAACTCGACCAAGTAAACAGTGTACATATCGAGACCGCCAAGTACCCAGGCTAGGCCAAGTTAGCCTAACTTGTACCGGTTTTAACCTAACCTAAATGTCTAAGAGGACAACCTGCACCTCATATCACCAACAAAAGCCATCTAGGCAAGTAGTCGGTCTAGACCGACTACTCGAGCATATCTGGTAAGGTTAGGGCCCAGGCCCACTCATGGCCCAAACTAGAGCCCAAGTCAAGGCCCAGCCTATGAAATGGTCAAACGTCATTAATGCTCTATAAATACATGTGGACCCCATCATTTAAAGGTACGCATTCATTAATCACTGATTTTGACTCTCTAAGAGCTTTGACTGACTTGAGCTTCGGAGACTCTCCTGCAGGTAACCCCCCTGGGTTCAAGCCGACATGTATCGACTGGGAAGAGGCCAACTAAGGAGATAGCGGACTACGTGATAAGGTGACGCTTGTGCCTAACCTATCTTATTTGTCTCCCGCAGGAACAATTGGCGCCACCGTGGGGCACGAGACGAACACCTTTAGTACCCGTTTTTTCTCTGAAGATGGTTTCTACCCGCAGTAGAGCTGGAGCGAACAAGCAAGCGGACGTTGGTCCCTCTGGACCTCCCAGCATCACCCCTGACTTGGTCGCCATCCTAGACGGCCAGGCAAAGATGCAACAAGAATTCGCAGACCTGAAGAAGCGCAGTGCTGAAGAAATGGAAGCGCTAAGACAAGAGAACTCTCGCCTCAGGAGAAGGATCGAGGCAGACGCCAACCTGAAGGGAAAAGCCAAAGAAACCTCTGAAGCTGTGAAGTCTCCGGCCTTCCAGCCTACAGAGGAAGAAAGTGAATACAATCCCACCCCCCACACCTTCACCACCACCCAACAGACACCCGTTACCTCTACCCATCCCCATCACTTTCCATCCGGTCAACCAGGGCTCACCGCACCCCCAACTCCCGCCCCCACCATCCCCACCACCCACGCCCCCTACAACATACCCACCGCCCTCCATACCACACATATCCCACCCTACAACCCACAATATCTTCCCACAACCCACATTCCTCCTCACAACATCACCTCCAACTTTCCTGTTATGATCAACCACCCACCCCCACCCTACATGCCCTCCCCTCACCAGCCCAGACGCCGCCACCCATTCACGGATTTTATCGCCAACACCCCTCTCCCGGCCCAGTGGGAACCATTCAACCTGGATCGCTATACCGGCGAAACGGACCCTGACAAACACCTGAAAGTCTACATCACCCACGTTGCCCTGTACACATCCCAAGACGCAGTCTTTTGCAAAGCTTTCCCCACCATCCTCAAAGGCCCTGCCCTAGAATGGTTCACCACCCTCCCGCCCTACTCATGGTCACACTACGGAAGAATGCAAAGCGCTCCAGGATAAAATAGAAGAACTGGTCCGTGCTTGCCACTTTCGCCGCTTCATCCGTAGGGATGACCATTCCTCCTCCTCCCGATCTCGCCACCCCCCCACGACATGACCACAGACGCCAACCAAACGACGCCCATCACAATAGCCACCCCACCCAACCCAACAACCAACAGCCAGAGCCCGCCCACACCAACATTACCCCTACCGACCCCCCCTTACGAGGCACTATTAACACCATATCTGGTGGCTTCGCAAGTGGAGGCTCCACTTCGTCTGCCAGAAAGAGACACCTCTGTCATATACAATCCATCAACCATATCACTCATTCCCATCACAGACGTCGTATGCCCCCCATCGTATTCACGGATGACGACTTCCACGGCCTCGACCACCAGCAGGACGACCCCATGGTTATCACCGTTGAAATCGAAAATTATTTCGTTAAGAAGGTGAGGAGTTCAAATTTTTGCCCTCATTTAATATTTAAATTTGGGGATTTAATTGAATTTTCTGTGCTTAAAGATTGATTTAATTAGGATTTGTGATTATTGGATTTATTGAGTAAGTTTGGTAAAAGTGGCGTAAAAATTGATTTTAGTTGCATAAAATATTATTGGATATTCTAACATTTGTTAATGTAGCTGGTATTTATTTTTGGTCAATTAATAATGTGATTTTGAAATATTCAAAGTTACAAAATAAGTCCAAAATCAAGAAATTCTGAAAAAGAATAAATCAGGAGCTAAATGCACCCCCAGATTTTATTTGCACACTCCTCCCTCAAGTGGACCACAAAAACCTGTTATGCACCCCCAGTTTTCACTAAGTTGCACCCCTCCTACTACTTAAACTCCACTCAACCAGATCATGCCATGTGGCAATCCCCACCTTTTAAAATTAGCCAACCATAAGCTGCCATGTGTCATAATCCTACCATCACCAAATTAACCAATCAGATCTTGCCACGTCATCATCTCCTCCATCTCACTCATGAAACCCTAATTTCAGCCACCATGACCACCCTCCTCGGCAACGGCGCCAAATTTGATATCGCTGTCGTTGACGCGATCAAATTACCACTACTTTAGCAACTTCAGTATTGCAAGTTTGTAGTGAAGAAAATAGTTAGGGTTAAGACTCTAGCAAGATCAGACGATGGAAGCAACCAATCAAAATTTGCAGAACCAGATTGGACAAATGGCAAATGAGTTAAATCAGATGAAGTCTCAACAAGGCTCAATCAATTTGCCTGCACAAACTGTAATCAACCCGCGAAATGTAAGTGCTATTACTTTAAGATCGGGTAAGCAAATACAAGGTCTTGGGGATGCCCAAGAAGATGAAGATAAGGACAATGAAGTTGTACCTAATGATGAAAGAGGAAGATCAGATGAAGCAACACAAGCAACATCTGAGATGCCTACACCCAGTGATAACTCCAGGTTGGTATCCCCTAATACTTCCTCTGAAAATCCTTCTCCTTATTCCCCTCCTCCTCCCTATCCAAACCGTTTGAAACCAAAAACTAAAATGATGGAGGAGTTAGACAAAGAAATCCTGAATACTTTCAAGAAAGTGGAGATAAACATTCCTTTGTTGGATGCTGTGAGACAAATTCCTAAATACGCCAAGTTTCTCAAAGAATTATGTACACATAAAAGGCGTATTATGGACAAAGAGGTAGTGAACATGGGAAGAAACGTCTCTAGCTTAATTAAGAAGCCTACAATCAGAATGCCGCAAAAGTGTAAGGATCCAGGTATGTTTTCTGTTCCCTGCATTATAGGAAGTACTAAGTTTGATAATGCTATGTTAGATTTAGGAGCTTCCATTAATGTAATGCCTTTATCTGTTTTTACTTCACTTCATCTTGGACCTCTTAAGTCTACTGGTGTGGTCATTCAATTGGCCAACCGTAGCACAGTTAACCCTGCAGGTGTGCTAGAAGATGTGCTTGTCCGTGTGGACAAATTAATTTTTCCTGCAGATTTCTATATCTTGGACATGAAGGATGATGAAGGAATGAGTTCAACCACAATTATCTTGGGAAGACCATTCATGATGACAGCACGTACCAAGATAGACGTGCATGCAGGATCCTTGACTATGGAGATAGGAGATGAGAAGGTGCAGTTCAACGTGCTAGAAGCCATGAAGCACCCAATTGAAGACCATTCTTTGTTTTGTATTGATTTATTGAGTAATGTAGTGAACAATTATGCTTTTGGACTTTTGGACGTTTTTTCTGTTTTTTCTTCTTCTTTGGATTTTTCTTTTTCGAATGTTTCGGGCTCAATTTTAGACGAAAGAGACAATTTTAAAACAGGTGATGTTGAGGACGCGGTGTCACTATTTGATACCTCTGTGGCGTCCAAGTGTGATGCTGAGGTGGCTGAAATTACCTTAGGCAATAAAATGTTGCCATCTGTGGAACAGCCACCCACTTTGGAGTTGAAACCTTTACCATCTCATTTGAAATATGTTTATCTTGAGAGGGATGGGAAACTCCCTGTTATTATATATGCCTTGCTTACTGACGAGCAGGAACAAAAGCTATTGCAGGTTATCAAAGATCACAAGCGAGCAATAGGCTGGACTTTGGCAGATATTCCTGGTATTAGTCCTTCTTTCTGCATGCACAGAATACTCTTGGAGGAGGATGCTAAGCCAGTGAGGCAACCTCAGAGGAGACTGAATCCTCAACTGATGGAGGTTGTGAAGAAAGAAGTCACCAAGTTGCTACAAGCAGGTATTATATATCCCATTTCTGACAGCACTTGGGTGAGTCCTGTACATGTGGTCCCCAAGAAATCTGGGATCACCGTGGTCAAGAATGAGAAGAACGAGTTGATTCCTACTCGTATTCAGAATAGCTGGAGGGTCTGTATTGATTATAGAAGACTAAACCAGGCCACCAGGAAGGACCACTTTCCTTTACCATTCATGGACCAGATGTTAGATCGATTGGCAGGTAAGTCTCATTACTGTTTTCTTGATGGATTCTCTGGGTATTTTCAGATTTGTATTGCCCCAGAGGATCAACATAAAACTACCTTTACTTGTCCATTCGGTACATATGCTTATAGGAAAATGCCATTTGGCCTTTGCAATGCTCCTGGAACATTTCAGCGATGTATGATGAGTATTTTTACAGATTTGTTGGAGCATTGTATTGAGGTTTTTATGGATGATTTTAGTGTATATGGTTCATCTTTTGATCATTGCTTGTCTAATCTTGCTAGAGTCTTGGAGAGATGTGAAGAAACTAACCTTGTTTTAAATTTTGAAAAATGTCATTTTATGGTGGAACAAGGTATAGTTTTAGGTCACGTTGTTTCCAAGAATGGTATATCTGTAGATCCTGCTAAAATTGATATTATTTCACAATTGCCTTACCCCTCTTCTATGAAAGAGGTTCGATCTTTTCTTGGACATGCAGGATTTTACAGGAGGTTTATCAAGGACTTCAGCAAGATAGCCAACCCTCTCTCCAACTTGTTGCAAAAGGATGTAGTATTTGACTTTGGAGAGAGGTGCAAAGATGCGTTTGATACATTGAAAAAGGCGTTTACCACCACTCCTATCATCCAGCCACCTGACTGGACATTACCGTTCGAGTTGATGTGTGATGCATCAAACTTTGCAGTAGGAGCGGTGCTTGCACAAAAAGATGGGAAGCTATCACATGTGATATATTATGCTTCCAGAACGTTGGACACAGTGCAGGCTAACTACACCACGACTGAGAAGGAATTATTGGCTGTTGTGTTTGCCTTGGACAAATTCAGACCGTATATACTTGGTTCCAAGGTAATTGTTTATACTGATCATGCAGCATTAAAATTCCTTCTGAAGAAAGCAGATTCGAAACCAAGGTTGATCAGATGGATGCTACTGCTCCAAGAGTTTGACATTGAGATTCTAGACAGAAGTGGAGCACATAACTTAGTAGCCGATCATCTTAGCAGGATTGAAAATGGAGAAGATAACATTCCTATTAAGGATGACTTTCCTGATGAAGTCCTCCTAGCATTGACTACTGTGAAAGGTATGTTTCCTGAACCTTGGTTTGCTGACATTGTTAATTATTTGGTTGTTTCTGCTATTCCTCCTTCCTTCTCCAAATATGAAAGAATCAAGCTAAAAAGTGAGGCAAAGTACTATATCTGGGAAGACCCAATTTTATGGCGCATTGGTAGTGACCAAGTCATAAGGAGGTGTGTTCCAGATATCGAGATACCTCATGTGCTTGAGTTCTGTCATTCGTCTCCTTTTGGTGGACATTATGGCACACAAAGAACAGGTAGGAAGGTGTTGGATTGTGGATTATATTGGCCTACTATTTTTAAAGATGCACAAAGGGTATATGAAAATTGTGAGCAGTGCCAAAGGGCAGCCAGATCCATTACAAGAAGGGATGAAATGCCTCAACAACCCATGCTATATTGTGAGGTATTTGATATTTGGGGTATTGATTTTATGGGTCCTTTTCCTCCTTCTTTTGGGTTTTCTTATATTTTGCTTGCTGTAGACTATGTCTCCAAATGGGTGGAAGCCATAGCTACAAGGACTAATGATTCTCGAGTTGTTATGAGTTTTGTCAGGTCTAATATTTTCTGCAGATTTGGGATACCACGAGCCATCATCAGTGACCAGGGGACTCATTTCTGTAATAGGCTACTTGAGAACATGTTGAAGAAGTATGGGGTGACACATCGCATTGCTACACCATATCACCCCCAAACCAATGGACAAGCAGAGATCTCTAACAGAGAGATTAAAAAGATACTAGAGAAAGTAGTGAAGCCTAGTCGAAAGGATTGGGCAACAAGATTGGATGATGCACTTTGGGCACACAGGACAGCCTACAAAACACCTATAGGTATGTCACCTTTCAGGGTGGTTTTTGGAAAGGCTTGTCATCTACCTGTGGAGATTGAACATCGGGCCTATTGGGCCGTAAAAGCATGCAACTTGGATTTGGAAGAAGCAGGAAATGAGCGAAAACTTCAGTTGCAAGAACTAGAGGAGATTAGGATTGCAGCCTATGAAAATTCAAAGTTCTACAAAGAGAAAACCAAGAAGTTCCATGACCAAAAGCTTGTGGCTAGAAAGGATTTCAAGGTAGGCCAAAAGGTGTTACTATACAAATCCAAGCTTGGTCACATGAGTGGTAAGTTGCGTTCTACTTGGGAAGGACCATACATTGTTACAGAAGTCTTCCCTTATGGAGCAGTGGAGATCAAGGAAGAATCCTCAGCAAGAACTTTTAAAGTTAATGGGCATCGTCTTCGGATATTCAATGAAAATCAAGATATGCTGAATAAGACGATGGATGGGATGAACTTGACTTCTCCCTCATACCTTCCACCTTGAGGAGGTAAGTACACTTCATACTTTTTCTTTGCATTTTATACATATTGAATACATTGAGGACAATGCATGGATAAAGTGTGGGGGTGTGGGGAGATTTCCCTCTTTTCTGTTTTTGTTTTCTATTTGTTTTGTTTTTCCCTTTCTAATTTTGTTTTCTGCTTGTTTTTATTTTTTTAAAAAAAAAAGTTTCTGTTTTCAATAAAACATATTGACATTGGATTTTTGGATTTGATTTACTAATTGGAACAGTCATAATTCTGGGAAAATAAGAGTCATGTGCTATGAATGGATTGATTCTGTGATTTACTTGATTGAGTTGATTTGAGAGTTTCTGGAATAAATCTTTTGTGAAAGAGTTTTTGACCTTGTGAGTTTTGAGCTTTATTGTAAGGATGAACTACCGTGTGTCATGCCTATTTTTCTTGTGTGATTTGCTCATGTCTTGTTAGTACTCAAATGTTTAGCTTGATTCTGTTGTTTTGCATCTTAGGTGAACATGCATGATTTGATATGACTGAGGCATTTCTTGTTTTTAGCTACTTGGCCAAATAAGCTAACCATAATATTGATCCATTGGTAGCCCCTTGAGCTTAAACCTCTTTTTCTTGTTTTGAGCATATTACTAAACCTTAAAAAGAAAAAGACCATGTTTTTCCTTACCTTAGGGAGAAAGAAGGAGTTAGTGGATTATGTTGAGATTGGTTGAGGAATAAAGTGTGGGGGTGAGTATTTCCCCCACAAAGTTGTAAAAATGGCAAAAGGAAAATAATAGTTGATGACAGAGTGTTGAAATGAAAAATGATTGCTGTCTGAAAAAAAAAAAAAAACAAAGAAAAAAAAGGATTGTTTTTGAAACTATGCTCCATAACTCTTTCTTCCCTACTATTTCAAAAACACACAAATCCTAAAGTTTTTTCCTACCTTTGCCTTGGCCTCATTATAACCTGTGAAAAGTCCTCATGATTTTTGAATGCATATTTTCTGAAAGCTGTGAATATTAGAGTCTTGCTAAGCATTGAGAGTATTTACTTGCATGGGTATTTTGAGTGAAAACACAAGCCAAAACACTTGAGCGAATCTTGGTGAGAAAATATACATTTGACTTGAGTGTTTCTCTTTCATATTTGATTATCTTGTAAACTCAAAAGATTAACTCATGTGTGAAAAACAGAATATTATCCATTTGTTTGTGCATGACAACATGATTTCTAGAAGATTGATTTGTTTCCATTTGTATTCATTTCTTTAATCCACTGAAAATATGGAATAAAAGACCTCAGAATAAAGTTTTGAAATTGTTCAATTTTGCCCAGGAGTGCAAAAGGATAAGTGTGGGTGTGTGATGAGTTCAAATTTTTGCCCTCATTTAATATTTAAATTTGGGGATTTAATTGAATTTTCTGTGCTTAAAGATTGATTTAATTAGGATTTGTGATTATTGGATTTATTGAGTAAGTTTGGTAAAAGTGGCGTAAAAATTGATTTTAGTTGCATAAAATATTATTGGATATTCTAACGTTTGTTAATGCAGCTGGAATTTATTTTTGGTCAATTAATAATGTGATTTTGAAATATTCAAAGTTACAAAATAAGTCCAAAATCAAGAAATTCTGAAAAAGAATAAATCAGGAGCTAAATGCACCCCCAGATTTTATTTGCACACTCCTCCCTCAAGTGGACCACAAAAACCTGTTCTGCACCCCCAGTTTTCACTAAGTTGCACCCCTCCTACTACTTAAACTCCACTCAACCAGATCATGCCATGTGGCAATCCCCACCTTTTAAAATTAGCCAACCATAAGCTGCCACGTGTCATAATCCTACCATCACCAAATTAACCAATCAGATCTTGCCACGTCATCATCTCCTCCATCTCACTCATGAAACCCTAATTTCAGCCACCATGACCACCCTCCACGGCAGCCGCCGCCGCCATCTCCGTCAGCCACCATGGAAGCTTGTTTTCCGACCACCATGACCACCCTCCATGACAGCGCCACCATCTTCCTCCATTCGCGCAGCAATAGCGGTGTCACCGTGAGCACACAGCCACGAACCTGCAACACTTCGCCGGAATCTGCGCCACCACCATCTCTGCACCTTGCGCCACCGCGAGTTCTTCTTCCTCACGCAGCAGCCACGGAAAACGCAGGAGCAAAACCAGAACAGCAACAACCTCCGCGCGCCACCTTCGCTTGAACCGTCGCGCGAACCTGTGCAGCGCACACGAACCACCGCATCGCACTCCATAGAAGCTTGCTACACCACCACAGTTCCGACGCAGGAACGTCACCGCTGCCATAGCTACCACTGCGCGAGCCTCCATCGCGCCTGCATCCTCCACACCATCCTCACGCCGTCGCAACAGCTTCCACACGAACCTTGCACTTCTCTGCAGCCAAAGGAGCAAGCGGAAACCCTAATTTGGGAGAGAGAAGGAGCCGCCACGTGTCATCCTCTCAATGGACACTGAATGGTCAACTCTGGTCAACTCTGGTAAACTCTGGTCAAACTGGTCAAACTCTGGTCAAATTCTGGTCAATTTTGCAAATATGGTTAAATAAGAGGGGCAGAATTAGAAATTGGACAGGAATTAAGTTGCTAATTAATTAAATAAAAATAAAAGATTTTAGCAACTGACAGATAAAGCCCAAAGTCCAGTGGAAGCCTATATAAAGAGACTTAAGGGAGTAGAAGCGGGACGACTGACAATTTTTACAGCTTACAGCTTAGACACTTAGAACTCTCTGGTTTTGGCAGATACCATCTCCACCACATCTCTCATTCTTTCTTTTATTTTCTTTCCTTCATATCATCATGTATTCCATCAAAGCCATGGAGGGCTAAGCTTTTAGGGTTGATTCCACTGTAATTTCTTAAATGGATTCTGAGGTTAGATAAATTTATATGTTTTGTTATTTTGATTATTGTTGTGGTTTTTGTTTATCTATGTCCTTTGCTTCTTAATCGAATAGAAAATAATGATTTTAAATCTACATACATGCTAATCATATGAGTTAAAAGGTTTTTAAATTAAATTGAGACTCTACTTTGATTTTGTTTAGAAACTTTCATTTGATTAAATAAGTTTTTGCCAATAATTGAGACTTTAATTTGATTAGAGGTAATTACTTTAACTAAAATTAGTCAAGACTTTACTTTGATTAATTAAGTTTTCTATCTGGTAAAGAAACAAAGGAATAGACATGATTAGGCATAGTAAAATTAATTGAGACTGTACTTTGATTGAATTTACTATGGATAATCTAACAATTCTCACTTTTAATTGAGACTGTACTTTGATTAAAAGTGAGGATGCCAACAAATGAATTGAGTCTTTACATTGATTGATTTGTAAATCAACAACAATAACTAATTTAACAATAATCTCTAGATAACCAATGAAGAATCTTATTTAGAAAAAGCAGTGGAATTGACCTATTTACTATTACTGTGTTTACAATCTTCTGTGTCATTTTCTTTGCATATCAAAACCCCCTATTTTTATAGTTGCTAGTTTAAATTGTATTTTTGAGTCAAATATTTGAGATCAATTCCGTATTCGTTGTGAGACGACTCAGGGTTATCTTAACCCTAACTATTTTCTTCACTACAAACTGGCAATACTGAAGTTGCTAAAGTAGTGGTAATTTGATCGCGTCAACGACAGCGATATCAGAAGGTCCTCGTGGACCAAGGCAGCTCAGTTGACATCCTCTACTGGGCCACCTACCAAAAGTTACAACTTCCTGACACCGCCATGATACCATATGATGAGCCCATATACGGCTTTTCCGGCGAACAAGTATCCACCCGGGGCTACAAAGACCTCCATACCGTCTTTCGGGAAGGAACCCAAACCAAAACCATCCCAATCCGCTTCCTTATAGTCGATGCGCCAACATCCTACAACATACTCCTGGGTCGTCCTTCCCTCAATACACTTGGTGCAGTCGTCTCTACCCCTCACTTGGCCATGAAGTTCCCAGCCCCATCCGGCGACATCCTGACCATCCATTGTGACCAACGCCTGGCACGCGAGTGCTATATGGCAAGCTTAAGACCACAACTCCCAATCCAACAAACAAACCATATCGAACGACCCCCTAATTCCCGCATAGCCCTATTCGGCGAGGACCTTGACCCCAGAATAGGCCGGGATGTCCGCCTCGAACCAGTCGAGGACACCACTCCCCTAGAACTCCCCAATGGCCATTCCATCAATTTAGGCACCGGTTTAAACTCTGATGAGCGTGCCACAATCACACCCATCCTCATCAATAACACAGATCTTTTCGCCTGGTCAGCCGCCGACCTCCCTGGAGTAGACCCCCAGGTGGCATCCCACAAGCTTTCGATATATAAAGAAGCCCGCTACGTATCCCAGAAAAAGCGCAAGCTTGGGGAAGAACGCAGACAAGCGGCCAAAGTAGAGGCCAACAAGTTACTGAGCGCAGGGTTTGTAGAAGAAGCTCAATACACCACTTGGCTTTCTAACGTTGTCTTGGTAAAGAAAGCCAATGGCAAATGGCGGATGTGCGTAGACTACACAGACCTGAATAAGGCATGCCCTCGCGACGCCTACCCCTTACCCAACATCGATCGACTCGTAGACGAAGCAGCAGGAAACAAGGTGCTTAGCTTTTTAGATGCATATTTAGGTTATAACCAAATCCCCATGGCCACAGCAGATATGCACAAAATCGCCTTCATCACAGACGATGCCAACTACTTCTATAGGGTCATGCCTTTCGGCCTCAAAAACGTTGGGGCAACTTACCAGCGACTAATGGACAAAGTCTTCAGCCATCTAACAGGACACTGTGTCGAAGTTTACGTCGATGACATGGTCGTCAAGTCCCCAAGCCATCATCAACATGCTAAAGACTTGGAGGTAGTGTTCTCCGTCCTACGCCAATACAACCTCCGCCTAAATCCCGATAAATGCGTATTCGGCGTCGACCGGGGTAAATTCCTTGGTTTCATGCTAACCCAACGCGGCATAGAGGCTAACCCTGAAAAATGCAGGGCTATCATCGAAATGCGCAGCCCCACTACTGTCAAAGAAGTCCAACGCCTAATCGGCCGCCTCACGGCCATTTCACGCTTCCTACCCAAACTAGCGGAACAAACTCAACCCATAATCCAGCTCCTAAAGAAATCCGCCCGGTTCACATGGACTGATGATTGTGAACAGATTTCCAGAAACTCAAAACAACCCTAACCTCACCCCCCATCCTCCACAAACCAGACATCAGCCAACCCCTGCTGGTATATATCACGACCACCGACCATACCGTCAGCGCAGCCCTTGTCCAAGAAATAGAAGGCACGCAACATCCTGTGTATTTCGTGAGCAGAACACTACAAGATCCTGAAACCAGGTACCAAATGGTAGAAAAACTAGCCCTATCCTTGGTCCACGCCGCACGCCGCCTACGTCCATATTTCCAAAACCACACCATAACCGTCAAGACCGATTACCCAATCCAAAAAATATTACAAAAGCCGGATCTAGCCGGACGCATGTCATCATGGGCCGTGGAGCTGTCAGAATTCAACATTCGCTATGAACCCCACGGCCCCATCAAAGCCTAGTGTCTCTTAGACTTCGTCAATGACCTACAACAAACACCCGTTGAGGACCAGTGGACACTTCATGTAGATGGCTCCTCAAACCCAAGGGGTGTCGGCGCTGGCACCGTCTTAGAAGGCCCCAACGACATCCTCATCGAGAAATCTCTTCACTTTGCTTTCAAAACATCGAATAACCAAGCCAAGTACGAAGTTATCCTCGCCGGCCTTTCCCTAGCCCGTGAAGTCGGCGTTAAGAAGTTAACATGCAAAACCGACTCCAAACTCACTGTAGGTCATCTAAATGACGAATTCCAAATTAAAGACCCCATCCTCCAACAGTATTACCATCTAGTCCGTTCGATTATTCAATCCGCCTTTGAACAAGTCTGCGTCGAACACATCCCGAGAACCGACAACGTCAGGGCCGACATCCTTTCCAAATTAGCCAGTACCAAACTCAAAAACCGTAATCGATCCCTACTACAGCAAACACTCTCCACACCTTCCATCACACACACTTGCCAAACGTTAACCCACACCCCATCAAACAACATCACCCCCACCCAAACCCAAAATTGGACCACCCCTTACATTCAATACCTCAAAACCGGTAACCCCCCTCGACGCGAACAAAATTTGGCTGGCTAAGGCCGCCAGGTACACTATGGTAGGCGATGACCTCTACAAACGCGGGTACAGCCAACCCCTACTTAAGTGTGTCACGGCAGAGCAAGCCCAATATATCATCAAAGAATTACACGAAGGAATTTGTGGTTATCATTCAGGCGCACGCACCATGGCCACAAGAGTTCTCAGAGTCGGATACTTCTGGCCCACTATAGAAGCAGACTGCCAAGATCATGTCAGGAAGTGCAAGCCATGCCAGAAGCACGGCAACCTTATCCATCAGAAACAAGAACAACTACACCACATACTGTCCCCATGGCCATTCGCTAAGTGGGGAATGGACATCCTCGGCCCCTTCTCACCCGGCAAGGGGCAAGTAAAATTCCTAATTGTAGCCGTTGATTATTTTACCAAATGGATCGAAGCCAAGCCGCTGACCACCATCACGGCCCAACAAGTCCAGCAGTTCGTGTGGAAGGACATTATATGCAGATATGGTGTACCACATACCATCATAACAGACAATGGCCGACAATTTATCGACAAAGGGTTAGCCAAATTCTACACCGGCCTAGGCATCAAACACATCACAAGCTCTGTAGAACATCCACAAACCAATGGGCAAGTAGAAGCAGCAAACAAAGTTATTCTCATAGAGCTATGCAAGAGGTTGGATACCGCCAAAGGCCGATGGCCTGAAGAGTTAATAGAAGTACTATAGGCTTACAGATGCACCCCTCAATCATCAACAAACGAATTCCCATTCAGCCTAGTCTACGGCGCAGATGCCATGATACCGGTAGAAATTGGCGAACCATTCCAGCGCCGAGAACTATACGACCCAACTCACAACCACCAAAACATGGCCTTACATCTCGACCTCCTTCCCGAACTCAGAGAAAAGGCCCAAATATGCAATCTAGCCGTCAAACAACGAGCTGCCAGGAAATATAATGCAAACCTACACCCATGATCATTTGTCGTCGGGGACCTAGTATGGAGAATGGCCAGCAGTGCTAGAAAGAAGGATGGCAAGTTCTTCGCCAATTGGGACGGCCCGTACCGCATACGAGAAGACGCAGGAGGAGGGGCTTATCGCCTGGAACAATTATCTAGGGAAGAGATTCCCAACACATGGAATGTATCCCACCTCAAGTTCTACTTTAGCTAAATATGTATCACAATTGAACCAATACTTGTAACCATGGGTGTACTCTTTTTCCTCACTTGGTCTTTTTTCCCTAAGGAGAGTTTTGGCGAAGGAGGTTTTAACGAGGCACCCCTATTCAATAAATAAAAAGAAGGGTTCCCTACTTTATGACTCTATGCCTTTAATCTTGATTCACTCGTTTTAGTTCCCCACCCTTACCCCAAGTAAGCGGCCTGGGTCGAACACCCTTTAATCTTGGTTCACTTGTTTAAGTTCTCCACCCTTACCCCAAGTAAGCGGCTTGGGTCGAACACCCTTTAATCTTGGTTCACTCATTTAAGTTCCCCACCCTTGCCCCAAGTAAGCGGCCTGGGTCGAACACCCTTTAATCTTGGTTCATTCGTTTAAGTTCCCCACCCTTACCCCAAGTAAGCGGCCTAGGTCGAACACCCTTTAATCTTGGTTCATTCGTTTAAGTTCCCCACCCTTACCCCAAGTAAGCGGCCTGGGTCGAACACCCTTTAGTCTTGGTTCACTCGTTTTAGTTCCCCACCCTTACCCCAAGTAAGCGGCCTGGTTCGAACACCCTTTGATCTTGGTTCATTCGTTTAAGTTCCCCACCCTTACCCCAAGTAAGCGGCCTGGGTCGAACACCCTTTAATCTTGGTTCATTCGTTTAAGTTCCCCACCCTTACCCCAAGTAAGCGGCCTGGGTCGAACACCCTTTAATCTTGGTTCATTCGTTTTAGTTCCCCACCCTTACCCCAAGTAAGCGGCCAGGGTCGAACACCCTTTAATCTTGGTTCATTCGTTTAAGTTCCCCACCCTTACCCCAAGTAAGCAGCCCGGGTCGAACACCCTTTACTCTTGGTTAATTCGTTCCCCACCCTTACCCAAATTAAGCGTCCTGGGTCGAATACCCACAATAACAAGTCCAAATCGCCAAACATCACATACACCAAAACATCCACTCATAATTATCCCATCCGCTAACGCACCACTATCACGCAAGTTATCGACATCCAATAACAAACATAACATACACAAGGCATTCATCATATTAAGGGCAAAGTAAAATAGTGTACGCATTATTACAAACAGAATTCAAGTTTCAAATTATAAAAAAATGAAGTTCCTACATCCCCTTGTTCTCATCACCCCCACGGCAGCTCCCGCATCCTTCTCCTCCTCTGCCGCCTTCTCCTCCACCTCCTCAACATCCCCTTCATCCTCCCTCACCAACTTCCCATCAACTACGTCCTTATCTACGTCAAATCTTGAATCCAAGACATCCACATCCGGATGGAAGAAGGCCGCCTGCCGCAACCCCTTCTCGAAACCATTAATATGCTCTTGGATGACGCTGTTCTTCAAATCGTCAAGTTCCCCAACAGCCCCATCATACTTATCCTTCAAATCCTCATAGTCTTCTTCCAACTCCCCTATACGCTTGTTTAGCTTTTCCTCAAAGTCCAAGCAACGCACCTTCCATGTTGCCAACCTTTTCCTTTCCGCTTCCCAGCCTTCTTTCTCCTTTTCTAAAGTCGCCTTCTCCTCCTCAAGCTTATCCACCTTACCCTGCAACTCCCCCACCTCCTTTACTTCCCTTCTGTAAAGAGACCCTACACGCCGACTCAAGACTAAGGCCTTACTTCCAAACTCTACCATTGTTCTCACAATATGATCCACCTCCATGTTATCAATAGAGTTAACAACGGTATCCGGAAGGTCGATCGAGATATCCTTCCTAACGGATATCTCCGGCAACTCGATCAACCCGGCCTCAGGCAACTTCTCTCCACTAGCCGACCCCGCCCCGCTAGCCGTCCCAAGAAGAGCTGCCCTTATCTTCTTCACGTCTTTGCCCTTCCCGGGTCGAGGCGGAAGCTCATATTTCCTTTTCGTCCTGCCGTGTACATGCACCTCCACAACCGATTCCTGCAGGTTGGGAATGTCAGCTTTCCCAGCCGCCTTGGCCTTAGCGGCCATTTCCTTCCTCAGTGATTGAAAAAGCGCCAGATTCTTCTTGCCAGATTGCACCATATGCCCTGCAATAACATATCACGACTCGGATCAAAATAACTTAGCATTATTAACACAGCTTAAGTAATAAACAGATACCTTCAATATCTATTATCGGATGCACCGAATTATAAACCATAACTAGGCCCTTAGTGGGCAACTTATCCACAAATTTCAACAACATCCCCACCACCTCCTTGTCACCAGCCGACAACTCCTCCACTCCCATGTCTTTATATCGAGAAGGATTGTTGGTCCAGCTAAAGGGAAATTTGGTACTCCCATCCGCATTCAAAAAATGAGATTTACCCCCTTCCTTAACGACGACTTTAAAGTACCCGTCTTTGAAATGCTTGAAAGACTGGGAGAAAGCATCCAGTCTGCTGATGTTGGGGCGACTGATTAAAGAAAGTCAAGTAGCCGACCTCCGGGGCCTGGTGTCATAAAAATACAAGAAAGCATAGGAAGGCTTGCAAGTAAGCCCAGCTATTAGGATGTAGCTGGGTAGGTGCCACATTCAACGCCCGCAGCACACCCATAGTGAAATCGTCTAAGGGCAGTCGCACATGAAGCTGCGAAAAGTGGCACATATACATGTAGAAGAATTTTTCGGTAGCCCCCTCCTGCCCATGGTATACCCGGTCGACGACACTCACCCTCTCCAGCGAAACAATGTCTCCACTGACACCCCTGGACATAACGGGTGTGCAGTTCAGCCAAGAGTTCAACAGACGAGACCACCTGAATAAAGATGATTGATCACGAACATCAGTAGCAACCCACCCATAGCCGCCTTTGGCCGGCCAGTTACTCTCCTCCAACTCTTCGGGAGGATCCTCTCGAACCTCCCTCACTACCTCCATCGACATCCCGCTCGTAACAACTCCAGAACTCGTACCCTCTCCGCCAAGTCGCCCATCCTTACTTCTATCTGACTCAGTACTTTCACTACTACTAGACGAAGACACGCTACCACTACTGGACATACCTGATTTCGTTTTTTTTACGAGAAGATGTCTGTCGAAATTGAGGACTAGTCGGACACTTTTACGCGCACAAGGTCTTTAAATTCAGAATTCACAAATGAAACAAGTAACCCCTCATCTGTTTGCAAACACATATTTATAGCCCACAATCCCAAACGACGAACCTCTTCCTGCCAAAACCATACCATAGACCAATCGACACCATCATTGCAAAAGATATGACACTTCAAAACGACGGCGCCAAAACTTTTTCGATTTGACCAACTGACACCCTTTCACCTACCTTCTGACGGTTACAAATTCTAAGCCTTAACACTGTTCACCACACTTAAAGGCTGGGGGACTGGTGTATCACACCTAACCGGTTTCGCTAGCTTATCAACACATATCATCCTTGACCGACAACCCATATCGGACAAGGCTGGGAGACTGGTGTACCGTACCTAGCCAAACTCGACCAAGTAAACAGTGTACATATCAAGACTGCCAAGTACCCAGGCTAGGCCAAGTTAGCCTAACTTGTACCAGTTTTAACCTAACCTAAATGTCTAAGAGGACAACCTGCACCTCATATCACCAACAAAAGCCATCTAGGCAAGTAGTCGGTCTAGACCGACTACTCGAGCATATCTGGTAAGGTTAGGGCCCAGGCCCACTCATGGCCCAAACTAGAGCCCAAGTCAAGGCCCAGCCTATGAAATGGTCAAACGTCATTAATGCTCTATAAATACACGTGGACCCCATCATTTAAAGGTACGCATTCATTAATCACTGATTTTGACTCTCTAAGAGCTTTGACTGACTTGAGCTTCGGAGACTCTCCTGCAGGTAACCCCCCTGGGTTCAAGCCGACATGTATCGACTGGGAAGAGGCCAACTAAGGAGATAGCGGACTACGTGATAAGGTGACATTTGTGCCTAACCTATCTTATTTGTCTCCTGCGGGAACAGATTTAATTATCAATATTACTTAAAAATATAATAAATCTTGCCAACCAATTTATATGAAACATTTCAAATTTATCACATTCAAAATAGTCAAAGTTAAGAACATAGTGAAAGTTTTTAAGCATCACAAATAAATCAATCGTCAACGTACATGATTAAAATTAAAATAAAACATCATTTTCATATTTTTTTTCTCCCCATGTTTCTTGAGTGACTGTGGAGATGATATCTTTTATGCAGAAAATAAAGGCCGCAAATTACCCAGCTGCTAGGTCTTGATCATCTTTAGATATGCGTGCAACTGCAGAGTCACCTTGGTCGTCTCTTTCCACTTCCATTTGTAAGCTACAATCGTAGAATCCAGGAACATGTCTCACCTGAAAAGGTCAAGATACAATAACTTAGTACTACAAAAATGAGAAATTGTTTTAAATAACAGGAAGGAGAAATTGATCTTCACGTAATCCACCTTGCATTGTAGCTGACTTTTCTGGTCAGGGGCAGTAAGCCATTTAAAAAAAGAGCCAACATGAGGAAGGAGAAATTGATCTTCAAGTAATCCACCTTACATTGTAGCTGACTTTTTTGGTCAGGGGCAGTAAGCCATTTAAAAAAGAGCCAACATGGAATGCACGCGTCCTTTTGTCAAAGGAAAAGTAATTTCTTGAGACAAAAACTACATTGTTTTTTCTTCCCTATGTTTGTTGATTAATGTTAATGATAACATCTTTAAAACAAAAATAATTAATGTTCAAGTAGCCAAAACTAGATCATAAACGATTAATCAAAAAATTCCATTAATCAGATTTAAGTACAAAAGGGATTTGCACCAATCAACTTACATGAGATAAGTTAGACAACCCTTCAACATAATCACAATGAAGATGCAATGGAAATCACACATTATTAATGACACTTCTCAATAATCTTTTTATTTTTAATTCTTTAACCAATATACCCATTTGCCTTAAATTAAAGAAAAGATAAGAAGAGGTGACACAGACAGAACCTACTAGAAAGCCATTGGGGGAGAGATCCTCTGCCGACATAAGGAAGTTCCCAGCCGCAACATTCACAAATATATCAATCCTTCCAAAGTTCTTAAACGTTTATTCCACCACCCTCTGCATCCTCTTGCTTCTATAACGCTCATACTAGTGTCCAATCCTAACTATACCTTAGTTGCTATTATCCTAATTCTAAATTAAACACTACTTTTTAATTAAAACTAAACAGCGGGAAGAAAAGTATTTAGTTCAGAAAAATTTAACAGTGGTGAAGAGTTGGAAGAATGTGCAGTTGTAATGTTAAATAAAATATTCCACTTTTGTCGTGTCCATGTAATTGTTCAACAGTTCCAAAGGCAGTAGTAACTTCCTCCCCTTAGACATAGAAAACACTAGGTCCCATACATTTCTCCAAAATTTTGGTTACAAGATCACTTAACTCCTTCACAATCATACTTGAAGTAATCATGAAAGTAATAACCTTAATTTATACAACTGCAAGTTTTTTCTCAATGCAGTGACATAACCTAAGGTGTTTTTGGTTGCTTAGTTTAGTTTTTGGTCTGTTTCGTTTTTCTCCTAGGTAGCTAGATGATATGTGACTTAGATTACCTATTATAGCTCCCTCCTTTACACCATTACAATTCATTTGTTTCTTGGGATTTTAGCTGCTCCAACAATGATGTCTTCTGTGATGGAAAAAATGGCAAAGATACAAGTCACGGATCATGCAAACCAGGCAACAACGTTAGGTAGAAATTTTGTTTCAGCTTTGGACAGTTTGAAGAAAACGCTTTAACTAATTAAATTTGAATCATATTTTCCCAATGTAAGAGGCTAATAGAGCATGCAATATTGCGCAATGTAAGAGGTATACTGAAAAAGTACAAAAATAATTGAAGAACTAACATGAAGACGAGCCGCAATGTAATCGAGAAGCCAAAGAGGAAATTGATCGAAGAAGCCACCACAATCACTTTCAGCGTCATCTTCTTAGCACCACAATCCAATAATAGGAATGTTTGAATGAGTTGCCAAAGCACATCACGATTGCATCCACACCATTCCTATAGCTCTCGCCCTTCGTACACTCACCCAATCTCGAAAATTCCAATTATTAAGGTTTGAAAATGTGGCAAGTGAGACAGAGGAGAAAAAAGTAGTTCCAGAGGAGATCGATACGAATCTTTTGAGGGCCATCGAAGACGCAAGCAGAAATTGAGGGTTTCGGAGGGAGGAGTTTGAATAGAGATGAAAAGAGAAAGAATTGAAACGGCGATGTGGGAAAGGAAAGGGGAAAAGAAGTTCAGCTGACGCGACTCGTGAAAGGCAAGGGGAGAAGTTCAGTAGCTGTGGTGCCTTTTTGGATGTCATTCCTTAGCACCGGGAAAAAAGGTCGCTAATCTAATTAGATACTGCACATAATAATAACGATAGCACTATTAGTAGTTTTAAACAGAAATGCAAAAGTAATACTTCCATATTTTAGTATACATTCTATTAAATAAGTTAAATTTGACATTTAAATTTTATTTAGAATAACTCAAATTAATTTTTATATTTCAATTTTGGTATTGTATATAAAATTAATTTGTTTATACATATTAATATATCTCCAAAAATAAATTTAATAAATTTTCCTATATTTTTAATATTATACGTAATATAAAAAGGTACTCTTTATTTTTATTCTTAATAAATTCAAAACTAATATAAAATAAGTATAAATATATTTATATATATTTATGTTTTTAAAAATTTCTTTAATAAATTTATTTTTTATAGAATAATTTGTATATTATTTTTTTAATAAGAAATTCTATTTATTGGTTTTGGATTAGGAACAAAATCATTTTATAGTTAAAACCATAACTAATGAGCTTCAGTTTAGCTATCATATTATGTTGTATCTAATCCCTAACTAATTAGCTACAACTTAGCTACCATATTATGTGTCTAATCCCTAACTAATTAGCTTCAAATTAGCTATCATATTATGTTCTATATAATCCCTAACTAATTAGTTACAATTTAGCTACAATATCTATGTTGTGTATAATCCCTAACAAATTAGCTACAACTTAGCTACCATATTTATGTTGTGTTTAATCCCTAACTAACTAGCTACAACTTAGCTACCATATTTATGTTGTGTTTAATCCCTAACTAATTAGCTACAACTTAGTTACCATATTTATATTATGTCTAATCCCTAACTAATTAGCTACAACTTAGCTACCATATTATGTTGTGTTTAATCCCTAACTAATTAGCTACAACTTAGCTACTATATTATGTGGTGTCTAGTCCCTCACTAATTAGCTACAACTTTGCTATAATATTTGTTTGTTGCTAATTTGTCTCTAATTAGCGAGGGATTAGTGAGTAAAATTTTCCCTCGCTAATTTCCCTCGCAGATCATCAAATTTCTTGTAGTTAGTCTCCGTCGGAGACTCTCCAGTAAAAGAGAGTGTGAGGAACCCTAAATCAATGCTGGTTTAAATTTCAAAGCAATTAATCTTCTTAGTTTACAGTGTATTTATTATTTATCATTTTTTTTCTTAAAAAGTGTAATAAATGTAAGATAATTATAGAGGGGGCAAACTTATTATAAAAAATTATATAAATGAATATACATTTATAATATATTAGGATAAGAAAACCATATGTATATTACATTTATTATTCACTATAATTATATTTCGTCCCTACAAGGTATATATCAATTTAGCTCTCCCACTTTATAAAATAATATAAAATATCCTTAACAATGGAAGTTGAGGACATCAGAGTCTCCCTCTCTTCCCTGTAATTCTCTTTCTCCTCATTGTTAAGATATGTTAAATATTCTAATAGCAAATATTATGTAATCAAATATTGTGTTAGCTGTAATCTAGACATTATTACCTTTGTGAGCAAATCTGTGCAGTTGTCATTCCTTGAATCGATGAAGAATTATAGCACCCTTATATATATATATATATATATATATATATATATATATATATATATATATATATATATATATATGGTACCCTATTCTTTGAAATAATATATCAGAATTATTCTTTAAATTCTTTTTATATGGCATCAAAGTCAAACATCGACATCCTCTACAATATAGGAAGCAATGCTTCTTTATTTGAATATTTCTGATGGCTCCTTTTGATAATAATCAATCGGAGAAACATGATTTTGAGACTGACTTCTGTTGCTACCCATATGCAAGAAACTACTCCCAAGAGCCATAGTTCTACTACTGCAGGATTTGTGACCAAGTCAGATATATCTAACTCTGCTCTTAATCTTTTGTTTACTAGAGGTAGTGATTGGATAATTGATTCAGCTACTACTGATCATATGACTTTTGATCCACATAAATTTACTAATTTTCCCCTAATTGTTCTAAAACTGCTATTATTAATGCCAATGGGGTCTCATCTCCTATTGAAGGTGTATGTACTATATCCTTCTCACCCTCCTTATCGATTCCTGATGTTTTATTTGTTCCTACATTTAACTGTAATTTTCTCTTTGTCAGTAAGGTAATTAAATCACATTCTTGTGTTGCCTTATTTTACCCAACCCATTATTTTTTCCATAACATCCATTCCAAGGAGAAGATTGTCAATGGTAGAGAGAGTGAAGGACTGTATTATCTTGAAAATGTATCACAACAAACCCATAAAGGAGTGTTGGCTTGTCTTGCGAATGAACACATACAAGATAAAAACAAAAAGGAAATTTGGTTATGGCATAGAAGATTGGGACATCCCTCTTTTGGTTATCTAAAGATGTTTAGGGCCTTGCCCCACAATTTACACATAATGCAAAAATATGGTTATCAGTTTTGTTGATGATTATACTCGAGTAACTTGGGTGTATTTGCTTAAACATAAAAGTGATGTGTGTAATGCAGTTCGTTCCTTCCATCATATGATAGTTACTCAATTTAACACATATATTAAGGTCATTCGATTAGACAATGGAGGGGAATATTTTAAGATTGAGTTAATCGAGTTCATGAACTCCAAAGGCATCTTACATCAAACTACATGTTTCTTGCCAAGAGACGTTCGCACCGGTAGCCAAGCTCAATACTGTGAGAATACTTTTGTCATTAGTAGCAAACCAAGATTGACCTCTTCTATAATTTGATGTGAAAAATGCTTTCCTACATGGAGAAATTTTAGAAGAAATTTATATGGATTCTCCACCAGGCATGACAGATTCAATTGGAATGAAGGTTTGCAAATTAAAGAAGGCTTTATATAGATTAAAACAATCCCCAAGAGCATGGTTTGGAAAGTTTACCAAGTCTATGAAGGCTTTTAGTTATAAAGCTAGTAACTCTGATCACACCTTATTTTTTAATAGAGGAAAAGGAAGAATTACAACTTTGATTATATATGTAGATGACATGATTGTTACAGGAAATGACCAAGATGAGATTTCTAGTTTACAACAATACCTTGCATTTGAATTTGAGATGAAACAACTTGGAAACCTCAAATATTTTTTGGGTATTGAAGTAGCTAGATAAAAACATGGTATTTTTCTTATGTCAAAGAAAATATACTATTGACTTATTATTGGAAACTAGACTACTTGGGAGTAAACCAGTTGATACACCAATTGAACAAAATCATAAACTCTTTCAATCCTCAAATTCAGCAAACATAGACAGAGGGAGATACCAAAGGCTACTAGGAAAATTAATTTATGTGTCTCATACACGTCTAGATATTACTGTTGGGAAATCACACACTAAAAATAATAGTCTCTTCAAGCGGAAGCACACCCAAAATAAGAGCAGAAAAATAAATAAAAGCACACAGGAAATTTAACGTGGTTCGGCACCTCAAGGCCTACATCCACAAACTCAATAATAAATATTATCACCCAAGTGCAATTTTTCTGGCAAAAATTGCAAACCTTCTTTCAATTTTTTATGGACCAAAACTACAAACCCTTCATAATGCAATTTTTGCGGACCAAAATTGCAAACCCTTCATAGTGCAATTTTTCTAGCAAAAATTGCAAACTTTCCAATGACACACAACTACCCAAGTCCCTCATACACCGAAGAGACCTATTGAGTTGCGATGACAACTCCAAAACCAACTCTTTACTTTTATAGTATTTTTCTACTACTCTATTATTCATATTACTCGATGTGGGACTTTGGTGAATACCCACTTGAGAACCAACAATTACATATGCAGTGAATGTTGTTAGTCAATTATGCATGAACAACGAATGCTTCATATGGATGTTGTTGAGAGGATTTTGAGATATTTAAAGTCCACTCCTAGAAAAAGAAATTTTTTCTCAAATCATGGAAACTTAAAAGTAGAAGGGTACACTGATGCAGATTGGGCATGTTCAAAACATGATAGAAGATCTACCTCTGGATACTTTACTTTTGTAGGAGGGAATCTTGTAACTTGGAGGAGCAAAAAATAGCCTATAGTAGCAAGATCTAGTGCTGAAGCAGAATTCAGAGGCATGACACTAGATGTATGTGAATTTTTGTGGATTAAAAATGTGCTATCAGATTTGGGCTTTGAACAAAATGAAACTATGAGTTTGTATGTGATAATATGTCGGCTATAGCAATTGCTCACAATCCAGTGCAACATGATAGAACAAAGCATCATATGATAAGTTTGAGATAAATTCTTTGGAACGTGATACAAGTGATACAAGAAAATGTCCTCAAATATAAGAATATCCGTTGAAAAAAAAGATGAAATCAGGAAAATTTATTTAAAATGGTCTTCATATCAAATACAACTTTATAAATTTTAAATGTATTTTTTTGGCTCTCCGAAAATTATTAGTCAACATCTGCCACTAAGATGTGATTTAAAAAGAAAAAAAATTATTAAACATTAAAAATTAAACTTTGTCAAATTTTATCAGTTAAATTTATCAAAATACCATATTCCTATATTTTAACATATATGAAATTTAAATTTAGAAAAAAAAATTGAGTATTACCGCCAACATCCATAACCACCGCCTCTACTAGAAAGAGAGTTGCGATGATGAGAAAAATAAAGAGAGAAAGAGTTGCGGAAGAAGATGGAAATTCTAATACCATTAATTGTAATTTATTGGTGATGATATTTTCCACTCTTTTCTAAAGTATAAGACTAATTTGATATATATTTTAAAGTAAAAACCAAATACAATTTTAATAAATAATTTAAAGATAAAAATCTTTTATTAAAGTATCAGTAATGAAATTATCTATTAAAATAGTTTGGTACAATTAAACATATGTATATAATACTTCATATTAATCTTATTTTTTATTGATAAAACATATATTTAAGATTTAAATTTTAAATAAAATAAAATAATATATATTCTCTAATATATATTAGACATTGTAAATAAAGCAAAATAAATTTAATATATAGAATGTAACATGAAACTTATTTAAAATTAATAAAAGTAAAAAGATAATACCATCCATAAATGTTATTGATTGAAGTATAATTCTGATGTAAGGCCCGCTTACATCGCTGCTCTTATTTTAAAAGGCTCCTCAAAATCATTTAGGCCTAGGGCTGGCCCAAAGGGAAACCAGACCCTAAGTCTACCCTAACACACTATTCTCTTCTCACTTTCAGAAACAGCCGTCTTGCTCTCCTCTTCTCACCCAAAGTTGTGCTCTGCTAGGGTTTGATCTCTAGCTTCCGTGAAGTCCGCTCAAGCTTATTCTCCCCCTGCGTAAGTTACTCTCCGACTCATACCACTTTCCCCTTAGTATATTTTTCGTGTTCTCCCAGCTAGGGTTCTGTAGTGAGCTCATCTTAAGATCTGTTCCGCTATTTTTCCAACTTCTAAGCCTATTCCTAGAGTTGTTGTGCTCGTGGTTGGTGTCGAGGTCCTATACTAGCTTATTCCAGGTAAGGAAAGCTAGGGTTTCTTACATTTTATGATCTGTTGCTTTTTTTTGATCCATCTCGAGTAGTTATGAAGTGTTTATTGTTGTGATTGCATAAAAATGCTCTACTCTGTGTTTTGGACATGAGTGTATGGTTGTTACAGGTACGAACAGTGGCGAGAGTTGATAGTCTCGCCCAAGCGAGCTAGTCTCGCCTAAGTGAGACTGGCAGAGGCTCGCCCAGACCTTCTGCGCGAGTTGTCACTCAAGTGGGCCTACTTGATTTTGAGCGAGAGAATGTCTCGCTCAGGCGAGATCCTCGCCTGAGCGAGCCAGCGTGTATGGCCACTGTTCCAGATTATCGAGCTCTCGCCTAGGCAAAGGGGATTCACCTGAGCGAGAGTCCCTCTCACCTGAGCGAGAGTCCCTCTCACCTGAGCGAAACCCTTCAGCTTGAGCGAGGAGCTAGGCGAGGGTACTGTGATTTTACTATTTTCTTTGTTCTGTGATGATTGGCAATTGTTTGATTTGACTTGTTATATTAAAAGCATGAGGAGAATGATTATGCATGAGTGGTATGACGCATGGGTTGTAAATGATAGGTGTGGTATGATATTTGTATGTGATTTTATATGAGATGGTTGATAATTAAAGTGGCATGGTATTGATATGACATACAATTCTACACTCATGGTTTGGGAAGGATGAGTTGGTATGGATTCGACATTGAATACGAATGAGGATTGGTTATAAAGGTGGGCATGAGGTTTATGTGTATGATAAATATTATTTGGTTGTTTGAATATGATTGGTATGTAGTCAGTACGTAAATCCATGAACCTCTAGGTGAGACCTCCCGGTGGTGCTTCAGTGGTCGCGACGTAATTCCATGACCCTTGTTAGTGGGAGTTCATGGTGGTGTCCATCTATATAATTTGGTAAGGATTCAAGGTAAGGTTGCATCCTAACGCTCTAAGGAGTCAGTTAGTCTCACATAGAGCGGACTGACTCTTGTGGTGAAAGTAGTAGGAGGCCTGAAACTCATTAAGGGCTAATATTGTGTATGGGGGATTGAGACATTGTAACACTTGTAACACTTGTAACACTTAGCTCGGGGGTGAGCAACTCGGGGGTGAGCAGGAAAATCCACAAGAAGTGCAAGCATCCATTGAATCCGACTAGATTATATGTATACGGATGAGTCGAGTCTGAGTCTAGTGTATTGTTTGAGATGTCATAACATGTTTGGATGATATATACTGCTTGGATTGTGTAATAGCATGTGACTGCATGATAAACTGTTTTATACTCTAGCTTACCTTGTTTGCTTGTTTGGTTGCCTTGTATGTGGTTCTTCTCCTTTTGCGATGATCATCAATCTATTGATGTGAGCAGATGCGAGAGGTTCTCACGATCAATAGGGGAATGGTGACTCTGCTGCTTAGCTTGCCGGGGCTGGTTCTCGCTTAATGGATTTTCTCTTAGGGTTATGGCCTATGTATTAACTTGTTTTAAATATTAATTATATTATTGTTAGATTATGTATCCTGTGCGTCTGGGCATCGTGGTGTGCCTCAGGATTTTCTTATATAACTCTTGGACATCCTTAAGGAGTGATTTTATACTCCGAACCTTACTCGTAATATTATATTGTGTGACGTGTCATTTAAGTAAGTTTATTTATAAAATTGGACGTTACATCTGACATATTAAAATATGTATTATAAATAATATAGTTAAATAGATAAAGGCATATCATGTTTTTCAGTTAGACATATAATGCATCTAGCCGAAAATTTATTTTCATTTTGAAATATATTTTGATTTCTTTACGCTACTAGATCAACATGGGAGAGGCAAACATGGTTACGTTAAATGAACTTTAATTATTGTCTCACTGATATGTATCAGTCGTTGACTGACAGTATTATGTGTAAAAATAGAAAAAATGGAAAAACTTACGAAAGCAACTCCACACACATAAACCAAAATTCCACCGCACTTTTTAAGTTGTGGGTATGGAAAATTCAAAAACTAAAAGTGTGTTTCGAAGAATTTAACAAAGATCTCCAAAATACAATGTCAAAATATCATTAATTGTATGGTTAGACCTTGACCATGTATTATAGGACGACCTAGGACATTATAAACACTTAAATAATAATTAATTTTACTGATCGAAAATATATTTGGAGATCAATTTCCTAATTAGAGACCAATTGTTTTAATAGCTAATGTTAATGACAAATGTAAGTACAACTATTTCAATGCACACAAATTTTTTTACTGATTCACTCCAATGGAACTATATCCAGATGATCAAGACAATCTTAGCTTGATCTTTCACTAAGCAGGAGAATCTACTATAATTCTTGTAAACACAAATCACACTACCTAGTTTCTTGAATCACATAAGAAACACTAAAACATATACCAAGAAACACTCTTGCAGAGCTGGACTCACACCAGGAACGCCACAAGTGGACAAGAAAGATCAAACCTCAAACGTGACTCTCCCTAGTCAACCAAGAACTTTTCTTCAATGCACAAACCGAGAGAAATCACAACTCAAACACCTATGAGTTTATCACCAACTGCAACAACACTGACTTCTTTAGAGAGAAAGAGATTCTTTAAACTTTACCAAGTGCTAAAAACATATATCTCTTTTTCTCACAGAAAAAGACAAGCTTTATAGCTAGTCAACTAACATATTGAACTGATTGAAAATACTTCTAAATCAATTGATTTCACTTTAACTAGAATCAACTGATAGATTGTTATTTCATCCATCAAATATGTTGTTCACAAAACTATAAGCACAAGATATTTAGGTGTTCTATCCATGTTTAAGTTCCAATCCATTTTCCAATTATTCGGTACTAACAAATAGCATGATATTCCATTATACACATTAATAACTAAGAGAGAACATTTGAATACGAAAGAGAATATATTGCATTATTTAGAAAAGTTACATAGAGAAATAACTTATGATTCACTTTCAATTGCTCTGTCTCGTTGAGTGAGACGGATCTAGCCGTTGGATGAGTGTTGGCAATCTGGTTGAGCAAGATGGTCCTAGCAGACAACTCTAATCTTCTCAAATCTTCCATTTTCCTACACAATAATCTCAAAGAAAATGGAAAATATACCAAACTTAAAAGAACACATAACTACAACATCTTTCTATAGAATGAGCACAAACCACGTGAATAAAGACAAATAATAAATATTAATAAGCACAAATACTAAGTATTTATCAAACTTATCAACTTTATTATGCATTGTCAAATAGAATTCTTCACTTTGTTCAATTTTTTTATTTCACTTAACCTAAGTGAAATCAGCTGATTGAATAATATTTCAGTCAATCAAATATGTTACTGGCAAAACTATAACAACAAGTCATTTAACCTATTAAAAACCATTTTAACAAATTGAAGGGTTGGAACCTGACACAAGACACCTATTTTATGTCAAATAGTCTTCAAGTGAAACTCCATTTTCAAGCTTCAAGAACTTTGCATTTAGTCTAGTTCAACGTCCACTTGAAGCTTGATCAGATCAATCAACCTTCATCAATTCTTCATATCTTCATCAAACCTTTATCACTCTTTCATATCTTCATCAAATTTCTATGCACCAAAATAATTTTATGCTAAAAATCTCCCCCTGATTTGATGAAGTCAACATCCATTGATTTCATGATAACAACATCCATTCTTTTATTGTTGTACTCATAACTATCAAGCGTGGGGATCTGAAAAAACCAACATATATAAGATTTCAAACATATATAAGATTTCAAACAATATTTATATATCATGGTCACTTCCCCTATCACATATAGCTTGATTTTTTGTTTGAATTAGATTCACACTAGTGCAGATTTGGGCTTTTAAATTGCCCTTTATGTCTTGGTTATAGGAAACAAAAGCATATTCAAACGCAGTGGTAATTTTGCAAATATTTATAAAAATTAAAGAGATATTATAATCCTCTTCAAGGTATAAAATAGGATGATGGGTTAGATATGTTTTTAGTCCCTGAACTTTGACGCGAAATTGGAATTCTTTCCTGTCTGAAACTTTGATACATTTTGGTCCCCAAAACCTTAAAAATAAATAGATAAAGCCCTTTTAACTCAATTATGTTAAATTTTTTAACGTGTTAATTTTACATTGAAATACATTTACATTTATTATTTAAATAACACGTACAATAAAAATGCAACAATAGATATTGTAAATATAAAAACATATTTTTCATTGCTTAAATGAACAACAAATATAAAATTTCATTTTAATTCACCTTGTTCCTCTTTTTCTCTTTTCCACCAATGCAATGTGAATTCTCTCCATTTTCATGAAACCTTCTTCTCCTTACAATCCTACAACCTTCAACTACCTTAATTTCAATCACTACTAGATGAATTCATTCAAAATCATTTAGATAGAGCTAGTTGTTTGATCCTCTAAACTCATTTCATCAGGAAATAAAGTAGGTTTTGGAGGAATTTCCAAGTCTTCAATGCCTCCCTCAAGCATTTCCACTACTTTGTTCATTGAAGGACGATCTTTTGGTTTCAATTGTATACACCAAAGAGCAATTATGATAAGATTTTTTGCTATTATCTTTTCCTCTTTAGTCAAATCTTTTATATATATATATATATCTTCCTCTTCTCTAATATGATTATAGATCCAAAGGGGAAAGTAAAGTTGACTTGAGTGTTCTACATGGGGATTTAGATTCTTCCTTTTGCTTGCCATCTCCATCAACAACATTCCGAAGCTATAAACATCAGCTTTATGAGATATTCCTCCAACATTATTATAGAACAATTCTGAGCCATATATCCAATAGTTCCTTTTGTTGTCGTCATTGTGACAAAGCTATTATCTATTGGATATAGCTTTGCTAATCCAAAGTCAGAAACCTTTGGGACAAAGTTTTCATCGAGTAAGATGTTATGGGGTTTGATATCGAAATGCAAAATCTGCATCTCACACCCATGATGGAGATAAGCAATCCCACGAGCCACTCCAATTGATATATTATATATTTTCTTATAGCTTAAATCTATACTTCTAGCTCTTGAAAATATAAGTTTATCAAGAGATCCATTGGACATGAATTCATAAACAAGAGCGCGCTTTGAGCCACTAACACAAAATCCAATTAATTGTACCACATTTTGATGATGTATCCTTCCAATGGTTGCAACTTCGTTTATAAAATCTTGTCCATTTCCTTTAGATTTACCTAACATTTTGATTGCCACAAAAGGTCCGCTCTGCAACTTTGCCTTAAAGACAAAGCCAAATCCTCCTTCACCTAACTTCTCTTTAAAACCTCCAGTCATCTTCTTAATTTCCTTGTATGAATATCTAATAGGTGCCAAATGATTTTGTTCAAGGTAGTTTTCAATATTTGCATACGTTGATGCATGTCTTTTCCTCCATTTACATACAAAAATCATAATTAAGAATGGCAATCCAAACAAAATTTTTTACACCCATGCCATAGAAGTTAAAATGCCAATAACTGCAAGAAATTTTTACCTGAGTCATTACATTGATATTGTAATATAATAAGGTATTTGTTAAAAGAAAATTTGCATCCATAAAATAAAATTATAGCATAAAAAACTATCAATAAATTCCATTTTTGAAACTATTATCTATAAATAACTTTGTGAGTAACATTGATGTGTCCTAATTAGGGATGCCAATGGGGCAGGGTAGGGACGAGTTTCACTATCACATACTCATCGCAAGAGAAAAAAAATTTATCCTCATACCCAAACACAATGAGTATCGAATTTTTGTCTCATTCCTATCTCCACTGAGTAATAGAGATATATTTGTACCCGTACCCGTACCCACTTTCTTATTGTTTCAATATCAATTAATTAATTTTTATAAAATAATAAAAAATTACAATAAAGAAAATATAATATTGTCAAATTATCAATATTAAAAGGAGGGTATTTTTGTTTCTTCAATGTCAAATATTTAGAAATAAATTATAATTTTAAACATTTCAAATTAAAATACCAAATAAAATTTCATCAAAGTAAAAATATTTATTAAATTTGTAAACATTAATGTTACCTAGTTGATAAAATTTAAAAATATTTAAACAAGATATAAAAGAAAAATAGATATTTAAATTAAAAAATATTTTCAATGAATGTGATAAAAAAATATTCATGACAATTAAATTATTATATTATAATAAATAAAATTCATGTATACAATTACAGTAATAAAGTTACATGTATGATAATAAGTTAGAAAATAAAAATAATTAAAAAATATCAAAGCAATATTCTACATGATAAAAGTAAACAACAAATAAAAATACTAAAAAAAATTATCAAATGGAAACAATTTGATAGACCGTTGAATGAAATTGCACAAATGAAAACAAATGTAAGGGTATGATAAAATAAAAAAAATCGTAGAGATCTACGAAAAGTTTTTAAATATCAACCTAGTCAAACAATTAATAGATAATAAAAATTGTTTTAGCGAAACAAAAGAGTAACAAAAATTAACTTAACATTTTGATCACTACAAAAGGTCCACTCTGTAAATTTGCCTTAAACACAAAGTCAAATCCTCCTTCACCTAACTTCTCTTTGAAACTTCTAGTCATGTTCTTAATTTCTTTGTAGGCTTAAATATACATTTGGTCCCTATTTTTGTTGATTTTATTCAATTTGGTTCCTATTTTCGTTTTATGTTCAATTAGGTCCTCATTTTCGTCAAATTGTGGTCAATTTGGTCCTTTTCACTAACGGTGTTTAAATAGTTAACGTTTTTGAACAGTACATGCCACTTGTCAGCTCCTGGTTTTTTTGATTTTTTTTCATTTTTTTTTTAATTTTTTTTTTAAATTTTAAATTTTTTATTTTTTTTTTTATTTTTTTAATTTGAAAAAATAGTCCACGTATCAAGTCACAGTTGTGCCACGTGTCAGTTTGTGGTAGTATTATTATTTTTGTTCAATTTAGTCCTTATATTTGTTATTTTTATTCAATTTAGTCTCTATATTCGTTATTTTTGTTTAATTTAGTCCCAAATTTTGCCAAAATAAAATCATTCAATTTTTAAAATTGACATTATTATTAGTTATTTTTTAAATTTAATTATAAATTATAATATTTAATTATTAATTGAATATAATTCTTAGATTCAATTGTTAAACAAAATATAATTATTTAAATATTATTAAAATATAATTATTAAAATTTTAAAAATATATATTAACATTTATAAAATTCACATTTAAATTTAAAATATTTAATATTTTTATTGCATTTTAGATATTAAAATCTAAAATATTTTATATGTAAATGTTAATTTTACAAATATTAGTTTATTTTTCTAAAATATTTTTATATATCAATTTTAAAAATATTTTAGAATATAGATATTAGAAAAAAAAAATTAATAATTATATTCTTATAATATTTTAAATAATTATATTCTATTTAGCAATTAAATATAAGAATTTATTCAATTTATAATTAAATTTAAGGTTAAAATACTCCCTTGGTCCATGTTTTTGTTGAAAAATCTCAAATAGGTCCTAAGATTTTTTTTAGTCTCAATTAGGTCCATATTTTTGAAAATGTGTAACAATTAGGCCCATTCCGTTAGTATAGAGTTAACGGTGTTAAAGATGTGCTACGTGTCAGCTCCACATTTTTTTGAATTTTTTTTATTTTTTTATTTTTTTTTTGAATTTTTTGAATTTTTTTTTGAAAATTATTCATGCCACGTGTCACGTCAATATTGTGCCACGTGTCAAGTTAGTAAGGTGACACGTGTCAAGTTATTGTTTGAATCTCAATTTGGTCCATATATTTGTTATTTTAATTACATTTCAGTCCATTTTTTTTAATTACAAAATTGTTTTAAATAATTTATATACAAATGTTAGAGTTGGTTTAAAATTAACAATTTTATAAATTTAAATATAAAATCTTTAAACAATTTTGTAAAAAAGTTAAAATAAATATATTTAAATGTTTTAAAAAAAATGGACTGAAATGTAATAAAAATAACACATATATGGACCAAATTGAGATTCAGACAATGATTTGACACGTGTCACCTTACTGACTTGACACGTGGCACAATATTGACGTGACACGTGGCATAAATAATTTTCAAAAAAAATAAATAAAAAATAAAAAAAAATAAAAAAAAATTTAAAAAAATGTGGAGTTGACACGTGGCACATCTTTAACACTGTTAACTCTGTACTAACGGAATGGGCCTAATTGTTACACATTTTCAAAAATATGGACCTAATGGAGACTAAAAAAAAATCTTAGGACCTATTTGAGATTTTTTAACAAAAACATGGACCAAGGAAGTATTTTAACCTAAATTTAATAATTTATAATTGAATTTAAAAAATAATAAATTCAAAGGTCAATTTTATAAAAGATATTAATATAATTTGTATAAAAGATATTAAATTTAGTGTCGATTTGAAAGGGACAAAATTGATTTATTTGAACAAAAATTGGGACTAAATTGAATAAAAATAACGAATATAGGGACTAAATTGAACAAAAAAATAAATACTACCACAAGCTGACATGTGGCACTAACATTGACACGTGGCACAACTGTGACTTGACACGTGGACCATTTTTTTCAAATTAAAAGAAATTAAAAAAAAATCAAAAAAAACCAGGAGCTGACACGTGGCATGTACTGTTCAAAAACGTTAACTATTTAAACACCGTTAGTGAAAAGGACCAAATTGACCATAATTTGACGAAAATGAGGACCTAATTGAACATAAAACGAAAATAGGGACCAAATTGAATAAAATCAACAAAAATAGGGACCAAATGTATATTTAAACCTTCTTTGTACGAGTATCTAATAGGTGTGAAATGATTTTGTTCAAGGTAATTTTCAATATTTTCATACATGGATGCACGTCTTTTTCTCCATATTACGTCTTTTTCTCCATTTACATATGAAAATCACAATTAAAAAGCAATCCGAAAAAAATTTTGTAAGCCCATGCTAGAGAAGTATAAATACCGATACCTGTAAGAATTTTTTAATTCAGTAATTACGCTGATAATGTAAAGTTCAAATATATAACCATCATTATTGAATGGGGTGAAGCTTTTTTAAAGAAAAATATAAAAAAGTTACCACTTTAATCATAAACGGTAGTCGAAATGGTTGGAAATTTTAGAAAGAGAAACACACAAATGTATCTTGAACCGTAGCCGAGTCTTCTACATTAAATGTCTATTAATATCATTATTTATTACTAATATTAGTAATATTTGCAATTAATAAGATTATATAATAATAATAATATATTAATATTATTGATATATAATTATTAATAGTATTATTATTATATATTATTAATAATATTATTATTATATAATATTATTATTAATATTATTACTCATATATTAATACATAATTTTTGTTCACTGTTAATAATATTAATAATAATTATGTATTAGTATTATTTTTATATATTATTAATAATTATAATATTATTATTTATTTTAATATTATGAATAATAATGTATAATTATATTAATAATAATAATTATTATTATATAATAATAATACTATTAATAATTATATAATAATATTATTATTATTATATATTAACAATAATTTTGAATGTACATAATCAAATAGTGATTAAATTTCTATAAGGATTTTTAAATTAAATTCATAAGAACTAAAAATATATTTTTTCGAAATTTTTAAAAAAGATGTCAGTTAAGCCCACGTTAAATTTTATTTTATAAAAACCATTAAACAATATATAGTGCAAAAATCAAATAGTAATCAAACTACCAAAAATATATTTTTTTTCCTTTACATTCTACTCCATAAAACATTGAAAAAACAAGATGATAAATCTTACCTGCTATATACTGTAGCACTTCTGATATAACCGAATCGATCTCTGAAATCAAGGAAAATATCAACTTTAGAATGATCTCAACCGTTATTAAAAGAAAAAGACTGTTTTCATAATTTTCATAAAGGTTATAGCGGTTAACAAAGTTTAACAGATTGTGATTTATTTAAAGATAATAAATGTTATTTGAATGCATTCGTTCTTATAAATACATGTAAATTATAAAAGATAAAAAAATATTATATTTTTTCTTATTTGAATTACTAGTGGGGAATCTTCACCAACGTTGTTAGGAGAGCCAAAATAATATATCCAAAATTCATACGTTTAATTATTATCACTAATACAATAAAATAATATTGTATAATGATAACTAAAAAAGAAATTACACATATCTAAAAGATTATCAAAAGAAATTTCGATGATAATACCACACATAAAATTCAGTTATAAAAAATACATAGTACAATACTTTTTTTCTATGTTCATAAAATAAAAATTTAATATATAAGAGACTTATTAAATAAATAATTAAACTAATATTTCACTATTAAGTGAGACAAGACAAAATTACCTTCTTTATTTATTCGAGAATGGAAGAGAACAGCTGAGAGATGAGAGTAAAAATAATAGATTATTGTCTCTTCAGAAACAAAAGAAAACAGGTGAGAATGGGAGATGAGAACAATGTGTGAGAAACTCAAAACATATAATGGAACCATAATTAAATTCCTGTTATAAAAAAGAACACATAGTACAATACTTTTTCTTTTATGTTCATAAAATAAAAAAGTAATATAAAAGAGGCTTATTAAATAAATTATTAAACTAATATTTCACTATCATTTGAAATGAAAGAATTACATTATTCTTTTATTCCTCGAGAATGGAAGAGAACATAGGAGAAATAATAGCAAAAATAATAGATATTTTTCTGTTCAAAAATAAAAGAAAATAGATGAAAATGAGAGATGAAAACAATTTGTAAAAATATCAAACCATAACAAAAAAAAAAAAATATATTGATAAATCTTTTTATTCTTTATTTTTTATTATGTTTATTTTTATATTTTATTATTTATTAACCTTAATTATTATGTTTATAAAAGAAATAAAATATTTGATTTAATCATCATTTGTAATATATTTTTTAATATTTATAATAAAATATTTGATTTAATCATTATTAATTTATAATTGATCTGCTAATATCTATAATATAAAAAAAAATTCAAAATGTTTGGGGGCTATGGCTCCCTTAGTCACCAAATAGTTCCGTCATTGCAAATGATATTTTGATAATAATAATAATAATAATAAGGTATAATTATTGATTTGGTACCCTAACTTTTTGATTAAGTTCAATTTGGTCCTCGTACTTTTGGTTTGTTCAATTTAGTATCTCAATTATCTAAAATTATTCAATTTGGTCATCTCCGTTAAGTTGGAGTTAACACCGTGTCCGTACAGGACACGTGTCAAACCGTTGAATTTTCAATTTTTTTTAAAAAAATTAATATTTTTAAAAAAAAATTAATATTTTGTAAAAAAAATTATTTTTTTTAATTTTTTTTTTCAAAAAATTTAAAAACTGTCACATGTCAATTTACCATCGTGCCACGTGGCAGTTTACAATCATGACACACGGCAGTGGTAATAATTGTTTTCAATTTAATCCTCTATTTATATTTTTGGTTCTATTTAGTATCCTAATTTTTAAAAATGATCCAATTTCGTCCCCTCCAATTTGAGACCAAATTAGTAACTAAGTTTAATTATAACTTATATATACATGTTAAAATAATTGTTTTAAATTTATACATCAAATCACTACACCTAAATATTCAAATTATTTTATTTTTTACAAGTGTAAAAAATTTTATGTGTAAAAAATTACAAAGGTAAAAAATTTAAAGTAAAATTATTTAAGTATTTAGGTGAAATGATTTGATGTATATATTAGAAAAAATTATTGTAACATGTATATATAAGTTGTAATTAAGCTTACGTACTAATTTGGTCTCAAATTGGAGGGGACGAAATTGGATCATTTTAAAAAATTGGAGTACTAAATTGAACCAAAAATTTAAATAGAGAATTAAATTGAAAACAACTATTACCACTGCCACGTGTCATAATTATAAGTTGTCATGTGGCACGATGGTAAATTTGCACATGACAGCTTTTAAATTATGGCTTAAATACACATTTGGTCCCTATTTTTGTCAAAATTATTCAATCTGGTCCCTATTTTGGTTGTTTGTTCAATTTAGTCCTCGTTTTGGTAAAATCGCATTCAATTAAGTCCTTTTGGCAGACGGAGTTAAAATTTTAACAGCACAGTGACACGGTGTAACTGTTTGGCCTACGTGTCAGTTTTTGGTCAGTGACGTTGGCACAGTAAACTTATATGGCCGTTGGAAGTTTAAAATTTAGGGAAATTGATTTGGGGAAGAAATTAGGGTTTGAGAAGTGTGAAGCAAAACTGTGGCCAATCCAGCTGTTTCACTCCATCCAGTGTGTGATTCGAAATTGGCGTTTGAGAGGTATGTCTCGTCACCACTCGTCTTCCTCCTCTTGCTGTAACAGTTGGGGGCAACAAAGTTACAGTGGGTCTCATATTCGTGGTTCCAAGGGTATGGGTTTAATCCCCATTTGCAAATGTGGAGAAGTTGCAGTGCTTCGAGTGGCAAGAACTTTGAAGAATAATGGTAGACAATTTTGGGGTTGTTCTAAGTTCAAGAGTGCTGCTTCCAGTGATAATGTGTGGTGTAACTACTTCAAGTGGTGTGATGAAGAATTTTGTGATGAAAGAGATGGTATTATAGCCCAGCAAAGGATGAAGATTTCAGAACTGGAGATTTTTGTGAGAGCTATGAAGAAAACGAATCAATTTTTGTTACGATTAGTTATTGTTGTTGTTGTAATCTTTGTAGTCATGCTACCAATAATGTTTAAGATTCAATGTCTGTAGTTGAGGATGATGATTTGTTGGTGATGATGATGTTTTGTTGGTGTTGAAGTTATGAATGTAAAAAAGCAGTGTTGTAACTTGTGAATGTTGTGTTTGTTTGTAATGAAGCAGGGTCTAGTAATGTGCAATTTAAGTCCTTATTTTAAGTTCATACGATAGTTTAAAATGTGCAATTTGGTCCCTATTTTAAGTTTAAAATGTGCAATTTGGTCCCTATTTTAAGTTTAAAATGTTCAATTTGGTCCCTATTTTAAGTTTAAAATGTTCAATTTGGTCCCTTTTTTTAGTTTAAAATGTTTAATTTGGTCCCTGTTTTAAGTTTAAATTGTTGAATAGAGTCTCTGTTTTATAACACAACCTGCCAAATAGAAGTGAAAAATAAACCAACATATAATTGAGTCCATATTGAACATACACAACCTGCCAATCACACAAGTCCAAATTCCAATCACAACTCCAATCTTGGAGGCCAATATTCATTCAAGTGCACTCAAAATGTGCTGAAGTCATGGAATTCAGATGTTCAACAAAAGTGTGCTGGACAAACAAAGTTAACAAACATAGTACCAATTACTACAAAATTACTACCAAAACATGCCTAAATACATCAAAAGTTATCTCCTAAGTAGGCCTAATTAAAGCACAGCAAAAGTTGTTCAAGTTGGTGGTCTTCGAATCTGCAATTTCTGCCTGCAGCTTGGTTGCCCAGTCTGTTGTGAGACTTCATGTGCCTGCTGTGAAGGTTGTGTTGGTTGTGTGGTCTGCTGACTTGATGGTGGTGGTTGTTGTGTAGGCTGTGTTGGTTGTGTGGACTGCTGACTTGATGATGGTGGTGGTTGCTCTGTAGGTTGTGGTTGCTGAGGGAGTTGTGGACAATTACTTCTATTATGTCCCACTTCACGACATACCCTACATCTCTTTTGATGGCCACCTTTCCTTAACTCAGTATCATTTTTCTTTAATTCCCACTACTCCAATCTCCTCTTTTTCTTTGGCCTACCAGGTAATCTCCTTTTGAGGGGGGGTTGGACATCATTGTAGGAAGTCCTCTCCCACAGCAGCTGCCCATTCACTGGATAGATTATGGAGTGGTATGTTTCTTCATAAGTGCAAATTTTGAACCATTGTGGTTTGAACTCCTCTGCATTTAAATTTAAAAACCTCATTGCAGCAAGTGCATGGCAACAAGGAATACCACTGAGCATCCATTTCCTGCACGTGCATTGGTGTGTGTCAATGTTGACTTTGTACTTCTCTCCAATAAGTGAAATGTGCTTGACTTCAAAAATCTTTTCTCCTGCCCAACTGTCAAAGCATAACAGGTTAGCAAATTCAATAAATGATAAATAATAATTGTGTCAAAATGCTTATTTAAATACCTTGGAATCCAGTTCTTTGTTAAGGCTGATTCTTCTCGCAGCCTAGTTGTAATCCTTGGGCAGATTGAACCTTTAAAAGCTTTCACCTTCTTCCGATTTTTGGCCCACCTCTTCATCAAATAAATTCTGATGTCCTCTAGCATTGATACTATTGGTTTAGTCCTTGCATCAATTATGACACTGTTGAAGGCTTCACTCATGTTGTTTACTAGAGTGTCACAGATGGCTTGACTTGTGAACCTAGATCTGGACCAAAATCTGAAAATGGAAGTGTCACACAAAGGTTAGCAACACCATAATGTGTAACAATATTGTGATTATGGATGATAAACACAAACCTTGGTGGAATGGCTATGAGGTATTTTATACTTGGATTTTCTTACCGCCTTGTTACGTATTTCATTGATTTTTATACTTGGATTTTCTCTCAGGTCTGTCTCCAAAGTCCCACTCAACCACTTAGAATTGATTATATCAATAGTAAATTCCCTACTACAAGTGTGAACATCAACAACTTTCCTTAATTGCCAGTTATGATGGGAAGTCAACAAAGCACAATAAGCTAACCAGGGGCAGTTTCCTTGGGCCCCCACACATCTCACCCTAATTCTACGCTTATCATTCTTAACAAACCTTATATTTCTTCCACTATGAATTGCATACGTCCTAACAGCATCTCTGAAGTGTTCCTTGTCAAGGAAATATGTTCCCACTTCCCACTTGTGGTCTGCCATGGATTTTGGCATCACAAACATCCCAAAAACATCTCCACTGTTATCCTCTGATTCACAATCAGATTCTGCACCACTCAATAATTCATCTGACACCCACTGATCATCAGAAAGACCTCTATCTATGTCTTTACGCACCTTTCCCCTGTGTTGACTGTCACTTTCATTCTCTTCTTCACTTATGCCCACTTCAACTGCAATACAACCCACATCATTATCAGAAGTATTCCTGTCCCCCATTATATTCACAGGAATATCAACAAATTTCTCATCTTCAGTATCAGATTCATCCCAACTGTGAACCTCTGCCTCAATATCCACCTCATCCAAACCTGCTGCACCACCCAAATTACCTTCAGCCTCACCTCCCAAATCAACTTCAACCTCACCTCCATTTCCATCTTCATCCAAACCTACTGCACCTCCCACTTCAGCTTCAACCTCACCTCCATTTCCATCTTCATCCAAACCTGCTGCACCTCCCACTTCAGCTTCAGCCTCACCTCCATTTCCACCTTCATCCAAACCTGTTGCACCTCCCACTTCAGCTTCAGCCTCACCTCCCAAATCAGCTTCATCCTCACCTCGATTTTCATCTTTAGCCTCACCTCCCACTTGACCTTCATCCTCACCTACTGCAGCTCCCAAATCAGCTTCATCGTCACCTAGATTTCCACCTTCATCCTCACCTACTGCAGCTCCCAAATCAGCTTCAGCATCACCTCCCAAATCAGCTTTACCCTCACCTCCATTTCCACCTTCTTCCTCACTCAAACCTCCACCATGTCCCAACTCAGCATTAACTTGAACAATCGCATATTCCAAATTATCATCTATATCATCATCTACAACTATTGCTTCTGACACAATATGAACCACAAACAAGTGCACTTCCCCAGTACGCTTAGCAACATTTACCATATTAATTGACCGATTATCATCATACAACAACTGCAACCGTCTATCTACAGCATACCATAATTCTTTAACTTCTAAATACCCCATTAACTTAAGTGTGTCTAACACCTCAAAATACTCCCATGTGTCTGGGTCACATGACCACTGATCAATCAATCCACCCACATATAAAAGCCCACCATTTTGAACAAAATGTCCACCATGGTGGACCACAACCTTGAATCTCCCGTCACGCATCTAAAAACAAAAAATTATATGCTATCAATTAAACAGGGGACCACACACCTCAAACATGAATAAACAAAGGGGAACACAAGGGGACCACCGAACACATATAATATTACCCTACCCACTATCGAAAGCGACAACACAATACACAATAAATCATAAAGCTGTAAAATCCACCGCAAATCAACCACAAATTAAGAGGCAGTACAGAAATCAACCCAAAAAGTTCAACTTTTTAAACAATCAAACACAAAGATATAAAACCCACCGCAAACCCAACGCAAACCCACCATAAACGAAAAATACAACTCCAAGACGAGTCAATAGTACTAACCTGCACTTGGTTGACGCTCCAAACTTGAATGCGAATCTCCAATCGCGTTCTCCAACCACAATGTCGAAGAACCTTCAATCGCAATCACGCTCCAAACTTGAATGCGAACCCTAACTGATGAACTCTCCAGTCGCAAAAACCCTAATTTTCTGACTAACCCTTGGCCATCTCTCGAATGTTCTCCACGATCTCCTTCGTTCCCTCTTCACTCAAATGATTAATCCCCTTTCGTTATCACTTTTCGCTGCAATAAAATCACATTTGATTGCCTAAGACTTGGGTGCTCGACGTTTACCTTTTTTTCACCTTACCATTTGTAAATTTTTTAATTGTTTTAACTTTTTACTTTATTTAACTTTTCACCCCAATTTGTTTTTAACGATACACTGTGCCAGCATGTATTCCAAAAACTGACACGTAGGCCAAACAGTTACACCGTGTCACTATGCCGTTAAAAATTTTAACTCCGTCTGCCAAAAGGACTTAATTGAATGCGATTTTACCAAAACGAGGACTAAATTGAACAAACAACCAAAATAGGGACCAGATTGAATAATTTTGACAAAAATAGGGACCAAATGTGTATTTAAGCCTTAAATTATTTGAAAAAAAATAATTTTTTTTAAATTAATTTTTATAAAAAAAAAATTAAAAATTCCACGGCTTGACACGTGTCCTGTACGGGTACGGTATTAACTCCAACTTAACGGAGATGACCAAATTGAATCTTTTTAGATAATTGGGTACTAAATTGAACAAACCAAAAGTATGAGACCAAATTGAACTTAACAAAAAAGTTAGGGTACCAAATCAGTAATTATACCTAATAATAATAATAATAATAATAATAATAATAATAATAATAATAATATATGTAAATGGAAATATATATATATATATATAGATGATTGTAAATTTGTTTTGAAAAATTCTAAAAAAGTAGTTAGTAAATGAAATATGGTTTTCCTACTCATTTGAAAATGTATAATTATGTAAACTGTTAATCGAAAAAAAAAAAACGAGCATCAATTAAGGAAATAAAAAAGGTAAACAAAATTATGCTTTAACTAAATAAAAATTAATTTAATTTAACATGAAAACTAGAAAAAAATAGTATAATCTTACAAATATTGTTATCATAAAGTGAAGTGAATGTTTAATGGTGTGGTTTGATGAGGCAATTCATAAGGATGATTCATTTATTTGGAGAATTTGAAATTCTTAGTAATGTTTCAATTAGCTAAATTAGAAAAATTTAAATACCCTAAAAAAAGTTGAAATTTGTCATGAACTCAAAACATAATTAAGCATAAAATAAATATTGTAAAAATTAAATTTTATCTCACAAGAAATTCAATTGTTTTTTCCAAACAAAAAATTGAACCATAAGGTATTTTAATTTCTTTATCCAAATAAGTTATTTCGAAAATGAAAAAAAATTTAATTACAAACAATTCAAATACAAAGCATTTCAGTTTCTAAATATTATTGAAATGCTCCCATCCAAACACAAGGTAAAACTATGTAATACAATAAAATGTGACAAGTTAAAGCGAACAAACATTTTAAATTTTTCAAGGATGATCACAATACTAATTGTTTACCACCTATTCAATTAATTTAAATGTTTTTTTTAGAAGATCAAAACTACCTACCTGAGTAAGGAGGATGATAATAACGTGCGTATGCCACTATGAATGAACAATTTAATTTAACAAATATTTTTTTGATAAATATTTTGTTGATAAAATTACTAAATAGAGTAAATTTTTATTCTTTTATAAAAGTTACAAAAATAAAGAAATAAAATTTTAAAATTTTTTTTATCAAAAAATAATTATTTATCAAAGTTTGTCAAAACAAACTTTATCAAAATATCATTACTTTCATTAGAAATAAATAGCATGTTATTGATGGAACTACTCATTACCTATAAGAAATGTAATCATTTCTTAACATTTGATTCCGATCTAACTCACCTCTTCTGCAACGATTCTGGATCGCATAGTCGAAATAGCACATGACCTCTAGACAAGGATTCTTCTGACAGACGAGTGTTAGCCATGAAATCTCAAATCCATAGGCCAATGCCTTGTGCATGGAAGCGTAGGAATGGTTATTGAAAGTCCACAAAGACGTTGGAGCAACAAGCTTTACGTCACAGCCAACTTCAAAGTCCTCTGCTTTTAGATCACCACCAACAGCATATGCATATCCCTTTGAGTCCCACTTCACGCACTTTTCTGTTTCCACATACTTCCCATTCCCTCTCACTGAATGCTTACAGTTCACAAACACTATATGCTCGAAACTCAGAGCTTTCCAATTACCATATGCTCTTAGACCGGCTTGGTATGGATCCGTGTAGTCATCGTAAGTATCAGAGAAATTGGAGCGAGAGAGAGAACGCAGAGGAAGGGAGGAGCAATTGTGGTGTTGAATTGCAGGGTCAACCACTCTCACTGTGTAGTTGTTGTAATTTATTGCCTGAACATGGTATTGTGCAGAGTTCATATACAACAGCGTAACATTATTTTCACAACCAAGCTCATAACTTTCCTCACCACACTTCTCTGGGTCGCCTTTTAATCGAAATGGATAAGTGATGTTGCTGATTTTGCCACACGAAGAAGGGGGACAAACGTGTTTTTTGTGGGCCTTGGTGGCACAAATATGGTGGAGAAGAAGTAGAAGTAGCAGTAGCAGGAACAATGCTCTCTCTCTCCGCATCGTCACCAAATTGTTTCTCATTCAATTCAAATGCAAACAAATCCAAGTTAGATATTGATATCCAAACCAACACACACTCAATATATAACAACAGAGAACTACACTTTCCCTTTTACAAAATTGTTTGAACACTTATCATACTTAAAACGTAGACTTTGACTCAGAAACGCTGTGTCTATCTGGTTTCACATCTCATTTTAATGAATACAAACTTTTAAATACTCGTCGTCAATTCTTATTAGGTATTTAATCATCTAATTTTTTTTAATGGACTTCTTCGAGTTTCTAAAATCATCCTAAATTCTTCTAACTCGAAGCTTTTATTTACATGCTGTCTAAAATAATTTTTAGAGAATTAGTTTGGGAGCCAAATTGAATAAATAAAAAATAAAATATTAAAAATAAACAAATTAATGTTAGCTCAAATAAATAGAATTAGACTTACCCATCAGCTCAAACAAATTAGTGATGAATTACATAATCACACTAATACTAAAAAGTTTTTTACCTATGTTATTTTAGGTTTTTATGTCAGTTGAAGATTAAACGTAATATTAAGAGATGTAAATGTACGTTTATTAACTTTATAAAGCTGTAAAATAGAAAAAAAAATTGCAAAACATACTAAAAAAAAAACATACGATAAAAGTAGAGCTGTCAAAATGGATAATTCGACCTAATCTGACTCAACCCACCACGGGTTGATCACTTAGCGAGCCAATCCAACCCGACTCACTTATTAGCGAGTCAAAAAAATTTCAATCCGGCTCAACCTACCACGGGTTGGTGGGCTAAACAAATTGACTCACGGGTTCATTTAACTAAAAAAAATATAATTTTATCTACGTGTTTTCTAAAAAAACAACCTAACATGACCCAAATGCAAAGCTTAACTTAATAAAAAATACTTGTGTGACCCTTTATTTGTGGATTGGTGAGCCAACCCGGCTCACCACGTGTTCAATCCGGGTGAGCCGAGTTCTAGGTGAGCCGAGAATTTGTAAAAAAGTTTCAACCGAACTTGGCCCAAATTCGTGATAAGTCGGGTTGGCTCGCGGATTTCAACCCATTTTGACAGTTCTAAATAAAACGATGTAAAATATCAATGTTATTGAATTGAAGTATAATTCTGACATATTAAAATATGTATTATAAATAATATAGTTAAATAAACAAAAGCATAGCATCTTTTTCGGTTAGACATATAACGCATTTCAAGCTGGAAATTTGGAAATTTATTTACATTTTGAAAGATATTTTGATTTCTTTATGCTACATCAACATGGGAGAGGCAAAGATGGTTACGTTAAATGAATTTTATTCTTTGTCTCACTGATATATTTCAATCGTTGAATCTGGTGTAAAATATATATATATATATATATATATATATATATATATATATATATATTATATCGGTTTTGGAGTGCATATTAAATGGGTTCCATAACCGATGTAATATAAAATGATGTAATATGTCTAAGAGATATTAGATTGGTTATATTAACCGATCTAATACTTTAAACTGGAAAGGAAGAACAGAAGTACACTCACACTCCTTGTCTCAACTTGAATGCCTAAAATTCAATAGGCTTACACAACAATTAAAGACAAATGAGCAATACAAATTTCACAAAAATAGAAAACAACTTCACAAAATTTCAAATTTCCATTCCCAAATCAAAATGAACACTAAAAGAAAATCATTCCAGAAAATTAAACATTCATTTGAGCATCTCTATATGGTTTCAACAGGCTTGGAGCTTGGGCGACGATGGCAGCGTTAGGGTAGCGAGGAAGAACTGAAGTTGTTGTGACAATGAAAAGAGTTTTCGCATTTTTGTTAAATCTATAAAGTGTATTAAAGAATACTCAAACAAATTGTTGGGTATTGCCAACAAGATAAAATTGTTGGGAAAGGAGTTTCCATATTCTAAACTCGTTGAGAAAATTCTGGTGACGGTGCCAAAAACTATTGCTTCTTTAGAAAACACAAAAGATTTGTCTACAATTACCTTTATAGAGATAATACATGCCTTGCAAACACAAGAACAACGAAGATTGATGAGAGAAGATCATGAGGCGGTTGAAGGTAATTTAAATTACACCGAAGAGAATGCTCTCATAGTCAAGAAAAATAGAAGGAGCAAATACAACAACACACATGTTTTTCCATCTTGTCCCCATTGCAAGAGAAAAGGTCATCAACCCAACTAGTGTTGGTGGAAGCCAGATGTCAAATGTCACAACCAACGAATCTACAAAAGAGTGGATTATAGATAGTGGTTGCACAAACCACATGACTTATGATAGAGAAATGTTCAAGGAGCTCAATAAATCAAATATTTCCAAGGTAAGAATTGGGAATGGAGAACAACTTGTTTAGTTGTGAAAGGTACAAGAACAATTTCAATTAAAACTCATTCAGGTATCAAATTAATTTTTGATGTCTTATATGTTGCTCAATTGTTAGAAAAAGGTTATAAGGTCTCCTTTGAAAATAAAGTATGTGTGGTCACAAATGCTAACAACATAGAGGTATTCAAAATCCACATGAAAGACAAAAGATTTGCGTTGGATTTTATGAAGGAGGAATTTGCTACAAATAAAGTGAGTATGAAAGAAGGATCAAAATCAGAATATAAATATCTCTAGAAGAAAGTAGATGTCCAAGTGAAGAAAGAAAAAGAAGATGATGCTGATACTAATATTCACAAAAGGTCCAATGCCACTACAATGAAATCCACACCGGAAGATGATGCTGATATAAGAAGAAATATGAAAGATGATGCCAAATTGAAGAAAGATGTGATGCCATGGAAGAAAGAGAAAAACAAATATTACAAGAACAAAAAGAGGAGAAAATCAAGCATCAAAAGATGAAGAATTAAATATGAAGATATAAAATTTAAATAAACAGATATTAAGCAGAGAGGAATATTGAAAATATTACTTAATATCTTTTTTATTTAAATTAATTTCTAAGGAATATTTCAGTTTTATATATATGTTTTAATTTTAAAAATTAGTTATTATTTTATATTATGAGTGAGATATTCTAAATATTTTATACTTGATATTCTGTTTTATATTTTGTTCTATATATAGGGTATATCAATAAAATACAACAATGTTCCTCCGTATAGCATATCATATATATCTCTCATATATCTCATATTTATCATATTTTCAAAAGTCCGAACAGTTTTATTTATAAAGAAGATTACTGCATAGTTTTTTATATTTTTGAGACAAAGTTTCGTTCGGCTTACATAACCTTATTGAGATAATTAATATATTTTATCGAAAGAAGTAATATATGAAAATATTTTGTTTTTCATTAAATAAACTCTTCAATATAGAAACAAGTTATCATAAAGAATTTAAATTTTCTACTTTCTCCATAAAACCATTTTAATACATAATTTATATGGATAAAACCTTATTAAATATCACTGTTAGGCAAATAAGATGTAAAATAGTTAATAAGAAAACACAAGTAAAAAATATTATAGACGAACTTCCACATAAAATAATAATGTTGAATATGTACAATAAAACTTTATTATACATTGTCAAATAGAATGCTTCAATAATGGATTAGTGGTATACTTGCACTTTACATAAATTAATTAAGAGAATGTGTTGAGTCGATAGATTCTGAGTTTATTTTTTTATCATCTATACTCATTTTATCAAGATATATAATATAATACATTTCGGAGGTATTTTCAAGTCTTCAAGCATTTTTACTACTTAAATCCTCGTTCACTTAACTTCTTTCTTTTTAAAACTTCCTGCCATTTTCTTTATTTCCTCATATGAGTATCTAAATAGGTGTGAAAATATTTTGTTCAAAATAATTTTTAATATTTTACGTCTTTTTTTCCATTTACCTACCAAAAGTCCAACGTTACTCCAAATACAAATTTACAAGCTCACACCATGATGACAAATTGGGCAATTCCTGTAACAACATCTTATTTAAGTAAATAAACATTATGGTAAAGAACAATCAATTATATAAATTTAGAATGCAAAAATGTATTCGGTTTTAAGGAAAAAAATCAATTTGGTATATTAAAAAATAAACATAAAGTTGTTTCTTAAATTTGATATTATACACATTCATTTTGACTGCAAGACAAAAAGAAAATTCTCTAAAGCATGTATATAAGTCGATTTCGTCGTTCAAAATAATATGTTTAAGTGAATTTTCTTAATCTATAATGCACGAATATGATACGTGTATCGGATATGACATTATACGATACGTCGATACGTTTATTTTGAAAATAATGTGATACGATATGTGATAGATACGCGATATATGAATATTAAAAAATGGGTACAATCATTCTTAAAAACATAATAAATATATGATTATTATTGTGTTAATCCAAATTATGTACTAAAATTACCAACATAAATGTACCACTGTAGGAAAACTCTTAAATAATGACCAATTTTAGTAACCAAAAATATGTTAGAGGCCAATTTCTTAATTAGAGACCAATTTATAGACTAATTATTTTGGTAGTCAAAATCTTGATAGCTAATGTTAGTGACAAATTATTTTGGTAGTCAAAATCTTGGTAACTAATGTTAGTGACCAATTTAGAAATCAATTCATAATAAAAATTATTTTAATTATCAATTTAGAGACTAATTATAATTTTTTGAAATTATTTTAGTTGCCAATATTTTTTAGTTTTTAAATTGATACTTAAATTGGTCATTATATAGTGACTAATTATTTTTGTTACTAAAATTGATCATTATTTAGATATTTTCTTGTATTGTACTACGTCTTTGTAAATTAGATACTCCACTTATAAGTATCGATAAGGTATCCTAAAGTATCGGATACGGATATGTGTAGGACACAGATACGTGACCTAAGTTGAAGTATCGGTGCATCATAGGTCTTAACATTTACGTGTATATTATAAATTAACTAATTGTATTAAAATTGAAAAATAAATTATTTTTCTACGGAGATTAAAACAAACATTTTAATTTTGATAACTAATTTATTGCTTTTGTATTTATAAATTGTTCTACTATATTAGGTTTAATTAGTAATTTAATTTCTATATTTAAGTTAATTTAATTTTTTCCTACACTTACTTTTAACTTAGTTAAGTTCTTATTCTTTTTTAATTTTAAGTAGAGTCAACATAAAATTTGCATTTTCAAGTTACGTGGTCGTGGGTATTTATTTGTTGAGGTGGAATCTTTTCTTTTTAGGTTAGATTTTAACCTCTTTCTTTAACCCTACCTCCTTCTCTTTCTCAGATTTTGATCACAACCGTACTACCAACAAATCACTTCATTGACTACACCAATATAACTCAACCTCGAACAAACTATATCAAAGTAACCAATGACTTGGATCGAAGAAGATGGCCAAAAAAGCCAAGAAAAGACACACAAAGGGGGGGGGGGGGGGGGGGGGGGATTGAGGACAATTGAATAATTGAATACAGACAATGATTCAATCAAAGAGGACAACAAGATGAGGTATTGGTGGTGGAGTTGGAATCTTTCATTTTTAGGGTTTGGGATCTGAATCTAAGAAACATACAAGGAAGAGAAGGAGGTAGATTAGTGAAAGAGATTAGACTCTAACCAAAAATAAAAAATAAAGCAAAAGTCTATCTTAGCAAATAAATATCCACCCTAGGTAATTTGCAAATGTCAATTATGTGTTAGGTTCACTCAACCATTGGGGTGTTACAAAATGTCAATTATTGGGGTGTTACAAGGTGTTTTGAGGTAATAAAGATAGAAGGAAACCTAGGAGTTTGAGAGACAAGAGGATAAATAAGATTCCAGAATATAGGAAAAAGGGGAGATCACTCTTTTGGATGTTCTTGTTGACAGGATTTTACTGTTTGGCTAGAACATTTTGACGCTCACTGTGGGGCGTCAGTAAAACAGTTCCTAATGTCCAAATTTTTATTCTTCCAATACATATTATCATAGACAATTAGGTGCAATGTGGAGTGTTCACGCCCTCTACTGTCATGTGTCATTGATCCACGTTGTGTCACTCATCGTCCTCAAACCATATCACCTTGATGCCTTTTACGATCACAACTTTCCACAAACGCACCTCGTTGAGAGCACACAGGATTTTCCAGAGAAGTGCAATTTTCTAAAACCTAAAAAACAACATAGTTATTACTTACATTTCAAAGTCTGGTTGCCCTCCGGCAGAATATAATGATCATCCAACCTATTATGGAAGTCTCCCCATTGGATTTTTAATTCCTAAATTTTTGTATTCATTTTAAAATTATATCTCCATTGGTTTTATAAATTGTACAATTGATTTTACGTGATGATGACTTGTTCTTTTGGTTGTGGAAGAAAAATTATAGAAAAATTCGTCTTAAGTCTTTGAATGTGTTTTTGTTGGATTGAAGATCTCTAGAATTAGTATGATGATTGGATTAGTTGTGCATAATCCTGCATTGCGTTGAGACACCATGATCGGTTGATAATAAAAATATCGTTTTGATTGTCAAGGATTTAGGATAATATGATTTCTCCTTTTTTCCGATTTCTTTTTTTTTTCTCGATTTCTCCTTTTTTTCTTCTATTTGATTTCTCGGGATTTGATCACCAAACATGATCATTCAATTGTTATTTGTTTCTTTGCAGTGGTGTCCGAAGTATGTTTCATCATTCATCTCATTGAGGGATAATGTTTCCTTATGATAAGCACATTGATGATCGAGGAGTACAAAATAAAAGGGGTATTTCTTTCTACACCCCTAAATTTTCTTCTTACACTTCCATGTTTTTCTTTGATGAACATTATGTCCATATAAAAAAATATAAATTAAAAATGAGATAAGGTAAGCAGCAATAATTTCTTACCAACCTTAATTACTCTAGCAACTTTGCCCCGCTGTATATTCTAATATTCTACTCATGATCATTTATTTTCACTTTCTTTAATATTGCATCACAAACAAGTCCAAGTTGGTGCCAAAAACCGAGTTCCATCACAAATTCAACTCTCAGACACAAAGAAAATAGGTTGAATGAAAGAACAATCAAATAGGATTTTTACCCTAGTCAAATCTCAATTAAAGTCAAAAATTCAAAGGTTAAGAGGGGAAATATAAGAAAGTTAAGGTGCAGGAAGAAAAGTTGGGGGTGTAGGAAAAAATTCCAAAAACTCGATTGAAAAGGGTGTAAAAAAAATTGAAGTGAAAAAAGTTGAGTTAGTTGAGCCATTAGAAGGACGGGGACAAATAGAAAATTGGAGAATGAGAGTTTCAAAAAGGTAAAATGGAGGTTGTAAAAAAAAGAATTTTTCTATTTTTGTTTGGTTTTTTAAGATAGAGAATTGGATTAAATCGAAAAGACCCAACACTTTTTTCCTTTCATTTATATTTTTTTCTTTTGTTCTCTCTTTTTTCATTTTTCAAATTCCCTAAGGATGGAGGAAGAGGAAAAAGAAAAAGAAGAGAAGATAAAATGAAGAAAAAGAGTAAGAACAAATTTATCATCTTCCATAGTTCCAACAGCAACGAAAGACGAGATCCGACAAAGACGAGAGCGAGACAAGTTCCGATGGTTGCAGCAACGAAGCTCCATACTTGGTCCAAGTTAGGCAGCGGCGGGAGCACCCAGAGTGTGGCGGCATGACAAGCAAAATGGCCTCGTCCTTGTGATCGGAGATGGTGGAGAAGGTTGTCGATGGCAATGATAATGGAGGGCTTAGCCTGGCCAAATATGCCGAGATCTGGATCTACCCCTCTCACCAAAATCTGATTTCTCAGCACAAGGGACATCAAATCTTCAATGTCATGAAATAAGAGGGAAAACGAAAGGGATAAAAAAAACCAAAAGTTTTTTCTCGAAAAACTTGAATTGCTAAATTAAAGAGGAAAACCTAAAAATTAGCCTGAGAAAATTTTAATAGTAAACTGAATTGGGGTTTCGTGAAAAACCCTTGATAATTACATGGGGTTTTTAAAAACTACGTTATGGCTGTATTTTATTGAGGTTATTAAAACCTCTGGTAATAAACTCCAAGCAAGCAAAATTAAGTATTTTTGTAATGCTCTTTTTTTTCCGATTTTTCCTTTTTCTTGATTTCTCCTTTTTTTTCTTCTATTTGATTTCTTGGGATTTGATCACCAAATATGATCATTCAATTATTATTTGTTTCTTTGATCTGGTGTTTGAAGTATGTTTCATCATTCATCTCATTGAGGAATAATGTTTCCCTGTGATAAGCACATTGATAATTGAGGAGTAAAAAATAATACAATGCTCAGACATCATAAAATCTGATATTAAGGAGGGATTAACCCAACCACTAATCTTGAATAAACCATGAAAAAAGCTACCTTTTTTGGTCTACTTATGCGTGACTAACAAAGCAGTCAACTCAGTCTTAGTGTAGGAGAAAGACATAAGCAGAAGCCAATCCATTGTGTCAGTAAGATGTTACAAGGAGGGGAGCATAAGTCTGATATCAAAAGTTAGACTGCGAACTATATTAGTTGTGGTGTTCACAACACAAGATTAAGGTATTACTTTCAAGACATTAAGGTATTACTTTCAAGACTTCAAGATTATTGTTAAAACTGACCCAACTATTTTGATCCTGCAAATAAGTAAAACAAACAATTAATATTTTTAAATTTAAAGATTTAATGGTAAAGATATTAATGGTGACTTTTAAATAGAAAAAGCAAATGAAATGTATTGGTTCTAACTTAGGGGAATGTAAAAATAAAATGGATAGGGTGGGGATAATGAAAATGTGTTGGGTTTGGCCTAAAGCGGGTGTAAAAAATAAAACAGGGTGGTATAAGTGGATAAAAATATGCTGGACTTGGTTCAAAGGGTGTACAAAATAAAAGGGGTATTTCTTTCTACACCCCTAAATTTTCTTCTTGCAGCTCCAAGTTTTTCTTTGATGAACATTATGTCCATATAAAAAAAATATAAATTAAAAATGTGATAAGGTAAGCGGTAATAATTTCTTACCAACCTTAATTACTCTAGCAACTTTGCCCCGCTGTATATTCTAATATTCTACACCCCCAACTCATGATCATTCATTTTCACTTTCATTAATATTGCATCACAACGACGTTTTGTAGGTGGTTCTTCTTCCTTCTAGAGCTATTCTTCGTTCATTTTTCTTCACTTTCATTCCAACAGTGTTTTGGATTTTGCAACTGCGTTTTCAACTTCTTCATTGTTAAGTTATTCTTCATCGTTCTTGTTCTTTCCTCTCTTTTGTCTCCGCTTTCATCATTCCACCTTCGGTTCACAAATCAAGCAATATATTTGTGATTTCAATTTTTTAAGAGCATTTTTTTTGTTGATTGGGGTGTAAAATCCATTAAAATCGAAAGCTAAAAATTGGGATTATCAAATGTGGAAGAGGAGGCTAAAATCCGTCATCATCGGATTCTGAAATTCGGGTGCACTGAATTTTGAAATGCAGGGTACAAAAAGTTTGTGATAGCCAATAGTTTCGGTTCATGAAAGCCGATAATATCGGTTCCTGAAAATTGGTACTTCCGATTTTTGAAAGTCGATAGTTCCACATCCTAAAACTCGGTGAACCAAAACTGACTTTTGAAAGCTAGTATTGCCGCATCCTACAAGTCAGTGACCACTAAACTGGCTTACGAAAACCAGTGTACCACTTCTTACAAGCTAGTGACTCTAAAACGCGAAAAATTGCGCTAGATCTCAGATTTTTCATCTACCCAAAACCAACCCCAAACCCCTTAACAAAAAGAAACTTACCTTATGAGGAAGAAAAGAATCCCGTGTGAAGAAATAGAGATGGTAAATAAATTTGTCCCGTGGGTATTGTACGAACTCATCTCCGTTTTGACGGAGAATCCCCCATTGATTGGGTATAAGTATGGGAAATTTCCGACTTTTTCAATTGGGTACGAGGATGGTTATAGAGATGTACATATCCCTGTCATAATACCCGTCCTTGCCATAATACCCGTCCCTGCCATATCTTCGTCATCATTTAAATTATTAAAATATTTACAATTATAATTTTTATAAATGATCGTTGTGGTTAAAATAATCTAACACAAATTATAATTTTTATAACTATTGTGAAAAAAAACCCTGTACTTGTAAATTTATAAAGAAAAATTAACGGTGTGTATATTTTTTTTTCTAAAAAAAATTACCAATATAATACTTAATAATTTCTATATAATTATTAGAATTAATTTAAAAATAATTATATAAATATTTAATAAAAGTGTAAATTTTAATAAAAACCAATTTTAAATTCGTGCGTATGCAGGATTGGTGTATGTTTGTTTGTTTATTAGAAGAGATTTAGGAGTTGAGAAAGAAATAATAAATATTTTATAATAAATATTTTTAAGTTTATAATTAGGTTTTGAATAGAATTATTGTGAAAATTGATTTACAGGTTTAGGATAAAACATCGAGTGAAAACATAAATTGTAAATTTTGTAAAAGTACATAGGATAAAACATATGCACAAATATTGAGTTAAATTTCTAAAAATATAACAAACATGCAAAAATATGTATAATAGACTCACTAAAAGGATAAAACATGTGCACAAATATTGATTGGACTTTCAAAAAATATAAAGGATATGTAAAAATATGTAAAGTAGACTCGCTAGAAAAATAAATCACTGTATGAACATATTGATCTAATGTGTATTATTTGACTTATTTAATTAATGCATTGACAAACTAGTCTAATATGTATTGTTAGACTTGTCTAATTAGCATATTGAGACACTCGTTTAATTATTTAATTGATTTGTCTATTTATCATGATGTTGTGAGATAACTATATATTATTATAATTTTTAATAATAATGATAAATGATAAAATATTAATAATTAAAAATAAGTATCACATAAAGTTTTACAATATAATAATAATAATAAGAATAACTATTATTATTATTATTATTATTAATAGTGACAACCAATTTATTTTCATTCTCTTTTGTATTTGTGATATCTAGTTATTATCACTATTACATATAATACTCTAGTGACAATAAATGTATTACTATTGTCTTATATATTTGTGATATTTTATTATTTTCACTATTACATGAAATTATTAGTGATAATTACTTTTGTCACAATAAAATTTGATTTTAGTGATATTTAAGATTATTGTCACAAGTACAATAGTGATAAAGATACTAGTGACATCTTAATTATTGTCACAAGATGGTATTGGTGACATATTTATAATTTTTAGTGATGAATATTAATATCAGTATAGTTACTTTTTCTTGTAGTGAGTGTTTAGAATAAAATGGATGCAAAATATTATTGTTCATTGTAGAATTGTATATACTGTACAAACAAAGTAATTTCAACATTGAATACATCTATTTAGAGTTGATTGTTTGATCCTCTATCACCGTTTCATCTGGGTAGAGAATAGGTTTTGGAGGCATTTCCAAGTCTTCAACATCTCCTTCAAGCATTTCTACTACTCTATCCATTGAGGGACGATCATTTGGTTTCAATTGTATACACCACAATGCCACTATGATCATCTTCTTTATTATTTTCCTTTCGTCCTCTGTCATATCTTCCATTTCAATAATTTCCTCTTCTCTAATGTGATTATAAATCCAAAGTGGAAAGTAAAGCTGACTTGAGTGTTCTACAAGGGGGTTTAAATTCTTTCTCTTGCTTGCCATCTCCATCAAGAGCATTCCAAAACTATACACATCAACCTTATTGGATATTCCTCCAATGTTATTATAAAATAATTCTGGAGCCATATATCCAATGGTTCCTCTTGCTGCAGTCATTGTGACAATGCTATTATCTATTGAATATAGCTTTGCCAACCCAAAGTCAGAGATCTTCGGTAGAAAGTTTTCATCTAGGAGGATGTTGTGGGGTTTTATATCAAAATGCAAAATCTTCATCTCACACCCATGGTGGAGATAAGCAATCCCACGAGCCACTTCAATTGATATATTATATATTTTTTCATAACTTAAATGAACCCTCTCATCTTTTGAAAAAATAAATTTATCGAGAGATCCATTGGACATGAATTCATACACAATATAACGCTTTGAGCCATGAACACAAAATCCAATTAACTTTACCACATTTTGATGATGTATTCTTCCAATGGTTGCAATTTCACTGATAAAATCTTGTCCATTTCCTTTGGATTTGTCTAACATTTTGATTGCCACACAAGGTCCATTGGACAACTTTGCCTTAAATACCGAACCAAATCCTCCTTCCCCTAATTTCTCTTTAAACCCTCCAGCCATCTTCTTAATTTGCTTGTATGAGTATCTAATAGGTGCCATATTATTTTTCTTAAGATAGTTTTCAATATTTTGATACATTGATGCATGTCTTTTCCGCCATTTGCATATCAAAACCACAACAATCAATGGTGGTATTCCAAGCAAACCTCTACAACTCCATGCCATCAAGACAAATGGGGTACCTGCGAGAAAATTTTGGCTGAGTGAATAAATATCATGGTAAAGAATCATTTGATTTACATTGTTAATATAAATACAATAAGGTACACGTTAAAGTAAAAGATTACATGATGAAAAAGTAAATTTAATTTCTAAATTAAACAAATATCAATATACTTAGTTGTTGTTGAAGTTCCTAAATATAAGAAAGTTTTTCTTTTATAGGATGTAAGAAAATTGTCTTCAACGAGGAGCATGTATTCTCATGTGAATGTTTAGATAATGAATTTGAAATTACATATAATATAGTTAATAAATTATAATTTTTTTTATCAGCAAAAACAAATATAATATATTAATGGAGCAATTGGGTTGCCCCAACCCGTATACAACAAGCTTAATAACATAAAAAGGAAAATACAATATAGTAATACATTATTTAGTTGCCCTCCCTGCAACAAGGAAAACCCAACACAATATGACCAATGTTTATTTTCTAGCTATAGTATTTTTGACAATATGTTGAATGTACGATAAATCTCTTTCACTACAATAGCAAGATTCTTAGTTCCTTTATTCTTATAGTGTCTTTACCCCTCAAATAGATGCAACACTTGTGATATAGATTGTCTTCTAGTATTAAATGTGTAAGATCCGTGAGAATTAATTAATTAAATAGATGCAACACTTGTGATATAGATTGTCTTCTAGTATTAAATGTGTAAGACCCGTGGGAATTAATTAATTAAATAATTAATTAATTAATAAATGCGAGTGGTGGGAACTTTGAGATCATTAAATGTTAATTGGTATGACGTGGAAAAGTATTAGCTCAAATGGTTGAGAGTACTTTGATTGTGTGAGAGGACTTGGGTTTGAGTCTTATGTATGCAATTTATGCGTTGATTGATTTATTATCATTTTGATAATATAATTGTGTCTATTGAGTGATATTATAATTGTAGAACTTTGATAATTATCACTAAATATAAGTTGGTTGAATGGTTGTGTATGGATTTGACCTTTTTTTTTGTGAGTATTGGGTGCACAAGAGACTAAATTGGGAGTAAGGTTGATGCAAGGCATAGCTGGACAAGGAACCTTAATTTTTGCCCTTTTAATCAAGCATTCCAGGTTAGGGGAGGCTGCTTTGTATGTGTATAAATTATGCTTATGGTTTTGCGTTTCTCTTATCAAATTGATTCTTGTATGCTCTGGAATTGTGATATACTTGATGTGTATGAACATTTGTGGATATTGGTTTACTGTGCTAAGGTTATTTTTCTATTTTTAGGATGAAAGGGGTAAGGGTTTTGGTTCAGAATGAGGGATCATGTATGAGTCCCAAGATTATGGTTCAAATGTGATTATAATATGTCTATTTGGGTTGTTGGTGCTTATATGGTTGTTTAGTACGAATTACATTGTGTTGGTATGGTCTTGTTGGTTGATTTCACCCGCATAACGGATACCCGACATATATAGGTACAGATATGAGACAAATATTTATCCAGCGGGTAAGATACATGGGAGCTACTACCTGTACCTCACCCATCTTGTTGACATCCCTACTCATGATGTCCAAAAGATATCCAAACCCAATAATCACACATTTTCCTTATATAATTTGTTGCCCTACAACTAAAAAAGAGGTGACTTATTATTTCCTCATTATTTCCACACATTACACACATTCTAGTTCCCAACTCTATACCTATATTGTACAAATTGTTGTATGTTGTAACTTTATTTAACATCATTCTCCATGCAAAGTGTTTAATTATTGGTAACGCTTTAATTCTCCAAAACTTATCGTAGAAGACTTCATCCTCACCTTTGATTCCATTTTGCAACTTCTTATATGCAAACTTTACAGTATAGACTTTTATTTCTTCATCCTTCCATTGCCACTCATCATCACTATCCTTAACTAATACACCCCTGTAATTGGTTCTACATTGCATTATTAAGTGGTTTTTCTCATTCGAACCACTCTCTTCTCTATTCAAGCTTCCATATCCATCGATTTTCGTACCAATACCCAAACTCTCTAGTGTAGCATGTTTTAGGTTTGAATTAGCAAAGAGTCTAGGGTATTTATCCCTCAAAGCAAATCTCCTAACCAAGTGTCATCCCAAAACAATATTTATTTCCTGATCCTATTTCCAACAAATACTATTGTCAAACCAGTTACCACTTTGTCCTCTCCCGCACGCTATCATAACATCTCTACCATCCCGAGCCGCTAATTTGATTCTTATTCTCCTTTAGGCTGTGTTCTTTTGTAGGTATGAATATGGGAGAGAGTGTGAAGATGGATTTGGGTGAACGAATTTGTGTGTTTTTTTTAGTGGATTTAGAGGGTAAAGTGAGTGGATTTGGAGATAAGTTTTATGAAAGTTAGTGAAAGATTTGATTGATGTGATAAATAAAATAAATTATAAAAATATATAGAATTAGAAAGTTACCAAAATACCCTTGATGGAAAAAGAGAATGATTTTGTAGTTTGATGTTATAAAAATAATTATAATTAATTAATACAAATTAAAAAAATATTAAAATTATATGAAATTTTAAAATAAAAAAATTAAATTTTTATGAATGTAAAAAAAATTTATAGAATTAAATTTTTAAATAAAGTTATACAATTAATTTTTAAACAAAATTAAAAAAATTAAAAAAAGTTAAAAAAAAAAATAACACATACGCACCGGTGTCGTAACCGGTGTTAAGCTCTTCTAGGCATTGGTTACGGAATCGGTGCCCACACACACACCATGCTACAGTCACTCACCACCTTATTTCACACACTTTCACACACCACCTTATTTCACACACTTTCACACACCACCTTAGTAATAATATACATGAAGAGGGTAGAAAAGTAAATGTTTATATATCTTCCCAGATCTCTGCAAAGTTGAGAGGATAAATTTTTAGAATAATCCCGTAAATTAGTCGTCGCTTTTCTGGTTAAATCGTTGAATGAGAACACAAAATATTTTTAAATCCATCTTTGTTAATACACATGAACAGTAGAAACCTTTCAAAAAAATAGAGGCTTAGTGCTCTCCATGACCTATATTTTGACATAAGATGTCTTTCCATAATCCAGTTTTTTTCCTTTCCTAATCTCCATTTCCACTTTCCTAGTAGGACTATATTAAAAAGTTTTAAGTCTTTGAATCCCAATCCACCTTTTTTCTTAGTTTTACATTATTTCCCATTTTATCCATGCAATCTTCCTACCCTGTATCCCCATCCCCACAAGAAATCCCTCTATAGTCTCATTTCCTTTAGCACATAATGTGGAACTTTAAAAAATGATATGAAACAGAGGGATTGCTGATAACACATAATTTATCAAAGTCGCTCTTCGAGCAAAAGATATATTTTTCCTTTCCATCTAGCTAAACTTTTTCTTATTTTTTATATCATATATTTCCGAAACTCCTTTCTTCTATGATTTCCTCCTATTTGTATCCATAGGCATGTAAAGAACCGACAATAATCCACGGTTAAAGATTACTCCAGATCTCTCTGTGATCCTATATTAAACTCCTATGCCTCCTATCCTGCTTTTATGAAAATTTAAGTCTAAAGGCCAATTCAAAACATCTGATAATGCTTTTTATAACCAAGATAGTTTGGGTATACGCCTTACATACAAACAACATATCATCAACGAATTGCATCATGGAGATCAATATTTCTCTACCACCCACCTTAATCCCTTCTAGTAAACTTTTACCCTAAGCTTGCCTAAGTGTTCTTGCTATAGTCCTTCTACCACTATTAGGAATAAGAATGAAGTTAATGTATCCTCTTGCCTTAAACCTTTTTGAGGTTTAAATTCTCCTGTCAGACTACCATTAACTAAGATAGATAATTGATGACTATAAGCATTCCCTTATCCATTTAATCTACATAGAGCAAAATCCTAGCATTTTCATTATGTACGAAAGCAATTTTCAATTGACTGAATCATAAGATTTTTCAAAATCTACGTTTACTATAATATACTTACCTTTTTTTCCTCTTAACTTCATCTACCACATTTGCTACCAACACACTATCTAATAATTTTCTATTTTCTAAAAAGTTTACTGCTCTAAGTCTGTAACTTTATTTAATACTGTTTGCGGCCTCTTTAAGATTGGCGTATATTCATCCGGTCCTTGTGGATATTTTGTCTTGCATATTAAGCAAACAAACGATGCATTACTTCCTTTAGGCCACTTTTCACATCTATGAAAAGTTATATGTTATCTTTACCAACGGATGGAGGAAGAAGATTTTGAGAACTGAGGAGAAAGTCATCACGTAACTAATTCTTGTTATTATTCTTAGTGGCAAACTAAAGCATATACGTTCTTGTCATGATAATAAAAAGAAAGTCTGCATAAATTTATTAGTAAGATTGTGTGAACTTTATATATATCTCATATATAACTAAAAGAATTGGTCAATTATGATGATAAAAATTTCTTACCTGCTGATTTCTGTATCAGCTCTTCCAGTATACCTATATATATCACCCAAAAATGAAAGAAATATAAATTTTAGAACATTGTTGATCCCGACTCCATCGTACCAAGAAGACTATTTGCATAATTTCATAAAGCTATAATGCATGAGCTTTTCTTTTACAGCAGCTTTCAGTTCTGACTAATACAGGTAAAATACAAAAAAAAATGAATTGTTACTTTTTTTTTAATTAATTGAATAAATAGAACAAGTATGTGTGTGGTACTTGATTTAGAATCCACTCACCGAAGTTGCAATATTGAAGCTTCTGTATAGAAGAGTCGAAATAGCAATAAGTTGATGAGAGTAGACAATTCTGGCAGGCGAGTTTTACCCAAGAAATCTCAAATCCATAGGCCAAGCTGCTGTGCATGGAAGTGTAGGAATGGTTATTGAAACTCCTCAAAGATGTTGGAGCAACAAGCTTTATGTCACACCCAACTTCCATGTCTGCAGCTTTCAGGTCACCACCGACAGCATATGCATAGCCCTTTGAGTCCCACTTCACGCACTCTTCTGTTTTCACATACTTTACATTCTCTCTCACTGAATGGTTACAATTCAGAAACACTATATGCTTGAAATTCAGCGATTCCCAATTACCATGCGGATCTAGATCGGCTTGGTATGGACCCATGCGGTGGGTGTAAGTGTCAGAGAAATTGGAGCGAGAGAGGGAGCGGAGAGGAAGAGAGGAGCAGTTATGGAGTTGATTGCCTGAACATGGTATTTTGCAGAGTGCAGATACAACGCCGTAACATTATTCTCACAACCAAGTTCATACCTTTCGTCCCCACACTTCTCTGGGTCGCCTTTTAATCGAAATGGATTAGTGATGTTGCTGATTTTGCCACACGAAGAAGGAAGACAACGAGCATGACTTGTGTGGAGTAGAAGTAGCAGTAGTACCACCAACAATGTTGTCTCTCTCCACAGCATCATGTCCAAACTGTTTCTCATTCAATTAAAATTTGAATGCAAAAGTTAGATTTTGAAAACCAGACAGACTGAAGACTTTATGATACACACTTTTAAATACTCGTTAAATGCGTGAATTCTTATTTAGGTATTACATCATGTAATTTTGTTACTGGAGTTCTCTGAGTTTCTAAAACCACATAAAATCAAATAAGGACAAAATCTTAAATATATACTAAATAATGGAAAAGTTATCGAAATAAAATTTTATATCCTGATTCAAAAGCAATGTTTATATTTTTCTTCTTTAAATATTTGCAAATTATTGAAGGGCTAAAAGTTCCACCACATGTACACTTGTGACGAAAAGAATATCATCCCTGTTGATAAGGTCTATGGAGCCAGAAATTGTAATAGATTTCAGAGTTTTGTCTTACATAAACACTTAATAAATATTTTAATTAGTACAATTATTTTTTAAATATTTGTTTAAATTACATAAATAAAATATATTTTATTTGTATGAATTTTAATTTAATAAAAATTATTAGATATTTTAATTAATATAATTTAAATTTTAATCTAATTTAATATATTTTTATTGGATTTTAAATTCGGTTAACATTTTTTTAAACTGTTTTTTGAATTGTATTTCAAAATTCGGTAAATTTTGGAACTGGACTTCGAAATCCCTAAATTTCTTAATTAGATTTCGAAATCTGATAAATTTCTTAATCGAATTTCAAAATCCGATAATTTGTTTAACTGGCTTTCAAATCCAATAAATTTCTTAATCGGATTTCAAAAATTCAGTAAATTTCTTAACCAAATTTCGAAAATCTGCACATCCAGTATATAACAATTTGGTGTGGGAGGATCAATAAATATAATTGGAATACTTATTAAGGGAAATATTTGGTATCACAGTAAAATTTTGGGGTGTAAGAGAAAAGTTAAAAGTGCAGAAAGAAACTCGCAATTTTGGCCAGTCCGTCTCAACCGAATTCGAACTTTAATCAAATGTACATGTGCAAATGCATTATTGTCTTACATAAACACTTATACTATTAGCAGTTAATTGTTTTAAATTGCTTTTAATTAGTTTTAATTATTGTTTAGCAGTTATAATCTGTGAATAAACCAGGTCAATAACTGGACTTATATTTTAGGGACTGGAGCTATTTTTTAGCTCAACTATTAGTCTGTTATCCCATTACTTTATGCGTGAGTAATGGAGCAGTTACTTTAGTTTTTTTATTAGCTTTAAATGTGTAATCTGTTTCAGTATTGAATAATAATTTTCAAGTACAGAATTTCAGAGCATATCTTACTTGTTAAACGTTCACATCTGGTATCATAGCTCCTTTATAGGGGCCTGAACCAAAACCAGAGTTAAGAGAGAGAAACACTAAGGGAGGGGTTAAACCATACATAGGGAGAGTGTGAGAGAAACACTGAAAGTGAGGGGTTTAAACCAAATATTGGGTGAGTGTTAAGAGAAACACTACGAGAGTCAAAGACAAAACAATGGCAGATTCTGGAAAGTATGTGCAGCCTGTTATTCCCAAGTTCGATGGACACTATGATCATTGGGCAAAGTTGATGGAGAACTTCGTACGATCAAAGGAGTATTGGCACTTGGTGGAACACGAAATTGCAGACGTTTCTGATAAAACGAATGCATCTGAAGCTGAATTAAAGGCACTTGAGGAACAGAAACTGAAGGATTTGAAGATAAAAAATTATCTCTATCAAGCAATTGATAGAGAAATATTGACACAATTTTAAATGATGAAACAGCCAAAAACATCTGGGATTCAATGAAGCAGAGGTTTCAAGGCTCCACACGAGTCAAACAAGCATAATTACAAGCATTGCGCAAAGATTTTGAGACATTACATATGAAGGAAGGTGAATCAGTTAACTCCTACTTTGGTCAAACACTGAAGGTAGCCAAAAGCATGAAGGCATGTGGTGAAAACATGAAAGAAAATATCACAACCGCAAAAATCTTGCGGTCAATGACTGCAAAATTTAATTACGTTGTTTGCTCCATCGAAGAGTCCAATAATATGGATATTATGACCATTGATGAACTCCAAAGCAGCCTGCTCGTCCATGAACAGAGAATGTTGCTCACTGTTGAAGAAGAACAAGTCATGCAAGCCGTGACTGATGACAAAAGTGGAAGAGGCAGAGGAAGAGGACGAAGCAGAGGAGGATCTTTCAGAGGCAGAGGCAGGGGAAGACAATCTTTTAACAAAGCTGAGATACAATGCTTTAAGTGTCATAAATTTGGACACTTTCAATATGAATGTCCTACGTGGGAGAAGAAGGTCAATTATACCGAACTAGAGGAGGACAAAGTAGAAGAAGAAGATGAGCTTTTATTAATGGCCATTGCAGACCTCAATGAAGGAAACAAAACATATTGGTTTCTAGACTCTGGATGCAGTAACCACATGAGTGGTAACAAGGATTGGTTGTCAGAATTAGATGAGACCTATCGTCATAAAGTGAAACTTGGAAATGATGCACAAATTGCTGTGATGGGAAGAGGCAGTGTTCGAATTATTCTGCATGGTATCACACATGTATTTTCACATGTGTTCTATGTTCCTGAACTCAAAAGTAATCTATTGAGTATAGGACAATTGCAAGAGAAAGGATTAATGATAACAATTCAGCACAACAAATGTGTTGTTAATCATCCTGATCGAGGACAAATCATGGAAGTAAGTATGAATGGCAACCAGATGTTTGTTCTTTCAGCAACTATTGTGTCAGCAAAGGCAACTTGCCTTCAAGTGAACTTGGAGCAGGATTCTCAATTGTGGCATAATCGGTTAGGACATTTGAGCTATGATGGCCTCAAAACGCTTGTCTCTAAACAAATGGTGAATGGGTTGCCATCAATCACAACTCCCAAAGATCTGTGCACTCATTGCTTGGCTGGAAAGCAGCACCGCAATGCCATGACAAAAAGGAGCTTATGGAGGGCATCAAAGAACTTACAACTTATTCATGCAGATTTATGTGGACCTATTCGGCCAGTATCAAGTAGGAACAAAAGGTATATTCTGAGTTTTATTGATGATCTATCAAGAAAAACTTGGGTATATTTTTTGAGTGAAAAATCAGAAGCATTTCGTTGTTTTAAAATTTTTAAAGCATTGGTTGAAAAGGAGACTGGAGAGAGCATCCTATGCCTACGAACAGATAGGGGAGGGGAATTTACATCCCAAGAATTTGTAGACTTTTGTCAGAATCATGGAATTAAAAGACAACTTACTGCTGCATACACTCCTCAGCAGAATGGAGTGGCTGAGAGGAAGAATAGAACCATTATGAATATGGTTCGGGCTATGATAATAGGAAGGAATGTCCCAAAAATATACTGGCCAGAGGCAACAAAATGGTGTGTCCACATTCTCAATAGAAGCCCCACAGTAGCAGTACAAGATAAAACTCCTGAAGAGGCATGGAGTGGAATGAAGCCAACAGTAGAGTACTTCAGAGTATTTGGATGTCTAGCTCATGTTCACACACCAGATCAACAACGAATCAAACTGGATACCAAAAGTAAAAAATGTGTCCTACTTGGTGTTAGTGAAGAATCAAAAGCATACAGGTTGCTTGATCCTATAAATAACAGGATCATAATCAGCAAGGATGTCATTTTTGAAGAAGGGAAAAATTGGAATTGGGAGAAGAATGAGCAAGAGAACCATCAAGACAATTTAGATTAGGGAGATGCAGTGAGCAACACTGAAAAGCAATCAGTAGAGAATGAAATCAATGATGCAGAACAACAAGATGCATAAATTTCAAGTGATGACCCAATACAAGCAGAAGCCCGTAATGAGCCAAATATTCTTGCAGCTGCACCAGTTGAAGGAAGGGCTAGAAGGAGCAGACGACAACCAATCTGGATGGCAGACTATGACAAAGGAGAAGGTCTTTCAGATGATGATACTACAACTGTAATGTTAGTGACAGAAGATGATCCAGTTGTATTTGAAGAAGCCATCAAGAGTAAGAGATGGAGAGATGCCATGAAAAGAGAAATGGAGGCAATAGAAAAGAACAAAACCTGGGAATTAACTAACTTGCCGAAGGGAATGAAGCCAATTGGAGTAAAATTGATATTCAAAACAAAGCTCAAAGAAAATGGAGAAATTGAAAAATTTAAGGCAAAATTAGTTGCTAAAGGGTATGCACAACAATATGGAGTGGACTACACATAAGTATTCGCACCAGTCGCGAAACTTGACACCATACGGATAATACTCTCAACAGCTGCACACCATGGTTGGAGCATTTTTCAGTTAGATGTGAAAAGTGCTTTCTTACATGGAGAACTAAATGAAGAAATTTATGTTCAACAACCAACTGGTTTTATGAAGATTGGTGAAGAAGAGAAGGTATACAAATTAAGAAAGGCATTATATGGACTTAAACAAGCACCAAGGGCTTGGTACAACAAAATAGAAACCTATTTCCTACGTAATGGTTTTGAGAGATGTCTCTGTGAACACACACTTTTCACCAAATCAGTTGAAGGAGGTAAACTTTTAATTGTAAGTTTATATGTAGATGATTTGATATATACTGGAAATGATGTGAGCCTATGCCATAGCTTCAAAAAATCTATGATGTCAGAATTTGATATGACTAACCTAGGAAGAATGAGGTACTTTCTTGGAGTGGAAATTTTACAGGACTCAAAGGGAATTTTTATGTGTCAAAGGAAGTATGCCCAGGATGTACTGTCACGGTTTGGGATGAAGGATTGCAAAGCTGTCAAGAATCCAATTGTTCTAGGAACAAAATTATCCAGAGAAAATGCAGGGACCAAGGTGGATGCCACTTTATTTAAAAAGGTGGTAGGCAGTCTCATGTATTTGACAACAACTAGACCAGATCTGATGTATGGAGTCAGCTTGATCAGTAGATTCATGGCCAACCCCACTGAGACTCACTGGACTGCAGCTAAAAGACTACTAAGATACTTGAAAGGAACTACAGAGTTTGGGATATATTACAAGAGAGGAGAAAACACTAGTATAATTGCCTATACAGACAGTGATTTTGCTGGAGACTCAGATGATAGAAAAAGTACTTCAGCATCTGTTTTCTTCTTAGGATCTGGAGCAGTTTCTTGGTCCTCTAAGAAGCAACCAATAGTTACACTATCCACAACAGAAGCTGAGTATATAGTTGCAGCCTCTTGTGCATGTCAAAGCATTTGGATTAAAAGAATCATGGAGACTCTTTGTTTCAATGAGGAAAATAAGATTCTGATGTTATGTGACAATAATTCAGCCATTCAACTGTCCAAGAACCCAGTTTTTCATGGAAGAAGTAAACACATTGATGTTAGATTTCATTTTTTAAGAGATCTTGTTAAGGATGGAAGGATTAATCTCAGTTACTGCAATACACAGGACCAAGCAGCAGACATAATGACTAAACCACTTAAATTGGAACAATTTTTAAAACTTAGAAGCATGCTGGGAATGGTTGAAGCGCAGGAAATAAACTAGATACTTGCAAGCATCTAGTTTAAGGAAGGGAATATTAGCAGTTAATTGTTTTAAATTGCTTTTAATTAGTTTTAATTATTGTTTAGCAGTTATAATATGTGAATAAACCAGGTCAATAACTGGACCTATATTTTAGGGACTGGAGCTATTTTTTAGCTCAACTATTAGTCTGTTATCCCATTACTTTATGCGTGAGTAATGGAGCAGTTACTTTAGTTTTTTTATTAGCTTTAAATGTGTAATCTGTTTCAGTATTGAATAACAATTTTCAAGTACAGAATTTCAGAGCATATCTTACTTGTTAAACGTTCACAGATACATGCAAATACATTGACGGAGTCAAATGTATATATAACTAATTAATAATTATTGATTAGTATGTATGTGAACAAATATAACTCACTCTTAGGAATGACATAGGCAAGGTAGAGACAAACTTTATTATTTAATATTTCGTCTTTAAATTAAAATTTTAAATAATCCGATTTTAAACCTCTTGTACGTGTTAGGAATAGTCCAAGTGTGAGTCAAAAAGTCCCACATTGAATAGAATAGACAAAGTTAAACACTATATAAGAATAAAGACCCATAACACTATTGCCTTAAAGTTTTGGTGTAAAAGTAGTGTCAAAGGTCTTGTACATGTGTAAGACTAATGAAATATAACCATATGGAACCACAATCTCTCAATGACCATGACCATGACCATGACTATAAACCACTGTTGTGTGTGTGTATATATATATATATATATATATATATATATATATATATATATATATATATATATATATATATATATATATATATATATATATATATATATATATATATATAACCCAACAGTGGTATCAGAGCCAATGGTTCGAAGTGACTGACCGCATAACCATAACCATAACCATAAAAGGGGTCACCTAAGGGAAATATATCCATATCAAAACATAATACCAAAACATGTGAAAGAATATATAACCCAACAGTATGAGGACAAAAACAGATTGAAAAGTCACTTGGGAGACTCACATATCAACTATAGCCACCAAATTTTTCTGGCGGGCCGAGTGTGAATAGTGATGAAGAAACAACAATGGCAAACATTTAACTCCATAAGCAAAGAAAAAAAGTCCTCCTTCTAATTCCCTCGACCATGGCAAATATGCTCATTCTGCTTGCACACTTGAAGAATTACTACCTTTTCATCAATATCACCTTCGGGCTTGATAGCTAACCAGAAACAGTGCTAAATAAACAAAAAAAAAGTTTGTTGTGCTATTAAACAAAAGAGTTTAGGTAGGACCACAATAAACAGGGCAAATTAAACAATCACAAAAGTAATGGTAAAGGCAACAGAGGTTCGATGGAGGTATAACAATTGGAGAAATGAATCATTCCTGAAAAGGTAATAAAGGAAGGACAAATTCAGTGACAGAGACACAAAGGAAATGTTGATGAAGAATGACAGCAGAGAAAGAATCATACCACATGTGTCCTCATTGAATGCAATCCCTTAATTTTATGCTCTCCCTTATATTACGTGAACTTTTGCGCAATTTCTGACCCTCCGTATTGCTTGCCACCTGTCCCTCACGCTTAACTCATTTGTTCACCTTCTTTATCTCATGTTACAATACTCCCCTCTTGAACATCAACCTTGTCCTCAAGGTTAAAATTGGGATAGGATTGCTGCATAACTTCCACGTCTTCCCAAGAACTATCATCAATATCCCATTTAATTAGCCATTGCTTAATTTCCTTCCCATTGTTGATCAGTGTTCGAACATGCTGATTGGTTGTATGAGGGATCTAAACTCATTTGTAGTAAGGGGCAATGGTAGGTAGTGTTGCTTTTGATCACCATGGAAGTTTTTTAGCAAGGAAATGTGGAAGAGCGGAAGTATCTTTGCAGATTGGGGAAGCAGTAATTTGAAAGCCACAATGTAGAAATCGTGCAACAAAATGATTAACGTTTGGACAAAAACCAAGAGGGGGTGAATTAGTTTTAATATTAAAATTAATACTTTAATTTTTTTTTGAGATTTTACCATTTAATTTAATATTTGTTCCTTTAAATGCAATCGTAGATGCAATAAAGAGATAAGGAAGAAGATTTGACACAAGTATTTATACTGGTTCAGATCAAAAGATCCTACGTCCAGTTGTTAATCTCTTTAAACAAAGAGATTAACTCAATCAATAATAATAACACTACAATAAAATAATCAAGATAGTAGGGAAAAGAAAACACCTCTCTTGAAGACACAAGAGATGAAAGTAACTTTCTCTGAATCACACAGAGACCTTGACCTAGCTTTCCTAACAATAAAAACACTCAATCTCCTAGAAACCCTCTTTGGAAAAGTTATCGCTCTACCCACACTAGGCTTTTCAAAGAACTTTTAAGAACACTCAGAGAACTTCTTTGCAAACACAACACTAAGACTCTAGCTCTCAAAAAGGTAAGTTTGAAGTAGAACTATAGTTCCTTAAATAGGGGTTTTGAAAATTAGGTCAAAAACTAAACAGTCATGTTCAAACTGCCAAGGATAATCGATTATCACTATAATCAATTGTTCCAGTGCATTTTCTAAAAACAAAAGTTTGAGCAGATAATCGATTATCTAGGGTGATAATTGATTATTCTAGTGGGTTTCTAAAAAAATGAGCTTAGCTTAAGATAATCGATTATCCTAAGTGATAATCGATTATCCTAAGTGATAATCGATTATCACAATGGTTTATACAAAAATAAGAGAATCAGAGTGATTACTATCTTGTTGTTGATTATAAGCTATTCTAAACACTTCAAGGCAATTACAAGATAACTTTAAACATAGAACACTTGGCTTCAGATTGTCTTCCGGATGACTTTTGAGTTTCTTTGTCATCATCAAAATTTTGCTTTAACATTAACTTGTCTTCTGCTTTTGCCAACACACATGCCCAATTTTCTCAATAGCTTCGAATGGGCCAAAATACCTTAAACTTAATTTCTTGTTCTTCCTTAACACGACTGAATGTTATTGATAAGGTTGTAGCTTGACCAAAGCTAGATCACCCACTTCCAAAGTAAACATTTATGTGGTTTTTATCTTCTTGTCTCTTCATATAGTTTTGAGATTGGTGCAATTTCACCTTCAACTTGCTCAGCACAATGTCACAAAATGTCAAGCTGTGATGGGGGTTTATCATAAATAGTTTGGTAAGAGGATGTGCCCATGCTATGATGGAATGCAAAATTGTACCAATATTGTGCCCAAGGAAGCATCTCGACCTAGTCTTTAGGATGATCAAACACGTAGCATCGAAGATACATCTCTAGAGTTTTATTGAGATTTTCGGTTTGACCGTCGGATTGTGGGTGATAAGAAGAACTCATGGCCAATTTGGTGCCTTGTGATTTGAATAGTGCGTCCAAAATGAATTGATAAACACCCTATCCCTGTCCAAAACAATTGACTTGGGGAAACCATACAACTTTACAATGTCCTGAATGAATGCGTTTGCTACACTCTTATTGGTAAAGCCAGGTTTTAATGGAATGAAATGCTCGAACTTAGAGAGCCTATCTATCACGACCATTATAGTTGAATAACCATGAGACAATGGCAAATTGGTTATAAAGTCCATTGCAATATCTCCTTAAATAAGGTTAGGAATAGGAAGTGGTTGAAGGAGACCCGGTCGATAAAGAGTGATCGATTTTTGCTTGTGGACAAATGACACAAGCTTTGATAAATTTTCTGATATCCTCTCGCATCTTAGGCGAGTAAAACTATGCTCCAATTCTTGCGCTGGTTCTAGTGGTACCCGCATGTCCACCCACCTTGGAGGCATGAAATTTGGCCAAGATCATATTGATGAGGGTTTGATCATTAGGTACCAAAATTTTACCCTTCCTTACGATTACATCATTGTGCAATGTATAATCTTCATAGTGCCTGACATTGTTCATGCAATTCTGACAAATTTGTAGCAAGGACTAATCTTTTTTTGTGGCCTCTGCTACCACTATTAACTAAGAGTTAATAGGTTTAGACCATGCCATTGCAAAGCTTTTGGATAAGGCATTTGCAGGGATGTTTTCTTTCCCAGGCGAATAATTGATAGTGAAATCATAACCGAGGAACTTGGGCAACCACTGTTGCTGCTACAAGGTTTGTAGTGTTTGATCCACGAATTGTTTCAAATTTTTCTGATCCATTTTAATGATGAATTTGTGACCAAGTAGATAATGTCTAAATTTGGCTAAGGATTGAGTAATAGCATAAAACTCCCTTGTGTAAGCAGACTGCTTCTGCATTCTGAGTAAAATTTTCTTAGAGAAATATGCAATTGGGTGGTTATTTTGACTTAAGACAACCTCTATCCCCGAGCCGGATGCATCCGTTTCCAGAACAAATGGAACCAAAAATTTTGGAATTGTCAATACCGGAGCAATAGTTAAAGTTGTTTTTAAGGCGACAAAAGCTTACTTAGTGGACGCACTCCATTTAAAGGAGTGTTTCTTCAATAAATTTGTCAATGGGGCAGCAATAGTGGCATAACCCTTCACAAAGCGCCTATAATAGCCTGTCAATCCCAAAAAACTACGTAACTGTTTCATATTTGAAGGTGTACCTAGTTCTTAACAACTTCTAACTTATCAAAATCCATAGCGACCCTAACACCCGATAATGTGTGACCTAAGTAATTTATTTATTGGACTCCAAAAGTGCATTTGGAAAACTTGGCAAACAATTGATTATCTCTGAGAATGAAGAGCACAATTTCAAGATGATGAAAGTGATCTTGCCAATTGATGTTGTACACTAGTATGTCATAAAGAAAAACTAGTACAAATTGTCGCAACAGTCCGTGAAATATATGATTCATGAGACTTTGGAAGGTTGTCGGTGCATTGGACAGCCTAAAAGGCATGACCAGCCCCTTAACCCTTGATGTGTGTAGAAAGTCGTCTTGTGCCTATCTTCCAGGTTTAGCAGAATTTGTTGATAACCTGACCTAAGATCCAACTTAGAGAAATAGCAAGTTCCATAAAGTTCATCAATCAATTCATCGACGGTGGGGATGGGAAAACTATCCTTGATAGAAATCGCATTTAAAGCCCTGTAGTCTATATATACTCGCCAAGATCAATCTTTCTTCTTGACCAAGATGATTGGAGAAGAAACAGGGTAGTTGCTCGGTTGAATGATACCTTCCCGCAACATGTTGTCCACGAGCTTTTCAATTTCTTCCTTTTGGTTATGAGGGTACCTATAGGGTTGAACTCTAACAGGATTTGAGTATTCTCGGATTGGTATGTGGTAGACATGAGATCGGGGTGCGGTAGGCCAGAAGGGGTACTGAACACCAAGCTATAATTGTGTATAAGAAGTGCCAAGTCTGGTTTGAAGTCATTAGGAAGGGCAAGGCAGGGGAGTGGTTGGGATTACTCATGAACTAAGTGCATGTTGTACACTTCTGTTATGGCCTTTGTGTTGACCATACGCCTGATGTGATATAATTGGGCTAGCACAGGAATATTGTCTTGGTCAACTTGTAATGTAGTAAATTTCCCACTATATAGAAACTTAATACGAAGGGTGTCATAATCTACTAAATGAGGCCCTATAGTTTTGAGAAAGCTAGCACCAAGTATAAGATTTGTACCAGAAATAGGTAACAAAAACGCAGACAACGTGAAGAGATTGCCCTGAGCTTGTAAGTTTAAATCCTGAATCAAGCCCTCTGACTCCATGTAATTCCCATTGCCCACCGTGACCCTGAACCTGGGAGCTTGAACAATGGGATGTTTCAGAAAATGTGCCACCCTCAGCTGCAAAACTTATCGGAGCTACCTTTGTCAATCAAGACTGTTACTGATAAAGTATTGATATATGCTTTAAACCTCCATTTAAAGCATTCATAGATAGGTGATGCACTTCCTTGCTTTTTGATGCTTGTTCGACTGTATCATCAGATGGGTTTGTATCATTCTTCGATTCCTCCTCACTAAGTTGAAGCACTAAACATTATCGGTTAGGAAATTTGTGATTGAAAGAAAATTTTTCATCACAAAAATAACAGAGGCCCTTTCTCTCCTCAACTGCATTTCCGCCAGGCTTATCTTCTTGATAGTGGTGGGTTTGAGTTGCGGACTAGTTGGCGTGGTAATAAAGGTGGGAGAGGTGATTTGGGTGCAATGATAGATGGTTTGGTGCTGTGTTGAGGTAAAGGATTATAGGGAGTGGAATAGGAGGATGAAGTGGTAAATCTGGTGGAGTAGGAGGTTGATGATTTTGGTGGAGTGGAGTATTTTTCCTCATATAATTTTGTCAAGGCTACTACGTGCAACAAAGTGGTTAGGGTCATAGCAACTATATCACGTCTAATTTCAACAAGTAAACCACTAATGAAATAGTTTAAAACAACCTTCTCACTCAACCCTTTAGATCTATTCGCAAGAACCATGAATTTTAAGTAATAAGTCGAAACTGACCCATCTTGTTGCAACTTGAAGAGATTTGACATTGGATAATCGAATGGGGACGAACTAAATTGAGACTCCAAGGCATGGGTTAAAGCATTCCAAGTGGTGACGGCTTCGAGTTTGTGCAACATTTGGAACCAAAGGACCACCTCCTTCTTGAAATACATTGAAGCAATTTCAAAACGATCAGAGTTAGGAGTGTTATGATAGCTAAAGAACTTGTCTGCTTTAAAAATCCACTCAAGCACCGGAGTAGAACCATCAAAATGAGGGAAACCTAGCGAAATATCCTTAACTAGAGGAGCAACGTTGAAGGGAATATGTTTTAGCACCGAACCTGAGTTTGATGGACTGCCTAGAGGTTGAGAAACGTTTTCTAACACTTGCTGCAACACCAATTGGATTCGATCCATCTTTGTGTCCTGCGATTTGGATTGGACTGCAAGAGCTGCTTTGAGTTTTTCCACCGTTAACGACAAATGACGCAGATCCTCCGCATGGTGTTTGACCTCCGTTTGTAAGTCCTTCGTACGTGTGTTCTCAGCCATGGAGTTAATGAAAGCACCAGTGAAGTAGTGCTAAATAAACGAAAATAGTTTGCTCTGCTATTAAACAAAAGAGTTTACGTAGGGCCACAATAAAAAAGGTAAATTAAACAATCACAAAAGTAATGGTAAAGGCAATAAAGGTTCAATGGAGGTATAAAAATTGGAGAAATGAATCATTCCTGAAAAGGTAATAAAGGAAGGACAAAGTCAGTGACAGAGATGCAGAGGAAATGTTGAGGAAGAATGACAGCAGAGAAAGAGTCATACCACACGTGTCCTTAATTTTAAGCTCTCCATTTTATTACGTGAACTTTTGTGCAATTTCTGACCCTCTGTATTGGGGAAATTTGTAAAAAGGATCTGTTTCAAGGCTTTTTTGTAAAATGGGGTCGCTTTGAAAAAAAATTGCAAAAATGGGTCGTGTCGTCCGGCAGGGGAACGACATTAAGGTGAAGTCATCCTCCCAAAGGCCAGTTTCCTTTTTTTTTTTTTTTAATGAAGTCGTCCGGCCTCCGGCCGGTTTCTAAGATGAAGTTGTCTAGCAAGAGGCCGGTTTCAGTTAATGATTTTTTTTTTTCGTTGCAGTTTTATTTTATGATTTATAAATTTTTAATTTTTAGTTTTTCCAATCATTTACATTTCTTAAATTTTTGTATAGTATATTTAATTTGTGGGTATTCTTTTATTAATAATAAATTAATTTAAGAAAATACATCATATAATAAAAATAACATAATAAAAATTCGCAACCAATACATAATAAAAATTACATAATAAAAATTACATAATGAAAATAATATAATAAAAGTTACATGTAAATTGGATAAAGTGATAAATTACTGACGGTAGGGACAGTTGCCCCTATGATGTCCTTCATTTCTACAATATGAACATTTGCTTCGTCTGTTTGGATTTGGTTCATCGATCTCATTATGGATTCTATTAGTTGGTGGTCTTCCCCTTACCCTACGACGCATGTTTGGGTCTGAAATGAAATTTGGTCCGGTGTATATGAACCAATATTCTTTATTCCTAACCGGATGAAACTGTATTTCATATGCTTTGTTGATGTTGTAGAGGCTATAAACTAGGTGAATGTATGTGGTTAGGTCTATATGTGCGAAAGAGCAAACAACTATTACGTGATGACAAGGCAGTCGAACAGCTTGAAAATGACCACAATCACACCACCAATCATTTAATTTAACTGTAAAAGACATTGGTAGGCGGTGATCATGTGGAGAAAACATCTCTTGAACTTGAAATTCGTTATTGTCTCGTAAGTATCGACGCACTTGACACATTCCCGCTTGTTGTTGATTTTTTCTAATAATAGTATTAATTTCCTCGGGATACTGGTGGCCTGCTCGTAACATGGAGTCTGCCTTAACCCCTCTTTCAACAAACCATGTTGCGGTCCTTTCAAATGTTGCCTTAATTAGGGCACAAATTGGTAATGAACGAGCTCTTTTCAAAACAGAATTCATACATTCTGCCAGGTTTGTTGTCATGTGTCCGAATCTACTACCCCCGTCGTAGGCCTGAGTCCATTTTTGTAGTGGTATCCTATCGATCCAAGATGCCACTTCTGGTGAATGTGATCTCAAAGTCGCAACTTTAGCATCGAATATGGGTTGTTTGACCTCGTAAGCTGTAAAAATGCAATTATATTAGTTAATTTAATTATTGAATGTGATGATTGAAAGAAAAATTTTATTACCCATATTCTTTAACCGGTTTTTCAATTCGTGATTCTTGAATTTTTTGTTGAAATTGGAAGCAATATGACGTATGCAGTATACTGATTGCAATCCATCTGCTTCCCATTGTACTTCTTCAGATTGTAGGGCCGCCAATATGCCTTTCCCCTTGTCTGTTATCAAGCAGAGGTTTGGTTGTGGTGTAACGTGCTCCCTTAAGAGTTGAAAAAACCATATCAAGGCCTCCTTTGTTTCTCCTTCCACTATAGCGAAGGCCAAAGGGAATATATTACGTGACCCATCTTGAGCTAGTGCTGTTAACAATGTCCCTTGATATCTTCCTATGAGAAATGTGCCATCTACTTGGACAACTGGCTTGCAATAATTGAACCCTTGAATGCATGGTCCAAAAGACCAAAATACGCGTTCTATAATATAGCAAGAAGGGTCAGGTTGGCCACTAACAAGTCTAGGAGATCCAGTGCACTGAATTATTGTGCTGGGATTGCTTTCTTGTACAGCTTGATACCACCTGGGAAGTTCATTGTAAGACTCTTCCCAATCTCCAAACTCCTTAGCAAGCGCTTTTTGCTTACCATTCCAAGCTTTGTCATATGAAACTGAATATCCGAAACGATTCTTGATTTCAGCTACTAAACTTTTGATAGGTATGGAAGGATTTTCCTTTAAAGATTTGATAGGTATGGAAGGATTGGGTGGCGCATCATCACCAATGGATTGCAATTTGGAATGGTCGACAAAATCGGATCATTCAAGGTACACCGTTCAGCGGAAACGGTCATTTGCGTGATGAAACACCGTATATGCAGTGGTACATCAACCACACTATCCGTTATATATCTCCATCAGAATCTTCTGACGATGAGGTTATTTATAATACATTTGTAGCACATTTGTTTATCATACATACTTATTCATGCCAATAACCATGTTATTATTTTACAGTACGACATATCACAAGAACCTTCTCAGCCTGCTTCACAACCCTACACTGCCCATGTTGGGTCTTCTCCAGATTTCATGCATCATCACCAACCCTTTTTCGGACAGTCCCCTATGGGTCAAGGTCAAATGTTTGGACATTCACATCCTCAATTTGGCAACCCATCAAACACCTCATTCCAACACATCCCTTCCTCATACGGTTTCTTCCCGCATCAGTCAACTTATGGTGCTGGTCCATCACATATGTTTGGAACCACAACCATGACACCACCATCTGCCTATTATCCAGGATCTTCATCATCAATGCCATTCTATCCTCCGCCAATGCCTTCCCAATCACCACAAATTCCTCAAAATGTCCAAAGTCAACAAGATGAAGATGACGATGACGATGATGAACCATAACAACAACCACTAACACGTCCCAACAGACCCAGAAGAAGACCAACATGTGGAACCGGAGGACATAGATGACTGTTTCATTATTTTCAAGTTACTAAATTATTGTATTTTAATTTTTAATCATTTAAAAAATATATTAAAGTTTATTTTTATTTTTATTTCAATTTATTATCATTTACTGTTAAAAAAAACATAAAATGAAGTCGTCATCTGCAAAGACGACTTCACTGACGCCAAAGTGAAAACCGGCCTTCAGGAGGACGACTTCATTTTAAAAAAAAAAAAAAAGTGAAACCGGCCTTTGGGAGGACGACTTCACCTTTAAAGTCGTCCTCCCCTCTGACGACACGACCCAGTTTTGCAATTAAAAATTCAAACGACCCTTTTTTACAAATTCGTGGTCAAACTGACCCCTTTTTACAAAATTCCCTCTGTATTGCTTACCACGTGTCCCTCACGCTTAACTCATTTGTCCACCTTCTTTGTGCATGTTACATAACCCAATCATAGTCGGGGGATGACCAATAAGTCTAACTTCTCCTCCATTGGTCACTTTAACATGAGTTCTAATGCATGTACCTTGGACAAGCTCATTCGGAGCTTCATTCTTATTATCCTCTACATTTTTATTTACCCCCTATTATTGATGATGGAAAACTCCACTCGATTATCCCCCACTTTCGGAGCAAGATTTGAAGGTTGACTTCGACGTGGCATCCTTAGCATACTCCCGTCCCTTCAAACTCTCAAACGAAAAAATATGAACAGTCGACATTATTACCTTTAAACAAGTGGTTAGTTGCTCTAACACCAGAAGATGAAAATGACGCAACAACCCCACCATTATTTATAGAGGAAGAAAGCTCAATAGTTGCATGATTTGTAACGTTGAATCTAGCAATATCCAATGGCCATAAAAACCCAACGCTTCAAGATGTGCCAACGCAAACTTCTAAGAGTTAGGACCCTCAAATCGCAATGGTCGCTTTTTGGAACAGGCTCACGGCCTCCAAGGGGCCATCATGAGATGTATTTCAAGCCGAACGAGTGTAAGAACGTATTTAATGTGTACATACATTAAATTTTGCACATAGCACCCCAATTGTTTCACTATAAATATATATTTTCTGTTAATAAAAAAAATTGATCACTAATAAGATTTTGGCTATAAAAGCAATTGGTTTCTAATTAGAAAATTAATCTCTAAACATATTTTTTATCACTAAAATTTATCAATATTTACGAGTTTTCTTAAAGTGACATTAATATAATAAGTAAAACATCCTTAAAAAGTAAAAAATATCATCCTTAAAAAGCATTTTATGTTAGTAATATATATATATATATATATATATATATTTATACCATTATATGAAGATGATTCTTTATTTTAGTGTGCACATTTGGTTTTCAGTTTTATCCTTTAAGTAACAATGTTATTTAAATTAAAATAATTATTTTACTAATTTTACTTTTTAAATGACAATTTAGTTTTTTAAAATTTGGCCATACCTTTTGATTTAGAAATATTTTAACATTTAAATACATCTTCCTCCTTTTAAAGATAAAATAGTCACGGGCATACTCTAAATGTTAGTGACCAATAACTTTTTTTAAAGTATTTTAGTTACCAATAACTTATAGTTTATTCATTAGTATCTAAATTGATTATTATAGTGACTAATTATTTTTTGTCATTAAAATTGGTAACTATTTAAGGATTGTCTTGCAATGTTAAAATTATATATTATTATAATTTATAAGTTGAATAATTAAATTAGTAAAAGAAAATAAAAGCTTACTTGTAAATTATAAAAAGTTACATAAAGTTAATAATTATAGAAAGATATAAAGATGACATTCTCAGTCAAAACGTTTTCTAAAAATTGTGATTCTACCTTTTATTAACATATAATGGATTGTGTTAATATCATAATTAGCTATCTCCAACCAAATCAAAATTAGTTTCGTTATTATCACAAATAATTAGAGATGACAAATAAACTCGTCCCGTGAATATTGCTCGAACTCGTCCCCATTTTGACGGAGAATCCCCTCATTGACTAGGTATGGGTATGACTATGAGGAATCTCCGACTTTTTCAATTGGGTATGGGGATGTACATATTCGTCCTGTCCTCGTCCCCGTCCCCATCCACATACCCGTCATAATACCCATCCCCGCCATATCCCCGTCCTCACTTAAATTATTAAAATATTCATAGTCAATTTAGTAGCTTTATATATATATATATATATATATATTACTACACACTTTTTATATTTTAATTATTCTAATTGTTTGTTTTTAATGAAATTCATTCGCATCTCCAATATATTTTTCATAATATCATAACCTTTATTCAGTTATGTTCAATTGATGTATGTTAATTAAATATTTTTTATGTTAACACTCTCAATCCAAGTGTTTAATAGCATAAACATTTTCATTTACTAGGTAATATAAAAAAATTATCTTTTTTAGTCTATTATTATTATTATTAATTTTTGTTTCATTTGAAAAATTATTTTGTTTTGCTAAAACAATTTTCATTATTTCTCATCCAGTGACTATGTTGATATTTGAAAATTTTTCTTAGATCTCTAAGTTATATTTTTCATTTTATGACACTCTTAATTATATATTTGTTTTCCTTTGTGAGATTTCATTCAATAATCTCTCAAAGTGTTTCTAAGACACACATTTGATATGTTTTAATATTTTTATCTGTTGTTTATTTTTGTCATGTAGAATACTATTTTGATATATTTTATATAAGTATTTTTTTTCTAACTAAATATCAAACTGTAATTTTGTCACTATAATTTGTTAAAATCAGATCTATCTAATATAACCCAATCAAGATAGGGGATGAATTGGTTATTGAATCTTTTACTGATTTTAAATGAATCTTGAAAGTTTCTTTAATATTTATACCTCAAATAACCAGTTTTACAGTTATGTGTTAATGGACTGTGTAAAGCAATTGAGAAAGGCATGAAAGATGAGAGAAACAAAGAACACAACAATTTATACTGGTTCTATTCAAGAATGAATCTACGTCCAGTCTTCTCCTAAGCAACCCACTTAGGAGGATTCCACTAAATCAATAGAGATACAAGAATTACAAGAGCATCTATATAATTCAAGACCCTAAAGACTAAGGAGTTTGATCTACAAATCAAGAACTCCCCCTAGATGCAATGCATCCACACAATTGCACCTAGACCTTCACTTCACACAGTGAATCAATTGTAAATAGAAATACAATAGAAAAGAAACAAGGAACGAATACACCTAGTGAAGTACATATTTGTCACTTCATCTTAGATCCAAGCTTGACCCATCAAGGTTGAATCCACCATCAATCTTCTTGAAAGTTCACTTGAATGATCTCTCAAGAACACACAAGAACTCTGTAGATCTTAGAAAAGTAGTCTCTCAATTCGTTTCTCAGTAATTCAGTTAGTTTTCTCTCTTTTCTTTAAAACTGATTTCAAAATTCATTTTATACTAGAGTTCTGCTGCAGTGACTAATAGATTGGGAAATTACCTAATAGATTATCATGAGTGTATTTTCACTACATCAGTGCAATGCCCTCATCTAATCTATTAGTTAAGTAGCTAATCTACTCACGAGTTCACATTCAAGAGTTTGATGGCTGATACAATTTGATGCAAACTTGTTTTACATGTAATTCTTGATTTACAACACCTAATGCAAGAGATGGAAAAATAGGACTAATCCTAAACCAATGATGCACAAGATGCATAGGCTTTGGACATCATCAAAACCATCTTCATTGAATTGAGTAGGTGATGAGTTCAAATTTTTGTCCTCATTTAATATTTAAATTTGGGGATTTAATTGAATTTTCTGTGCTTAAGAATTGATTTAATTAGGATTTGTGATTATTGGATTTATTGAGTACGTTTGGTAAAAATGACGTAAAAATTGATTTTAGTTGAATGAAATATTATTGGATATTCTAACGTTTGTTAATGCAGTTGGAATTTATTTTTGGTCATTAATAGTGTGGATTTGAAATATTTAAAGTTACAAAATAAGTCCAAAATCAGTAAATTCTGGAAAAGAATAAATCAGGAGCTAAATGCACCCCCAGTTTTAATTTACACAATCCTCCTGCAAGTGGACCACAAAAACCTGTTTTGCACCCCCAATCTTTACTAAGTTGCACCCCTCCTACCACTTAAACTCCATTCACTCATATGCTACCATGTGGCAATCCTCAACTTTTAAAATTGGCCAGCATGAACAAGCCATGTGGCAACAATCCTTGCACTAACAAATTGTCCAATGGAAGGCTGCCACGTCATCATCTTCCATCTCCAAAACAGAAACCCTAATTTTCCTCAAACCCTAGCCGCCACCATGTCGACAGCCACCTCCATGTCGTCCACCTTGCCGAAAACCGTTTCTACACTCCACCAAAAACAACATCCTTCTTGCTAGAACAGTCACAACCATACAGCCGCGCAGCCGCACATCATCTCGACGCTGCCATCACCATCGAGAGTTCATCTTCACGCTGCCACCACAACCATTGAAGACACAGCATCACCACTATCATTTTCATTGCAATGCTGGCGCGAGCTCCACCTTTGCACATCGAACTAGATTCACAGCCACCACGCCAGCGCATCCTGCACTTCACCTCGTTGGAGAAGAAGACCCTGCCGGAAAACGCACCAGCAGCCGTCAGCCGCGCAACTGCCAAGGGAGGGAGAAGTGTGTGAGAGCAAACCCTAATTCTGGAGAGAGACTCTTTGTGGCACATGTCAGCATCTAATAGGCAGTCAACGGGTCAAACTATGGTCAACTGGTCAAACTCTGATCAATTTTTGGTCAATTTTATAAAAATGATTAAATAAGAGAGGCAGAATTGAAAACTGGACAGAAAAGTTGCTAATTAATTAAATAAAAATAAAATATTTTAGCAACCGATAGATAAAGCCCAAAGTCCAGTTGAAGCCTATATAAAGAGACTTAAGGGAGCAGAAGGGGGACAACTGATAACTGATAACAAATACATTTCTCATTCTTCCTTTCTTTTTATTTTCTTTCCTTCATCATATTATCATGTATTCCATTAAAGCCATGAAGGGCTAAGCTTTAAGGGTTGATTCCACTGTAATTTCTTAACTCGATTCTAAGGTTAGATGAATTTATGTATTTGTTATTTTGATTATTGTTGTGGTTTTTTGTTTATCTATGTCCTTTGCTTCTTAATCGAATAGAAAATAATGATTTTAAATCTACACGCATGCTAATCATATGAGTAAAAGGTTTTTAAATTCAATTGAGACTTTACTTTGATTTTGTTTAGAAACTTTCATTTGATTTAATAAGTTTTTGCCAATAATTGAGACTGTACTTTGATTAGAGGTAATTACTTTAACTAAAATTAGTCAAGACTTTACTTTGATTAATTAAGTTTTCTATTGGATGAAGAAACAAAGGAATAGACATGATTAGGCATAGTAAAATTTAATTGAGACTGTACTTTGGTTGAATTTACTATGGATAATCTAAAAATTCTCACTTTTAATTGAGACTATACTCTGATTAAAAGTGAGAATGCCAACAAATGAATTGAGTCTTTACATTGATTGATTTGTAAATCAATAACAATAATTAATTTAACAATAATCTCTAAGTAACTGATGAAGAATCCTATTTAGAAAAAGTAGTGGAATTGACCTATTTATTATTATTGTGTTTACAATCTTTTATTTGTGTGACATTCATTCTTTGCATCAAAACCCCCATATTTTTATTACTAGTTTTAATTGCATTTTTAAGAATCAAATATTTGAGATCAATTCTGTATTCGTTGTGAGACGACTCAGGGTTATCTTAACCTTAACTAGTTTGTTCACTACTAATTTGGCAATACTGAAGTTACTAAAGTTAAGTAGTGGTAATTTGATCGCCTAATGACAACAATATCAAATTTGGCGCCGTTGCCGGGGAACACGGTTAGAATTTTTATCATTTTAGTTCTTATTTTTATTTTTATTCTTTTGATTTTATTTAGTATTTTTATTTTTATTTTTATTTTATTTTATTTTTATCACTAACATTTTTTTTTCTCAATTTTTGTTCTAACATTTTTTTTTATTTTCTTTAGTTATTTTATTTTATTTTATTCAGTTATTTTTTAAGCATAGTTTTTGTTTGAGGAATTTTGTTGGGAAATTTGTGAAACCAGTTGGGAAAAACTTTGGCTAAGGAAAGATAAGGTACTTAAGTTGTCCATTGAGACGCACCTCTCTTTCCTAGAAGTCTACTCAACAAGCTTTCAACTTATTTCTTTTCAGAAAACCTCTTTCAAAAATGCAAAATAATTTTTCATACGAAAATAATCAACATTGTAGTTTTCAAATGGATTACAATTACTATCCACAGCAACCACGTGATTTTCAGCAACAAATTGTCACACCTACTTCTGCACCTGATATAAGTGGGTTAACTTTACGACAATTTAATGATCTATATCCTAGATCATCTTTTTTGGGATATGAGCAACAACCATATTCTGAGTGTCCACCTCAGCAACTATATGTTCCAAATAGTTTTCAGCAACAATATGTACCACCACATCAAGTTGAAGCAACCAATGGACCATCCTACAGGGAAGTTATGATATTAATGGGTGAAGTTATAGAGAAATTAGAGTCCATGGATGAAAGGTTGCAATTTGATCAACGATGCAGAAATATTGAGCAAGAGTGGTACGAAAATAAGCAAATACTGTCTGATATGTTGAGGGATGCAAGTAAGAATAACTTCATAGAATTACTTGTAACTGTTAAATATCACCCCTCAACCCCATCAGAGATTTCCTGAAAATCCAGATTTTAACGAACTTCGTCATAAAATCAAATATGTCCTTCTGAAGTTGGCCATCAGAGCTGCAGTGAGGAAGGTCACTTTGGAAGATATGATGAAAATGATGACTGAAATGATGAAGATGAATCAGACAGATCAGAAAGAGATGATGAATGCCGCCACACAAAGCTTGCAAAATCAGTATGAAAAACCAATAGCGGAATCACATCACATTGATATATCTACTGATGGACATATTAAGGATGTTGCTGAAGTTGATGAAGAAATTAAAGATTCTCACACAAACATATCTATTGATGGATATGTTGACGATGCTCCATGTGAATATAAAGTTGTACCTGTTGATGATTTTATGAGTACAAATGATCATTTTCAAGAGCAAAGTTGTGAGAACAATACAATGGAGGAACCAAGTGCAATTGAAGAGCCACTGACTTGGTTAATGATGAAGCAGTAGAGTCAACAACACCAGGTGAAACTTTTTGCTCAGAAGATGAGATTATGAGGATTACTAATGATCCGCTTAACCATTCGAATGCACCTGATGATGCTCAAGTTGAGTTGAAGCCATACACTCCACACATCAAGTTTGTTGATGTGAATGATGCAAATAAGTTTTCAGTGGTTATCTTTGTTGACATGGCTGCAGAAAAAGAAGAAAGGTTGCTACAACAGGTAAAAAGCTTTGATTCAAATTCTTTTGAAATCATTGTTGATAGAAAAGTTAATTTGCATGCATATTTGTTTGAGGTTTTCTGAAAAGAAATAAGTTGAAAGCTTGTTGAGTATACTTCCAGGAAAGAGAGGTGCGTCTCAATAGACAACTTCAGTACCTTATCTTTCCTTAGCCAAAGTTTTTCCCAACTAGTTTCACAAATTTCCCAACAAAATTCCTCAAACAAAAACTATGCTTAAAAAAATAACTAAATAAAATAAAATAACTAAAGAAAATAAAAAAAATGTTAGAACAAAAATTGAGAAAAGAAAATGTTAGTGATAAACAAAAAATAAAAATAAAAATAAAAATAATAAATAATAAATAAAATCAAAAGAATAAAAATAAAAATAAGAACTAAAATGATAAAAATTCTAACCGTGTTCCCTGGCAACAGCGCCAAATTTGATATCGCTGTCGTTAGGCGATCAAACTACCACTACTTAACTTTAGCAACTTCAGTATTGCCAAATTAGTAGTGAACAAACTAGTTAGGGTTAAGATAACCCTGAGTCGTTTCACAATGAATACGGAATTGATCTCAAATATTTGATTCTTAAAAATGCAATTAAAACTAGTAATAAAAATATGGGGGTTTTGATGCAAAGAATGAATGCCACACAAATAAAAGATTGTAAACACAATAATAATAAATAGGTCAATTCCACTGCTTTTTCTAAATAGGATTCTTCATCGGTTACTTAGAGATTATTGTTAAATTAATTATTGTTGTTGATTTACAAATCAATCAATGTAAAGACTCAATTCATTTGTTGGCATTCTCACTTTTAATCAAAGTACAGTCTCAATTAAGAGTGAGAATTTTTAGATTATCCATAGTAAATTCAACCAAAGTACAATCTCAATTAAATTTTACTATGCCTAATCATGTTTATTCCTTTGTTTCTTCATCCAATAGAAAACTTAATTAATCAAAGTAAAGTCTTGACTAATTTTAGTTAAAGTAATTACCTCTAATCAAAGTACAGTCTCAATTATTGGCAAAAACTTATTAAATCAAATGAATGTTTCTAAATAAAATCAAAGTAAAATCTCAATTGAATTTAAAAACCTTTTTACTCATATGATTAGCATGCGTGTAGATTTAAAATCACTATTTTCTATTCAATTAAGAAGCAAAGGACATAGATAAACAAAAAACCACAACAATAATCAAAATAACAAATACATAAATTCATCTAACCTTAGAATCGAGTTAAGAAATTATAGTGGAATCAACCCTTAAAGCTTAGCCCTTCATGGCTTTAATGGAATACATGATAATATGATGAAGGAAAGAAAATAAAAAGAAAGGAAGAATGAGAAATGTGGTGGATGACGGTATTTTCCAAAACCAGAGAGTTCTAAGTTATCAGTTGTCCCCCTTCTGCTCCCTTAAGTCTCTTTATATAGGCTTCAATTGGACTTTGGGCTTTCTTTGTCGGTTGTTAAAATATTTTATTTTTATTTAATTAATTAGCAACTTAATTTCTGTCCAATTTCCAATTTTGCCCCTCTTATTTAATCATTTTTACAAAATTGACCAGAATTTGACCAGAGTTTGACCAGTTGACCAGAGTTTGACCCGTTGACTGCCTATCAGATGCTGACACATAGCGCACAGAGTCTCTCTCCAGAATTAGGGTTTGCTCTCACACTCTTCTCCCTCCCATGGAAGCCACGGCAGCCGCCACCGCAAGTTCCTCCGACCACCGCGATCCAGAAAATGGCAGCACCATCATCTTCCTTGCGACCACGATTCTATAACATCATTTCTCTCCACCGCGCTCCCATGGAACCTGCACCATGATAGCGAGTCCACGCTACCAGCAAAAACCAGAACAACAACACCTTCATCTTCACAGATCTGCGCTTGCGAGAATCCATTAACGCTAGCACGAACCACGGCAGCCACCGCCTGTACAATATCACCACTACACTGCAACAACTCCTCCATTACAGCAGTTGCACCGCACCACCATAGTAGCCATTGATTCCATCATTGCAACCAGATCTACACCGTGCCGAGAGCCAGAACCAGAAACGCGCACTAGTAGTGCCGTCACCTACACGTCGTTCCCTAGAAAGCAGATCTGCACCACCATCACGAGTTCGTCCCAGCAGGAAAACGCGATCCAGATCCACGCACAACCTACAGCAGTTGCGCCTACCATCATCAACGCCAGCAGCAAGCTTCTACACCACCGCGCCTTCGTCGGAGAAGAAAAGGCAGCCACCACCACGAGCCAACGCTGGCAGTAGAGGAGCAACCATCATTGCATCTCCAATATGCTGAAACCCTAATTCTGGAGAGAGAAAATGCATTGCCACGTGTCATCATCTGATAGGGCAGCCAACTGGTCAAATCTGGTCAAATGGTCAAAGCTAGCAGTCAACTCTGGTCAAAACTGCAAAAATGGTCAAACAAGAGGGGCAGAATTGGATATTGGACAGTAATTAAGTTGCTAATTAATTAAATAAAGATAAAATATTTTAGCAACCGAACAAATAAAGGCCAAGTCCGATCCAAGTCCTATATAAAGAGACCAAGGGAGAAGTAGAAAGAAACAAGTTTGGGACTTCAGAGTTTTGGAACCCTTCGGGGGGCCTAATTTCGGTTCCTTTCTCTCTCTCCATTCTTCTATTTTTATTTTGCATTCATGGAGTTCTAAACTTCTTAAGTTGATTCCATTGTAATTTCTTAATTGGATTCTGAGGTTAGATCAATTAATTTCTTTGTTCTTTTTATTATTGTTAAGGTTTTAATTCATATATGTCTTTTATCTTTGAATCACATAAAAAACAATGATTTTAAATCTATATGCATGTTGATCATATGAGTTCAAGGGTTTTTAAATCTAATTGAGACTTTACTTTGATCTTATTTAGAAACTTTCATGTGATTAAATGAGTTTTTACCAATAATTGAGACTTTACTTTGATTAAAGGTATTTACTCTAACGAAAATTAATTGAGACTTTACACTGATTAATTTGTAAATCTACAACAATAATTAATTGAGCAATAATCTTTAGATAACCGATGATGAATCTATTTTGAAAAAGCAATGGAATCAATCTATTTTCTTTACTATTGTTTATATCTTATTTTATCTTTTTATCCTTATCCCTCATATTTTTATAATTGTATTTGACTAACTCTTGTATAGTTTTATAAGAACTAATTTGTTAAAAATCAATTTCGTGTTCGTTGGGAGACGACTTTGGGTTACTTTACCCTTACTATTTTGTTGACTACTTTCTTAACAATACTAAAGTTGTTATAGATAAGTAGTATTAATTTGATCGCGTCAACGACAATGTTATCAGCAGGTTCCCCCTCTCAACAATCTCTCCCTTTTTTATGATGGCCAATATGTGTCCTACAACATAGAAACAAGACAAACAACCTTTCTCCCCCTTTAGACATTAGCAAAAAGAGCAATAACATTTCAAATCTCCATACAGAATATGACAATAGATGCATGGCCATTCCAGCAGATGTAAGCAGAAAGTAAGGATATCAGATACACATAACAAAGAGAAGCATCAAACATAAGCAGCAACCAAGAACAATATATATATATATATATATATATATATATATATATATATATATATATACATAAGCAGAACCAACAGCAGAATAAGCAAAGTGCAACTTAAGTACAAATCAGGGTGAGAGATAGACCATCTTAGCTATGTAAGAACTATGGGAGGCTAAACAAAAAGACACATACCACCTCACTAAGAACTAAAAGAAGTCTAAGAGGCACAAAAAGTTAGCCTAAAGGGTAGTTAGACAAAAGTGGGTGTGTGGGGATAGGACTGAGCTATTCGTCATTAGTGACGTCCTCGTAGTGCTCACTCTCAATACCCTCTGCATAATCAACAACAACATTCAGAGTGGGAGGTGCACGACCGGTATTGAGCAGAGCAAGTTATTCTTTAATAGAGGAAAGTTGTTTCTCAATGGAGTCCATCTTTGTCATCTAGGTTTGGTGATGATCGAGAAGAGTGGTAACCATCCGCAACATTTCTTGCTCACAGGCAGAATGTGGAGCAACAGCGGAAGAAGGTTCGACATTGTCAACTTGTTCTTCATCAGGTTTGTCCTTGAAAGACCATGTATTTGCCCTAAAAGCCATGCCCATGTGACAAAGAGTGTTTGGTCCAATCAAACTGGTATGGTTCTGACCATGGGAAATTTCCCCAAAGAAATCAACATTATAGTGTTCAAACACCTTGCACAAGAAGACGACATAGGGCAGTGGATAGTTTGGTAACTTAATAGCCTTCTGAATCGTATCAGTGACAACCTCAAACCAATAAATGAAAACGTTGGATTTGAAGACATGGAGGAGAAAAACATCCTTTGTCGTGAGTTGAGCATGATTGCCATTGCGAGGAACCAGAATCCAAGTGATGATGAAGGCGAGCACTCGTTCATCCTTCTTCATCCTGTCGGCCTGGAAGATACTATAGTCACGCTTTGTAGTGGGATCCCTTAAGCAAGACTGGTAAATGTCCAAACGATTGATTCTGGGAAGACCACAATGGGCAGGGAGACCACTTGGCTGGAATCTAGCAATAGAGGCCCGAATCTACTAGGTCAAAACGATGTTAACCCCTTTGATGCGAGAAGTGAGAACATCATCTTCGCACCCTAGATTTGCAAAGAAAACCTTGACGAGATCTGGGTACACATTGCTCTTCAATTGAACAAACTTCTCCAAGCTTTGGAAGGAGAGGAGAGCAGGAAAATCAAATATGTGGGTCTGGAAAAAGGGAAGTTCAACGAACTTGTGATTGATAATCTTGCGATTGCAGAATGAGTGCACAAAGTTGTCTTAAGCTTCGATGTCGCTAATCCAACCATCAAGATCAGGATCTCATTGTTTGATCCCATCCCGTTTGACTCGCTTGCGAGAGGTGGAGGAAGAAGCCATAATTGATGGAGTGAGGTTGCAGACGAGGGACGGAGCAGGGATGGAAAGAGGAAAGTGAGAACCTAGGGTTTTAAGAGTTAAGACTAGGTGCCTTGGTTCTGGAAGTGATAAAGAGAAAAGGGGCAGGAAGACATTAAACTAATGGATTAACGGGGTTCACTTAATGGATTATTTTGCAGTTAGATGTTGAGAATACTTACTGAATGAAACACGATAATGGATTAAGGCCAAAATTAGTCTAGCAACTATGCAAACAACACACAAAATGCACACCAGCAGATGCAAGGAAAGAATGAAACAGGTATGTAAAATTATGTCAATTAATTCTTGCAACATATATGTGACCATAGTCATCCAACTGATTTTTAATCCAGATGGCCTGAGCACAACATCTACCAACAGCTATATACTCTACCTCAGTGGTGGAAAGAGCAACACATACTTGCTTTTTGGAGTGCCATGAGATTAGAGAGCAGCCTAAGAGATGGCAGGTGCCACTGGTGCTCTTCCTATCTATTTTACAACCTCCAAAGTCTAAATCACTATACATATACCCTGTTAAGGATATAGTTGCTCCATGAGGATACCATAATCCTAGGTTTCAAGTTCCTTTTAGGTATTTTAGTATCCTTTTAACAGCATTTAAATGGGACTCTTTGGGACAAGACTGAAATCTGGTGCGCACACACACACGTTGTGCATAATGTCTGGATGACTAGCAGTTAAGTATAGGAGTGAACCAATCATACCTCGATATTTAGTTTGTCAACTACAGTTCCTGCCTCATCTACATCAAGATAAAAGTTGGTAGCCATTAGAGTTGAGGATTCTTTGCAGTTCTCCATGTTAAACTTTTTCAGTAGCTCGGTGCAATACTTTGATTGATGAACGAAAAGACCATGCTCCCCCTGCTTTATTTAGAGGCCAAGAAAGAAGTGCAGCTCCCCCATCATGGACATCTCAAACTCATCCTGCATGCACTTAGTAATCTAGGAGTAACCTAGGAAGATGCCTTCATCAGCTTTAGAATCAAACTTGCCAAGATTGGATTTACCATTATTTAGTATAAAACACTTACAACCAAAAGCCTTGAAATATGACACATTTGGCTTTCTACCCTTGAAGATTTCATATGGTGTGAGTTTCAAAACAGGTCTGATCAACACTTTGTTCAGTACATAGCAGGCTGTACTCACAACATCTGCCCAAAAATATTTTGGCAAAGAGTTGTCATTAAGCATTATTCTTGCCAACTCTTCTAAAGATCTATTTTTACTTTCTACAACACCATTTTGTTGTGGTGTTCTAGGGGCTGAGAAATTATGAGAGATGCCATGCTGTTCACAAAACTTTTCAAAAGAATCATTTTGAAACTCACCCCCATGATCACTTCTAATAAATTTGATTTTCAAATCTTTCTCATTTTGAACAATTTTGGCAAATTTTCTAAAGACTTGAAAGGTGTCACTTTTAGATGAGATAAAGAAGGTCCAGGTAAATCGTGAGTAGTCATCAACAAGTACTAGTGCATAATAATTTTCACCTAAGCTTTTGGTTCTAGATGGCCCAAACAGATCCATATGTATCGGTTCTAATGGATTAGAAGTAGAAATATGTTGTTTTAACTTGAAGGATGTCTTTACTTGTTTACCTTTTTGGTATGCATCACACAATTTGTCTTGTTGAAATTTTATATCAGGCAAACTAGTAACTAAATGCTTCGAGACAAGCTTGTTTAGATGTCTCATGTGTATGTGTGCAAGTCTTTTGTGCCAAATCCAAGGTTCATCATTTTTAGCAAATAAATAAGCAATAGAATCAAATAAAGTGTTTTCAAAATCTACCATGTATATGTTTTGAATCCTTTTTCCAACAAAAACCAGTTCATTTGTTGATGGATGACAAATCAAACAGTGATTTAACTTTAAAAGTTACTTTTAGTTTCTTATCACATAATTGGCTAATACTAAGCAAGTTGTGCTTGAGTCCATCAACTAGTAACACATCCTCAATTTCAACAGCAAATGAGGATCTCACTTTACCTGTACCCATAATTTTACCTTTGTTATTATCACCATATGTGACATGTCTACTCACCTTGTGAGAGATTTTGCTGAACTTTTTGATATCACCTGTCATGTGTCTAGAACAGCCGTTGTCCAGGTACCACATTGACTACTTCGTTTCAGCATTCACCTGCAAATCAAATTATTTGGATGAAGCAGGTACCTAGGTAAACTTGAGTCCTTTTATGTTAGACAGTTTTGTAGTTCCTTTGGGTACCCATTTAAATTTCCCTTTAGGAACTCCACTGTTTTTAAAGTAGCAAGAATTTGAGGAATGACCAAGTTCAGAACAATAGGTACAGGTGATACAGTTATTACACAGCACAATTCCATTCAATTAATAACATTCATCACCACGTACAAAGATTCATTCAAATTTTCCAGAAGTCACAAGGACTTCCGCACCAAATAACATCAAATAGTCGCTAGGCGGTTCATGCCAGAACCAAGAACACAGTAAAAAATGTGATGTGTCGCCTGGCGGTAGGGGTTAGGCCGCAAGGCGGATTCTAGGAAAAACCCAGAAACCTATGAAAAACAGCGCAAAAAGGAGTGGAAATCATGAAAAGTTACATGACAACGCACAGTTATTCGAACACGAAATAAAAACACCAAAGACAGCTCCCTTTACCTGGAAATTCTTGCTCCAAGTAGTATTCTAACCCTTTCTTGATGATGCCCAAAAAAAAACTTCCTTCCTCTCTCCACAAATTTCATGTTTTGTGATAATTCATGTTTTGTGATAATTCCTATAATTTTAGGATTACATTATCACTACTCTCATTCAATCATATCATTAAAATAATACACATTTTAAAATAACATATAATTTGGCATACATAGGTAGGGCTGGGCATAATTTACTAAACTATATTAAACTATAGTTAATTGTACTATATTAAATTAAAGTATACTAAACTATTCATAATAATAATTGAACTGTATGTATTATAAAATACTTTAGTTTTAAGAAACTAAACTTATGTTAAGTTAACTATTGAACTATAATAAATTGAAAGAGCAAAATACCTCAAATAAAATATTGGTATTAAGATAAGAATTGGACTTATGTATTTTGTGTCTTACGTTCTATTCTTTCTCTTTCATATTGAAATATTTATTTTATTTTGTCTTAATTTTTTTATTTACTCTTTCTTTGAGAAAAATATAAAATATTTATAATTTATTTATTAAAAAAATATAAATTAATTCAAGATCTTATTTTATTTTGAATGAATTTTACTATGTAATGTTATTTTTATGTTATGATTTTACAGAAGTTATTTTTAAAAATTAAATTTTGTGACAGCTAACATTTTTATAATTTTTTTATTTATATTCTTAAATATTGAAATTAGTATAATAAATATAAATATTGGTACTACCGTTTTTTTTTTAAAATCCTATGTAATATTATTTTTTTTAGTTTTAAAATATTTATTATGCGGCGTCAACTTTTTTAAAGAGAATTTATTTTAAAAAATTCTTAAAAAATATAAAAAGTTATTGATTCGCTGCTTCACGAAATATATTTTAGAACTTCATAAAATTTCTAGAACATTATTCACACAAATATTAATGAATACAAATGTTAAAAAAAATATTAATTTTGAGAATTTTCTAAAATAAATCCTTTTAAAAAATTTGATGCAACATAATAAACATTAAACATTGTAAAACTAAAGTAATATTACATAAAATTTAAAAATATAAAAAATAAGTTAATACCGATATTTATATTTATTATATTAATTTTAATATTTTAATTACATTTTAAGTTACGGAAAACTTTAATATAAATAAAAAAATTATAAAAATGTTAATTGGTGTATTGAAGTATGATGCATATTTCAAGTATTATTTTCTAAGCACTTTCAAATTATAAACTTTAGATTATTATGACGGTTCAAAAACAATGTAGTTAAGTTAAAAATTAGTACAATTTGGTTTATTTTGCCCAGCCTTATACATAAGACTCGAATTCAAGTCCTCTCACACAATCAAGTACTCTCAATCATTTGACCTAATACTTCTCCACGTCACAACAATTAGCATTAAATGTCATAAAAGCTCCTACTAGCCGCATTTATTAAATAATTATTTATTTAATTATTTAAATTTCTCGGGTCTTATCGTGTGATTTCTTGTACAATACCAATATTTTCACCTTTCCAGCATTCCTTGGAAAAATGACCAAGTTTTTGACAGTTAAAACATCTTACCTTTTTCTCATCAAATTTCCACTCTTTCTCTCCATCATAACTCGTGTGGGATTTGTGATTTTTGCGTCTAACAAAGTCAGTGGAGCTTCCTTCTTTCTCTTTTTGTAGTTCCTTGTTCCTCGAGTTACTTTTGCCAAAATTTCTTTTCCTTTCACTCTGTACTGAGAACGTGCATGTAAAGCTTGTTCTTGACAATTCTTTCTATCCTCCATGTGATATTCGTGTGCTTCAAGTGAATGCTGCAGTTCCTCGATCTCAAGGGTCTTAAGATTTTTCGTTTCTTCAATTGTTATCACAAGATGATCAAACCTTGGTGGCAAAGATCTCAACACTTTGTTTACCACATGCTGCTCGGACACTTCATCTCCACACGACTTCATGGCATTCCTTAGTTCTTGAATTTTATCAAGATACTCAGCCACTGTCTTATTTTCCTCCATCATCAAGAACTTAAATTTTCTTCTCAAGGCTTGCAACTTCACCTTCTTGTGTTTATCTCCATCACCGTATGTCTTTACAAAGATTTCCCATGCCTCTTTTGCAGTTTCAACATGTGAGATCTTATTGAAGACCTTCGAGTTAACGCATTGATACAACAAGGATCTTGCCTTGCCATCCAATTTCTGTTTCGCCTTGTAGCTTCTTTTCTCATCATCAGTTGCCTTACTACCCAGTTTCTCAAGGCCACTTTCAATCACTTCTGCTACATCTTGATACTAGAAGACAACTTTGATCTTTATTTGCCAGTCATCAAAAAACTTTCCATCAAATATGGGTAACCCTCCTTGTAATACACTTTAAAAGAGTTTGCTGAGTTTTGTGAGAATACTGGTATTGTACAAGAAATCACACCACCCTACACACCCCAACACAACAGAATAACTAAAAGGAGAAATAAAACTCTCTTAAATATGATGAGATGTATGTAATAACTTCTCCTAAACCAGTCATGTTAGCCTGCTAAAAAAAACTCTCTTAGTTTCACCCACCCAAAGTTCTTCTATCTCCACTCCTTGTTACACCAAGAAACTGCACTATGCACTGAAGAAACAGTTGATCGGGCCTTCCTATCTTGGAAGCGCTTTCAAGAGAGCCCAAGAACTTAACTGGCTGACTTTTTTTCTCAGGTCTCGAAGACCTTCGAGTTTTTTAAAAATTTAAACTCTAACAATTTTAAAAATAAGTAAATTACATTTATTATAATATATTTCTAAATTACACCTAAAATATCTTGACGTATAATAAATAATCTATTTTTAATATTTTTTTAACTAAACAAATTTTAAAAAAAAAAATACATTTTTTAAAAATATAATTCCAACCATTTTTTCAAAAAAAAATAAAAATAATAAAATAACACCTAAATTTTTTTTTAAATATCAAAAATCCTAATTCAACAATTTAAAAAAAAACGAAAAAAAAAATTAAACCAATTCAGAATTTGACCCAATTCTGACTGATAATTTATAAAAAAATAGTCACTTGATAGGCTAGAATTTGGGTTTCTTGTAACCGAATTCTCACCTACAATCCAAAATACTGGTAAATATTAGGAACAGTAGGCTATATGTGTTAATAAAAAGTGAAACCGTGTTAGTGACGTAAAAAAATCAAGAAGATAAAGACTCTGATACCGTTAATTATAATTCATTGATGATGATATTTTCCATTTTTTCTAAAGTATAAGACTAATTTGATATATATTTTAAAGTAAAAAACCAAATACAATTTTAATAAATAATTTGGAGATAAAAATCTTTTATTAAATTATCAGTAATGAAATTATCTATTAAAATATTTTATAATTGTAGATGGTACAATTAAACATATGTATATAATAACTTCATATTAATGTTATTTTTTATTGATAAAACATATATTTAATATTTAAATTTAAAATAAAAAATAAAATATATTCTCTAATATATATTAGACACTGTAAATAAAGCAAAAATAAACTTAATATATAGAATGTAACAGGAAACTTATTTAAAATTAATAAAAGTCAAAAGATAATACCATCCAAATAAGATTGATGTATAATTGTGACATATTAAAATATGTATTATAAATCATAGTTAAATAAATAAAGGCATATCATATTTTTCAGTTAGACATATAACGCATCTAGCTGAAAATTTATTTTGATTTTGAAATATATTTTGATTTCTTTACGCTACATCAACATGGGAGAGGCAAAGATGGTTATGTTAAATGAACTTTAAGTATTGTCTCACTGATATGTATCAGTCGTTGACTGACCTTTTCTATAGTATTATGTGTAAAAATAGAAAAAAATGGAAAAACTTACGGAAGCAACTCCACACACGTAAACCAAAATTCCACCACACTTTTGAAGTCGTGGGTTTGGAAAATTCAAAAACTTGAAGTGTGTTTCGAAGAATTTAACAAAGATCTTCAAAAATACGTCGTCAAAATATCATTAATTGTATGTTAGACCTTGACCATGATAATTCGTCATAGAATTAAACGCTAAACGCTTGAGTTATATATAGGATGACCTAGGAAATTATAAACATTTAAATAATAACTAATTTTAATGATCAAAAATATGTTTATAAACCAATTTTCTAATTAGAAACCAATTGTTTTAATAGCTAATAGTGACAAATGTAAGTACAATAAAGTATTTTAATGCACACAAATTTTTTTTACTGGTTCACTCCAATTGAGCTATATCCAGATGATCAAGACAACCATAGCTTGATCTTCCACTAAACACGAGAATATACAATAATTCTTATACTTGAATTCTTGTAAACACAAATCACACTACCTAGTTTCTTAAATCACACCAGAAACACTAAAATACATAGCAAGAAACACTCTTGCAAAGTTAGACTCACACCAGGAACGTCACAAGTGGACAAGAAAGACCAAACCTCAAACGTGACTCTCCCTAGCCAACCAAGAACTTTTCTTCAATGCACAAGCCGAGAGAAATCACAACTCAAACACCTATGAGTTGATCACGAACTGCAACAACACTGACTTCTTTAGAGAGAAAGAGATTCTTCAAACTTTCCCAAATGCTAAGAACATATATCTCTTTTTCTCACAGAAAAAGACAAGCTTTATAGCTATTCAACTAACATATTGAACTGATTGAAAATACTTCTAAATCAATTGACTTTACTTTAACTGAAATCAACTGATTGATTGTTATTCCAACCGATCAAATATGTTGCTCACAAAACTATAAGCACAAGCTATTTAGGTGTTCTATCCATGTCTAAGTTCCAATCCATTTTTCAATTATTCTATACTAACAAATAACATGATATTCCATATCCACATTAATAACTAAGATAAAACATTTGAATACAAAAGAGAATATATTGCATTAGAAAAGTTACACAGAGAAATAACTTATGATTCACTTCCAATTACTTTGTCTCGTTGAGCGAAACGGATCCAACTATTGGGCGAGTGTTGGCAATCTAGCTGAGCAAGATGGTCCTAACAAACAACTCTAATCTTCTCAAATCTTCCATTTTCCTACACAATAATCTCAAAGAAAATGGAAAATATACCAAACTTAAAAGAACCACATGAATAAAGACAAATAATAACGATTAATAAGCATAAATACTAAGTATTTATCAAACGTATCAACTTTATTATGCATTGTCAAATGAATGCTTCACTTTGTTCAATATGTTGATTTCACTTCACCTAAGTGAAATCAGCTGATTGAATAATATTTCAGTCGATCAAATATGTTACTTGCAAAACTATAACAAGTCATTTAACTTATTAAAAACCATTTTAATAAATTGAGAGGTTGCAACCAGACACAAGACACCTAGTTTATGTCAAATAGTCTTCAAGTGAAGCTCAAGCTTCAAGAACTTTGCATGTAGTCCAATTCAATGTCCACTTGAAGCTTGATCAAATCAATCAACCTTCATCAATTCTTCATATCTTAAGAAAACCTTTATCATTCCTTCACATCTTCATCAAATTTCTATGCATCAAAATCATTTTATTCTTACGATCCCCCCTAATTTGATGAAGTCAACATCCATTGATTTCATGGTGCCAACATCCATTGTTTTATTGTTGTACTCATAACTATCAAGCTTAAGGATTTGAAAAATAATGACAAAAACAAAAATATACAAGATTTTAAACAATATTTATATATCATGATCACTCCCCCTATCACATAGCATGATTTTTTGTTTGAATTAGATTCACACTAGTGCATATTTGGGCTTTTAAATTGCCCTTTATGTCTTAGTTATAGGGAACAAAATCATATTCAAATGCAGTGGCAATTTTGCAATTTGAACAAACTTTTATGCCTTGGTTGTCCAATTAACCGAAGCATAAAGCATTTTTTGCCTCAGTTCTAATACAATTGAAGCATAAAGTCTTCAAATTTTATAAAATTCCTGCTATTATGAATTTTTTAATTTGAATGCATAGTTTTGGGCTTTGGTTCCCCCCAAACCAAGGCATAAAAGATTTTCTACTTCGGTTTCTCTGTACCCAAAGCTGATAAGTTGCTTTAATTTACAAAACTGACATTTTTTAAATTATTTTATTCGTTAAATGTCTTCGATTTATCTTAGAACCGAGGCAAAAAGAGGTTTTAAACCTCGGGTAAGTAAATTACTAAGACAGAAAGGGGTTTTATACCTCGAGTAAGTAAATAACTAAGGCAAGATCTGGGTTAAAAATCCCTAAATCAGATTCAGATTTCACTATTCTTCATCTGCACGTTCGTTCTCTTCTTTGTCTTCCTTATTCCTCCGACAAGATGCACCACCACTTTTGTTTTTGAACCAATTATGTCGTAGTTGCGCCACCAATGGACCGCCATTGTGCCGCGGTTGTTGTCCACCATGGAACCTGTAAGACCCGAGAAATTTAAATAATTATTTAATAAATGCGGGTAGTATGAGCCTTTAAGACATTTAATGCAGATTGCTATGGCGTGGAAAGGTACTAGCTTAAATGGTTGAGAGTGCTTTCTTATGTGAGAGGACTTGGGTTTGAGTCCTATGTATGCCAATTTTGTGTTATTATTTGTTATTGTTTTAAATATATGATAAATCATGTGGTGAAATAATATTATATTTGGATTATAATTGTTAACAAGAAACATGAGTTGGTGTGATGGTTTGGCATTGACTTGGCATGAGCATGGTTGTGGGTTTAAACCTTGAAGAACCTAAATTAAACCTTATTTTTGGTATTTTTGGCTTTGACTTGAATATGAAGGGGTAGGGAAAACCCTAAGTGAGTGGGCAACTGTAAGTCAATTAATGGGAAATTACATTATCTTAAATTCCATTTTCGTTTTTAGGACAATTAGGAGTAATAACACATAATTAAGGGGAATTTGGAGAGATAAAGAGAATGCTTAGAGTGTTCTTGCGTCTGCACAATTGGGAGGGCAATTCTGAGTGTTTTGGGTGCGTGAGAGGAGCATAGGAGCTAATTAGAGGGAGTGCCAATAAGACTTTTGTTGCTTTAAGGAAGAACTTTGGATTTCTCAAGAAAATAGCAAGGAAACCAGGTTAGGGGAGCTGAACTGCGTTGTCTTTATTTGTTTTGTTATTGCCATGTGATATATGATGTATTGGGTGCCTGTACTGTATATAATTCATGAAATTCTGCGTTTCTGGAATTTTTCGAAAAACCGCCTGGCGGGTGATGAATCACCACTAGGCGATATGCTTACTTTTATGTCGGTTTTGGGTTCCTGCGAAGGAAACTCCTGGCGGCGCATCCTTGGCCGCCAGGTGACACATGACCCTGTACCTAGTTTTCTGGGTTCTTATGAAGGGCCTGGCGGTGACTGTCGAACCGCCAAGCGACTCGGACCTTTTTGGCTTAGATTGGACGATTTCGGGGTTCAGGGGGTGGTTTTGGATAGGAAGGAACCTGGGTTACTCGTGGGAGGAAGAATTGATATGGAATAGTCTTTCAATTAATGTGATGGATGGTTAAATCGAATGGAACAATGTATATGTGAATTAGAGTGGAATTGTTAGGGTTTAAATGTTGTGAGATCAATTGGTAATGATTCATGTGGAAATTGGTAACCATTGAGAGAGGTCTGTAGGTTAGTCCAAATGAAGGGAAATTCTTATGGAGTCTGGAACGATTGGGTAGGTGTAAGACCAACTCGAAAGGTTGGGAGGTTTTGCAGGGTGAAGCTTTTCTGGAAAACCAGAAGTTGGTAAGCACCGCCTGGCGGACCAAGGCTTGTCGCCAGGCGCCATCGTAGAGACAACCTTTTTGAGTGGCTGAGGGACGTTTGCTGGTGCTGAGATCTTGGAGTAGATTAGGTTCTTGATAAAAGCATGGTTGGGTGCAGTACTTGGGTATAAGCAATGAAGATGATAGGTGGGAGTTGGAAGTATGAATGCAAAGAGTTGAAGGAGAGGAAAAATATCTCTCTGGTACGGTAAGGGCTATAGTTAGTGTGGCAATTATGTGTTGTGTAACTGGTTGTGGTATCAGTCATATTGTTAATAGATAATGTGGGATCGTATGAACAATTGAAATGTACAAAGGTGCGTAGCATGTGATATGTTGGGACTGGACTATGCTTGGTAGCCATAGGAAGTCTGACATAAGTTTAACTAATAATAGGATAATGAAAATAGAGCCGGTGTATCAAACTAACAGTGGCTTAGTTGAATAAGTAAGACTATACTTGAATCGATACATTGAGTTGCCAATTAGATTGAAGCACCGAATGGGTCTTGAGAACATTAGTATTAGAGAACCTGTTTTGTGAGTGAGAGTGATTAATTGGGGAAGTTCACTATTAGTTAGACTAGGTTAGAGTGCAATCTGTCACGGAACCGAACCAGAATTGAGGAAAGACCAGTAGTGCGCGATTATTGGAATGTTGCCTAGTGGTGAGTTAGGCTCCGCCAGGCAAAAACGTCAAAACAGTGAGGTCTAGAACTCGTGGCGCCTAGCGGTAGGGATAGTTTCGCTAGGCGGTAGATGCCAAACAGAGAAGAACTGGAACGGATGCGCCTGGCGGTAAGATGCACTCCGCCAGGCAGTGTCGGCATCTGAGGTGGCTTTTGAGGCGCTTGGCGCCTGGCGGTACGCGTTCCTTCGCCAGGCGGTCTGGGAGTTGACAGCACCTAACGGCACGTGTCCCCCGCCATGCGATTTTGTTATTGTAGCTTTGGTTTGTTGAATCCTTGGGCGTGATCTATAAGGCTTTTAGTGATGCTTTAAAGGTGGGATTGCTGGTGTTCCTTGGGTTGTGGCTCGGAACGTATCCCTTGAGTTGTGGCTTGGGATAGGGGTTAAAGCACGTGGTATTCCTTGAGTTGTGGCTCGGAATAACATCTCTTGAGTTGTAGCTCAGGATGACGGATGAACATGAGGAACCCTTGAGTTGTGGCTCGGGTTGGCGAGTGTTGCCGGTGTGAGTGTGCTGGTTGTGGCCAGTACGGATGGGTCCAAATAGATTGCCCTCCTCAGTAGTTGACTGACGAGTTTTGTAGTCTTGGGACGTTTCGAGTTATACTCATATTTGAGAACTCCACCTGGCATTACGGTGTATGATTCGTAACATGGTTTCTCGTACGTGCTCTATTGGTTGTGGCCGATAGGTATGTCAACAAATCATCTTGAGGTAATCACTAGAAGACGTAGAACACGGGTCACATGGTTGTGGCCATGTGATGTGAAATCAAAGGACGGAACTCCTTTGGTGTGATTGTATTATATATATATATATATATATATATATATATATATATATATATATATATATATATATATAACTATACTATATATATGTTTATTTTGTTAGCTCACCCTATCTTCTTGTGTTTGGCGATGATCGTATACGGGTATACGTGAGTAGATGGTGTTGTAGGTGGATCTAGTGAGACGTAGAGTTAGAGCGGGGCTAGTCTTGGGGAGTTTCTCTCAGAGTTTTACTTTGTCTTTAAGATTTCAAATAAGTTGTAATTATTGGTAATACTGGACTATTTGATAATTATAAGAGTAATTATGTTCTTGGATTTTGAATTATTATAGAAGTAATAAAAGATTGAAATTTCCCGCATTTATGGGAAATGGATTTATAATTAATGAGATTTTATTTTCTTATTTTATTTTATTATTTAAACCCGTAATATCCTACAGGGATCACCAGTGCAGGAAGGGGATTTGGCAGCGGTTGTTTTTAATATTCTGCACCGGTTCGGGAACCGAAGCATATTGGGGCGAGGCCAAAAGAGTATAGCTTTTGGCCTCGGTTAAGAACCAAAGCCATAGAGGCCCCTTCTGCCTCGGTTCAATGGAACCAAAGGCCATAGAGCCCAGCCTTTTGACCTCGGTTTTCATTCCACCCGAGGCCATATGGGTTTTTTTTTTTTTAAATTCGATACCCTTTGGCCTCGGTTTTTGCTGCACCTGAGGCCATATGGGCTTTTTTTTTTAAATTTGATACCCTTGATGTTGCAAATAGTGGAATGAGACTGCTGCACCTCCTAAGCTTATCCTTCGTTGTTGCGCCAACACGGCAACCTGTTACCAACTCTTCAACAGCTGCATTGAACCAAATTATAAAAATCAAAACCTTTTAAAGCATAGAGTAACAGATTGTATCCGCATTCAATAATTCTGCACATCAAATAGTATCTCACATCTACATGGGAGAGTAGAGAGTTCTAGCAGGACTAGCTCAATCGAATGGTAAAAACTGTGCACACGTGATGTAAGGTAACACGTGTAATTTGCGGGCATCATTAATCATTAGCACGAGAAAAGACTTATATGTAAGCAACAGAAAACTTAGGTTCAGTTCAGTACCCTAGAATTGTTTTGCAATCAAAATTAAACTTTCACTTCTGTAGCCCATGCAATGAAAGTTGACAGTAAAGTTAGCATGGTTTTGAAACTCTAATATGAATTATAGAACAAAACTAAAAACACTTATAGCATATCCATTGGTACAACCATGGTGAAGTTGCCTGAATCACTTTTGACTAGCCCTACACCGGCACACAAGATTGAACATGAAGAATAGAAGGTGTGTTTTGCTTGCTTCAAATGTATAAAAATGTAAAAACAAATCAACAGACACAAATGTGAGAAGAATTATGAATAGTGAAGATAATAACTTAGCCAAACAGATAAAATAACAGAGAAAGAAGAGAAGTACAGAACAGACCCTTGGAGAGAAGAGAATGGCGAGGGTGGACCAAGGAGTAAGGGACCTGAACGGGGAAGGAACGGTGAACGAAGACGAGAAGCTGAACGAAGTCGCCGATGTGAGAAGAGGCTTTCGAGAGATCGATGAGAGGACCGAACCACCCAAATGCTGAAGCCATCTTCTATCGCGGCTATTCTTCTTCCTCTCTTCTTTAGCCGCCAAGAAACAATTCATTTTCAAAGTAAATAAAAAGATTAGAACTGTAAACGATGGAGGTGCACGACGGAGGGCGCGACGTACGCGCGAAAGAGGGCGCAACCAGAGGCAGCGTGAAGGTGGCGCGCAGGAGGCTGCAACGGAGGAGCGACAGTGGCGCGACGGAGGCCGCAACGAGGGCTGGACGGTGGCGCGACAGTGGCTGCTTCCTTTTCGACGGTGGCGCGACGATGGGTTCCTCCTTTTCGCCTACTGTTCGGTGGCGGAGCAAGACCGGCGACCCTAACTTCGTGGACGGAGGCGTAATCGGCGATGGAGAGGGTGAATCCTGACGGAGGGCACGGTGGTGGCGGAGAGCTTCGCGGGAGAGAAGATGATGAACAATGATGGGTTCGCGCGATTTGGGAACCTAAATAAAGGATATGGCCTCGGTTCTGTAAACACCCGAGGCACAAAGAAAGATAGGCCTCGGTTCTTAGCCACCCGAGGCCAAATCATCTGTTATAGGCCTCGATCCTTTGTCACCCGAGGCCAAAGCATGCACTGTTAGTGGCAGTTTTGTAAATCTGGGGGCCACAGATGGGTTATAGGCTTCGGTTGGTTGTGAACCGAAGCATAAAACCGGTTATATGCTTCGGTTGTGTTGTGACCCGAGGCAAAATGCTGAAGAAAATTTCAAAAATGCCACCGCCTCCTTATAGGCTTCGGTCCCGCAGTAACCGAGGCCTATAAGGCGAGTTAAAAACCCCGTTCTGCACCAGTGGATGTTACAGAACCTCCCTCCTTGTACGGTATTTTCTTATGTTTTCTTCTTTTTGTTTAGCATTTTGGGTTGTTGCTTTTGTGCATTTTTAGTCCATTCTTGCATCATACCTAATTTTGTTTTTAATTGTAAAAGTTTGCTTTGGTTGAATATGCTTTGCTTAGGTTTGGGAGATGGAAATTATATTTTGATAGAAATTGGCACTTCAACGACGAGTGAACAACCCTCACAAACTCCTCAACCTAGTACCCAATCGATTTCGACTGTTATGCCATTGATACTCAATGTTGTTGACTTCAATGTACAGAGTGAGGAAACTCCTCTTACATGATCGCAACCAATGATCACCTTGGTAACTTTTATTCCCTATGTTTTTTTGAACTTGTTTCTTTGGTTTTCCTTTTTCACTAATGTCTCGCTCCCAAGTATGATGATATAATCGTCGTTAATCACCATACATTTTGAGGTATTGTCCACTTTGGAGCGTGTGTTCTGTCACGGTTTTGTCCTTAAAAGACTCCTCGACAAATGGAAAAAGGAAGGGTTATTTAAATCATCTTAGGCCTTAACATGACTTCTAAGCGATATGGAACTATTGAGCGTGGTAAGAATAACTAACATACATTCCTTTTTATGCTAGGTGGTATCTTCAACTAACCTTTTGAGTAATATGGATACATGTAAGAGAATAAATTCTTATTTCAACTATTTAGAAAAATTAAAGAGATACAATAATCCTCTTCAAGGTATAAAATAGGATGAAAGGTTATATATGTTTTTAGTCCTGAACTTTGATGCGAAATTGGAATTCCTCCCTATTTGAAATTTTGATACATTTTGATTCCCAAAACCTTAAAAATAAATAGATAAAGTCCTTTTAACTCAATTATGTTAAATTTTTTAAAGTGTTAATTTATAATTTTTTTATAATTTTATAATATCTTAAACCACTAGAGAAAGCATATTATTTGAAATACATTTACATTTATTATTTAAATAACAGGTACAATAAAAATGCAACAATAAATATTGTAAATATAGAAACATATTTTTCATTGATTGAATTAACTACAAATATAAATTTTCATTTTAATTCACGCTCTTCTTTTTCTCTTTTCCACTAATGCAATGTGAATTCTCTCCATTTCTTCATGTCCTTGCAATCTTGCAACCTCCAACTACCTTAATTTCAATCACTACTAGATGAGTTCATTCAAAATCATTTAGTTGTTTGATCTTCTAAACTCATTTCAATGTCTCCCTCAAGCATTTCCACTACTCTGTTCATTGAAGGACGATCGTTTGGTTTCAATTGTATACACCAAAGAGCAACTATGATAAGTTTTTTTGCTATTATCTTTTCTTCTCTAGTCAAATCTTTTATATCTATATTTTCCTCTTCTCTAATATGATTATAGATCCAAAGGGAAAAGTAAAGTTGACTTGAGTGTTCTACATGGGGATTTAGATTCTTCCTTTTGCTTGCCATCTCCATTAACAACATTCTGAAGCTATAAACATCAGCTTTATGAGATATTCCTCCAACATTATTGTAGAACAATTCTGGAGCCATATATCCAATAGTTCCTCTTGTTGTCGTCATTGTGACAATGCTATTATCTATTGGATATAGCTTTGCTAATCCAAAGTCAGAAACCTTTGGAATAAAGTTTTCATCGAGTAAGATGTTATGGGGTTTGATATTGAAATGCAAAATCTGCATCTCACACCCATGATGGAGATAAGCAATCCCACGAGCCACTCCAATTGATATATTATATATTTTCTCATAGCTTAAATGTATACTTCCAGCTCTTGAAAATATAAGTTTATCAAGAGATCCATTGGACATGAATTCATAAACAAGAGCGCGCTTTGAGCCACTAACACAAAATCCAATTAATTGTACCACATTTTGATGATGTATCCTTCCAATGGTTGTAACTTCATTTATAAAATCTTGTCCATTTCCTTTAGATTTACCTAACATTTTGATTGCCACAAAAGGTCCGCTCCGCAATTTTGCCTTAAAGACAAAGCCAAATCCTCCTTCACCTAACTTCTCTTTAAAACCTCTAGTCATCTTTTTAATTTCCTTGTATGAATATCTAATAGGTGCCAAATGATTTTCTTCAAGGTAGTTTTCAATATTTGCATACGTTGATGCATGTCTTTTCCTCCATTTACATATAAAAATCACAATTAAGAATGGCAATCCAAACAAAATTTTGTACGCCCATGCCAGAGAAGTAAAAATGCCAATAACTGCAAGAAAATTTTACCTGAGTCATTACATTGATAATGTAATATAATAAGGTATTTGTTAAAAGAAAATTTTCATTCATAAAATAAAATTAATTATAGCATAAAGAAGTATCAATAAATTCCATTTTTGACATTGTTATCTATAAATAACTTTGTGAGTAACATTGATGTGTCCTAAGTAGGGATAACAATGGAGCACGGTGGGGACGAGTTTTGCTATTACATACTCATCTCTAAAGAAAAAAATCATCCCACTATCCAAACACAACAAATATCAAATTTTTGTCTCATTTTTATCCTTACTGAGTAATACATATATATATATATATATATATATATATATATATATATATATATATATATATATATATATATATTCGTACATGTACTCATTTTCTTATTGTTTCAATATAAATTAATTAATTTTTATAAAATAATAAAAATTTACAATAAAGAAAATATAATATTATCAAATTATCAATATTAAAAGGAGGGTATTTTTGTTTCTTCAATGTCAAATATTTAGAAAGAAATTATAATTGTAAACATTTCAAATTAAAGTACCAAATAAAATTTCACGAGAGTCAAAATATATATTAAATTTGTAAACATTAATGTTACCTAGTTGATAAAATTTAAAAATATTTTAAAAAAATATAAAAGGAAAACAGATATTTAAATTAAAAATATTTTAAATGTATGTGATAAAAAATATTCATGACAATTAAATTATTATATTATAATAAATAAAATTTATTTATACTATTATAGTAATAAAATTACACGTACGACAAATGAGTTAAAAAAATATAAATAATTAAAAAATATCAAAACAGTATTCTACATGATAAACCATTGAATGAAATTGCACAAATGAAAACAAATATATGGTTAAGGGTATGATAAAATGAAAAAAATTATAGAGATCTAAGAAAGTTTTTAAATATCAACCTAGTCAAACAGTTAATAGATAATAAAAGTTATTTTAGCGAAACAAAAGAGTAACAAAAATTAATAATAATAGAATACAAAGATAAGTTTTTTATATTATCCAATAAATGAAATGTTTATGCTATTGAACACCTATATTAACATTGTTAAACATTCTCATGTGAAAGGAAATATACAATAAATAAAAATATTAAAAAAGAGTAGAAATATTCTTAATGTAAGAAATAAAAAAATATTTAATTGATCTACATCATTTAAGCATTATTGCACAAATGTTGTGATAAGAGGAAAAATATTTTAGAGATGTCAATGAATTTCATGACGAATTAAACAATTAAAAGAAATAAAAAATAAAAAATGTGGATATATATATATATATATATATATATATATATATATTAAAACATGATGAAAGAAAATAATAAAAATATTTTTTTTAACTTTTCTAATAAATTAGAAATATTTTACTAATTTTAAACAAGAATAATTAAGATTTCAATTTCCATCTAATTTAAAAATATTAAATATTACTCGTATTTATATTCATACTCGTGCAATATAAAAGTTTTCCATCATAATTAAAACAAATGTAGATAAGAACAATTATTTCTTTATCTCTTATCAAAATCAAAACAAACATTAAAAAAATTATACATACAACAACAATTTATCATATTAATATGATGATATATTACTTTCAACAAAACATAAAAAATAACCATCATTACAGAAAGATGTGAAAAGTTTCAAAAATAAAAGAAAATTAAAAAAATACACCGGTTTAATCATAAATGGTACTAGTCCAAAGTGGTTGAAATTTTTTAGAAAAAATACGCACAGAAGAACAGAAGAATTGTATCATTAACGTGGCCAGATTTTTTTCTTATTTTAATAGCATTTCTATTAATGATAATTTTAGAACTACTGTTAAAAAGTATATTTTAATCATTCTTAAGAGCTCTACTCCACTTGTAGTTAAAGCATTGAGAAGTTAAGATGATAAAATCTTACCAGGTAAAGAGTCTTTTAGATTTTCCAGTATTCCCTTACTTGACCCTGAAATGAAGGAAAATACCAAGTTTAAAATTCCGATTATCTCAACAGTTATTAAAAAAAAAAAAAAGGAAAACTGATTTATTTATTTATTTAAAGACAATAAATGTTAATTTAATGCATAGGTTCTTATAAATGCATGTAAAGTATAAAAGATAAAAATATGATATTTTTTCTAAAAGTTGGTTGAAGCATTAATATAATTCACACTTTGTTTTGAAAAATTCTGAAAAAAGTGGTTAATAGATAAAATTAATATGATTTTCCTAATCATCTATAATGATATATATATATATATATATAGAATTTCCTATTTTGTATTTACATTTTATTTTTTTAATTTTACTCTTAATTATTATTTTAAAAATTAATATTTTAAAAGAAAATTTATCTTTAACGGTTATCGTAAGAATATCTCTTATATTTAACTGTTATTTTAAGAACATATATTGTATACATATTTCATTTTTTGAATTTTACATATTATTTTAAAAATTTTATTTTATAAATAGTTTACCTCGTTATTCTAGAAACCTTTTTTATTTGTAATAGTTAATTTATATAATAACTATTTTAAAAATTAATTATATATTCTAAAAATAAATATTATTAATATTAACTTAAATTTTTATAAAAATTAAAAAATATAAACACACATACAGGATAACTTCTAATTTCTGTGTTTTCGCTAGTTTGTTTGTTTAAATATGTATAATTGTGTAAAATGTTAATTGAAGAGAATTGAGTAACAATTAAAGAAATAATAAATAAAAATATAAATTATGCTACAGCGGAATAAAAAAATTAATTTAGTTTAAAATGAAAACTAAACAAATTTAGAAAAATCGTACAAAGTTTGTTATTAGAAAGTGAAGTGAATGGGTAAAGCTATGGAATACAATAAAATGTGACAAGTTAAAGGGATCAAAATTTTAAATTTTTCTAGGGATGATCACAAGAAATTAACATCGGTATAAAAGTTACTAATTTTGTACCTCCTATTCAGTTAATTTAATTGTTGTTTTGGAAGATTAAAACTACATAAGTAACAAGTATAATATCAGGTCTACATTAAAAAAAACTTTTAAATAATGACTAATTTTGATGTAAGAATATCTTTAAAGAAAAATTTTCTAATTAAAGACTAATTTTTTTATAGTCAAAACATTGGTACCTAATGTTAATGTTAAATTTAAAGACTATTCCATAATAGAAACTATTTTAGTTATCAATTTAAAAACTAATTATAGGTTTTTGAAACTATTTTAATTACCAATAATTAAAACTTTTAAATAATGTCTAATTTTGATGTAAAAATATCTTTAAAACAAACTTCCAAATTAGAGATCAATTTCTTTGATAATCAAAACATTGGTATCTAATGTTAATGATGAATTTAAAGACTAATCCATAATAGAAACTATTTTAGTTATCATTTTAAAAATCAATTATAGATCTTTAAAACCATTTTAATTATCAATAATTCTTAATTTATAAATTGGTATTTAAAATGATTATTATAATGACTAATTATGTTATATTGCTAAAATTAATCATTATTCAAGATTTTCTTGTAGTGTGATGTCACTTATCAATTTAATTTAAATAGAAAGTTATTAAGGCTAAAAAAATTTATACCAGCAAATAAAAAAATTATATATAATTAACTTTGCATAAGTAAAAAATGGTAGATAGTAAAACTACTCGATATATATAACTTTCTCATTTAAAATAAGATATGTAATCATTTCATGAAATTTAATTGAGATCTACCTCACATGCTTCCAACTACTATTTTACCAACCAAGAATACTACTTGCATGATTTCATAAAGGTGTAATGAATGAGGTATTATTTACAGAAGCTTGAGTTACTAGTACAGGTAAAAAATAAAAAATAATGAATTATTACTTTTTTTTTTCTAAAAAATTGGTTGAATAAATAGAACAAGGTTTTATCAATAATAATGAATTTAAATAAAAAAATAAATATTTATGTTTGACATTTGGTTTAGAGGGTAACTCACAAAACCGGCATTGAAGCTTTTGGCCAGAAGAGTGGAAATAGCAGAATCCTTTTGGACAAGGATTCTTCTGACAGACGAGTTTTAGCCATGAAATCTCAAATCCATAGGCCAATGCCTTGTGCATGGAAGCGTAGGAATGGTTATTGAAAGTCCACAAAGACGTTGGAGCAACAAGCTTTACGTCACAGCCAACTTCAAAGTCCTCTGCTTTTAGATCACCACCAACAGCATATGCATATCCCTTTGAGTCCCACTTCACGCACTTTTCTGTTTCCACATACTTCCCATTCCCTCTCACTGAATGCTTACAGTTCACAAACACTATATGCTCCAAACTCAGAGTCAGAGATTCCCGATTTTCATATGCTCTTAGACCGGCTTGGTATGGATCCGTGTAGTCATCGTAAGTATCAGAGAAATTGGAGCGAGAGAGAGAACGCAGAGGAAGGGAGGAGCAATTGTGGTGTTGAATTGCAGGGTCAACCACTCTCACTGTGTAGTTGTTGTAATTTATTGCCTGAACATGGTATTGTGCAGAGTTCATATACAACAGCGTAACATTATTTTCACAACCAAGCTCATAACTTTCCTCACCACACTTCTCTGGGTCGCCTTTTAATCGAAATGGATAAGTGATGTTGCTGATTTTGCCACACGAAGAAGGGGGACAAACGTGTTTTTTGTGGGCCTTGGTGGCACAAATATGGTGGAGAAGAAGTAGAAGTAGCAGTAGCAGGAACAATGCTCTCTCTCTCCGCATCGTCACCAAATTGTTTCTCATTCAATTCAAATGCAAACAAATCCAAGTTAGATATTGATATCCAAACCAACACACACTCAATATATAACAACAGAGAACTACACTTTCCCTTTTACAAAATTGTTTGAACACTTATCATACTTAAAACGTAGACTTTGACTCAGAAACGCTGTGTCTATCTGGTTTCACATCTCATTTTAATGAATACAAACTTTTAAATACTCGTCGTCAATTCTTATTAGGTATTTAATCATCTAATTTTTTTTAATGGACTTCTTCGAGTTTCTAAAATCATCCTAAATTCTTCTAACTCGAAGCTTTTATTTACATGCTGTCTAAAATAATTTTTAGAGAATTAGTTTGGGAGCCAAATTGAATAAATAAAAAATTAAAAATTAAAAATAAACAAATTAATGTTAGCTCAAATAAATAGAATTAGACTTACCCATCAGCTCAAACAAATTAGTGATGAATTACATAATCACACTAATACTAAAAAGTTTTTAACCTATGTTATTTTAGGTGTTTATGTCAGTTGAAGATTAAACGTAATATTAAGAGATGTAAATGTACGTTTATTAACTTTATAAAGCTGTAAAATAGAAAAAAAAATTGCAAAACATACTAAAAAAAAAACATACGATAAAAGTAGAGCTGTCAAAATGGATAATTCGACCTAATCTGACTCAACCCACCACGGGTTGATCACTTAGCGAGCCAATCCAACCCGACTCACTTATTAGCGAGTCAAAAAAATTTCAATCCGGCTCAACCCACCACGGGTTGGTGGGCTAAACAATGTCGAATATTTAGAAAGAAATTATAATTGTAAACATTTCAAATTAAAATACCAAATAAAATTTCATGAGAGTCAAAATATTTGTTAATTTATTAAACATTAATGTTATCTAGTTAATAAAATTTAAAAATATTTTAGAAAAATATAAAGGGAAAACAAATATTTAAATTAAAAAATATTTTAAATGTATGTGATAAAAAAGATTCATGACAATTAAATTATTATATTATAATGAATAAAATTTATTTATATAATTATAGTAATAAAATAGCACGTACGATAATGAGTTAGAAAATAAAAATAATTAAAAAATATAAAACAGTATTTTACATGATAAACCGTTGAATAAAATTCTACAAATGAAAACAAATATATGGTTAAGGGTATGATAAGATGAAAATAAATGTAGAGATCAAAGGAAGTTTTTAAATATCAACCTAGTCAAGTAGTTAATAGATAATAAAAATTATTTTAGCGAAACAAAAGAGTAACAAAAATTAATAATAATAGAATACAAAGATACATTTTTTATATTATTCAATAAATGAAATGTTTATGCTATTGAACACCTATATTAACATCATTAAACATTCTCAAGTGAAAGGACATATACAATAAATAAAAATATTAAAAAAGAGTAGAAATATTTAAATGTAAGAAATAAAAAAATATTTAATTGATATACATTATTTGAATATTATTGCACAAATGTTGTGATAAGAGGAGAAATATTTTAGAGACGCCAATGAATTTCATGACGAATCAAACAATTAAAAAAAATAAAAAATAAAAAGTTTCGAGTATATATATATATATATATATATATATATATATATATATATATATATATATATATTAAGACATGATGAAAGAAAATAATAAAAATATTTTTTTAACTTTTCTATTAAATTAGAAATATTTTACCGATTTTAAACAAGAATAATTAAGATTTCAATTTCCGTATAATTTTAAAATATTAAATATTACTCGTATTCATACTCATGAAATATAAAATTTTTCCATCATAATTAAAACAAATTACTATTATTAATAAAATAAAAATAAATAAGTAAATAAATATTAACATTATATTTCAGATTAAGGAAACAAAATTGAATTGTGCTGTTTTCAATTTTCATATGAAATTATACTTTCATCACTTTAAAAATTATTATTTTATTATTTTATTCTTCATTACTTATTTAAAAATATTAAAACTAAAAAACTAAAAAGAAAATATAACAAAAACTACAAATAAAATCAGATTATGAAAATAGACATATTAATTAACTTTTTTCTTTTATGTTCATAAAAAATTACTGTACAAAAACTAATAAGATAAATAAAATATTTTTATTATCAAATAGTACTATAAGAAATTACCTTTTTTTTCTCACAATTAAAAAAAAAATAATAAGTAAATCAAGAGATAAAAAATGAGAAAATATAAAAGAAATATGATAATATGATTTTTATTTTTAATTATATTCAATTGCATATTTTTGCTAATTTCTCATTATGATTTTTTAAAATTTGAGGAAATCTGCATTTCCTGCTTCCAACATATTCCAAAATGATGTCAATTTCTTATTGATTTCACACATATACATTGAAAGTTGTTCCGATGAATGAATAAACGAAATATGAAAAGAAATGGTCACATGTAACAAAAAACAACTTCTAATTAAAAAAGAAATACTCATACAAATTTATAAATTTGTTAAAAACAAAACTAAAAACTCAAAAAGTAAAAATATCTCGCTTGAAGTGACTTCATTCAATTCAAGGTGACATTTGATGCACTAAAATATGTTTAAATATGATAGCTTTTGCTTAAGCAAAGTAATTTTATGTTTTTTAATTTTCTATTTAAAAATTACTTTTTTTAATTGTGTTAAAATTGGTTTAACCTACTTTATTAATATATAATATTAAGTAAATTCTATTAGTGTCCACTAAACTTACTTTACTAACATCTAGTAGATTCTATTAACGTTGATGATACTAGTATAAATATCTATATATATTTTTTAAAAGTTAACAATAATTTTATATTTTTTAAATTAAAAAAAAAAACAACTTTTTTAATCGTATCGATGTTGGCTTAACCTATTTTAATATTATGTTTTATAGTAGAGAATGATTTTGCTATGATGGTAAATAATGGCCTTTTCGCCTTCTTATTACTATCATGCATATATGATTAAAGCATAGGGGGAACTAAGATGGTATAAAATCTTACAAGATCCATAGAATGCCAGCAGCTCAAGTATTGTTTGGTAAAGTGAATCTGGATCTGAAATGAAGGAAAATATATACCAATTTCAGAATTAGGATAATCTCAACAGCTATAGAAAAAACTATGTGCACATTTTCATAAATGTTATAGTTTTTTGAATTATTAGAATGATGTTTTGTGAATAATATTATATGTAAATTGAAACATACAATATAGATGCTTGAAACTGTTTTGAAAAAACATCTCAAAAATTGGTCAATAGATGAAATATGGATTTAGTAACCATTTGAAATCTAATTATGAAAAAAATTCAATAGAAGAAATAATCAATTACAAAAATTAAAAATAAAAAACAAAAAAAATTTGCGCTTTAACTAAATAAAATAATTAATTTAACATGAAAACTATACAAAATTAGAACGATCGAACAAAGATTGTTATTACAAAGTGAAATGAATGGTTAAAGCAAGGAAATATAATAAAATTTTGAAGTTAAAGGGAACACACCATTTAAAATTTTCAAGTTATGATCACAAGAACTTCATATCCTGCGGTAGAAGTTACTAGCTAATGTTTTACCATTTATTCTCTCTAATCACACATACATTGATTGTACTTTAGAATTTTGTTTATTTGAAATAATAAAAATAATAAAATTTTATTAAAATAATTTTACTGTTAATGCTTTATTTTAATTGAAATAAAAATAATAATTAAATTGTAGATAGATTAGAAAGAAATATGTAATTTATATTTCAGTAGAAGATAAGAACTTCAGTTCAATTAAAATTGTTGCAGAAGAAGAAAAATATGACTACGGAGTATAATAAGATAATTCCATCGCTAAGGGGAGAACGTATGGGAGGGTTTAATTTAAATAGGTTATTAAACACAGCAATAAATATTTTGAATGAGGATTGATAACTAAAAATAATTAATCAATATAATAATAAAATTTAAATTTTAATAAAAAAATGGCTGATAATTAAAATAATTTTTATTAAAAATAAAAAATTATAATTTAAATTAATAACTAAAATAATTTTGATTATTAAATAACTTAGTTTTGAATCAAAAAATTTATCTTTAAATATATTTTTAATTATTAAAATTGATAATATTTTTGTAGAGAAAGCTAAGATTTGAAGCTCATATACATTCTTTATTATCAATTGTATAAATCAAAACTGGTAGGCGTATTGATAAAACTATTCGATGTAGATGACTTTTTCATTTAAAATAAAAGGTTAAATATATTTTGATTTGTTAATTTTTAGTTAAAATTAAATTTAGTCTATTTTTTAAATTTTGGACTAATTTAATTTTAATCTTTAAAAATTGAGGAAATTTAATTTTTTTATTAAAATTTTGTTAAATTTATTTGATATTATAAGCAAATTTCTCAATTATTATTAACAGTGAAATATATTTATTTCTAAAATTAAAAAATTAAATTAAATAAAAATATTGAAGAAAGTGTGAAAATTAAGAGAACAAAATAAATTAAGTTGAGATCTAACTCACATGTTACGCAATCAAGTTTCTGGCTTGCAAAGTTGAAATAGCAGAATCCATCTGAACAAAAGTTGTGTGTCTGACAGGCGAGTTGTAGCCATGAAATCTGAAATCCATAGGCCAAGCTGCTGTGCATGGAAGTGTAGGAATGGTTATTGAAACTCCTCAAAGATGTTGGAGCAACAAGCTTTATGTCACACCCAACTTCAATGTCCTCTGCTTTCAGGTCACCAACAACAGCATATGCATAGCCCTTTGAGTCCCACTTCACGTACTCTTCTGTTTTCACATACTTCCCATTCTCTCTCACCGAATGGTTACAACTCAGAAACACTATATGCTCGAAAATCAGAGATTCCCCGTTAATACCCGAATCTAGACCGGCTTGGTATGAACCGTTACTGTAGTAAGAGTAAGTATCAGAGAAATTGGAGCGAGAGAGAGAACGGAGAGGAAGGGAGGAGCAGTTATGGAGTTGAAGTGCAGGGTCAACCACTCTCACTGTGTAGTTCTTGTAGTTGATTGCCTGAACATGGTATTTTGCAGAGTGCAGATACAACACCGTAACATTATTCTCACAACCAACCTCATACCTTTTGTTACCACACTTCTCTGGGTCGCCTTCTAATCGAAATGGATAACTTATGTTGGTGATTTTGCCACAGGAAGAAGGGGGACAACCGTGTTCTTGCTCTTCCTTGGAAGCACAGATGTGGTGGTGGAGATGCAGAAGTAGAAGTAGAAGGAACAATGCTCTCTCTCTCCGCATCGTCACCAAACTGTTTCTTATTCAATTCAAATGCAAACAAATCCAAGTTAGATACTGATATCCAAAACAACACACACTCAATACATAACAACAAACAACTACACTTTTCCTTTTACAAAATTGTTTGAACACTTATCATACTTAAAACCTACACTTTGACTGTGTCTATCTGGTTTCACATCTCATTTTAATGAATATAAACTTTTAAATACTCCTCAAGTGCGTGAATTCTTATTAGGTATTTAATCGTGTAATTTTTTTTAATCGAGTTTTTAAAATCATCCTAAATTGTTCTAACTCTGGAAGGTTTTATTTACAGTCTAAAATAATTTTAAAGAATTAGTTTGGGAGACAAATTGAATAAATAGTTTAGGACTTATTTAAATAACGACAAAAACCTGAATATAATGTTTATATAATGCATTTGAATTTCTTTTTTTCTACTTTAAAATATCTGCAAATTATTGAAGGGCTAAAAGTTCCACCACATGTGTAGTAGACTTGTGGCGGAAAGAATATTTATTATCCGTGTTGATAAGCTTTATAGAGCCACAAATTCTAATAGAGTTTAACAGGTTTGTCTTACATAAAACATTTGATATGCAAATACATTGACGCAGTCAAATGCACATATTAGTACGTATGTGGACAACTTGTACAACTCATACTTTTGAAAGAGGAAAGAGGATAGGACGCCGCAGAGACGAGCTTCGTTATTCCATTTTCTATCTCTCAATTAAGTTCATACCTATATTTATTCTTATATTCAATGGCTATAAATCATTTATCCCATTGACAAAATTTAGGAATGTCAAAATAAAAAATTAAATGTATTTTTAGTTTACTGATACTGATATTCAAATGCAAACAAATCCAAGTTAGATACTGATATCCAAAACAACACACACCCAATACATAACAACACTTTCCCTTTTACAAAATTGTTTCAAGACTTATCATACTTAAAACCTAGACTTTGACTGTGTCTATCTGGTTTCACATCTCATTTTAATGAATACAAACTTTTAAATACTCGTCGTCAATTCTTATTAGGTATTTAATCATCTAATTTTTTTTAATGGACTTCTTCGAGTTTCTAAAATCATCCTAAATTCTTCTAACTCGAAGCTTTTATTTACATGCTGTCTAAAATTATTTTTAGAGAATTAGTCTGGGAGCCAAATTGAATAAATAGTTCAGGACTTATTTAAATAACAACAAAAACCTAAATATAATGTTTATATATACTGCATTTGAATTTCTTTTTTTCTACTTTAAATATCTAAAATTATTCAAGGGCTAAAAGTTCCACCACATGTGTAGTAAACTTGTGGCGTAAAGAATATTTATTATCCGTGTTGATAAGCTTTATAGAACCACAAATTCTAACAGGTTTGTATATCATACATAAACACTTGATATATGCAAATACATCATTGACGCAGTCAAATGACAATGTACATATAACTACTTAATAATTATTGATTAGTACGTATGTGGACAAATATAACTCACTTTTGGAAGGGGATCGGACGGCGCAGAGCCGACCTTGAATATTATTCTATTTTCATCTCTGAATTAAGTTCATATACCTACGTTTATTTTTATATTCAATGGCTATAAATTCTTTATCTCATCCCGGTATATAAATTTAATATTATTTAACTAATTTTTATAAAAAAAATCACGAAAAAAATTATGATATTACCGAATAGACAAAAAAACATTTAATGTTAAATATTTATAAAAAAATTATACTTACATATTTTAAATTAGAGTACCAAAAAATAATTAAATCAAAGTTAAATAATTATATAAAATATTACATAATTACACATAAATAAAATTTCATAATAATAAAAATATTTATAAGTCTATGTAAAATATTATGTATTTGATTAACTAAAATAAAATATTAAAAATAAAAAAATTAATGTTAGCTCAAATAAATAGAATTAGACTTACCCATTAGCTCAAATAAATAGAATTAGACTTATATAATGAATATTAAAAACATTTATAATTAAATACATTAACTATAATAAATATTAAAAATAAATAATGTGATCAAGTTGACACTAATCTTATTTAAATTGGTATTTATAATTATTTAAGTTAGTCAGACTAAGTTATATACATTATGAATTCATGTCATGTGTGTTTGTGATAATAAATATAGATTATTTTTAATCTAAAGGTACAAGTTTCAAGATGATAAATTTCTTCACTCATAATTGTTCTCTCTCACTTTCTATATAAAATCTCTTTGTTATATTGGTTCTCATTCATAAATCTCATCTCTTTGTACTCATCTCTTTCTACCATACTAATCTCCTTCGGCCACAATAGTTTTTTTCAATCATACTAACCTTTCTCATCTACACACATCTCATTCATCTATATGTTTCTCCTAATCTCAATTAACCATACTCATCCTTACACTTTTTTTATATATATTGTTGTTTATATTTATTGAATATGGAGTTATCGTACCAAAATATTGTTTTCATTTGAAATTATTATCATTATCATTTGTCAAATTGACACAAATTAAATTAACATTAAAAATATATTTTGTTTAATATTGACTTAGCCAACATTAGACAAATTTAAAATAAAAACGTATCAACATTGATGTTCCTGTAGAGAACAAATAAGATATGTCAGACACAAGCATTACCTTACTCTGGTCCGCAATCTCCTCAGTAGGCATCCTCCCGGCCGGCACATGTCGTTTGTGGATATCTCGGTATGAATTGGTTTGGACCCAAGGGAGGTTACCTACAGAAGAGATTATGATGCTCAAGTCAGCAAAATCTCTTAGAAAGTCAAATCTCATAATTAGGAGAGTAATGAATGCGTACCTTTAACTGCTGGGGTCCATGCTTATAGGTTTATTAATTATGTCCTGTCACGTCATTGGTTGGGCTTCTGTTTGGGCCATAGATGGGCCTAGGTCATGATCCAAGTTTCTTAATTTGAATATCGTGGGCCCCAAGGGCCTTACTGGTAGTGTCCTGAATATGCTAAGTTATTGCTAAGTTCGTGTTTAATTATTCTCAGTTAGCGGCTTAGGCCGGTTACTTCTTTGGGGGTCTGGGCCGGGTACTTATCATTCGTTCATACATGGTAATTATTATTCGCGTCCTTGGTGGTTACGTAGACGGGCTTTATGGATATAACTTGGCTAGCCCAGCTAGGTGTGGTACATATATCAAGGTTAATGACATGTACATTTGGTATCAAAGATCCCTACCAACCTGTATACTAATAGTGTCGAACATATAATTTCATTTATTAAAAACATTGACTTGACATTCTCTACTCTAACTACACTCTATAGGGGTATTAGGTCAAATATTATTATTATTATTATTATGAAAAATGATATTTTAACCCACTTTTTTTGACCTACTTTTAACCCATTACTTCAATCACCATTAGATTATCCTTTTTTATTCTTTTTAATGATATGTGATTATTTAATGGTGATTGAAGTGGTGGCTTAAAAGTAGGTCAAAAAAAGTGGATTAAAGTATCATCGTCCTATTAGTATTATTATTAACATAGTGTAGGTAAATTAAAATGATAAAAATTCTTCCTGACAACTGCGCCATAAATTGTTTACTCTTTGACAAGTGTATCAAATTGTTGTTAGTAAAATGTAGTCCAAGTATTGTTTTCCCTAAGTCAAATCGTTCTCTTTGACAATTATGATTATTTACTTATTTTAACAACAGTAAAAAGTGTAACATACCTACTTTTAATAAACTGTATTATTTATTTTAAATGAAAAAATTAGAAAATCTTTTTTTTTACTAATATTTCGTATTTTATCATGATGTAGTTTTTACTTATTGAAAATAACAATAAGAAAAAAACAAAACCAATAAAATATGTATATATATATATATAAAATATTAGGTAAAAATATATTAATTAAAATATCATTAAATAGGTGTGTATTAAAAGTAAAAGAAAATGAAAAATCTTCTAAAGAGTTAAGAAGATGAGAGAAGATAAGAAAAAAAAAGAAAAAAAAAAGAGAAAACAAGTTAAAGAGATAAACATTATCTCTTCATTAATGGAAGTAATGATGATTATGCCATATATATATATATATATATATATATATATATATATGTATGTGTGTGTGTGTGTGTGTGTTTTTGTGGATATGAAATGAGAGAAGTTACATGAGGAAGAAAGGAGAGAGAGAAAGTTTAGAGTAAAAGATTCGAAGAGATCATAGTCTCGTCAAATATTGTTAGTGTGATCAATAAGATAAGGGGAGAGTGAGGTCAAGTTTTTTCTATGTTAATCTTGATAAACTCGTGTGTTATATTAATATTTTATTTATTTTGAAATATATTTACTTCCATTTAACTTATTTTTATTTATTATCCTCTTCATTTATTTATATTTATATTATTTAACTTATCTCTAGTTAAGTATTGATACTATTTATTTATTTTATTTAATCTATACCAGTTATGCATTAGTCCTGTTTTATTTAATTTATCTCTAGTTATGCACTAGTCATGTTTATTTATTTCATTTAATTTTATCCTCAGTTATGCACTGATTTTGTTTATTTAATTCATTTAATTTATCTTCAGTTACGTACTGGTCTTGTTTATTTATTTCGTTTAATTTATCTCTAGTTGTGTACTTGTTTTGTTTATTTCTTTCATTTAATTTATCTCCAGTTACGCACTGATCCTATTTATTTATTTTATTTAATTTATCTTCAGTTACGCACGGGTCATGTTTTACTTAATTTATTTCCAGTTATGCACTAGTTCTGTTTATCTATTCTATTTAATTTATCTCCAGTTATGCACGTGTCTTGTTTATCTATTTTTTTATTTATCTCCAGTTATACATAGGTTATGTTTACCTATTTTATTTAATTTATCTTCAGTTATGCACTGATCTTATTTATCTATTTTATTTAATTATCTTCTTTTACTTATTGGTCGTATTCATTTATTTCATTTCATTTCATTTATCTTCATGCACGAATCTTTATATTAATTTATAATTTATTTTATTTTATAACATGCTAATCTGTATATAGTTAATTATTTAAAGTTCTTACTTTGATTCTTATTTTGTTTTATCATTATTTTATAATTTGAAAAATATAAAAATAAAGTAAAAGCAAATATTATTTTATTCAGTGAATTTGGATAAAAGAAAGTTACCTATATGTTTTATTGTTACATTCTTTGTGTATGGTGTATATATATTATTGGTCAAAAATGACAACTTGATAGTCATAACATTCTATGATCTTTGAATATGTCCAAGAGTACGTAAGTTAAGAAATAATCTTAAGTATGATTTCCAATAAATGGAGATCAAACCAATGTGAGAGTGTTTGTATTTAGGAAGTCATAGTTTGGTACACTATGGGATGAAAGGCAGGGACCATGGTGGGGTCTAAGGAAGTTTTACCAAGTAGGTGAGTATCTGGATAGTTTTGAATCATGCCCTGAACTCGGATGTTCCTAGGCCAAACTTGGGACTATCCAAAACCTACTAAGCATTGCCAAGATTAGGTAGTGAGTATATATCTCTTTTATAGGCCTATAAATGACTAATATTCTCGAGAAAGAAATAATTATGATTGTACCAATTGTTAGTTTTGAAATGGTTGAAAAGCCAAGAAGGGGGGTTGAATTGGCTAGTTAAAAATTTAGGTTATCTTTGCAAGCTAAAAACCACCTTTAATTGAATCAAATAGATCACCAAGTTAGGATGCAAACAGTACTGAACTGTACACTTTCAATCGATCAAAAATAGAGTTAACAAATTGATTTTACTAAACAAATTTTGTTCTGGTATAATCAATCGATTGAAACTGAAAAACAGTCGACTGAAATACTGGGAAAAATGCATAAATGCGAATTTGAATTTTAAACCAGAAACAATGCTCAAGAATGATCAAAACCTGTTCCAAATGATTATACAAACATGTTCAATGTTGCAGATGCCATGAAAACATGCAAGAACATGAAAAAGATGATTAAAGCACAAGTTCTTGAAACTTTAAAATGAAAATGCAAGAGAGAAATGTTAGAGAAGAGAGGACACCACGAGATTTTTATACTGGTTCACTCAAACCTGAGCTACATCCAATTTGTCAAGGCAACCTTAGCTTGACTTTGCACTATTTCAAAAGTTTTACAAAGTATTCACCCTTACACTTCCAAAATATGTAAAAACACCACAAAAGACTCTTGAATCACACAAGAATCACACTAGCACAGCAAGAACCCTCTTGTAGACTTGGAAAACCACCAGGCACACACACAAAGCTTGAGAAAGATCAAACCTCAGTGGTAGCACAACCTAGCCTACCACAAACCACTTTCTCAAAGCTTCAAACCAAGCCAAAAGCTCCAAGAATTGATCCAAGATCAATCTTCAACAGCTGCAACACCTATGATCACGAAGGAGAGAGTTTCCATAAGTTTCTAGAACAAAATCGTGCTCTAAAATGATCAACAAACCTCTCTTTTGAAAATCACAACTTTTATAGTCAAACTATTACGAAATTCAACATATTGATTTTCAAATCAATCGGTTGATTTCACTTGACTTAAGTGAAATCAGTCGATTAAAAATTAAATCAACTGATTAAATTTGTTGCAGTTTAAGACTACTGCAACCAACCTTTTAACCTGTTAAAAAGTCATTCAACAGATTAAAAAAGACATTTTAACCTGTTGAAAAACCATTCAACAAATTAAAAACACAATAAAGACCAAACTACATCTAATTAATGCTATAAGGTCTATAACATGAATTACAAACTACAAATACACGTTCTTAATGATGTAACTACATGGAGAGCACACGTTCCAGCCTTGATCAACATAATTATCATTAATTCTCCTTTCCTTCATCAATGTAGGCTTCATTCCAATGGTAATGACTTCAAGATAGTTCAAAAGAGCTTAATTCAATCTTCATCAAATCTTCAAAAAGCAAACCACCTTGGCTTCTCATGTCAACACCAATGTTTTTTGAGAAATACTCAATTACCTAATCACTTCCCAAAGTAACTTTTGATGGTCATAATGGATCATCAGAAGTGGAATATGGATCCATATGTCTGGTATAACGAGATCTAGTTTTGTGGTTGTAGGTCCAATTCTAGGCCCCTAGTGTTTGTATTGTTTGTTGAGTTTATTAAGATTGATATTTAAGGTTAATAAAGGCCTCACTCCTTTCATATTTTTCTTTCACATGTACCTATTGCATGAGTAGGAGAGGAACTTGCTCAGTGTGAGTTGTTTGGGATATTATTGATGGATCTTGTGAAGGTTGACTTGTGGATAATTTCTATTAAAATCTTTAGGAGATATTAAAAATATAGACAATCTTTCATTCTGATGTAGAACTCTTAATATTATTCAAATACATATTTTTGTAATATTTCACGAACAATTACAGAGATGCAAATTACTGATATATAGTTAGATATAAAGTTATGTTATTGTTAGTGTCCTCTCAAGAAAAATCTTATTGTACAAAAAAAAAATATCCATTTTTTATCAAATAAATAATTATTTAATATAGTAGTTGAGGCGTCACATTTAGTGGTATCAGAGTAGTTCCTTCTGTCAAAACCTTGGGTATGGTGCATTGGAAAAGTTACACAAAGTATGAATTCATTACATTAAGTCCTAATGAAATGGGGGTTTAACTACTCCTATGCATATAGAACATACAAATTTGATGAATTCTAACGAATGAATGAACGAAAGAATTTTATGTCTTTTAGCCCTAGAAGTGCCCTTGATTGAGTTCTGATTTTCTTCTGCGTTTCCCACCAAAGAACCCCTTTTTGCTTTCATTCTCAACACTTAAACCATAATCAGAAACTGTCTGCTTGTTGAGCGAAAAATAACTTTTGGTTCACTTCCAACTCCTCTATCTCGTTGAGTGAGACAAATCCAGCTGTTGGGCGAGATACTTTTCTTGTTGGGCGATTGTTGGTAATCTGGCTAAGCAAGATGGTTCTGGCAAACAACTCTAATATTCTCAAATCTTCCATTTTCCTACATAATAATCTCAAAGAAAAAGAAAATACCAAACTTAAAAGAACACAAAACTCCAACGTCTATCTATAAAATGAACACAAACCACATGAATAAAGACAAATAATAATGGTTAATAAGCATAAATACTAAGTATTTATCAAGATTATCAACTTTATTATGCATTTTCAAATAGAATGCTTCAATAACGAATTAGTTGCATACTTGCACTTTACATGAAATAGTTAAGAGAATGTGTCGTGGATGCTGAATTTATTGTTTGATCATTTGTACTCATTTCATCAGGATATAGAGTAGGTTCTGGAGGTATTTCCAAGTCTTCAATATTTCCTTCCAACATTTTTACTACTCTATTCATTGAGGGACGATTACTTGGTTTCAATTGTATACACCAAAGTGCAACTATGATCATCTTCTTTGCTATTTTCTTTTCCTCTTCAGTCAAATCTTGTATATCTATATTTTCTTCTTCTCTAATATGATCATAGATCCAAAATGGAAAGTACATTTGACTTGATCGCTCTGCATGTGGATTTAGGTTCTTCCTCTTGCTTGCCATTTCCATTAAAAGCATTCCAAAGCTATAAACATCAGCCTTATGGGATATTCCTCCAATATTTTTGTAAAACAACTCCGGAGCCATATATCCAATGGTTCCTCTTGCTGCAGTCATTGTCACAATGCTATTTTCTATTGGATGTAACTTTGCTAATCCAAAGTCAGAAATCTTTGGAATAAAGTTTTCATCTAATAAGATATTATGGGGTTTGATATCAAAATGTAAAATTTGCATCTCACACCCATGATGAAGATAAGCAATCCCACGAGCCACTCCAACTGATATATCATATATCTTTTCATAGCTTAATTGTTCACTTCCTTCTTTTGAAAATATAATTTTATCAAGAGATCCATTAGACATGAATTCATACACAAGAGCACGTTTTGACCCACTAACACAAAATCCAATTAATTGTACCACATTTTGATGATGTATTCTTCCAATGGTTGCAACTTCGTTGATAAAATCTTGTCCATTTCCTTTGGATTTGCCTAACATTTTAATTGCTACAAAAGGTCCACTACGCAACTTTGCCTTAAACACAGAGCCAAATCCTCCTTCACCTAACTTTTCTTTGAAACTTCCTGTCATTTTCTTGATTTCCTTGTATGAGTATCTAATAGGTGCCAAACTATTTTGTTCAAGGTAATTTTCAATATTTTCAAACATTGATGCATGTCTTTTCCTCCATTTACAAATGACAAGTGCAACAATCAGTGGCACCCCAAACACAATTTTGCAAGCCCACGCCATGATAAAAATTTGGGAAATTCCTGTAACAACACTTTATTTAAGTAAATAAACATCATGATGGATGGATAAATAACAATTTCAATACATAGTAAATTTAGAATGGAATAATGTATTAATTTTTAAAGAAAAAAAAATCAATTTGGTATGTTAAAAAACAAACTTAAATTTGTTTCTTAAATTTGATATTATACATATCCTTTTCTACTACAAGATTGCAAAAGAAAAATCTCTAAAGCAAGTATATAAGCCTATCAAAAATAATATGTTTAAGTAAATTGTCTTAATATTCATATGCATATAACAAATTAACTAATTGTATATAAATTCAAAAATAAAACAAACATGAAGATTTTGAGAACTAATTTTTTTTTTTCATTTATTAAATTTTTCTATTATATTAGACTTAATTAGTACTTTAGTCTTTATATTTAGGTAGATAGTTCAATTTTTTTTCTAGATTTATTTTTTACCCAACTGAGTTCCTATCTTTTTTAAAAAAAAATAAACCTAATGTGGTCCCCATTTTTTAACTATAAGGCCCACTTAAATTCTGCCCTAAAGTTTAAGGGTCTACCTTGGTCTGTTGGGCCTAAAGCTGACCCATAGGGTGTCCAAAACCCCTAAACCAGCCTAACCCTCTCATTTCTACCCATTTAAAAAAAAAATAGTTTCCCTCCTCCCCACTTAGGACTGCAGCAACCCTCTGCTAGGGTTTGGTCTCTAGTTCTCTTCAAGCTAGCTCAACCTCATTCCTACTCCATGTAAGGTGATCTTCAACCCATATCTTCTCCTCTTTAGATCTATTTTTCATGGTCCAACAGAGGTTCATCTGGATAACTGTGTTTCTCTTTCTGGGTTAGTATTTCTAGCTCACGAATTGGCTCTTGGAGTTGATGTGTTTCTCTAGTGAGTGTCGGTGTCTTCCGCTAACCTCTGTCCAGGTAAGGGAAGCTAGGGTTCCTCTTATTTTCTGAATGTTTATCTATTTTTGGCTTACTTCGTGTTAGTATGGGTTGTGTGCTACTATGGTCATATGAAATGCCTTGGTATGTTGTTTGGGTTTGTATGTATGGCTGATGCAGGTAAGAACAATGGCAAAAACTAATACTCTCACCCAAGCGAGCCTGTCTCGCCTAGGCGAGAATAGTAGAAACTGGCCCAGGTTCCTGCTCGAGCTCTCACTTAGGCGGAGAGCTTTCGTTTTGAGTGAGGTATTATCTCCCTCAGGCGAGAGGGGCTCGCCTAAGCGAGAGCTCGTGGGAGTATGGTGCATGTTGCTATAATTGTAGCCCAGGTGAGGAACCTCACCTTTGAGCGAGGGGTGGTCTCGCTCAGGTGAGGAGGGCTTGCCCAAGCGAGAACTCGCGAAATCCTATAGAGCTATCTGTTGGCAGTCTCGCCTAAGCGAGGGCCCGTAGCTTGAGCGAAAGACCCCTTTTGCCTGAGCGAGGGTCCATGGCTTGAGCGAGACTGGTGCATGGATTTGCTCTGTGACTGTCCTTCCCTCTGTTTTTGGTTGATGATCATTTGTATGATTGAGTTACTTTGTTAAAGCATGAATTGGTTGAATATGCACGTGTTAAATGGTTTATGGGCTGGAATTAATGAGTTTGGTATGATCTTTGTATGGAACCTGATTGGGTGGTTGGTTATAAATATTGGCATGAGATTGGTATGCATGATAACTTTATGTTTGGTTGGTGAGACATGATTTTGGTATGGTTTAGGACGTAATTCCACGAAGGTTTCGTGGTGGTGTCTAATGGTCAGGACGTAATTCCATGACCCTTTTTGGTGAGAGCTTATGGTGGTGCCTTATTGTTAGGACGTAATCTCACGAAGATTTCGTGGTGGTGCCTCATTATATAATTTAATAAGGGTCAGTTAGTCTCACGTAGAGCGTACTGACTAAAGTGATGAGAGTAGCAAGAGGCCCTAGTCTTTGGCAGGATAATGGCCTTAGATGTTTGAAGGCTAACCTTATATGTGGTAGGGTGAAACCCATTGGCAATGGCTCTGCAGAGCAGTAGAGGCCACCACAAGTGCAAGCATCCAGTGAATCCGACTGATTATATGTATCCGGATAATTGAGTCTTAGAGTCTTGCTTGTTGGTCTTCACATGCTTGGTGGATTTATGTATCTTTGACTTTAAAATTGTATGCAATTGTATGATAAAACATTTTCCACTCTAGTTTACCCTTTATATTTGTTTGTGTGTTCTATGTGTGATTTTCTTCTTTTTGCGATGATCATCAATTTATTGATGTGAGCAGATGTGGGAACTCCTCGTGGTCATCAGGGTGATGGAAATTCCGTTGCGTAGTTATTCTTAGGTTGGACTCCCTGCTCCGAGTATTCTTTAAGGCCGAGGCCTGTGTACTACCTTGTATTTTGGATACTATTTAACTTTTATCTTGTTTTGTTAATGACAGCGTGGTGTGCCTTAGACTTTCCCTCCAAATATCTTAGATAACTGTAAGGAGTGATATTTATACTTCATAATGTTGCTCTTTATGTTACTTTGTGTGATGTTTCATAACCTTGCCAAATATATAATTGAAATGTACAATACTATTGATTAGGACATGTATCTTGATTGTAAATGATTTGTAATTGTCTTTTAAATGAATTTGAATTGTGGATGTGTTATAAAATATTTTGTTTTAGTCTATTCTGGTCTGTGCTGGGTGCTGAACAAAATTTGCAGATTTAAATGTGGGAATAACACCAAAACAGAAACTACATTAGAAAAAACACCATATTAGGCCTCGGTTCATACCAGAACCGAAGCAAAAAGGTGACATATGGCCTCGGGTACTACCCAAACTGAAGCCAAAATGTGACATATGGCCTCGGGTAAACCAAAACTGAGGCCAAAAGGTGAGCATATGGCCTCGGGTCATACTAAAACTGAGGTCAAAACGTGAGCAAATTTTTTAAAAATGTAAAAACGTGAGCACATATGGCTTCGGTTAGGCCTGGCAACCGAGGCAGAAGACGTGCTCTATGGCCTCGGGTACGCGGGAACCGAGGCAGAAGAGGGGCTCTATGACTTCGGTGACAACCGAGGCCAAAGGCTATCCTCCTTTGGCCTCGTCCGAATATGCTTTAGTCCGGAAATCGGTGCAGAATATGAAAAATAACCGCTGCCAAAAGGCCTTCCTGCACTGATATCTATTTATTAAATGGGACGTTACATTAACAACGTTGAATTAGCTAATGGCAGTGCAAAACTTTGCATGTAGTTCGCAATTGCAGGTTACATTACATGGTTGTGGGTATTTATTTGTTGAGGTTAAATCTTTTTTTCTAGGTTAGATTTCCATTCTTTCTCTAATCCTACCTCCTTCTCTTTCTCCTTTCTTTCTCACATTCAAATCCCAAACCCACTATCGACAAATCACTTCATTGAATACACAAGTATGAACACAAACTCGAACAAACTAGATCAAAGCAACTTCTGACTTGGATTGAAGAAGATGGTCAAAAAAGCTGAGAAAAGGCACACAAACGAGGAAATTCAAGACAATTGAAGATAAATTATGGAAGTAATGGTTCAATAAAAGAGAATAATAGCGGTCTGAGAAGGAAAGTTGCAAAATTATTAGAATCTACATAAAATTACTAATTGATGATAAAGAGTCGATTTAAAAGGTGGCATTTTGTTGTTAGGTGAAAAGGTTGTTTTGGGTTGGGATGGATTGGAGCCATCAGTCTAGTGGTTGTAGGTTATGGCTATGATAATGAAGATTAGAAAGGAGAAGACGAAGACAAAGAAACAAAGGTTGCTTATGAGTTTTATGATGTTTTGGGCAATGGATTCGGTTCTGCCACTGGTGCTACTGGTGATGGAGTTAGAGTTCTTCATTTTTACGGTTTGAGATCTGAATATGAGAAAGAGAAGGAGGTAAGGTTAAAGAAAGAGGTTAAAATCTAATTTACGAAAGGAAAACAAACTTCCACCTTAGTAAATATATATATCCACCCAGTAACCTCTGCAAATGTCAATTATGTTTCAAGTTTCCTTTATTGTTAACCAAATTAGCGATGTTAACAAATAAATGATACTACATTGAGTCTACTTTAACAAATATAAGCACTCAAGTTAGTCAAATAAATATAAGAAAAAAATTTAATCATCAAACTAAATACAGGAACCAAATTACTGATTAAATCAATATATTATTATGAAATTATTCATAACATATTTTCACATACTATGGATTTGTTCCTACAAGACGTGATATTGAGAAAAAAAAAATACAAGAAGACTTAGATAGCACAAGAGACTAGCAATATTAACATTAAGTATTTTATTACAGTACAAGAAATGTTTAGTGTCAGCCAAAAGTTAATGCTAATAATTAAAAGCTAACCTTAACTAAGAAATAACATCATATTAGCATCGCTCATATGTAGTGAACTCTAATACTACGTACACTAGAGTAATGGATTCTTAGTAAGAAGATCAAAGGCTTATTGTTTCAAGCAAAAATAATACATGGGTTAATTTGGAAGTCAATGGATGAGAGCCATACTTGATTAAAGAGAAATTGAAATGTTTAAAAGAGATTAAAAAATGAAATTTCAGGGAAGATATCTAGAGATTGAAAAAGTTATAAATAATCTCAAATAAGACCATGGACTTGTAAGAGAAATTTTAGAATGTACTAATATAAAACGGGTCTTTGTTGAGGAAACGATCGAAGATAAGGACATGAAAATAAAAAAAGTAAATATGATAAATTGTTTGAAGATATTAAAACATCACATATTGTTCTACCTAATTGTTCTGCCTAATGAATTCATTTCGAAACTGCTGGTAGGAAAAACTTTCTTAGTTTGGACTATTCTCAAACAATAACTGAAAAAAAAAGAGTCACAAATAGATGTTGTTTAGTCTTATCACTCACATCATTATTAAAGATACTGATAGAAAGGAATTTGTTTTCGTGAGGGCCAGACATTGTGTGCTAAAGCAAATCGAAGAGAATAAACCTAATTAATGAAGAAAAGTAACTTTGAATTTTATCATTTTAATATATCTAAGTCCACCTTTCAAGAAGAAGGACTTGTTTTGTCATGAAAAATTAAGTCATCATACACTATAACTAAGAACGACAATGCTATTAAGACAAATATACTTGATGGAGAAAATACAATTTCTATCGTCATTTTTCAAATAAACATTGTGACAAATGTGAAGAAAGAGATGATAAACTCTTGAACTATCATGCCTACATTATTATTTCATAAAAGATATTATAAAAAACCAATTAAATATTAAAACACTCTAAAGTATTAAGTAATGACATTATTCATCATTTATTACTTTCTTTATGTACACATAATAATAATAATAATAATAATTACCGATTTCTTATTATTATAATTGTTAAAGCAAAGGTAAATTAAGATGATAAAATATTCTTACTTGATGCTTGCAGTATCAGCACTTGCAGTATACCTACATATAGCACAAAAAATTGAAAGAAATATAAATTTCAGAATACTGTTGATCCCGACTTCTGTTCTACCAAGAATGCTTTTGCATAATTTTCCATTTCATAAAGCTGTGATGAATAAGGTTTTCTTTAAAGAGGCTCGAGTTCAGACCAGTACAGGTAAAATATAAATCTAAAAATTGTTTGAACAAATAGAACAAACACAGTTTCATCAATAATGATGAACTTAAAATAAAGATAAATATATGTGTGTGACATTTGGTTTAGGATGATGACTCACCAAAGGAGCATTTAAGCTTCCGCCGAGAATAGTCGAAATAGCAGTCGCTTGGGGAGAGTCGACAATGATTCTCGCAGACGAGTTGTACCCATGAAATCTCAAAACCATAGGCCAGACCCCTGTGCATGGCAGCGTAGGAATGGTTATTGAAAGTCCACAAAGACGTTGGAGCAACAAGCTTTACGTCACACCCAACTTCAAAGTCCTCTGCTTTTAGATCACCACCAACAGCATATGCATATCCCTTTGAGTCCCACTTCACGCACTTTTCAGTTTCCACATACTTCCCATTCCCTCTCAATGAATGGTTACAGTTCAGAAACACTATATGCTCGAAACTCAGAGCTTTCCAATTACCATATGCTCTTAGACCGGCTTGGTATGGATCCGTGTAGTCATCGTAAGTATCAGAGAAATTGGAGCGAGAGAGAGAACGCAGAGGAAGGGAGGAGCAATTGTGGTGTTGAATTGCAGGGTCAACCACTCTGACTGTGTAGTTGTTGTAGTTGATTGCCTGAACATGGTATTTTGCAGAGTGCAGATACAACACCGTAACATTGTTCTCACAAACAAGCTCATACCTTTTGTTACCACACTTCTCTGGGTCGGCTTGTAATCGAAATGGATTAGAGATGTGGGTGATGTTGCCGCAGGAAGAAGGAAGACAACGAGCATGACTTCTGTGGATTAGAAGCAGCAGTACCACCAACGATGTTGTCTCTCTCCACATCATGTCTGATCTGTTTCTCACTCAATTTCAATTTGGATTTTAAATGCATAGAAATCACAAACACCATCGCTGTCACTTTATATATATTTATATATATGCGACACAACTTTGACTGACAAACGGCGTTGAGGCATTGATCCCTTATCTATCTGGTTTCCACTATTGATTTTACTAAAATAAATGTTTAATCACTTGTGTGTTAAGCGTGGGAATCATTTACCAATTTTTAACTATGTTTCTAAGTGTTTGTTTATTAGGGTCTTAGTGACTAGCTTTTTAATTGAAAATTTAGAGTTTTCTAGAGAAAATTTTAGTGCTTTTTACACTGTCATAATTGTTACTTTATCAAGATTTTAAAGTGTTGAAAGTAACTTTATCACATTTAGAAAATGGGTAATTTGGAATCCATCTTATAACTCACTTAAAACTTTTGTGTTAATGGATTCGGTTTAATTTTAAATGAAATGTAAATTCTTTTACTTCACTTGTCGTCAACAAGTTATTGACTACAGAAAATTTGTGGTAATGGGAATGGATGAAATTCCTTCGATAAATATAATTTTTGGTTAAATTCTGACAACATATCATTAATTACATATCACTTATTTTTCATCGAGCTCATATTATCGATAGATTTGGTCATCAATATTAAATTTCGATAATAATTAAATTATTAACAAATTTATTTGTAGATAATTATATTATATATAACCAATGTAGAGATTTTTATTCTCTGTATCCAAACAAAATCCGTCAATAATATATACAATATCCAATAAAAATGATAATTTACATATTATTGAATTAATCATATTATATAATTATTGAACTAATCATATTATATAATGAGAAAACTTTTAATTATGAAAACTCCAAACAATGAAAACTAAGAACAGTAAAATTTTCTAATAATAAAAACTCCTAATAATGAAAATTCCTAAGAAACTCCCAAAGAACGAAATCTTCTAACATTGAAGGACTTAAATACTATCACCTAAAACATCAATACTACCACCTAGGATCTTGAATGCGTAGATCGGTAAAGTACGCTTTTTGTGTATGATTAGTGTTTGAGATTGTTTTAATTTAAAATAAAAAAAGTCAATTGAATCTTAACGATGAAAACTTCTACCAATAAAATAATTGGACATCTTAAACTCAATTAGAATGACATATCAAGTTTACGGTATGTGTACTTAATTACATGTTTTTCCTTTTCTTTTTCTAGATAAATATAGTAGTTTGTGTCTAGTTAAATTCCAATCAGTTAAATCTCATATTCTTCCAATTGAGTATAAAAAAAGTAACTTGTTATTTAAATCTTCAAATCTCTATAAGAGATAAATCTCCATGAATTTAAACATCTCTCTGCAATGTCTTCCACATTCACTTTCCAATATGTGTACATTGAAATCAACTTGCACTCCAATCATTGAACTCAGGTTGCAAATGCTCATCGTCTAAGGTCATTTGATAACCCAATAACCTTTTTATAATAATAAGAATAATGATAGTAAAATTTTAATTAATTATTTATATTTTAACAAATAGTTGAGTACTTGATCATCAAGTAATTATATAAATACTACTACTTTATTATTATATCACTAGATCAAGGAACCCCAACCCGCTGGAGTAAGTCTGTTTCCTCGTAACCCCGAACTGTTTCTCAATTAGTGTGAATTTGAAGTGCATACAATTTAAAGTTAGACATTGATATTTTAAACAGCACTGACTTTAATTATATACATAACTTCAAAGTTTTAGAAAAAAAATGTTTGATGGCTAATGATAGTCAGAACGTAAACTTTGACCCGGAAACCTATCTAGTTCCACTACTGATTTTAATAAATAAAAACGTTTAACTACTCGTTTAATTGCACGTGTTCTTGTTTAGGAATTTCCTCATCAAACTCTCTCTTTCCTTACACTTTTACTATCTCCTCTCAACAAGTGATTCATAGATGCTATTTATTGCCTTCTTTTTCCTAAATCAATACCCCTCATCTTTTTTTTTCTTTTGTTAATTCCAATTTTCTAATTTTAAAAAAATAGTTAGTCTCGTAATTATTGTTGTTTGGTTGAAGACAATTCTTCTCGTAAATATTATCGTTACTTTTTTTTAACAAGTATATTCTTTTTATTTTTAATGTCGCTTGAAATAATAATTTTCGTTAGAAGCAGAAAATGACAATAAATATTGAATTATATCATTTTATCTTCATAGTTTTGTTGTCTAGAATTACCTTTTTAACGATGAACTATTATTTTATCGATAGTTGATATAATGTTGAGTATGAAAGGAATAATACAAATACTCACAACTAAAATAAAAGGAACAAAATTGATAATAGACAAATAATTAATTTTATTAAAAGAAAGAAAACTACATGCTTTCTCTCTAGTTTCAATGAGAAAACAATGACAATCTCTCTTGAAAATAGGAAAAATAAATACAAGAAGAACCTTAAAGGATAAATTATCATTCTCTCCATTTTTCTCTCAAGCACTAAAGTAAAAGGAAAGAAAAAGAAAAGACTTTTTGGGATGTGTTCCTAAGGAAACATTGAACTCCTTTTATAACATGAAAAATAAGTCTCAAGGTAAGTTTCTACGATGTGAAACTTTTCTTCTCACATTCTCCCTTCTGAAAACTTTGATGAATTTAATCAAATCTTCACACCATGCTTTATTAGTTGTCATCATCTTGCTTATGCAACACCTAGGTTCCTTTGATGTATCTAAGAATCTTCTTAATATTACTCAACCACTCTTACTACTTGTGCAATGCCTACTCTTGTACAAATCGTAGCATACATAAGGTTATTGCCAATGTATATGGTACTCGAGACATCTCCATCCTCTTTGTGTCACTACTAAGACTCATACTTGAGGATAACTTACAATTAATAGGAAGTGGACTAAAAAATGGCTTGCAATCTTGCATTTTGAAATGTCACAAGAATTTCAATAAGTAATTCTTCTGAGAAAGCCAAATCTCCCTAAAATCTTGTTTGTCGATATCAAGTCCTTCTCATCAAGCTCCCTAGCCAACTATGCCTTCAATTCATGGATTCAAGTTCTTTTAGGGCCTACCACCAACATGTCATCCACATATAACACCAAGATAAAAAAAAGAAAAAGTCATCCTCAGCAAATCTATTATATCAGTACAATGGCTTGAACTTTGTTTGTTGTTACTGAGGCTACACAATCTCATCGAGTAATCATCAACGAACAATGAAAAATATTTTGCCCCTCTAGGGATGATATCGGTGATTCCCACAAATCAGAATGAACAGAGTCTAATATGTCTTTGCTTATGGTAACAACTTTAGCAAACTCCAATCTATGTTGCTCGCTTATCACACAGTGATTGCAAAAAGATAAATTAACCTCCTTGAGCCCATGTTAAAGATTATGTTTCAGAAAAAAGTTTGAAGACTTATGAAACTTAAAAAAAACATAGACTTTAATTGAGAAATGGCGTGTCTATTTGACTTCTACAACTAACTTTAGTGAATACAAAATTTTAAATATGGAAGCAATTCCACACACGTTAACCAAATTCCACTACACCGTTGAACCTGCAGATTTGAAAAACTCATAACTGAAAGTTTGTTTTACAAGAAATTGACAATTCTTTATAGGTGTAAAATAATCTTAATGAAAAAAATTGGTGTCAAATGTCAAAAACATCTTATTATATAGTTTGATCTTGTGGATAAGACCTTGATAATGTTAATGAAATTATGATAGAATTATACACTTGAGTTATATAGGATGAACTAGGAGATCGTCACGACTAATTATTAATTGAGAAAAATAAAGATCATCAAGCATTTTTCTTATAGAAAAGTTAGCACGAAATTTTAAACCCACAAGTTATATGCAGGTTTCAAATTTGGAAGATGTTCTACATATAGTTTATGTAGACAACAAACTTTCTATGAAAAAATTTGATTCACCTCTTATCTTTATTGAATTCATATTATTCACAAGACAATTTATAAACTTATATTTTTGACCTTTGTACTCAATCTGCTAACACATTTACTATCCACAATGGTCAAGTCATTAACTACTATAAAGACTCTCACAGCTAATTCATTAAAGTTTATTCTAAACCTAATAAAATTTTCCTATAAAATTAAATGTTTCTCTTATCCTTCATCTTGGTTCCTTTGGTCTTCATCCTGACTTTCCACGTCCAATAACTTCTCTCATACTGTGTTTGTCCCTTTCATGAATAGTCAAGTTCTTCGCTTGCTTCATGGCCGACTCTGCTTTCATTATGGCATGCTTGTTCTTTGCTCTCTCAATGGTTGACTTGATCTGCTATTTGGACGACTTGTTCCTCTCTTTGGCCAACTTCTTCTTCTCTCTGGCCAACTTGTTACTCAACAAGTTTGTTGCTATCTCAATAGTCAACTTGTTCTTAACTGGATTCTTGTCACTAGGCCAAGATCCTTTTGAGAGACCGAGCAATGTTCGTGTATTATTGTGCTTAATCGCACCTATCTCCTCATTTATCTCAAGTCACCATGTAATGGAGGGGGGGGGGGGTAGAACAATGAAGTAGAACAAAACACAAGTATGAGGGACTGAATATGCTCTCTGTGTATTATTTACGTATAATAGGTTTTGACAAGGAGAAGAAATTGCCATCAGCAATTACAAAGAAAACAAAGGAAGAAATGTGACAACATTCTCTACTCTCCCTATGACCATCATAGCCCTGTATTTACATGAGGCCCCACATAAAATCCCGCAAACGTGAATTCGTTATTCTCTCCCTCTTACTAATCCTTTGCTCTCCCTCATGTTCATTAGTGACCAGCTGTCACACGTTCCCGATAGAATTCTCAATCGTGGTCATGTTTTCCAATTTTTTCCCTGCCTCATTTTCTCATATAACATTGTCACCCCTGTTAAAAATAACCTTGTCCTCAAGGTTAACATCTGGATATGCTTCTTTGAGTGATAACCAATCTTCCCAAGTAGCAAGCATCTCTTCCAAAGCTTCCCATTTAATTAACACATGTTGCACTTCTTTCTCACCTTTAATAATAATTCTTGTTTGTAAAATAGTCATCGGTTGCAAGGCTGGACCAACTTCATTAGTCAACATGGTCAAAGGAATATATGGTTTGATATGTTCACCATAACAAGGCTTCAACTGTGAACAGTGGAATACAGGATGAATTTTGGCATGATTTGGCAGCAACAATTTATAAGCAATAGGGCTCACCTTCTTATAATTAGAAATGGTCTGAAGTACCTCATTCCTAGTTTCTGGTTTTTTCTTAATGTCACCCAATTCTGTCTATAATATTGCAACTTGACTAACACCATATCACCTTCGTTGTACTCAATATTCCTTCTCTTTTTATTTGCATTCTTCTTCATTTGTTGTTGAGCTTTCATTAAATCATTTTTCGACTGAGACAGAATCAAATCGCTCTGTTGCAACATCTCCCTAAGTTCCATAGGGTCATTATTATCCAAAACATATTTATCCATTCAAGGTGCTTCTCTCCCATACACAACTTGAAAGGGAGTCGACCCTCTACTAAGATGATAAGATTTATTATACCAAAATTCAGTTCATAATAAAAACTTTGACCAAGCTTTTAGATTATTATATGTGAAGCAACACATATAGATCTCTGAGCAACGATTAATTGCTTATGATTAGGCCATCTATTTTGTTCCTCATTATTTTCAATTATCCTTCTAAAAAAAGGTCAGTTATCATGTTAACTACTATGTCATTTAATATTATCACAAAATAATATGTAGAGACAACTACGCAAAATGAAACATAAAATAACAATCAAATCACTTAATAAACATGAAAATTAAATAGTAGTAATTCAATTAAAAGAGTATATAAATTTTTAATGCTCAATCGACCAAAAACATTAATAAAGATTTAACTAAAATATTCAAAACTTGAAAATTAATTAAGTCTTTTAAATATAAGTAAATTTTATCTCTAAGTAATTATTTTAGAAATTCTTATTAAACCTTTATTTTAATTTTAGACAAACTCACAGTATTGCAAGAATCATTTACCGTGATGGTTACTAAATATATTACTAATGCAAAGGGTATAATCTAACCTAGACATGTTAAAGTGAGCCAACCCGACACATACGGGTTCACAAGCCGGGTTGAAAATGAGTGAACTCAATCTATCTCACTTTATGGTGAGTGAGCCAAAAATTTTACAATTCGGTTCAACCCACCACAAGTTGGTGGGTTAAGCGGGTTGATTCACCAACCCACATAAAAAATTATTTATATATTTATTTTTAAGTATTCAGATATTTAAATAACTTTTTAAGCAACCCATGAGATGTTAATCACAGTAAAATCAAGAATCAATGTCTTCATCATGCTCACCACTTATATATGATGAATTGTTTCCAAGAAAGTGTCCATATTGTTCAAGAAAACATAACTAATAACACATTTTATGTCATGCTATTCAACAAAATATAAATAAAAAAAGCTACACATTTTTGTCATGCTAATTTAGAAAAATTTATTTATGAGACGGTTGCTTGAGTAATTTACTATAAAAATTATATTTAAAAATTATATCAATGTATATAACTTGACAATCAAATTAATGAAACATTCAAACTATTCAAATATTATTGAGTAACATTCTTACATTTAAAAGTATGAAATTGTGAACCTATTTAATTAGAAGTAGTAAAAAATTATTAAAAAATTAATAAAAAATTGTAAAAAAATGTTGGTGGGTTGTATATAACTTGACAATCAAATTAATGAAACATTCAAACTGTTCAAATATTATTGAGTAACATTCTAACATTTAAAAGTATTAAATATTGAACCTATTTAATTAGAAGTAGTAAAAAATTATTAAAAAATTTTAAAAAAATTGTAAAAAAATGTTGGTGGGTTAAGTGAGTGAACTAATCCTTAACCCAGTTCGAATCCGTTTAACCTGTAAGTTAAGTAAGTCAGGTTGAGTTCAACCCATTTTTAAAAAAAAACTAAATTTTTCTAAATCCAATCCAACTCGAACCCGTGATAAGGCTCACAATGGTTGAGAGAATGAAATCCTACATCACCTCACAATTTTTCCCGAAAGGATAAATCAACCTACGGCTCACTCTCAACGACCAGCAACCATAACAATAGGCCAAAAATATATACACTCCAAACCAACCAACAATATAGTGAATGGGTTAGTAGTTTGTTTAAGATTAAGAAAAAAATTGATAATAAATAAATAAATATTTTTAGTTTCTGTAAAATTTACTAATTTTATATTTGCTTTTAATAAACAAATTTAACGTTTGATCCTTAAATATTTTACATATTTCGTATTTGGTGTTTAATGATTAATATTAGAAAAATAATTTTAATGACTTTAGCATTTCTGAGTCAAATAATGTTTGTTCACTAAAGAAGTTGAACATGTCATTGGTATATACTGTTTTAATGACTTTTTCCCCCATAAATTACCTCATTTTTTTATCCTTGGGTTAATTCCTGAACATATTCTTCTTGGACATGGGAACAAGAAAGTGGCAGAACGAATCACTAACAATGGCGGAGATGGACTATGTAGCGGTGTAGCGGTGGAGATCTTATATATATTAGAAGAGCTATGAGACCCTAAGCTAATTATTATGAAAATTTTTAATTTGTTTATAATGATAATTAGTAAAATGACTTACTACTATGGTCGACTGCTTAAGTGGTTAATGGCATTTTTGAATTCTCAATCCGATTATCATTAATTTTAAAACTTTAAAATATATATTTATATTTTTTATAAAATATCAAACCTAATATATTTTTAATAGTCAACGGACCAACTAGTAGAGAATGGACTCGGTTGATAGCATAATTTATTAATTACAACTATCCGAAAATAACGACTTCAAAGTATAAGGTTAACTATTGTTACATCTTGACAAGCTATATATATACAACTTCACACAGTCTATGGTGTGCATTTCAAATAGTATACTTTATCAAAGAATTGAATTAATTTACTTTACATGGATTAATAAGAATAAGTTGCACTACACTACTATTGAAAGCATATTATTTAAAAAACATTTACATCTATTATTCAAATAACAGGTACAATAAAGGTGCGGCAGTAGAATTCTAGATATAAAAACATAATTATTATCGATTACAAAACTACAAATATAACATTTCACCTGCTTCCCTTTTTTCTTTTTTTTTTTCACCAATGTAATGCGAATTCTCAACCTCTTTTTTCTTGCAATCCCTCAACCGGCAATTACTTTGATCAATTTCAATCACCAGCAGATGAATTCATTCAAAATTGTTTAGATAGAACTGGTAGTTTGATCCTCTAGACCCATTTCATCAGGAAATAACGTAGGTTTTGGAGGTATTTCCAAATCTTCAATGTCTCCTTCAAGCATTTTCACTACTCTATTTATTGAGAGACGATCGCTTGGTTTTAATTGTATACACCAAAGTGCAACTATAATCATTTTCTTTACTATTATCTTTTCCTCTTCGGTCAAATCATTTATATCTATATCTCTCTCTTCTCCAATATGATTATATATCCAAAGGGGAAAGTAAAGTTGACTTGAGTGTTCTACATGGAGATTTAGATTCTTCCTCTTACTTGCCATCTCCATCAACAACATTCCGAAGCTATATACATCAGCTTTGTGGGATATTCCTCCAATATTATTGTAAAACAATTCAGGAGCCATATATCCAATGGTTCCTCTTGCTGCTGTCATTGTGACAATGCTATTATTTATTGGATATAACTTTGCTAGTCCAAAGTCAGAAATCTTTGGGATGAAGTTTTCATCCAATAAAATGTTATGGGGTTTGATATCAAAATGCAAAATCTGCATCTCACACCCATGATGGAGATAGGCAATCCCACGAGCCACTCCAACTGATATATTATATATTTTTTCATAGCTTAAATGTATACTTCCATCTCTTGAAAATATAAGTTTATCAAGAGATCCATTGGGCATGAATTCATATACAAGAGCGCGTTTTGAGCCACTAACACAAAATCCAATTAATTGTACTACATTTTGATGATGTATTCTTCCAATGGTTGCAACTTCATTGATAAAATCTTGTCCATTTCCTTTGGATTTCCCTAACATTTTGATTGCCACAGAAGGTCCGCTCCGCAACTTTGCCTTAAACACGGAGCCAAATCCTCCTTCACCTAACTTCTCTTTGTAATCTTCGGTCATGTTCTTAATTTCCTTGTGTGAGTATTTGATAGGCACCAAGTGATTTTGTTCTAAGTAATTTTCAATATTTTCATATGTTGATGCATGTCTTTTCCTCCATTTACACATGAAAATCATGACTAAGAATGGTAATCCAAACAAAATTTTGTAAGCCCATGCCGTAAAAGTAAGAATGACAATTCCTGCGAGAATTTGTTGCTTGAGTAATTACACTGAAAATGTAATATAATATAGTATGTTAAAAATAAATTTTCTTTCGTGGAGACACTATAAGTGTTATGTCAAAAGAATGCATTTTCTCAAATATTCCACTTTGAAGAAAGAATTGAAATATCATCCATTGAACATTCCTGAAAATGATTTCAAGCAATTGATATCATATTGGAAGAATGATAGTATCATGGTATGAACATTTTGTGTTATAATTTAAATCATTTGAGTGATGTTTAAGCACTAATAGCTTTTGGTTAAGATGCTATAATACATTTATATTAATGTATGTTTTCCTTTCCACACTACAGAGCATTAGTAAAAAGAATGCAATGAATAGGGCTAAGCAAAAGTGTGTTCTTCATATATGACCAATCAACTTTGCTAAAGTTCGAGCTGAATTGGTATGGTATTATTTGGTTATGTCTCATGTTATATGTAAACTAATTTTTTATTTAAATTAGTAAAGTGCTGAGAATGGTGATGGAGAAGAAGTTAGTAAAGTTAAAATGTTTATTAAAACTCAACAAGGTCATCCAGGTTGTAAAGGAAAAGTGATGGATGAAGAAACACTAGATGCTATTGTAGGTTCATTTTTACTTATGAAATATGTTTGAAAGCTCTGTATATTTTACTTATTGATAACATTGATATTATTTGTTAGTCTAACCTCTAAAGTTCTATTGAAGACTCAACTGAATATAGGGAACAAACATTTGAGTCATTATTTGGGAAAGAAAAGTCTAGTTGAATCTGTTGTTACGGGAGGACCATCACACCCACAATATTGAAAAAAAAAATCAAGAAATTGATGTTATCCGTAAAGGACATACCATTGAAATGAAAGCTATAACAACGAGGATACAAGGTGTGGAGGCAATGATGAAGTTTATGCTTAAGCAACAAAATCCTGATTTGGATGTGAATGACATAGAAGAAATGATGGTACATATTTGAATCTTATAAGTTTGTCTAATATGTTTTAAAGCCTTTCATAAATTAGTAAATGACTAGTCACAACATTTATGTCTCCAATTAACATAACTCTAGATAAATTCATGACTTAATCTTTTGGTTAAATTACTCTTTTGGTCCCTCTATTTATCAAGTAATTTAAGTTTGGTCCTCAAGTTTTTCGTTATCTCAATTTGGTCCTTATTTTCTTGAAAATGATTCAATTCGGTTCTTGCTGTTAATTTTGACCACACGGTGTTAAAGTGAACGCCACGTGTCAATTTCTATTTTATTTTTTATTTTTTTTTTTATTTTTTTGAATCTTTTTTAAATTGTTTTAAATTTTTTATTTTTTTACACGTGTCACTTCATAGTTGTGTCATGTGTCAAAATGACTCAATTTGGTCCCTATATTTGATTTTAGTTTCAATTTAGTCCCAATTTTTGTAAAAAAGAAGCAATATTGTCCCTCCTTAAATTGACACTCAATTTAACTTTTTTATAAATCTTACTATGATATTCTTAATAAAATTGACATTTTTATTAAATATTTGTAGAAATATTTTAAAACAAGTTTTCTTCTTCCTTTTTTACTTTTATTATTAAACAAAGTTAAACCCCAAACTTAATTTCAAAAATTAACAATTTTGTCATCTATATAATGGGATCAAGTGTATCATATTATACAAACTTAGTGAAGGTTAAAAATCAAATAACTTGTCACACATAAGTTTAGGAACTAAATTTCAAGTTCAAAACAAAAACCAAAGTCTAATGTTTTGTATAGAATTTAAAGTTAATTTAAAATATTTATAGAAATATTTAATAAAAACGTTAATTTTAGTAAGAATATCACCATAAGATTTATAAAAAAGTAAATTGAGTGTCAATCTAAGGAGAGACAATATTACTTCATTTTTACAAAAATTGGAACTGAATTGAAACTAAAAACAAATATAGAGACCAAATTGAGTCATTTTGACATGTGACATAACTATGCAGTGTAAAAAATTCAAAAAAATTCAAAAAATTCAAAAAAAATAAAAAAAAAACTAAAAAATTAGAAAAAAAATTGACACGTGGCGTTAACTTTAACACCGTCTGGTCAAACTAACGGTAAGAACTAAATTGAATCATTTTTAAGAAAATGAGGACCAAATTGAGACAATGAAAAATCTGAGAACCAAAGTGAAATTACTTGACAAATAGAGGGAACAAAAAAGTAATTTAACCTAACCTTTTTAATTTTTATGTTTTTTCGGGATGGAATTGAAGGCGATTTGGAAAAGAGGACTCACAAAATATTAAAATAAATTCAATCTTTTTGTTAAATATGAGTCGTAATCTCTTTTAATTTTCCAAGTGTATTAGATGACATCACACTAGCTTTTATTATTAGTTGTACAATTATGATTTCACATATACATTATGGTATTTTCACATTATTTATAAATGTTATAAGTTTTACTTATGTTATCCTCAATTACAAACTTATACAAATATTGCTTTAATTGTCTATTTTGTTAATTATTTTGTAATATTGAATAAATACTTTTAAAAGTTTATATGACATCTCTTATATTGTTCAGAAAAAATTGGTGGATTACATAATTAATAATTCTTTTCATAATATAACTCTAATCTAAGAGAATAAGACACATTTAGTGTTGCCTAAAATTCAATTCCACAATAAATAAACAACATTATTAAAAGTGTTGCTTATAATTATTAAAAGAGTATAAAACATCTAAAATATATTGCCTAAAGAATAGATAACGTGTAAAATATTATGCCTAAAGAATAGACAATGTCTAAAATTATTGTCTAAAACATAGGCAACATCTATAATATGTTTCCTAAAAATATGAATAAAGTGTTGTCTATGGAGGAAAGGCAACGGTTTTTGAAAAATAATTATTTTAAAAATTAAAAAAATCATTGCATTTGAACTATAATCACGACTGTAAACTCCACCGTTGAAAAATCGTTCTCAAAGCATTGTCTAAACTTTAAGACAACAAATTTTTTAATTCAGGCAACACTTTTCGATTATTGTTAATTAAAACTAAAGAAATGGTATAGTGTAACATTACGAAGAAGTAAGTTTAATGTCTACCATAAACAACTATTAATAAATTCCACTTTTGACACTATTATCTATAACCAAATTTGTGAGTAACATTAGTGTGTACTAAGAGCTAATTCAGTAACGGTTATCAAAACTATATTATGTTAAGTTCAGTTTTAATTACAAATAGTTCAGTTTTTTTGGTATAAAATAATGCAGTTAATCATGGATCAGTCCAGTTTAGTTTATTATGCCCACCTATGTACCATAGATCCTGCAGTAGGCCAGACAATGATAGGTTATCTGTACTAACGAATGGAGGAAGAAAATTTTGAGAAATGAGGAGAAAGTCATCTCACGTAACTAATTCTTGTTATTATTCTTAGTGCCAAACTAAAGCCTATAAATTCTTGTCTCATGATATTAAGTAGTGGTAAGATTGTGTAAGCTTTAATACATATGTCTCATATATAACTAAAAGAATAGGTAAATTATGATGATAAAAATTTCTTACCTGCTGCTGTAAATACCAGACCTTGTATACCTATAAAATGAAAGAAATATAAATTTTAGAACACTGTTGATCCCGACTGCATGGTACCAAGAAGACTGACTATTCGCATAATAATTTCATAAAGCTATAATGCATGAGCTTTTCTTTTACAGCAGCTTCAGTTCTGACGAATACAAAAAATAATGAATTATTACTTTTTTTTAATTGATTGAATAAATAGAACAAGTTTGTGTGTGATACTTGTTTTAGAATCCACTCACCAAAGTTGCAACCAAGCTTCTGTTTAGAAGAGTCGAAATAGCAGAATCCATGTGGACAATAATTATCACAGGCGAGTTGTACCCAAGAAATCTGAAATCCATAGGCCAAGCTGCTGTGCATGGAAGTGTAGGAATGGTTATTGAAAGTGGTGAAAGATGTTGGAGCAACAAGTTTTATGTCACACCCAACTTCAATGTCCTCTGCTTTCAGGTCACCAACAACAGCATATGCATAGCCCTTTGAGTCCCACTTCACGTACTCTTCTGTTTTCACATACTTCCCATTCTCTCTCACCGAATGGTTACAACTCAGAAACACTATATGCTCGAAAATCAGAGATTCCCCATCAATACCCGGATCTAGACTGGCTTGGTATGAACCCGTACGGTTGTAAGAGTAAGTATCAGAGAAATTGGAGCGAGAGAGAGAACTCAGAGGAAGGGAGGAGCAGTTACCGAGTTGAAGTGCAGGGTCAACCACTCTCACTGTGTAGTTCTTGTAATTTATTGCCTCCACATGGAATTCTTCTGAGTTCATATACAACACCGTAACATTATTTTCACAACCAAGCTCATAACTTTTCTCACCACACTTCTCTGGGTCGCCTTTTAATCGAAATGGATAAGTGATGTTGCTGATTTTGCCACACGAAGAAGGGGGACAAACGTGTTTTTTGTGGGCCTTGGTGGCACAAATATGGTGGAGAAGAAGTAGAAGTAGCAGTAGCAGGAACAATGCTCTCTCTCTCCGCATCGTCACCAAATTGTTTCTCATTCAATTCAAATGCAAACAAATCCAAGTTATACTGATATCCAAACCAACACAGACTCCATGATACATAACAACAAACAACTACACTCTCCCTTTTAGAAAATTGTTTGAAGACATAAATGATACTTAAAACGTAGACTTTGACTCAGAAACGCTGTGTCTATTTGGTTTCACATCTCATCTTAATGAATACAAACTTTTAAATACTGGTCGTCAATTCTTATTAGGTATTTAATCATCTAATTTTTTTAATATTTTTTAATGGACTTCTTCGAGTTTCTAAAATCATCCTAAATTCTTCTAACTCTGGAAGGTTTTATATACATGCTGTCTAAAATAATTTTAAAGAATTAGTTTGGGAGCCAAATTGAATAAATAGTTTAGCACTTATTTAAATAACGACAAAAACCTAAATATAATGTTTATATAATGCATTTGAATTGTTTTTTTGTACTTTAAATATCTTAAATTATTGAAGGGCTAAAAGTTCCACCACATGTGTAGACTTGTGGTGGAAAGAATATTTATTATCCGTGTTGATAGATAAGCTTTATAGAGCCACAAATTCTAATAGAGTTTAACAGGTTTGTCTTACATAAAACATTTGATATGCAAATACATTGACGCAGTCAAATGCACATATTAGTACGTATGTGGACAACTTGTACAACTCATACTTTTGAAAGAGGATAGGACGCCGCAGAGACGAGCTTGGTTATTCCATTTTCATCTCTCAATTAAGTTCATACCTATATTTATTTTTATATTTGAATGGCTATAAATCATTTATCTAATCCCAACCGTCGCGGATTAGACAAAATTTAGGAGTTTAGGAGTGTCATTATAAAAAATTAAATATATTTTTAGTTCATGAACTTTGATATAAAATTAGAATTCGTTAGTGTTTGAAACTTTGATATATTTTAGTACTCAAATTTTAAAATGAATGGATATAGTTCTTTCAATATGTTAACTTTTTCTAATAGATATTAAAATGGAAACGTGTTAAACATGGTAAACAATTCAAATACTAGCTTGAAATGTGTTTATATTTTTAAAAAAAAAATTAAAAAAAATTAAAATAATTGAATTAAAATGACTATATCCATTTATTTTTAATGTTTATGGACCAAACTATTTTAAAATTTCAGATAAAAACAAATTTTAATTTCACATCAAAATCCAAACATTAAAAACATATTTACACGAAAAATATATAAATTTTCTAAAAATATCAAATAATTAAAATTAATATATATATATATATATATATATATATATATATATATATATATAGTTTGGGTCCGCCCCTGCATCCAAATATAAATATTTAATATTAATTAATTAATTTTTATAAAAAATCACGAAAAAAATTATGATATTACCAAATACACAAAAAAAAACATATTTAAGGTTAAATATTCATAAAAAATAATAATTACATGTTTTAAATTAGAGTACCGAAAAATAATGAAATCAAAGTTAAATAATTATATAAAATATTACATAATTATACACAAATAAAATTTCATAATAATCAAAATATTAGAAATAAATAAATTAGCTCAAATAAATAAGATCACTTTTAACCCAAATAAATATAAAAATATTTATAATTAAATACATTAACTATAATAAATATTAAAAATAAATAATTTGGTACTAATTTTATTTAAATTGGTATTTATATTTATTAAAGTTAGCAATGCAATAAATTATTTTTAATTTAAAGATATAAATTTCAAGAGGACGAGTTTATTTACTTATAGTTTATTTTTCTTACTTTGTATATAAATTTTTTCGTGTTTTTGCATGGGATGGATGAGGTTGAACAGAAAGAGAATAACCTCATGTGGTAGGATACTCAGGTATATAGACACCATACTAGTTAATCTCATTATTAAAGTACATTTATACCGAATTGATTAGTGCTTGTTTGGACAATGAAATTTTGACATTCTCAACACTGAGTTGGTAAGGAAGAAGATCATATCTGCCATTATCAGTAGGTGAACAAACTTCAACATTTTCTTGACAAGGGAATATGTGTTTGACAACCATAAAGATCACAGTCAAGTACCACATCAGTGAAGAGGATTTGATGAAGTTTTGTGCCAATCGATTGGATGAATCTTGATACTTTCGTGTTTTTTTTCTTGCACCTCATAAACGTGATAGTAATAAAATGATGAGATAACAACGACAAAGGTTCGTGAAAGAAGCGGAGAACTCTGCTCTGATTGATGCACTGATGGAGCTTCATGCTTCTTTGGGGGTTTTGTTCTCCCAAAAGTTTTTACATCAAAATTAATATAAAAACAATTTTTTTTTTAAATTTTATTATATTTGATCTATTCAAAAATTTATATTTTATAAATAAAATTTTAACACAATAGATTGATAATGACGACAGTTATGAGCGGTATCTCTTAACGGAGTGAAGAGATAAATTTCGGATTATATACAGTATGGAATGTATTTAAATACATTCTAGATTTTTCATTATAAAAGGTAGGTTTAAATTTAAAAATATCACTATTTTTTTGAAATGCATAAATTATGTATTTTGTAAAATATTTTTGGATCTACAAAATTTTCTGGAATGCATTTAAAAACATACATATAAGGGGATTGTAGTTGGAGGTAAAGTTGGTGATGAGTTTACGTTAAGAATTTTTAGGGAGTGCAGAAAGTAAAAAGAGGAAAGTACGGGAAGTAATTGCGTTATTAAGAAAAACATTTGGGCGCTCCTCCCTGTACCCCAAAACATTCTTCAGTACCCCCAAAACTTTTTTTAATTCCGTTTTTGTCCCTCAATAAAATAAAAAAAGAAACAGTAAAATAATCTACTTATCTCTTGTGGATGTCAAGATCCGTTACGTTCCTTTTTTTGCCTTTTGCGCGGATGTCCTTCATAGTTTTCAGAAACGGATGATGACATCCGTTTTTGTTTTTTTTTCCTTTTTTAAGTTTGATCAGGTTTTTCCGGTACTGCTTCCATGGCTCCTGCTGGTTCATCAACAGTTCGTTCATGGTGACTTGATGGAGGTAAGCTGAAGGTTTCGTTGTAGGTGTGCAAACTGACGGTGGTGTCGTGGTCTCGTTTCTGGCGTGGCTGCGGTGCAGATGAACGGGTGCGTGGTTGACGAAGGTTCTGGCACTGGTTGAACGTTGAACGTCGTGTCGCAGGTGCAGGTTTTGCAACTTCGTGGTGGTTCGAAGGTGCTGCTCATGAATGCGTTGCGGTGGTGGCTTCGTTCTGCAAACGATGGTCGTCTTCCGGCACGGTGGTGGCTGACGGTGGTGCGCGATGTTGAAGGTTGCATGTGCGTTGCTGGTTGCCTTGCGATGAAGGAAGGGCTTGTAGAGGGAATGTTTGGTGATTGATAGAGAAGCTTGGATGAAGGAAGCAGAGGCGGCGAAGCACTACTTCATCAATCAATTTTTTAATTCTAAAAAAAATATCTGTTTTTGAAAACAAATGTCAAATAGATTGTTATATTTTCTTTGATAATTCCACCCTTAAGTTTGCCATTTTTCTTTCTTTATATGAATGACATAATGAGGAATTGAAAATTGATATTTAACTGAACCTTACTCTTTCGTCTACGCACTGCTAATATATTATAATATGTTTGCTTTATTTTCATCTTTTCGAAATAACATTGATATGTTTAGATAAGCATGTGTGATATGAAGATGTAATTAAAATATGCTATTCTAATAATTTAGGTTTTGAAGTATGCATTAAGGAGTCGAAATGTCTGAAAATCGATAATCATCCATTGACAAACTACATCAAAATAAGGAATAATAAGGCGTGAAATTTTAAAGTAGTTGCAGCTATTAAATTGAATCACATGGTTGGTCACACATGCACGAACAGGTTGCATTGCATGCATGCATCATCATGCATATGGATTAAGCAGACGCACCTTGCATTTTTGAAATATGTTTTCTAAGTTTTCCTTCGCAGGCCCTGCAGTGCATCAGTATTCTAAGAAACCAAGGAAACTGCTACTGAAAGTGTCAGCTTATGGCAACTAAAAAACACACAGCATATTGGCACAATTCTTTTATTGGCTGCGAGTTCATGCTGGTTGGCGAGGACGGCACTCTCGAGACTGTGATTTGCGCCGCCTGCAACTGCCACCAAAATTTTCACCGCAAGGAGATCGACGACGAGATGAGTTCCTTCCACCACCGATCGCAGCCGCCGCCACCGTGCACCATCACCATCAATTCTCCCCATACTATCACCACCGAGTCCCGCAGCATCCAGCCGCCGGAGGCTACCTCCACCACCACCTCGCCGTTAAGACTTCCCCTTGTGTTCTCACCCAGAAGCCATAAGTTCTTCTTCTTATCCCAAACTCCTTGTTAGCTACAATATTACGACTTGCATCGGGACCTCTGGTTGCATTCATCATGGCTCTCTTTCACATTTTGGACAATGCAGTAGTGAGGGACCGAGAAGTGAAGTGTGTTAAGTTGAGATTAGCGAAACGGATCTTGGAATCCGTTTCATAAATTCCATTGTCACGTTAAAAATAAAGATTGATTCTTGAGGCACTTTTGGTTGGACTTTATTTTCTTATCTTAGATTCTCATTCTCACAAAGCATAAAGAAAGAGATGCAGAGAGAAAGAAAAAAAACTTTAGGGGAAAGCACAAACGGATCCCAAAACCCATTTGCGAAAAAAGCACATGGAATCGGATTGCAAATTCCGTTTCACACCTATAGGAAACGGATTACGTAAGCTGTTTCGGGAAAAAATTTAAAATTTTTGGAAAACGAAATACGAATTCCGTTTCATAAAATTATGAAACGGATTCTGTAATCCGTTTCAAAAAAAAAATTCGCATTTTTTTTGAAACGGATTACAGAATCCGTTTCACAATTTTAGGAAACGGATTTCGTATTCCGTTTCCCACAAAACTTTAATTTTTTCCCGAAACGGCTTATGTAATCCGTTTCCTAAAAGTGTGAAATGGATGCCGAAATTCGTTTCATAAAAATTACGTGTTGTTTTTTTTGAAAGGGAATGTAAAAGCTGTTTCATAGTTTATGGAACGGAAGACGAATCCCGTTTAACATCATAAACAAAAAAACGGGAGAAGAAATACTATTTCGGGGTGCAGAGAAGTTGGCGACGCACTGCGTCCCTACCCACTTTCAGCTATATCTTAATGAAGGACATAATTGTAACTTTTAGGGGTACAGAAGAAGTGTTGGAAGTGCAGGGAGAAGCGCCCAAACATTTTCAAGGAAAAGTTGAGGGTGAAGATGGTATCTATAGTCACCTTTGATGGAAAAATTTTAAGAGAATATAACTTCTTTAAATTATATCTTTACTATATTTTTGTAATACATTAAAAAAATTTTAAAGAAGAAAATTGAAACAAATATCAATATTTTGTGTATACATTATTTTTCCAATTTTATTCTTTTAGTAATAATTTTTTAAATTGAAATAATTACTTTATTAATTTATCTGTAAGTAACTTTTTTTAAAATTTAATAGTACTCTTTGATTTAATTATTTTTTTTTAAATTAAAATAAATATTCATGATAAAATATTATAAATAAAACATATCTATAATAAAATTATAAAAAATATTTGTATTTATTTTTATAATTATAATAATAATTTTATTATATTTTACTGTAAAAAAGGTAAATATGTATACGTTATATGTAATTGTTCCTTCTAGTAGTAAATAATATTTTTACAACTGTATTAAAAGTAAAAAAAAAATTCTCAATTTGAGTAAAATAACTTTAAATAACAACTATATATGAATAGAGAGAATATAAAAAATAAATATTTATCATTAGTTCGTTTTAAAATTTTGGAATTACAATCTAATCATTGTACTCATCCACTACTTTTATATAAAGGGAGTTATTTGTTTTTAGCATTTAGTTTAAAAAGTCTTGTATTTTCTCTTAAAGGTCATGAACAATGATAGGTTCAGTACAGAGAGTTTGTTATTTGATATAATAGGTGAGTTTTTTTTATTTAAAAAGTTATTATTTTAATAAAATAAGCACATTTTTTGTTTTCTTACGTTTATGTAATTTTTTAAATAAATAAATGTTTAATAACTAAATTTTATCTCTAAGTAATTATTTTAGAAATTACTTATTAAATAAACCCCTAATTTAAATTTAGACAAACTCCCCGTATTTCAGGAATCACTCAATATAAGTATTATTAAATATATTTAATACTAATAATGCAAAGAATATAATCTAACCTAAAAACTTTTCCCAAAAATATATATCCTACTACAGCTCACTCTGTCTCTCAACTTTCAGCAACCTTAATAAACTTCATGCCAAATAACATTATATTTAATGGGTTAGTTTGTTTATTTTTAAGAAAAAATTATATAAAATAAAAAAAATATTTTTAGTCCTAATTTTATCCTTAAATATTTACAGATTCTGTATTTGCTACTTAATGATTATTTTAGGAAAGAGCAGAAATTGATTGATGTTTGTTGGTAAATAAAAAATATATAATTGATTTTTGTGAGAAATAGTTCTAAATATAACTAGATTCTGGTCATTTTGAAAAGTTATAACAAACATTAAAAAATTTATTAATTTAAAAAACAATGATCTTGTGCTATCTCTTTATAAATTATTGAAAGAACTGTCTCTTTATAAAATTAGCACGTTGGTTCCACTTAGCCTATAAAGGTAAATAACACTATCGTAATAATATGATTCATTGATTCTACTTTCTCTTCTTTATTTATTTTAACAAATGTGGACTGGGCCTGGCCCAGAAAGAGTGAGGAATTTTTATAAATCTACACAACTTTCATATGGAAAGTGATACAAACTTTTTATAAATTCTTTCCTTATTCTTGAGTTTTTCTTCTTGCACCCCCAATTTTTCTTCCTGCACCTCCAAGTTTGGTTGTGAAGATCATTATATCTTTCAAAAAAAATAAAATTATAAATTAAATATCTCCGCAGTCTGCACCCCCATAATGAAATTCGGTATCCCGGTTTCTGAAAGCTGGTAACACCGGTTTCTGAAAGCCGGTAACACCAGTTTCTGAAAGTCGGTAACACCGGTTTCTAAAAGCCGATAACCCCAATTTTTATTTTTAATTTTTTATATATATATTTTTATATATTTTAAAATTATATTTATATATAATTATATTATTTATATTAAGTTTAAGAAAATTTCTAATAATTTTATTTATATATTTTTTAGTTGTATATCTTTATTGTTTAAAAATTAAAATTAATTTGATGGATGTTGGTTGATAAAAGCGATTAAGGTTCTATCTCTGGTCATAATAAAATTATTTCTCAATAAGTCATCAAAAAAGTATTAAAGTAAAAAAGAAAAGTAAGGAGATAAATGATTATCTCAATATCTATCATAAATCATTAATATTTTATTATGATTTACGTATCTTAAATTATGATTCTCCTATGATGTTTCTTCCAAATTAAGTTTTATCCAAATTAGTATGAATCCTAATTATGATTTTAGGAATTCTTTTATCAAATTGGCATGAACCTTAATTATATTTTTACCCAAATTAGTATAATCTTAAATTATGAAATTTAAAGGTTGTTGTGTTTTATGCTGAAATGGTAAAATTTATGGATATATCTTGGGTTGCATTACATATTCTGCTACACATAATGAATTAGTTGTATAACCTTGATTTATAAATTAGAATACCTCTTTTGCGTGAATTCAATGATTTAGATATATTAGAAATTGAAAAGTGCATACGTGAATCACTCTATAAAAATAGTTTAAGTAAAGAAAATGAAGAACTTTTTATTTAACTAGAAAATTAATTTATATAAAAAAATTTAAATTTGGCACCCTTAAAATTTTTATTCATGTTTCGCCACTGTTCGTATCTTGAAAATCGATAAAACTGGATTCTAAAAGTCGGTAACACCGGGTTCTGAAAGCCAATAACATCGAATTCTAAAAGTCGGTAACATCGGGTTCTGAAAGCCGGTAACTCTGGTTTCTGAAAGCCGGTAACTTCGGCTTCTGAAAGCAGGTAACTCCGACTTCTGAGAGTCGGTAACTCCAACTTCTGAAAGTCGGTAACTTCGGCTTCTGAAAGCCGGTAACTATAAACCAAAAGGGTAACAGTGAAATTATAAAAAAGTTGGGGGTGTAGGAAGAAAAATTGGGGGTGCAGGAAGAAAAATCCTTATTCTTCAATCACGGGCCTAGGCGGAATCATGAAGATTACTCTAACCTAATCAGTGGTGGAATTTGGAAAAAAAACTTAAGGGTGTCAAATTAGATCTTTTTAAAATTTATTATATGCAACTGTGAGAGTTTTAGGTCATCGTTTTTCATAGTCTTTAATTTTTGAATTCTCATGAAATTTTTCAAGTTTGATTGATCTACATGTATAAATCTTCTTCTTAAAAAAATTAATTATTTTACTCTTTATCATAATTTTTCTAATATAAATTTACCACCTCTCACCTATTTAAAAAAAATATGAATTTGTCACCACCTAATACACAGTAGACAAATTTATCATATGTAAGAGGAAAACATATACTTAAAAAAAGTACAAAATAAACCAATTCAAAAGAATAGATTAATTGATCTAAAATATTCTTTAACTCATCAATTTTACTCTTTTACAGTTTTATTTTGAAAAAGAAGTGATATTGAAAGTAAAAATTGAGATAAAAAGAAGAGGTAGAGATACAAAATAAAAAAAGAAAAAAAAGGAGAGAAAGTATGTATGATATTTAAAAAAAAAACTTAAAAAATTAATATAAATAATATAATAATATATAAATAAATAAAATAATAATATATAAATAAATAATTTAAATATATATAACAAATTAAATAAAAAAAATTGGGGGAGTCATGGTTAGGGATGTCAATGGGGCGGGTAGGGTACGGGTAGTAGTTCTCCGTACCCTACCCGCTGGATAAATATCCGCCCTGTACCCGTACCCATATCCGTCAGGTATCCGTTATGCGGGTACCCATCTATTTTTTCATACCGCAGGTATCCACGGGTACCCACGAATATTTATAAAATTATTTAAAAACTAAATATTAATCATAAATTCAAATAAAATAAAATAAAATATATCACTATCATAAATTTTAAATAAAGTTCAAACAAACTCAAGTCCATACAAGTCCAAATAATTATAAAAATAAATATAAAATAACATTCAACAACATGAAATTCTTTAATTAGTGTTTTGATCAACAAGCTCACTTTCTCCAATTGATTCATGAAAATATATATATATATATATATATATATATATATATATATATATATATATATATATACACACACACACACACACATATAAGGGTATTTTTGTGAATTAAAGTTTAGCGGGTACGGGTATCCACGGATACGGATACTATGATACCCGTACCCACCCAGTTAACATGCGGGTATCAAAAATACTCGTACCCGCGGGTAGCGGGTATCCATTTTTAATATTTGTTTCCTACCCATTGCGGGTTTTATCCACGGATATCTATGGGTACGGATATTTTTGACATCCCTAGTCACGGTTATCCTATGTTATGGTGAAGGTTCACTACTGACTCTGACTCTAATTGCATAAACTTCATTGAAAGTGTATTTTCATATGTTAGTATCATTTTCTTTGTCAGACCAGGTAAATTTAAAAATAGATAAATAATCTAAAAACTAAAATATATAGATAAAGGTAGAAGAATAGTTTTAGAAGGTTGAAAAACTAAATGTTAAATTCAATTATATTAAAAGTGTATATTTGAGAAGAATAAATAGATTATATATAAAAATGAATAAATAATTGAAAATTTAAATGCTACAAAATTAGGAAAAGAAATGTGACTAATAAAAATCATAATAACTCACGAAATACTCAGTATTTAAAGGTATCATAAAAGATACTCGAATCTTTTATTACTAAAAGGTAAACCTAATAAATATTTTTTTTATCGAGTTTATTTATAGAAATTTTACTCTCTCTCTCTGAAAAACTTTTTCTCTCAATTTTCTTTGCTTCTTTCTAAGCATTCTCGTCCATCTTTCATCTATATTTCAATTAGAGACTCATCTGAGTTCACAATGGAGCACCCTACAAATTCATCTTATCGGAATCTCAATTATAGTAAGTTCTCCTTTTATCCTTTTCTAGAGTCCAATATGTTTTGTTCTTGCATGTGAGCATAACGAGTTGCATGTATCTTGATCCTCTAATTTGGTTCTCTTTGTGTATGTGTGATCTTAGTTGTAGGTTGAAATCATCGATCTGATGCTCTTTTGAGCAGATAGAGTCCTTGACACGAGTATGCTATGGAAGAAGAACCTTGAAAGTTATAGGAGTCTAAATCAAGGTAAGGGGAGCTAGTATTTTTCTAGTAATTTGTCTTATACTGTGAATTGAATTATAATGCTTTATAATGTTGCATATTTGCATTTATTAGGTTTGAGGATTTGTTTAATTTGGGGTAGATTATTATGTGGTTTATTGGTTGAGAAAAATTTTGAATTGGGTGAGTAGCTTTGATGAATTGTGTGTGCTATGATTTCTTTCTATTATGCTACTCAAAGGGTTTTGTCTAAATGAGATTATTTGAACTATAAATTGACGATTTATTGACAAAAAGAGTGGAGACATTAAGACAATTCAATTTGGGCATCTTAGTATAGAAAAAATCAATTTGCGTGAATTTGTTGAAGTAGTGTTGGGCACCACACTAGTACAATCGGGCGTTGGTCTTCAAATCCCAAGTCAAAGAGCTCTAGTGAACAAGAAGCTTTAGTAGTCTTGGCACTTGGCACTATGGTGACACCATTAGGTGCCATCGCAACAGGGAGTATCATGGGGCATTGGTGTTGGGTGCCTGGGAACCATAGTAAGGCGTTACTTAGAATTTTTTATGTCAGTGGCCTTTGGAGTTGTTGACGACGGGTGTTGTGATGCTACGAAAAGCACTATCCTGTTTGGATATGTACATTTGTTTTATTGCTTTGATGTGAGTTTTTATTTAATAAATGATAAAAGAAGAGGTATGAATGTTTGATATTATGAAATTTGCTTTATGTAGCGAAATCTTTCTTTGTGGTTGATTGTGCAGATTGGAGTAAGAGTTAGTAATGTCCAAGGTGGAGCTGCTAAGGGTTGAATTATATGTGATTGATGGAATGGCTCTGATTACGACTATCCTAACTCGACTAAGTATTGGACTCACATAGAGACAAATACTTAGAGTCAGTGTTGAAGGAGATCATCATGTGTAGCTCTAACCTTAATGGTAAAATTTGCATATGAATGATTCATTTTGTTATACAAGTTGGTTTGGGGTATGGTCATAGAATGGCGAGGTAATGGCCCTGAAAAAGTGATGGTGAGAAGGTGCATGGTCTTAGAGCCTAATCAATACATTGAGTCCTCTAGGGGTCTTGTTTATTGTATGATGACTTTGAAAGAATGTTAAATGTGTCATATGAAATTATGTGTTGGTTTGAGGTATTACTTATTAAATCAAATGGAGTATGAATACAATTATATGATACACCTTTTATTACGACCATAATGTGTATCTTTATATCAATATATGCATGACATTTTATTATGGCTATAATATCAAATTGTGAGTATAATTTTAATGGCTTTAACTTACTCTGTTTTTGTGTTTTCTGTGTGTATGGTTTTACCTTTGTGTTATGATTATGTTACTCACGTGAGCAAAAAGGATGCAAGTGTTGATAGAGTTACTTCTTTTCTGTTTATTTCACTGACAATTTTAATTTTATTTAATTCACATGTTTTTTTTCACTCAAAATTTCATATGATTTTGATAATTTTATAGAACTTTACAATTTACTTGCCCAACGAGCTTAGGTGCTTGTTGAGAAACCTCAAGAGCAGAGCTCGCCCGATGAGCCATCACCTCGCCCAACAAAGATAAAACAAAGTGCTCCATGATACTACAATTTCAGGTGATGCCCAACATTATCAAGACAATGCCTAACACCCCACTTTAGGGCCCATACACCCAACAAAGATAAAACAAGGAGCTCCATGATACTAAAATTTCAGGTGGTGTCCAATGCTATCAAGACAATGCCTAACACCCTGCTTTAGGGCCCAGTGGTGGCTCTGGCACCTAGCACTATAGCCCCTGGAGGTCTCTGGAGTCCATTTTCCAATTGGTGCCCAATGTTATATAGTTCACGCTTGACGCTAGAAACCCTTGGAACTTTGTGGAATCAATTTTCCAAATGGCATCCAACGGTTCTTAGATTTTGCCCAACCTTACCAAATTTTCATAATAAGATACTCATATTAGATTGATCCACTAAGTCTATCTTAGTTCTTATACCTTTTTTTTGTACAAAATAAAGTTTATTTCAATTTAATTCACACTCATGTAGCACCAATTGATCAATTTGTTGCATTATATTAAGATCATCATATTTACCCAACCCAATTTCTATGAAACTGTGAAATCAAACATACATATCTACTCTACAAACAAGTTCAATGTCCAACTCATGTTGCACACTCTCATTGTCATTATCATAAAATTTGATCAACATAGAATCAACACAAAATCGAAATAACAATAGCATAATCAAATTACTAAACTACAACATAACTTTATCATCTCCACCATAAATTTAAAAACAATATTCTTTGTATTTCTTACTAGTTTTTCTTACCTTAAAAATAATTTTCCCTAAAGCTAAAGCTTCACAACTCAATAGATTGAGTTACCACAAACTAGAGACCTAATGCAACGTATCAAAATAAGACATAAATTTAGTATATGGAAGATTGAGTTGAAAGGATCGTTTCAACCATCTCTACAAAGATTGATTACTAAAACGCTACAAAACTACGAGATGAAGAATTCTATGGAGTATATATAATCTTACATTATTTTAAAATTTGATCAGTTCAAAATGCTCCTTAGCACTTTAGCTACTCAAAGATTGTATTTATTTAAATTAGTGTAAATTTAGTCCAGAATAATTTAATTTAATTTTGGACAGTGATACACAAACACTTTATCTTTTTTTCTCAACACTCGTTTGACATGAATAAAAATATAATTTTATGTTAAAATTTAAAATAATTTAGGATGAATCAACTAGAAAAGTAAAAAAATATTATTTTTTTATTAGGTGTTGGAAGGGTGTAGAAAAATTAAGAGTGATAAATGTAAAATTTACCTATACATGGGGTTAGAAGTCGTATATCAATTATATATAAAATCAATTTACAGTATATGAATAGGTATAAATCTCACTTTATAATTATGTTTTGTGGGGTTGACTTAGACTTAAAGTCCATTTATTAACATGTATTAAGAATATCTTAAACCATTAGACAAAGCATATTATTTGAAATACATTTACATTTATTATTTAAATAACAAGTATAATTACCTGCAACCTCCTGCTACCTTTATTTCAATCACTACCAGATAAATTCATTCAAAATCATTTAGATAGAGTTGGTTGTTTCATCTTTACACTCATTTCATCAGGAAATAAAGTAGGTTTTGGAGGTATTTCCAAGTCCTCAATGCCTCCTTCAAGCATTTCCACTACTCTATTCATTGAAGGACGATCGTTTGGTCTCAATTGTATACACCAAAGTGCAACTATGATAAGTTTTTTTGCTATTATCTTTTCCTCATCAGTCAAATCTTTTATATCTATATTTTCCTCTTCTCTAATATGATTATAGATCCAAAGGGGAAAGTAAAGTTGACTTGAGTGTTCTGCATGGACATTTAGATTCTTCCTCTTACTTGCCAGCTCTATCAATAACATTCCAAAGCTATAAACATTAGCTTTATGGGATATTCCTCTAATATTATTGTAGAACAATTCTGGAGCCATATACCCAATGGTTCCTCTTGCTGTTGTTATTGTGACAATGCTATTATCTATTGGATATAACTTTGCCAATCCAAAGTCAGAAACTTTTGGGATAAAGTTTTCATCGAGTAAGATGTTATGAGGTTTGATATCGAAATGCAAAATCTGCATCTCACACCCATGATGGAGATAAGCAATCCCACGAGCCACTCCAATTGATATATTATATATTTTTTCATAGCTTAAATGTATACTTCCAGCTCTTGAAAATATAAGTTTATCAAGAGATCCATTAGGCATGAATTCATAAACAAGAGCACGCTTTGAACCACTAACACAAAATCCAATTAATTGTACTACATGTTGATGATGTATCCTTCTAATGGTTGCAACTTCGTTGATAAAATCTTGTCCATTTCTTTTAGATTTACCTAACATTTTGATTGCCACAAAAGATCCGCTTCGCAACTTTGCCTTAAAAACAGAGCCAAATCCTCCTTCACCTAACTTTTCTCTAAAACCTCGAGTCATCTTCTTAATTTCCTTGTATGAGTATCTAATAGGTACCAAATGATTTTGTTCAAGATAATTTTCAATATTTGCATAGGTTGATGCATGTCTTTTCCTCCATTTACATATAAAAGTCACAATTAAGAATGGAAATCTAAAAAAATTTAGTTCCAGACACTTTTAATATAGAGATCACTAAGTATTGTACCAAAATAACATACCTTTCAAAATTTTTGCAGTGTTCACTTAGATGAATTGAAAGTTAACACAACAATAAAATGTATAAAACCTATGTTGTTACACTAGAATAATCCAATTATTAAAATAGCTCCCCAAGATTGTTGCAATTAATCCAATTCAAGCTTGCTTTGTCCAACACTATATTTTTTGTCTTCCTCTCCCATTGGAAAACACCCTAGACCTCTTTGGTGTGTGTTGTAAGGTTTGAATTGTGGTTTGGATTACTTTAATCTTATCAATTGCTTGTTTTAGTATTTTTCCTTTGATATTGCATACTTTTAAACTTAAACCTGACATAGAATCCACAAACAGCTTGCAATGCAAGAATTTAGTTATCATAGAATTACATCCATATCTTTTTCCAAGTTAAAAGTTCCAAGGTTCACAACTATTTGTTGACAAACAAGTATTTTGGATAAAAAACTCTCTTATATTATAACTTGGTGTATTTTATAATTAGCAGAACAAGATCTATTTATAGGCCCTTTCGGTAAGGCCTTCCAACTACATCCATTAAATACAACTACTACCTAAACCATAATTAATGAACTCTATTGCAGGCCACAATCATTACTATAAGCATTATTGACCTTTGCAATCTCTTAAGACACTTAATTCTACTAATACTATTAAATGCAACTACTAACATTCAAGTTTACCGAACAAAACCCCTTTGAAACTTAAATGTTTCTCTTATCTTTTATGAAGCAACCTCTTACTAGTCTTGAATAAAGTGGTCGGTAATGGCTTCATGAACATGTTGACATGAGAAGCCAATGTGGTTTGCTTCTTGAAGATTTGATGAAGATTGAATGAAGCTCTTTTGAACTATCTCGAAGCCATAAACATTGGAATGAAGCCTACATTGATGAAGGAAAGGAGATTTGATGATATCCATGGTGATCAAGGCTGAAACATGTGCTCTCCATGTAGTTACATCATTAAGAAAGTGTACTTGTAGTTTGTAATTCATATTGTAGACCTTAAAGCATTAATTAGATATAGTTTGGTCTTTGGTGTGTTTTTAATCTATTGAATGATTTTTCAACAGGTTAAAATGTCTCTTTTAATTTGTTGAATGGCTTTTTAATAGGTTAAAAGGTTGGCTGCAGTAGTCTTAAACTGCAACAAATTCAATCAGTTGATTTAGTTTTTAATCGACTGATTTCACTTAAGTTAAGTGAAATCAACCGATTGATTTGAAAATCAACCTGTTGAATTTCATAACAGTTTGACTACAAAAGTTGTGATTTTCGAAAGAGAGGTCGGTTGATCGTTTTAGAGCACAATTTGGTTCTGGAAACTTGTGGAAACTCTCTCCTTCGTGATCATAGGTGTTGCAGCTGTTGAAGATTGATCTTGGATCAATTCTTGAAGCTTTTGGCTTGGTTTGAAGCTTGGAGAAAGTGGTTTGTGGTTGGCAAGGTTGTGCTACCACTAAGGTTTGATCTTTCTCAAGCTTTGGGTGTGTGCCTGGTGGTTTTCCAGGTCTGCAAGAGGGTTCTTGCTGTGCTGGTGTGATTCTTGTGTGATTCAAGAGTCTTTTGTGGTGTTTTTGCATATTTTGGAAGTGTAAGGGTGAATTCTTTGTAAAACTTTTGAAATAGTGCAAAGTCAAGCTAAGGTTGCCTTGACAAACTGGATGTAGCTCAGGTTTGAGTGAACCAGTATAAAAATTTGTGGTGTCCTCTCTTCTCTAACCTTTCTCTCTTGCATTTTCATTTTAAAGTTTCAAGAACTTGTGCTTTAATCATCTTTTTCATGTTCTTGCATGTTTTCATAGAATCTGAAGCATTGAGCATGTTTGTATAATCATTTGGAACTGATCTTGATCATTCTTGAGCATTGTTTCTTGTTTAAAATTCAAATTCGCATTTCTGCATTTTTTCTAGTATTTCAGTCGACTGTTTTTTAGTTTCAATCGATTGATTATACCAGAAAAGAATCTGTTTAGTAAAATCAATCTGTTAACTCTGTTTTTGATCGATTGAAAGTGTATAGTTCAGTACTGTTTGCATCCTAACTTGGTGATCTATTTGATTCAATTAAAGGTGGTTTTTAGCTTGCAAAGATAGCCTAAATTTTTAACTAGCCAATTCAACCCCCCTTCTTGGCTTTTCTACCATTTCAAAACTAGCAGAACATATCAACAACTTGTGCTCAGCTTCCTATGTACTCTAGCTCCACATTTCCTTCTTCCACTTGTTCTCGGATGAAGTGAAACTAAACATCAATATGATTGCTTATCTCATGATTGATTAGGTTCTTTGCCAATTCAATGGCCGATTTGTAATCAACTCGAATCACAGTCCCTTTTTCTTGCTTCATTTCCAGTTTGGTTAGAAGATTTCTAAGCCAATTTTCAAGGCAGACACTTCAGGATATTGTAACGTACTCAGTTGCGGAAGTTGACAATGTTACAATAGGTTGCTTCTTCGAAAGCTAGGTGAACGTTGTATATACAAATGTGCTTCTTTTATCATTAGCACCTCCACATTAGTCATTGTCAGAGTAGCCAACTAGTCAGTAATTATCCGTCCTAGTATACATTAGGCCTTTCTTCGTCTCACATACCTTAAAATTCTTTTTAGTGCCTTCCAATCAGTATACCTTGGCTCCTCCATATAACGACTTGTTATTCAAATATTTAGCATAGAATCTGGTCTTGTATTTGTAAGATAGTTAAAACTTCCAATCAAAATTTGGTATTGCTTGTATCTACTCAGTCTCCATTTCCATACTTAGAAAGTTTTGTACCTACTTTCATACGGGTGGAAACTGGGTTGCAACTTGTCATATTAAACTTTCTCAAGACCTCTTCAACACACCTTTTCTGGGACACAAAAATGCCTTTCTCTCCCTAAATGACGTCCAAACCCAAGAAATATTTCATAAGACCCAAATCAGTCATCTCGAACTCCTTTTTCATCAGTTCTTTAAACCTTTTAATCAACTTGACATTATTCCCCATAAAGATAAGGTCATCAACATACAGAGTAACAAACATCACATCTCCTCTATTCTTCTTTATGCATAAAGCATGTTCATATGGATACTGCTTATGCTCATTCTTCTTAAAGTAAGCATTGATTTTTTTCATTTCATGCTCGAGGAGCTTTTGCAACTTCTCTCTTTTTTGGTTGCGACCTTAGGTGTGGTGGAGGCTCTTCTGGTGACCAAGATAGCTCATTTCTTCATCTTTATGGGAGGTTTCTCATGGTAAGCAATTATGTTCGATTGCATTTGTGTATTGAGGTTAGTTTTTTAAACTTCTACTTTGTCACATTAAAAGTGTGTTTGTTTCTGGAAAATTCAATAGTGTCTCCCTTTATTACTTATGGGTTTTTTCTGGTGGTTATTGGTGTTTCGTGGTGGTAGCTCTGATTGCATTAGTGTTTTTTTGGGTCAAGTATGTCATCGAAGTATGTGTTGCATATCTCCAGAGTATGTGTCGTATATCTTCATAGATCTTCATTATGTAGTTGGAGATTGTCATGGGTATTTCGTGGTGGTCGCTCCGCTAATTTACTTTTGAAAGAACATCAAAAGTTTATGTCAATTATTAATGGTCCAACTTAAATATATGTACCATGCATAGCCGTCAGACCTAAAATCGGTGTAAAAATTCCAAAATAACATTCGTAAAATACTTTTGCTACTTTAGTGACAACAAGATAACATAAATGCAAATTTGACTATATTTATCTCTATATCTTAAAAAGAAATGTATACCCACCTTCATCTCATTCATATTAGGTCTAAAATTTGTATCTTATCTTCAATCCCATTAGATAAAAAGTTTATTCGTAACAACTCCTCGCATTGTTTGAAATGTTAATTAAATATTTTCTTATAAGAAAATAATAACCATACTAAAGAAAAAAATAACAATTAAACATCTTTGAAATTTCATGATAACTACAATATCTGTTATTTTGCAAATGTTGAGAGTGAAAGCATCTAGAAATTTGGATGAACTTGATAGATTTCAAACGAGTTGAACCATTGAATGAGAGAATGAAAATTTTGTGTACTAAATTTAGAGCTCTATGAATGAAATGAAATCAAGAACCAACAAAATAAAAGATAAGTTTTTTAGCTTATCTCATAAACCAAGGATTTACACAATTTAAATAAATAAAATGAAGGTTTACGTTTTTAAAATGTAATTCATCATACGAAGAAAATTACAAGGAAAAAAATGTGTAATTGATGTTACAATCAGAAAAAATGTACCTTAGAAAATTTAATGAACTTGATAAACATCGATTAAGTCTTGGAAGAGAATGTAAAATTGTATTGTAGTAAAGGAAGATATTTTCAAATTAAATAAAACAACTGATTAAAGAAAATAATAGAAATAAGCTTTTTAGCTTACCTAATAAATTAAAACTATTTTACTAATTTAAAACAAAGATAACTACGAAAACGATATATATATATATATATATATATATATATATATATATATATATATATATATATATATATTACGAGAGTTTTTCAAATTAAATGAAACAAATGATTAAAGAAAATAATAAAAGAAATTAGCTTATCTAATAAATTAAAAATATTTTGTTAATTTAAAAAAGAGACAATTACGAAATGTAGATACTCATTTCCATCTAATTTAAAAATATTAAATATTACTCATATTTTTCATGCCCATGCAATATAAAAATTTTCTATCATAATTAAAACAAATTTAAATAAGAACACTATTTATCCCTAATCAAAATCAGAAAAAATTAAAAAAAAAAAAGAAGAAGTATACATACAAAAACAATTTATCATATAATTATCATCATATATTACTTCAACAAGAGATCAAAACATAACCATCATTACCGAAAGAGGTGAAAGTTTTCAAAAATAAAAGAATATAAGTTTTCAAAAATCATAAACGTAGTCGAAAGTGGTTGAAAATTTTTAGAAATATACAGAGAATTGTATCTTTAACCGTGGCCAGATGTTCTATTATTTTAATAGCATTTTATTAATGATAAGTTTAGAGCTACTGTTAAAAAGTATACTTCAATCATTGCTAAAAGCTCTACTCCTCTTGTAATTAAAGCATTGAGAAATTAAGATGATAAGATCTTACCAGCTAACATATTGAGTAGAACTCCAATTCCCGTAAACTCTGAAATGAAAGAAAATATCAACTTTAGAATTCTGATTTTTCTCAGTTATTAAAAAAAGACCGTTTTCGTAAGAGAAGGTTAATTATAGAGTTAAACAAGTATAGCAGCTTTTTATATTTATTTAAAGATAATAAATGTTAATTTGATGCAGTGATTGTTCTTATAAACGCATGTAAAATATAAAAGATACAAAATATTATATTTCTTTCCAAAAGTTGGTTAAATTATTAATATAAATGATTCAAACATTAATTCGAAAACTTCTCAAAAAGTGGTTAATAGGTGAAATATGATTTTCCTAATCATTTGAATATGTATAATTATGTAAAATGTTAATCGAAGACAATCGATTATCAATTAAAGAAATTAAAAATATAAATAAAATTATGCTACAGCTGAATAAAAAAATTAGTTTAACATGAAAACTAGACAAAATTAGAAAAATAGTATGATTACGAGAAATTCACATCGGTAGAAGTTACTAACTGGGTACCTCCTATATATTCAGTTAATTCAATTGCTTTTGTTGGAAGAGTAAAGCTACATGAGTAAGGAGTGTGTAATAACGTGCTTATGTCACTCTGAGTGAACGATTTATACACGCAAATAAATAAAATATATATATATATATATATATATATATAATTAAGTTTGCATAAATTAAAAATGGTAGGTGATAAAAACTACTCAAGTATATAAGTTTTTCATTTAAAATAAGATATGTAATAATTTCATGAAATTTAATTGAGATCCAACTCACTCAGTAGTTGGCAATCAAGATTCTGGCTCGCAGAGTCGAAATAGCAGAATCTAAGTGGACAATAATGATGATTCTGGCAGGCGAGGTTTATCCAAGAAATCTCAAATCCATAGGCCAAGCCCCAATGCATGGAAGTGTAGGAATGGTTATTCAAACTCCTCAGAGATGTTGGAGCAACAAGTTTTATGTCACAACCAACTTCAAAGTCCTCTGCTTTCAGGTCACCAACAACAGCATATGCATAGCCCTTTGAGTCCCACTTCACGCACTCTTCTGTTTTCACATACTTTACATTCTCTCTCACTGTATGCTTACAATTCACAAACACTATATGCTCGAAAATCAGAGATTCCCAATTTTCATATGAACTTAGACCGGCTTGGTATGTATCCGTGTAATAAGTGTAAGTATCAGAGAAATTAGAGCGAGAGAGGGAACGCAGAGGAAGAGAGGAGCAGTTATGGAGTTGAAGAGCAGGATCAACCACTCTCACTGTGTAGTTGTTGTAGTTTATTGCCTGAACATGGTATTTTGCAGAGTGCAGATACAACACCGTAACATTATTCTCACAACCAAGCTCATACCTTTTGTTACCGCACTTCTCTGGGTCGCCTTGTAATCGAAATGGATAACTGATGTTGCTGATTTTGCCACAGGAAGAAGGGGGACAAAGGTGTTGTTCTTGGTCGTCCTTGGAAGCACATATATGGTGGAGAAGAAGTAGCAGTATCAGGAACAATGCTCTCTCTCTCCACATCGTCACCAAACTGTTTCTCATTCAATTCAAGTGCAACCAAATCTAAGTTAGATACTGATTTTCAAAACAACACAGACTCAACTATATCTATAACTATCAAGGACCACATTTTTCCTTTCACAAAACACTTTAAGACTTATGATACTTAAAACCTAGACTTTGACTGAAACAACTTTCCCATCTGGCCCTACAACTGATTTTAGTGAATACAAAATTTTAAATATGGAAGCAATTCCACACACGTAAACCAAATTCCACCGCACCGTTGAACCGGCGGGTTTAAAAAACTCAACTGAAAGTGAGTTTTACAAGAAATTGATAATTTTTTATTGGCGTAAAATGATCTCAATAAAAAAAATGGATTGTCAAATTAACATTGTCCAATGTAAAAACACATCTTATTGTATGGTTTGATCTTGTGGACTTGGACCTTGATAATGTTAATGAAATTAACAATATTCATAATAGAATTATACATTTGAGTTATATAGATGAACTATAAGATTGTCACGGCTAATTATTAATTAAAAAACAGAAAGATCATTAAGCATTTTTCTTATAGAAAAGTTGGTAAGAAATTTCTAACACATGTTTCAAACTCAAAAATATAGTTTACGTAGACAACAAACTCTCTATTATGAAAAAAATTGAAGTCATGTTATACTCAAACTGCTAACACATTCATTACCCACAACAATTAATTTATTAATTATCCACAGTGACTAACTCGTTAACTACTGTATTAAAAATAGGATTAGAAAATAAATATGTAAATTCCTTAGACGTGTTGGAAACACTGGCCTTAAGGATTTATCTGCAGTATATGCGCAAATCTCCCAAGATACAAAAGGAACATCTCAGATATATCTCGAGGATAACAGAAACTAACAAGATGAACTCTTTACAGAGTAAGTAATCCAAGATATAAGAGAAGAGAGAAAAGAAGAAAAATAAGAAAAGAAGAGATGAGAAAATTTATTTGTGTGTTGATCATTATTTGTAAGATGTCTTATTGATTTAGGAGATTTTGTGCTAAAAGAGGTGGATTTGTTCTTTCTATGGATTTGATGGAATCATGATCTTATTGACAGAATCACTCACCCTTTTGTTCATTACAGAGGTATGAGATTGTGAGTGGCATCAAAGACGTAGAAGATACAAATGAAGCAGACAAAGTCATGGAGGGTAAAGTTGTTTACTTTTGTTTACCATAGTAGCCTTGTGCTTTTTCTCCTGATGGTATCTAAATTACCCTTTTAATTTAGAGAAAGGAATACCTAAATTCTGGCTAACTGCTAGGAAGGCTAATGAGAAATTGGTTGAACTGGTAAGGGAATTTATGTTCATATATATTCTACAGTTTCCATTTGTTTGAAAAGATTGTAGGTTAATCATGTACTTTTCTTTTCCCTTTTGTTAGATCATTGAAGATGACGAGGGGGCCCTCTAATATCTTGAAGATATAAAGTGGTGTAGACTTGAGGATTCTAAAGGCTTCAAGCTGGAGTTTTTCTTTTCTGCTAATCCTTATTTCATTTATATAACATCATCAAGTGGCACATCCTAAGTAAAACCACTTCAAATTTTGATATTAATTAAGAAACAACATGTTTCAGTGCAGCCCCTGTGACAATGTTCTTGCCATACGTTTTTGTGTGTCTGAGAGATCTTTGGACCCCATCTTGGAAGTGCCACCAATTGGAGATTTGTTTAATAGGGTAGTTTCTAATGAAGGTGGTGTAGAGTTAGCATGGATTTCTAGCATTTTTTTGGACCAAAATGTAGAAGAATTGTTAATGCTGCTTGAAACAAAAAGATGCTTGCAATAGGGTGAGAATAAAAGAATGAAACAAGCAACCATGTTCAATGTCATTTGTTTCAACCAAGATTACTTGATGGACTCAATTATAATTTGTGTACTTGTCCTTTGAGCTATGCATAGGTATCAATATGCCTTTTAAGACCTTCGAATATATGTAAGTAATTATTTTTTAATGTTATTCTTAGTATATTTTTGTTTTGAGATGATGATATATAAACACTTTAATATATTAAACTTCTGTTCTTTTTTCTATTCTATTATTCAATATTAGGTTTGGTTGCAAATAATGAGAAGAAAACAGAGGAAACTTTTCTCCAAGTGCTCAAGGGTTTTTTAATAAGCACTCCTGTAAAGACTCCTTGCAGAGTATCATACTTCTTGCAAAATTCATTATGGCAGACAGGTATGATAGTAGGTTATTGGAGCTAAATATAAGTGGAGGAAAACTGGAAATTATGGATCCAAGTATGTTATTGGGAAAGTGAAAATACTGCATCTCATGTTGTAAATCAGGTCTTCATGATAACCTCTCAAATTTTCTTAGACTAGATAACATGTTGTAAGAAGGCATTGCTACATTTTATAAGACTAGAAAATTAGGTAGCATTACTACATTTCAGACTAAGATTTTCTTAGACTAGATAACATGTATAATTTATAGTTTTTCTGTCAAACATTGTAGAAGAAAATTGAGTGTACTTATATGTGTGTGTGGTGTATGATGAAATAAAAGAAATGGTTAACTTTATGATTTGTTGATAAGTTTGATTTGTTGATACGAAGGAAATGATTATGCTATAATTGATAGATAGAAGTCAACTATAATTGGTACTGTAAGAAGCACTATATTATATTCTAATGCATTCAAGTTTTCTTTTCATAGTACATTCTTAGTAGGTATGGCAGCAAGCTCTATGTAATAATATCACCATCGAAACAAAGTTCTGCATATAAATATTTTGGATATTTAGCTTCTCAAAAAGTCATTTTGGATACAAACCAGCTTTTATAGTTGTTGTTTCTTTCTTTTATAGCCAATACAATACAAATACCTATAAATAAATAAGACCAACTTTAATTCAGTTTAATTCACTTTAATTCTGCTGTACTTCCAGGAATTCTTCCAGCAGTCAGAGACCACCTAAAAACAAACACATTGTTTTTATTTACTACACTTCTTAAAAAGGGTAAGATTCAAAGCATGTTAACAACAAATTTTCTCACCTTTTCCCAACCAGTTTATACATCCTGATGATAAGAGTTTCCTCGTCTTCAGAAAAATTTCGGTTTGTTGTGTCAACTCTAAGAGACTCAAATTGTTATGATACGTGTAAACACTATTCACTAAACATTTTCATATATATGATGATTGTAGTAGTTTCCACTTTTCCATAACTTTATACATGCCAGTTAATAATTGGGTACCTTTCATAGACTCTAAAGTGTTTTTAACTATCTTATTCTATCAAAAGTTATCTTTTTTCACATTCTTTATTATTATTATTATTGTATGAAATTATTAAAAGTTATAAATTTTCCAATTTTCAACTTCTGAAGTGTACACTAGACAATATTATTAAAGAAAAGTTACAGCAAAAGCAAGTTAGCAATCAAAGAAGATTTTGAAATTACGTTCCAAAAGTAGTTGGTGTTCCATGAGAAAACACTAAAAGAGTGACCCACAAGAAGAAAAAAACTGCAAAGATTAACGTAGGTGTTTAGAACCACAAGCATTATCGGGAGTTTTTGGAATCTTATGTATTATTGGGGGTTTTCAAAACCCCATGCGTTACTAGGGGTTTTCGGAATCCCATGCATTAGTGGGAGTTTTCAGAACCTCAAACATTAATGGGGGTTTTCGAAACCCCGGGTATTAACGGAGGTTTTCAAAACCCTGGGTAAGTTGCGCTACTTCCAAGGGTTGCCAAAAACACCCGGTAATCTGTTAGCCACGCTTGCTCTTTCGGGGGAATTCCAAACCCCTGGTAAAATCATTAGTGGGGGTTAAAACCCCCAGAAACGCCAAATATAACACACGCTAAAAACAATTATTTTTGTAGTGACTCTCAGGTCTCAACACCCAATTTCGTCCGGGTGAATAAATTTATTTTCAAAAAAATAAAAAATAAAAATAAAAGTTTTTAGTTAAAAATAAAAAAAATGTGAAACAATTTTTTTTTCAAAACTTTAATTTTAGAAAAAAAGAAAAAAAGAGAGATGAATAAAAAAGAAATAAAAAGGGAAGAGCCCAATTTGTTATTAATTTTCATGAGCCCAATAACTCAAATATTTTCTACCTTTGTTTCTGATAGAGAAATTAATTATATAATAATAAATAATAATTAGAAGCAATATCTCTTCAAATGGTAGAATCAATATTATTAATTGAGATTAATTTTGTGCTCTGATTTGTTATTAATGATGATTGATTTTGTGTTATGATTTGCTACGATTTGATACTCATAATTTGATACTATCATGACCAATTTCTTCCTTATATTGTTCGTTACAATTAAGGTCGAGATTGCATTGATATTGCAAGGTGTGAGTATAAATACGCACTCTGTCATGACTGAAAAAAAAAAAAGGATTCTCTACACTTCTCTAATTCTTTCCCATCACCACTCGCACGTACACACCTCCTTTCTTATCTCTCTTAAAAAAAACATAATGAAGGAGGTAGAAAAAAGAAGAAGAAAATATTCTCTACCCTCTCTCTTCCTCTCATTACCACTCATATAGACACCTCTCATCTTTATCTCTCTTGAAAAAAAAAACACAAAAATATTATAAAAGAAGCCAAGTAAAAAGAAAAGGCATAAGGTACGTCATTGTTAGTTTCTTTTTCTTTTGATTTTTTTTTAACTTTCATTATTTTGTTTAAATCATACAAATTGGTTTTTTTCCTATTTCTTTGGTGTCTGCCCGACCGCTCGCGTTGCATTACACCCATTCTAAACTTTTGTTTTTTCTAAAAAAATATATACAAATGATCTAAAAATAAAAAATTGATTTCTTTTTGTTTACTCATTTATATCTATTTGGTTGCTCACGCCGCAATGACATCCACAACTACTTTAAAATAGCTTTAAAAAAATATTAAAAATTTATAAATGATTAAAAAATAAATAAAAGATTAGAAAAAAGAATTTATTTCAAGTATCTAGCCGGCCACTCGCGTCGCGTGACACCAATTTTAAAATAATACTAAAATTTAAATAAAAAGGTTTTCAAAATTATATAACAAATTAAATCATTTTTCAAATAGTTTTCCAAATAATTTTTCAAAAAGAACTACGTAACCCTAATTCTCCATTCACACGGAGATACGTAGGAGCGAGGATTAATCCTCGTCGGGCCCAAAAATTCAAAAAAATATTTTAGTTTTTTTTATACATTCTTTTATTACTAATTTTGGGGAAAATTAAATATTTCGAAAAACCACATAACTTTTGCACATTTAATTAAAAGTACCGTCTTAGGACGAGCGTTGTGGGGTGCTAATACCTTCCCCACGCCTAACTGACTCTAGGACCCAAATTTTGGTTTTTCGCAAACCTTGCTCTTTTTTATGTTTTTCCATAGTTTCCTATAATAACTATGGTGGCGACTCCAAAACTCTTTTCTTTTTCAAATTTTATTTTTTTGGTTTGTCGTCTCGTCGCGATTTCGGTTGCGACAGATGGCGACTCCACTAGGGATATTAGAGAGTCAGACCATTTATTTGGACATGCAAAATTGATGTGGTTTTTCTTCATATTTTTTCTTTCTCTTTGTTTTTGGTTTGTGTTTTTTTTTATATTTAGAATAATTATATGTGTATATTCTTCTTTATTTTTGTATTTTTAATAATTACCAGGTGTGGGTTTGCGTATACATTGTGTTCTCCCTTCACACACACACACATTTTATTCATTACATGAGTGAGGCCCTATACCCAGGTTTGAGTTGATTAGAATTAGAGGGGATTGTATAACAGTGTCACAGTGGATGTACTTTCCAAGTGGCATTGTGAGAACCCCAGCTAGAGTTGTTTGCTTCATTGGTACTCCCACTTCTTGTTGTTTACCAACTGTCGTGGGAAATGCCATGAAGTGGGCCATAGCTCTAGTGACCTTGATATTTAGGTATTAGGTAACTATCCTTGTGAGCACATATACTTTCCCTTAGAACTTTAAGCATCAAACCCATGTTAAATAAAGACACTAAAGGGAGACTATTTGTGTCCTTTACCCTCACCTTTCCTTGTATATAATAATAAATGCATCACAATCACACCATTATTAGCCATAAACATACATTTCATTAGCATATCATGTGAATAAGTGCCCTGTGAGGCACAACAAACATGCATTGCATTCCATTTTGTGGTCATTCATGATACGTTATCCAAAGATTCAAACACATAGCATGCATCAACATAAATTTAAAAAATAAAAAATAAAAAAAATTTATACTACAATAAGTTCAAATTGTTTCCCACTTCTCTTATCACCAAATTCTTGGAATCTTTCTTATGAAAAATGAGAAAAATAATAAAACATTCTTTGGTCAAATCAGTGGATTTAATAAGGAAATAAAATTTTGTTTGTTATCACTTCTTTTAAAATACCCATCTAATCTTGCATGCATGAAATTGCTTAAATCTATCTTCCATTCCATCTCTCTTTCACCATAAACCTTGTTTTCTTTTCCATGGAGAATCATCATAAAGGGGACACATACCTTAAAAAGGATTACCATAAACTCTCTAAACACAAAAAAAAAAGTGAAGAAAAGTCTGCTAGACTAAAAAACTTTGAAGGACAGTTTAGGCAAAAATAAGACAAAAAAAAGTGAAAAAGAGAACCAAACAAGGAACATCCTGTCACATGAACTAGATTATTTTTCTCTGAATTAAAGTTTTTGTTGAGAAAAAACAACCATGATTTGAAATGATGTGTGGCCATGTTTCTTTATCCAAAATAAAAAAATAAAAGTAATTATCCTTTGCTACCCAATTTGAGCCTTCCAAAAAGATTTCTTTTAAATTACCCTAAACAAGGGTTACCCTCACACTGAGGGTTGACATAATATTTGCATTTGTTTCATCTGAATGGTAGTTCACCAATACAAAAATATAAAAAAAAAGGAAAAGAAAGAAATGATATGGTTATATCAAGAAAACAAAAGAAAAAGGCAAGCAAAAGGTGAACAAAAAAAAGTCAAATGAATTCTAAACATTATTCAAAGATCCTTGTTGAAACAATCCTCACATCACTTGTTTGGGCCTTTACTATCATTTACTTCCATACCACTAGCCTTGGCCACAATACAAGCCTAATAAAGTCCACACAGATCAAATATTGGTTGTCATCTTTCGAAGGTTTTAATTTAGAGGAAAATTTTGATTCGCTAACAAATTTGTTCTAAAAAAAAGATAAAAAAAAAGATTAAAAAAGTGTGTTCAGAGATTTACTTTTAAACACTGGGGCAGATTATTTTTGAGTGACATATTTTCAAAGCTTCAGTAAGACAATTAAGCTAAATTTGGGTTGTCCCCTTTCAATTCATTCCTCATGAAATTCCATTTTTGCTCATACAGTATCCTCCGCTCTAAGCCTAAACCTTGACCAACCTTAACATAGTCCATCTTTATCAATCCCAAACCCAAATTGGGGTAGTCACTTTGTTTGTGATTCATATATTCCCATCATTCATTTTGAATTGGGGCATTTATTTACATAGAAGACTGTGATCACATTAGAGACAACTTGTGAAGACCCTGTCGTTTTTTAATCTCCTCATTTGGGAAAAGTCAAACCTGCTTTTGCACCCTAAGACCGTCCCAGGCTCTCACACTAAGGGCAAATTTTTTAGAGCCCCTATAATTTCCCTCATACCATCAATAACTAGGGACAACCCAAACAACTTTTGTGCCCCGAGACCAATTCAAATTAGGGCAACTCCCTAGTTAATCTCCATCACCTCATCCAAACCTTTTCAAACCCTTGGCAATTTCATGCATGTCATTCAAATAGTGTTTCAAAAGAAATGATTAAAAAAATGATTCGTTAGTAGCTGATTAGATCAAAGAAATGATTTGGAAAAGTAAAAAAATATCAAAGTAGAATGATTCCATGAATTCGAAATAACAATGAAATGGGGAACAATTCGAATGTTTTAAAAAAAATGCAAAAGAAAATTCATACATAAGGTAATTCATACATTATACCAAGCCATGCATACATGAGTCATTCATCTTTTTGAATAAAATAGTTTACATCTTTCCAATCAAAACCCTCTTCACTCATATGAATGGTTATTGAATCCTTGCGTTTTAGAAGGAAGAAAATTAAAAAAAAAATACACAATTTGGTTTCTATGATATTTCTCAAATTTTGGTCCTTTACATTTATATGAATGACCAATATACCCTAAGCCCAATTTCCATTGGCCCCTAAGTCCAATTCCCACACTAGTTCCTAAGCCCAGATTTCACACTAACCTCAAGCCCAGTTTCCACACTGGCCCCCCAAGCCCAATTTCCATTGGCCCCCAAGTCCAATTCCCTCACTACTTTCTAAGCCCAGATTCCACACTAACCTCAAGCCCAGTTTCCATGCTGGCCCCTAAGCCCAGTTTCCACATTGGCCCCTTAATCCAGTTTTGTCTGGCCTCACAGTTTTTTTTTCTAGCCTCTAAGCCTAGTTTTCTTTGCTTTCAAATTAAAATAAAGGAAAATGAAAAAAAAAACAAATTTCACCCATGCATCCACGCATCCATGTATGCATCATCATATAGGTTCAAAAAGAAAATCATAACATGTCATGCATCATCAAATCATCCATCATACTCCATAAAATCATTGAAAATCATTTCAAAAAATAAAAGTCAACAATGATAGTTTTTTGTGTAAGTCTCACCAATGTTAGACATTCACGCAATGTTTGTCGACACTTCAAAAGCAAAGTTCAGGTTCTCTTTTTATACATCAAGACCCTCTGCAAAGCAATGGTAATTGATTTCTTATGTCACATCGATGCCCTCTGCAAGGCAATGGTAATCGATCTCTTTACATCAAGACCCTATGCAAGGCAATGGTCATTGATTTCTTATGTCACATCAAGGTCCTTTGCGAGGCAATGGTCATCGATCTCTTTATATCAAGACCCTCTGCAAAGCAATGGTAATTGATTTCTTATGTCACATCGAGGCCCTCTGCAAGGCAATGGTCATCGATCTCTTTACATCAAGACCCTCTTTAAAGCAATGGTCATTGATTTTTTTTGTCACATCGAGGCCCTCTGCGAGGCAATGGTCATCGATCTCTTTACATTAAGACCCTCTGCGAGGCAATGGTCATTGATTTCTTATGTCACATCGAGGCTCTTTGCGAGGCAATGGTCATCGATCTCTTTACATCAAGACCCTCTGCGAGGCAATGTTCATTAATTTCTTATGACACATTGAGGCCATCTACGAGGCAATGGTCATTGTTTTTTTTTCGAATCGGGACCCTCTACATGGTAATGGTCATCAAATTCTTTAGATATAGACCCTCTCCTCAGGATTGGTCTAATCTCTTTTTCAAAAAGTCAAAGTACAAAAAGAATATGGTTTGTTAAATCGTGACCCTCTACATGGTAATGGTCACTGAATCTTTTGGATATAGACCTCTCCTCGGGATTGGTCTAATCTTTTCTCAAAAAATATCAAAAAAAAAAGAAAATTTTCAAATCGAGGCCCTTTACATGGTAATGGTCACCGAATCTTTTGAATAAACCCTCTCAACGGGATTGTTCTAATTTGGTTCTTTCAAAAAGTAAACAAAAAACAAAAAAATTGTTGTGTCGAATTAGGACCCTCTACTTGGTAATGGTCACCTAGTTCTTTTCTTTCAGATACATATCATCTTCACGAGAATGGTCAAGTCTGTCTTCAAATTTGTCTTCTTTTGAAACCCGAACGAAATTAGTGTTTTTATCTTTACTTATCTTTTATTACGATAATATGGAAAAATCAACTTTTCATATTATCTAGTAAAATCTAAGTAAAGAGGGGTAGCTGTCAATACTCAATTTCGTCCGCGTGAATAAATTTATTTTCAAAAAAATAAAAAATAAAAATAAAAGTTTTTAGTTAAAAATAACAAAAATGTGAAACAAATATTTTTTCAAAACTTTAATTTTAAAAAAAAAAGAAAAAAAGAGAGATGAATAAAAAAGAAAAAAAAAGAAATAAAGAGGAAAGAACCCAATTTGTTATTAATTTTCATGAGCCAAATAACTCAAATATTTTCTACCTTTGTTTCTGATAGAGAAATTAATTATATAATAATAAATAATAATTAGAAGCAATATCTCTTCAAATGGTAGAATCAATATTATTAATTGAGATTAATTTTGTGCTCTGATTTGTTATTGATGATGATTGATTTTGTGCTATGATTTGCTGCGATTTGATACTCATAATTTGATACTATCATGACCAATTTCTTCCTTATATTGTTCGTTACAGTTAAGGCCGAGATTGCATTGATATTGCATTGTGTGAGTATAAATACGCACTCTGTCATGACTGAAAAAAAAAGAGGATAAATGCGGTTGTCACTTCCAATCAACTCATTGACCATGCAACTGACCTATCCGAGCTCTTCGCAACCATCAACAAATACGGTTTAAAACTCAATCCGAATAAATGCGTGTTTGGTGTGAGGGCAGGAAAATTCCTCGGTTTTTTGTTGCTAGAAAGGGGAATCGAGGCAAATCCAGATAAATGCGCAACAATCACAAACATGAGAATCCCTCGCAACATCAAAGAGGTCCAGGGACTCACTGGACGCATGGCTTCCTTATCACGATTCCTGCCTCGAGGAGGAGATCAAGGTCATCCTTATTTCCGATGTTTGCGGAAAAATATGGGTTTTCAGTGGGATGATAAATGCGAAGAGGCTTTCCAGCAGCTAAAAGCATACCTTGCCTCCCCCCCAGTTCTCCGCCAACCTATACAGGGAGTTCCTCTGAGGTTATACCTCACCATAACTGACCTCGCAGTCAGTACAGTGCTCGTTCAGGAGCAAGAGAATGAGCAAAGACCGATATACTTCACCAGCGAAAAGCTGCGGGGGGCTGAGGTCCGCTATCAAGGGATCGAAAAGGCAGCCCTAGCAATTGTGTTCACATCATGAAGGTTACGTCATTACTTTCAGGCTCACTCCGTTATTATCACGACCGACCAGCCACTGAAACAAATATTGCAGAAACCCGACATATCGGGACGCCTAGTGAAGTGGGCCATCAAACTTTCCCAATATAACATCAGCTACGAGCCTCGAGGTCCAGTTAAGGCACAGATCCTTGCCGACTTTGTCGCCGAGCTTACGTCACCCGTCGAGCAAGTAAACCCTCCAGAACTCAGATGCGCGTGGACCCTCTCAGTTGATGGCGCATCCAGCGCAAAGGGTAGCGGAGCAAGGGTTATCTTGGAAGATCCAGAAGGCAACATGATAAAGCAAGCATTAAAATTTGCCTTCCAGACTAGTAACAATCAGGACGAATACGAGGCCCTCCTGGCTAAAGAACTCGAAGTCTCACAATTATTAGCTAAGACCGATTCTAGGCTCATCACGGATTAAGTATCTAGAGAGTATCAGGTCCGAGACCCCTAACTTGCATCCTATCTGGAATTTGTGCATCATTGGACCTTGTCTTTTTCTTCCTTCAAACTTATACACGTCCCTCGAGAACAAAAAAGCTGTGCCGACCTCTTGGCCAAGCTAGCCAGCAATTCACGACCAGGTCATCACAAGTCGGTAATTCGGGAAACCCTACTCACACCACAAGTTACCCCGAAGAAGCCAATAGTTGACACTAAAGCACATATAAACTCCATCGAGGTAAACTCAACCGAAGCATCCTCATCCTGGACCACCCCGTATATCACCTATCTAGCTAAGGGGCAACTTCCTCAAAATCCCAAGGAAGCAAACATCATCAAGAAAAATGTCGCAAGATACACCTTCATAGATGGACGACTATTCAGGTTCGCCTTTTCTCGACCTTTGCTTTCTTGTGTTGACAAAAAAGACTATGTTCGAATCATGTCTGACCTTCATGAGGGCATCTGCGGCAGGCACATTGGAGGACGCACGTTAAGCGCAAAAGTGATCCGAGCTGGTTATTTTTGGCCTACCCTCCAGAAAGATTGTTTCGAATATACGAAAAGGTGCAATCAATGTTAGATACACTCGGATTGGCATCATGCAGCACCCGAGCAACTACATCCTCGGCCCCTTCCCTCTAGCAAAAAGGCAAGTAAAATTTTTGGTTGTAGCGATCGAGTATTTCACCAAGTGGATAGAAGCAGAAGTAGTAGCCAACATTTTGGCACTCCAGATCAAAAAGTTCGTATGGAAGAACATTGTATGTCGTTTCGGCGTACCAAGACAATTAATGTCCAACAATGGAACTCAATTTCAACAGCAGAATACTCCGCGAGGCGTGCCGAGAATGGGGAATTCAATAGTCCTTCTCCTCTATCGAACACCCGCAAACAAACAGACAAGCCGAAGCTGCTAACAAAGTCCCCTTAAGGGCCATTCGACGGAAGGTGTTATCTCCCAAAGATAATTGGCTGGAATTATTGTCCGACATTTTATTGTCCTACCACACTACGCCTCAAACTACAACTCGAGAATCTCCATTTTGCCTGGTTTACGGAACATATGCGGTGCTGCCCATCGAGATCACCCAACCCAGCTAAAGAGTACAAGTTTTCAATGCAACCTCATCTGACACAGGTCTGCGAATCAATCTCGACAAACTAGCAGAAGTTCGCGATCAAGCACGAATCAGCAGCAAAGCAGCCAAGAGGAGGATTGAAGCACGATATAAAACAAAAATCAAACCTCGGGCATTTACACAGGGCGACTTGGTGCTCCGAAAAGCACACCCACTACAACTCGAACATAAACTTTCCCCGAAATGGACAGGACCTTTCAAAATAAAAAAGGCCCTCGGGAAGGGCGCCTATCATCTCGAAACTCTAGACGGAACAAAAGGGTTTTTTAATGAGGTCGGTTAGGAAATACCAATAAAAATATTTGTTCCTATTAAAGTCCTTTATTCGACAAAATATCCTAAGCTCGACTCGCGGTCGGACTTAAGTCCGTATTCGACAAAATCCCCTAAGCTCGGCTCGGGGTCAGACTTAAGTTCGTATTCGACAAATCCCATAAGCTCGGCTCGGGGTCAGATTTAAGTCTGTGTTCGACAAATCCCCTAAGCTCAACTCGGGGTCGAATTTAAGTCCGTATTCGACAAATCCCCTAAGCTCGGCTCGGGTCGGATCCAAATTTGTATTCAACGACATAACACGCCAGATCGGCAGTCAAAGACTGAGGGTTACATGGTTAACTCAGCAGTCAAAGACTGAGGATTACATGGTTAACTCAGCAGTCGAAGACTGAGGGTTACACGATTAAACTCAGCAGTCAAAGACTGAGGGTTACACACTAGCTCGATCGGCAAGATAGTGATTCACACCCTTAAGCTCGGTGGTCAGATAGAAGGTCACTCACTCCGATTAGAAAGATCATATACACTCGCGGACGTTAACAAAAGACAGGTACGAGCACATTCTTTAAATTGCGAAATAGTATATTTCCTAACTACATAGCAAAATGTAGCAAAGTATATATCATAACAAATATCCGTGAAAAAGTTCAAATAGAAAAGCCTATTATACAAATTTACTCCTCCACTAAACGGGCGTCAAGGACGATTTTGCTAGCATCTGCCGCCGAGATGTCTGCTAAAAGGCACAATAGCCGAACTTGCTCCAGCGCAACTTCGAAACCCACTCCATAAGTAGAAGCGGCTTCATTTGCCAGTTTTTCCTTTAAAGCACGCCAAGACCTCTCCTTCTCGGCAAATTCATCTTTGACTTGCTGCAGCTCAGTCTCCAGCTCGGTTATTCTCTCCCCTCGCTCCTTCAACTTTACCTTAAGTCCTTGTAATCCATCTATTTCATTGGAAAGTCGAGCCACTTCCTCCTTGGCCGCTATCAGTTGTGCTTTAGTCAAAGCCAACTCCGCAATTCGATCCTTCTCCCCGACGCTTACCCGACTCAACTTGTCACATAGGGCCGCTACCGAGACCTCGGTCTTATGAAGGAACCTGTCTATGTCCTATTGAATTATGTCAACTTCTTGATTCAAAAGGCAGTGAAAATCACCATCGAAAACTTTATGTGCTCGGCTATATGCCCTATGATTGAACTGAGAATCCCAAAAGCTATAGCAAACGTTACTTGAACCCTCCTGCAGCGGCAAACCTTTCGAAGACAAAGTATGCTCGAACCGAGCAGAGATCCCTGTAGTTTCACCCACCACCACTTTTGATTGACCCAAAGGAAGTCGCCTTTTGAGGCTTGGCCACGACTGAGTAGCCTCCTCATCAGACACCACCGTCACACCGTCTTGAGCTAGAGGAATTGCTTGAGCAAGGGAAGTCTGAGAAGAACTTCTCAAAGCCTTGAAACGCTTAGCCAAATCCTGTTTTGACATCCCCATCCTGGACTCTGCACAACCACAAAGATCAGGTCAAGAAAAAATAGATCAGGTCAAAACTAAAAAGTATTTCGCAAATATATACCGATGTAACGCTTTAGGCTAGTCGGTTGAAACTCTAAATCCAGCAGTTGTTTGGTATCGAAGACTGCCTTTAATTGTTCCAACATGAGGCAATACTCCTTCTTGGACGGTGAAAGATCAGACAGTTGTCGAGCACTCGAGTTGCTCGGATTCTGTGTCCAGTAGAGCGGAAAGCCTTCCAACAAATTCGCCTTGTGTAGAGGAGCCCTTATTTTCATAAAACCACCCTTAAACCCCTTATATGACGATTGAAATAAAGTCAGCAAACCTCTCCCCCCAACACTACTCAAAGACGACCACATATGCTTATGGGGTTTCTTCATCTCAAAAAAGTATAAAAAGGCATTTGACGTCGGGACCACACCAAAATGCGTGCACAATATATGGAACGCCTAGACAAACGCCCAACTGTTGGGGTGAAGTTGAGCTGGAGCAACATTCAATACTGTTAACAACTCTTTTTCAAAGGAACTTAAGGGCAGACGCAATCCCACTTTCGAAAACAAGGTCGAATAGAAAAAGCAAAAAGGCCCCGAGGAGTCAGTGGAGGTATTGGCACACATAGGCTCATCCAATTCGCATCGAGTCACCAGAACATCTTGCTTATTACTCTGGCATAGTTGCTGACCTCGGCGGTACCGAGTTATGAAATTATCCGAGGTAAATCCCGAACACTCTCGCCGTAGGCCCGAAGGCGCCTATGAGTAAAAATCATCATAAGTGGTCATTTGCTTCAAACAGCAAAATCTCGCCAATCACTCGCGGACAAGAGAACCTCATCCTACCCAATATCGTGGTTAAAACCAGTGTCGAAAGGGCATTTACCTCTATCAACAACAAAGAAAAAGAAAACTGCAAAACCACCAAACAAGAGAAATCGCTAAAACCCAGCGTTTCTAGGAAAAACCTAAGCATAAACAGGTCTCACTACAAGCCTCCAGCGAAATAACCCTTTTTTCCCCCAAACACAAACCCTAGTCAAGCCCACACTATCACAGGTACCCCATTAAACATGATTCACGCATGGCACGAAATAAAAATGGAGGAAGGGACGGAAGGATGTACTTGATTAAAGTCGCTTCACCAAAAAATGGAGGAAACGATCGAGCGCAGTCACAATGAAATTAGGGGAAAGTGAAGAGTCGCAGGTAAATGAGAATAAGGGAAAGAAAGTAGTGAGAATTCCTTTATACCAAGTCATAAATGTTTGACAAGACAAAACGACAGTTGCAGACTGAAAAAACATAACCTCCACCAGACACATGCCACGTGGCACCCTGTCAGTAAATTGTAATCAAGTGTCGAAAAGTCACGCGCCAGGGAAGTTGTAACGACTCTCTCATTCAAAACTTTTTGAAATTCGAGGTCGGAGGGTTAGTGTACCCATGGCCGATCCGAGCTATACTCAGACCCCACAACCGAGCATATCTCAATTAAAATTGGCTAGTCTACCACGTCGGGGGGTCAAGACGTTCAACCCCGGATCTTTCAGGTGGGTTGGCAGTTGTCCTAGATCCTTGGTAACCTCTGCTCCTATCCTCTGGAAAATCGGATCATAACTAAGGCCGAGCAGGATATAAAGGGGGGAGGGATGGTTCCTAAAGGGCAGGTGCAGAGGACAAGGCAAAAGAGAAAAGAAAAAAGTTATTCAGTTCTTGGAGATCGAGAAGCCGAAAACTAATTGTTAAGGTCTCCTCGCTGGCCCAAGAACAGTACTGTAGGAATTTCTTTCCGTCAAGATGGAATACATTTGGATATTTTATTAAAATTGTTAATTCCGTTTATAGAGACCTTTTACATAAAGATTCAGAAAATTTTATGAATTATTATGAATTTTTCATAAACGCAACTTTTTATTTGAGTTTCACTTTTTGGGAAATATTTCTAGTCTTTTTTTTACAAATAGATTTATTCCTATTTAAAAAATTTGAATTTATTAAATAAGCTTCTAAAAAAAGTTTTCTTAAAAAAATGTTGCCGATCATTTTCAAAATATCATATATATAATTTGTCGTATAATCATGGTTATATAGATCTTTTTTATGAAAAATCTTTAATTGCTAGTATCAGAAGATTAGTGAAATTAAATTCTTTTTTTAATAAAAAAAGAATTGATGGAATTACGAATGGAATAGGTATTACAAGTTTTTTTCTAGGAGAAGCTATCAAATATGTGGGGTGGGCGAATAACTTCATATATATTATTGTATATTTAAGATACATTAATCTTTCTAGTAATTTTGTTTCTATTCGAAACAAATAAATATTGATGAATCTCATGAATATTGAACTCGGTAAAAAAAGGGGATTTAAAAATTGAAAAAGAAGATTATGAAAGAATATTCTTTGAATACTAAAATTTCCCTTCCTTTTTGTCTTTGGTTTGTACAATGGTTTGAGTTTTTATTATATATAATTCAAAAAGTTGTATTAGGAATCTGCTGGTCTATCCGTGTGCATTTTTTGTTACCTTTATTTGCATATAACTTATTTGTGAAAGAATTTTCATGGCTTAGTCTTAGGTTTAGTGTTTGAGGTTTCCTTTTGCAATGGGTTTGCTTTATGGCTCGAGTCTTAATTTTGTCGCTCAACTCATCAGTCACAATTTGTCCAAAACTGAATGATTTTAATCTAATATCTTTATTTTTCCACTTTAACTCTATTCTGATACTTTATAAAACAAACTAAATATGGTTGAATTAAGAAAAATCTAAACAAATTCAAAACAAGGTATGTGCCAAATATATCTTAGAATTCACTTGTCACTTAATTTAGAAGAAATCAACACATCACATTGTATTTAATGTAAGTACTTATTCAGTCCTTAACAATGACTTTCAAAGAGTTTTTTATACCAAAGAAATGACTTATGGATTGAGCAATTCAAAAGCTTCCAATATTTAGTTTCTCACGCCTTTCTAAAAATGAGAGACTAAATTCGGCCAAATTTCAAAGATTGACTAATTCTGATTTTCACTAAAAGCTAAGGGACCAAAAGCAATTCCTATGAATTAAATAGTTTAGAAGTCTCACATTCAATTATTTCTACTCCTATTTAATATATTGTTTATTGTTTGTTTTCTCACATGAGAATGTTTGTCTCTCTCAATTTGTATTCAATGGTGTAAATTCCAATAAATTAAATAGTTTTGAAGTCTCACATTCAATTATTGCTACTCCTATTTAGTATATTATTTATTGTTTGTTTTTTCACATGAGAATGTTTGACTCTCTCAATTTGTATTTAATCATGTAAATTCTATATTTACTAGGTAATACATAAATGCTTATCTCCTTTATTTTATTTTATGTTTAATTTTTGTTTTATTTGAAGAACATTTTTGTTTCGATAAAACAATTTTCATTATCTCCCAACAATTCAACTAGTTTCATGTCTAGAAAGTTATAAGATTTTTAAGGTATTTTCTATTTATCATGTCCTTAAAATACATTTTTTTCCTTTATGAAATTTCATTCAATGGTGTATCAAATTGTTTCTAGAGCATTGTTGAGGACATCGAGAGAATAGTCTAATAGAGGAAAGTCAATAGCACATTACCATGCAAAAGGTGGAGAAAAGACCTATCAAGATAAACAAAATCGAAAGATGAAATCAAACTATAGACGATGTTAAAAGATCGAACAAAACATGACCAAAGCAAAGGATATCAAAAGGATAAGCTTGATCGAGGTAGAGAAAACATGAAATCGAAGAAAAAACCATCAAGGCATGAGATTTGAGGTTGGTTTAAAAAGGAAGTTACACACAATAATTATTGCAGGATGTGGAAGCGATAGGGAGATATGGCATAACATGGATAATTTTAAGTCAATTACTCTAATTTATATAATTTTTCTTTTATTTTATTAGGCAAGGTAACTGCAATACTAGAGGAAAAAATATAAATAAGTGAGCCAAATGTAAAATGAGATGGGTAACAAATTATGGACACAATTTCAAACATACTGATAAATGTCGCAAATACAAAAATAGACAGATCAATGTTAATTGTGGCAATTGGGATCACTATTCTCATTGAGTTCTTTTATCAATTCTTGTTTTATCATTAGTAACTTACTTTTTCTGCAATTTATATTCGTCCAAACCCTTCACCGTCACTCTCTTCTTCATCTACAATTTCCACTTTATTTTCTTTTTGACTTCTCCATTTCTCCATCCTTAACAACAACAATACAAAAAGTTTGATCTCTAGAAAGAAATATATGTTTTGTTGATCATAGTCAACAACACAAGAATTTAGTGAATTAAATGTTTTTTTAACTTTGATCCACAATATAAGCTGAGTTGTCTGTGGAATTTGTTTTAATAGTGAATGCTTAAAATATTCAAACACTTAAACTTAAACGGAAAAATATTAAGTGTACTAGCCCATTGTCAATGAACCCATGTCAAGTAGAATGATTCATAAAAAAACATCAGACGAACATAGAATCCGAATCCTTGAGAAACAAACACACATTTGATCATCTTTAATTTATAATATTTTTATTTCTTATTTTTTTATCGTGTAGTATATTATTTTAATTATTTTTTATATAATTATTTTTATTTTTTAACTCATTTTTATAATTGTATATCACCCTGACTATATAGAGACGTGACATTTACTATAATATAATAATTTAATATTATTATCTTGAATTTCAAAAGATAAAATATCTACATTTAAATTTGAATTAGTATTATTTTAATATTTTTCTATGTGACTTCACTTAAATAGTTTATAATTTTTTTAATGTAAAAAATAAAGATTTTATTAATAAAGTAAAGAGACATTTAAAATATTTTTAAATTTGAATATTTACTTTTTTAATAATTCTTGAAAGATATTACTTAAATTTATTAATTTTTTTTTCATTAACATTTTCAAAATTAATGGTTATTTTGGTTATTATAAAATTTTATTTAAATGTAATGGTGTAATATTTTATATAATTATTTCACTTTTATCTAATGATTATTTGTTACCTGATTTAAAATTTATAGTCATTTTTTTAAAATATTTGACATTCCTTACATTATTTTGAGTATTTGATTTGATAAAATTATGTTTGATAAAATTATGTTTTTTTTAGTAATTTTTTTATAAAAGTTAATTAGTTTAGTTGATATTGAAATAGTAAAAAATTATACTCGTTATTCTATAGGGGTAAGGATGAGAAATTATTTTATATTTGCTGAATATGGAGATCATCAGGTATATAAATATTTACTTCAAATATGTTTATAAATTTTTACTTTAAAAATGAGATCTCTTACCCTGTCATCCGAACCGAAAATATTTATTTTCAGGGTTGAATAGAAATAAATGCGTATCATTAGTACGTTATAAAAGAATTGTACAGGTGTTATTTTAGTCATCAAAACTGAACTCCCTCGCCTCTTACATAAATAAATAATTTTTTAATATATTCTAAAGAAATTCATCAACAAGTTTTCATATTATATATTTCTTTAGAAAATCCTTTCCCGTAATAATTAGAAATCCAATGATAGAATGTGCTTATATCAACGTATTAGCTTTGGACTAAAAATGATTTTGGGAATTTTCATGTCGCAATATAGTAGAAAAGAAACAAATTTTGAATTCGATTCGGTAACAGTTGGAGGTTTCTTCTAATTTGATGGAAAATGATTCTCTTCTGATCAAGGAAAAGCAAACTAGAGAGGATATTAATACTGCATTGGATTTTCAAGCTATGTTCTGGAAGGAGAAAGCGTGCTTGAACATGTTTGTTTATGCAGATAGAAATACCTGTCTTTCACGTTGTGGTGAAAAAACGCTTCTATGGTAGTACTATCCATAAACTAGTTGAAGGAGATTTGATTCTGCAAGAGTAGAAGGAGATTGAAGATTATACTGTGGAGTTTTATTAGAATCTTTATGCTGCTACTAGAGAGGTATTGAAGATTCTGCTGCACTGCGGCCCTAGATTGGTTAATGATGAAGAGAATAAGAGTTTATAGTTTGTTCTCCTAATGAAGAGGCAAGAAAGTAGTATTTAACCATTTTATGTAGGTTAAAATAGTAATTAATTTTTTATTTTCATTTGATTTTCTCAATTCATTTCTAATATATTTCTTTTTTTTAATAAGATTCAAATTTCCGTCAATGTTATTTAATTTAATCTTTTTGTTAATGTTGTTTAAATTATTAATATAGGTTTTGATTTTTTCTATTTTTTTTATTTTTGTTTTATTTTTTTAATTATGTATTATTTTTTGTTAATTTAAAAAAAAAAACTTAAATATATATTTAGTTCCTATTTTTAATATTTTTATTCGATTTGGTTCTTATTTTCGTTTCAATTATATCATTGTTTTCGTCAAATTTTGGTCAATTTGGTCATTTTTACTAATAGTGTTTAAATAATTAAGGTTTTTGAACACTACGTGTCACATGTCAATTCTTGATATTTTTAATTTTTATTTTTATTTTTAATTTTTAATTTTTTTAAATATTTAAAAAATTGTTCACGTATCAAGTCATAATTGTGTCACGTGTCAATGTCAATGTCACGTGTGAGGTTGTGGTTGTGTTATTTTCTTTTTGTTCAATTTAGTCCATAAGTTCTTTATTTTTGTTCAATTTAGTTCATATATTCGTTATTTTTATTCATTTTCGTCTCAATTTTGGTTAAAATTAATACATTTTGTCCCTTTCAAATTGACACCAAATTTAATATCTTTTATTAAATTATATAATTTATTAATTATTTTTGAAATTCAATTATAAATTATTAAATTTAATTATAAAGTGAATATAATTTTAACATTTAATTATTAAATAGAATACAACAATTTAAAATATTATTAGAATATAATTATTAAATATTTTCTTCTAATATTTATATTCTTAAATACCGATACTTTTAAAATTGATATTTAAAATTAATTTCAATATTAAAAATATTTTAGAAAAGTAAATTAATATTTATAAAATTAATATTTATAAAATTAACATTTAAATATAAAATATTTTAGATTTTAATATCTAAAATACAATAAAAATATTAAATATTTTAATTTAAATGTTAATTTTATAAATGTTAATATATATTATTAAAATATTTAATAATTATATTTTAGTAATATTTTTAATAATTATATTCTATTTAACAATTGAATCTAAATAATTATATTTATTAAATAAAATAATTTATAATTGAATTTCAAAAATAGCTAATAATAATGTCAATTTTATAAATAAATATATAATATTTGTAAAAAATTAAATTTGGTCTCAACTTGAAAGGAAAAAAATTGTTCCATTTTAACAAAAACTAAGACTGAAATAACAAAAATAACAAATATAGGGACTAAATTAAAAAAAAAATAATGAATATCGAGACTAAATTGAACAAAAAGAAATAACACAACCACAAACTAACATGTGACACTGGCATTGACACATGGCACAATTGTTACTTGATACGTGGACAATTTTTTTGAAATTAAAAAGACTAAAAAATAAATTAAAAAAAATATTTAAAAAAATTAAAAAAATAAGAGTTGACACGTGGCATGTACTGTTAAAAAACATTAACAATTTAAACACCGATAGTAAAAAGGACCAAATTAACCAAAATTTGACGAAAATGAGAATCTAATTAAATGCAAAACGAAAATAAGAATCAAATTGAACAATAATCTCAAAGAAAAAGAAAAATATACGACATAACTCCAACATCTTTCTATAAAATGAACACAAGTCACATGAATAAAGCCAAATAATATAGGTTAATAATTATAAATACTAAGCATTTGTCAAACTTATCAACTTTATTGTGCATTTCCCAAATAGAATGCTTCAATAAAGGATTAGTTGCATACTTGTACTTTACATGAATTAGATAAAAGAATGTGTCGTGGATGCTGAATTTATTGTTTGATCATATGTACTCGTTTCATCAGGATATAAAGTAGGTTCTGGTGGAATTTCCAAGTCTTCAATATTTCCTTCTAGCATTTTTACTACACAATTCATTGAGGGACGATCATTTGGTTTCAATTGTATACACCAAAGTGCAACTATAATCATCTTCTTTGCTATTTTCTTTTCCTCTTCAGTCAAATCTTGTATATCTATATTTTCTTCTTCTCTAATATGATCATAGATCCAAAATGGAAAGTACAATTGACTTGATCGCTCTACATGTGGATTTAGGTTCTTCCTCTTGCTTGCCATTTCCATCAAAAGCATTCCAAAGCTATAAACATCTGCCTTATGGGATATTCCTCCAATATTTTTGTAAAACAATTCTGGAGCCATATATCCAATGGTTCCTCTTGCTGTAGTCATTGTGACAATGCTATTTTCTATTGGATATAACTTTGCCAATCCAAAGTCGGAAATCTTTGGAATAAAGTTTTCATCTAATAAGATGTTATGGGGTTTGATATCAAAGTGTAAAATTTTCATCTCACACCCATGATGAAGATAAGCAACCCCACGAGCCACTCCAACTGATATATTGTATATCTTTTCATAGCTTAATTGTGCACTTTCTTCTTTTGAAACTATAAGTTTATCAAGAGATCCATTTGACATGAATTCATACACAAGAGCGCGCTTTGAGCCACTAACACAAAACCCAATTAATTGTACCACATTTTGATGATGTATTCTTCCAATTGTTGCAACTTCATTGATAAAATCTTGTCCATTTCCTTTGGATCTGCCTAACATTTTAATTGCTACAAAAGGTCCACTACACAACTTTGCCTTAAACACATAGCCAAATCCTCCTTCACCTAACTTTTCTTTGAAACTTCCAGTCATTTTCTTGATTTCCTTGTACGAGTATCTAATAGGTGCCAAACTATTTTGTTCAAGGTAATTTTCAATATTTTCAAACATTGATGCACATCTTTTCTTCCATTTACATATGACAAGTGCAACAATCAGTAGCACCCCAAACACAATTTTGCAAGCCCACACCACGATAACAAGTGCGAAAACGATAACAAGTGCGAAAACTCCTGTAACAACACTTTATTTAAGTAAATAAACATCATGATAGATGGGTAAAGAATACATAGTAAATTTAGAATGGAATAATATATTAACTTTAAAAAAAAATCAATTTGGTATGTCAAGAAACAACTTAAATTTGTATCTTAAATTTGATATTAATAATATCATATTATACACATTCCTTTCCACTACAAGATTGCAAAAGAAAAATCACTAAAGCAAGTTCATATGCATATAACAAATTAACTAATTGTATCAAAATTCAAAAATAAAACAAACATGTCAATTTTGAGAACTAATTTATTATTTTTTTCATTTATTAAATTTTTCTATTATATTAGACTTAATTAGTAATTTATTCTTTATATTTAGGTTGATGGTTCAATTTTTTTCTAGATTTATTTTTTACCTCATTGAGTTCCTATTTTTTTTAAATAGATCCTATGTGGTCCCCATTTGTTAACAACGTTGGATTAGCTAATGGCAGTACAAAACGTTGCATGTAGTTCGCAATTGCAGGTTACATTACATGGTTGTGGGTATTTATTTGTTGAGGTTAGATCTTTTTTTTTAGGTTAGATTTCCATTCTTTCTCTAACCTTACCTCCTTCTCTTTCTCCTTTCTTTCTTAGATTCAAATCCCAAACCCACTATCGACAAATCACTTCATTGAATACACCGATATGAACACAAACTCAAACAAACTAGATCAAAGCAACTTATGACATGGATTGAAGAAGATGGTCAAAAAAGCTGAGAAAAAGGCACACAAACGAGGAAATTCAGGACAATTGAAGATAAATTATGGAAGTAATGGTTCAATCAAAGAGAATAATAGCAGTCTGAGAAGGAAAGTTGCAAAATTATTAGAATCTACATAAAATTACTAATTGATGACAAAGAGTCGATTTAAAAGGTGGCATTTTGTTGTTAGGTGAAAAGGTTGTTCAGGGTTGGGATGGACTGGAGCCATCAGTCTAGTGGTTGTAGGTTATAGCTATGATAATGAAGATTAGAAAGGAGAAGACAAAGACAAAGAAACAAAGGTTGCTTATGAGTTTTATGATGTTTTGGGCAATGGATTCAGTTTTGCCACTAGTGCTACTGGTGATGGAGTTAGAGTCCTTCATTTTTACGGTTTGAGATCTGAATATGAGAAAGAGAAGGAGGTAAGGTTAAAGAAAGAGGTTAAAATCTAGGCTTAATTACTCGGATCATACCCATTTTGGTTCGAAAATTTCAAAATGGTACCCGCTTTGAACTTTGTCTCAATTTAGTACCCAATTTTGATTATTGCATCAATGTAGTACCCTCCGTTAAGTCTTCACAAACGGCGTTAACTACCTTGCCACGTGTCAGCATCTGGATTTTTTAATTTTTTTAATTTTTTTAAATTTTTTTTTTAATTTTTATTTTTTTTTTAAATTTTAAAAAAAAAATTTTTGCCACGTGTCAAATTCTTGATGTGACACGTGGCAAGGTATCGCCACGTGTCAAGGTACCTGACAAGTGTTTATCTTCATTTCAACCTAGTCCCCACATGTGTTTATTTGTTTCAATTTAGTACCCATATATATTTATTGGTTTCAATTTAGTACCCAATTTATTTATTTTAATTTTGTCTGAATATTTTTTTACAAAATAGAGAAATATTATGTCTCCCTTAAGACCAAATTTATTATTTATATAAATGTTATATAAATATTTGTTATTAAAAATGAGTTATAAAATTAAGGGCTTATTGAAATTTATATTAAAGTTAATGGTAAAAGTCATGAATTACATATTTGTAAGTCACTTTTACCATTAACTTTATTCATGACTTATAAATATGTTATTCATGACTTTTACCATTAACTTTAATATAAATTTCAATAAGCCCTTAATTTTATAACTCATTTTTAATAACAAATATTTATATAACATTTATATAAATAATAAATTTGGTCTTAAGGGAGACATAATATTTCTCTATTTTGTAAAAAAATATTCAGACAAAATTAAAATAAATAAATTGGGTACTAAATTGAAACCAATAAATATATATGGGTACTAAATTGAAACAAATAAACACATGTGGGGACTAGGTTGAAATGAAGATAAACACTTGTCAGGTACTTTGACACGTGGCGATACCTTGCCACGTGTCACATCAAGAATTTGACACGTGGCAATTTTTTTTTTTAAAAAAATTAAAAAAAAATTAAAAAATTAAAAAAAATTAAAAAAAAAATTAAAAAAGTTAAAAAAATTAAAAAATTCAGATACTGACACGTGGCAAGGTAGTTAACGCCGTTTGTGAAGACTTAACGGAGGGTACTACATTGATGCAATAATCAAAATTGGGTACTAAATTAAGACAAAGTTCAAAGCGGGTACCATTTTAAAATTGTCGAACCAAAATGGATATGATCCGAGTAATTAAGCCTAAAATCTAACTTACGAAAGGAAAACAAACTTCCACCTTAGTAAATAAATATCATCCCTTTGTAACCTGTAAATGTCAATTACGTTTCAAGTTTCACTCTATTGTTAACCAAATTAACGATGTTAACAAATGTAACAAATGATTGGGTCACAACCCATTTAGAGTAATGGATTCTTAGTAAGAAGATAAAATTTTATTGTTTCAATAAAAAAAATGCATGGGTTAACTTGGAAGTCAATGGATGAGAGCCATACTTATTAAAGAGAAATTGAAATGTTTAAAAGAGATTGTTTAAGATATTAAAGCATCACATATTGTTCTACCTAATGAATTCATTTCGAAATTGCGTAGGAAAAACTTCCTTAGTTTGGACTAATCTCAAACAATAACCGGAAAAAAAAAGTCACAAATAGATGTTTAATCTTATCATTCACATCATTATTAAAGATACTAATTGAAAGGAATTTGTTATCGTGAGGGTCATTACATAGACTGTGTTCTTTTTAGAAGATAAATTTGAGGGGTGTGATAAACTTATTTTTTTTAGTAGATTTAGAGAATAAATTAAGTGAATTTAAAACTAAATTTTGTAAAAATTAGTGAATGAATTGTGTGATGTGATATTAAAAAAATTATTTTAATTAATAGGATTTTAAGATTACCAAAATATCCTTGATGGTAAAAATAAAATAAAATAATTATTGCATTAGTTAAAAATATTAAAATTTAATAATATTTTAATTATTATACATATTTATATATTTTTTAATTATTGTTATTTATTATATACATAATTACTAATAATAATAATTATTTTATATATATTATTAATTATTATATATTAATATATTAATCATTATATTTTTAACAATGTTCTAATTATTATACAAAATTGTATATATTTTCATTATTATATATATATATATATATATATATATATATATATATATATATTTGATAAGGTTATAAACTTAAAATTACTGTCTATTCTTATTCCAATTATCTATTTTTATACAAAGAGATGAAATTTAGACAGATATTCACAAATCCTTCTTTGGAAATTCTTCCAAATTCTATAGAAAGAACACAATTTCTTTTAACAATTCATCTTTGCAAATCATCTTATTTTAATAATCCTCTCATGCTAACATACTGATAGTGTGTTAAAGCAAATCAAAGAGAATAAATCTAATTATAGAAGAAAAATAAATTTAAATTTTATCATTTTAATATATCTAACTCCACCTTCAAGAAGAAGATCTTGTTTTGTTCACCGGAAATTAAGTCATCGTACACTAAAACAAAGAACGACAATGCTATTAAGATAAATATACTTGATGAAGAAAAAACAATTTCTATCGTCATTTTTCAAATAAACATAGTAACAAATGTATTTTTCAAATAAACATCGTGACAAATGTGAAGAAAGAGATGATAAACTCTTGAACTATCACCCATTTACCACTAAAAAAAAGTTTTTATTGGCAACCAATTTTAGTGACGAAAAGTTGTTAGTTACTAATAACCAATTTAGAAACTAATTTAAAAATTAAAAAATTATTGGTTACTAAAATAATCACTTATAAATAAAAAAATTATAATTGGTCATTAATTAATTAGAGGCCAATTTAGAAACTAAGTCATTTTGGTAGTCAAAACTTAGGTAGCTAATTTTTAATAACCAATTTTCTTTGATAGTCAAAACCATGATAGTTAATTTTAAAGAGGGTTAAATATGTTTTTGGTTCTTCATGATAATTGAAAGTAGTCTCTTTTGGAAACCTTGAACCAATTTAGTCTTTTAATTTTGTAAATGCATGAATTTGGTCATTTTAACCAAATTTTATTAAGTTTATTTGACGTTTCAAACACATTTCATTATAGTATTTTAGTTTGTTTACATAGTTTAACACATGTTCACTTCGATGTTAGTTGAGAAACGTGTTTGAAAGTTAAATAAACTTTAAAAAAATGGTTTAAAGGACTAAATTCACGCATATCTAAAGATGAAGACTCAATTGGTTCAAAGTTTTCAAGAGAGATTAATTATAATTTCACTAAAAGTAGAAGGATCAAAAACATATTTAACCCTTTTAAAGACCAATTTAGTGACCAATTAGATTTTTTTATTCATAATAGTAACTATTTTAGTAATCAATAATTTTTTATTTTGTAAATTAGTATTTAAATTGGTCACTATAGTGACTAATAACTTTTGGTCAATGAAGTATTTTCTTATAGTATACCTACACTATTATTTCATAAAAAATATTATAAAAAATCAATTAAATATAAAATACTCTAAAGTATTAAGTAATGGCATCATTTATTACTCTCTTTGCACATAATATTATTATTATTATTACTACTTCACATAATAATATTATTTTTATTATTATTATTATTATAATAGTTAAAGCATAGGTAAATTAAGATGATAAAATATTCTTACCTGATGCTTGCAGTGTCAGCACATCCACTATACCTATATATATCACAAAAAATTGAAAGAAATATAAATTTCCGAATACTGTTGATCCCGACTACTATTCTACCAAGAATACTTTTGCATAATTTCATAAAGCTGTGATGAATAAGGTTTTCTTTAAAGAGGCTCGAGTTCAGACCAGTACAGGTAAAATATGAATCTAAAAATTGTTTGAATAAATAGAACAAACACAGTTTCATCAATAAATCATGAACTTAAAATAAAGATAAATATATACGTGTGACATTGGGTATAGGATAACTCACGAAACGTAGGCCATGAAATCTCAAATCCATAGGCCAGACCCCTGTGCATGGAAGCGTAGGAATGGTTATTGAAAGTCCACAAAGACGTTGGAGCAACAAGCTTTACGTCACAGCCAACTTCAAAGTCCTCTGCTTTTAGATCACCACCAACAGCATATGCATATCCCTTTGAGTCCCACTTCACGCACTTTTCTGTTTCCACATACTTCCCATTCCCTCTCACTGAATGCTTACAGTTCACAAACACTATATGCTCCAAACTCAGAGCTTTCCAATTACCATATGCTCTTAGACCGGCTTGGTATGGATCCGTGTAGTCATCGTAAGTATCAGAGAAATTGGAGCGAGAGAGAGAACGCAGAGGAAGGGAGGAGCAATTGTGGTGTTGAATTGCAGGGTCAACCACTCTCACTGTGTAGTTGTTGTAGTTGATTGCCTGAACATGGTATTTTGCAGAGTGCAGATACAACACCGTAACATTGTTCTCACAAACAAGCTCATACCTTTTGTTACCACACTTCTCTGGGTCGGCTTGTAATCGAAATGGATAAGAGACGTGGGTGATGTTGCCGCAGGAAGAAGGAAGACAACGAGCATGACTTCTGTGGATTAGAAGCAGCAGTACCACCAACAATGTTGTCTCTCTCCACATCATGTCTGATCTGTTTCTCACTCAATTTCAATTTGGATTTCAAATGCATACAATTCACAAACACCATCGCTGCCACTTTATATATATATATATATATATATATATATATATATATATATATATATGCGACACAACTTTGACTGACAAACCGCGTTGACGCATTGATCCCTTCTCTATCTGGTTTCCACTAAAGATTTTGCTAAAATAAATGTTTAAGTACTTGTGTGTTAAGCGTGGGAATCATTTACGAATTTTTAACTATGTTTCTAAAGCGTTAGTTTATTAGGGTCAGTGAGTGAGTAGCTTTTAATTGAAAATTTAGAGTTTTCTGGAAAAAATTTTAGGGCTTTTTAATTTTCATAATCGTTACTTTATCAAGATTTTAAAGTGTTGAAAGTAACTTTATCATATTTAGAAAATGGGTAATTTCAATTTGGAATCCAACTTATAACGCGCTTAAAACTCGTGTTAATGGGTTCGATTTAATTTTTAAATGGATTTTTTACTTCACTTGTCGTCAACGAGTTGTTATTGACTAAAAAAAAAATTTACAATCATAATCTGTCAGTAATTGATGAAATTTGTCGACAAGTCTTGTTTTTATGGATTCCGACAATATAGTATCTTCGATGATTTGATTATCAATAAAATTTTATCAACAAAACTTATGAAATTCCTTTATAATTACAGACGACTTATGTTTCATCGTTAAGTTCATATATTATCGATGGATGTTTGGCCCTCAATGATAATTTCTGGTAATAATTGAATTATTAACGATTTTTTCCATTGATAATTATATTATATACAACTAATATAGAGATTTTTATTGTCAGCACCCAAACAAAACCTACCAATAATATATATAATATCAAATAAAAGATGATAGATTATAAATTATTGAACGAATAATATTATGTAATAAAAACTTCTAATTATGAACCCTCCAAATAATGAAGACTACGAACAATAAAGATTACTTACAAATAGGAATATGTCAACAGGGCAAATAGACTACGGATAATATTTTTTCCATATTCTACCTAATGGATAAATATTTATCTCGTACCTGTACTGATATTTATTGAGTATCCATTATGCGGGTATCTACATAATTTGATAATGTTAATGGATATCTACGGGTACACGCGAATATTTACAAAAATAAAAATAAATATTTAACAACATATTTTAATTGTAAATTCAAATAAAATACAATACATAATATTCATAAATCTCAAACAAAGTTCAAATAACCCATTTAAATAATATTGAATGACAGTTTACAAAGAAAAGAATTTTTTTTGATAAAAAAATAACTCATTCAAAATCAATATGTTAAAATTTTAATCATTTTTTTATTTTTTTAATTTAAATTAGAGTATAGTGGGTACGGATACTATGATACCCGTATCCGTCCTGTTAACATATGGGTATAAAAAATACCCGAACCTGTTACTTGCGAGTATCCATTTTTTATCTATTACGAGTTTTATCACCAATATATACAGCAGGTACAGATTTTATTGACATCCCTGACTACAAATAATCAAAACTTCTAATAATAAAAACTCCTAATAATGAAAACTCCTAATAGAAAACTCCTAAAAACAAAAACTCCGAACATTAAGGAACTTAAATACTACCACCTAAGACATCAATACTACACCTAGGACCTTGATCAATGTGTCTAAGATTGGTATAGTACCCTCCCTATATATGATTAGTGTTTGAGATTGTTCTAATTTAAAATAGAAAAATCAATTGCATCTTAACAATAAAAATTCCTACCAATGAAATAATTAAACACCTTAAATCCAATTAGTATGACATATCAAATTCCTAGTGTATGATTAAACGTTTTTCCTTCTTTTCCAAATAAATACAGTAATTTATCTCTTGTTAAGCTCCAATCAACTTAATCTCACATTCTTCCAATTGAATCCTAAAAAGTTAACGTATATGGTTTAAATCTTCAAATCTCTAGATAACATAAATCTCTATGAATATAAACATCTCTGTAATGTCTTCCATATTCACTTCCGAATATGCCTACTTTGAAGTCAAGTTGCACTCCAATAATAACTGAAGTTGCAAGTGCTCATTGTCTAAGGTCATTTGATAACCCGATCAACGGCCGAGCTTCTAAAGGGCAGGGATGATCATGGCCCAATTTTTTATTTATTTATTTATTTTTATATTATATGTAATTTAGAAATTTTCAATTTTTTTTTTCAAAATTTTTATATTATATGTAATTTATATTTAAAATTGATAGTTATTAAATTATGTGTTTTTTTATTTTTTTATAAAGTATAAGATTTAATAATAATGAATAATAAAACATAAAATCAAATATAATAAAAAATAAAAATATTTATTAAAATATATTTTTTATTGTCTTTTTGAGTTTTCTCTCACTTTCACATGTTTTCTTTTTACTTTTTAAAAGAAAAAAATAGTTGGACAAAAATTTATTATTTTTTTCTTTCGTTTCATTTGTTCTCTTCTATTATTGAAGAAAAAGAAAAGATAATTCTCCTGTCTCACTTGATCCTGAAATATTTGTTTGATAGTTAGCATAACTTTTAACAATGATTGTACTATGTGTTTTTTCATAACCAACTTATAATTGTGACTTGATTATCATAGATTTTTTGTTAGGAACTTTCAGTTTTTTATTAAATTGTGATAACTTATTTTTTAAACCTTTTTAGGAACTCTCAATTTTGATTAGATTGAGATAAATATTGATGAAAAATAAAATAATAGATTCATTTTTGAAAGTGATAAAAGGGAAACTATTTGTGTAGATGAAAAGAAGACAAATTCAATTTCTTTGCATATTCTAAAATGTAATAATAATGATCATATCGCTCAATTAAATGAGTCTTTTCTTAATGTTCAACAAATTAAAGGTGAGAAATTTTTTATTAATTCTTTGGAAAGATTTTCATATTTAAGTTGGAAAAAAATAGCTGAAAATTTTAGTTCTAATTTAATTATTGATGAGTTCAAAAATTTGAAATAACAATACTTTATATATGTGTGATTTGTTTTCTAATTACATTTATACTAAATTATGTATTAACTTTTATTGTATTAGTAAAAATAATTAAAAATATAAATTTTGAGTATATTATTTTGGTTCTTCAAATTTATTGGTAAACCCAATAACCTTTTTATAATAATATGAATAATAAAATTTTAATTATTTTTTTATATTTTAACAAATAATTGAGTACTTGATCATCAAGTAATTATATAAATACTACTATTTTTATCACTAGATCAAGGAACCCAACCCACTGTGAGTAAGTCTGTTTCCTCGTAACCTCGAACTGTTTCTCAATTAGTGTGAATTTGAAGTGCATACAATTTACGGTTAGACATTGATATTTAAAACAGCACTGACTTTAATTATATACATAACTTTAAAGCTTTAAGCTTTAGAAAAAAATGTTTGATGGCTAATAATAGTTAGAACGTAAACTTTGACCGGGAAACCTATCTGTTTTCCACTACTGATTTTAATAAATAAAAACGTTTAAATACTCGTTTAAGTGCACGTGTTCTTGTTTGCGAATTTCCTCATCAAACTCTCTCTTTGCTTTCACTTTTACTATCTCCACTCAACAAGTGATTGATAGATGCTATTTATTGCCTTCTTTTTCCTAAATCAATACCCCTCATCTTTTTTTTTTCTTATTCCAATTTTCTAATTTTAAAGAAATAGTTAGTCTCATAATTATTGTTGTTTGGTTGATATATAAAGACAAGTCTTCTCGTAAATATTATAATTAGTTTTTTAACAAGTATTCTTTTTATTTTTAATGTCACTTGAAATAACATTTTTCGTTAGAAGTAAATAATGACAATAAATATTGAATTATATCATTTTATCTCCATAATTTTGTTGTCTTGAACTACCTTTTTAACAATGAACTACTATTTTAACTATAGTTGACATGAATTATACTGAGTATCAAAGGAATAATACAAATACTCACAAATAAAATAAAAGGAACAAAATCGATAATAGACAAATAATTAATTTTATTAAAAGAAAGAAAACTACATGTCTTTCTTTTTACCGGAGAAAACAATGATTATCTCTCTTGAAAATAAAAAAAAATAAATACATTGAGAACTTTAAAGGATAAATTATCATTCTCTCTTAATTTTTTCTCAAGCACTAAAGTAAAATGAAAGAAAAGGAAGAGACTTTTTCGGATGTGATCCTAAGGAAACATTGACTCCTTTTATAACATGAAAAGTAAGTCTCAAGGTAAGTTCCCACCGATGTGAGACTTTTCTTTCTCACATTCTCCCTCTTGAAAACTTTGATGAATTTAATCAAATTTTCACAACATGCTTTTTTATTTGTCATCATCTTGCTTATGCAACATCTAGGTTCCTTTGATGTATCTAAGAATCGTATTAACAATACTCAAATGCTCTCCACTTGAATTTTTCATGAACCTACTAACCACTCTTACTACTTATGCAATGTCTACTCTTGTACAAATCATAGCATACATAAGGCTATCGCCAATCCAAACGGTACTTGAGACATTGTAAGATCCGGAAAAAAAATGTTAATGGCTTGCTTAATATTATTAATTTATTTAATTTAATTAGGTTATTAAATTATGAAATAGGAAATAATTATTATGTGAGGGATTTTAGTTATTGTGGTATTTATAATAATTATTTAAGTAATTTAAGGAATTATGTTTAATGGAGTATAAGTGATTTAATTTTTATAATGCATATGATATTATGTGATGGCTTGTAGCCTGGTTGTGAAAGTGGCATGCAGACCTTAGCAGGTGCAGGGTTTGAACCTGGCTGGCTAAAAGTTTCGTTTGTGTTTGTTTTAGAATCCATATTTTTCTCTCCTTTAAAGGTGTGGGCCCAGGCAGCGTAAATGGAATGTGTTTCCAAGGCATGCGGAATATTGGATTTCAAAACACTGCAACAGTTTGTGTTATTTTATTTTTTATTTTTTTCCTTTCTGTTTTTTTTTTTATATCTTTTGGAGTTAAATCTTTTGGAATTAAATGATAAGGAAAAAATAAAATGGGTTAGAAAATCTTAAGGTGGGATTAGATAAAAACTAAACCCTAGAAGTTTTTTTTTTTAAAAAAAGGGGTTAGGACGGGAGAAGAAAAAAAAAGAGAGGAAGAGTGCAAGTTGGAGTTTTGTTCTTCAGTGGCTGTGATAGAGAAGAGGAATCATCTAGAGAGGTAGGGGAAGTCAATCTTGCTTTCTTCTCTTGTTTTATTTTTGGTTGTTTGATGAATGAAATTTGAAAAGTATGTATGTGTAGTGTAGGGGAAACTGAATTTATTTTATATTTTGTTTGAAGTTAGACCTTATTTTTATGTTCTTTATTTTTCTGTTGATTGATACATTTGGATTGAAGGCATATGTAAGTGTGTAGAATGATGAAGAGTGTTGGTGTGATTACCGTGATTTGCATTTGATGCAGCCTTTAATAATCCTTTTTATGTTAAGAATTGTGGTAGGTAATGGATAGCTATTTCCGTGTGATACTGGATCTTCTGCCATTTACGTTGATGATACCTTTTGGTGCATAAAGTTTTATTCTAGGAAATATAGTTGTTCAAATGGTCATCATGGAAAACTTGATTCTCCACTGCCCTGAATTATCGTGTAGTGTTGTGCTTTTGTCTTTATTGATTCTAATACTAAATTTGGATTTACTGTCGTGTTTTATCACAAAAATTTATTCCAAGCTTGTACATTACCCAGCTGCCGACCCACGGGAACTCATTCCCAGTTTCACGTTACATTCTTTTTCATTATATTAAAACTTTTTCTTTCCGTCTTTTCTTTATCTCGTTTTGAGGCACTATCCATTTTTCTGCACTGTACAATGAAGATTTCTATAACTGTTGGATCAAGCTGAAATTTTAACAGTTGATCACATAGTTCTTGAATTTGAACGGTCCGATCTTGAATCGGAGCTCTATAGTGAGAGCAGTGTTTATCGCAAGATCATTGTAGTTGGGTTGTTGACAACATTGACCTTTCTTGCTTGTTTGGTGCATAACTTTTTCTATAGTTATTCAATTAAGTTGATTATTGTTGCATTTGATTCTTGATTCAATAATCTTTAATTTGAATGTAAATACATAATTTTTGAAGTTTTGCACAAGCCCCAGCTTTATTTTTAAAATCCTAAATTGGTTGTATACTGTGGTTGAATGAATGTCATTCATTGGGTTCATTGTATGAATGTATTATTTGATAAGTTGATGGGTTTATGTTATGAAACTTTATTTCCATACATGATGTGATGGTGAGTATTTTGTTGGCAATATGAAATTCTCATGTGGTGCATGTTGAGAGTGTTTTGCCTTGCTTGAAAGCTCTTGGTGAAATTTAATGAAGATTTTAGATGAATGTGATGCTATGTTTGGTTTAGTATGATTGTTTGGATTTGGGGTTTGTGTGTTGAAACCAAGGTTGGATTGTTATCATAAAGTTTCCGTGTTAATTGAATACGACGTTGAGTATTATTGGACATGTTTTATTTACGAATATCTTTTATGAATATAATTGTTTTTGGTTAGCTTACCCCTATTTGTTTGTTTGTGTGTTTGTTGTATGTGTGATGATCGTATAATGTGTGTTATACGGGAGCAGATGATATTGCAGATAATCTTGGCATGGAGTAGATTGACGAGAGGCTGGGGTGAACTCGGGAGATTTTATAATTTATTTAGTGGTTTTAAATCAGATATTAAAATATATGTAATTTTATTTTGTCCGCAATTGATATTGGAAGTTTTTGACAAAGTGACGTTTGAAATTATGTAATTTAAATTAAATTAAAAGTTTTTTTTATTAGTATATTTTCAATTATAATCCTTTTTCATCAAACGCGAAAGTTTTCTAATGTTCCGTGACATCCCAAAATTGGGGTGTTACAGTCATTTCCATCCTCTTTGCGTCTCTACTAAGACTCATACTTAAGGATAACTTACAATTGATAAGTGGGCTAAAAATTGGCTTGTCGAGTCAAGTCCTTCTCATCAAGCTCCCTAACCAACTATGCCTTCAATTCATGGATTTAAATGTTTTTTTAGCCTACCACCAACATGTAATCCATATATAACACCAAGATAAAAAAAAAAATTATCCTCACCAAATATATTGTAATCAGTACAATGGCTTGAACTTTGTTTGTTTTAATTGAGGCTACACAATCTCTTCGAGTAATCATCAATAAACAATGCAAAATATTTTGCCCCTCCTAGGGATGATATCGTTGATTCCCACACATCAGAATGAATCGAGTCTAATATGTGTTTGTTTATGGTAGTCATTTTAGGAAACTTCAATCTGTGTTGCTCGCTTGTCACACAATGCTTGCAAAAAAGTAAATTAACCTCCTTGAGACCATGTTAAAGATTACATTTCAGAAAAGAATTTGAAGACTTATGATACTTAAAAAACGTAGACTTTCATTGAGAAACGACGTGTCTATCTGACCTCTACAACTGACTTTAGTGAATACAAAATTTTAAATATGGAAGCAATTCCACACACGTAGACCAAATTCCACTGACCTCTACAACTGACTTTAGTGAATACAAAATTTTAAATATGGAAGCAATTCCACACACGTTAACCAAATTCCACTGCACCGTTGAAACTGTGGGTTTGAAAAACTCATAACTGAAAGTGTGTTTTACAAGAAATTGACAATTCTTTATAGGCGTAAAATAATCTTAAAAAAAAAAAATTGGTGTCAAATGTCCAAACATCTTATTGTATGGTTTAATCTTGTGGACTTTGGACCTTGATAATGTTAATAAAATTATGATAGAATTATACACTTGAGTTATATAGGATGAACTAGGAGATCGTCACGTCTAATTATTAATTGAAAAAAAAAAGAAAGATCATTAAGCATTTTTCTTATAGAAAAGTTAGCACGAAATTTCAAACCCATAAGTTATATGCAGGTTTCAAATCTGAAAGATGTTCTACATATACTTTATGTAGATAACAAAATTTCTATGAAAAAATTTTATTCACCTCTTGTCTTTATTGAATTCATGTTATTCACAAGACAATTTATAAACTTATATTTTTGACCGTTGTACTCAATCTGCTAACAAGTTTACTATCCATAGCGGAGTTATTAACACATTTACTCTAACAACTAATTCATTTAAGTTTAGTTTAAACCCAACAAAATTCCCCTATAAAATTAAATGTTTCTCTTATCCTTTATCTTGGTTCCTCTGGTCTTCATCCTAACTTTCCACGTGCAATAAACTTTCTCACATTATGTTTGTCCCTTTCATGAATAGTCAAGTTCTTTGCTTTCTTCATGGCTGACTCCGCTTTCATTGTGGCATATGTAAGACCCACGAAATTTAATTAATTAAAAATTAATTAATTAATATATGCGGGTAGTGGGAGCCTTTATGACAATAAATGTGAATTGTTGTGATGTGGTAAAGTACTAGCTCAAATGGTTGGGAGTATTTATTTGTGTTGAGAGGACTTGGGTTATTGAATTGATTATTATTTTAATAATATGATTGATCATGATAAGTGATAATATAATCTAAGATTTATAGGAATTATCATGAAACATGAGTTGGTTGAATGGTTGTGCATAGACTTGGCATTGGCATGGTTGTGTGTTCGGACCTTGTTAGTCACAAACTAAGCTTTCTTTTTGCCAAAATTCTCTTTGGCGTGAATGTGAAAGGCCATAAACCCTAGTTGTCTTAGGGGGCAAGAGGGCTAGAAAAGCTTGGTTAAGTGTCCAATTAAGAAGGAGAGAGGGTATTAAGTGAAGCAGAGGAGCTAAATTCGGAGAGAGAGCTAAGGAAAGTCATAACCTTGCCTATTCCATTTAATTTCGTAGTTTATGGAAAATTTCTAGAAACCGCCTGGCGGGCCTTCAAAGCCTCCAGGCGACACATGTGATTTCCATTGGGTTATTGAGTTTTTCCCAAAAACCACCTGGCGGTAAGAACAGGCTGCTAGGCGATACACACTGATCAACCTAGTTTTTGAGTTTTTGGCACGAACTACCTGGCGACGATGAACACCTGTCAGACGACACGAGCAGGTTTGCTTGATTTTGATGTCTTTGGAGTTCTGGGCTAAGTTTGATCGGGGAAAAAGGTAGTTTTAAACGTTAGTTGATTATTGGATGCCTGTAGATATTGAATTACATCGTGATTGGAAGCTAATTGAAGGAAATTGTAGGAACTTATTTTTAGGGTTTGAGAATTTAGGAATTTTTGAGTTAGGAATATTGGACGTATAATTACATTGAAGATTGTATGCTAGCCTTTAAATTTGATACTTAGTATAATTGGAATTATGATGGCATGACTAAATTGTGGGATTTGACAGTGGGAGGCATATTGGGTTTTGTGAGGTTTTAGTAGGTGCAACAGAACCTGGGAGTTTTCCCAGAACTGATGCACCGCCTAGCGGGAGATAGCTTGCCACCAAGCGACAACGGAAAGTGTAATTGCTATTTTTGCGTTTTGGGTGGCTTGGGCACGAGTTGGATTCATTGGGAAGGCTAAAAGGAAATATGGTTGGAAAAATAGAGAGAAAAATGTTATTATGAATACTTTTGATGTTAAAAAAGAATGTATGATTAAAGGATTAAAATATGAGTTGCATATCTGAGTGTGTTGGTGTTGTAGTTGAGGTTGAGTTGAGTCATAAAAGGATTCAAGAGCTAGTTTACGTTAATCATAGGCCGATTACCTAAGTTATTGGGTAAATTGTAAGCAATTTGATCTTACTTGTGAATGAGTGGGTATGTGAAATATTAGAGAGTAATGCAGTGGTGTGGCAAAGGTTAGGAAATGGATGGACTGGGAGAATAGGAACCGTTGGGGAATTATGGTGTGAGCATTATGTGGTGGTGGTACTTAATTGAATTTAGGCATTGGAATAGTAATTGGGTGACTACCTAGAGATGCCAATCAATTGAATGCAAGTATAGGATGAATTTCAAGCTGTGAAAGGTAATTGGAGTTCACTAGGAACTAAGTAACTTGCTGGGGCGTGTGAATGAATTTGGAAAACTGAGCTGCGAAAAAAAAGAACTAGTAACTCATTGCACTGGTGTAGCGCCTGGTGGGGAGGTATGAACCATCAGGAGGAAGCTACAAACTAGAGGAGTTCTGGAACACGTGGCGCCTAGCGGTGAGGGTCGTCCCGCCAGGCGATACTTGTAGAGGCAGAGAGTCCAAAGGCGCTTGGCGCTTGGCGGCATGTGGCCCACGCCAAGCGGTCTGGAAGCATATTTCTCCTGTCGGTTCAGAAGCAGTGTCAAGCAATAACACAAAGGCAGAAGCTTTATTTGCTTTGGATGTACGAGATCTATAATGCTTTGGTGTTTCATTAAAGGTCGGCTTGTTGGATGTTCCTTGAGTTGTGGCTCGAAATATATCCTTTGAGTTTTGGCTCGGGATAGGGGTTAAACACTTGGCATTCCTTGAGTTGTGGCTCGAAATGGCATCTCTTGAGTTGTGGCTCGGGATGGCGGATGAACACGCAAAACTCTTGAGTTGTGGCTCGGGTTGGCGAGTGTTGCCGGTGTAAGTGTGCGAGTTATGGCTCGTACGAATGGGTCCAAATAGATTGCCCTCCTTAGTAGTTAATTGACAAGTTTGGTAGTCTTGGGACGTTACAAACTATAACATCCCAGTCGGATAATACGGATTTAAATAAAATAGAAAAGAAATAATAATTAAACATCATTTATTATACTTTCTTTTCTCAAAATGCGGGAAAATTAAAATGTTATTTCATCATAAAGTAAACTTAAATCCATATTTATAAAATTTAAATACAATGTCCAAGTCTAGAACATAAAAGTTTACAAAATGATTCCAAACCCATAAAACATAAAAACTCTAATAAATCTATTCTCCCAGTCTAGCCTCGTTTCGACTCTAGGCCTCACCAGATCCACCTGCAACATCATCTGCTCACGTGTAAAACAATACATGATCATCGCCAAACACAAGCAGATAGGGTGAGCTAACAATATAAAATATTTATACATATAATTCATAACTTATTCACACACATCAAAGGAACTCATATCCTTTGATTCCACACAACATGACCACCAGCATGTCATCCATGATCTATGTCTTTAGATGAATACCTCAGGATGTCTTGCTTAAGCCATAACTTGTAGACACGTGCGGGAAACTTGCTATAGACCATACTCTGTAACACCAGGTGGAGTTCCCAATACCCACATAGCTCGTAGCATCCTAAGACTACAAAACTCGTTAGCTAAATATTAAGGAGGGATATCTATCTGGACCCATCTGTACGAGCCACAACTCGCACATTCACACCGACTACACTCGCCAACCGAGCCACAACTCAAGAGTTCCTCGTGTTCATCCGCCATCCCGAGCCACAACTCTAGAGATGTTATTCCGAGCCATAACTTAAGGAATGTCACGTGCTAAACCCCTATCCCGAGCCACAACTCAAGGGATACGTTCCGAGCCACGACTCAAAGGGTACGTTCCAAGCTACAACTCAAGGAACACTCCAGCAAGCCCACCTTTAAGGTATCACCTAAGCTTTGCAAAACACGCATATTACAAGCAAACAAGTCTGTTGACCCTGCATTATCGCCTGACGTTGCTCCTGAGCTGCCAAGTGAATATGCGTTCCAGACCGCCTGGCAGGGCCTCGTGCCGCCAGGCGCCAAGCGCCTCTAATGTCACATACTTGACAGACATCGCCAAGTGCCTCTAATGTCACAACAGTCCCCTAGAATAATAGATATTGTCTGGCGGTTCATCCTCACTACCAGGCGCTAAACCAGTACAACGAGTTGTACTGGTTTCTATGCATCCAAAAACATAACTTTATTAAATCTACTATCCCATGTACCATATATGCACTATGAATCATATTTACATCCTTCATATCTCACAATTTACACCATCCCACTTAATCAACCATCATTCACAAACTAAGAATATGACATCCTTCAATTTCCCCTAAGAATGTAACCCACTTAGGCTGAATCCAAAACAGTGGCATTCAACCAATTTAATTGTCATTTCTTTGCTCATTAAAAGTGCCTACAATACCTTCCCTCCAACATAATCACCCCATCAAATACTTCCCCTTTAAAACCATATTATTAGTAATCCATGGCAACATTCAAACCTAAGTTAATAATAGGCTTTCTACAACTGTTATGAGCATAACATCTGACTCAAATAGAATTGCTACTTATGCCAATCTAGTCATCATAAGGTCCAACTTATCTCAAGACTTTGACCTCTCATATGGCCTCCCACCTTTGTTCTCATGAGTCATAAAGATCCTTCCCATTACCACAGTGATCCCACGATATTTTTTCCCTTACTGTCAAATTCCTTCCTTAGTACACTTCCATGCAACACTCCAACCTGCCCCTACCAATTCAACCAACAGTTATTGGTCAACACCCCGTCAGGCGACGTATCAGTTTCTGGGAGACCCTAGTTTTTGTTACACCTGCAACGTCCCCAAACAATCCCTGAATGCATCCCTCTATTAATTTTCCACCATTCAATAGTCTCAAGTACCTCCAACACTATTTAATATCAATGTAAAAGTTTACCTACAAGTTCTCAATATGATTTGCACCTCATTCATCCCTAACTCCAATTCCCAATTTCAAAACCCTACAGTTGTTCCATACCCAATTTTATTCCAATTAATTCAATTCACCCTAGAATTTGACCATTCATAGTACTTCACAACTACATCATCATGTATAGTTTCATCCTCTCTGACCACAATAGCCCAGAACCCCCTAAAAACCCCAAATTTGAGCCAAAGTAACTCGCGTCGCCTGACGGTTGTTCATCACCGCCAAGCCGTTCATATAAAATCCAGAAACTGGGTTGTGTAAGATGAGTCGCCTGGCCAGCAGTTCGTGCCGCCAGGCAGTTTTTGGCGAAAAAACCTAGAAACTATCACACAATAGCATGCACCACTTGGCAGTCCTTGAACGCCGCCAGGCAGTTTCTGAAAAAGTCCCATAATTCATAACAGAGTCTATAACAACAAAGTAAAATATTCATATAGTTCATGTAATTCATGTAATTATTATAATGGCTGTAAAATTCGAATTCAGCACCCCTAACCTATATCCCTTGCTCCAAAAGTGCACAAATCTTTGAGTCCTTGATCTCAATTAGCCTTAGCTTGTGATCCCTCCTTCAAGACTCCTTCTCAAGTTTCACTTCTCTCTCTTTGCACTGTGATTCACTCTCTCAATATGCACTAATGGCAGCCTTAGAAAAAATCCACTCTCTCACCCTTAATTTTGCCTTAATTATCAATGATGGAAGGGAAAACGAAAATGTGCATTAAGCTGAATTTAATTGTCATTCAAGGTTCATTAGTGGCTATTTTTCCAACCCCTCTTGGTTGCCCCTTTGTCAACTAGGGTTTTTGGCCTTTCACATTCATGCCAAAAGAAATTTTGGCAAAAAGAAATTTATTTTGCATAAGCCTAGATTTGACCTACACCTTGTCATTGTCAAGCCAATGCACAATCATTCAACCAATTCATGTTTCATGATAATTCCTATAATTGTAGGATTATATTATCACTCATCATAATCACTTATGTTATCAAAAGAATACATAATTAAAATAACACACAATTTGACATACATAAGACTTGAACCCAAGTCCTCTCACACAATCAAGTACTCTAAACCATTTGAACAAGTACTTTTCTACATCATACACATTACCATTTAATGACATAAAGGCTCTTACTACCCGCATTTATTAATTAATTATTAATTTAATTAATTAAATTTTGTGGGTCTTACACGAACTACGTTCCTATTGGGAACTCCACCTAACGTTATAGTATGGTCTCTAGCAGGTTTCCTGCACATGTTCTACAAGTTGTGGCTTGTAGGTGTGACAACAAGACATCTTGAGGTATGCACCTACAGACGTAGATCATGGGTGACATGGTGGTGGCCATGTAGTATAGAATCAAAGGATAGAAATCCTTTGATGTGTGTTTGTGCTTATATGTTTGAATTACATATGTGTGTTTTATATTGTAGCTCACCCTATCTGTTTGTGTTTGGTGATGATCGTGTATTGCATTACACGTGAGCAGATGATGTTGCAGGTGGATCTGGTGAGGTATAAAGCCAGAGCGTGGGCTAGTTTGGGAAACTATTGTTAAGAGTTTTCTTATTTTACACATTTTGGGGATTTTGTAATCATTTGGATTATTGAACTTGGTTTTTATATTTGAAGTTACAAATTATGGATTTAAGTTACTTTATAATGTAATAAAGTTTGAAATTTCTCGCATTTTTGGGGAATGAGTTTATATTAAATGAGGTATTATTATCATGTATTTATTTTTATTAATTAAAATTCATAATATCCAGACGAGATGTTATAGCATACTTGTTTTTTTCCTTTCACAGTGGTTGACTTGATGGGCCGACTTGTTCCTCTCTTTGGCCAACTTGTTCTTCTCTCTGGCCAACTTGTTACTCGTTAAGTCCCTTGTTATCTTAGTAGTCAACTTGTTCTTAACCGGATTCTTGTCACTAGGCCAAGATTCTTTTGAGAGATTGAACAATTTCCACGTATTATTGTGCTCAATCGCACCTATCTCCTCATTTATCTCAAGTCACCATGTAATGCGGGGTAGAACAATGAAGCAGAACAAAACACAAGTATGCAAATAAAGGACTGAATCTGCTATCTCTATATTATTTACGTAAAACGGGTTTTGACAAGGAGAAAAAGTTGATATCAGCAATTACTGAGAAAACAGAAGAAGAAATGTGACAACATTCTCTACCCTCCCTATGACCATCATGGCCCTATATTTACTTGAGGCCCCACACAAAATCCCGCAAAAATGAATTTGTTATTCTCTCCCTCTTACTAATCCTTTGCCCTCCCTCATGTTCTTTAGTGACCAGTTATCACACATTCCCAACAGAATTCTCAATCGTTGTCATGTTTTCCAATTTTGTCCCTGCCTCACTTTCTCATATAACATTGTCGCTCCCATTAAAAATAACATTTTCCTCAAGGTTAACATCCGAATATGCTTCCTTGAGTGATAACCAATATTCCAAGTAGCATACACATCTTCTAAACATTCCCATTTAATTAACACCTGTTGCACTTCTTTCCCATCTTTAATAATAATTCTTGTTTGTAAAATAGCTATCGGTTGCAGGCTGGACCAACTTCATTAGTCATCATGGTCAAAGGAATATATGGTTTGATATTTTCACCATAACAAGGCTTCAACTGCGAACAGTGGAATACAAGATGAATTTTGGCATGATTTGGCAGCAACGATTTATAAGCAACAGGGCCCACCTTCTTTATAATTGAAAATTATCTAAAGTACCTCATTCCCAATTTCTGGTTTTTTCTTAATGTCACCCAGTTCTGTCTATAAGGTTGCAACTTGACTAACACCATATCACCTTCGTTGAACTCAATATTCCTGCTCTTTTTATTTGCATTCTCCTTCATTTGTTGTTGAGCTTTCATTAAGTTATTTTTCAACTGAGACAGAATAAAATCTCACTGTTGTAACATCTCCTTAAGTTCCATTGAGTCATTGTTAGCCAAAAATATTTATCCACTCAAGGTGCTTCCCTTCCATACACAACTTGAAAGGGAGTCAACCCTCTAGTGAAATGATAAGATGTGTTGTACCAAAATTCAGTTCATAATAAGAATTTTGACCAAGCTTTTGGATTATTATATGTGAAGCACTGCATATACATCTCTAAGCAACGATTTACCACTTTTGATTTGCCATCTATTTTGTGCCTCATTATTTTCATTTATCCTTCTGAAAAAAGTCAGTTATCATGTTAACTACCATGTCATTTAATATTGTCACAGAATAATATGTAGAGACAACTCTACACAAAGAAAACATAAAATAACAATCCATCACTTAATAAACATGAAAATTAAATAATATTAATTCAATTAAAAATGTATATAATTTTTTAATGCTCAATTGACCAAATATTTTATTAAAGATTTAATCTAAAACATTTAAAACTTGAAAATTAATTAAGTTTTTTAAATATAAGTAAATTTTATCTCTAACTAATTATTTTAGAAATTCTTATTTAACCTTTATTTTAATTTTAGACAAACTCCCCTTATTGCAAGAATCATTTACCGTGATTATTACTAAATATATTACTAATGCAAAGGGTGTAACATCCTGGCCGGATATTACTAATTAAAATAAAATAAAATACAAGCAATATTAAATCCGAAATGAAAAAAAAAATTATTTCCCAAAGTGCAGGAAAATCTCAAACTTTATTAAATACTCCAAAAACCAAAGTACTTAAAGGACCTCGATGTTTATAAAAACTCAATAACTGATCATAATTGATAATTTACAAAATTAGTAATTATATAAAACAACTCCCCATGCTAGTGTAACGTCCTGACAGAAAATTACTTATTTAAAAAGCTAAAATAAACTAAATATAATAAAAACAACCTCATTTATTCTCAAACGCCTTTCCCAAAACGCGGGAAAATTTTGAAGTATTTAATACAGCACAATAAACCAAATAAAACCATAATGTTAAAGTATTACAATCGTAAAATAGTTATGAAGTCAATACAATAATCCATAAGCTTTCAAATAAATAAAGTCCAGTGAAATTCCCATAGCAATTTCCCCGCTCTGTCTCTAACCATCCACATGCTCACCTGCATCAACATATGCTCCCATGTAACAAGTTACATGATCATCGCCAATCACACACAGATAGGATGAGTTCATTTAAATAAACCAACAAAATATGACAATAAATACAACATCTCAAGATTATAACCCGTGTTAGTATTTCCCCTTTTTCCTTAGTTCCTCAACTTTCAACCCTTGTTTTAGACGTCTATTGATTCTACACCCTTTGATGAGTTCACTGATTGATCTTTGCTGCACGAGTGTCTACTCGCCCCTCTAACTACTGGCCACCACCTGATAGTCCACACGCGAGAATAAATTTGTCACGGCCTCACACTACGACACCAAGTGGAGTTCCTCAAAACGAACAGGAGTCCGTAGTTGTCCCCAGACTACCAAACTCATTCAGATTCACAAAAGAGGGCAATCATTTGAAACCTCGTCGTACGAGCCACGATCTCGCACACTCCACTGGACTTCCTAAGCTACTAGGCTACAACCTAGAGTGGCCTTGCATTACCCCAATACAAGTTACACTCGTAACTGGACCCCCAGCCAAAGCATCGCATCATGACACTTATCCAAAGGTGTGTAGAAAACCTCCTCATGAGCCCACTCTGCACCCAAAACCGCCTGGCGCGCCTCTCGCACCGCTAGGCGGAACTTGGTTCCAGACTGCCTGGCGGGCATCTCACACCGCCATGCGCCACGCGCCATCCAGTAGTCTAGTTACAGTGTCACCGCCTCGTGCACCTCTCGCACCGCCATACGCCAAGCTTCTTCCAGGACTTCTGCTACACAATTCTGCTTGGCGGAACCAACCCTCCCGCCAAGCGCCACGCGCCACGCAAGTATAGTGGCCACTACCACTATTTTGGGACTCCATCGCTTGGCGGGCCGCTCCGCGTCGTCAGGCGCCATACCAGTAGCTCAATGCTACTGGTTTTTAGCATATTAAACAGGTCCTAAAGGACCTCAAATCACACATTACTTCAATCTTAGCCAAACCACAATATTCCATACATCAGACTATGACTAACAAGCAATACATGCATATAATCCATCCACAAATCAATTATCATCATGTTCCCAATTAACCATTCCCTAATCAGTGGGATCCACCACAAGTAGTGTCTTATTACTGCTCTCTAATACATACAATCCATATCAGGTTTCATAATTCAAATTGTACTCATTCTTATGTTACGACACAAGAAATCATGATTTCACTCTTTTACCAATTATTCCCCATTATCCACATTATAGGTTAACCTTTCTAGCCAACACATAATTACAGTCCAAACTGTACAGTTCATCGCCCTCTGTCTAAGCCCCTATTTTATTATTTCATGCATTTGATTCACTCTAACTCTCCCTTACACACATTAACACTTACTCCCTCACCTGTTCCAAAGGAATGGAACCCCTGCCAACTACCCCAATTCATGCCGAAACACGATCAGTGAAAACCCCCAAAGAACACAACTCACAAAGTCACTCATGACGTGCTTTGTCCTGATGTGTCGCCTGGCGGCATCACTGATGCCACCAGGCGGTGCGTGACCAAATCAGATTCTGCTAGATTCATTCTACACCATTCATGGCCCTAACATCCCAAACTCTACACCCACTATCGAGTAGTCTTAATTTCAAGCGTACACATCATATAGGGTTCTTGATATATTCTTATTAACATGATTTCCAAGGAACCAACGCATTCAATCAATTATATAATTCATACTCATTCATCATCAACTCCAATAGAACCCTAATTACCTAATTTCATGCAATATACATTCATTCAACATATAAATATTGCCCGCAGTCAAATACACCATGAAATTCATATTCATGCATATAAATCATCACGACAACATCACGGAGAACACAAGAAAACCCAGATCAACCAAAATTGGCTTCCCAGTTCGCATCGCCAATTCATGAAGAAAACCCAAGAAAAGTGGATTTGAAGCTTGTGTTGCCTGGCGGGTCGCTCGTGACCGCCAGGCGGTTTCTAGAAAATTCCAGAAACCCGAATAGAAACTTGATAAAAACAGAAAATGCAATCCCAAACCCTTGATACATCACGATTTTATACAATTTAAAAATTAAAACAACCAATAGGAACTCCCCTAACCTGGATTCCTTGCTTAATTTGATAGTTCTTCTAGTTACTCCTTGATCACCACTAGCCTTTGTCAATCTTCTCCAATTCCACTCCTCCTCTCACTCAAAACTTAATTTGTTAGCCTTAATTTTCCTCTCCTCACAGTACGTATCAACTCTAGACTCTCCAAACCCCTTTTCTCCCCTTATTTAGTCTCTTAACACTAACACAAAAAAGCTCTATAATGTCACCCATATAACGTCTGCCCAGAAAAGGTCCTACATTAAAAATGATCGGTGGCATTTTTGTAAATTATTTGACTTTTTTAACGTCTGCCTATTCCAACACAGACGTAATTTAATGTTTGACCCACAGTACCCCAATATTATGTAAAAATTAATGTCTGAGCTCTCCGCCCCCAACTTAATTTAACGTCTGACCCACTCTGCCCCGATTTAATTTAACGTTTGACCCCCTCTACACTAACGTTAAGTAACGTTTGACCACACAACCTCGACGTCAATTTTTGGGTTTTCTCTGCGCGAAATGCAGAAACCCTAACTATTTCATCGCGCCACCAATTTTTCACGAAGCTTGTCCGCTGGCGACCACCATTCTGAGCTCCTCCAGGTAATTTTTGAACGTTTTTCACAACCAAACTTGTTGGGATTTGATTGTGGATTGATTTTAGGCGTTTCAAACTTAATATTTTCTATTTTCATCCCCATTTGCAGTGTTTCGCGATCCTTCCCATTGACGACCATTATTCTGACCTCCTCTAGGTGAGTTTCAGACATTTTTCACCACCAAACTGGTTGGGACTAGATTATGGATTGATTTTAGGCGTTTTCAACCAAATATTATGTGTTTTCATCCCTATTTACATCGTTTTGAGATTATTTTGCTTGTTATATCTTTTTCATTATATGTATATAATTGCTTGTATTTTTTTATTTGCAATTATAATTTTTATCTTAGACTATTTTTTTTTTTAGTTTTTTTGGCCTATTTCTTTTTTTAATTGAATTTTTATAATAATATTTGTAAAATTACTAAATAAAATTATATTTATTGTTATTTGTAAAATTGGACTAATTGTAGTTGATTTTTTAGTATTATTGTTGCATTAATTTTTATTTTATGTATGTAGATTTATTATGGATTCATTGTGGACCAAGGTTGATCTTTCGTCTATGGATTCATTAAACTTGAAACCATTCAACCTTCGGGAAACTCACATGACAACATCAAACTTTATTTGCAAACATGGATGGTTGAGTCAAATAGAGAGATCTACTTTGCGCCATACATTGATGCGTAAGTGTTTTTGCTAGTAATATTTTATGAAGTATCATTAATTATTTCTACTAAGTACTTGTGATTGACGGCAGGTATCATTGGCAACTATGTGTCATCGATCCAAGCAATGCACGGTTGTATGGTTTTATTTATGCCATAGAAAGATTCCACCTGCTTTGAAAAACATGTTACAAGAGTAAGTATTACCTTTTTTCAATCCTAACCTATATATCTACTTAGTTATAAAAACTAACATATGTTTTATGTTTCCAAAATTTCATTAGAATTGTGGGTAAGCCTAGAGGCTAACAACTTAAAGTATTATATCTAAAGGTTAGAACTCATTCAGTTAAAAGTTATTAATTTCTGTATGTCAACTTATGACTTTGATATGTGTTTATTTTATTTATAATGTTTAGTGTAACAAGCAAGAAGGTTGATGGGAATGTGGATATTATGTCATGTCTTGGATAAGAACAATCCTTCAAGTTGCAATTAAAGATGAATTGATAGAGGTAATAATATATATATATATATATATATATATATATATATATATATATATATATATATATATATATATCTTTCACATGTTATAAATCATATATCAAACTTTAAAGAATGATATTCATACATAATGAAATTGTATTACTTTTTCAGCGGTTCAAGAATCCATCACCTCTACCAGATGACATTATCCACGCACTAAGATAGGAGTGGGCAACATATCTATTGGAAAGATGGAGTTGATACCACAGGAATTAGAACTCCTTTCAAAATCTTTGTTGTATAAAAATATCTTGTTGGAACTTTTAGTTTGGTGTTATTTATATTAGTTTAGAATATATGTTGAAACTTAAGTGTTATTAGATATAACTGTAACTCCAGAATTGTGCTAAAATTATTATGAAACTGTTCTGGAAATGTGCTGATTTTCAGGTGTGAGAATGTTGTAAAAACAGCCAAATTAAAAAAAAAACAGAGCAGTTTGACGTCTGGTGGTGCTCTGACAGACGTTATTTAACGTCTGAGCTTACCATGGCCGATGTTATTTAACGTCTATCAGAGCCCAACAGAAGTCAAACTGCTCTATTTTTTTGGCTCCATTTAGTGCGAAAATTGACATTTGTTGCTTTTGGCCACGACGTTGGATAACGTCGGACCCCTATTGCCCCGACGTTAAGTGACCTTTGCTCTGTTTTCTAACGTTATTTTGACGTCACCCAGTACGACGTCAGTGTTTAGGCAGACGTCAAAGGTCAAAAATATCAGCCGTTAAAAGGCTTTTTTGTGTTAGTGTAATCATGCCTTAATTAAGGTTAATGGTAGCAAAACAAAAATTCATTAAAAAAAGGAGTTTAAGGCTATTGATTCACTGTTAAAGCATGGGTTCCAGCCCTTCGTAGTTGCCTCCGAGGGTTTCTGCGTCTCTTCACATCCATGCCAAAATAGGTTGTAACAGAAAGAAAGTTATTTTGTTCAAGCCAAGGTTTAAGCCCACTACCACCCAATTGTAATTCAAGTGCACAACCAACTCAACCAAGTCATCTTTCGAGATAATTTATACATCTAAAAATATATACTTACTTATCACGCCCAAAACACATCATCAGAAAATAATAAAATTAAATAACACACAATTGGCATACATAAAACTTGAACCCAAGTCCTCTCACACCACTAAGTACTCTCAACCATTTAAGCTAGTGCTTTTCCACGTCATGAAGGTGAGCATTAATTGCCATAAGGCTCCCACCACCCAGATTTATTAAATAATTATTTATTTAATTATTTAAATTCCCTGGGTCTTAAACTAGCCCTTATCCGACTCTATGCCTCACCAGCTCCACCTGAAATATCAACTGCTCCCATGTAACGAATTATACGATCATCGTCAAACACAAACAGATAGGGTGAGCTTACAACATACATAAATTATAACAAAAAATAAAGTGCTCACACACACACACACTTATCAAAAAACCAATATCCTCCAATTCTAAATAACATGACCACCATCATGTTCATCCACGTTCTACATCCTCAGATGATGACCTTAAGATATCCTTTGTTTCCACAAGCCACAACTCGTGGTTCCACCATCACCAGGCCATAACTCGGGATCGCCACATGTTTACCCTCCATTTTGAGCCACAACTTAAGGAATGTCATTCTGAGCCATAACTCAAGGAATGCTTCAGCAACTCCATACTTAAAGTATCATCCAAAGTCTTGTAGACCATGCACCAATCCATAAGAACAACCCATTGCGACCTCGCTTAGACGAGCCACTCTCGCCTGAGCGAAACTGCGTTTCGCTCAACCCCAACCTTGGTCGCCTGACCGAATTATAATAACCAAATACTCTCAACCACTTGAGTTAATATTATTCCTTATCATAACTCTCCACACTAGATGCCATAAAAATTCCATTATCTGTATTTATATTAAATAAATATTTATTTAATTATTTAATTTTCTCTGATCTTAGAAAAAGTGATAATCTAACCTCAAAATTTTCCCCGAAAGGATAAATCCAATTACGGCTCACTCTCAGCGACTAGGAACCATAACAATAGGCCAAAAAGATATACACTCCAAACCAACCAACATTATGGATATTGTCAATAATCCATCCAATCCCTATTATTTGCATCCCGGTGAAAATCCAAGAATGATTCTTGTATCACCTCCACTTAGTGAAACCAATTACCATTCATGGAGCAGAAACATGCGTCGTGCCCTTCTTTCGAAAAATAAATTGAAGTTCGTTGACGGAAGTATCAAGATTCCTGAACGGGATGATCCAACCTACGAGGCATGGGAACGATGCAATATGATGATTTTGTCTTTGATAACGCGTACTCTTTCTCCGTAGATCGCCGAGAGCATTGTCTACATCGATGTTGCGAAGATTCTTTGGGAAGATTTAAAGGAGCGTTTCTCTAAAGGAGATTATTTTTGAATCTCCGATCTGTTGCAAGAGATTCATTTTATTAAACAAGGAGAACGAACTATAACCCAATTCTACATGGATTTGAAGATCCTTTGGGAGTAATTGGAGTTCCTGAGGCCTATACCCGATTGCGTTTGTGACACTCCTTGTACCTGCACCTTGTCCAAGATTATTGCCAAATACAGAGAAATCGAATACGTGATGTGCTTTCTTAAAGGATTGAACGAAACTTACAATACGATCAAAACTCAGGTGCTACTAATGGAACCCCTTCCTGGCATAAATCGAGTCTTTTCTCTCATTAAACAACAAGAAAGATAGTTAAAACTGTCTTCAAGATACCAAAGCTTCTATCAACTTTGTAGAGAGACAAAATAATTGGAATCAAGAAAAACAAATCAATTCTAAGTCTCAAGGACGAGGAAGTGGCTGGAGGAATCATGGAAGAGGAAGAGGTCGCTTTGTTGCTCAAGGAAAACAGTGCACCTACTGTTACTCCAAACACGGGTATCCTCCTTGGTACAAAAGACAAGATTTGTCTAGAAATACCACCAATTCCGATAGAAGGAATGATCAAGTGTGCAATCTAAGCACAAAGACTTCTAGCCAAAACAATCCAGAATCTGAGACTAATAAGGATTCTAAACAAGATGGAAATCCCTTCACTCACGAACAGGTGCAAAAGTTATTAAGCCTTTTGTAGGAAAGTTCTTGTCATAGTGTCAATCAGATTCGGAGCCACATTGGACAAATTACAAAGGAAGAATTACAATCAGGTAAATTTTCCTGGATTCTTGACATTGGTGCTACAAACCATGTCACTTTTGATAAATCACAATTTATTTCATTCTACAAGATTAAACCAGTTTGCATAAAATTGCCTAACAATTCTCATGTTTTAGCTACTCATGCGGGCACTGTTAAATTCACTGAGCATTTAATGTTTTTTAATGTTTTATACATACCTGAGTTTTCCTTTAATCTCATCTCCGTGCAACGTTTAATTGGGGATTTCGATTGTGAACTAATATTTTCTTGCAAGAGTTGTCAGATCCAAGACAAGGGTACTTCCAAGATGATTGGGCGTGCTGAGCTAAATAAGGACCTGTACTACTTGCAACATTTTTCTGGCAATTCTAATCAAGTATTTGTAAATAATGTTTTGCAATATAAAGGACTTGATTCAGATATGTGGCATTTTAGACTAGGCCACCCTTCAAACAGGATTCTTGACATATTGTGTAAAAAATTTCCATACATTCGTGCTGATTCTAAGCACATTTGTGATGTTTTTCATTTCACTAAACAACACAAGCTTCCTTATCAATTGAGTAATTCCTCAACTGCCACTGCTTTTAGCCTTATTCATGTTGATATTTGGGGCCCCTTTTCTCTTACTTTTGTTCATGGCCATAGATTCTTTCTTATAATTGTTGTTGATCATACTAGGCATACATGGATATATCTTATGAAATCTAAGAGTGAAACTAGATCGCTGTTTTTAAATTTCATTATATATGTTAAAAATCAGTTTCACTATGCTGTCAAAATCATTAGGACTGATAATGGAAAAGAATTTGAATATGATGAGTTGTATGATAAATTTGGAATTTTGCACCAAAGAACTTGTATAGAGACTCCACAGCAGAATTCTGTGGTGGAAAGGAAACACCAACACATATTGAATGTTACTCATAGTTTGATGTTTCAGTCTGGCTTATCTAAGCTTTACTAGTGTTATGCTATATCTCATGCCATACACATAATAAATAGGTTGCCTTCAGTTTCTCTAAATGCTAAATCCATTTATGAGTTATTGCATGATACTTCTCCTACTTACATGAACCTTAAAACGTTTGGATCTATGTGTTATGCCTCTACTTTAGAAAATAATAAAACAAAACTTGATCCTAGATCTAGGAAATGTGTTTTCCTTGGTTATAAAAATGGAGTAAAGGGTTATATGCTTCTTGATATGGTTAATCGAGAAATATTTGTTAATAGAAATGTTATTTTCTATGAGAATGTTTTTCCTTATAGCAACATTGGTGGTTCCTTCTCTAATCACGAGAGCCCTGTCACGAATAATGAATTCAATTTCTTGATTGAGCCAACAAAATACAACAGTGATAGTAGAGTCCAGATTGTACGAATTGAGACTGATCACTGCAACACTAATATGAATTGCCACAATAGAGAGAGATCTTTGCAGAATCAACAATTTTGCAGTACTAATGAAGCTCTTCAAAATAACAACGCTAAGACCACTTGAAGATACCAATGTTGATTGTCCAAGATGCTCTAGCAGAATCAGAAAGCCTCCAAACTTTCTTAATGACTACCATCACAATATTAACAACTCCACTCAAATAAATTTGAAAGGTAAAACTAAATATCCCATTTCTTCTGTTTTGTCCTACAAATCATTATCTGATACACATTTGTGTTTTACTATGGCTATCTCATCCCACATTAAGCCGAGAAATTTTAAGGAAGCTTGCAAATACCCAGAATGGATAGCTGCCATGAAAACATAATTAGAAGCTCTCCAAGCAAATAAGACTTGGTATTTGACGAAGTTACCCAAGAATAAGGTTCCCATTCATTACAAGTGGGTTTACAAAATAAAAGACAAGTCGAATGGCTCCATTGAGAGATACATGGCTCGCCTTGTAGCTGCCACACAACATTGGCATTTACACCAGCCGGATGTAGATAATGCATTCTTGCATGGAGATCTCATAGAAGAAGTCTATATGATTCTCCCTCTGGGACTTATTCTATCACAATCAAATCAGGTTTGTAAGCTAACCAAGTCCTTGTACGGCTTAAAGCAAGCTAGTCGACAATGGTTTGCCAAACTTTCTTTGTTCCTTATCTCTATTGGCTTTGTACAGTCTAAGTCTGATCATTCCCTTTTTATCAAAAATATAGATACTACTTTCACTACTTTGCTTGTGTATGTATATGATGTTATTCTTGCTGGAAATTCCTTAGCTTCCATTGAAGAAATAAAGCAGACCCTTAATAAAAGCTTCAAAATCAAAGACTTAGGAAAGCTTAAATACTTCCTTGGTTTGGAGGTTGCGTGATCAAAACATGGAATCCATCTTTGCCAGAGAAAGTACGCTTTAGATATCTTGAATGATTTTGAGATGCTTGGCAGTAAACCATGTCACACTCCTATATCGAAGAACTACAAACAATTATTCCTCACTGATGCTCCCTTGTGTGATGTTGAATCTTATAGAAGACTTATTGGGAGACTTCTATACCTCACCAACACTCAGCCTGATATTAGCTTTGCCATCCATCTCCTTAGCCAATTTGTTCAGAATCCAACCACCTATCATCATCAAGCTGCACAACACGTTTTGCGATACATTAAATCCAACCCTACACAAGGTCTCTTTTTCGCCTCTAACAGTGAGATTCAATTGAAAGGATTCAGTGATTCAGTTATATTTGCTTTTAATAAACAAATTTCACGTTTGATCCTTAAATATTTACATATTTCGTATTTGGTGTTTAATGATTAATTTTAGAAAAATAATTTTAATGACTTTAGAATTTCTGTGAGTCAAATAATGTTTGTTCACTAAAGAAGTTGAACATGTCATTGGTATATACTGTTTTAATTACTTTTTCCCTATAAATGGCCTCATTTCTTATCCTTGGGTTAATTCCTGAACATATTGTTCTTAGAGATGGGAACAAGAAAGTGTGGGTGGTAGAACGAATCACTAACAATGGCGGAGATGGACTATGTAACGGTGGAGATCTTATATATATTAGAAGAGCTATGAGACCCTAAGCTAATTATTATGATAAAATTTTAAATTTGTTTATAATAATAATTAGTAAAATCACTTACTACTATGGTCGAATGGTTAGTTAATCGCAGATTTGAATTCTCAATCGGATTTTTTTTTTGTCGTTTATATGTTTTGAAATATTTTTGTCGTTTATATGTTTTGAAATACAATGATGATAACTAATTTTAAAGTTTTGAAATATATATTTAATTTTTATAAAATATCAAACCTAGTATATTTTTAATAGTCAACGGAAGATATCATATACTACTATAGAAAGCATATTATTTAAAAAACATTTACATCTATTATTCAAATAACAGGTACAATAAAGGTGCAGCAGTAGAATTCTAGATATCAAAACATAATTATCATTGATTACAGAACTCCAAATATAACATTTCACCTGCTTCCCTTTTTTCTTTTCTTTTTTTTTTTCACCAATTCAATGCGAATTTTCAATCTCTTTTTTTCTGCAATCCCTCAACCTGTAATTACTTTGATGAATTTCAATCATTACCAGATGATCAATTCATTCAAAATTAAGAAATAATAGGTTTTGGAGGTATTTCCAAATCTCCAATTTCTCCTTCAAGCATTTTCACTACTTTATTTATCGAGGAATGATCGTTTGGTTTTAACTGTATACACTAAAGTGCAACTATGATCATTTTCTTTATTATTATCTTTTCCTCTTCGGTCAAATCCTTTATATCTATATCTCCCTCTTCTCCAATATGATTATATATCTAAAGGGAAAAGTAAAGTTGACTTGAGTGTTCTGCATAGAGATTTAGATTCTTCTTCTTGCTTGTCATCTCCATCAACAATATTTTGAAGCTATATACATCAGCTTTGTGGGATATTCCTCAAATATTATTGTAAAACAATTCAGGAAACATATATTCGATGGTTCCTCTTACTGTTGTCATTGTGACGATGCTATTATCTTTTTGATATAACTTTGCTAGTCCAAAGTCAGAAACCTTTGGGATGAAGTTTTCATCCAATAAAATGTTATGGGATTTGATATCAAAATGCAAAATTTGCATCTCACACCCATGATGGAGATAAGCAATTCCATGAGCCACTCCAACCGATATATTATATATTTTTTCATAGCTTAAATGTATACTTCCATCTCTTGAAAATATAAGTTTATCAAGAGATCCATTGGGCATAAATTTATATACAAGAGCGCGTTTTGTGCCACTAACACAAAATCCAATTAATGGTACTACGTTTTGGTGATGTATTCTTCCAATGATTACAACTTCGTTGATAAATCTTGTCCATTTCTTTTGGATTTGCTTAACATTTTGATTGCCACACAAAATTCGCTACACAACTTTGCTTTAAATACAGAGCCAAATCCTCCTTCACCTATCTTCTCTTTGAAATCTTTAGTCATTTTTGTAATTTCCTTGTATGAATATCGAATAGGCACCAAATGATTGTGTTCAAAATAATTTTCAATATTTTTATACATTGATGTGTGTCTTTTCCTCCATTTACGTATGAAAATCACACTTAAGAATGGTCATCCAAACAAAATTTTGTAGACCCATGCTATACCAGCAAGAGTGCCGATACCTGCAGTAAGAGTGCCGATATCTGCGAGAATATTTAACTTGAGTAGTTATATTGATGATGTAATATAATAAAGGATTTGTACAAGTAATTTTTCGTAACTTGAGTAGTTAACTTGTCATATCCATTTACACAGTAACATCAAAAGAATAGTAAATTTAATGTCTAGCATAAACAACCATTAACTCTTTCCATTTATGGCACTGTCATCTATAAATACATTTGTCAGTAACATTATTGTGCATTAAGACCTAATTCAATATGGTTGTCATTAAAACAATTTCTTTAGCTTTCATAAACATTTTATATTCAGTTTGTGTTCCTCTAACTATTTCGTTACCTGAAATTTGAAAATAATAATTTTTTTTTTTATCTTAAGGAATGAAATTTACTTTCAACGTATCCAACTTGTTGGTGTCATACGACCTTCTAGGGAAGCTTTTGTTCAACCACTATTTCTCTTGCTACTTAACCCAAAACTTTGTTCCTTCCCATATACTTGTATTAGTGTTGTTCTTATTGTTTCCTGATCTCACCTATGTATTCAATTGATCCTAAACTTTCCTTTTCCGCATCGTAGTCTTAGTTTTGTGAAAGTGCCTCCTAGCTTACACCCCATGTTTTATATCTATATATTTTCCTCTTCTGTAATATGATAAAAAATGGGAAAGTAAAGTTGACTTGAGTGTTTTGTATGGATATTTAGAATTTTCCTCTTGCTTGCCTTCTCTATCAACAATATTTTAAAGCTATAAACATCTTTATGGGATACTTCTCTAATATTATTGTAGAACAATTATGGAGCCATATATCCAATGCTTCCTCTTGCTGATGTCATTGTGATGATGCAAATGGTTGTTGGGTCAATTGTTTCATCTACTATCGAGCTACTATCAGACAAACTATTAATGTCTATAGTCTCAGGCAAGAAATGTATATACTTTGGCATGAAAGGGATATGTTGGAAGTCTCATATCGAATAGAGATTAGGTCAATTCACAATACATAAGTGGGTGTAACCTCACCTTATAAACCAATTTTATGGAGTTAAACTTAAAATCTATTTCTTAACAATTATCTATTGGATATAACTTTGCTAATCCAAAGTTATAATCCTTTGGAATAAAGTTTTGATCGAGTAAGATGTTATGGGATTTGATGTCAAAATGCAAAATTTGCATCTCACACCCATGATAGAGACAAGCAATTCCACGAGTCAATCCAACTTATATACTATATGATGTACTATATATTTTTTTCATAGCTTAAATGTATACTTCCTTCCAACTTTTGAAAATATAAGTTTATAAAGAGATTCATTGAACATGAATTCATAAATAGTAATGTCTCTCTTTGTTGCTAGTGGGTTTTTTTGGGTGGTTACGTGTGTTTCATGGTGGAAGCTTCAATTGTATTAGTGTTTTTGTGGGTCAAGTACAAATGTGTTGTATATCTTTATAGATCATCATTGCGTCATTGGGGACTGTTATGGGTGTTTCATGGTGGTCTAATTATTTTTTATAAGAAAAGTAGAAAAAGTGTACTTAAGGTGTTAAGCGTTTGATGTAAATTTACGTGCCTTGGATAGAGTTCAACCTAAGATCAACATAAAAAGTCCAAAATAACATACATAAAAGGCTTTTATTGTGTTAGTTACAACATGATAAAGTAAGTATAAGTTTGACTACGTTTATCTCTGTCTTCTAAGAAAAATTTATACCCATCTGTCTCATTCTTATTAGGTCTAAAATTTGTATCTTATCTTCAATCCCATCAAATAATAAATATATTTGTAATCACTTTTTCGCATTGTTTCAAATATTAATTAAATATTTTTTTCACGAAAAAATAAGAATCATAGTAAAAAAATAATATATTGTGTTAAATAACAATTATACATATTTGAAATTTCATGATAACTACAATATCTATTATTTAACAAATGTTAACGTGGAAAGCACCTCAAGGATTTGGGTGAACTTAGTAGACTTTAAACAAGTTGAACCATTAAATGAGAGAATGAAAATATGTGTACCAAATTAGCTCTTCAAATAAAATGAAATTGAGAACCAACAAAATAAAAGGAAAGATATATAAACGGTATTCACACAATTTAATTCTATAAAATGGAGGTCTATCTTTTTTTTTAAAAATGTAATTCATATGAAGAAAATGTGTAATTGAAGTTATAATAACAGGAGGAGAAAGTGCATTAGAAAATTTAGTGAATTTAAGACATTGAATAAGTCTTGGGAGAGAATGCAAATTTATGTAGTATAATGAAATGAGATGAATAATTAAATAAAATAATACAAATTTTTTATTTATTTATCTAATACATTAAGAATGTTTTACTAATTTAAAACATAGACAACTACCAAAATCGATATATATATATATATATATATATATATCAAATTTAAAAATATTAAATATTACTCATATTTATATTCATATCACTACTAAAAAAACTCATATTTTTTACCAATTTTGTTTTGAAAATTTTTACGTAGGAAATAATTAAAAATTGTTGTGAAAAAAAATTTGCAAGAAATTACTACCAATTTTTTTGCAAAATATTTTGTGTAAAACACTTTTTGCAACAAATTTTGTGAGAAATACTTGTAAATTTTATAATTTCGTAGAAAATAATTACCTACGAAAAAATTACCTGCCAATTAAGATCCTTAGAAAAAAGGCAGAAAAAATTATTTTCTTGCAAATTTTTTTAACAAATTTCCAAGAAAAATTCCATGTAATATGAGAACTTTTAGTAATGTATTAGTATAATATAAAAAATTTCTAAAATAAGTGAGACAAATTTAGATAAGAACAAATTTATTTTTTATCTCTAATCAAATCAGAAGAAATATTAGAAAACATACAACAACAATTTATCATATAATTATCATCATATATTACGTATGATGCACCGATATTTCAATTTGGGTCACATATCTGTGTCTGACACGTATCCGATACTTTAAAATATTTTATCGATACTTATCAATTAAGTATCAAATTTATAAAGTCGTAGTAAGTTATAAGAAAATCTTTGAATAATGACCAATTCTAGTGACAAAAATAATTAATCACTATAGTGATCAATTTAGGTACCAATTTAGGTGTCATAAAGACTAATTAGTTAAATACTACAAGAAAATTTTGCTCAAGTGAATAAACACAGTAAAAAAATATCTTATTAGTGACTAATTTTACTGACAAAAAATAATTAATCACTATAATGATTAATTTAGATATCAATTTATAAACTAGAAATTATTGATAACTAAAATATTTTCTAGATTGGTCACTATAGTGAATTGATCTCTAAATTGGTCAATAACATTAGTTACCAAGGTTTTAGTTACCAAAAAAGTTAGTTTGTAAATTTATATCTAAATTGGTCACTAATGGGACAAATTTAGAGACCAATATTTTGTTAGCTAAACCTTGCAACTAATATTAGTGATAAATTTAGAGATCAATCCACTATAGTGTCTAATTTAAAAACTATTTCAGTTACTAATAAATTTAATTTAAAAATTGATATCTAAATTGGTCGGTATAATGACTATTTATTTTTTATCCCTAAAATTGGTCAACAATATAAAAGGTTTTTTTTAGTGAAATATCATGTGAAGAATCATTTGATTTACACCGTTAACGTAAATACAATAAGGTACATGTTAAAGTAAATTTGATTTCTAAATTAAACAGATATGAATATATTTAGTTGTTGAAGCTCCTAAGTATAAGAAAGTTGTTTCTTTTATAGGCCGTAAGAAAATTGTCTTTGAAGGAGGAGCATGTATTCTCATGTGAATGTTTGCATAATGAATTTGAAGTTACATATATCATAGTTAATAAGTTATATGTAACCATAGTTCCTGCAGTAGGCCAGACAATGATAGGTTATCTGTACTAACGAATGGAGGAAGAAAATTTTGAGAAATGAGGAGAAAGTCATCTCACGTAACTAATTCTTGTTATTATTCTTAGTGCCAAACTAAAGCCTATAAATTCTTGTCTCATGATATTAAGTAGTGGTAAGATTGTGTAAGCTTTAATATATGTCTCATATATAACTAAAAGAATAGGTAAATTATGATGATAAAAATTTCTTACCTGCTGCTGTAAATTCCAGATCTGATATACCTATAAAATGAAAGAAATATAAATTTTATAACACTGTTGATCCTGATTTCTATCCAAGAAGGTTATTTGCATAATTATTTCATAAAGCTATAATGCATGAGCTTTTCTTTTACAGCAGCTTCAGTTCTGACGAATACAAAAAATAATGAATTATTACTTCTTTTTTTAATTGATTGAATAAATAGAACTAGTTTGTGTGTGATACTTGTTTTAGAATCCACTCATCCAAGTTGCAATATTGAAGCTCCTGTATAGAAGAGTCGAAATAGCAATAAGTTGATGAGAGTAGACAATTCTGGCAGGCGAGTTTTACCCAAGAAATCTCAAATCCATAGGCCAAGCTGCTGTGCATGGAAGTGTAGGAATGGTTATTGAAAGTCCTCAAAGATGTTAGAGCAACAAGCTTTATGTCACACCCAACTTCCAAGTCTGCAGCTTTCAGGTCACCACCGACAGCATATGCATAGCCCTTTGAGTCCCACTTCACGCGCTCTTCTGTTTTCACATACTTTACATTCTCTCTCACTGAGTGCTTACAATTCACAAACACTATATGCTCGAAAATCAGAGTCAGAGATTCCTCATTGTCATATGCATTTAGAACGGCTTGGTATGTATCCGTGTAATAAGGGTTATAATAAGTATCAGAGAAATTGGAGCGAGAGAGGGAGTGGAGAGGAAGGGAGGAGCAGTTATGGAGTTGAAGTGCAGGATCAACCACTCTCACTGTGTAGTTCTTGTAGTTGATTGTCTGAACATGGTATTTTGCAGAGTTCATATACAACACCGTAACATTATTCTCACAACCAACCTCATACCTTTCCTAACCACACTTCTATGGGTCGCCTTTTAATCAAAATGGATAAGTGATGTTGCTGATTTTGCCACAGGAAGAAGGGGGGACAAAGGTGTTCTTGGTCGTACTTGGTAGCTATATTGCCCGGATACGGACACGGGTTCAGAGATGACACGGACACGGATACGTAGATACGGCTAAATTGAAAAAACATAGGATACGGGACACGTCGTGTATATACATGTTAAGTTTGAAACTGTCAACTAACACATTGTCAACTAATACAAAAATGAATCAAATCTATCTATCTAATATCCAATATGCGAAAAATAGTGATAAAATAAGATTTGTTCCTTATTTTAATCATCAAAATCATGTCAAAGATAAAAAAGTATCTTTCAGATTGGACATAATGTATCCTACAAATATCGTACAAGTATCGGTGTCCGATACGTATCAGACACGAGACACGCTATTTATGAGGTCATTTATGAGACGTGTCGGAGCATCATAGTTTGGTAGCACAAATATGATGGAGAAGAAGTAGCAGTATCAGAACAATGCTCTCACTCTCCACATCGTCACCAAACTGTTTCTTATTCAAATGCAACCAAATCCAAGTTAGATACTGATATTCAAAACAACACAGACTCAACTATGTGTATAACTATGAAGGACCAGATTTTTCCTTTCACAAAACACTTTAAGACTTATGATACTTAAAAAAGGTAGACTTTCACCGTGAAACGGCGTGTCTATCTAACCTCTACAACTGACTTTAGTGAATACAAAATTTTAAATATGAAAGCAATTCCTCACATGTTTACCAAATTCCATCGCACCGTTTAATCTGCGGGTTTGAAAAACTCATAACTCAAAGTGTGTTTTACAAGAAATTGACAGTTATTTATAGGCTTAAATGATCTTAAAAAAAATAAAAATTGGTGTCAAATCAACATTGTCCGATGTCAAAATATCTTATTGTATTGTTTGATCTTGTGGCCTTGACCTTCATAATGTTAATGAAATTAACAACTCACGTATACTCATGATAGAATTATACACTTGAGTTATATAGGATAAACTAGGAGATCGTCACGACTAATTATTAATTAAGAAAAAGAAAGATCGTTAAGCATTTTTCTTATAGAAAAGTTAGCACAGAATTTCAAACCCATAAGTTATATGTTTCAAATTTGGAAGATGTTCTCTATACAGTTTATGTAGACAACAAACTTTTTATAAAAAACTTGATTCACCTTGTTGTTATTGAATTCATGTTATTCACAAGACAATTTATAAACTTATATTTTTTTACCGTTGTACTCAATCTACTAACACATTTACTACCCACAACGGCCAAATCATTAACTACTATAAAGATTCCAACAGCTAATTCATTTGAGTTTATTCTAAACCTAACAAAATTTTCCTACAAACGTAAATGTTTCTCTTATCCTTCTTCTTGCTTGTAACTATGCATTGTCTCTAACTTCTTTTTCAATTCTCTGTTGCAAATCACCTTTTGCAAGCTCTAACATTTGAATAAGAGATTTGTCTCCGCACATGAGTTGTATGGATGCACCACTAAGCTTTCGAAATGCCTCACCGAGCTATTTGAGTTATTTACATGCTCCATTAAGCTACCTGGGCTCCATTGAGCTATCCGGGTTGTTCACCTACTCCATTGAGTTATCCAAGCACTCCAATGCTCCATTGACCTAGTTGAGTTATGTAGAAGCCCGCACCAAGCTAATCGAGCTGGCCTCATGCTCCACCAAGCTAACATAGACTTCCTTTTAACTCTCAGAGGAATGCCAAAACAGGTTGAGCCAAACGGACAGACCCGTCAACCCGTCGAGAAAAAGGTGGACTAGGTTAGGATATTCAACCCGTCAGCCCATATCAACCCGGTTTGTCTGCCATGTTTAGTCCGTTGAGTTGCAAGACTATCTAACCCATAACCAATAAGTGATAGATAAAATGGGTTAACTAGTGTGTGACCCGTAACATTTATGCTCCCTTGAGAATTTTTCACCCAACCTTCAAACCTACATCACTTACCCCCACAAAGCCGAACACAATACACCCCCCCCCCCTTCAAACCTGCATCACTTACGCCTAGGGCTGGGCATAATTTACTAAACTATACTAAACTATAGTTAATTGTACTATATTAAACTAAAATATACTAAACTATTCATAATAATAATTGAACGGTATTATAAAATAGTTCAGTTTTAAGAAACTAAACTAATGTTAAGTTAACTAAGTTAACTATTAAACTATAGTAAATTGAAAGAGCAAAAGACCTCAAATAAAATATTGGTATTAAGATAAGAATTGGATTTATGTATTTTGTGTCTTACGTTCTATTTTTTCTCTTTCATATTGAAATATTTATTTTATTTTGTCTTAATTTTTTTTTACTCTTTCTTTGAGAAAAATATAAAATATTTATAATTAATTTATTAAAAAAAATTATAAATTAACTCAAGATCTTATTTTATTTTGAATGAATTTTACTATGTAATGTTATTTTTATGTTATGATTTTACAGAATTTATTTTTAAAAATTAAATTTTGTGACTGCTAACATTTTTATAATTTTTTATTTATATTCTTAAATATTGAAATTAGTATAATAAATATAAATATTGATAATAACGTATTTTTTATTTTAAAATATTATGTAATATTATTTTTTAGTTTTAAAATATTTATTATGTGGCGTCAACTTTTTTAAAGAGAATTTATTTTAAAAAGTTCTTAAAAAATATAAAAAGTTATTGATTCTTTGCTTCGCGAAATATATTTTAGAACTTCATAAAATTCCTAGAACATTTTTCACACAAATATTAATGAATACAAATGTTAAAAAAAATATTAATTTTGAAAATTTTCTAAAATAAATCCTTTAAAAAATTTGACGCAACATAATAAACATTGTAAAACTAAAAAGTAATATTACATAAGATTTCGAAATATAAAAAATAAGTTAATACCGATATTTATATTTATTATATTAATTTTAATATTTTAATTACATTTTAAGTTATGGAAAACTTTAATATAAATAAAAAATTATAAAAATGTTAATTGGTGTATTGAAGTATGATGCATATTTCAAGTATTATTTCCTAAGCACTTTCAAATTATAAACTTTAGATTATTATTGCGTAGTATAATCATATGTAGTTAGTGCAATTCGATTCAAAATAGTGTAATTAAGTTCAAAAATAGTGTAATTCAGTTAAAAATCAATGCAATCCGGTTCAAAAATAGTACAATTCAGTTCAAAAATAGTGAAATTTATTCAAAATCAGTGCAATTCAGTTCAAAAATAATGTAGTTAAGTTAAAAATTAGTGCAGTTCAGTTCAAAAATAGTGCAGTTCAGTTCAAAAATAGTGCAGTTCAGTTCTGACACAGTGCAGTTCATAAAACAGTTCAGTTTATATTATAATTCAGTGCAGTTCAGTCCAGTTTATTTTTAAGAATAACAGTTCAGTTCAGTGCAGTTCATGCGAACAGTTTTTAGTTCAATGCAGTTTTTGATAGTGCAATGCAGTTTGGTTTATTTTGCCCAACCCTACTTACGCCCATGTGCACTCTTGGTGCAACCTACAACAGCACACTCCTTCCACCACCATGAGCAACACAAAAGTACTGGACTTTTAGGACTAAACTGTGAAAAGTAAATTGCTAAAAATAAATAATGCTGATATATATATATATATATATATATATATATAAACATTTATGTATATTTCTCATCGATATACAAATAGTCATTTTGTTAAAGAATGTTTTGTTTATAATTTAATGCGACGTTATGTGTTTTTTCTTGTAATGTCAAAAAACAATTATTTGTTTATATATGGAGTAAGGGTGGCAATGTGGGTCGACTCGGCCCATTTAGGATCGGTCTGCACTTGGTCCGCATAATGCAGGTTGGTCCGTCCTTTGTTTATCATATTCATATTCGTACTTTGACATACACAATGTATTCTTTAAATTTTAGCAAATTACAAAAATACATAATACTTGTTTTTTCCAATCATACAAGAATTTGAAACATTAATACAAGAGTCCAGAAAAAAAATAACTAATATACACAAGTATAAGTTTTTTTATGCAAGTTTGTTGACCCGCCCACGCGGGCTTCGGGCGTTTACAGGTCGAGTCACTGCGGGCTTGCGGGTCAGCCATTGCAAGCTTGAGGGCTAGCCCGCACAAGCTGCAGGCTTCTACAGACCAGGCCATTGCGGACCTATGAGTTCACTATCCTAACCCGCCTTGCATTATTTTTGCGAGCATGCGGTCAGCCCGACGGGCTAGACCCATATTGTCACCCCTAATATGGAGTGGACTCGAGTTCCAAAATTTTATGAATAATTTTTTTCACAAAAAAAAATAATGTTTTTTAATCTAACATTATATTTTAAAGAAATTTTATGATGTTATAATTTTTATGGTCTTTTGTTATTAATTATTGTTATTATATCTAGAATTTTTATCATTAATTATTATTATTATTATTACATATTTTATATATATATATATATATATATATATATATATATATATATATATATATATGCTATGTATGGATATAGACATTTTTTACCAGCAAATCATTCTATTTTAATGCACATAATTAATCATATCTTTATTTAGTTTTATTACTAATAACATAAATAAAGTTACATAAAAAAACATAATATATTAGATTACGAAAAATAGTTGTAATTTTTTTATAGAATTGTTTCATATGAAGCTGCATGTCATGAAAGTAAATCATCAATTTCTTCGGTCCTTAATGATCTATGATCTATATACTCAACTAGTTTATTTAATAGCTAGCTTATTTAATAGAGGAACCCAACTAAAAGCTAATGAAAAATTATGTTTTCTTTTTTCTTTTTTTTTAGGTGATTTGCATGTGTGTTCCTTTGCAAGTTGCAACCTACCCAACACTTGGGACATTCACAACCTCATCTATCTTTATGTTTCCCTTTCCACACTCCAAAAGAAGATTATTCATAACAATAGTCCCTTTCCTTTACCTAGCTGTGCTCAACCATAAATTCACTCATCCCACCAAAACAATTTTATCTGACCTAAAAAACTTCAAACACAATCCTAAAATGTAAGAACAGTGAAGTACATCAATACTAACAATAATTGTAAGAAGTTTTCCACACACGCTTTTTCTGTCCCCTAAATTACAGTTCTTACAATGCCCCTTCAATCTCCTCAAAAGCTACGACTAAAGGTTATACATATTTTCTTTCATTTAATTAATTACTTATTTAAGATAAGGATAAGGTTGCCTCCCTTCTATGTCCTCCCACTTGGTCACAGAAATTAGGTCCAATAAATATATTTAGAGAGAAGTCAAATTATTTTAAGTAATTTTACAAAAATATTTCATTTTTTTATTCAAGATATAAATCAGTCAAAGTTGTTAAATTGTTTTGAATAATTACTTGAAAAGTACTCTTTCAATTACATGATGTATGTGTATATATATTATATTTGGAGTTAAGTTGTAAATATTTAATGTTCCAAATAAATTAACAACCAAATATATATATAAATTGATTAATATAGTATGATGAGCACCACCCATCATTATCAATTGTTGTCCTTTCAATTTAATATATATATATATATATATATATATATATATATATATATATATATATATATATATATATATATATATATATATATATATATATATATATATATGAAATTTCATCACTTTCTCCATTGACACATAACACTGTTATGTTCCACACAGAGCAGCCCAAGTGGGTTTCGTTTACTCAACCATTGCTTTCTACTTTGTGACATAGGTATCTAGTTTAGGTAAAAAATATAAATAGTCTAAAGCGTGAAATTTTAATACAAGATATCTTTTTCAATGGTTAACTAATTAAAATTTATTCTGCATTTAACTTTTAAATATTTTCATATAATTTAACCTATCTCAGTATTCTCCATTTGATCATAGACTATTTATTTTCATCCGTAAGCAAAAATATATTATTAAATGATAAAAGAAGAAACAGAAATATATAATATAGGGTCAGAAAAGGGTTGCTTCTAAATAAAGGAGTCTCTCCATAACGTTATATAAATACCATTATATTGATTTTTCCATTTTAACCCCTTATAATTTGATTCATTTATATATATAAAGTTTACTAAAGTAGTTCTTGTGTATGGAAATTTTACCTTTATGTTTGATGATCTTAATATACATAACCAATAATATGAGTCTAATCTGTAAATTATTTTGTAGTTTGTGTGTAACAATATTTTATTCTAGAAATCAAACATAGGATCTTAAGATTTATGATTTTTAGATATTTACGTGCATAAATCATAATAGTATAATATGATACTAACTTTAATTCAAGAGAGATCCAATAAAAATACATTCTTTATTTTTGGTCTTCAACCTGCTTCTTTTTCTAATCTATATATTTGTCTTCGTTACTCTTCTAAAACTCTCTTTCTTGATGACTTATTGTAAGGGAACTTTATTTTATTTTATTATGATTTCCCATAATAACCAATAGGTTTTTATATTTTATTAAATCACAATTCGGTCCATCATAATATTTAAAATGAGTCGTATAATAGAATTAATTCGTCAATTAATTCTAACATATTCCACACAAGAAATTAATGCGACTTCAATCTAGAACTTTTAAACAATAAATTTATGGATTATTTTTCTCCTATAGTACTCAACTAAACTTTCTTATCTTTATTTATTACTTATTCTTGAATTTTCTAACAAGAGTAACTCAACTTAATTTTTAATTTATTCTTTATAACACATTCCATAGTCAAATTAAGAAAGTGTAAAATTCAACTAAAGAACTTTGCTTCAATAGAAAATAACTAGGAAATTTAAATATATAAAGAACAAATTAAGAGCTTCGAACACATATAAATTATATATGCTTTACTTTTTTAAAATTATTATAAAATTTGATTATATTTTACATGGCTATTTATAATTGAAGAATAATATACTCAAATGTTTACTATTCTAATAAGTTTATGTACGTTCAAGATGAATTAAATCTTATTTGAAGTGAATTATTGACTAGTTATACCATTGATTATTTTTCTGCCTTTCAATCTTCTAGTGTAGGTATAAAAATCAAATGGCGGTTACAGATAAACGATAACGAAATGATTTCATAATTAAAATCAAAATTGAATTGGAATGAAATAGCGTAAGCGTTGAAGTGGGGTACATAAGAATTATATTCAACTAAAACACATTGTTGGTAACTTTTGCAAATACATATTTTCCAATTTATTCCATTGTCTTTGTACATGAAATCAATGCATCAAAGTTAACCTGCAAACATCAAAATTATTAAGTAATCATTTTATAAAACTATAAATAATATTTAAAAACTGAAATTTAATTTGTTTAAATGAGTTATTACAAATTAATTACAATTTTTTCACTTGCCAAAAAGACAAACAAAGTGTAATAACAACTATAAATAAAAAAGGGAACTACACATTAAATTTTGAAAAATACAAAAAAACAAAACAAAACTTTTAACTATTTTACATAAATATATTGAAGTTAATTATGGTTAGTCTTAAAAAAAGATTAATTTTATTAGAAAAAAAAACATAAACTTGAATTCTTTTAAAATATTCGGGATTACAATATCCTTTTTAGTATTATTATATAAATTTGACAAACATAATTTTTAGAATTAGTCATGATATAGAGCTTTAAATTTGATACTAAAGAATTCAATGTAATCTTTTGAGTTTTGTCACTCTCCTCACTTAAAAGCAAAGACCTCAAAGTAAAATCGCAAAAGTTAATTACGTAACTTTCTTTTTTCCCTATTATATATATACTCACATCAACAAATATAAATAAGCACAATTCACACTCTTATTTCTCTAATAGTCCACACCTGGAAGCAGAGGTTAGTATATAAATTGCTTATTTTTTTATGAACTTCAATGAAAAGTTTGACAAAGAAAGCTCCAAAAAAACAAACTTCACCTATCAAAGTCTAAATGCTTATATTATTCTAAAAGCTTGTCACCGATATCTATACACGAGATGTTCTCCTGTTTGTATAAAAAATTACTACAAAATCTACTGAATCCGAAGCTTCTGAAAAGGACAAAAATGGTTGGAATTTTTAAGTACCAAAGCTTTCAACTGTGGCATAAAAACATTGATCATTGCTGTTCATCTGCTGACTATTTAAATGTGTAACAATATTTGGTTTGGTTGGTAACACACAGGCGGATGTTTATGGGGCAAGAGGGCTGTGGCCCCAAAATTTTTTGAAATTTTTTAAATGTGTATATAGAAAGTTTTTAATATTTTTTGAAAATTTCAAATTATATATGTATAGTATATATTGAAAATGGATGGAAATTAAAGTAGGTATTTTTTTATTTTTTTATAAAGTATAATATTTAATTTTAATAAATAATAAAATATAAAATTGAATAAAATAAAGAATAAAATTATTTATTAAGATTTTTTTTTTACATTATCTATTGAGTTTCAAATTGATTGTACTCATTTTTCACTCTCACATGTTTTTTTTTTTGAAGAAAAAAATAAGTTAGACACAAACTTGGTATTTTTTTTTCCTTTCATTTTTCATTTGTTGTCTTCCATTCTTGAAAAAAAAATAGGCAAGTGAGTCTTATCTTACTTGATAAGTGGGCAGAACTTATGGGTCAACATGGCCCACCACGGGTTCAGGCTAAGTTGGGTTGAATTCTTTTTAGAAATTTCAGTGCGGTTTAATTTTTAACCCAGTCCACCAAGAACCCGGCTCACCCTGGTTGAATCCGTGGTGACTGGGTTAGCTCACCAACCCACCTACAGATAAAGGGTTACATGATTTTTTTGTATTTGGGTTGGGTTAGAGTGTTTTGGGTTAACAAATGCAAACCTAATATTTTTGTGATTTTTGTTTATATTTGGGGTTGAACATTATTTTGGATTGTATTAAAGTTTATTTAGATTTTAATCACAATTATAATTTAGTTTTTTTACTGAAGAAAAAAATGTTTTTTTTCTTAATTAAGTGAGTCAATGTGTCAACCCGTTTAACCCACCAACCTGTGGTGGGCTGGGTTGGGTTCAAATTTTTTTGGCTCGCTAATAGGTGAACTGGTTGGGTTGGCTCACTAGGTGGCCAACCCGTGGTGAGTCAGCCTAGATCGGACCAAGTTATCCGTGTTGACAGCTCTAAAAAAAGTATATTGATGAACAATCAAATAATAGATTCATTTTTTAAAGATAATAAAAGGAAAGTTATATGTGAAGATGAATTTATTACCGACAATATGATTATTTACATTGAAGAAAAAAAATAGCTGAAAGTTCTGGTTATAATTCAATTATTGATGAGTTCAAAAAAATATGAAAGAAGGAGAGATAATTTTACACATATGTGATTTCTTTTGTAGATATATTTATAAGAAAATATGTATTAATATTTATTGTATGGAGATACTAACCCTTGCAAAACACTAGTTAGAAAATAATTATTGATGATTGATTTCATCATTTTTACGGTGAAAACTACAATAACTAACTCTATTAATTAATTATATTATAAATTCATATAACAAGTTTTACAAAGACAAAATTACATTTTGAATTTGTAAGCAATATTTCTCTTACACAAAAAATAAACACTTTAGAATTTCTATGGTATTTGCTAAAAAGCAAGAAAAAATATCTATTTGACACTCGAAAAATCTATCGGTGAAAACTTGAAAAAGGTTTGAAAGGTAGATCTTTAATTTTTACAAAAAAGAAAAAAATCTCTTTGAAATTTCTAACAACATTAAAATATACTTATTTTATTATTTAATTTATACTTTTATTATTATTTTGCAAATTTTTTAGATGTTTTAATACTATTTTTGTTGGTTTTTCTATTAATTAAAACTTTTTTACATTTAATTAGATTTTAATTTTTAACATCATTAAAACATAGTTATTTTATTACTTTTTAAATTTTTATTGGTGGGCATCAAATAAAACATTAACAATACTTAGGGGCATTTTTGTCCACCAAATAAAGTAAATGTGCATTAATGCTAACTAGTGCCCTAAGGATACTGGTTAAGGATAATTAGTTTGCATTGGTTCCTTTATTTTTATATTGAAAGTTAAAATAATTAAATACATTAATAAAGATAATATAAATGCATATAACAAATTTTATAAAGACAAAGATACCTTTTTAAAGTTTTATACAATAACGTCAGAAGAATGACTTTGGAATTTTTAAAAAGTCTATAAAGAAAAAGAAATATCCCTGGTGACACTTCAAGAGTCTCAGAGTCTCTGAGAGTGAAAGTTTCATATTGAAGATCGTAAACCTTTGAAAGATGTGTCTTTAAGTTTTGCACACAAAAAAAAAAATCATTGATGAAATTATTACAATTTTTTGTGGAAAAATTTTGTCTTTCTACTACTCCTTCAAATTATTTTTCTTTTTTTGTTTTGATGTAAGGAAAGGATAAGAAAGAAAAATGCTTTTGGAAATGCAAATTTCAATCCGCTGTTTCACTTAAAAGCTTAGGTAATTAAATTTTTTATATTACTAGTTTTATGTATTTATAATTAATAATTTCATATATTTAAATATTTTTTATTTTTTTAATACAGGAGATTTTGTTAAGCTAACAAGAATGTTGGAAAAGATTATCAAGAAGTCAGATAAAGGAAATTCGATCAAGTCCCAAATTGATACTTTAATTATTTTTTTTATAAATTTTTTAGATATTTAACACTATTTTTTCTTCCCTAGTTGTTATGTTAATTTAAACTTACTTATTTTTAATTTTCAACAACGTAATTATTTTATTATTTAATTACTTTTTTAACTTTTGTTTATGGGCATTTTTATCTTTTAAATAAAATAAGATTGCATTAATGGTGATTAAATCAGATTTAATTTAATATTACACTTATTTATATATTCTTTATAAGATTCGATGCATATTAATTATCTTAACCAGTATTCTTAGGACACTGATTAATAAGACCCTTATTTTAATATTATAGTTAACTATGAAATTAAAAATAATTTAATACGTATTAAATATTTTCAACTTAGCATAATTATATAAATATATATATTTATATATATATATATATATATATATATATATATATATATTTATAATTGTATTATTTTAGCTCTAAAAATTATTGACCAAGATCATCTCCACTAATAACACACTAACACAAATAGTGTTAAATAAGTAGACTTATTCATATTTTTCAACAGATATTTTAGTATTTTTGTGATATATATCAATTTCTTTATGTTTAAGTACAAGTAAAAAAATATCATACCGATATACTTTTTTATTCTTAATTCAAAATTGATTTGTTTTCTGTTCGTACCTCTCGTGTCTGTTTCACGGACAAAGTTAGTTTCCATTATATATCTAAAGTTATTTATGGTTGCTTTATTTTCATTCTTATAGTGGTTATAGTTAAAAGTTGGTTTTAAAGAGCCTCATAATAATTAATATTTCATGTTATCTTTCCAGAAATATTTTCCATAATTTTAAGTTTGAATATATTTATTAAAATTAAATCATATAAAAAACGGGTAATCTTTATAATTTAATTCTCGTAAATTCTTCTAATATACATGCACTCAAGTTTGAAAAGTTTGGAAGGATCAACCTTTATTTTTCATCTCCCTAATTTTATTATAGAAAGAAAGTGAATTGTATATATGGTATAAAATCACTAAAATTATTGGGGAAATAAGAGAGTCCACAACTAAACATATACAAGGTACCAAAGAGAATGTAAAGATATTGTTACTGTTATAGTACTTCAAAGTATTTTACGAGTTTGTTTACTAGAGAAGAAAATCTTCAAATGTGACAAAAGAGTAAATCTTATAAATTCAATGAATATTAAAGATACCATACTAAAAGTATTGATGATAATTGATTTAAATAATTGAAAGTTAAGTGTTTCACATAAAACCCTAAATGAGTTAATCAATAGTTGATGTTAGTTTTGGATTTTCTATAAGAAAAAAAGCTAGTCAACCAACAACTTGGGAAATGCAAAACACTAGTAGATAAAGTAAGAAGAATTCAACAAAAAGAAAGATACGAAGACAAACATGCTTAGTAGTAATCCATAAAATGAATTAACTAAAGGTGATGTTTTATATCATGGAAATGAAATCAACAATATCATAGTTAAAGGAGGGCCTCCGTATATACGTCAATTGTTACAAACACAAGAAGTAAAGGATAAAATTTCAAATAAGATATATAGTTTCGATGTTATTAAGTTGATAAAATATTTGGTATTTTATTAAGGTATAAGTTAACAAAGTAATGATCATTAGTTACCTACCTTGTAATAGAAAAAAGCTAAAAAAATAATAAGTATCATCATGAATAAAAGTATTGAAAGTAATGTTTGTATTCGATTCAAGAATGTTATCCAAGAAGCAATAGTACATAAACGCGGTAAAGGACGAATGATAAAGTCAATGCATCCAAGCAGCCAGGTATAGATAAAAGTTTAAATAGTTGACTTTAGGATCAAGGAAGAAGAACATATTTTGTCTTTTACTTAAAAAAAGTGATAGTTGTGTTTTATTTCTGTTTCGTAATTTTAATAGGAAAAGTTTCTTTCAATATATTATTTTATTTAAGTTTGTTATTATACTTTTTCTTTTACTTGGTATTCTGGCACACACAATAATCTTACATCGTTTAGAAGTTAAGGTCAAGAATAATTTAATGTAACTTCATTCGATACTTTTGAGATGTCTTTTAAGAACAAAATCGTTACAAGACTCCAAAGTAGACAAAACCTCTGAAATGGTGATTGACCTTAACGATATTATCTCAACGAACTTGGGATCAGGACATTACAATACCTTGGATGTGGTTATTGACCTTAAAGATGTTATCTTAACGAACTTTGGATGACGTCGTCTGTGGGGACGAAAACTTCCCTAGTCCTTGACTGGGGGCTTATTCCGGTACACAAAATATCTCACATCGCTTACGATTTGAGATCAAAGACAATTTAAATGCACCTTCATCCCTTAACCCTCTAGGATACCTTTTAAAGAAAAAACCGTGACAAGAGCTCTAAGCTTTAAAGTGGACACGATTTCATGGGAGAAAATAAACAAACCAAAGTCATCTTTGTCATGCATGACTTTTATGTGATAGAATTGAAGTCATGTACGTAAACATGACTTCTTTAATATAAAGTCATGAATCTCAAGCATGACTGTTTATTTTTTTCTAAATCAACTTGTTTTAGTAATTTCTTTAACAAAATTACACCAAAATAGTAAAGAAAGATAGATAATTCAATGGGTTTGTAGCTTCGTCATATCTATTGCTTAACTTTCTCATTTTTACTTAATGAGAGACTTATATTCACACATAGATTCCTAACAATTTTCTCCTCAAGTTTGAGTTTTTTTCACATTTGTACTATACCTTCCCACCTTCCAAGTTGCAAAAAAAAAAAAAGCACAAAAGTATTATTACAATAAATATAACTCCAAATAACAAAGAGGTGGGGTTTAAGTCTAGTAAGTGTGTCGGGGTATAATAGGTTGGTTGAATCTAGATGGTTGTTTTGAGAGAATATGAAAAGAGCATATCCTTATTTTCTACCTGATAGTAAATTTTCGAGGATGACAATATTTCTTGTTGAGGAGAATGATAGAACCTAGAAAATGGCTTAAGAGCAATGGTAATTTTTATAAAAAGAGAACAGTGTAATAATTTAATAATAAAAAGTTTAAGCTATATAAAACTTTCTAATAGTTGAATTTAATTTTATATAAAACTGACATCTCTTTAGAAACAATTTTCTAGAGTTCTCTACATTTTCTCTATGTTTTTTTATCTCCTTACTCATCTATTTGAGGATTAGAGACCACCTCTATGATCAGGGCATCGAGTTCTACAAAGATAGCCAATCATTTTCTCCTTTTTGAGTAAGTTAGTTTTCTATCTTTTTTCTAGGCTCAATATGTTTTTCCTATGTAGGCTTTCTTTGTCTGCATGTGTCTTTAGAGTCATCGAATGTGAGTATCTACTGATAAGTGATCATAATGATATGATTTGATCATTCTTGTGGTGTTTCTATACGTAGATAAAACATCATACGAGTTTGAAGATGATTTGGGGTCTTATAACAATTTTCAATTGTTTTACCAATTGAGCGAAGCTAATTTTAACTTTTACATGTTGAGCTTTGTTTTAATTGTTTGCTAAGAATATAATGATGTGTGATATTAAGCCTTTGATTATTGATTATTTTTATTTGTGCTAATTGAATGGTATGTTAAATACGATAAGCCTAGTTGTAATATGTGATATAATATATTAAAGTTGTGATAGATGATGTTATGGTATGCTTGGTGATCCTAGATTGTGGAATTTATCTTTTAGTGGAGAATGATGTTTAAATATGTAATTTATATGCAATTGAATTGAGGGAGGCATGAAAACTTTGGTTTTCATTGTTTTAGGAATGCCTTTGTATGATCCTTGAATTGAGTAATCTAACACTACTTGAGTTAAAGCACATAGATTTTCTAAGTATTAAGAGGTCTTTTAAGTGAGGATTAACTTAAGAGATGTTACATTACTCAACCAAAGCTTAAATAAGGAGTTTAGTATTTTGATTTACCGTTGGGTGCTACTTTCCCGGCATTAAGCACCACCTTATTTTCCTAGTCTAAGTCATCTTGGAAAAAAAAATATTTTTGTTTCGTTAACCGTCAGATCGAGCTGAAATTTTGTAATTGGTCCTACACATATTGTTATTTACTTTGTCCATTCGGATCTTTGATTGGAGGTTTGTATTTAGATCAAGTTTTCTCATAAGATTCTCGTAGTTTAAGTTGTTGACATCTTTGACCTTTGTTGCTTGTTTGGTACATAACTTTTTTCACATGTACTCAATCGAGTTTATTCTTTTTGCAGTGCATTTTTTATTCAATTATATTTAAATTTAATGTAAGAACATAATTTTTGAAGTTTTGTGGATGTTGCAATTTTATTATTTTTAAAATCTCAAACAATTTGTACATGTTAAGGTATTGTGAATGATAAATGAGTTTGGATTAAGGTATAAGATCTTTCTATGTTATGGTGTGATGATTTAAGTTCATATGAAACGTGTGATGTAAATATTAGTTTGTTAAATCATGGTGTGAAAGTGATGACGATGTAGTGATTTCCAGGGAGGAAATCCTATCTTGTGTATTTCCTTAGTGTATGTATTGATGTAAGGATCCTGAGGTAGAGATTTCCTGGTTCTCTAATAACCATTCAAACTCATATAAAGTAGAATGAGTTATATGGTGAGAGATGCAGGAGGTCCTAGTCTAAGGGGTTTTCCATGGCCTAAGACGGGGAAGGACTAACCTTATGTGGGGTAGGGTGAAACCCATTGACAATATCTCTACAGAATAGTAGAGGTCACCCCAAGTGCATAATCTCTAAGGATCTGGTATCAATGCATGTATCTGGATAATTGAATTTAGAAGATTCTTTAATTGTATGTTAATTTCTCTATGACCATTTGAAGTGTATTGCATTGTGATGAAATTTATTTATGTATTACATGTTTATTTCTTTTGTAAATTAGCTTATCCTCTCTTGTGTTTGTGTTTTCTTGTGTTTGTTTTCTTCTTTTGCAATGATCATTGGTGCTAGCAAATGAGGAAGAAGGTGGTGATGTACCTAATGAGGGAGATGTTGAGACAATTGTCTAGTTTTTAGATTCTATTGTTCTTGTTAGAAAACCTTTTGGAAGACTTTATATCTCTTTTATCTCTTGTCATAAATTTCTTTGAGCAGTACATATTTATAAATATGTCATGTTATTGTGAGTATACTTTTGGATAATTGTAATAGCCTATCATAGTTTATGGATTATCTATTTCTGATTATTGATTTTGTAATATTTTATTTTAGTGGTGTTATTATATTAGAATGGGATGTTACATTTGATCCATGATCAACTTTTTAACGTCATTTTAGAAGATTCACACTCTTTTCCAGTAAAAACATGTACATTTCTCTCAATCATAATCATTTCTAATCATGAGTACTTCATTTTTACCGATAACGTCATTCACTAGTAAAATGTCTATTCTATATCGCCAAATAAACTTGATTTTGGTGTAACCATTGTCAATAAAAATATGGTGACAACTTTGTAATAAGTTTTTGAAGATATTACATCAATTGCATAATTACCCGATGTAGAAAATGGATTACATAATTGCATAATCTTCGAGAAAGATATTCATGAGAAGAAATGGATAAATATTAGTACAATTGAATATTAATATGTACAGTGGGGGATCTTGACCAAAAGTGTCGGAGGGGCCAAAGTAATATAATTTTGAGATCATTAGATTCAATCATTAGTATAATGCTTCAAAAACTGACTTCTCTAACTAAACATTTTTTATCATTAGTATAATGTTTCAAAATATGTGAAGAGGTAGAATCTATCTTGTTTTAGTCAATAATTTCCTTTTCATCACTCTTAAACGATTAATTTATTCTTTCATTCTTTATTAATATACCTTTTTTGTAAATAATACTAAAAAATAATTGATCATAATCTAATAAAAATTTGAGACACGTAATTATTAAAAGAAAAATATATTCATTATTATTAATACATAATACACTATTGTTTTTTTCTATATTCATAAAAAAAAAGAATATACAAAAAGTTCATGAGATAAAAAAATAATTTTTTTCATTATCAAGTAAAACAATAGACGAGAAAGGAAGAGGATAAATGAGAAATATAATGAGTTTATGTCTAACTTTTTTTTCTTTAAAAACAAAAAGAAGACACATGAGAGTGAGAGATTATTACAATTTGTGAAAAACTAAAAAGACAATGAAAAGGAAAATAAAAATTATGTTAATAAATATTTGGTTTAATAACTCTTTTGATTCATGTTTTTGTTTAAAAATGTTATCTCCAAATTTTTTTAGTCTCAATTTGGTTCCGATTTTTGAATTACCATAAATTTCGTTAAATTCATCGAAACAGATCAATGATCTTTTCATTAAAATTGAGACTCTTAATATGAATGATTTACTTTATTGGTGTAATTAACCTAATGCTGGTGTCAATTTTTAAATAAAAACAGGGACCAAAAGAAAAATTAAACCTTAATATTTTTATTTTTTATTATATTTTATTTTATATTTTATTATATATTTACATTAAATGTTATGTTTAAATAAAAAAAATAAAAATAAAAAATTTAATTTTTATTAATTTCTAATATATATTACCTACAATTTAAAAAATTTTAATAAATTTTAAATATATTTTTATATTATATTATATTATATTATATATATATATATATAATCAAAATTTGGGGGGGCCAGGACCCTCCTTGCCCCCAAAGAGCTCCGCCCCTGAATATGTAGAAAAATGCAACTAGTTAGCAGGATAAGTAAATGCTTATTTACTATTTATTTTATGTCAAATCTAATAGGTAATATTTTCCTTAGAAGAGATAACTAGAAGTTTTTAATGATATGTGTAATTAAAATATTGGTTAGAGTGATAACTAAAATGTTTAATTATATATTTGGTCCTCGTATTTGTTAGATTGGTTCAATTTTATTTCCCTTTCTTTTTAGTTCAATTAAGTCCTCATTTTCTTAAAACATGAAGTCCTCATTATCTTAAAATTAGTCCAATTTGATCATTTTTATTTAAAAAAAAAAACATAAATGGTCACTTCTTAGGTAATTATCGTGTTATAGTGACAATGTCACATGTCACTGCCATGTGGTCGTGCTTGTTTTTAATTTAGTTCATATATTTACAATTTTGATTTGGTTTAGTTCCAACTTAATTTTTTGTTTAAATGGAATGATTTTGGTTCCTCCTCAATTTGAGACCAAGTTAGTAATTAAGTTTAATTATAACTTACATATACATTTTAAAATAATTTGTTAGAATTTTACATAAAATCACTCCACCTAATATTCAAATTAATGTTATTTTTTACAATTTTACATAAAAAAAATCCCTAATTAAACTTATACTTTTTTTAAAAACATTAAAAATATAAAGTCACACTTGTAATTTGTAAAAATTTATATTTGTCACATAAAAAATTTAAAAATTACAAATGTCACGTTGACATTTTTAATATTTTTATGTTAACTATAACTTAAATAATAATGTAATTTAAATAAGTAAATCCAATAAAGTTGCATGTCAAAGTTTGTAAAGGGAATAAAAAATGGACAACATAAAAAAGAATATAATAAAATTAATATATGAATAAAAATAATTTCATATTAATATGTAAAAATATATTTAATATAAAGTGTATAAATTTCTAATTATTATTTTATAATCATAAAGTAGATTGAGTATCGTATACTAAAATTATTAATTATTATTTTAAATATAACAAGTAATAAAACTTTAATAAAAATATAATTTTAAGTAACATGTAACATTGTAAAATAAAATAGTCATATGTATAAATCATGTGAAGATAAAATAATTAATATGAGGATTGAATTATATATATTTTTTTCTCAAATATGATTTAACAGAATATGAGATTAAATTATATTAACTGATTTGAATAGAACGGTTTATATAAATGAAATAAAAATTTGATGAAAGAAAAAATTAAAATTCTTATTCTCAGTTAGAAAGTAAAAAGTAAAAAAAGTAATATTTTGTTGGTAGTTTCTTTCCTACCTAAATATCAATTAGTTCATTTCCTTAATAAATACTGAGGTTATACTCTTGCTTTCCTACATAAATCGTAAAAACTAAATCAAATTGGACTGCATTTGATTTCAATTTGATTTTTGAATTTTATATTAAATTTAAATTAAAAAAATACCGAATTACATTTGATTTTTATGTTTGGTTTGAGTGACTACGTAATGAAAATCAAACTGAACTCAAATATTCTTACTCTAGCATAATTGATTGAAATTTACTTTTGAACATTTAAAACTTTCAAGAACATTATTATTGGACTTCATGATAATTAAACTCATTTCTTGCGAAAGCAATATTTGATTCAAAAGAGATACTATATCCATTTGGAAAAGTCTTTGAAAATTTAATTTACATTCCTCTTAAACTTAATCTTTATATTAGGTAGATGTACCAAAATAATATTTTTAGGCTAAAATAATTAATCATTGGGTCAATTAATTATGCAATTTAGAAGATATGTCACGCCATACATATTCCAAAACCTTATTAAAAGTCTGAATTATATAATGCTGCCAATCAAATTCAATAAAAAAAATAACTGTATTCCACTAGTACCGTATACGTATATTTGTATTTTGTTGTTAAAAAATTAGAGCGAAAGTAGTTAGGCCATTAATTATGCGTCGTAACAACATGGTCAAGTATAAACGCCTCTTCATCGTGTGGAAGATTATTCAAAAATGGTAGGGAAATGGTTGACTGCGGTTAGTTAACTCTTCATTAACCCATCATCACGGCATTAACCTTAGTTGTTATGGTCCACGTGGCACTCGAGGAAACCTCCTAGTAAAGATCAACGGTTCCAGTTTCACATCGTTACCTAAACTCATTTAACCATGGTTAAGTTGGTCAATTACGAAAAAGCCTCCAAAAGAGAAGTTAATGACGAGTGCGAACCGTGCGTTAAAGACTATAAGAGAAGCCTCTGAGAGTCGCTAGGTTTGCCGAACCAACTCCTCAAAGGGGACTTAGAAGAAGAAGAATACGAAAAGTCCTTTTTGCCCTTTTTCTCTCTGTTTTCTTTTGTTGCTTATGAATGGCGAGTTCTTCCAGAACAACAAAATCTAGTGGACCAGTGCTTCGTTCTTCTCTCTCACATTCTACCAAATTCTGTTCTTATTCAACGTCAAACGCACCGTTTCGCTCGTCTTCTTCAAGCTTCTTCGACAATTCTCACTCGCACATGCCGCACCGTTCAACTTCCCCGACGCGTGTTAACGTAATCAGCACGGCGCCATCTCCCTCCGTCCGGTTTGCCCTCGACCGATCCATCTCCCCGAGCCGGACCGTGTCGAGCCACGTAATCGTCAAGAAGCACCACCGCCACGTTACGGTTCAGAAGAAAACGTGTATGTGTTCCCCTACCAATCATCCCGGTTCGTTCCGCTGCAGCCTCCACAAGAACAGTCACAACCACACATCCGCCGGTTCGTTTCCCTCAAACCGGCTCAACATGCGTCGTTCCGCTATGAAGAACTCGCTCGTCAGAATCGGAGGCGTCGAAGGTGAGTGGGTGAAACGCGCTCTCACCGCGTTGATTCGTCCTTCCTCGCATCAACAGAGGAGAAGATCCGCGTTCGAACCGAGACCGAGTCGTCTCTCGATCATGTCCAAATCGGAAGAGGATCTGTAAATTTCTTATCTCTCTCATTACAGGTTTTGAATCGCCGCCGCACTAGGAGGATTCATCGCCGCACTAGGAGGATTCACCGGCTGCGTCGCCCTTTTTTGCATAGATCTAAGAAGTTGGACTCGAAGAATTGGTTATTGTACATAACATTTGCTATGGAAGGAGAATTTTGGACAATTTTATTTTCAATTAAAACGCAACCAAATTTACACTAAAAAAAATAAAGGCTAATAACCTCTATTCACAGACTCTGATTTGCAAAATTTCAATTTTCAGAATTCGAATTAACAAATGGAATTGACGAGTTTGTTATGCTTGTGGGTGCCATGGATACCATTAATGTTCTGTGTGGAGTTTTCGTGTCATCTGTGTGGTGGTTTCGTGGCCGCTGCTGTTTCCGTTGACTCTCCGTTATCTTTGTCCAGTTGCTTTGTGTTTGGTGCAAGGTATATTTTTATTTTTAATTTTTTATTATTTGCAATATTTATTTAATTGCAAGTTTAGTTGTGCAGCTGTTTGGTGCAGGGGCTTTGATGGTGGAGCTACATTCAACATTTTAAAAGCGGATATTTAAAAAATATTTTAACAAGAATCTGAAAAGTGGAAAGAAGAAAAAGAAAATCTAACTATTTATGTGAGTAATTAACCAATAAACATACATATATTGATTTAATGTTACAATAATCTTTTGTGAGACAGAGGAAACTAGTTAAATTGAATATTATAATTATCAAATAATTATATGAAAAAAATGGCATTATTTAAATTTGACAACCTTTTCTTTCGAAATAAAAATCGAAATAAAAATGACATCTTTTAAATGTTTTCATTCTTTTATTCTTTTTATTTTTATTTATTTTAAAGAAGATGTCATCCTAAATTACTTTTTCATTTTTTTATTTATTTTTATTTTAAAAAAGATGTCATCCAAAATTATAAGAAAAAGTTAACAAAATTTAAATTGAAAATATCCTTATTCTTAAAAGTATCTACTTCACAATTCTAAATAATAATTTCTTAATTATATTTATTTTATTTTTAAACTTTGGAAGTAAAAGTAAAGTTTTTTTTAAGACCTACTCATTTCCTATTCTTTTAAGTACGCTCCATTGTAATTTCATGCTTTTATTGAATAAACACTTTTTTTTACTTTTTTGCATATGTTTGTTCAGTTCACATGAAAAGGTACGATGTAATTGAATGGTAGGGAAAAATAACGTGACAGTTCTCACACGAAAAGTACTACAATATTACTAGATTCTAGAAAGCAAAGAAAATGAGGTGGTAGAAGGAGAAGATGACACTTTACCTGCAATTTGAAAACTAGCATAATAGATTTATATATTTAAACTATTATAATAAGATTAGTTGAGAGAAATAAAATGAGAAAGCTAATTAAGTGAAAAAGGTGATAAATAGAATAAAAATAAAAATAAGTTATTTCTTTTAAAAAATAGGTTTAAATACATTTTTTGTCCTCATTTTCGTAGTGTTTTTTGCGAATGATCCTCATTTTGACAGAATGTTTAAAATGGTCCTCATTTGTACTGAATGTTTAAAATGGTCCTCATTTTCGCAATTCGTGTTTTATTTGGTCCTTTCCTATAACGCCGTTTAAATCATTAACAGAGTGGCACAGTTTGTATTAGGGTGTGTTACGTGTACTGTACATATGGCACGCCGTTTCAACCATTTCTCGAACTACCAACAATGCACGAAGTGATACAACACGGTTGTCTCCAACAATTACAACTAGAGGTAAAGGAAGAAGATTGGGATCGTAACATACCTATATAATGAGATTGCAGGAAGAAGAAGATTGTAGCAACACCAATTGAGAATGAAGGAACAATATTGCCAAAACTCACCAACTATCCAAACATTCCTTACCAAAACCCTAGCTCACTTATTTAACCCCAAATATCTAATTACCACACCTGTACAGTACACGTAACACACCCTAATACATGCCATTTGTACAATGTTCCGTTAATCATTTAAACGGCGTTACAGAAAATGACCAAATAAAACACGAATTGCGAAAATAAGGACCATTTTAAACATTCGGTAAATATGAGGACCATTTTAAACATTCGGTAAAAATGAAGACCATTTTAAACATTCTGTCAAAATGAGGACCATCCGCAACAAACACTACGAAAATGAGGACCAAAAAGGTATTTAAGCCTAAAAAATATTATTATTGACATTTTTTATTTTTTTTGGTTTAGTGTTTAGAATTTTGGATTCATGTTTTGGACTTAAACTAAATTATTATATAAATTGTGATACTCTTTTATACTGTATTATTTGTTATGTGGAATATCCTTCGACTCACACCACCTAAATATCATATGAGTGAAATAGTATTTGAGTCAAGATAGTATCACCTCAAAGTACTATTCAATACACTTTAGCACCCTACACGGTAGTATTTTCCTATGAAAATAGTTAATGAAACTCAACATTACATTACTACTTCTGGCAAGGTTCTAAGATTACTTATTTTAAAAAAAAATTAAGTTAGGATTGCCACCTAGCGAAAAGTCCCACCGCCCAACGTTCCAAAACAGATAACTTTCTGTAAGGCTTTTCCCCTAGCATGATTGAGACAATGTCGGTGACTCACTGTCAACATTATGGTGCCATCTAGGCACCGCCCAATGTAAGCTTCACTAGAGCTCTCTGCCAACAATTGTAAACATTTTTACCCAGTGCGTAGAAGGGTTGCCAAATGCCAAATCCAGATCATAGAAAAAAAAAACAATGCAAATATAATATTTCAGCACTCAAAACAATCACTCCTACATTTCTCAATCATCATACATTTTCTATTGCACTAATTCTCAACAATTTACTTATCTCACCAAACATATATCACTTATAGTAACTATACATTCAAAAGTAACACATAGAAATCCTTAGCAGCATAACATAAATCAAATATTTTCTTTCATCATCTCAAAACTCAAACTAAATAAGCTACCATGGCAAACTGTGAAGTGACATGTTTAAAAAACAAAAAAAAAATTAAAAAATCATGAATTGACACGTAGCGTTGACTTTAACACTGTTTGGTCAATATTGATGGCAATGACCAAATTGAATCATTTTTTAAAAAAATAAGGTTTAATTATGCCTTTGGTCCCCATTTTGGAGTCAAAATCTCAAAATGGTACCCAAGTTTTTAAAAGTCTCAAAATGGTCCCCTTTTTTGTTGAAACGTCTCACGTTTGCCCTTTCCGTTAAGTCAAGGTTGACGCCATTAAAGGGAGTGCCACGTGTCAGTTCCTCGATTTTATGACTTTTTTTATTATTTTTTTTTTTGAATTTTTATTTTATTTTTTATTTTATTTTTGAATTTTTTTTAAAAAATCAAAAAATTGCCACGTGTCAAGCTGTCATCGTGCCACGTGGCAGTGACACGTGTCATATTATGCCATGTGTCATTTTCTTAGTCTTAATTTGGTCCCTTTATTTTAATTTGTCTCAATTTAGTTCCAAATTTTGTAAAACTTAGCAATTTTGTCCCTCTCCAAATTGAAATCAAATTTAATTTCTATATAAATGTACACAAATATTTCCATAAAAATTGATATTTCAAGTAAATATTTTTAACCAAATTATGTTCATTTAATTAATATTTTACATTGAACTTTATTTAAAATGGTGTAAAAGTTGTTAATAGAAAATAATGTTAATAGAAAAAAAATCATAAATTAACCAGTTCATGTTACAATAAAATACATATAAATTTAAAATTTGAAATTTTTTTTAAGTAAAGTTGAATGTCAAACATAATTTTAAATAAACTTAGCTATGTTAAAAATGTATAATAAAAATATCAAATTTAATAAAAATATTTGTATAACATTTATATAAAATTAAATTTTGTTTCAATTTGAAGAGGGACAAAATTGCTTATTTTTTCAAAAATTGAGACTAAATTGAGACAAATTAAAATAAAGGGACCAAATTGAGACTAAGAAAATGACACGTGGCGTAATATGTCACATGTCACTGTCACAGCCACGTGGCACGATGACAGCTTGACACGTGACAATTTTTTTATTTTTTTAAAAAAATTCAAAAATAAAAAATAAAAAATAAAATAAAAATTCAAAAAAAAAATTAATAAAAAAAGTTAAAAAATCGAGAAACTGACACGTGGCACTCCCTCTAACGACGTCAACCTTGACTTAACGGAAAGGGCAAACGTGAGACGTTTCAACAAAAAAGGGGACCATTTCGAGACTTTCAAAAATTTGGGTACCATTTTGAGATTTTGACTCCAAAATAGGGACCAAAGGCATAATTAAACCAAAAAATAAAGACCAAATTGAGAAAAGAAAAGCTAGAGAACCAATTTGACACTACTTGATAAATAAAAAGACCAAAAGAGTAATTTAACCAAGTTTCTACGTAAACATGTTAAACTTATAGATGACACTCTTGGATTCAATGATATAAATATTGTATAGAATAATTAAGTTAAAAAAATGTGAACAAAATTCATGGAAAGGTCAATAAGTCTCATATATAACAAACTTTTCATCAAATCCCTAATACTTTTTTGGTTGACACATTATTTAAGTTTTTGCATAAAGTTTCACTAACATGTAAATAGTATTACAACTAAGGTAAAAATAAATTAACTCTACCTATAAAAAAAATGTTAAAAGAGATATTTTGTAACATTCCAAATAATAGTGTAAAACTATTTGACAAGATATTATAATATTTGCTGCCCAACAAGCATACAAAGATGTATACGTTTTCATCATTTACATTCTTCCAAAAGAAAAGGTTGCAACTAAAAACAACTTTTTATATTGCCTAAAACATGACTTAAATGCCAAGAACAACAATGTCTTTCAAAAGAGTAAGGAGGAGAATGTGAGAGCATGAGAGAGAACGAGAATGAAGGCGATAGTAAGGAGGAGAATGTGAGAGCATGAGAGAGAACAAGAATGAAGACAAACAAAAGAGAAAAGCTCTGAAAGGTATAGAAAAATTCATTTTGAATTTAAAAATTAAATTTTCAACGATTTAGGCTCCAACAAGTATAGAAAATAATTATGGTCTATCTACAACCGTATAGAAAAACTTCTCATATTTATGAATCTACCATCGCACCATTTATTATATCTGATGGATTAGAACCGGTATACTAATTCGGTGTAAAATCTATTTTTTTCAAAAATAATAAGTAGGACCTTGATGTATTTAGAATAAAACTTATCTTATAGACTAATTAAAAATATAACAATACACATATTAATAGATAAATGAAAATATATCCTTATCATATGGATATAATTTTTTTATCACAGTTAAATAAAAATAAATACATACTCTAAAATAAATATATCAAATTTTAAGTAGGATCAAATAATCCTCAAATACAAAAATAAACAATTAATATAAGACAAAAATTAAAGATATTGTAATGGCCAGGCGCACCCGAGTCCTACCCGACCTATGGGCCCAAGTGAATCGGCCCAATTGAGGATATCAAACGATCCATTTCCTGTACATTCCAGTAGTCAAACCATGACAGCATGACCCCGGGAAGCTTGGGGAGAGTACCATCACGATAGGTGATCCCCCATGATGCGGAACCAACTCGGATAGTGGGCATATTCTTTGGTACACGAAGGCAAGGCGGTATAAGGGGGGACGAAAGAAGGGAGAGAGATATATACTTTTTTCTGGAGTGGCTCTTGCTGTATTATTCTCGGTGTCACATCGGAATCAGTGCGGCAAGAACATTTTGGCGTCCACCGTGGGGTCATGTAAAAGAGATTCCCCCGACCCCAAAGAACGATCTAAGATACGATGGTCCAAAGTCCGGAACAAGGGTCTGACTATCAGACAAATCATGCGCAAGATGCCCCTTCAGAGCCAACCGCCAGGGAGCTCTTACAGCAAATAATGGAATTAAGACGGGAAAACGAACTCATCCGACAAAGAGCCGAGGATGCTCATCGACGTGCAGAGGAGGCTAATGCTGACAATCTAGCAGCACGCCGGGAAGTGGCAAAAACCAGAAGGCAGATGGATGAGACAATACGAGGACAGGATGCTTTCCAGCGTGTGAATGGCGACCTCTTGAGGCGCATGCAGACAAGGGAGGAGCAAGAAAGAGGCAGGCGGACAGAGCTCGTTATGCCGGAGGAAGGCTACCCACTCTCCGCCACCATCATGGCCGAGATTGTCCCTCAACATTTCATCATCCCAAAGATTCCCTCTTTCACAGGGAACTCGGACCCTGAAGCACACTTTAAGGTGTTCAATGCACAGATGTTGGTCTCAGGAGGTAATGACGCGATGCGATGTAAAGTGTTTGTGGAAACATTAGCAGGCACGACTTTAAAATGGTTTGGCAGTTTGCCTCGCTCCTCAATTTCATCCTTCACTGTGTTCGCCCGAACATTTGTGGAGAGATTTGCCGCCAACAGAAGCAAATTGCCTAAAATGGCTGACCTTTTTGACCTAAGGCAGAATCCTGATGAGACGCTGAAGGAATACTTGAACCATTTTTGTGATGCGTGTACCAGCATCTCGAGTCCAAACGAGGAAATTTTAGTGGATGCATTCGTGAAGGGTTTGCGTGCTAACACATTTAGCGAGTCCCTTGTCAGGATCCCAGCTTTGTCTTTGTCGGAAATCCGATCTCGAGCCACCACACACATAGAAGCCGAGGACGTAATGAGGCAGAAACGTCGTCAGGAAAAACGTGCGAATGGTGATGTCAAGACGCGTGATGTTCGGCGCACCAACGATGCCCATTTTCTCAAAAGAACAGACAAAAGGTACTCGCCTTATGTCGCTAGTGCTTCACTCTCCAAATTCGATCGGGGAGCGGGATCTAAGCAGAATCCTACGAGAGTCGGGGCTCAGACAGAAGCTCTGGCGAATAAGGACATTTCAAAAGCCCTTAAATGGCCGGATCCAACCAGCAAGATCCTCGGTAGAGACATCAAAGAATGGTGTGAGTTCCATTGGACATATGGGCCTCATATCGAGCAGTGTGTCACTTTGGCCAACCAGTTACAAAGGTTGAGAGGAGAATCCCTCGGAGGAAAACAGACGCGAGAAGGGAGTCAATCTAAATAAAAGTACGAGCACGTGTCGCCCGTTTTCGCAGACTTGAACACCATAGCGGGCGGATTTTCAGGAGGAGGGGTAACCTCCGCGAGCAGAAAAAGATACGCACGAAGCGTGGTGATGACTTCAGCCATTTAACCACGTAGGTCCGCAACCGCTATCTCGTTTAGTGAAGAAGATCGGAGTGACGTTGTCGCACATGAAGATGATCTAGTGGTAGTTTTTGTCATCGCCATGGGGCGATGGGTCCACCGGGTCCTGGTGGATCAGGGGGAGTTCGGCAGATGTATTATTTTGGGACGCGTTCATCGGATTAGGAGTGCCACTAGACCAGCTTCGACCATTCGACGGAGTTCTGGTCGGATTTGCGGGAGACACTGTTGAAGTCAGAGGATATACAGATTTACGAACGACCTTCTTGGATGGAGAGGCCGCGAAGACGATAACTGTACGATATATAGTCGTGAGGGCACCTTCGTCATACAACATTCTCCTCGGACGACCGTCCCTGAACCGATTTGAAGCGGTTGTGTTGACTTCTCACCTAAAGGTGAAGTTCCCAACAGATACAGGGCGAGTTGCCACATTGAGGATTGACCAGACAGTAGCGAGAAAATGCTATGAAAATAGTCTGAAGGTCAGAAGGTCCATGTATGTTCTCTCCTTATATGGCTCACAAGAAAAGAGTTTTCCAAATTTCGACCCCCGAGTAGGTGTGGAGGACAAAAGACCCCAGCCAGTGGGAGAAGTGGAAGAAGTTAGCTTGGGCGACGACAAGAAGGTCAAGATCGGGGGAGGTCTGGGTACATCGGTCCGAGCTGAGCTTATTGGAGTCCTTCAGAAAAACAGTAGCTCTTTTGCATGGTGTGCACGAGATATGGTGGGCATAGACCCCAGTGTGATCACCCATCGGCTCAACGTTGATCCAAACGCTAAAGCCCGAGTGCAGCGCAGAAGAAAGATGGCGCCGGAAAAATTGGCAGCAGTTAGGGAGGAAACCACAAAGCTCCTCTCAGCGGGACATATACGGGAGATCTAGTACCCAGAATGGTTGGCGAATGTGGTCATGGTGCGCAAGTCAAATGGAAAGTGGCGGATGTGCGTTGATTTTTCTGATTTGAACAGTGCTTGCCCAAAGGATTCCTATCCCTTGCCCAACATCGACATGTTGGTCGACAATGTCTCGGGTTGTGGTCTCCTTAGCTTTATGGATGCCTACTCGGGATATAATCAAATCGGCATGCACCCGGAGGACGAAGAAAAAATAGCATTCATGGGTGAAGCAGCTACTTATTGCTATAGGGTCATGCCTTTTGGCCTTAAGAACGCTGGAGCCACCTACCAGCGCTTGATGGATCGGATTGTCAAGCCATTATCCAAGCAAAAGGTTCAAGCATATGTGGATGACATGGTGGTCGCATCTAGTACGACCGATACACACGCGGCCGACTTGGAGGAGCTTCTTGCAACTGTCAATAAGTATGGTCTGAAGCTCAACCCAGACAAATGCGTTTTCGGAGTGAAGGCAGGAAAATTCTTAGGTTTTCTGCTTACCGAAAGGGGAATCGAAGCCAATCCAGATAAGTGTTCAACAATCATGAACATGAGAAGTCCTACCAATGTGAAGGAAGTACAGAGGCTGACAGGAAGAATCGCAGCCCTGTCTCGTTTCCTACCACGATCCGGAGATCATGGGCATCCCTACTTCGAGTGTCTCCGCAAGGGAAAAGGTTTCCAGTGGACGGATGAGTGTCAAATGGCGTTTCAACAACGCAAAGAGCATTTGAGCTGCCCACCGATTTTATGTTGGCCCATCCATGGGAAGCCACTAAAGTTATACGTAACTGTCACTAACCGAGCCATAAGCGTCGCTCTAATGCAAGATCAAAAGGAGGATCAGAAACCAATTTATTTTGTCAGCAAGACACTCCGAGGAGCCGAAGTCAGATATCAGAAGATTGAAAAGGTTGCGCTGGCTGTGATCTTTTCAACACGCAGATTACGCCACTATTTTCAGGCACATTTAGTCTCGGTAATGACTGATCAGCCCATAAAACAGATCCTTCAGAAGATCGAAGTCTTAGGTTGACTCGCGAAATGGGCCATTGAGCTCTCCGAGTATGACATTTCGTTTGAACCTTGTGGCCCGATCAAGGCCCAGGTCCTATCGGATGTTTTGGCCGAGTTGACACCATCACCGATGGAGAAAGAGGAGGTAGCCACAAGATGGATATTATCGGTCGACGGAGCGACGAACTCAAAAGGAAGTGGGGCAGGAATCATCTTGGAAGACCCACAGGGGGCCTTAATCGAGCAGTCACTTCATTTCGCCTTCCGAGCTAGCAACAATCAAGCAGAATATGAGGCCCTCATAGCTGGAATGCTGCTCGCATAGGAGCTCGGAATTCAGAACCTTTTGGCAAAAAGTGACTCCTTGTTGGTCACAGGACAAGTGTCAGGAGAGTATCAGGCAAAAGACCCATTGTTAGCTCGATATCTAGAGTTTGTCCGAGCATTGGCTGATCACTTCTACTCCTTCAAGTTGATGCATGTGCCACGAGAGCAGAATTCGCGCGCGGACCTTCTATCCAAATTAGCCAATTTTTCACGCCCAGGCAGACAAAGATCAGTGATACGCGAGACATTGGTGACACCCAGAGTATCCGATGTAGGATCTGATGTGAAAGTCTGCACACTTAGCGTCATAACAATAGGACATGAGCAATCAAGCTCTTGGTTGACTCCTTATATCACATATTTAGCAGATGGGCATCTTCCCAACGATCAGGCGGCGACTCAGATAATAAGAAGGAACGCTGCTAGATACACCTTAATAGACGGAAAGCTCTTCCGAAGAGGGTTCAGCCGACCTTTGCTCATCTGTGTAACGCCCGAGGTCGGCAGACAGTTGATGTCCGAGCTTCATGAAGGTATATGTGGAAGCCATGTAGGCGGCAGGGTGCTGTCCCTCAGAGTCTTGCGCAGGATATTACTGGCCAACTCTTAAAAATGATTGTCAAGAGCACGTTAAAAAATGGTCCCAATGCCAGTTACACACCGATGTCCATCGCACCCCACCAGAAGAGCTACAGTCTATAAGCACTCCATGGCCTTTTCACACTTGGGGCATTGACATCTTAGGCCCATTTTCAATGGCTACCAGACAACGGAAGTTCTTGATAGTAGCTATCGAATATTTCACAAAGTGGATCGAGGCCGAACCAGTAGCAACCATCTCGGCAAATACGATAAAGGCCTTTTTATAGAAAAGAATCATCTGCCGATTCGGGGTCTCACACCGATTAATCTCTAATAATGGGATGCAATTCACCGCGTCGAATGTCTGAGCTGCCTGCAAAGGTTGGGGAGTGCGTCAGGTATTTACCTCAGTGGAACATCCACAAACTAAAGGCCAGGCCGAAGTTGCGAATCGGGTGATTTTGAGGGCACTACGTCACCGCATAACAACAGTAAAATCCGACTGGCCAGAAGAATTACCCGGGATTTTACTAGCCTACCATACCACTCCGTAGTCTACAACGCGTGAAACTCCTTTCAGCTTGGTTTATGGTACGGACGCAGTTCTTCCTTTGGAGATCGAACAACCTTCCTTCCGGGTTAGGACTTTCTCCACCGCCCTCACTGAGGAAGGCACAAGAGCAAACCTGGACATGATAGATGAGGTCAAAGAGGCAGCAAAAGTCACCAGTGAGGCGATAAAGATGCGAGTAGAGTCCAGATTCAAAACCAAGGTAGTTCCTCGCTCCTTCATAAAATCCGATCTCGTCCTGAGAAGGGCACATACCCTGCAAATCGAGGATAAGCTCTCTCCAAAATGGACGGGACCTTTTTGCATTAAGCAGGTGCTCGCGAATGGCGCCTACACACTGGAAACATTGGATGGACTGGAAATCCCCCAAACATGGAATGTGGTGAATCTTCGTTTTTACTTTAACTAGTCATTTATGTACCCCTGGCACTCTTTTTCCCTCTTAAGGAACATGAGGGTTTTTTAACGAGGTCAGGACATCCCTTAAATAAAAATTAAATTTTGTTCCTGACTATTGGTTTATTTATCTATATTCATTAAAATACCTAAGCTCGGCTTAGGGCGGTGAAGAGCCGCTTAAAGCAACTACCTAAGCTCGGCTTAGGGGCGGTGAAGAGCCGCTTAAAGCGACTACCTAAGCTCGGCTTAGGGGCGTTGAAGAGCCGCTTAAAGCGACAACCTAAGCTCGGCTTAGGGGCGGTGAAGAGCCGCTTAAAGCGACTACCTAAGCTCGGCTTAGGGACGGTGAAGAGCCGCTTAAATCGGCTTAGGGGCGGTGAAGAGCCGCTTAAAACAACTACCTAAGCTCGGCTAAGCTCGGCTTAGGGGCGGTGAAGAGCCGCTTAAAGCGACTACCTAAGCTCGGCTTAGGGGCGGTGAAGAGCCGCTTAAAGCGACTACCTAAGCTCAGCTTAGGGCCAATAGAAAACTGCTAAGGCAACGACTACCTAAGATCGGCCTCAGGAAGAGCAAAAAATCTCTCTTGACTTGGGGGTTACGCTATCAGAACATAGTCGAGAATCAGGAACAAAAATGCAATAAGCAAATGAATCTCAGCAAGTAGCAAAGCAACAGATGTTCATCAAAATAGGTAAAATGTCATTATATGAAAAGTTCACTTTTCGTTTCTCCATTAAATATAGGTCGAAGTCCTTCAACCATCCACCAAGTTTCCATCAATCACGATTTTCTCGGCATTCACACCAGAGAGGTCGGCGGTAGGGCACAAAAGCTGAACCTGCTCCAAAGCGGCTTCAAATCCTATCCCATATGTGGTAGCAGCCTCATTCGCCATCTTCTCCTCTTGCTCCCGCCAGGACTTCTCTTTCTCTTCAGCGTCCACTCCTAGTTGACGAAGTCGAGCCTAAATTTCATCAGATTTCCTCACTGCCTCTTTCAGTGCAACTCCGAGCTCCGCCGACCTCGCCTCTTCCTCTTTTAGTTTTCTCTTCAAACTCTCATACTCAACAAGCTCGGCATTTAGCCTAGCTATCTCCATTTTTGCAGCAGAAATCTATTTGGTTTTCTTCTCTTCAGTTACACTCATCTGGTTCAATTTTTTGCACAAAGCGATGGTGGACACCTCAGCCTTATGAAGAAAGGCACAAATGTCTTCTTGAACTGAGGAGAGATCTTGATTCAGCAGGCACTGCAGGTCACCTTCAAACACATTATGCGCTAAAGAATGCGACACTTGTTGATAGGACGAGTCCCAAAAACTTTGGCCACCACTACTTGATCCCTCGAGGTGTAGTGGTCCAATGGACGAGGTTGCCTGCTCAGGTCAGGATTGGGATGACGTCGCTATTGCTTCGGTGGGAACTCGGGTTACCGACCCTCTCCTGCGGCGTTTTAACCCTGATTTAGATACAGTCTCCTCTTCATCTGAAGGAATCCGCAGAGTTTCGGTCACTCGAGTAGAAACCTCGCCAACAGCTGGTCGGGGAAGAAGGGGTGCACGGATACTCTTCAGACGCCTCGCCAGATCCTGTTTGGACATGCCTATTCTCGACTCTACAAGAGTATAACAAAAGTTAGGGAGTGCAATGACAAACAAACAAAGAAATCAATTTTCCGAAAACAAACCGATGTAAAGCTTGAGGTTAGCTGGCTAGTATTCATAGCTCAGTACTTGTTTAGTTTCAAATATGGTTTTCAACTGCTCCAACAACAAGCAATGCTCCCGCTCTTGCGGTTCGAGATCTCCGAGTTGTCTCGCCCCGACAAGGTTCGGATGCTGAGTCCAGTATAAGGGAAAACCTTCAAGCAAGTCGGGTTTTTGGGGTGATGCTTGAGTTTTCAGAAAGGAACCTTTAAAGTTTTTATAGGATGATTGAAACAGAGTTAGGAGACCTCTACCCTCCACACCACTCACAGAGGACCACACCTTTTTTGTTGACTTCTTCATCTCAAAAAAGTAAAGAAATACATTTACGCTCGGAACCACCCCAAAATGTGTACAAAGGATGTGGAAAGCTCGGATGAAAGCCCAACTGTTAGGATGGAGTTGTGCAGGGGCTACGTTCAACTCGGTTAGCAGGGTTTTCTCAAAAGAATTCAAGGGTAACCTTAGACCAACTTTAGAGAATAAGGTAGAGTAGAAAAAACAGAAGTGCCCTGAAGCCGAATCAGCCTCAATATCGGCACATACGGGCTCATCTAATCCACAGCGAACCACAGTAACGTCTACGTCATTACTCTGACATAATCTTTGCCCTTGACGGAACCGATCTATCACTTGATCAGAGTTAAAGCCTGACACCTCTCGATGGAGTTCTAAAGACACCCAAGAACATAACTCGTCATAAGTCGTCATCAGCTCACCCAAACTCTAATCAAGCACTCCAACCTAGGGATCCCCTCGCACAGCCAGAAACAACCGGAAAACTACTCAGAAAAACCGCTCAGAAAGTCAAAACTGGAAAACCACCCACTAGGGCAAATAACCTTTGGAAACTACCAAAATGCGGCTTAAAACTAAACGGCTTTATAGTTAAAGTAAGCATTTTAGATTGACTCGACATTACTCATTCAAAACCTCAGTCAGGGATTGTCATGGTAAAACCTCGAAGATCAGACTTTTTACAAACAGACAAACCCAATACAAGTGAAAATGCAAGAAATAAGAAGGAAAATAAAATACCTTGAAGAAAACAGAGCAAACACTATACTGATAAAGAGGGGCGTGGCAGCGCGAGCGGCAACAGAAGAAGTGGAAGAGGAAGAGCGTAAGAAAGGGAGAAGAGAAAATGAAGGGACGCGGTCGTAAAATGTTGTCGTTTGAGAGGGAAAAGCTTGAAGTTTCTTCTAGCAGTTGAAAACTTCTAGAACATGGACCACGTGGCACTCATTTATTAGCTCTGGAGTAAATAAATGGAAAAGACAGCGACTCACGCGCGCAGGGAGAGTGTTGCGACCTTCTTGCCCAATAAATTGTCCAAAAGCTCGGAGGGTTAGTGTAATGGCTAGGCGCACCCGAGTCCTACCCGACCTATGGGCCCAAGTCAATCGGCCCAATTGAGGATATCAAACGATCCATTTCTTGTACATTCCAGTAGTCAAACCATGACAGCATGACCCCGGGAAGCTCGGGGAGAGTACCATCACGATAGGCGATCCCGATGACGCAGAACCAACTCGGATAGTGGGAATATTCTTTGGTACACGAAGGCAAGGCGGTATAAGAGGGGACGAAAGAAGAGAGAGAGATATATACTTTTTTCTCGAGTGGCTCTTGCTGTATTATTCTCGGTGTAACATCGGAATCAGTGTGGCAAGAACATATATCATCTTAATTTAAACATAAAAATTACATATTCCAAAGGATATACTTTAATTATAACAAAGTATGATCCACGAGATGACAAAACAAAAAATATTGTCGTCTCTCTTTACTATATATGATTTTATATATTATATATAAGCGTGAAAATATTACAAAAAAGTAATATGATTTTATTTTTAAAAAAAATATAGTTACTATTTTGTAAAATGAGTGTATCCACAAACTTACAATCGAACCAATGTCACCTATATTTTGTTCGTCTGATATGAGTAATCGGAAGGTTTTAAGGTTGGCATGATAGGTTTGACATTTATGATTTTTTGTGTAGAGTTCTCTCCTAGTTCAAAATCTTTTATCTTCATTTTTTTTCTTCTTCCTAATATTTGTTAAAATTAAAGTCTTCCCCGTTGAGAAATTAGATATTTGCTTGGTTTTAAACTTTTGTAAACGTTATCTGAAAGATAGTTATGATGAGAACCAAGAAAATAACATATGGTAGTTTGCAAACAAATGATGGAAACAAAAAGTGTTTTACGACCAACCAATTAGGTGGCCTAACTGCAAAGTGTTTTATGCTAAGGATTTGATGACCCAACTACTGCAACATCTGCTCAACAACCATTCACAATAGTAAAATATGGTACACTTGAATAACTAATGTTAAATGGTGAACCATTCTTTGTTAATTGTTCTTTATCTATAGTGCCTAAAGGGCATATTCAGAGAGGAGGGAACTTTAATAAAATTTTCTCATGTATAGTAATCTTTGATGTAGAATATATGACTATTGCAAGGCAACGAAGGAAGGAATTTGGCTAAAGAGTCTCATCGTTCATATGATATTTTGATAGAAGAAGGCTATTTTATATATATATATATATATATATATATATATATATATATATATATATATATAATTAAAGTTTAATATAAAATATAAATTTAAATAAACTTAATATTGTTAAAATATTTAATAAAAATATAAATTTTAATAAAAATATTATTATAATATTTATATAAAAGTTAAATTTGGTCTTAATTTGGAGGGGATGGAATTGGAAAATTTTTTAAAAATTATGGACTAAAATGGAATCAAAATAACAAATATATGAACCAAATTGAGATTCAGACAATGACTTAACACGTCTCACCATACTGAATTGACACATGCCACAATACTAATGTGACATGTGGCATAAATAAATAATAATAACAAAATAAAAAAATTCAAAAAAATAAGGAGTTGACACGTGACACATTCTTAACTAGAGGCGGAACATAGTGTTGACATAGGGGAGCCATGACTCCCCCAACACCTTCTTTTTCTAATTTTCTATATATTTTTAAAAATATTTTATATATGATTATTTTATTTATATTAATTTAGTTTAAAAAAACCTTTTTTAAATTTAAAAATCATATTTTTCCTCTTTATTATAATTTCTTTTATTTCTTTATTTGGTTTTTCTTTTTTTCGTGTCTCCATCTTTTTCTCTTCTTTTATTTTCATCTCAATTTTCATCATCAATTTCTTATTATTTTTAAAATCAAATTGCACCAGGCAAAAATTGAGGAGTTAAGAAACATTTTGGACGAAACAGTTTCTTCTTTCGAGTAAATTCATTTTTTACTCTTTTCTTTTTTGAAGCAATATGTGCCTTTTTTACGCTCTAGGCATATCTCTATCTATTAGAGATCATAAAATCATACTCTAATTGTTGATCAAACTCTTCTTTGTGTAGATAGAACTATTTTAGGTTTTGAAGTTATGTAAGGGAAGAACAAGATTAAGAATCTCTAAAGTAATTTAGGATATTCATAATTTAATATTTAGGATATTCATAATTTAATATTTTTCTAAATAAGTGAGAGGTGACAAATTTATATTAAAAAAATTATGGTAAAGAGTAAAATAATTGACTTTTTTTTCAAGTAGAAGGCTTGTGATGAAGATGAAAAAAGTACATCTATGTCATATAAACTTGAGAAACTTGATGAGAATCCAAAAATTGAAGAAAATGAAAAACAACTCTACAAGGTTCTTAAAGTTATATATAATGAATTTGGAAATGCTTTTGCTTTTTTTTAATATATTATTGTTGATGATAAACTTTATGCTACTCTTTTATATATATTATTGTCATATTTTTTGGATTCTATCGTTATGAGTACTTGTTTTGAATAGAGAAAATGATGTGAGAAAATGAAAACTCTTTTTAACTAGAAAAAATAATTTATATATAACAAATATAATTTGCCCCCCCTAAAATTTTTGTTGAAGTTATGCCACTGTCCTTAACATCGTACTAACGGAATGAACCTAATTGTTAGGCATTTTCAAAAATATGGACATAATTGAGACTAAAAAGAATTCGAGGACATATTTGAGATTTTGGTACAAAAACGTTGATCCATAGAGTATTTTAACATATTTCTTTATAGCTTGAGTGCAATTTGCTTAGTTAAGGATCAGTTCACCAATAACAAACTTAAGGTTATAAATCGAATTCTTAACATGCACGGCAAAAATTGTTGGATCTATTTTTGGCTAAAACATGCATACTAGATACCAAGGAAATAAAAATTAAGAAAAAAAAATACATTAATTAGGTTTTGAGAAAGCCCTACACATGTATCCATACCGAGATTGACCTTTGTTGTGTCAACCTTTTGATTTGTGAAAAACTGAAACCTCAGTAATATGATCAAAACAACTCTTTCCAAGAGAGATAGATTTTGAAACTCCTCCTTTTTCTTTCTAAAGGAGAGCCAACGTGCATTCTCTTTACGTTACAAGAGTCTCATATACACGTAGGTTTTAATCTCATCTCATCAAAATAGAAAATCCATCCACTTAATGTCTTTTTTTAAACCTTTCCCTAGATTTGTTGCTTTTAGTAACAAATCAGATATTTTTATTAATCATATTAAAAAAAGTATTTATTTGCTTATTAATCTTATTGACCAAGTCTTACCCAATCAATTTATAAATTTTCAGATTTTATATTAATTATACTTTTGGTGCTAGAAAAAATATAATAATATTTCGCTAAAAAATGTTAATTAATTAAAATTAAACCCTATAATTTAATCAATAATATTTTTCTTGTCCAACAAAGATCATAACACTTGTTATTGTGTGACCTCATAGGTTCATTACTAAATTGGTAGTAAATTAACTCACTAATTTAAGTTTGACGTCTAGCAACACTCCTTAACGATCGGATAATATGAAGTATCGTTTACTTAAGAACCATCAGAGGATCAATATATATAATATTTCATTGCATTTTTACAACTCTATGTTAACTTTAGAATATGATATAACTGTCAAATTCCAATAAATTAATACATGTGAATAACTTAAGAAACCCTTTTCTTCTTTCATTCATAATACCTTGGCCAAGGTTTTTATTTATATAGAGCTCACACTCATTACCAAGAGTTGATGGATTCTTGCTTGATTAATATTAAAGTATAATAAATAACTTGTTAATTTCTATGATAATCTCAAGTCTAAGGAAATTATTTATTTCTTCAAAAGAATTTCTCATTGATAATTAAAAGGTAATATTAACCGTTAGGAATTCTCCTTTGAGACAATTCAATGGTCATATTTCTCTGTGTACCCTTTATATGTGTAATTTTAAAAAATGAGATATTTTAATCTTTATCTTATAAATACCACTACACACATATTGATCTATCCAGGTTAATGATGTTTTATCCTCAATAATCCTATGGTTAAGAAAAATTTAAATTAAAATTATATAAGACTTATTTCTCATTACTATCATCTATTATAATAATAGTCTTTAATTTTAATTAAGGACATTATCATATAAAGTCAATAAATATGGCAATGAAGTGAATAATAATAAACATAGTTTTATTATTACTAACATGACATATTTGATCTAGGGCATACCTCAAACCCAACAATCTTCCACTTGGACTAGAGCCAATCAGTCATGAATCTCATTCCTAACTCCTACTTGTGCTCATCAAACTCTTTTATGCCAAGTGCTTTGGTGAATGGATATGCAACATTCATTTTGCTTTCTACCTTTTATAGCTTAATGTCTCCACGTTCAAAAAATTCTCTAAGAATGTAATATTTTCTGCAATAATGCTTTGTCTTTTGATGCGATATAGGCTCTTGTGCTTGAACGATTGCCCCGTTATTGTCACACAACAACGTAACTGGCTTGCTCATCGAAGGAACTACACCAAGTTTAGTTAAGAAATTTTTGATCCAAACTACTTCCTTAACAACTTCACTTGATGTAACGTATTCTGCTTCAGTAGTTGAATCAACAATATTAGCTTGCTTGGAACTTTTCCAACTTATTTCACCATAAGCAACATCAGGTAGTGTACAAGTCATAGTATACATGATTGCTCCCACTAAACTAGCATATGGTACTCTATTCATGAATTCTCTCTCTTAAGTAGTCTTAGGACAATCCTTCCTACTAAGAGTGACTCCATTTCCTATAGGCAAATAACCTCTCTTGGAGTTATCCATGTTATATCTCTTTAGGATGGTATCAATGTACATAGATTGGGAGAGTCCAAGTAGCCTTTTGGATTTATCTTGATAGATCTTTATTCCTAGAATATATGTTGTTTCTCTCATATCCTTCATGGAGAATTGTTTACATAGCATTGCAAATCCGATATATACATACATACATACATACATATATATATATATATATATCATTTCCGATAAGAAACATGTAATTAACATACAGTAACAGAAATACAACCATGCTCCCATTGTCCTTTTTGTATACATAAGGCTCTTCTTCACATCTAACAAAATCAAACATTTTGATCGTGTTGTTGAAACGAATGCTCCAACTTCTAGAAGCTTGCTTTAATCCATAAATGGATCTTTGCAACTTGCAAACTTTATTATGATCAGAAGCAGGTATGGAACCTTCAGGTTGTGTCATGTACACTCAACTCTATATTAGGAAAAGTTGTTTTTACATCCATTTTCCATATTTCATAATCATAGTATGTTGCTATAGCAAGTAGAATCCGAACTAATTTGAGCATTACCTTAACCCTGGTGCTCAACAACGTCGCTCAAAGATTGAGCTCGAATAGGGCGTCAACCAATTCTTGCTCCGAAAGACCTTTGACAAGGTCCTTCTCCTGGCCGCTCAGATTGAATGACAATTTGGAACCCTAGTGCAAGTTAGTCCGAAAGATGCCACAAGTGGCTAGAAGAAGATGTAACCCCTCTTTCGAGATGCCACGTGTAAATTTATAATTGCCAAAATTCAAAAATTAAATTTTGATATCATCGTATTAAATAGGAATACTTCACATTTTTTTTATTTGAAAGCAACTTTCCAAAATGTTCATTCGAATGAAAATTTATTATCAAGTAAAGCATTAATGGAAGCAACCAAACTGGTTTAAGTTGTCCAAACCAAAGCTTATTACAAGTTTAAAAACTCAAAACTAGTCAAACTATTACAATTGACTTATTCAAAATTAACCACTTCCAAAATCTTTTCATAAAACTTCCCAAGAAGCCTTCCCCTGGCTCCTCACAACTATGTCTCTCCATTAGTATCTGCATCAACATCTGTTCTCGTATAACACATTATACAATCATCGTACAAAAACAAACACACATAAAAGCAAGGGTGAGCTAACAAAAAAACATCATATAATAGTGTATTCCCCACGTAAATCTCACCAAAGATAACAACCCGTCACATGTTCCCAAAACTAAAACATGTACTCATCGACGTATTACCAACAAGTAATATCCACGGTATGTTATTCTCTCATAACAAACCACTCTACCTTTTTTGCGCAACAACACCTCTTGAAAAGGTCCATTCCCCTACTTTCCATAGACTTACAAACAACAACACTACTCGCTCAACAAAGCCTTCGGTAAGAGCACTCTTGCTAAGCTCATGCCAAAGACTCATGGTTGAAAGAAACCCTTTTACCCTGACTCAACAAAGTCCTTTGGGTAAGAGAACCATTCTGACTTTACAATTATCAAAGACTTCATACTGCCACATCACGTATGTACACATATACATATCATCTCATCGCAAGGTCAATCATACCTCAACTCATCATATAATTACATCATATCATAACCTAAGTATTATTTCCTTACACCTAAAGATTTTAACATATAACTCCCACAAATTCTACACCAAATAATACAGACAATAACATTGCAATTACAAACAACAACCACAGTAGCAAAAGAAAAACAACCGCGACAGCAAATAAACAACAACAACAACATAAAGAAAAAACACATCAGCATAAAAGAAAACAACAACATAAAAAAATAGCAGCAACAACATAAAAAAAAAGCAACAGCATATACAAAATACAACAGGAGCAACATTAAAATAACAACAACAACAACAACATATAAAAAAATCAGCGGCAACAACATAAAAAAACACCAGCGGCAACAACATAAAAAAACAATAGCAGCAAAACTAAAATGTAAATATCAACAACAAAACTAAATTGAAACAACAACAACATTCTAGTCTTAAAACAACAATAACAACAACAAGTTAAATTTAAAACAACATTGACATTCTAGTTTTGAAACGACCACAATAAAACTAAACTTAAATAGCAAAACAAAAAAAATTGAATTCAAACAACACATTTTTTTTTTAACAATAAAAGAACCTATACACCAATATATATCTTATTATTATATCAAAAATCATCTTTCAAATATTTTTTCATCTATCATGCTTAACACATATATAACATAATATATATAAAACATATATACTATTTAATACAAATTTTTCAATTTCATGAAATATAAAATATAACCATTTTCATGCTTTATTATGCACCCCACGTTGTACCAACCATTTTATCTATGCACCAATTAAAATTCCAACGCCTAGTACCAAAAAAAACAATCTCACAAAAGGCTTAACCATCAAAATTATCCGAAAAAGATAGCAATTAATTTACACTATGATTTTATATATGGCGCGCTTGTGCATATGATTTTTTAAATATACGTGATATTATATTAGTAGGTGATAATATTGTAATGTTATTAAGTTAATATATAAACTAAACTTATATTTATTAAAAATAAAATGAAATATATTAGAAGATTTTATAAAAAACTTATAAAAGTAACAGTCAATTTTTAAAAATTTAATAAATTATTATATTTAAAGGGTAAAATTAATATTTTGAAATGTAAACACAAAAAGGGGAATCCCTTTATATATTGTTATTATAGATAGGTTAAAATACCTTTTTGGTCCCAATTTTCGTAAGTTTTTTCAAATAAGTCCTAATTTTGGTTTTGTTGTCAAATAGGTCCCAATTTTCGTCAATTTTGTTCAATTGAGTCCTTTTTTGCTAACACCGTTTAAATCATTAACGGCCATGAACAGTAACGTGTCACTTCGTGGTTTTTTTGAATTTTTTTTATTTTTATTTTTTTGAATTTTTTTTGAATTTTTTTAAAATGTACATGTGTCAACCTAGGAATGTGCCACATGTCACTTCATGGTTTTTTTGATTTTTTTTGAATTTTTAAATTTTTTTTTAAATGTCCACGTGTCAATCCAGTAGCATACCACGTGTCAAAGTCAATGTTTTAAATTCAATTTAGTCCATATATTTGTTATTTTTGCTCAATTAGGTCCCAATTTTTGTTAACATTAACCAATTTGGTCCCTCTCCAAATTAAAACCAAATTTAATTTTTATATTAAATTTCACATTTTTATTAAATATTTTTATATAATATATTAAAATTCACATCATTATAACTTTGATATAAAAATTAAATTTGGTCACATCTTCGATAGGGACCAAATTGGTTAATGTTAACAAAAATTGGGACCTAATTGAACAAAAATAACAAATATAGGGACCAAATTGAATATAGAATATTGACTTTGACATGTGGCACACTACTGGGTTGACATGTGGATATTTAAAAAAAATTCAAAAAAATTCAAAAAAAAATAAAATAAAAAATTCAAAAAAACCACGAAGTGACACGTGGCAGTCACTGTTCATGGCCGTTAATGATTTAAACGGTGTTAACAAAAAAGGACCCAATTGAACAAAATTGACGAAAATTGTGACCTATTTGAACACAAAACCAAAATTAAGATTTATTTGAAAAAATTTGACGAAAATTGGGACCAAAAAGATATTTTAACATTATAGATATATATATATCAGTCCACATTAATTATTAACCTCCCGCAAACAAATTTAGTATCCAAATTTATAAATGTTTATTATCTCCATAAAGTAGTATTCAAACATCACTACGTACCATTATTCTGTTATATAATGTATATTATCACTACATATACGTGTGAAATGTTTATTATTCATAAGGGTTAAGTATGTTTTTAGTTCCTGAACTTTGCTCCAAAATTGGAATTCGTCCCTGGTCGAAACTTTGATAAATTTCGGTCCCTAAACTTTAAAAATGAATGAATATAGTCCTTTTAACCCAATTTTGTTAACTTTTTTTTAGGTTTCGAACGCATTTCTCAGTAAATATTAGGGTTGTTTACGTCGTTTGACACATTCTCGACTCAATATTTACTGAAAAATGTATTTGAAACCTAAAAAAAAGTTTACAAAATTTGATTAAAAGGACTATATTCATTCATTTTTAAAGTTTAGGGACCAAAATTTATCAAAGTTTCGACCAGGGACGAATTCCAATTTTGGATCAAAGTTCAGAGACTAAAAACATACTTATATATATATATATATATATATATATATATATATATATATATATATATATATATATATATATATATATATCACCAACCCAATGAATATTAAAACTATGATTCCACGTTCTTAAATGAAACCAATTTTTTTCTTATTTTGGTATATCATGAATAAAGAAGAACAAGGCTGTCACGAAAAAAGAAATCTATATAAATATAATTACATATGAAAGATCATAATACCAAAATTTCCTTTTTCCTCTAACATATCTATTACATATTAAAAAAAAATACTACCAAAATTACTACATTACTCATTTTCTTTTATTGACATGTGTCATAAAAATTAGTTTTTTTGTTATTTTAAAACTATACTATAAAAGGACCTGGGTTCAAATCCTACAAAATCAATTTATTTTTGTTTTTTCATTTATTTATGATTTCAACTATAACATTAATTATAAATACTATTATTATTTGTAATACTTTTATAAGTATTAGTATTTCTAATTATTATTAATATTATTATTATAAATATTATTTATAGTGATAATAGTAAAATTATAACAAATATTAGTATTATTATAATAATAACAATAATTGTTATTATTATTATATTATGTTACTATTATATATTATTACTATTAGTATTATTAATATTATTAGTTGTAAAGTTATTACTCTTATTTGTAATATATAATATTATTATTATTATATATTTTTGTTAGTAATTACGTCTCAATTTTTATTAGATTATGATAATTTTTTTTTGTCTTAAAGTTAAAAAAAATAGGTATATTGATAAATATATGATTAGTTTAAAATTTCACTCCAACATATCATTGTTGATGTTCATACCCATTCAAATTTGAAAGATTTATCGATTATTATTGAATTATGTCAATCTTTAACAAAAACAAACAAATTAAATATATTTTACTTGATTGATTGTCTAATTCATTTTATTTAACTTTTAATGTTTCATTGTCTATAACGAAAAAACAAAATTCAGAATAAGATGAAAGATGAATTTCTTGAACACAATATGGTTATTTACATTCAAAAATGAATAACTGGAGATTTTTATTCCGAATAAATTATTGATGAGTTCAAAATTGTTTACTATAAATTATTTTGGCTCCTCCAGAAATTATTGGTCAAGATCTATCAGGGGTTATTATTATCAACTATAATTAATAATCATTATTACTATCAATTATAAATATAATTATCATTATTATTAATTATAATTATTTCTATTATTATATTACTAATATTATTATATTACTATTATTATTATTATTAAGAACTATAATTATTATAATAGTTATTATTATTATTATTATAGTTATTATTATTATTATTATTGTTGTTTTTATTATTATTGTTAGATACACATTTTACTTTTACTTATTATGTAGGAATTATGTTTCAATTACTTGTCATTTTTATTTGTTTTTTTGTTCATTTATCTTTCCATTTGAACAATTATTTCAATTTAAAAAAATAGTTACTAAAATTAGTAAAATAATAAAACTGAAAAATGATTTTTTTATTATAAATAATTATTTAAATTTAAAATATAATAATTAAGAGGATAAAATTGATAAAATAAAAAGAGCACCAAAGATGTTTATCTCTTTATATATGTAGTTGTATTAATATTAATATTATTAGTAGTAGTAGTAGTATTAATATTATTTTCTTTTATCATTACGCAATATTATTATAGAGGTATTATTATTATTATTATTATTATTATTATTATTATAGTTAGACACATATTTTACTTTGATTTACTATAGGATCATATTTCAATTACTTGCTCTTTGTATTTGTTTTGTTATTCATTTTATCTCTATATCTTGGTATTTTTTTAATTGAAAAACAATAGTTACTAAAATTAGTAGAATGATACAACTGACAAATAATTTTTTATTATGAATAATTTTTTAAATTTAATAAATAATAATTAAGAGGATAAAATTGTAAAAACAAAAAATGACATAAAATCAATTATAATTGCACCATGCTGTGATATTAATTTTATTTATTATATTTAAAAGTGAATTTACAACTTCATTTCATTTCATGATATTTATTATTTTATTTTTATATTATTGTTATTATTATCAATTATAACTCTAATTAATGTTATTATTATTATTATTATTATTATTATTATTATTATTATTATTATTATTATTATTATTATGAGCTCTAATAATAATAATTATTATTATTAACTATAATTATTGTTATCAACTATAATTATTATGATCAATATTACTACCAACTATAAGCATTATTATTATCATTATTAACTACAATTATTTTTATTATTATATTACTATTATTATTATTACTACTATTATTATTAATTAGAACTATAATTATTATAATAGTTATTATTATTATTATGGTTACATACACATTTTACTTTTACTTACTATTTATGAATCATGTTTCAATTACTTTACCATTTTATTTGTTTTGTTGTTTATTTATCTTTACATTTGAATAATTATTTCAATTCAAAAAAAATAGTTACTAAAATTAGTAAAATAATAAAATTGAAAAATAATTTTTTTATTTTAAATAATTATTTAAGTTTAAAATATAACAATTAAGAGGGTAAAATTGAAAAAAACAAAAAATGACACCAAAGATGTTTATTTCTTTATATATGTAGTTATATTATTATTATTTTTATTTTTATCTTTATGTGATATTATTTTAGTATTAATAATAATAATAATATTATTATTATTATTATTATTATTATTGTTATAGTTAAACACATATTTTACATTTATTTACTACAAGATTATATCTCAATTACTTGTACTTTTTATTTATTTTGTTGTTCATTTTATTTTTATATTTGTGTAATTATTTGAATTAAAAAAATAGTTACTAAAATTATTAAAATGATAAAATGGACAAATAATTTTTATTATGAATAATTATTTTAATTTAACAAATCATAATTAAGAGGATAAAATTGTATAAATAAAAGAGGACACAACAAATGTATATCTTTTTATTTATGTAGTTATTGTATTATTATTATTATTATTATTTTTATCACTATAAGATATTATTATAATGATATTATTATTATTACTATGATTATTATTATAGTTAGACACACATCTTAAATTAATTTACTACGAGATCGTATTTCAATTACTTGTCTTTTTTATTTGTTTTGTTGTTATTAATATATATCTTTATATATAATTATAGATTATTATAGTTGACATTACCCTTAGTGTTAGCATTAATATTAATATTTATAGCATAAATATTATTATTATTATTATTGGTATAATTATTATTTTTATTGTTATTATTACAATTCATAATGATATTATTATTATTATAAGTGTACTTTTTTTAAGTATAAAACACGTTGTTATACTAAATACTTTTGTTAAATAGAGTTTTAATGTTTCAAAATTTTTATAATTTATAATTTATATTAATATTACTAGCGCGTACACACAGGCGCTGTCGCACTTGTGTGTACACATTTTTTAAATATACGTAATATTATATTAGTAGGTGATGATAATGTAATGTTATTAAGTTAAATATATAAAATAAAATTATATTTATTAAAAAATAAAGTGAAATATGTAAGAAAAGACGAGAGAATAATTGTTGATAAATAGAGAAAAAGAAAAGAGCAGAGATAGACGATTTTATAAAAAAGTTTGGAAAAATAACGGTCAATTTTCAAAATTTTTATAAATAATTATATTTTAAAGGGTAAAATTGATATTTTGAAATGTGGACACAAAAGAGAGAATCTTCTTTATATATTGTTATAGATTATTAGTATTTTTAATTACTAAATAAATATAATAACAATTATATTATTATTCTAAAAAAATTTAAAATAAAAAAAATGTTCGCACGGATCATAGGCTATATTATAATTATTTCGTAAAATCAATTAATTGTATTATATTTTGATATCAATTCTATTTATTATATTTAAAACTGAAATTATCATTGCATCACTTAGATTTACTATTTCATTACTTTAATAAGAACATTTATAACAATATAACTTAATTTTCATAATATTTCATTACATAATATTTTCACTACTTTATTATTTTAATATACAAAATAAAATAAATACGCTTTGTGCATATGCACGAATCAGTATACTAGTTATAATTAAAAACAAATTCCAACCCCAAAAAGCTCGTTACTTCCATTATGGTTCCAAAACAATCACCCACGAGAAAAAAAATGAAATCATTTGCCTAATAAAACTATTTCCTAATACACAAGAAATTTTAACCATTGAAATCAATCAAAAAGAAATAATTAAACCCTAGCATTCTTAAGCATTCCAGTACCATTAGGAAACAAAAGACCACACAAAGCAATGACTTCAAAACGATCAAATAAACTCTGCACTATCGAAAAAAAATAAAGTCTCCTACACGATCATCATACCACACAAAATTTGAAAAGAAATTATGGTTAACTTCTAATACACCAGAAACTTAATCTCTAACAAAATGTATTTTTCCACTTTCTCCATGGATTTATCCATTAAATAAATTATCATCTTCAAAGTACCACCAAAAAACGAGTTTTTACCATTCAACTACATAGAATCACACAATAGAAGGAATGTTTGTTTTTTTTTTCTTAATTTACATTAAAGATAAATTATTCCATGTGCTTGTGGCCAGATTCGATGAATTTGTCCTCAACTTTTTATCTTCTTAAGAGCACCACAAAATTACCAAAAAGAAACCCATTAGATTTTTGCTTTAGCCAAGGTTCAAACATGCCACATCCAAGATTCAAACAACAATCCAAACCATATTAACTATCACATTTTTCTTGTCATACAACACGCACAACAACATTACAATAATATCCACACACAAAACATGTCAAATAAATTATAACTAATTATAAAATATACACACATAAATACTTTCAAAACAATTATAAACCAATATTTAAAATATAAACACTCCAAATTTGGAATTGAACCCATGACCATTAGCCCAAAGAAGGCTCTAACCAATTGTGCTACACTTCACTTATATCTAAGTAATTATGTATCACTTTAATTAATATTCTTCATGTCCAATTATATCTTAGAAATATAATTATTTTCTCGGGTCTTATAGAAGACTTCTCACCTTGACGGTGATTCCTTTTCTTCCCTTTATCCTTGGCGTCTTCTTGGCCTATGGGAAAACAATTGTTATAGGGACGATCTCGGTAATTGACGACCCTTGCTCGACATCAATAACATGAGGGGGCGACGCGTGAGGAGGATTGGAGGAACTAGCACCAACAACACCAGATGACCTGCCATCTGGTATCTTGGCAGCAAACGCTTTGAACTAATTATTTTTCTTTCGGTTACCGTCAACTATCACGTTTAAAAATAACAAAAAATTTAGCTAAGTTAATGACGAATAAACATTAAAATAAGGAAATCTACTCATCAAAAACATCATCATACAATGTTGGAGATCTGTAACATCTAAGGAGCTTCCTGGTCGGGAGCTTGCAGAGGAGTTGGTTAACTCGAGCGTTGCTGATTCCTCTAGGGTCATTAGTGAAGGATACCAAGAAGTTCTCTTCTCTAGATCGGGCATCAAAAAGAAAGGAAATTTCGGTTGGTCGTCGACATTGTAAAACTACAACAGACCATTTTACTTGATGACAACCTTAAAGAATCCAGTCTTGAACCCTTTGAAGGAGGCGGCGTACAAGGTGAAGAGCCATTTATCTGGCTCGACAATTAGTGATACCCATGGCTTGATCTTAATTGGGCGAGTGTAAAAGTGATGGAGAGACATGGAAGACGTAGAAGCCAAATCCAAGGCCACACATAAAATTTTAAAGGCTTGGATGTATGCCCAACTGTTGGGATGAAGTTGCATGGAGGGAACATTTAACGCACAAAGCACACCCATTTGGAAATCATTGAACAAATCTCATTGTTAGCTCATTAAAGAGGTAAGCATACATGTAAAAGAAATTCGAGCGGTATCCTTCTCTACCATGGCAAACTCAATTGTTTCCCTTGCATACAAGAATTCCAACGGTTGGTCATCCACTCCAATATCCAATACATATGACCGTTCAGCCTAATTGCAAAACTGAGCTCCCCAACAGAACCGAGTGGCATACTCCATCACATTGTAGCATACCCAATCGTAACTAGGAATGGCGGGTAAATTCAACTTATCACTTTGGTCTGACATATTAATATTTACCTCGGTTACAACATCATTTAGGGTCGCTTCTCCTTGCACCGCTTCCCTTGGAAACGCCACTTCCAAAATTGTTTCCTACGAAGTTGCGCCTTTATTATCACTATTTACATTAGTATTGCCAATCAAATTTGTTTCCTGCTAGATTGATCTTAGACCATCTGACGCAAAAGTAGAATACGAAGATGACACGTCATCAGCATACCCCCGAGCGTCCTGACCAGAAGACTCCTAAGACGAAGAAAGACGAACAATTGACATTATTACATTAGTTGTTGAACCGAGCGGCTAGATGAGGCAAAGTATGAGATAAGAGTGAAAATGAAAGGGTAACCCCACCCCTATTTATAGTAATTGGGGGCCCAACTGTTATTTTATCTCAACTATTGAATCTCGTTGCATCCAATGATCCTCGACACCTGACGTTTTGAATTCTCTAACAGGCACGGAAGTCAAAGCGTCTTCGTGCTAATTTTTTGAATACTTGACTAATACCCATTGAGGATCACCTCAAGCGGTAATAAAACCCCATTTGCTTATGCATGAAACCTCACCTAATGCTTGGGGGCTTGTGTATTGTATGAGCTAGACGACCTTATAAGGTCGGTTGGTAGAGGCAAGCGAGAGCCGAGCGGTTGACCGCATGTCACATGAAGTCTCTCCTAGCTGCCAACAGTTGGACTACCTGCGGATTCCACCTGAGTTCTTTACATAAATTATGTGGCTCAATGTGTCAAACGATGAACTGCATGTCGCTTAAGACCTCTTTCAATTGTCATTAGGTGGACTGTCCACAAGATTCATTCCTAGTCCTTTATACAATTTATGTGTCACGCCATGTGGCCAGTCAAGCGACACAATTAAGATTCAATTAGCAACTTTAGTAACGTTAACAAGTTAGTAATCAGGTTTAAAAGGTAATTGGGTTGCAATTAGGTCGACCTTAATCAAGGGCCCATGAGAAAAACTATAAATAGAAGTAAAATGTATGGTTGTTGAAACTTTTATCTCGCATTAATTATAACATTTATTGTTTTAATCGAATAACCTAAATTGACTTTGCATCCAAACTTTTTAACATGTACATTCCAATTGCAAGCACACCGAACAAACAACAAAACAATTAACTTGAATAACTTGAAAATTAATTAAATAGACATTCGACCTAACTTGAAAATTAATTGAGTAGACATTCGACCTGTACATCAAACACACAACATAAACTAAATCAAAACATCTCCTTATTTAATTCCAATAAAATATTAATTAAACACTATGGTAAATCAACCCACCCCACACTAGTTCTTACCCATTCCAATGACAATATTTATAAAATAAACTAAAAAGGGTAACAAACTAAAACCCTAATTCACCTTGACTAGTGGCGGACCCAAAACCCAAGCAAGTTTTTGTCACCAATCTTCACTTCTCAGAATATATATTAGTAATATATATTATTTGGAATTAAGAACATATTTTGAAATTAGAAGGACCAAAGTAATATTTTTTTTAATTTGAAAATCTTGATTTTAGGATAATAGAATCTTCCTGGTAAATCCATTTCGGTTAATGGGCCAGGATTGTAGCCCAAGAAGCCGGTAACAATAAATTTCCAAAAGTTTTTCCATAAGCTTCTCTGTTTCGGCACCTAGATTCCGCACCAGGATTCAGCACCCAGTTTATCTGTGCCTTCGTTACTTAACCGCGTCTGAGCCTTTACTAACAAACAAACACACCGTTACCATGTCTTCCTTTTCCTCCTTCAGAACCCGATCCTCACCGTTCATCGCCCAAAGCTTCTCGATCCATCGGTTCCAGATCCGTCACTCCTCCACCTCTCCCTCCGCCTCCTCGCACCTCAACTCCGGCGACCCTGTTCGAACCGGTTTCGGTCGAACTGCACTTTCGACCGCCCTGGCCGGCTCTGGTGTCCTAGGGCTTCTTCTGTACGGCTTCTACTCTTTTTCGCCTACTGCAAATTTTGAATCCATCGCTTCTCTAGTTGACCGGTCAACATCGAATTCCGAAGATCAAAAACCACCACGTCGCACCTTCTTTCCCAAATTTTCACTTCCTGAAAGTTCTGGCTTGCTACTTGGAGGCAAGTTTCTCTCGCTTCCTCGAATTTTTTTATTAATTAGTTTTTTAAAGCTGATTGGTGATTTTGGTTTTTGTTACTAATTATAATAATAATGTTATTTTTATTGATAATAAAAATAGTAAGAATAATGCCATTTGATTTTTTGTGGTGCAGATGAGTTCAGGAGAAATATTTTTTTCAACTATGAGAAGCGCATGCGGTTGCGAAGTCCTCCGGAGAAGGTGCACATTTATCACTTGCTGTTCTTATTTAGTCAAATAAATTGTAACAATAATCTTTTTCTACGTCCATAGAGTTTAATTCATGTTGGTTATTCTTTTTTTTTTTTTTACACTTGAAAGTTTAAGTTAGTTCCCGGAACTTTGGAAATAGAGTAAATATTGTGTGACGAATTTCATTTCTTTACCTTAAAATGGGATAGATTATTATATGTTCCGAACTACTCTGGTTTTGAGTCTAGTTCAAATCTAATACATAATAGAATTTTATTTTATTAACACTGTTGTAAATTCAAACGGATCTCAGTTTTGTTGTGGATCATACACACGAGCAGAGACGATCTCAGACTTAAGTTTCGTGGCGGATCGATCCAAGTAAGCCAGAATAATTAGAAATTATTTGAGTTTCAATTCAATAACCTTTTAAAGTAAAAGTAAAAAATTACATAAAATTAAAATTAGGGAGGTAAAAAATATAAGAGGCAAAATAATTTTTTTTTTCATATATTTGATAATAATTTTAACATAACCAAGGGATGTGCATGCATACATGACATGTAGGTCCTCCGCCACTGCACACAAGGTGACCCTGGATCGTATGATGGTTTTTCCTTAAGAAGTGGCTTGAAAGAAAGGGAGGTGAGAAATGGAAAATGAATGAGGAGGAGAAAGATGATAAATGTTATAAGTGATATGATGGTTAAGGAAGTTAAACATTAAGAGAGAATGAATGTCTATTTATATTTTTTTAATTTTTTAAAAGAACCTCTTGCGCTCCACCTTTTAGGAATGTAATTTTTTCCTTTACTTTTATAAAAGTTAAACTGCATAGAGAATGCGTTTGGCTTCTCCTCTTCCTTTAAAGGAGAAGAAAAGTCCAAAGAAAGTTGGCCTAAATTCTACTTGAAAAAGTAATTCTAACCCCATATAGCAGTCCTCCTACGTATAGAATGCAGAAAATATTAAATGCCTCTTATTTTTTTTACATAGATAACTTTGTCTTTTCCTTTATTATGTGTTTGTCCTTCAGTGGGTTTGGATGAAATATTTGTAGAAGGTAATTTATTTTTAAAATGTTTTATGACAAAATAGTTGTTTGGGTAGAGAATTTAAAAAACAAAAGTTGAAATTCTAAAAGTTTATGAGTAATTTAATTAGTTAAAATTAGAAAATTTTAAATTTTACTTAAAATATAAGAAATTGACATTTTTCGTACTTCGTCTTCTCTTACATCTCTGTCTTTTTTCTTCTCAATCTTTCCTCAGCTCTGTTGATGTGTTGTCCGTTAGACTTTGTTCGGATTATTTATGGAGTTATTTTTTAGCTCATGTCAACTAGATTTGTATAGTCGACGCCTTTTGTAAATTCTTTTAGTCCATGTGTGCAGAAATTATTTTCGATTAACATTGCCAATGTTTTTGTCCAAAATTGGTTAGGACTTATTTATAGTGTCGAATGGGAAACTTTCAACCAACCTTGGCTAGTATTCTTTTGGCTAATGACAGTTGATGGAATTCTTTTGAAGTCAGCAAAGATGACCTTTATCAATATTTTTGAAAATTAATATTAGCCAAAATAATTGTGGTCGACCTTAGCTTAAAATAACTTCAGCTAATGTCAATTGAAAATAACTCTTGTTGACATCACCTTAAAAATCTTGTGGATTTTGGCCAAAAAGTCATCCCAACCAACTTGAACTGAAAAATATTATGAACTGATATTTTTTAACTATTAAATAAATTTTTATATTTGGTGATAATTTAAATACTCACATAGGAAAGTAAAACTCAACAAATTTTTTATTATTTTATCCTAACAAAACGTTTACAAAATGAATTAATTTAACATAAGAGCTATTCAAATTCAGCATAATAGAATCTCTTGGGAATTGTAAAATTCTCTATCTAAACCCATGGTTAATTTTTTTTATCTTGTAGAGAATTAGGAGGAATGATAAGAGAATATAGCATTGCAAAGTTAATGTTATGTAAATGTTTTCAAATGATCACTGCACTGACAATGTCTACTATTGTTTTGATTAAGGTTTTTGGGTACTTTGCATCTGATCGCAGTCCAAAAGGAGAAGTATTGATGAAACCAGCAGACCTGATGCGGGCGGTGGTTCCTGTTTTCCCTCCATCTGAATCCAACCTTGTTAGAGATGGATACTTGGGAGGAGAAAGGAGTCCGGGTCATTTACGGTGCCCTCCTTCTGAGTTTTTTATGCTTTTTGATGTAAACAATGATGGGCTTATATCTTTTAAAGAGTGAGTCGTCTCCTCCGTTAATGTTTTCTTCTTTGTTGAGTGTTTTGATCGGGGAAATTGGGTATATCTCCATCTATTATATGCAAGCTGGGCATGTTTGGTTTCACACAAAGTGTAATTTTCATGGTTTTTTGTGCAGATTTTTCAAAACATGAAACAAAGTAAAAATGAGGTGATGATTTTGTAATTTTTAGTGAAAATATGAAACGAAAAGAGAAAATGTTTTGTCAAACTAAATATCCTTTGTTTTCTTCTCTTTCCTTTTTAGTTACAAAGGATGTCTAAGACCTGTTATGGGAAGGGGGATAGGGTAAAGTGGAAGCAAAGCAGCCTATGAATGAATTCAATTGAGGATGAAGCAGTCCTCAAAGGGGCTTGCTGCCACTTTAACTAAGGTTATTTGGCTAATTTTTTCTTCTGGTTTGTACTTTCTTTTCATGTATCTACTCATGTTCTATGTTTGTTTGTGTGTCCAACTTCTGTTCTTTTTCTCTGGAGCAGGTATATCTTCTTTGTAACACTACTCAGCATCCCGGAATCAAGTTTTACAGTGGCATTTAAAATGTTTGATGTCAACAATAATGGGTGAGTGTTCGTGCTACTCCTTTGACAGTGAATGTATATACAGTCTAATATATTAATATGTTGTAAATTGTGATTCGATGTTTTACAGTGTATTCTAATCTTTACTCACTTATTATATTAATCAGTCATCTTTTGATGATATTGCTATTAGATTGTTGCAAACTTGCAATGACATCAATTTCAAGGCTACACAAAATGTTCTGTTGAAATTGTAGCTACATTTGAATTAAATTCAATTTGTAGCCTTGTGGGTGCTTGGTTTTCCAGTATTATATCTCTCTTCTGATGACATTAGTTTGCTTTTCCCATTTTCAACTTTACAGGGAGATAAATAAGGAAGAGTTCAAGAAAGTGATGGCATTGATGCGATCTCGTCATCGACAGGGTGTTCACCACAGGGATGGACTGCGAACTGGCCTAAAGGTGAACGATTCTGTTGAAGATGGAGGGCTGGTGGAATATTTTTTTGATAAAGATGGAAATGGATGCCTCCAGCATGATAAATTTGTTAAATTTTTGAGAGACTTGCATGATGAGGTAAATTGCTAGTTGCTTCAATCATAGTGTCTTCATGGGGTTTGAAGGATAGCGATATATGCTCACTTCTTCTCCACATGTTTTTGGAAAATCATTATTAGTTATCTGACCATTTATAATATATTGCATAGATATATGCACGTGGAAAAATTTATCTTTATACTTTTTATGTTTTCTTTATCATTAACGTGGTGGAGGTAGTTGTGACTTGTGATGATGGCATTAAGAACCACCAAAACTTTATTTGCCTTTATGTGTAATCTGAGGTAGATTTATTAAATTTTAGTGTGTGCAAATTTAAGTTTCTTAGTTATGTTAGACACTTTAGGAAGGATGCAGACTAGTTGTAACAGAGCCAGAGATAGTTACAATGGTGCTCAGGGTACTCAAGAGACGCTGATATCTTTCCACTCCAAGAGTTCAAACCTTCCCAACTTGCTAAGATCCCTAATCCCTCTTTCTCAACCCTGACTATTATTTATAGTCAGAGAGGGCTTATTCAAACTATCTCCTATAAACTAAGAAATGCTAAATAATTAACCTATTGTTAGTTACTAACTACTAATTAATGGGGCTTATCTAACAGTATTTGACGTATGGAATGGTGATTTAATGAGATAACTTGATTCTTGTGCTTCTACGTGAACAATTGTGTATGTTTTGAATTCCCGCCATAAATTTTATGTACGAGATTGATCTCTTCCATTTTCTGTAAAAGTTTCGTATGTGTAGAATGTTTTCTATGTTGACCTCAGAAGTGATTACGTATGACCGTTAGTTTCAATAATTTACGTAGATTCTGAGACTGGAGTTTGCTCATTATGACTACAAATCACAAGAAACCATATCAGCAAAGGACTTTGCACTCTCCATGGTTGCTTCTGCAGACATGAGTCATCTAAGCAGGTTGCTTAAACGGGTTGCTATGTTGAATGATGATCCATGCCTCAAGGATGCACGTATCACTTTCGAGGAATTCAAAAACTTTGCAGAGCTACGAAAGAAATTAGTGCCATTTTCATTGGCTCTTTTTAGTTTTGGAGAAGTAAACGGTCTGTTGACAAGAGACGATTTTCAGAGGGCAGCATCACAGGTATGTCATTTTATCTAATATTTTGCTCAACATAGTACGTGTGCATTGATGGTTACGATGAATGGACATTTTAACGGAGGATTCGATTCTTCTTTTATCGAATCAATGTTGCAATTCTTTTCTGTTATCAACCTCTTGAGTCATATGATCCGGGTGTTTGCTTTTAGAGTATCAAAGTTGGTGCTTTTCTAATTTTTTTCCCCCTTTCATTTCGTATATTATATAGCTAGGACAGCAAATTCTTAATTTGTTTAATTGTTATAATTTCAGGTATGCGGCATATCTCTCTCGGACAATGTGGTTGAAATTGTTTTCCATTTGTTTGACACAAACCGGGACGGAAACCTAAGTTTTGATGAGTTTGTGAGGGTGCTACACCAGCGAGAAAGGGACATTGCACAACCCGTGGAGACAGGAATCATGGGTTTGTTATCACGCTTCTGGCATGGTAGTAATAACAGCTTCTCGTCTTCTGGGTTGTTTCCCTGATGTAGAAAAGTTATTCACTCACATTTCAAGTACAGACAAAACAGAAGGGATTGGAACCGTTGGGGGAAGTAAATATTGAAGCAGAAATAAAGGAAAAGACGGGCAGTGGTTTTGGTCTGGGACTTGAAGTTTCCCGTGAAATTCATGTGTCAAATACAGGTCTCCCTGATATAATCTCACTTTGCGAGTACCCTAAAGGAAAAGGTGGTCATAGAAATATTATACTTCTGATAGCTCAGACATATGCAACAACTATGCTGCAACTGCAAAATCAATGTGTGCCCTTTACTAAGGTGGTCAACCCCTGAGCACTTGGAACTATTTTGCCATGTATGTACCCATCCAGCTTTGTAATCTGCGCTCAGCATTCACTATGAATGCCTGAGGTAGTAGTAAATTTACTGTTTTCGAATGCCTACAATTGTTCTTTCTGCAGTGTATTTTGATGTAATGTAATACCTAACCCTATATGGGTATCATATGACACTTACAAGCCCTAATAATGTACATTACAGAGTGCAGACAGCTATATGCTATAGCCTTGAGAAAAGTGATGGAACAAAGTTACAATGTATTAAATATATACACTACGATGTACTTCTTTCTTTCCTCATGTTTTGATGCCATGCATATTATATTATGAAATATTGAATTGGTTTATGTTTGTACTCAAATATTCTTGTTCAATTCTCTCTTCCTACTAAAACCATCTGCATAATGGATTTTGATGTTATTTTTCCTACCTTTTTACCCATTCCACTCTTCAAAATTCGTGATTAAGTATTTGATAAGACGGTGTGGTTTAGGCTATGTGAACACTTTGAATAGCTATAACTAAGATTTTTTTTTTTTAAATTATTAATGCATTCTTCTACCATAATATTATTGTATAATTGATATGTATATGTTATAGTGAATGAATTTTATTCATCTATTTTGAGAATGTAGTCTATGAATGTTTTGACCGGGAGATGTGGTTGATAAGAAACTGAGTCATGTCATTAATACATTATAGATTCACATATGATTTAGTAGAACAATAATAACCTTGATTCGTTCTTTTTTATATATATGCAGTCCTTATAAATAAATATTCGTTAAATAGTTTAAAATTGTGTAAATTGTACTACCTATTTCTTTTATAACCATGTTATTGTTGTGAATTATTCCATGAGCTTATTGATCATTAATAACTAATCTCTATGACCATATTCTGAATCATATTTTTACTTTGATGATAACTACCCTCCCTTAAATAATTTGCCTAACTAATTTTAACGAAATTTTCTCTCAATCACGTTTTTTTATCTACCTAAAAGTTTCCAAACAAGTTCAAAATTAAGATTTGATAATTAATTTGTTGAAATTATTTCATAAATCCAATGAGTTGACCTTGACTTGAAAGTTGAGTTTGTTAAATAAACGAGTTGAATTTAAGTAATGTATATTTCAACTTGATAGAGTCAAAATAGATTTAGTTGAACTCGATTATTTCAATTTATGTTCTAGGAACAAGCTTTCTTTTTCCCATCTTTTTAGAACCTGTATTTATTTTTTATTTTTTAAATTGAAGAGAGGAGAAAAGTGATAGATAGAAAAATGAGAAGCAAAAGTTTTGAGAAAAGTCTGGTTCTGATTCTGCGCGGTCTGATTAAGAAGTCGTCAATGGCTGAAACGATAAAGAAAAAATTAGCAAGTAAAGGAGGGACCAAAACAAATTACAAACACTGCGAAGGAAAAGGTCCACACGTGAAAATTAAATGAAACACACATTTTTGTGAACATAGAAAACCTTGTCTGAACGACGTCGCTTCACTCCTATTTTAGGTGCACATTTTGAATCACGCCAACCCCACCTTGTCTCACTCCACATGCCTTTTGCGCTGTGTTTTTGATTATTTATTTTCTAATAATAATAAAACTCCCACCCTTTTCTTTCTTCCTTTCATTTCACAATTCGCTCATTCATTCATTTTCTTCCTTCTCCCATCTTTGACTTGAGGCAAAAGAAACCCTAAGCCAAAAAAAGGGAAAGGAGGAATAACAATCTTCATAGCCATAACCATATAAACAAGTAACCTAACATATCTCTCTCTTTCACTTTTTCTATTTATTTTTAATATTTGAGATCCAATTTCATTTATTGTTATAATTTTTATATTTAAATTTAATTTCTGTTTTCACGACAATCGATGATTCAGTTACATGGGGAAGCCGGCGGGAAAAAAGAAAGATCATGAGGTTCCCGCTCCCGCGACGAGGGCGAACGGTCACCACCCGTCAAAATCATGGGAGGAGAAACGAGGAGTGGCGGCGGCGGTTGTGTCGTCGTCGTCGTCGAAGGCGCTGGACGAGGACACGGCGATGTTCATAAACATGTCGCAGGAGCTACGAGAGGAAGGGAATAGGTTGTTTCAAAGGAAGGACAACGAGGGAGCGATGTTGAAGTACGAAAAGGCGCTGAAGCTTTTGCCGCGGAACCACATCGACGTGGCGCACCTCCACACCAGCATGGCCATATGCTACATGCAGCTGGGGCTAGGCGAGTACCCGCGCGCCATCAGCGAGTGCAACATGGCGCTGCAGGTGTCGCCGCGTTACACCAAGGCGCTGCTGAAGCGGGCCAAGTGCTACGAGGCGCTGAACCGGTTGGACCTGGCGATGCGGGACGTGCGCGTGGTGCTGAATTTGGAGCCCAATAACTCGATGGCGCTGGAGGTTTTGGATAGCTTGAGGGAGACGATGGAGGAGAAGGGGATTGTGATTGACGAGACGGAGATAGCCCTGGCGGCGCTGCAGCAGCATCCGGAGCCGCCGTCGGCGCGGCTGAGGAAGGTGGTGAGGGAGAAGATCAAGAAGAATAGGAAGGAAAACAAGGGGGAGGATGAGGGGAAGGCGAAGAAGATTATCGTTGAAGAGAAGGTTAAGGCTGATAATGTTAGGAAAAAGGATAAAGAGAAATCGGGGAAACTGGAAAAGGGGAAATTGGGCAAGGAAGATAAAGGGAAATTGGCGAAGGAAGAGAAAGGGAAATTGGGGAAGGAAGAGAAAGAGAATTTGGGGAAGGAAGAAAGAGAGAAATTCGGGAAAGAAGAAAAAGGTGGTGTTACTAGGACTGTGAAGTTGATATATGGAGAGGATATTAGATGGGCGCAATTGCCTGTGAATTGTGGAATTAGGTTGGTGAGGGATGTGATAAGGGATAAGTTTCCGGGGGTGAAGGGTGTTCTTGTGAAGTATAAGGACAGGGAGGGTGATTTGGTTACTATAACTAATACTTCTGAATTGAGGCTGGCTGAGACTTGTCATGTTCTTGGATCGATTCGGCTTTATGTGACCAAGGTTGAGCCGGAAGAGGAGCCATTTTATGATGATGGGGTTGTGGCGGATAGTGGAAAGGTGAAGGTGGTTGAGAATGGGAATGGAGTTGTGGGGAAGGGGAGGAGTAGTACTGTGGAGGATTGGCTTGTCCAGTTTGCTAGATTGTTTAAGAATCATGTTGGGTTTGATTCAGATGCGTATTTGGATATTCATGGGATTGGGATGAAGTTGTATTCGGAGGCCATGGAGGATACAGTGACAAGTGAGGCTGCTCAGGAGCTGTTTGAGATTGCTGGGGATAGGTTTCAGGAGATGGCGGCTTTGGCTTTGTTCAATTGGGGGAGTGTGCATATGTCAAGGGCTAGGAGGAGGGTGACTTTTCCGGAGGATGGATCGAGGGATTCTTCGTTTGAGTGTATTCAAGTTGCTTATGAATGGGCACAGAAGGAGTATATAAATGCAGAGAAGAGATTTGGAGAGGCTGTTAGGATCAAACCGGATTTTTATGAAGGGCTTCTTGCTCTAGGGCATCAGCAATTTGAGCAAGCAAGGCTGTGCTGGTGTTATTTGACTGCGACCGAGAAGGATTTAGAAGTCAGCCATTCGGATGAGGTTCTGCAGCTCTTTAACAAGGCTGAGGACAACATGGAGAAAGGCATGATGATGTGGGAAGAGATGGAGGAGCGGCGATTGAATGGACTGTCCAAAACGGATAAGTATAAGGAGCAGCTAGAGAAAATGGGGTTGCATGGTCTTTTCAGGGATGTTTCTGCTGATGAAGCTGATGAACAGGCTGCAAGGATGAGGTTGCAAATATATCTTTTATGGGGCACTTTGTTGTATGAGCGTTCTGTTGTGGAGTTTAAGCTAGGCCTGCCAACATGGGAAGAATGTGTAGAGGTTGCAGTTGAAAAATTTGAATTGGCTGGAGCTTCTACAACTGATATTGGGGTCATGATAAAGAACCATTGTTCTAATGAAACGGCAATGGAAGGTATGAAATGGTCCATAGTGTGTATTTCTCAAATTTCCTTCAGTTTCAAATGTTTCAGGGAACTGACAATCCTATTCTATTAATGGCAGGGTTCAAAATTGATGAGATAGTGCAAGCTTGGAATGAGATGTATGATGGTTGGCAGTTTGATGTTCCATCATTTCGACTTGAACCACTGTTCCGCCGGCGGGTTCCAAAACTCCACTACATCCTGGAGCAATTTTGAGTTTTCCTCTTGTGTTTGTTATTCTTTATAGAGGCAATATTATTGCTTCTATTTTCTTTATAAGTTTTTGAGGGCTTCTTCTTTCCATTCTAAGACAGGTAAGCAAGACCATGCTTGTACAGCAGTTTCGTTTGCATGTACCTGTTTAAAATGTTTCAAACTGTGTAGAGAATTTAGGGAGATTTGGTAGAATAATAAAATTGTACTGCTTATCCCTTTGACTGAAATTGTGTTTCTGTGAGCAATGGAATGCTGTGTCTAGTGTTTTCTATTGTTCAAAATTTGTACAAGTTATACAACTAATAGGGGGATTGAAGGGCAACCAAATGCACTAGACTCCAACACCATGGGTCTAGAGAGGGTAGATTTCAGAAAACTTTTATTTGTACAAATTATACAACTATAGGTGCATATGCCTGGGCTATATCGTAGAAATACTATAATTTACAAATTATATGCTTCATGGAATCACAACTAGATGCTCATGTCTTTAGTACTTTCTGAGATGGTTCTGTGACGTGTTTGACGCAACAAGTTATTATAAGGCTATAGACTAGTGAGGTTTCTAATGTAGTCTGTTATATGTATTGGAAATGGATTATCATGTGAAATTCTGCATTGATTTTATGGTGAGATTGTGTGAGAGATAGGCCTTGTGTAAACATATTACAATTTACAATAAAAGGCCTCTGGCCTCATGGGATATGTAGCAGTCATCCCTGGTCAAAGTATTTTGGGGAATGAATGGCCTTTGCTATGCTGTCCCCATGAGATAAAAATAGACTCTCAATCACATGCACAAAGTGTATACAACAGAGAAAAAAAAAGAACTACTGATTTATTTGATAAGGCTTTTGAATTTTTAATGGGATCGATGAAATTATATGATTTGAATTTCTATTATTGGTATGATACATGGTGATGATAGCCTCTGGTTCTTCTGGATGAATGGGTTCTAGACCAGTTTATCCCCTCCCCGGAAGAAACTGTTCCCATTTTGCATTTGTAATATTGTCGGATTAATGCGATAAGTGTGAACTAATTAGTGACTTTAGAGAACAAATTTCTCCTTCATCTTTTCCTTGAGCATGATCAATATTTACATCTTCAACTTCTAAATGGTCTACTTTTTTTGGTTCTGCTTTTTAATGAAGTTTTTGTCGAATGATGACATCTATATGATTGCCCTGACGGAATTATTTGGCTTTTGGTTGCAGGTATTCTTTCTTCACACTGTTAACTTGTTGATTGGTGCTACGATTGGATTATTCTTTTGCATTGCAGTTTTGTACAAGGTTGAGATGTTTAGACTAGGAAAAGCCTAGTTATATATGATTTGTCATCTTTTAGAGGGGATGTGTGGTGAGTGTGTCATTCTTTACAGTTGTGATGTATCAATATATGATTGCATTTGTTTGATCGAGTTAGTGAGCGATTTGATTTTATTTATTAGCTCTGGGGTTTGATGATATTTTAGTTGTCAAATTGCCATCTGTAACAGTATACAAGTGTTGTATTGTACATTATGCATTTTTTTAATCACATTCTCCTGAGTGAGTAATACGCACTGTTTGAATCATCAGTCATTCACATCTTGGTTCTCATGTTTTACATCAGGTTTCATTTTATTGATTAAGATTTCTTGGATTTAGTTTTACATTAACTTCCCAGGACGAATAGAAAACACAAATAAGCTGAAATCTAAGCAATATCTATTATACTATTTTCTTGAATAGATATTTATTGTTGTATTTATTTAAAACTGAGATAATCTCCCCTTTGCAGTTATATATATGACAATTAAAGAGATTAGTTTTTGTGTATAGTTTCTTTTAACCTTTCATTCATACCATTATTTTTGTTAACCAATTTTTTATTGTATAATTATAACAATGACTAAAAAGTAGATTATTTTGTAATTCTTCTTTTACATATATTCATTATAATTTTACATTTTATAATTTGATAACTATTTATTATAATAATAGTTATTTCAAACTTTTCAATTTTAATTTTTATATTTTATTTTCATAAAAATGGAAACAGGTATTTTCATTAGGATATATAGAATAATTATTCAAAGTAGTCCTTTGAAGATACAGAGCATCAAGGTGCCATATTCTAAATCTTAATTTAGTCTCTCATCTTGTAAATTAGACATCAATTAGGGGTCAAATCAATGTCTAAAAGTACATTCATAAGTTAAATTATCTATATTTTTAGGATGTGGTGGTTGGCACATCAAATTCCATTCTCCACTTCTAATTTAGTATTTTTAAAATTTTAAAATACCCTTACCCATGTGCTTTCCTACAATTTTGTTCAATCTAAACTTTGATTTCTCATATTTTATATTTTATGAACTTTTTTTAATAAGTTTATTATCTACTATTTAGGCAATTACCCTTGCACTTTTCATTTATTAGGAATTCTCTCTTTTTTTCTTACACATGAAGATATTCATTTTTTATTTTCATAACCATTTAATTCTTAAATTTCAAACTATTAAGATATTGATAGTTGAGGATCAAAATTTTAGACACTGCAAAATTAGATAGAATAGCTAACAATTTATAAAGGTCAAATTTGAATAGATGAAACTATAGGATTTAATTTAATTAAAATATATTGCCAGCGTAAATTTCTTTTGACACTGTCATTTAGTTGTATTTATGGTTATATATATATATATATATATATATATATATATATATATATATATATATTGTTTAATCTTGTAATCATTACTTTAATACGCATATATAAAGTACTTATAGCTAGTTAATAGACATAAAACTCTCCACAAACTAAATTTTTATTTATATACTTTAAAATATTAAATAATATTATCAGTCCAAACTCATTACAATAGATATAATAATTAGATTTGAGTTGAAAATCAATTTTGTGAAGTGAAAGTTGTTGCATGAGAAAAACACAAACGATGACATTAGCTTAAGTACAAAGTAGTATCACTTGTACAATCAATTCACATTCAAGTGTTAACATTCTTTCTGTTAAGTTTTTAGGTTGGAGTCATAGCTTAAGTACAAAGTAATATCATTTGAACAATCAATTCATATTCAACTCTTAGCATTCTTTTTTTAAGTTATTTAAGTTTGAGATGTGTCACATAATTTATTTTTTATTTATAGTTTTATTATTTAAGAAACTAAAGTAATCGTTCAAGCAATAACTAGGGTTTGATGAATCTTTTAATGTGACAAAAGTGTTATATCACTTAAATGTTATTCTTGTTGCGTAAGTTATAGGTGTTGTCACTCACATGACTTATATGTCATTCAAGCAATAATAATACAGTCGAATAAATTTTTCCAAAAACATATCGTTTAATATATATATATATATATATATATATATAATAAATTAAGGTTATTACTTTTCGATTAAATCACATGTGAATATATAATGTATTGACTAAAAAATGACACTTTTATCAACAATTTCTCTCGGTCAAACATTTATAGACTACATTTTCAAAAGTAGAGATTTTTAAAATATAATTTGTCTCTTCCAATAAATTATTTTCTAAAATTCTTCCAATAGTGATACGGTGTACATTCACAGAGACTTGGGTGTAAATAGTTGATATTGTAATATTTAATACTTTTGAGCTTAAATTTGAATATTTGTAACACCTCATTTAATTTAATGCGCAAAATCAAAGGAAACGTTACACAGAGATAGCTACAATAGCATTGTAGCGTAATCCTGGGGTTCTTAACACAACCCTTACCAAACCAGGCACACCACGATACCAAAGGAAAACGGGATGAAGAGTTAACTAAAAGTATATAAATCTAAAACCATCTATTTCGTGGGTCCCAGCCCTAGATGAACTCATACAGAAAATATAAACTAGTCCATGCGGACTATGCAGCAGAATCTCCATTTCCTTGCTGACCTCTGGAACCTCGCCCATCTGCTCCCATCAATTAAATTGACGATCATCACAAGAAAGAAGAACCACATACAAGACCACCATACAATAAACAGGGTAAGCTAGAGACAACAACATTTTTATCATACAGTCAAAATATATTTCTCACCATTCAATATCCAAACATCAACCAAGCATGTTATGACTCTCAATCAATACACTACGACTCGACTCGACTCATCCAGATACGTATAACTTGGTCGGATTCAGCGGATGCTTGCACTTGTGGTGGATACCTCTGCTCAACCCCGAGCTATGTGTTACAAGTGTTACGATGAATCAATTTTCCCTCACCACAAGGTTAGCCCTTAATGAATTTCAGGCCTCCTGCTACTCTCACTACAGGAGTCAGTCCGCTCTAAGTGAGACTAACTGGCTCCTTAGAGTGTCAGGATGCAACCTTAACTTGAATCCTTACCTAGTTATACAGATGGGGCACCACCATGAACACCCACTAATAGGGGCCATGGAATTACATCCCGACCACTGAAGCGCGACCTTGAAAGTCCCACCTAGAGACCCCAAGGAATTGTGCACTGACACGGACCAACATACATAAACAACCAAGAATTTATACATGCGTTGCACATGAGATTTCAAACCAAAACCCATAACAAGATTCTATTTCTCATATGTTGAATCATTACCAACTCGTTATTCCCAGTCATGAGTAAGGCGTTTCTCCACATAAATAACCATGCCACTAGTTTACCAACCATCAAGATTTATTGTTACTCATACCAAACTTGTCACTCCAATTTTCATGAATCATCTCATACAATTATCATGTTCCCGTCACGTCAAAACTCATAACTCACAACTCATACACCACACCATTTATACAGGCCATCCAGTTCATAAATTTAAAGATAAAACTCATACAAGCATGTTGTTCACTTTTTAAAATCCAAGAAACATCCAGACCAACCCATTTCTCGCCCAGCATCTCGCTCAGGCAGAAAGGTCTCGCCCAAGCGAGGAGGACCCTCGCTAAGGCGAGGTCCCTTCGCCTAGTCGAGAGCTCGACTTCCAGCATGAGAACCCTGCGCGCGTTCTCGCTTAGGCGAGACCCTCCTCGCCTAAGCGAGACGTTCGCTCGCCCAAAACGTATAGTGGGTCGCCTGGGCAACCCTTCGCGAGGAAATACTTAGGCGAGCCCGTGTAACTCTCGCCTAGGCAAGACAGGTTTGCCTGGGCGAGTCTATCAGACTCTGCCACTGTTCCTCTCTGCCATCAGCACAGTTTCATACCCAAACAACAAATCAACTCACACCATACACTCACAGTCACATATAAGCACGAAAATCATGAAATAACATCAAAGCAATCATTTTTGTACCGAACAATAGGGTTCTAGCTTCCCTTACCTGGGAATAAGCTAGCAAAAGACCCGACACAAGCTTGACCCTAAACAGCGGAACGCAATCCTCAAGAGGCGACTCCAAGAGCTGGAAACCATGACCAACAGCGGAAACATTAGTTACTTAGGGTAACAGTGGGGGAAACAGACACAAACAGAAGAAGCACTTACGTAAGAAGGGAAACGGGTTCTAATGCAAGGATAACAATTTCCTAAAAATGCGAAGAAGTGCGATGTTTAGGGCAGACCTAGTGACTTTATCTATTGGGCCGACCTTAGGCCCAGTTACAAGGGCAGTCCACTAACTTTAGAGCAGAAATAAAAAGGGGCCTCACAATATTCATAATAGACATTAAATGTTATGTTTGAATGTGATGGAGTGACATGATATATTGATCTATTTTGTAACTAATAATACGTGAGTTTATTATTAAAAAGAAATATCTTTATAATTTCACTAATGATTTAAATCACACATATAATAATTCATAAGGTGATCAAAAAATCGAGGAAGTTGTTTCATCATTATTATATACTTGTGTAATGAACTTACATTGATTTATGAAATTGACATTTGTGTGTAAATAAAAATGTTTAAAATAAGTTTGATGCTGGTCTTTGATCAAATATTCTTTGTACAAGTTTACCATTCTTGATAACCTACATTTTTATGTTTTATATGTAACTTTTTGTTCTGACTATGATTATTCTTAATATGTGAACAAAAGGCATAACATGTTTAAATGATTTTTTTTTGTGCGTAAGAATTTTCTTTTAAGTAATTTGTTTTCATATATATATATATATATATATATATATATATATATATATATATATATATATATATATATATATATATATATATATATATTTATATTTATTTTATTAATTTTTTAAATTTAAAATTAAAATATATCGAAATATAAACAAATTTCAATTTCACGTTAAAAGAATCGAAAATATATTTAACATTTATATATATTATTTACATTCTTAACTATCAATACATATTACTATTTTACACTGTATAATAATATAATAATAGTAAAAAATTACAATATCATCCCAGATAACAACATAACTACATATAAATATTAAAATATAAGAATATGATCACCACATTATAAAAAAATTCTAAATTATCAATTAAATAATTAAAGGTCATAACATGATAAATGACATTGTTTTCAATACAACAAAATAGTAAAAAGCCAAAATAAGTCCCAAGATTCATTAGGTTAATATGAACTAGGTTAATTAGGTTAATATGGATTGATTCGGATCAATGCACAATTAATTCAATTAATTCATTTACATGGATGAAGCTGTTAAAAGGAAGGTTTTGTTTGTGATAAGATAAGTAACCACAATGACAACTATGAGATATAAGGTAAAGTAATGGTGGTGCACATGTTAAGAGGTGGTGGAAATAGTGGAGTTAACAAATTATGAAAGTTAGGTTTAAATATTTTTTTGTTTGTTTTTGTAATGTATTTATCTTATTGTTTTGATTTCTATAATTTGTTTTATTTTGTAATATAAAATTATATTATTTTATCTTTGTATTAGTGTCACATTGTATGGGGTTTAAAAACAAAAAAAATATTTATGAAAACTATAATGACAAAACAGTATATTATATTGATTATTTATATATTTAAGTCTTAATTTATTAAAGGTATAAATTTATTATTTTTATGATTTTTAGAAAATATTATGTTATTTCTCCACGAAAAGATTTTTGGAAATAAATACTTTATAACCTTCTTCTATTTATTTAAAGATACGTCTTTGTTTTATTCATTTTTCTGATAAATTTACAAAAGATAAGAAATCATACAATTTTAACCAGTTTATTAATTAAAATTTTATATGTGTGCGTATATATAATAACATGCTTTTTTTATTATCAATTAAAAATGAAATCAAACAAAATAAAATTATAAAAAACTTATTTTTAATATCTCATGTTTAAGTTGAACTTATTTTTAATCTTTCAAAATTAAAATTGTTCTTTTTATATGTATAATCATTATAAAAAATTACTTTATGCGTCTCTTAAGGAAAAATTTAGTTTCTTGAGAATTTGAAGTTGTTAAAATATGTTTATCACGTTTAAAATACCATTCCTTGGTTGGAATCAGGTCTGACAGGAATGATTTTTAGTCAAATTTTCAAAAAAAAAATAAAATTAAAGGGAGGTGAGAAATTAATTTTCTCAAGAAAAGATAGAATTTATTTTCTGATAAATACCATGTTAGTTTAATTATCATAACAAATTAAAGATTTTGATAAAAATAGTACAATATCTTTTTATTTCTAAGAGGCTTATATAAATATTTTTAGGAGTACTTCTCAGTAATAAAATAAAAGTTAGTAATTTATATGAATAATTATTTCTAGTATATTTCTATAAGTTTTTATTTCATGATAATTTTGGACTTGCGTATTTGATTATCGATCTTTATTTTCAAAGTAAAATTTTATTTTTATTCTCATTTAATAAGTATAAAATTTGTATTTTCGTCCCGTTTCATATTTATTGTAATACGATTTATACCCCTCATTTCCACTTATACCTTTTCTTTTACCATTTTAAATATTAATTAAATAAAAAAAATTACATAAAAAAAAGATATTATTTAGTATTATATGTCAAAAAGTACAACGTCAAATATCAATAAAAAATTATAATAAATTATCATGATATAAATATCAAATAAAAATATTAAATAACAATTATATAAATATCAAATAATTTATATAAATATCAAATAATTATAATAAATAAATTAATACGTTAAAAAATAGAAAAAAATTAATATAAACTTTTTTACTACATAATAAATTAGAAATATTTTAATAATTTGAAATATAAATGAGATGAACATAGTACGAATATATATAGATACTCATTACTATTTTTATTTATAATTTAGAAAATTTATATTAATTATATTCATAATTCGTATAAAATTAAGATAAATTAAAAAAATACTCACGAAAATAATTTATTTACCGTCCTTAATTTCTAACTGTAAAAAGGAAATTCTTAACCCTATAACTCCTTGGAAGAAACACAAACGGATTGTTTGAAATTTTTATAATTTATAATAATATGAAAAATTAGAGTACATATTCAAGTAAATAATTTGTAGGTCTTTTTCATAAGTACAATCTTTGGCAATAATTAGAAATAGAAATCACAATAATGCAACTTTTTTAAAACTTAATCATATAAAAATAATTGTTATAATATACATATTTCGTTATTTTAATTCTCATATTTTCTTCTTTTTTTTTTTAGTTTTTGTAATATGATATTTTATTTTTTCGATTTCCATTATTAAGCATATTTTATTTGATATTTCGTTTATCACATAATCATTTATCCAATGATAGTATATGATAAATATATGGATTAAAAAATTATAGCCTGAAAAGTTATAAATATCGTGAGTATATAGTGAAAATAAGAAAAAAGTCAATAAAATAATAATTAAGTCAAAACAACAATAAGAAAAAAAATACCAAATACATTAGTGAAACACTAATAAAGTAAAATGAGAGAAAATAATCACGTGATATATAACAACAGTATAATAGTGATATATAACAACAGTATAATAATAATAATAATAACTAAAAGCAATAGGAGAAAAAAATGATAAAGTTAATTTTAAAATTTTGTATTAACTGACTAATATAATAAAATTCGTTAAAATAGATAATGTTAATATTTCTTTATCCTAACCAACAAATCTTTTTTATGAAGAAAAAAAAAAGCTACTAACTTTCTGTTGGTCTCAGATTTAAAACATGGATACATAATTTTCCTCAAAAAAACTAGTTATAGACTTGCAGCAGTAGTTGGAAAGAGAAAGAAGAATAAAACAGCTTAGAACATTGCAATCAGAGACACTTACGAAGTTAAACTATTTGAACAAAAGAAACGAATCGTGAAGCGTGTCAAACCCACTCTCACTCAATCCTTCAGCCCCTTCCATTCAGTTCTAGGTTTTTTGTTTTTCTTTTCCACTCAAATCCTCAATCATGGGCACCAAGCTCAGGAGACCCTCCCATGCTGGTTCTTGGTACACCGACAACCGTAAGTCCCTCAAATTATCATTCACGATTCATCAATTTTGAGTTTAATTTCACTGATCAGGTTCAGATATCGTTTTTTTACTCTTTCAATCGCTGTTTCTCTCTATACATGCAATTGGGTCGAAGTTTGTTCATGAATTAACCCGTTTGATTGTTTTGAACTACTTCATGAACAGTTAAAGTTTTCAACTTTCCATTGTTCTGGTTCATTCACCTGTTATCAGTTACACCCTTCTACTTGTTTTTTAATTTTAAAATTTTAATTGTTATTTTCAGCTAAGCAGCTTTCAGAGGAACTTGATGGGTGGCTGCAATCCTGTGGTTTGGCTAAGTCTCCTGAGGTGCGGGGAGTGATAGCACCGTAAGTGGAAGTGCCTTTTTTATTTTTGTTGATTTTGGTTTTTGAGATAAAGAAAGAACTCTGATGTGTGCTTGTGGTGCAACTGGAATGTTATGATGTTAGACATGCAGGTTATTCCTATTCAGGAAGAGCTGCTGCTTATGCCTTTGGAAACATTGATCCATCAAACATGTGAGTTTGTTTCTTGTTTGATTTTCTTATTGTTCTCACATACATTTTTGTCTTATTTCTTGTTCGTGGAAACAGGATTAGCTTGCTTGTTCTTTTGCTTGTTCATTTGTGTCCTCAGTAGTTTCTGCTAACTTATGGATTATTGTTGTTTTTTTCTTTATGTTGTATGGTGGTGCTAGTACACGTGTCTTCCTTCTTGGTCCTTCTCATCACTATTACACTCCAAAGTGTGCACTTTCAACTGCAACTGTCTACAAGACTCCCATTGGTGACCTGCCTATAGATTTGGAAGGTACCTCTATAACTGTATGAAATATTTAAGGATATTAAATTGAGATCATTCTTGCTTATATTTTCAGTAAGGATTTGAATGCGAGATTATTTGTGTGAATATAGTGTTCTTTTTGTAATATTGATGAGGAGGTATTCTATGAATTGAGAAAAAGTAAATAAGTAGATCATATTGATATAAAAAATCAAATTTATGTGTTCTGGTTTGTTTGTACGATGGTAGATTATTTGAATTGATTTGCTAAGATCTGATCCATTTTTGTTTGACTTTGATAATGGTTTCTTCCTCATTGCTCACATCTAACTTTTTGTTTTGCCAGTAATTGAGGAGCTTAAAGCTACAGGGAAATTTGAACTGATGGATATTCGTGTTGATGAAGCTGAACATAGCATGGAAATGCACCTGCCGTATCTTGCTAAAGTATTTGAAGGGTAAGTTTTGTTATATAGAGCTTCCTGTTTTGAAGCTATGCAACAAGGACTAAAATTCAAATACTGATGCAGGTACCAGGTGAAAATTGTACCCATTTTAGTTGGTGCTGTTAGTGCTGAAAATGAAGCTATGTATGGACAGATTCTTGCCAAATATGTAGATAATCCCAGCAACTTCTTCTCTATTTCATCAGACTTTTGTCACTGGGGATCTCGGTATGTACTATTTGTTTGTACACATTCAACTACCTCTGTTTTTACACATTCCACTATCCCCTCCCAAAGGGAAAATTTCTATGCTTAGGAATTACAGATTTCGATAATCATTAATATTCTTTGGAATCAAAGATTTTCGCAATTGGTTTTGGTTGAATTTTCCCAGTAATATTAATTATTTATCACATTAAATGATTTTACAGCATTAAAACCTTTTACAATTTGGGCTTTCCATGAGAACAATTTTATGGGAAACATAACTAAAAAAAAATCAGGGAACAAAATGTTTACTATGGGAAACAAAATTCCTACTTCTAATTCCTAAGGAACTAAAGACTTTCCTTCTATTAAATATTCCTCTACAGTAGTTTGAGATGTGTTAACAAGAGCACCCAAAAACAAACATTAACACTCTAGTATGGTTTTCCTTAATCATTTGTTTGACTAGTTAGATGATTTACATTGTTCAAATAATATGCTTGGAGCTTAGTACAATCCTACAAAACCAGCTTAAAAGTGTAAAGTTACTCTTGCTTTATGAGAACTGCCTAAGCCTTATCTCTAGTGGATGTGTGAGATTAACCACACCTTGCGCGAAGGTGGTCAAATGAGGTTGTTGCAATTAAGGGAGGCAAGGTATATAACTCCAATGAGTCTAGGATAGACTTTTTACCATTTGATTTTATAGCCTAAATCAATCTCACAAAATTAGTTTGTTAGTGAGAATTATCCAAACTTTATAAGCACTACTTAGGCCTTATCCCTAGTTGATGTGAGAACTAAAGTACTCAACACACCCCTCACATTCTGCACAATGAAGGTTCTCCAGAGAGACCACAATTAAGGCAAGTTATGGGTGATTTCAATTAAGGTGACTTTCCAACAAACAAATAGACTCCAGTGTTTTGAATGCTTTATGCTTCTGCTTATTGATCATGGTTATGTATGTTATGGATATCTCTTGTCTCATTAGTTTGAAGCAGATGTAGAATATTGTGCATTTGAAGATCTTTTTTTGTTGATATAACCTTCTGATTACATTTTGTTTCAGATTCAATTACATGCACTATGACAAGAAGCACGGGCCTATATACAAATCTATTGAGGCCCTAGACAAGATGGGCATGGATATCATAGAAACCGGAGATCCAGATTCCTTCAAACAATATCTGTTGGAGTATGAAAATACAATATGTGGAAGACATCCAATTAGTGTTTTTCTTCATGTAAGTTCCTTGTAACAATACTCTTATGAAAGGATCTCTTGCCTAATTTGAGAACCTTGATATAACTTGAAGTAAGCACAATGATAATATTGTATAATTGTTGTTGTTATTATAAATCCTGTTTTCTTATCACACCAATGTCAAACCTGATCCTCTAATCCTAACCTTATAGAATGACAAATCACATTCATCCCTACAAAACACTATCCCACAAGTATAGCCTTGAGATCTAGTGCCAAACTCAACAAGTTTATCAGTACATTGATTAACCTCTCTATTATGCTCAAAAGGAATAAATAGTATTACTAATTACCAAATAATTCATACCAAACAATTCAGCCACCTACTTTGAAGTTCCCAAGGAATGATTGAAGTGTTGGACTAAACTTGAATAACAAGTTGAGTCACTCTCAGTCAAGATTAGTCCAACTTTTGAAGGTAACAACTTCCATAGCCAGACTCACACGCATCACCTCAACATATAAAGGCACTATGAACACCAAGATCTGAATGGAAGCATGATGATCTTTAGAAATATCCCCACACCAGATACACCAGGTTAGAACCGCTGTCCCATCAGTTTTACATTTAAAACTATGTCAAGGTTGAGGAAGCCAAAAAAACAGGAACATAGGATGTACCTTCATAGGATGTATGTCTACTCCAAAACTTTTAAGAATAATGAGCTTTGGTGTTGGGCATCATTCAACCAGTACAAAAATTCTAGGTCCAATTGACCTCAACATATTTGATGCTTTAAGTTCTGTCGTAGTATATAATGTATGATTAACAAAGAAGGTCTTATTCCTTGTTGTCCAAATAGCTTTCATAGAGGTTACTAACTAGGTTGGTTTTCAATTTCATTCGTTTTATTTGTGAGGCCAAATAATATATCTAGCTCTCTAAATTTTCCCTATTTTTATGTCACCAGCCTAAATGAATTATTTTTGAGTCCATCAATAGGTAAATGTTTGAAGTCAGTGTCTTTATTATTGTTGATCTTGGGATTTCATGAAGCATTACTTGTGATTTCACTATTGTACTACTTGTGAATTTGAGAACTAGCTTGAATCATCTTTTTGTGAAACTTGAAAGATAAGATTGCAAAATCTAGTTTCACTTAACTTGCATTTTAGTAGTTTCTTCTGCTCCTAGTTTAAAAAAATTATGTGTTATGTTTTCCAGCATTTCTTGGTAATAAAATTGAAGGATGCCTATCTGGTCTTTATATGGTATCTCTTGATCCATATATTTGGTAGCTTATAATATGGAATGAGTTTTTCTGTTCGTTGCTGATCCTCTATTTACCTTCAATGTTTTGCAATTTGATCAGATGCTGAGGAACAGCTCTACAAAGATAAAAATAAAATTTCTTCGCTATGAGCAGTCTAGCCAGTGCAAAAGTGACAGGGATAGTAGTGTTAGTTATGCATCTGCAGCAGCAAAAACTGATGGATGAATCAAGCTCCAGTTGAAGGTCTTCATTTATGTGGCACTCAGCAATGTCATTTCCCTTAAATCGACTATTTATATTTAAGCTTTCAACATTTGGATATTATGTTCCATTTTTATAGATCATTCTCACTTGTCAAATAATCAAATTCTTCTATACTTTCAGTTGGTGCTCCTAGCTAACATTCTTGGACAGTTGTGACTATGAACATGCACTTTATCATGTTTTAGTTGCAACTGTCAAATTCTTAAATTGCACTGCTGATGAATTTCTTAACAAGAAAAAAGAAAAAACCTTTTTCGGCCCAAAATTGTTGAAGTTTAGGAAAATTTTGAGATCATCCAACAACCAAAACAAGAAGGGGAAAAAAATGTTTTTCATACAAAAGGTCTTGTGATTTTTGGTTAGTTTATAAGCAGTTTTGTTAAGGGAATTGTTACCTGTCTGCTGAATATCTTGGTGTAGATAATTAAAGTGACACGACAATCATTTATTTGAGATGTAATCAAGAAGATTTAATTGTTATAAGGTAAAATCTGTTTTTCATGCAAAACATTTCAACAATTATTTTATTTTTAAATCTAAATTGTGAGTGTTTTAGTATATCACGTTTTGGTTCAGTGTTAAAGTGTTCGTTAATTTCCAGAAATTTTTTTAAAACAATTTGTAGGAAATTTTTTTTAATAAAATTAAAAAAGTTCTAATAGCTAAAAATCACTTTGCATGGGGCAATATTTTAGAATAATACATGGTCGCGTGAATATTCACAGTTTCTCTAGATAAATATTTTGCTACCAATTAATTGATGATTTATTAATTTATTAATTTGATTGGAGATAATTATTGTGTGTATAAATCCAGATGAAATTACATTAATAGAGCAGTAAATGTACTATGCCTAAATTTTATACATCTTTATTAAATTAATTGATGTATTTTTTATATGAACCAAAATATATGTAATATATTATTTTTAAAATATAGAAAAAGTATAAATCATTTGATGAGTATTATTGTTTAATTTTAGCAAAATTTAACCTAAATAATTACGTAAAATTATAATTTAATCGTTGGATGGACTAACATTCACTTTTTATATAAGTTATTATTGCAAATTACACTTTTATAATTGAAGTGTTGATCACATTGAAAATTTTCCATTAAACAAGTTCATAAAAGTAAAATTTTTACCAATGAAATATCCATTGATTAGAGATTTATATCAGTAATGAACTTTTGACTTAGAAGAAGAAGAAGAAATCATAACTATATGAGGTGATTATATCAGAATTAGAAGATACTACAGAGTATCTTCAAAGATAATCATTCCTAACAATTTCTACTGATACAACATACATAACAAGTTAATGTTCTCTAACATTTCATCATCAATCAACAATGCATTGGTCTTAACTATTTAACTGAATGCATTTGAATCCCAAAGGTGCCTCAATGACTTTTCTTGATCCAATCACCACCTCCTTTCTGAGGCTCAAACACATAAACACTACCATCTGTGAGCCCCACAACAAAATGGTTTGGTTTATGTGGATGTGCAGCAATGGAAATTGGGTAGATGCTCAAACTGCAACAAATCAACAATATGTAATTTAAATTCAATGGAAATGCCACATATGCCATGGAGAAATTGATGGTCTATTTCAAATAATAATAATAATTTATCTGTAGTATGAAAATGTGAGAAATTTAAAGTCTAAAATTAAATACCTTGAAATTGGAGGAAGATAAGATGAGGTACAAATCCTACAATGAACTTCAAAATTTGTTGCATCAAATATTGTGACTGTCCCATCAACCAAAATGGAATACAAAATGTGACCATCTGATGAGAAGGTTGCTTGAGAGATCAGCTGTGGAATTTCTGGAACCCACTGTCATGAATGAAACAACAAATTCACTGAGTCAAGAAGAAAACAATGACTTTTCATGATATGTGAAGGGAAGAAGAAAGAACCTCATTGACACATCTTAGTTCTGTTGTTTCATAGATTGCAACATGACCAAAATATACAACAAGGAATTTTATTTGATCTGGATGAAACTGAATTTGTGTTTCAGATTCTAGCATGTGGTTTTCTTGTATTTGCAATTTTACATCTTTCAGCTTTTTCCACCCATTTGTATCCCATAGAATGATCTGTCAGAGAAATCATATATTAATAAGATACGAGTCCATCACATATAAGTTATTAACCTTATCTTCGGTCAAAAATTTTAAAACAATGAAATTTATGAATTTTTATATTATATGATACTCAATTCTATAACAATAATCAAGAAGTAGACTTTAAACTTAATTCAATCTCATAAAACCGATTTGTAAGGTGAGGTTTGCACCCACTTATATATTATAAATTTGTTTTATCTTTGATCGACGTGGGATGTTCAACGATAGTTGGAGCTAATTCTGAAAAGTAGTTGTGTTGTGGTTTGGCATGATTCATAGAAAGAACATTAAATACTAACCTGAGCATTTGCATCAGCAGATACAAGAATATTGGAAGTGCTTGAGAAAGCAAGAGTGGTAACTCTTTTAGAGTGACCCTCAAGCTTTTGTAAAACCTGATATAAACAGAAACCAGCTTCAATATTCTTTGAAACATGTAATGGAACATATCTTTGTAGAAGAGAGAAAGAGATATATATACCTGATCATCACGAACATTGTATATACTTAAAGTGGAGTCATCAAAGCCAATACCAAATATATTGTTATCTTCAGGGTAGAAAGCAAGACATGTTACCATAGGTGGTGGAGACATGATGGTTCTCAGAGTCTGAATTATGCAGTGTGTGCCATAAATCAAGTTAAATCATACCAATACCATCATTGCATGTCACAAATGTGTAAAAGGAGATTTCTGTAATGTTACTGTTTAGTTTTATGAATGTTTAAATCTAGAATTTTATATTACCTTATAGGAGACCATGTTGAACAAAGAGATCATGCCCCCTGAAGTTGATATGACATATCCACCCTGTTTTGATAATGCAAAACAAGAAACTGGGTTTGCACATTTGACAGATGAAAGGTCATTGATCATAACTTGGAACCCATCCTTTGGTTGCTGCAACTGAGGGCAAACCTGAACACTAGCCTACAAAATAATTGCCTCATTATGAAGAAAATCAATTGCTAAAAAGTTAAACTTTATGGTAAAAAACAAGAACAAATCACAAGAGAGGAAAAGAGAAAATGATATACAAGAAAGTGAATTACCTTGCCATCCAAGTTAAAGCCAGTGCGTGGCCAGAGCCAAACCAGATGAATACCATTCGATGCCAATGCCAGAATTGAATTCCCCGTATTGTTGTAAGCCAGTTTAACAATCTGCTTCATCAACAGTTAGTTAATCACAATTCTATTCTGATAGACTCACCTTATGAGTTTTTCTTCTGATAGGTTCAGGGAGATTTTGTATACACATGACTTGAATTCGATTCATATAAGAAATTGATATCATTTTTAACCTTTTTTTTTTTTAACATCAGATTAACGGATTAATGGATCATGTCATGTGTTGTGTCCAAACATTGTTAGAAAACAAATAATCTTAATAACTATATAAGTTAGATACCCTTTTTACTTCAGGATGCTTAGGGAGCTGCAAGAACTGGCACTGAGATGATGTGCCAATATCTAATGAATTCTTTGATTTGTTGAGGGATTCTTCAATTGAAACCTTTTTCACATCTCCCAAAACTCCATTGCAGTTTCCCTGAATAAGAAAATGATGAGACGTTGGTTCTGGTTGCAGAGTAAAATTATAACGAAACAATATTGGCTAAAGGTTTCTCCTATTAACCTGTTCAGAATCCATACTTAGTCTTCTACCAGTTAAAAGTTTCCACTCCATAGCTGCTCCTAAAGAACAAAAAAGGCTACATCATAAGGAGCTGAAATCAAGTAGTTATAATAATAAAAAATTATAACAAAAACTTGGGATTGAGACAACATGTGATAAATAAGCTACGGTGCACCTGTCACAAATATATGTATCAGATTCGGTAGTATATTTTATCAATACTTATCAATGAATTATAAATAAAGTATGTAATATAGAAATCAGAAAAAGTATTACTTTCATGATAACAATAATTTATAAATTTTTATTTAAACAATGTTTAATAAATTTAATTTAAATTTAAATTCACACCATAACAATCATATTTATCATATTTTTAAGAATTTTAGTATATTTTTTAATATGCATATATTATATATAATATTCTATTATATTTAAAATAAACATATCACATTAATATCATATCCCATATATCAACGTATCATATACATGTTATATCATATATAATTATCATATCCGTATCTCCTTATCTGTGCATTATAATAAATAGGCATGCAGGAAATTAGTTCCCTTACCTGAATTTGTTAAAGCAGATGCAGAAGGTTTGGAATTACTGTCATGATCCCTTAAAAGGTCAGGTTCTTGATCAGGCCTTTGATGCTTCTGCCAGTTTAAGCTAAGACACATGGAACAGTAAATAAATTTGATGTGTTGGTGAAATGCATATGCAGAAATCAATGTTGCAAAGAAGTAAGAAAATGTGAAAGCATATAAACTTCAAAGTAGGATGGTAGAGTGAAACCTTTGATTGAGAAGATGGCGTAGTCTGTGAATTTCCATGTCTGGAAGTTTTAGCTTACCAGCTAAAAGAGGATGCTGAATTATAATTTTCTTAATTTCATATATCAGATTCATCCTCGCAGAAATTGCATCTCGATATGTTGGTTTAATTTCCCTGATTAGGACCAACAAATTAGTTTTAAAATAAGGTTAAGCGTATCAAACAATGTATGATTTAATAATCACAGACCTTATATTATCAACTACCAAAAGGTGACAAAGGTCTTTGATCAACTTTTCATTCCCATGTGCAAAGATTTTGAGATCCTTCAAGAGGATGTCTAAGGCCTTGTAACGATCGTTACTACAAAAATAGAATGAAATTAACACTTTTACATGAAATACACACAGCCATGTTCTTCAAGAAACATTGTCAATTCTCCAATCATCAAATTTGGTCACCAAAATTGTTTTTCTCTCACCAATTTGAGGATCACTAAGTAGTTTAGCTCTTTAAAAGTGAACAAACGTGTATGAAGTTCCACAATCAAATTTTGATAATCTATATGACAAAAAACATCAAACAAAAATGTATTGTGGAAGTAAATAATTGATTTTTGATTGGAAAACAACAAAGGGTATTACGTCTAAGTTATGTCCTTTCAAAATTTATCTATGATTTAATATTAGGTTAATTAGTGGAGACATGTAAAATGAGAATTGTCACTACTTATTATTGGTCATCAAAATCCTATATTGAATAATATAAAGTAAAAACAATATTATAAAAATAAAGAGTTGACTTGAGACTTATTATCACAACTTTATAAGTCTCTTGGATGTAGGATGTATAAGGAATTTATAGTTGGATATCATAAGTTTACAATTTTTGTTAAAAATTTTGTATGAAAAATTTTGTATAAAAATTTATAGTTATTTTTACTCTTAATTGTGTATGAATTTACGTTTCAAAGAGATTATTTTCCTACTCCATTATTTACGACTCTTTATTTCTACTTTGCAGTGAAATCACCGTCATACTTCCTCACCTAAAACATCAAAGAGGGTCAATAGGATAATGACTTTAAGTCTATCTTGTCTTTACAAAATAAATTTTTAAAATGAGAACTATCTAATCTATATACTATAATTTTGCGTTATATTTAATCGAATCGACGTGGAATTTTCACTATAATTATGCGTTATATTTAGTTGATGTGGAATTTTCAACAAATTAATTTCATATTTTTCAATAACATAAAATTAAAAAGCTTACTTGTCCAATGCCTCAAAGTATTTCTGTTTCCTCATTTCAAAGTATATTTTGATTGAGTAGTCGTTGTCTTTGACTTTTGTGAACCCTAAAAGATAGTTCTCAGCCTCATCCCACTTGCCCTTAAGCACCATCTCCTCAAAATACTTCATGTCAAAGAACAACCCACTTTCACAACCAAGCCTATGAAACAAAAATCCAAGGAAAATTAACATGACAAAAGAACAATCACACACACATTAATTTAACGTTAAAAACTACACAAATTCTTGATTTTGTGTGGTGTAAGAGAAAGAAAGACACATACGTGAGTGCTGCTTCCTTAAAATTTTGGTCATGAAAGTACTTTAAGACCAATAGAGCAAGGTCTCTGTTGAGGTCAAAAGACATGTTGCTATGTTTTCCAATATCGCAAAGTGTTTCACTCATCAATATCAAAGTGTGTATGATGTAATGATCAGTGATAAGGTATTTATAATTTAATTAATGCAATACTATTAATTTTGTAACAATTTTTTTAATGTTTTATATTAAAATTATTAAATTTTTTTTATCAGTGTATATAGAAAGTATTAAATTTTTACCAGTATATAGAAAGTATTAAATAGAAGATAAATACAGTTTATATATCTTGAAACCACAAAAAACATTTAATACTTATCATTCAAAGTATACTAACTTAGAAAATTTGTAAGAAAATATGGTAGAAATATTTATATAAAGGATGAAATTAGAGAATATGAAATTATTATTCTTTGTATAAGACTTTTTTAGGCGTATGAAAAAAAGGTATATAGACATGAGTGACATGGGGGAGACGAGAGAAAAATTATAGGGAGAAAAAGAAATAATCACAAATCAAATCTTAGATAAAGTTTAAAGTATATTTAATGTAGTAAATTATTGATTAACTTGGAAAATTCAATATTGATTTTACTGAAAGTAATAGATTTTTTTTTATTGAAATGGGATAACACATGAATCATAATAACACTATACAAACGATCCTTTTCAAATTAAAATTATACTTAACCGTGTAATCTTCAACAAAGAGAGGTCGGAAAGGTAGGAGAGTTGATATGATATTTAGTGAGAATATTGTTAAACAATAAATGCTGATAAATGATGATTTAATAATATATATTAAATTTTTCTCTCTCCTATTGAAATTATTTGTATTTCATTAATTGGTAATTAAAATACTTATACATTTATATGTGGGTAGGAACTACAAAGGTTATAAAACGATCATTTATAGTTTCTTGAATTACTAAAATAATAGATGAACTTCTTCCAAAAGAGACTAATTATACCTATCACCCAATTAGTAATTGAGAAATACAATTGAAAATAAACCAAAATAATGCCTCTTAGTTCCAATATATTTGAATACCACTGATACAAATTTTTCATCAACCCATTATCCATAATCTATTTATTCAAACGTATAAACCATTTTCTTAATCTCCAAAATCAAGGGTGGAAATTTATTGTGCTTGAAGATATCTAACTTTTAAATGGTTCCATTAATATATATATATATATATATATATATATATATATATATATATATATATATATATATATATAAAAGTTGTTAGTTTGGATCAATTGAGATACCAATTTATAAAGTAAAGAATTAATGGTTACTAAAATAGTTACTATTATTAATAGAAAATTATAGTTGATCTTTAAATAGGTTTCTAACTTTAACTATCAAAGAAAATTTGTCACTAAACATTAATTACTAAAGTTTTTTCTACTAAGGAAATTGGTTTCTAAATTATTTTCTAATTAATTAGTGATCAATTTAGCGACTAATTATAAACTTTTATTCATAGTAATGACTATTTTAGTAATCAATATTTTTTTATTTTATAAATTGGTATCTAAATTGGTCAATGACAAACAACTTTTGATCATTGAAATTGGTTATTAATGAAATATTTTCTTGTAGTGATATATATATATATATATATATATATATATATATATATATATATATATATATATATATAATAATTATTACTTTTATGGAACTGAACTTATAATTAACAGTTAATATTAATTTCCTTTTTAATTGTTCGACTATTATTCAAATCTTGTCTGTATCTAACTATAGTTTATAAAGTTTAAGATTATATTAATTACTATTTTACTAATTATATCTTTACTTTTAAAAGTAAACAAAATTAACATACTTTTCTACCGGGCTCTAATTAAATAAGAGCGTACACCTAATTATATTAATACAATACTCAATTGCAAATACAAATGTAAGTTATTTTATGAAGAGAAAAATAATTACACTTTATTATTATAAGAAGAAAAAAATAGATTATCATCAATTATTATTTAGATAAAAAGAATGTTGAAATAAAAATGATATTATTAAAAAATTTATTAACAATGATAAAAGTTTTTGTTGGTAACATAGATATCTGTAGCAAGAATTTTGTGTAAGATACATGTGATAAGAAGAGAAAATTTAGTCTAATTTTTAATTTAATATACTAAAAATTAATTAAGTTAGATTCTTTTTTATTTCTTTTAGTCTAAATAACTGAATTACATAATCTAATTAAAAAATATTATTACATTTTTAATTCCTAAAAAATATCACAATTGTACCGTCCAAAGTTATAAAGTCAATTATTTAAAATAAAATTTTATATATATATATATATATATATATATATATATATATATATATATATATAAACTGAATATTATACTTAAGATATAAAATAGTTGTACAATTCATTAATTATAAGGTTAAGTACGTTTTTAGTTTCTGAATTTTGATTTAAAATTAGAATTCATCTCTGTCTAAAATTTTGATTCATTTTTGTTTATAAACTTTAAAAATAAATTAATATAGTTTTTTTAACCCAATTATATTTAATTTTTTTTATGTGTTGTTAAATGTGTTCATGTCGGTATTAGAATTGCTTACACCGTTTGACATATTCTCAATTCAATATTATTGAAAAATGTATTTGACATCTCATAAAAAATTAACATAATTAAATTAAAAAGACCGTGTCTATTTATTTTTAAAATTTAAAAATTAAAATATATTAAAATTTTGAATAAAAATAAATTTTACTTTTAAACGAAAATTAAAAACATATTTAACTCTTGTACAAATTTTATACAAATTTATGAACTTTTATCTCTAAGACGTGCCAATAAATTTTTTGAAGAATACGTGTCAACTGTATAGAAGTTCAGAAGATTCACGTCACATCATGGTAAGTCAGAAATTGTTGATTTCGCAACAAAGAACATTTTTATTGTAGTTATAACGTTTAATGAGTTATAATCTCATACGTTTGAATTCAAAATTCTAAAATCATGTTCGTAATACAAATATTCATTAATACAATTTAATGAATTAATTATGTTATTTTATTTTAGATTAAATATAATATTTATTACTATTAAAAAATTCAATTTGATGAGTAAGAGTGTTGTCAAGTTTTAGAATCATAAGAAACTCGGAAAAACAATAAAAGATCTCGTAAGTCGAAGATAGTAAGTAGACTTATAAAAGTCACGGTTGTAAGAAAAAATTATATCCATAAATGTAAAATTATATGAGAAATGATATTTTTGAAGTGATAATTTTAAAAGTAGTAAAACTTAATTATTTTAATATTAAAAGATTGTGGTATAAATAGTTTTTTATAGATGAGTTTTATTATTTTAAAATTATTGAAATTTTTATAGAGTTTTCTGATTTTTTTTAGAAGTTTTCGTTTTTTGATTGCCTAATTGAAGATCTGAGACTCTATGAGTGATCTTTGCGATGAGTTCTTCAATTTAAACTGATCAGTTCCTCAATTCGTGTAAGTTCAGTTCCAACCATATTTTCTTGGTCTTTTTCTAGTTTTTTTACATGTGAGGCTTCTCTGCTTGCATATGTTCTTTTAATTTTCTATATGAGTCTTTGTTGATCAATGAACCACTCGGCCATCTCTCCTATATAATGATGCCCAGGAACCGATTGAATGGTGAATATTGAATCAATCCTATTTTTCATAAATGCATAAAACCTATTCAAACTATAAAAATACATAGTAAAATGAAAAAAAAAACCTCGAATTGTTGGTACAAAAAAAAGCAGCTAATTCAGTAGCGCGGGCTGCAATAAGAGCTCAGTGTCATTATGTTAATAAAAAATGGCTCGGCGGTATGTTAACAAATTGGTATACTACGAAAACACGACTTCAAAAGTTCAGGGACTTGAGAATGCAACAAAAGATGGGGAGATTCCATAGTTTTCCGAAAAAAGATGCCGCTGTATTGAAGAGACAATTAGCTTAATTGGAAACATATCTTGGCGGCATTAAATATATGAAGGGCTTACTAGATATTGTAATAATCGTCCATCAACAAGAAGAATATACGGCTCTTCGAGAATGTATAACTTTGAAAATTCCAACAATTTGTTTAATTGATACAAATAGTGACCCGGACCTCGTTGATATTTCAATTCCAACTAATAATGATGCTATAACCTCAATTCGATTAATTCTTAACAAATTAGTTTTTGCAATTTGTGATGGTCAGTCTAGATATATACAACTAATTAAAAAAATTGGAAAATTGAATTACAAAATTATTTAATGATTCATCAATTTTGTTCTACTTGTTCCTGGAATAAAAAGAGTTCCATCTGTTCTTTAATAGCGTCCTTTGAAAGGACTTCTGCTTCCTCGGTGAATGTCTTGGTAGAAGATATGATTTCTTTGAATTGAGATTTATTCGCTTTGGGCTTCTATTGAATTGATAAATAGGTTTAATTAGTCCATTTTATTTTTGATAGAATATCTATATCTATCTATATAGATAGATAAGATATTCTCTGAATAATTCAAATCGAACTAATTGGATCATTACAGTAAGTCCTAATCGTTTGTATGATGTTTTTATATATAAATAAAATATCTTGTGTGATTTTAAATAGTTTGGTATTCCAAGAGTTATTTTGACTGTTTTTTACAGAAAAACTTGGTTTCTGTTGAATTTTAGTGTAAATTGTTTATCTTAATAGTTAATTGTAATGTAATGTATTGAATTGATAAGTTATATGTTGAACTGTTTAATATTCAATTTTTATTCGGTCTTAATATAAGGAAAATTTGAATATATATTTTTGAGTGATTGAGTATATGTTTTGAACTCCTCCAACCATTTGAAATCAAAAGTAGTATACGAAAGGTGCATAATTAATCTATTTCACAAGGTCAATTTTTCTCAAATGATTGTTTCTCATACACTGTCACTAAGACGTTATTACAGTGTTATCGAGCACTAGACCATTGATTTGTCATCACCGAGCGTCACTTTTGAATGGGTTTAAGGGACTGAGCGCCTAACGTCACTTCTCCAACATCGAACACCACCCTAATTTTTTGGTCTGTGTCCTCTTGATAAAATAAATATCCCTCCACAATACCACTTGGACCTCACAAAGAACTTTCAACCAATAAATCTACAAATATTTTAAAATTAAATAAAAATTAGAAGGCTATATGTATACTAAACTTTGCCTGGTGCGAGAAGAGAAGAGGACCTTCAAAAACCAATGAAGGAAGCCGGGCCAAGCGGTAGTCTATAGCAGCGGCGACTACCAGATTAAGAAATCAAAGACCCACCTTCCTACCACCCACAGCACCTGCCAAAACAGGACATTGGTGGTGCGGCTATCGCACGTGCAATGCCCAAAAGTGTGAAGCGGCGACGAGAGCATTGCGGTGAAGCTTTGTGGCAGACCGCCGGCGACGAGAGCGGTGTAGTGAAGCTAGGCGACGGAATTGCTTGTGCTGAGACTGATAAATATTATTTTTGATACTTTAGATATTTGATCGGGTGCAGGTTGAGATTTGATAACGTTTGTCTCTATTTTAACCTTTATTGTATCCAAAACTTTGCGGATATGTTCAGATGCAAAAATAATGGCCGTGCAGTACATAGATCTACATGTGATGTTGTCTCCAACTTAACCATACATAGTGCAACCCTAGTGATTAATTGTTAGTTATAAACTCCGTAAACGTTTCTAGTATCTCCACCGAAGAGATCAGAAAAAAAAAAAATAGAATTTCACAAATATTATGTCAACATTCATTAATTTTCTTAAGTAGTAATTTTTCTAACATTGCTCCTTTGATAATGCCAAATAATCTACGCTTTTAAACTATTTCAACCTCAAATCCATAACATAAGTACTATCACTTTAAAACTCAGTAATTCTTCCATGAGCATCATTAATCTTAGCCCAGATTTCTTTATTTATTTTAACCGTTTGCTGAACAGAATCTAGCCTTGCAAACAATATCAAACGCACAAGTATAATAAAACAAGAGTTGCAGCAAAATTCCAACGCAACAGAGACTACAATTTGTTCATGGGCAGTTCAATACAACAATATTTCGTATATAGGTCTTTCTCTTCAATATTTGGTCATCAAGAGTTGTTTTGTATAAACAATAACAGAGAAGAACTCCCGAAATTATCAATTCAGCACCCAATGGCTGAACTTTGTTAATTGAAGTTATCCTTTCAAGTTCGCCGCTAACATCTAAAAGAATGAACATAATCTTCAACTGCCACTGATCCTCTTCAGATAAATTGTATGAGTTCCCACATAAGGGATGTGTTTGTGATTGTTCAATCAAGCCAAGGAGCATACCTTCTCTGAAAATGGACACGTTAATTTGACATTGTGAAAAACAAAAATAAATTTGATTTTAGTTTGATCAAACATACATCAATTTTTCTTTTTCTAAATGAGAATGCTAGCAACACGGAACACACCTTATCTTATCGGTTAAAATTTCTCGAAAATCACAAATTTGTGGATATCGGGTATTATTTAATAATTCTCTCATGATTTTGTTGTTTTTAACAAATTTTAGTCAATAGTAGATCGTGTTAAGAGAACTGTGTTGCTAGCACCCGTTTTTCTAGATTTTATTTTGTCCAAATATATTTTCGTTTTCAACAAATTCAAGTTCAAAGAAAACATAGTTAAGAAACCTTGAAGGAAACACACACCCACTTCTCCAACCTTTCCCACAGTTAAGTGCAAGAAAACAACCAGTACAAAACACAAGAACTGGGATTTCACCTTGTCTGATACTACTGCAGCAAAGTCGACTGTCATCAATGTAAGTTGCTTGGATTCCCATCATCCATGATCCCAAAGATGTATCATCAAAGGCATAGGTCTTCAAAGACGCACTACATTTTTTTTGGATAAAGCAAAGAATATTTATCAGATGGGCCAAATTGGTTTATATTGCTTTTGGAATAATTACAAAAACACCTTATTTTTACTGTCTTCAGTTTTCAAGTATTTGTACTGGTAATGGTAAAAACAAGATTTTGCAATTATATACAGATACAAATTCATAAAAAATAGGAAATGTAGTGAAAAGTAACAACCAGGTGGCCCTTGTGTAATTATTACATACAGATACAGATTCATAAAAAACAGGAAATGAAGTGAAAAGTAACAACCAGGTAGCCCTTGTGTAATTATTACTGAAAACATAATAGCTGAAATTAAAAAGAAAAACAAATGTATAGTAAGCGTCCTCGAGGAGAAACCATGTATAAGAAAAACCCAGAAAGAAAGCTACAAAAATTGCACAAACATATCGACCTTCTAAAGAACATCATACATATAAATGGAGACATTTTTTTCCCAGTAGGTGAGTCTCACCCCCCAACCTAGGTCTTAGGATGTGCTTGTGTGAGTCTGAAAAACAGAAAAAGGAATGGGATGGAAAAGTTACAGATCTACAGTATTATTTGGTATAGGACAAAAAATAGCTTGTAAATTAATTTTATGCCAAACTTTGCAAGGTGGAAAGACTAGCACTCAGCTGTCAAGTTTCAACTGCCCTCATTTTTGCTGTAACCAGAAGATATGAAGTAACTTCATATTTGCTGATAGATGGAAAGGTATGGAGCTGGATTATCTGGATTAACTTTCAATGGTCATAATGAAGGAACATCTATCAAGAGTTTTGAAAATAGACCAGCTAAACATAACAAAGATAAAAATAATTAACTAGATTTGGTATTTGGATTCAGCCAAAAAAATTGGAATTCAAAATATAAGTATATATAGTACATCTTTGCCAATAGAACTTTTTAGTGTCTAGTGTAGCTTCTTTAGCTAAAATACCAGACAAGGAGCATGCTTCTATACTACAATCACTTAACATCCAAAGCCTCCTCTTTAAGGGTATCAGAAGCGTGCATTGCCAGCCTAAATACTGAATGAAGGAACCCATACCAGAATCAAAGCTTCCTAATTCAGTTTCTAAGGTTCCTAGTGCATACACACGATATTGAGAACTAACCTGTTTATATTAATGTACTGTGCCAAATTCTTTGAAATTATAACAAGTGAACCAGCTGCATGTCGGAAATACCTGAAGAAAAAATAACTAAATTGTGATTCATTTCATACTAGCAAAATTAAAACAGTTCAATATGGAGATCAAAACTACTGAAAAGCCACACTACTGAAATAAAAACATAATTATTATAACGGCTAATATCTATTAGTTAAGGGGCATTTGACAGATCAAAGAAATCTACCATCTAAAATATCTAAAGTACTCTTGTTATCTAGTGATAGAAAAGCAGCCCTTGTAAAATTAGCAGAACATTGTCATCCATAGATCTACTATGATATAAAGACTATAATTTATCATTGCTTTTGCATGAGAACTAGTTTTACTGAGCAATATTGAATACAGTGATAAAGAAGGTAAAAGAAAATAAGGGAAAACAGAAAAAAATTAAAGTATTCTGTCCTATCCATTTGAATTGGAGTGAATGTCAAAAAGATTAACAAGAACTGATAACAATCCATTAGATTATAGATGGCTTACATCCAGTTTCTCACATCACTACTAATGACATGTTTGTAAGAAACAAGTAAAGCAAAGACCACACAATTCCACAAATGAATGGTTATAATATATACACTGACAATTATCAATTGCAGATCACAGTTTCCATTATTTAGCAATATGTGATTGAAATAGTTCATCTAATAATCATTACAAGTCATATGTTTCAACAATCCAACATTTGGCAGAGATAAAAGATGTTTAATATGCCCAAGTCAAATAATTGTTCCCTCAATGTTCGCGAGTATTGATGTTATGCTGTCGTATATTGTGAAGATCACTCACTTGCTCATTCAAAGATACAACGAGAAAAAAAAAAATGGCTTCAACTTTCAAGAAAATGAAACTGAAGATCATTCCAGTATAAAAAAAAGGTATATATTACACTTACGACTTTTCATCGCCAAACTTCCACCAATCAGGTTCATACCATGGCTTTCCGCTGAAAAATGCTCAAAAATAAGATGCCTGTTAGTTGAATAAAAAAACTCAACCACAAGATTTAACATGTGACAATTTATTTAAACATATAATATTCAACTTGGATGCACAAGAAAATAACAAGCAACAAATATTATTGCGAGTAGGAAAATTAGATAGATAAAAAATTCAAAGCCAACTGAGCTATCAGAAATTAGCATAAGCGAAAAAAGGCATCCACATCTGATGGCTAACTCTAACTTGCAGATAAACACACTGCTACAATAGTCAACATAAGATAGATAATAAGGAAGAAGCTTTAAAAAGTTCTATTAAAAAACATGGACAGTGTCAAACAGCTTTCAGCATGATTTCAACCATCTATACCACATAAACAGTCCAATATACCCACAAATCAATTATCATAAACAGATAAACTATCCCAATAAACTCAGATAAAGAAAGTACTCTTCTGATATCACATCTCCTGATTTCATGCATCCAATATATGCCCCATCCTGGCCACGGCGATGATCAAGAAGTTCAATTAAACCCTCTGCTAGACCAGTGAACAGAGTTAAGAATGTATCAGTTTCACATCTAGGGAAATGCAGGTTTTCAACAAAATCTCAAAAATAAGAATATGCAATCCTTACCCAGATCAATATCAATGCTGTCATCAACTTTCACGTAAAAATCAGCATCCCAGTTCTGAACTGCAGTGCTAAAGAAAGTTTTTACTTTCTTAGGCAACTCTTCTTGAGCTTCCTCATGACCTTCCTGATAGAATAAAAACAAATGGTCAAGATATACACTTAGCTTGTTTATCAAGGTTTAATTAAAAGGAAGTATGTTCAAATGAGTATTGATATCAATATATTTTAAATAAAAAGAATGAATAAGCACAATGGTCTAATTTTACCAAACCCCCTGGTCCTTAATAAAGAGTTTGTTGAACCAAAAATGGCAGTTTATACTTGACACGCATCAATGCTTTTGAGGTTACCAAGGTACAAAAGTATTTAAGAAAACTCTAAACTCTGAATATTAGGACAATATTGTCATAGTGCAATTACTTGTGCATTGAATTTGGGCAAATAGCTTAAATGCATGTTTAACAAGCATACCAGATTAAAGCATTATATACTGAAATAAGCTAAGAAAAAGAAGTTAAAGAAAGGTTACAAGCTACTTTTCAAATAAGCACTGTATGAACTCTTCCAATTGCACCCATAAAACCATAAGGCATTTATAATAAATCAAATTTAAGATAATTAAGTACTTCCTGTTCACTGACATTATCCAAGGTAAGAGATAAAACTTATTCAAATTACAATAAACTATCTCGCTTACTAGAATCAGGAAATCCTTTGTTGAGCTATTTTCCGCATCAATATTGCGATCTAAGCTATCACCACGATTAGCACTGTCAATAACAAAGTATTAACTCATTTTGAACCCTGGATCTTTTTATCATGGAGTACTAGATTAGGGAAATAAAGAAGATAAAAAACAATTGTAGCTTAAAAGGAAATCATGTACAATAATAACTAATAAGGATAAGAAAGTGGAGAAACCTCCGACCAATAACAAATCGAATGACCACTCCTCTTTCTTCAAGTTTTTTCAAGGCGTCACCTGTCAGAAAAGTGAAGATAAGATGTTAATTGACTAAGTAATATAGAATTGAACCAGTAGGTAACCAAACATCTTCAAAATAATCAACTGTTTACATTCTCGTAACTCAGAAAACATAAGCAATATATCAAATTTGTTATGTAACTTACCAAACCAAAAAGATCATGAAAATGTTAATGGTTAAAACTTACAAACTCAACAGATGTTCCCTAAATATGAACAAAATATTATCAAGGCTTTTAACACTATGTGATGAACCATAGTTTTAACATTTTTCTACAGAAAATAATAAAATTAATCCTTGGAAAACAAAGGAAGAAAACTAGAAATTCTAAAATCACGAAAATAGCAATAAACCATCAATTTATAGATTGAAACCAATCTTCAAAAAAACTTTGATAGAACAAACTAACTGAATAAAATAGAATAAAAGAAAGCAATGTCCAAATCAAAACCCAAATTCAAACTGGGTGCGCCAAAATCACTGTCAAATTCAAATGAGAAAAAAAAAATGCTTCATCAACCAAATATCAAGCTCACTACTTTTTACAAAAAGAAACCACCAAAACTCAGTTTGCATCACAGCCAATGAAGTTGATCCCAGTGAAGACAAAGCAAAAGAGCATAGAGCCTTATGTCAACTGGCACCAAATCCCTCTGAGCCAGGATCAGTTCCTACAAAGACTCTACCTTACCCTACCCACCTCCTAACTTAGCATTATCTTACACCTTCATAAAATAAAATAAAATAAAATAAAAAATCATTGAAACGACTCAAGCGCGTATTAGAGAATTTCTATGACCAAAATAAAAAACAGACCTCTGGGCATCCAAGACCCCCTGAAGACATTTCTCTTCAACCGACTTCCAAATCCAGTATACACACCAATAACAGCAAGAAGCCTACGATCAGAAGAGCCACTTTTCTGGCCCTGCCCCTTCAGATACCCTTGGCTCTTAGCCAATGTCAATTCCATCTCAGCTTCCACGATCCTCCTCTCCAGATCCCTATAAAGCAACACACAGACATTAATTCCAGTTCCACGATCCATCCCCACCAATATCACCCAAACAACACATCATTGAAAGAACAAAACTAAAATTAAAAAAAAAAAAATAGAAAGAACAACTTACCTGCATCCTAGCACCATTAATTTATCTTCCACTGTAAGAACCTTAGGCCTCTAGTAACCAAAAAAAGAAGAAAAAACAAGACAATAAAATACGTTTGTAGACTAGAAATGCATTATTGTAATATAAAGCAATAATAATATCAGAGAAAAATTCAAAAAAAAAAAAAAAAACCTGAGCTGAATTCTTCTTTAAAAGACTGGCAAGTAAATTTCGGTTCTCTGCGTCTTGCCATAACCTAACAATTCCAAAAGCAACTATCACGCACAGCTGTGCTTATTTAATCCATATCAGTAAAATCTTTAGCTTATAAAAACGATAAAAAAAAAACCAAAAACATGGAGCAAAACCGTTAAGTTTGAACTGAAGAGCATAATTACGTTGCGAATCACACATCAATGCGTAACTAAGCGACAAGATTAGATTAATTCGATGGATCCAAACGCGATTCGGAGAAACGATTCGAAAAAAACAAAGGAGAATTAATGAATGAACCGCGTGAGCGCGTACGTACCTGCCAGCGACGTAAAGCCAGGCTACGCAAGAGAAGAAGGCCATGACGAGGGAGGATTTGGAGGCCGGAACGGGCTTCGATCTCCCTCCGCCGCCGCGCTTCGTCGTCGGTAACGTATCCATCTCCGACCAACGCTCGCGAACCGGTAGTGATGCGAATAATCGCAATCGCAGTTCGCAACTCGATCACTGCTCAATCACAGTGATAAGAGACAAGGACTCTGTTTTGGATTAAGTTTTCATTTCTTCTGCAAGTGTAATTTGTAACCGATATATAAATTTATATAACTATATATAATTGTTACTGAGTTTTACTTTGGTAACTTCCACTTTAGATTAGAGTTCAAATTCCCAGATTTTTTTCAACTTTCTTTTATTTCTTATTTCAACATCCCTTGTTCTTGAAAGGTGTTGTTTGGCAAGATGATATCTAAGAATTATATTGAATGCTATTTTTTAAAAATTATTATAAAAATAGTGACGGATCTTCACCGATAATATTGGAAAAGTCAAAATAATATACTTAAAATTTAAAATTTATATATTTAATTATTGTCATTAACACAATAAAAATAAATAAATAATTTAGTATAACTGTGTATCTATAAAAGAAATCACATATATACAAAGAATTGTCTTTCATTTTTTAGATCTTTGAACTCGTTGATAATTGAGTCAAAACTAAAATTTTCAACTATTTCTTTTTTAATGTAAATATAAACATGTTCCAAAGAATTAATATAAAACATGTTTCTCTAATCGAATAATATGATCATTTGTATTATGATTCAGGATACATAAAGTTAAGATATTGAATTTGTATTGATTTCATCTTCACCAATAACTTTCTTTTTATCACTTTTAAAAAATAAATCTATTTTTTTATTCTTCATCAATATACCTATTTCTTTTTTAAGTTTAAGATTAAAAAATAATTTATCATAATTTAATTAAAAAATAAAATATTAAGAGTTACTAAAAGAAAAAATCAATGACAATATAACCAAAACAAAAATGAATATAAAGCTCATTTGATGAAAAATAATATTAACTATTAAACAAATATTTCACTAGTAATACGAGACAGTTATCTTTTGTCTTCACAAATGAAAGAGAACAAATGATAAATGAAAACAAAAAGAATATGTTTGTATTTAACTTTTTTTTTTCAAAACATAAAGAAAACATGTGAAAGTGTGATATCAATATAATTTGTGGAAAACTTAAAAAATACAATGAAAAAAAAAATATCTTAATAAATATTTTTATTTTTCATTACATTTAATTTTATATTTTGTTATTTATTAATATTGAATGTTATGCCTTAAAAATAAATAAAAAGATATCTCATTTAACTTTTATTAATTTCCAATATATGTTACCTATAATAAAAAAATTAAAAATAATTAATATATATAATATAATATAAAAAATTAAAAATTGAGGGGAGTATAAAAATATATATCACACATAACAGAAGATATTAAAATAATAGATAAAATATAAGAAATATGAAAAGTCATAAAAAAAATGTAAAGATAATAAATAAATAAAATGGAATGGATAGATTTAACAGAATTAAGCTTTTTAATTAATAAATTTTACATGTAAATAAAAAAATGTATTTTTTTAATGACTGATAGTAAACTACTTATGGAATTCAATGTAAGAAATTTACCGATAAATGGTAAGAAATAAACTAGTTAAACATTCCATCTAGATCAGGAATATTTTGGATTAATAATAAGGACTTATTTCTTTTTAACATGTTTTTAATTGATATTTTTCTTAACCTAAAAATCATGAAAGTTGATTTCATCTTTGTCAACAAAACTTTTTCTGCGTAGAAATTAAAAACCTAGCCTAAGATTTTTTAAATTCTACCATTTAATATTAGAATCTAAAAATTTAGCCCTAGAGTCTACTATTTACAACTTTAATGGCATTGGACTTTGTGGTTATTTTAAACTCTTATTTTGTCTCACTATGCAAAGTTTCTTTTCTACAAAATAAATGAAGTATGATTACATCTAAACTTTTGAAAATATTAATTTTTGAAATTATAAGAACTTTAAATAAAATTGTAAAAACGTGCTATAAATTTAATTTGAATTCATTGTTAAAAAGGTTAAATAAAACTTGATTACGTAAATGTTAATGAGATTGAAGAAAATAATTTTTATTAACGAGGTTAAATAAAATTTTTATTAATGAGATTGAAGAAAATAATTAATGGGGTTAAATAAAATTTTTATTTTCTTTTTCGGTTTTCAATTGGGTTTGTTTTAGTCCTTTATTACATGTGAAAGTGACAAAGAACTAAGTATAAACTTATTAGTTGATGAGTGAAAGTGATTTTATTAGTACGACCATCATGAATGGTGATGACATCTTCTCAACAACCATTTTCTAGCAAGTGTATTGGTGTGTAGTAGTATTAACAAGTGTTGTATTCATAGAGATTTAACGAATATATTGATAGTTAATTTTTGAGTTTTTGGATTATGATAAAGAGTATATGTAAATATAGATAGTAGTAATTATGTAGGTTGGATGGAGTAAGGGCTATGACTTGATTTAGTTGCATCTTCTTCTACTACACCACTACCATCTTGTTTACTTAATATGCAAATCGTTCAATGTCCTAGGAGTACTCTTTCTATGTAGATCTAGGCCCATTCATGCAGCCTAGAACCTAAGGACTTCAAACCCAATGTAATTCTTCCACTCCTGATTGAATGAATCCTTGTTTTAATGTGCAAGACTCTTTCATAATTGAACCACAGTTTGAGACCATTCTTCTAACTTAATCCAAACCAGTAATATAAGATGAGTTGTCAATTCATCATTAAGTATCAATCAAACCACAAACTATTGAATGAAAGCATAGATAAATACCCAAGAAGTATAAGTATATAGAATCATAATTGAATACAGCAAACCTGAACACGAGAGAGTTCAGCTACTAAAAGAGTATTGCAATACAATTTCAGCAACATCTAGACATAGATTTCACAATAAGAACATCTCTCCCATGCCTTACAGACCCTTTTCTACGCTATTGCTAAATTTCTAATTCTTTAGTCAATGGCTATAATGAAGACATGAGGTCTTTATTTATAGGAATTTTTGGACGGTGTTCAGTCCAACTTTTGGCACTCAACCACATGGGTTTCTTCACAAGTGGGTTTCTCTCTCAACTCAGCCCCTTGTCATGGTGCTTAGCACTTGACCTTTCCTTCTTAAAAGGGTTTTCTTGACTGCTCAACCTCATGGATTAGTGCTTCAAATTTCCTTGCAGAAGGTTTCTTCATGTGGCTCAACCAGAAAGTCAAAATATGTTTTATTATCTTTTCTACTTTTATGGCTCAACACCAATGACTATGGCTCAGATGCATACTTGTCATTTTCTCTAATATTCACTTTAAGATAGCAAAATATCATTACAATTCATAAAACTCCAATTCTCACTACATCATTTTGTATCTTAAGCTAAGGAAGTTTGTTTTATACTTAAATAGAACAATTTGATACATGATAAGTGTCAATTTCAATTAGAAACTTATTCTTAACACTTATAATATAGTGTTTTTATCAAACTGTCACAATCATTCTAACAAAATATGATAATCTTCCATAGCTTACTATATCACATAGAAAGCTTCATTTTCATTTGATAATTCTCAAGCATATACCAATCCTCATTAATCCAATGAAATTTATAAGGTTTTGGATGAACAAATTGTTTGAGATTGAATATTTACACCAACCTAGTACTACAGTAGTTGTAGTGTGATACATTATCCATAATGAGAGAACAATACACCTTAAAAATTTGACATTTGGTTTGAACAATGTTTTTTCTTTGGGATGTACTAGGATGATAGGGAATGGTCATCCCATGTGCAGGGATAAACAACTTCAACATAAAGATCCTTTCGAATTAGTTTTTCTTCTTCCTCAAAGGAAGAAGTAGATTTGGTCTCATCTTGAATGTTATACAAGTCTTTTCCCCTTAAGGGTATGACTCGTTTGTTGGGGACTCAAAAGACTTGTGGCCTTTAACTAGACACTTGAAAATTTTGATCTTATTGGTACGAGTGTAGGTAGAAATTGCTTTTCTTTGTTTTCCTTTATCCTTAATTTTCTTAAGGTTCTTGGGAGGATTCTCCTTGGTTTCTCTTAAGAGCTAATTTCCTCCATTGGGTCTTTCCTGTTGGGATAAGAACTAGAGTGAGCATAGTCTTTCTTGAAAGAAGGTTTTCTCAAATTTTGTTGTTTTACCTTAATACAAAGTCGTACCAAATCATTTAAATCTTTGTAAGGTAAAAAATCAACTTTATCTCTTGTGTCAATGTTCAAACCACTAATGAACCTAGCAATGGTGATATCTTCTTCTTCCCTTATCTTATATCTCATCATGTAAAGCTTAATCTTTTGCCTATATTTTTCTACACTCATGTGTTTCTTTGGAGCCTTTGGGGCTTGTCCATCAGTTCCCTATAATAGTAGGAAGGAATGTGTCCCCTTTTAAGGGTACTATTAAGATCACTCCAATACTGGAGTGAAGGATCATTATGGAGATGCTTGTATCTCATTAGGGAAGTCCACTAGTACATGGCATATCCCTGGAAGATAAGGGTAACTAGAGGTACCTTTCTTTCCCTACTAAGTTGGTGGTAAGCAAAAAGTTATTCCACCTTCATTTCCCATGGAAATAAGTCTACCCTAGCCTCCCTAGGTGTGTGTGTGTGTTCTTTTCTATTCCTACGAGGAAGAGGCTGATAGAACTCATTAAGCCTCATGTTGTCCTCCTCATACTATGGTTCCCCATATTTAGAGCCTCAACTAGAACACCTCTAACTTTTGTTCATTTTTATCTTATTTTGAACTTTTTCTTCGTTTTGTTTTATTAACCTAAGTTCCTCCTCTAGAATAGTGAGTTGGGCTTCTCTTTCAACTCTTTCCTTTTCTTTTGTAGAGTCTTTTGCTTTCTCCACAACTTGGGTGATTTAAGCTCATGAGCAATATGATTTAAACTTTTTAGTGAAGAGCTAAAATCATTGTCATTGTGTGAGAATGATGTCGGTGCAAGGTGGCTCTATAAGGGGGGATGAATAAAGTCTATAGACATTCTATAATTTTTTTACGCAGACATAATATAGGCAAACTAAAAAGTACCATAGAGAATAATGCACACAATAATTTATATTCATTCACCTCTTTCATTGAGGCTATGTCTAGTCACTTAAGCAACTTGCTTAAGAAGTTCCATTAATCAAATTCCTTGGCTAATACTCTCCAGGCAATAACGAGTATCAACCTCTCTAGGTATCATAAGCATCATCCTTTCTAGGTATCCTTCTCAATCTCCCCCTGAGATCAAGAATTTTCAATTTCAATAACAATAACAATAACAACAACAATTTCTCATGTACCAGAGTACACTAAAGCTCATAGGGCATACTTCACAGTGTGAAGAATATTACAATGGTTAAGACACAACCCAATCTTACTGAACAAATTAATTTGACTATATGGTCATAAAGTATATAGATTTGACAATTTTGCAACACTTTGGTATTTCTCTCATATTCTTCTTATCTTATTCATCTTGTCTTGGTATTTATAATCATTGATGCTTATTCAATTGAGTTTATTCTTCATATCTTCAAATATCTTTTTGTTACTTCATTTGGATGTACTTGATATGATAATCAAAGTGTATTGTTTTTGTGAATTATCAGTTATTTCCTTATCTGCCATTCAATAATTTGAATTTCAGACTTCATACTATTGCGGCTTCAATCATTTGGAGATTCTCTTATATTCAATCAAAGAGGATTTCCTTATATATATATATATATATATATATATATATATATATATATATATATATATATATATATATATATATATTCAATCATCTTTGATATTCTTCAAATATATTTTCAATCAATATTGAGCCTTGCTTCACAATCCTTTTAATTAGATAATCTCTTGATTAATATGATCATTAATTTTAATATTTAGATTTCTTTGATCAATTTAGATATGATCTTTGTATCACCTGGTGAATTGTTAGTTCCTTTTCACGCCATTTGATGATCTGAACTTGACTCGCCTAATGTGTGCCTTGACTTTACTCATCTAGTCATTCTTCCATTTGAGTCATCTAATGGAAGTACTCATTTAGTAGCGATATTCAACATTCAACTTCATGTGTTGACTTTGACTCGTCTTATGCTAATACTCATCTAGTACCTTGTTGTGTTTGCATTGTTCGTCTAACACTTTCCTTTGACTCGTCGACTACTTGTAGGAGTCTAGTGCCTTACAATATAATGTTTACTCGTCTATTCAACATATTCCATTACTGAGTTCAACTGAGTCTACACTATTTGAGTCGCTTGGTAGCATGGTCATCTAATAGCCTTAGTTGCTTGGTCCAGCTTGTGACTCGTCTAGTTAACACTTTTGACTAAGCTCATCTAACCTTCACTTTCTTTTATGTTTACTTTAGTCTTCAAGTATTATATGTTCTATACTGATTGTGCTTTTGCTATACTTTGTTTAAATTCATTGAATACACATTATTTGTACAAAGTCATATGTTCTTAGTGAAGAACATTGGGCATCTACTGGTTATATATAAGAGTCTAATGATGTCTTTAACTTAGCTACCTTTTCCTATGTCTAGTGCTTGTCTAAGTATATTGTATCATCCTTAGATATATTGGGTAATTATCTTATAGACTTAACTTTCTTGTTTCATTACTAAGAACTTACAAATGATCTAATTCACTTAAAAAAAAACATGTAAATAGCGACAATTAATTTTGTATTTTGCGTCGTTTTTAACCGTCGTATTTTACTAGAGCTACAATTTCCAAAAATGTCGTAATTCTTGCCGTCACAAAGTATAATATGACGATTTTAGATGAATCGTCGCAATAGCCATCATTTTATACTATGTATACAATGACATTTTGAAAAGGTAAACAACGTCACTTATAACTTAAGTAATATTTTTACTAATATACAAATTTAATAAAAAAAATGATACTTAGAACTCACATTATTATCATTATATTATAACATTTTTAATTATCACTATTATAATTAATTCTCAGATAAATTATGTCATTATCAAGTGTTTTAATTTAATATTTAATTATTTATTATGTTTCAACAACATTTATATTTTCATAATTCAATAAAATTAATTTTTGATGATAATTTAAAGTATATAAAAAATTATAACACTAAAAAAAGAAATTAACAAACAAATTGGATACTAATGTAAAGTATATCTTACTAATAAATGGATAAACCTCATTCTTAATTTATGTAAATGTAAAAAAAAAAAACACATCAAATCTCTTTATAAAGTGATCTTCATAAAGCTTAAAGCTTCTAAACTCTTGAAAGACGTTCCAAATCAACTTGAAGGACATATTGCTAAGGAGCAAGTAATTGACACATGAAGGCTCCATCTTAATCTGATGCTTTCTTCAAAAGGTAATGGAAGTTTCTTGGAGTAACTTTCCGAAAGTTTAAAGTACAAAACAATGCTCATTCCTTCACCATCAGTTTCTCCTAAAAAAGTGTACCAATATATAGTGGAACCTAAATTCTGTAAAAGAAAAAAGTATAAGAATATGCAGCAACAATTTTATATTAATGAAAGAGTTTAATGTAGTGAGATGTACACTTTCAATTAAATCCACATTAAGATGTACCCTTAGTTCAAGCTTAAGCTTTGCTGCATTCCTTAGTACCTCATTTATATGTATATAAGTTCTTAACTAAAATATTGAAACCATGTGAAAAAAAAAATAGAAATGAAGCAATAAATAACAATAAATCCATACTTACAAAATAGCAACTTTGTAAGATTGTTTATACTTAAAGGGATGAGAAGTGTTCCCACCCATGGAAATACTTTGACTAGTCTTAGATTTTTTATTGGATTCGAAGAAACCTCATAAAAGGTGTTGCATTAAGCAAAATGACACTTTTACTAAATGAGGCTTACAAGCTACAAAATACAATGTAACCAATCCTCTTAGTGAGTTGTCCACGAAATAGACTAGTATATGAAACATTTAAATAATGATTGTTCACGACTTTCTTATTAGCAATCTAGCATATGAACCACATTTTTGCAACATAATAATTCAATGGTAGTGGCAATATTTGTATTGTCATGCCAGTATTGGTGCGACCTCATAACAACTCTAGATATTGGAGGATGACCAAATGGTGCATCCTCGTAACAAAAGGGGCACAAGAAATATCACAATAACAATAAAGCAAATAGTGTCTTGGTAAAACAAACTAGACTCAAATAGCTAAAAAAGGAATATTAACAAACAATTCATGTGTGGATGATCACTACTCGTTTCCTTCTCTCCTTCTTCATCCTTCTTCAATTTACCACCTTTGTATCTTCTTCCAACCAAAATCTGATTTAGAAGAATAGAAGAAATATTTGATTATAAAGAAAGAAGAAGAAAAAAAAAACAAAACCCCACAAAAAAGGAATAAAGAGATAGAGAGACGGGAACCTCCAAAATGCGGCCGCTCCTCGACATTGGCTTTACAGGTGTGGGTGAGTTGCTTCTCTTCCAAAGGAGTCCTACAAAGTCATGCTTCTCACAATCTCCATCACAATGCATTGCCTATCTATCTGACTCTGTTCCTTTGATTCCAAATCACGTTTTGTAGTGATAATCTATGAAAACCCCAAATCAATTACCAAATTTTCAAGAGTAAAACCCTAAATGGTTTCCCACTTTTCTTAACAATGAAACCCTAAATATATTCTCGTTCCCTACCATTCTACTACAAAATAAAAAGGAAAGATGAAAACTACCTGCAATGCACGCTCAACAGAGAGGAAGGTGCAATGAAGCTAAACTTTGGAGATGAACATAGAAGTTGAATGATAGTGTTGGAGAGATTTCATATACCTAAAACTGGAAGAGGAATTTTTCTTGTGCGTGGGCGAAGAAGAGGAAGGTGTGTGTCGCGTGGAAGAAGATATGGCGACGACCTTAGTGACGAGCGACATTGTGTCCGCCTTGGTACTGGTGTACACTATGCGGATTGAAGATGAAAATGAAAAAAAAAAACCTTTGAATGTTCTCTTTTGGAGAAGATGAAGGTAAATGAATCTAGGGTTTGGTCTGATTCAATGTTTAGTAGAAGGGGGAAAATGAAATTTCGAAACGAGAGTAAGAGTGGAAGGCCAAAAGATTGAAGTTTGGATTTAAAATTTAAGGGATAGTAAAAATTGTTTATAATATTTATTTAAAATATGACAATTAAAATTGTCGTATGTTGCATGTAAAATATGACAGTTAAAGTCGTCATATTTTATATGTAAAATATGACAGTTCAAAAATTATCGTATTATTATGTAAAAGGTGACGATTTTAAATAACTGTCATATTAAAATCGTCACAATTTACATGATTTAAAATTGAAATACAAAAGCATATAACAAATCATAGTGTTTACAAATTCAACTTGTAAACTGCTTTAAGAAAAATGGCTAGACAAGAGAATTCATGACATGAAAGAACTACACATGACTTCTAAGCCATAACTTATGGATCATAAAATAACGAAAGACTTAAAATAAAGCAATTGTACCGAATAGAATGACCAAAGACTCAATAAAATGCAAAATCATACATCATTTATGATATATGAATTCTAAAAGCACACAAAGATGTTCAAGATGAAACAAATGAATATGAACCAAATTTACAAACAATTAAGCACAATTAATTAGAGACAACACTTTAGGACAAGTAAAGGAAGGTAAGAACAAGACGGAATTGGATGAAGAATACTTAGTTCTTGAAGAACGAGATCTTTGAATACCAAATTTCGCCATGGTTGCTGGAAGATGTTAAGTGGAATAAATGGAGATGAGCATAAGCTTGAGGTTGAAGTAAGCTAAGATGAAATGGAAGGGTAGAGGTGTTCTTAGAGAGAGAGAGGTTCAACCAAATTTCTCAAGGAAGAAGGCTAATGGCCTTGAATAGGACAACCTATTTTAAAGTCTTTTTAGTAAGTATATGTAGTTAAAAAAAATTATATCACAACTTAAATTATTCATAATCTAATTTGTAATCTAAAGAATATTCGTTTTAATAAAAGAATTTATATTATATATAATTCTTTATTAATAATATCCTGGATTCAATATTTAAAGTTAAGTTTTTAAATATAAATATTGTGAACGTAAAGTTTTAGAAAAAATATAATTTAAATGATTGTACAAGTCAAAATTTTACTAGTATACCCATTCCAAAATTATAATTAAAATATATGAAATTTTACAAATGACATTTACTTATCTTTGAAATTTGCATTATACCTAAATTTATTAACTACACAGTACAAGAAAATGTAATCAATTTAAAAAAATAATCATTATATTAATTAAGTTAATTATAAAATAAAAGATATTAATATTTAAAATAGTCTTTATTAATAATAAAAAATTATAATCGATTTTGTAAATTAAAGTTTAAATTGGTAACATTAACAACCAATTGTTTTTGTCAATATAGTAACTAATATTTTTAGATTTTTCAGTTAAATAACCCTTCAACAAATAATTTTAACTTTATATTTTACTTATTTTTTCTTTTATTTTTTCCCTTTGTTTATACTAAATGGACAATCTTTTACACTATTTAAGTTAATCCAGATTTCTAACATAATAATTCATAATGTTTTTTGTGAGTAATTTAGTTTTTAGGTGTATATTGCAACTTGGGAGTTATGGGACAAGAGGAAGTTTATTTTAGTTGGAGAAAAAAAAATTATGAGTCAAAATAAATTTTTTGATACTAAAAAGTGAAGAAAGGATAAGAAAAATACTTAAAAAGTAACCAATTAATTGATTATATAATAAAAAAATTAGTGGGTATTTATACCATAACAATAATTTTTATAGTTTTACATTTTTTGTAATAATAACAAGAATAATAAACATTGATAATAAAATTTATTTATTTTCATTCTGATTTTTATGTATTTCTCTTCAACCAAAGGATTTTCATTTTCAGCAATTTATCATCTAATTTTATTTATTATTTTTTTCATTTTATTCTTTTTTCTTTATCAAACATAACAAACCATATTCCTAACATTTATTCCCTTTATTTCTTTCTTCTCTAACAAATATAAAATAATGCAGAACACATATATATTGAATTAAAAGTTTGGTCATTAATTAAAAATGTATAGATTAATTAAATTGAAACATTAATATTTAAGAGAATATGAAAACACATCTTATCCAAAAACCTAGATGAAAAAAGGGTAAAAAGAAAAGATATAGCAAGTATTTTGTAGCATCTGAAACTGATGGTGCAACATCTTATACCTTCCTCATTCATCTTCACTTACAAATAGAAATGACACCTGCAAGAGACAGGGACATATAGTTGATACCTTATTCTTTTCTTAAGTTCTATAATCATCACAATTGTTTTTATCAATCATATATTCATTCTTATGGCTAAATTGGGTTTAATGGGTATTTTCAATGCACAAAAGATATATAAATATTGTAATTTGTTGTTCTAGATTGGGAGTAATTTGTTTGATTTTTTATCCATGTCTCATAGGTGTAAGTTACGGTTTTCCTAATTTTTCTGGGTTTTGGAGTAATTCTTTGAGGAGTTCAGGAATTAAGGTAAAATGAGGTAACTCAATTTTTTAGTTTGAAAAGAAAAAAAAAAACTTTGAATTATAAGATTGAAATTTTAATAAGAAAAAAACCCTAGAAGAGCTACTTGTGATATTGTAATTTGTTTGAGATGTTGTTAACATAAGAAGTGATTGTTCAATGATTGATTTGATTACAATATTGTAACGAGATAATGAAAACTATATTGTCTACTTACAAATTGATTTGATCTTTCCCTGGGTTTATTTGAAAAAATGAGAAATATTTATGTAAAAGAGAATGATTTCTCACATCAAAATTCTTTTTACACCCATTACTATTTATTTCTATTATTTTTTTTCTCTAGAAATATAAAAGTTTGGGATCATTTTACTTTTATAGATTTTTTAAATGATAATTATTGGTATTAAATAACTTTTTTCTTACAAAAAATCTTAGATTATATATACTTTATTTTGTTTATATTATGTCTTCTAGCTTATTATTATTTACAGGCTTAAATATATTATTGATCTCAACTTTTGGAAATTTTGTTCACTTTAATTTTTGTTTTTTCGAAATGTCCAAAAATGTCTTAATTTTTATAAATTGTGGTTAATTTGGTCATTTTTCTAGACGTCGTTTAAATTGTTAACAGAAGATGAATATTGATGGGCACGTATTACTTTGTGGTTTTTTTTTTTAATTTTTAATTTTTTTTCAACTTTGTTATTTTTAAAATAATTGTCCACATGTCAAGTCAGTATTGTGACACGTGAGAATGGTACTACTTACCAAACCAGTGTCACTACCACGTGTCAAGTTAAAATTTTTGTTCGTATTAGCGTCTCGTGTCTTATATTCAATTCAATATTAATATTTGTTAATTTTGTTTGATTTAGTTTCAATTTTCATTATTTTTGTTCAATTTTGTCTCGGTTTTGTCTCTCTACAAATTAACCAAATTTAATTTTTGTATAAATATTATACATTATTTTTATTAAAATTCATTTCTTTCATTATTTTTATACCAAACCTAACTATACTTTTGGAAGGAAATTATTAGATTTATGTTTGATTTTTGCTAATGTAAAAAATAAGGTTGGAGTTAGTTTAAAATTAGAAGAAAAATTCTTCATTATTTTTAAAATTAGGAGAAAAATTCTTCATTATAATTTAAATGATAAGGAAAATTCTTCATTATATTTTAAATGATAAGAAAAATTCTTAATTATTTTTAAAATTAGAAGGAAAGTTCTTCATTATTTTTAAAATTAGAAGGAAAATTCTTCATTATTTATAAAATTAGTAGAAAAATTCTTCATTATTTTTATAATTAGAAGAAAAAATCTTCATTACTCTTAAACCATTTCCAAACCTATTTTTTTATTTTTTTACATGTAGCAAACATGAAACATAAATCAAATGATTTCTTTGCAATAATATAAATATGGTTGGTTTAAAAATAATGAAAGAAATATTTAATAAAAATTTCAGTATAACATTTATATAAAAATTAAATTTAGTCACTTTGGAAAGAGACTAAATTGAGACTAAATTGAATAAAATTAACGAAAATTAGGACTGAATTGAATATAAGACACAATACACTGACACGTGGCAATAATACTAACTTAACACGTGACAATAATACTAACTTGACACGTGGTAGTGATACTAGCTTGACATGTGACTGTAACACTGGCTTGACATATAGCAGTGACGCTGTCACATATCATAATATTGACTTGACATGTATACAACTTTTTTAAAATCAAAAAATTTAAAAAATTTAAAAGAATCACAAAGTGACCTATAGTGGTCACTACTCACCTCCTATTAACAAATTAAACAGCACCTAAAAAAATGACTAAATTGACTACAATTTAAAAAAATTAAAACCTTTTTAAATATCTCAAATAAAGAAGACAAAAATGAATAAAATTTACGAAAATTAAGAACAATGATATATTTAAGTCTTCTCGATAGGAGACTTTATAAATCAAAACTAGTAAAAGTTTGTTACTTCTTGACTAATCATGTTCATAATTTGAAATTGAAGTATGTTACAATGTCTGTCAATAAAAGTAAAAATTGAACATATTTGTTTTACTAAGAAAACCTATATATACAATCTACTTGAGCCATTCCCTTTGGATTTTTTTTTTCTTGTTACACATCTTTGAATATCTCTCATTTTCACATGTCATTGATGAATAAACTCTTCTTGTTGCTCTTATTTTCTCTTTCCACTCTCAATAATAAAAACCACCATAACTTTGAAATTTTGTTGTCCAAAAGGCTTCAGTGCATAAATATCCCTTTTTTCTCTACATCACCCGTTACCATAAAAGTGGACACTTTCTTCAACTCCCTTTTTTCTTCACATACTTCTTTATCAAGACCTTTGTTGATTTACTTACTTTATTTTAGTTAAATTTTTCCATTTGTGCCTAATGACAAATCTTGGATGTGATTTGCCTGCAAATAAGAAAATCATGATGAATAACTTATTCAGATTACTTTAACAACAAAAGAAGATGAAATTGACATTAACATTCCTTTTGGTTAAAAATATGTTTTTTAATCTCCAAACTATTATAAAAAATTGTGTTTTGTTCATAAAATAAATTACAAAATATCTTGTCTTTGCATTTTATGAAAATTATGTAAGATATTTTCTTAACAAACGATAAATAAAATGTTTTTCATGTGATAAATAAAATTTCACAATGAACTATAATATAATTTCCACATGCCCTTTGTTAAGGAGATGTTTTACACGACTTTCACAAAATACAATTTTTTTTTAGTTTGAGGTGGAAAAACACATCTATCTTTTCTTTCTACATTTCATTATATAAGAAAAGAAAAGTTTATAAAATAAGTCTCGTTTTAAATTTTCAATATTTTTTTTTTCATTTACATTTATATATTAACAATGGACAATAAACAGTATGAATAAATTATTAATAATGATAAGGTTAGAACTTGCACATCATCCAAACAAGATTAGTCCCCTGTTAGACAGAAAATACTCCTTATAGTAATAAAAAAAATCTGTTTAATAACTTTTCTTAGTATATTATAACTATTTATTTTATATTATTCAAAAGTCATGCCCTTTTGATTTCCAATTAGATATCAGTGCATAAATATTTACATAGACAGAATATTAGTGATATTCCCAAGTTTTTGAAGACCTGATTTACTTGCGTAGCCACCATTTAAAATTGCTTCTTTACAACCATGGCTACAAACTCACCTTGAACACTTGTAATTTAAAACACAACCTTCACTCTAGAACCATTTACAGAACTACATGAAAATCACAATTTTGTTACTTTCCTTGAACATGACAAAGCCCTGGATTAAGCCATTGTTTGTTTTTTCAACATTTGAATAACACTCAAGTGTAAGTGGTAGGAGATAACCAACCAAAGAAAGAATCAGTATAGGAAAGAATGTGCTATAATCTCACCTTGTTTATCCTATCTGAAATATTAGCTATCACAAAGCCTACAAATACCTGCAGCTCAATTCCAAAAGCAAATCCTTTAATATGTGAACAACAATGTTGAATGCTTTGATGATTGTATCATCCAAACATGAGTTCATAAACATTACATCATGGTATGAAAAGTGTTTCCTATGTTATGTATGAAAACTCTGTCATGTAATCATAACTATGCAAGGAATTATGGATGTGGAAGACATACTCCATTTGATGGTAAACATCAAAGTTAGATTTGGATGCTCTGCTGGAGCTTTGGTGTTGTCCCTCTACTGTATCTTCAAAATATACTGATGTACACTATTTTTGATATTTTAAAATATATTAAAAACATTTTTAATAGATAAAATCAGTGTATTTTGAAAGCTCAAGCGTAGGAATAGCACCAAAAAACCAGCAGAGAACCTGAACTGCTCAAAGTTGCATATATCTTTAGCCATAACAATACCTGAGCTGAGCCAAAAATGTACAATACTGAATAATGCCGACCATGGAGCAGCATGTCAGCCAACATAGCAAGAGGAATGGTGAGTGACATGCCCAAAGTGGCCACAAGGGGAGTTGTCCACACAACACAGAGTGCCCTGTGTACATAAAATGAACTCTAGTTTAAAACTTTGGATAACTCTGCATGTATGTGTGAATTAGTCAGATTTATTTCATGTACCAGAAGTAGTCTGAGAGAACACTTCCAATAAATCCATTGGCAAGCACCACTTCATCCACTCTAATAGAATGGGGAATAGTAAACTTAGGTTCAACTCCTATAGCTGACAATGGCCAGACTAAGAAAAACATAGAGGGAAATTAGCAATTTAATTTAGAACAGAAATGAATCCAAGTTAAAAATGAGCACATAAAAAGGAGTACATTTATCAATAACTATAGTCTATAGAGTCATTGCTAGTTGAAAAACTTACTAAGCCACCATAGTGCTAGAAGTGTAAACAATCCAATATATCCAAACAGCTTTTGCACATCAATCCGTTCTCCTTCTTCACCAGAAGCTTTTTTAAGAAGAACTGTGAGACATTAAGGTCAAATAACCAAGTCACCATTTGTATAAATTATCTGAGAAATACAGAAGAAAAAAAGAACATGAACAAAAAGCTAAGACATTGCCTAACCTGTAAACAGACCATATGTAATGGCTGAGAGAAGTCCAAAAAGATCTCCAACAACAGTGCGCTGTCCATTGCTGAACACAAATATCAACTGTCAATGCCCAAAAAATAGTATTACAGAGAGCAAGAAGCTGATAATACATGAAAGACAACAAATTGATTCCTTAAAGTTCAGCATATGAGGAAACCAATTTCCTAAGTTTTGCACAGATTTTCTGATTCCTTGGTCTCTATAACATAATGGATGAAACTTACATTAATACACAAATGAAATGGGGAGACATAGATTTCTCAAAAATGTGATACAGGACAAAGAGGGATCATTTATGCTAGAGATATAAAGAAATTCATAAGCTTCCTCCTAACACTGTCCAATGTTCTTTCTGAAAAAAATGGTCAACATGAGCAATGTCCAATGGCCAATGTTCTACTACCTAATGCTAAGTTTTGTTATCAGTTAAAATTGAAAGAAATAATGCATAAAGAAGGTGGTTTTTCTAAAATCAATATGAAAGGCTTACGAAGGACTTGTTAGATCGTCATCTGTAGCCCATGTTTTCCCCAGAGTTGTCATCACAACCCCAGCCATGCTGACCAAGACAGCAACTATTTTTGCTATATTCAAAGTCTCTTGGCCCATAAACACACCAATGAAGAGAGTGAAGAGTCCTGAAGTAGATGACAACACTGTTGTGCTTGCAACACTTGTTCGTGCCAGGGCAGCATTTGATAGATACTGAAAGCAACACAAAAAAGACTTTATCTGGTAAGTGAATTTTGTAAGGTTGAGTTAAACTTTATTCACTGATGGTATCAAAAATTATTAGGATTTATCCTAACGAAGTTTGTTAGACCTGCTCTATCGTTCTTGCAGCCAAATTTAGACATACTAGAAGTTTTGAAATGAGTGTAGGTGTTCATGTATATCATAATAGTAGGGAGCTCATGGACCAGTTAAAAGATATCAATTTTAAGTTAAACTACCTCTGTTAGAAACCAGATAGGTGCAATGTAAAATCCATAAATAGCAATTTCTCTTGTAGTAAGTTGTTTGTTTGCCTTTGAAGCATTAGGATCATTATATTTAGTCACCAATGGCATTGATTCTTCATTCATTGAAAGGTCTGCATCACTATCTTTTCGAGCCATACTCCCCATTTCCACTTCAGTGTTCCTTTGCCCTCCATTGCTCTTGCGAGGAGAGGTAATCCGGACAGAAAACTCATCCCCACCTCTTCCAGTTTTAGAAGATTGTTTTTTATATAACTTATAAAAGCAGTCCTTAATGAAAGCTATTGGGAGGTACACTACCATAAGAGAAGCTCCAAGATATGTCACTGCAAATGGCTGCTTGTAATCTATAAAAATATCCTGTATGTACAGAAAAAAATAACTGAGAAACATTCATGCATACAAAGCTTTTTGGATGAGCTCCAATAAAAAGTTACCCCTTGAGAAGAACCTCAATTTTTAACAGTTTCAACAACAGAAAATTGATCATGTGTTAATAAGGATTCAGAAATAGAAATTCCACAAAACAGAAGTAAATGCACCGACCTTAAAGTAAAAAAAATCTTCAAGCATACTCTTCAATGCATAATATCGTTTTTGATGAACATATTTAAAACACAAGATGACAAAATATAACCGCAATAGTGGTCCCCTCAGAGACACATTATAATGCAGGTCTGCAATTTTAATAAATTCAAAGCCAAGAGGACTGCATGGTTTTAGGCTAGCTATTCTTTGCAATCAAATTATTCTTGTAGATTGACATGTGAAGTTTCAACTTCAAGCAGTGTATCAATGCAAAGGTTGATCTTATGATTTAGGAACCTTCAAAACCAAGGCATATATATTATGCCAACACATCATCCTAAATGATGTAACATCCTAATTATCAAGACAGAAGGTCCTATTTTTACCTTTTTGTTTGAAACACTAATGGACACCTCTGTCGGCAGGGATTTGAACCATGGTTCATCACGTTATAACATTAGACCTAACTCCTATGGTACAGAAGGTTCTATACCTATATACCAGGATAACAACCCTACAATTGTTTCATTACATGGAGCTGGTAGAAAAGATGCCTAAGGAGAAAAGACATAATTTTCATCCAATGGAAAACACAACAACAACAACAAAAATGTTCCCAAAAGGTGGGGGAACGTACACACATAACCACATTTACCAGAAAGCATTCACCCCAGGGTCCAAACAAAATCCATTAAAATTACATGGCTAAAGAAGCTTCAAAAAGGGTATATTTTGAAAGCATAGAATCGGTAAAACTTTACCTGGGTGACTTCAGCAGAGGTGACCCATATGACAACCACAGTAAGTATGAGGAACAACCCTCCCTTGTATCTCCACCCCATAACAAAAAACTATACCCAGATGGAAAAAGCTACAGGAATTGCAGAGATCCACACGCTTCTGCCTCTGCTAGATCCCAGAATCACCCTTCAACGCATCATCACAAGAACAAGCCTCAAACTTGGCTCACAAAAATTGCGTGAGAAGATTGTGCAGGGAGGTTGGATATTCTAACAACGACAGAAAAGGCATAGAAAATGAGTGGAGAAATGAAACAGCATGGAGAGAAAATGAACGTGTCAACGTCAAGTTTTAGTTTATGAGAATTGTCTCAACGCAATTCTCAAACATGTCAACCTTACTCGGTTCACAAACTTGAAAATGCATTTTTTATTTATTGCATTTCCCTTTCTTTCCTACTACTATTTTTCATTCTTGTGCCCACCCTTTCAATTCTGTTTATGCATTCTCGTGTTACAACATGTGCTTTCTTTCTAACCATAAAATTTGGAGTAACACCATTTTTCTATGAACCGAAAAATTTGTATGTATAAATAGAAACTATAATAATTCTCTATTCCTTTAGAAGACAGTGGTTTCCAGCAGTAATTATCATCAATTCTTCATGGATCGGTCGGATTTAATACAATAAAAGTTTAATTAGTTAAATGGGTTCGCAAACATTTTAATTAGTTCAATCTAAATTACCGTCGTTAAACTACCTTACAAAACATCATTAAATTGATAATGTTATGATAAACAACACCACTAAACTGGGTTTGAACAATTGAATATATATATATATATATATATATATATATATATATATATATATATATATATATATATATATATATATATATATATATAAAGCAACAACATTTAATTTATATTATAATAGACTCTTCTTGTATTGATTTAACCAAAATGAACGAATTTAGACATTCTAGTTTGGATTGAATGAATTTGTCTAATTGGCGTAACCAAAGTAAGATTTATGGTGTTTATTCATAAAAGTATATATAAAAGTTGAGGAGTTATACTAGGACGAAAATAAAATTTATAACATTTATGTATAAAAAAGATAAAGTTTTAAAAGCTTAAATATGTTCCCCAATAAATAAGTTTTAAAAGCTTAAATTCAATCTATTTAAGTTGACACATTATAGTGCCTTGCGTAAAAGAAAAAACACTAAAATAATATAATCTTCCCACTGGAATCGCTTTCTTAGTATTTAAATCTCTATTCTTATCCTAACTTAAGTGATTGAAGAATATATTATTTGATTACAAGAAATTGGGATGTGAGTGAAGTGGACTAACCTAAGTTGGACTTGAATTTTCAGAATGATTGTGTTAGTTAATGAGTCACTGAGGTGTTGACAAACCAGCTATCAACAAATTAGTAAACGATTCATCTTACTTCCTTACTTTTTAAATGTCTAAAATTTATTTCTATTTATACCTTATTTATAGTTTTTAAGATAATATTAGTTGTTTTCATTATCATATGTCTATTTTAGGTGAATAGAAAAGTATTGTATTTATTATTTATTTATGCATAAATAATAGTAGGAAACATATAAAAAGATAAGTAAAAAAAAAATAGGATTAGTGCAAATGTTGGAAATGGTAGTTAAGATGGCATTATGTCGTTATCCAAAAGCTTATAGTGACTTAAGATAGAGACAATCATTCGTTTGTGTATGAACCTGGCATGTCCCATTCTTTTTGTTTTTTTTTTCCTTCTTTTAATGTTTCTTCTTATTCACGTGTTCTTTTCTCTTTCTAACTCTTTCCCTTCTATACTTTTTTTTTTAATTGCACTTTTTTCATTTTTTCAAGAAGAAATCCCTATCATAACATTTCAACTATTTTGTCCAATCATAGTTGAATTTAGATAGAGTTCATTTTTTCCTGGGATATTTACTTTTAATGTTTGTTTTTGCTAAAAAGTATTTTGAAATTTTGCTGATTTTGTCACTTGGAGAAATAATATTCCCTTAATTAGTTCAACTTTTAATATGTGTAAAAGTGTTGGTACAGTCTACACTTTCATTTATTATTGCCTTGGAAATAATGAATTTTTATATAAGGAGCCTATACTAAAATTTAATCTCATTTAAATAGAATTGCTGGCTCTAGAATTATTGATTGTTCGTATAGTAGTAAGTTATTGATGAGTTAGCATTTTATATTGTCTTCACTAACATAAAAAGTGTCTATAACGTATGATATTTTTGACTTTTGATATCTGTGAAAATACTGACGTCATATTGCATAATGTTAAAAGTAACGTCTAAAATAAAGATTGACGTTACTTAGTATGATGAAATAAAAACCTCACATAGCATGTAAATGATAAAATAAGTGAAAAACTTCTTCGACATCCAATTGATTCTTCATGATGCAAGATGATAGATGAAACATTTCAATAATTTGGTGCAAATGTCAAGAAACTATAAAATTGGGCTAGTTAGGATGGGTTGAATCCTTGTGAGAACTTAAGTAGTAAACACAATTTGTGACCAATTTTTGTTGATCTTTTATAATTTGCTTCCTTGGTTATGTATTAAGATAAAATATAGTATGTTGTCTATGATGATTTCAAAACCGATAACCAAGAGATTTATGATTTGAAGATGTTATGGAAAACTAGAGTAGATGTTTTTGATGCGTATTGCAAATATTATTTTAGATTATTTGCAATGTTATTTTACACAATAAATAATTTTCCAACACATGGTAACTAGAGAAATTATAGTGTGAAAGGTCATATACATGACTTATATATGAAAAAACACTAGTTATACCTAATTGAAACATGGAAAAAAGACCAAGCACACAAGGTATTGACAGTTCCTTATTCATAATCATTCCTATTGTAGATTGAAAAAGACATTTAATGGATGTTAAAAGGATGAAGGTTCACCCCATAATGGTGACAAGTATATGAATAGGTAAAAAACATTAACATCTGTTTAGAAACACGAAAGAAGTCCATTAAGAAGAACATTAGAAATAACGATTAATATTTTTTAATCTTCCTTATCGGTGCAAACTAGATGTTTGACACACTATAAATGTGATACACGTGTAGAAAAATATTTGTGATAGTGTAATTAGAACATTGCTCAACATAAAAGGAAAAATAAATGATAAATTGGAAGCATGTCAAGATTTGGTTGACATGCATTTTAAGTTACATCCATAGTCTATTGGAAAATGCATTTACTTGACTCTAGCTTCACATACTTTACAAAAAATAAAATAAAATAAAAGCTTTTGGGAATGTTTACATGATGTGAAAGTTCTACAAGGGTACTCTTCAAATATTAACAATCTTTGATTAATGCATATTTGAAGTTAGTAGGTTTAAAGTCTCACAATTGTCATGTGTTAATGGAACAACTTTTGCTTGTGGTAATTCACAAAGTCTTACCTTCTTTTATTATGGTTGCAATTAATCGATTATGGTTTTTTTTTCAATGTCATTTGCTCAAAAGTTAGATGAGCTAGGAAATGAAACTATCACAATCTTGTGTTAATTGGAAATGTATTTTGCACTTATATTATTTTATGTTACATTTGATAATTCATTTAGTGACAAAAATCAGATATCACTACAAGACAATTGTGATTTACCTACAAATAATTATATACAAATTTAGATCGTAGGTAAATTTTTTATTACATATCAGTATGGTTATGTATCTATTTTATGTGACATGAATATATTTTGTCGAGAGATATATAAAAATCTTAAAAGAATATGTTAAGAAGATGGTATCGTTAAAAACATTGCATAAAAAATTATTGAATTTTGTTTGGTATACATATTAAAATATGAATGAATAGGAATTCATAAAACTCAACATGAAATGTGTGGAAAAAACATAATTATATATATATATATATATATATATTTATTTATTTATTTATTTGTGTTCTTTCTTTTATATTATTTAATTATTTTATCTTATAATAACTTATTACTTAATGAAATTTTATTATTTTTCAATATTAACTTTTGGGAAACATACATGATGAATAAGATTCATTACTCTTCTTAAGTTTGTTAGCCTAATAAGACTTATTGACTTTCGTAGATGTTTATAAAACATGTTTGATAAACATTACTTTTAGGCGAGTCTTCTAAATCGATTAGGCTAAGAAGTAAATAGAGACCCATAATAAATAAATAGGACAGACTGATGTAGTAAAAACCATTAAATAAACCAATTTAAATTCATCAAAACCTACTTCTTTTTTTTCAAACGTGTTTTCACCAACAATTTGGTAAAGTTTGAATGAGGAGAATTGGGCATGTCATTTACCATTATCGTTCATTCATTCATCTTTTTTCTTTCTTTTCTTACTCATTATGGCAACATAGCATATGTAGTGTTACATGAAAGCAAATTCATTCATAATTGTAAGTAGCTACTTCTTATTTGCTTACTTCTCTTTTAACCTCTATAAACTAGACTTCACTTTTTTCAAACTTCTTACATTATATCTCTTACTAGCCGTTGAATTTTCGTGCATGCTCCTCCCATCCCTCCCTCAAAAAAACTAATAATAACTTTGCTTCCACAAGTTACAAGGAATTTTAGAAAAGAAAAATAAAACAAATAAAATGATTTTTTTTTCATAAGTTTTAATTGCTTTATAAAACTTTTATTGAATACTTTTTCTAGATAATTATTTTTCACTTCTATATGAATTTATTTTGATTTATTATAAAACATTAACTTTAGTTTATTTTCCTTTTTAAAGGTACTTATAAAGTTTGTCCAAACATTTTAGACATCTTTAAAGGTAGTATTGAATCAGAATTTGTGACCAAGATACAAACAAGTCTTTCGGACAAAGCATGATACCCTATAACAAAACAAAAGGACACGCAAACTCGAAGAAAAAAAAATCATCATTATAAAACCATGAAAATTATTCAGTAGGCTTACTTATTGCAATATATAGATATATGTAAAAACAAAATTGCTTTTAAATTAATATATTTAAACTAAATATAATTTTAATGTATAAATTAATAAAATTTATTTTCTATAAATTAAAAGATAATATAGTATTTTTTTCCTTTTATATATATTCTTATTTTAAGAAAATCTTTGAATAATGACAAATTTTAGTAATAAAAAATAATAAGACACTATAGTGATCAATTTAGGTACTAGTTTATAAATTAAAAATTATTAATAAATAAAATAGTTTCAAAAAATTATTATTGGTTTTTAAATTGGTAACTAAAATAGTTTCTATTATAATTTGGTCTTTAAATTGGTTACTAACATTAGTTACCAAAGTTTTGGTTAACAAATAAACTGGTCATTAATTTAGTCTCTGATTAAAAAATTGATCGTTACAGTAGTATTTAAACATATTTTTTGTCGTTAAATATTTTTATTATTTAATAACTTTTTTATATTGAAAATGCAAAACAATATGAATATCTTTAGTTTCAAAAGAAAAAATGAAAAATATAGTATATGTGATAATAAAATTCTAACGTCCCAATTAAATGGATAAAAATCAATTTAAATAAAATGCCGCATATAACAATATTCAGAGAGTGCGGAAAACTGGAAAATGAAGTACACAGTATCCCAACATAACAAAAAGGGGAAAAGGCCCCACACGACCTAAACAAAGTACAAGGTCTCGTTAAGTGCGAGCAGACTACTACTACTAAACTTCCAAAAGTTATGGGTCCCCAAAGTGAGCCCGATAGACATCCAAGATTCATCAAACCGCAGTGTCTCCATTATTATTACCACTGCTGGAAGTTCTCACATCTGCTCACATCAACAAGGTTGATGATCATCGCAAAGGAGGAAACCACACATGACACAGAAGCAAGCGAAAGGGGTAAGCTAGCGAAGAAGTCATCATATCATACACTCAACATACAATTTAAATAATCAAATATACATAGCAGACATCCACATATGAGGTACCAAACCATATAAAACACCAAGACTTGACTATCCGGATACGCATAATGAGGCACCACCACGTGGCAGTGGAATTATGTCCTAGCAGTGAGGCGTCACCACGAGGCCTTCGCGGAATTACACCCTTACAAGAGGCACCACCACGTGACCTTCGTGGGATTACGTCCTGGCCTTGAGGCACCACCACCTTACCCTTGTGGAATTACGTCCTGGTCTCGAGGCATCACCGTGAACCCTTACCTCGAGGTTCATGGAATTAGGTCCTATCGCTAAGGCACCACCGGGAACTCCCCCTAGAAGGGCCCACATAATTATGTCCATAAGATAAGGCAACACCACGAGCCCCGCTACAAGGGTCATGGAATTATGTCCTACACAAATCTTACTCATACATTATCAATCAATCATGAAGTTCCTGTGCATACCATTAATATGTCATTTAGTATGAGTGATCAACCATCAAATATATCTCATGCCAAGCTCATTTCTAATTCATTTGTTCTCACCCATACATACATAGTACATGCATATCCAGCCCCTTTGTACATAATAAGTCAATGAACCAGCCAATCAAACAACCATCAACATTCATGAAACAAAGCATAGCAAAAACCCAAAAGAGGTCTTGCTCAAGCTGGAGTCCTCGCTTAGGCGAGAAGAGTGCTCTCGCTCAAGTAGCAGACTCTCGCCTAGGCGAGACTACAACAGTGGCTCCTGGAGAATTTCGCGAGCTCTCGCTTAGGCGAGGTTGTCTCGCCTTAGCGAGACAGTTCGTCGCTCAAAACACAGCCCCTCGCCTGGGCGAGCGCTCGAGCAGAAAAATTGGGCGAGTTCCTGTTATTCTTGCTTGGGCGAGATGAGCTCGCCTGGGCGAGTATATCAGTAATCACCACTGAACCACGCGTATTCAATCAGGGACTCGCTCACAACAACACCTAAAGCATTTTCGTACCATCAGAAACAACAAATTATCACCAAAACACGAAACAGGACCAAAGCACACCAAAGAGTGAATCAAAAGCATGAAGTCTAGCTTCCCTTACCTGGAACAAGCTAGTACAAGACTCCCAACCCTGAATTAGCGAGCACATAAGCTACAAGTTTATCTTAATGAACTAGAGATTAGAGAAATAGAGTGGAAACGAGATTAATAAGGGGACCTCATTTGAAACCCTGACAATAAAGCTAGAATGAGGAGAGAACGTTTGGGTGGTTAACTTACTTGGAACAACTGGTCCTTCTAGCTCAACGTAACGGTGAGAGCAAGCCCTAGCAGAGGCGGCAACAGCAACTCAAGGAATGTGGAACTCTGTTTTACACAAATGAGCACAAGGATTAGGGTTTGGGCATATTTAGGTCTGTTTTCCCCCCTCTAGGCCAGCCCTAAGGCTCAATGGTTAGGGGCAACCTTAAGAAAAAGGGCAGCACGAAAAATTGGCCTTACAAAAATCGTGGCAGAGGTTGGCTACGCTTAAGACCTGTGCCACGGCTTGGAAATAAATTCGCTTAATTATTGATTTAATCCTTTAATTTTTTGTTTTGATTTATTTATTATTTTTGGGTTCAATTTAGTTTTTTATTTTTTTTTAAAAAAAGGTTCAATTTGGTTCCTTTATTATTTTTGATTCAATTTAGTTTCCTTTGTAAAATGATTCAATTTTGTCTTTTCTAATTTGAGATCAAATTAGTAATTAAATTTAGTTACAACTTATATATACAAGTTAAAATAAGTTTTTAGAATTTATACACTAAATCACCCCACCTAAGTAAAATTTGAGTATCTAGGTGGAGTGTAAAAAATAAAATAATTTTAGTATTTAGGAGGAGTAATTTGATGTATAAATTATATAAAAAAAATATTTTAACATGTATATATAAGTTATAATTTAGCTTAATTACTAATTTGGTCTTAAACTAGAGAGGACAAAATTATAAAGTTTAAAAAAAAGATTAAATTGAAACAAAAAATAATAAGGCAACCAAATTGAATCTTTTTTTAAAAATTGGAGAATTAAATTGAACCCAAAGATAATAAGAGGATCAATATGAACCAAATCAAGAAATTAGAGGACTAAATCATAAGCCAAACAATTTTTTGATACAAATTGTATTTCATACCTTCCTAGCTTGTAGATTTTACAAAGAGTGTGGCATGAGTAACATATTATTTTCTAATTTAGCGTATATAAATATAATTATTTATTGGGTTAAATATATTTTTGATTCCTCCACTTTCATTGAAAATTGGAATTAGTTTCTATTAGAAACTTTGGTCCAATTTAATCTTTTAAGTTTAAAAAAGCGTGAATTTAGTATTTTTGACCAAATTTTGTTAAGTTTATTTGATGTTTCAAGTGTGATTCATGATAATATTCAAGTTATTGAGTTGTTTACACCGTTTTGATACATTTATCTTAATATATATATATATATATATATATATATATATATATATATATATATAACTTTGAAATGTTACGTCGAGTCGCTCTAACAATAGAATTATTTTGCGCACACTTAAATTTGGGTGACACCGATTCAAGATGTACAACGAAGTATTGGTTTAAAACTTTTAATTTATCCTCATCTAAAATAATTTCTAATTATCTTTAACAAAATTGATAATTATGAGTTTATAGTAGGAAATTAAAAAGAAAAAGTTGTAAATGTTATAAAATACCATTTCAAGAAAGAGATAAAAAAAAGAGAGAAAATAAAATCTGGATATTGTTATTAAAGGCAAGACGTTCTTTGTAGGTACAAAAAAATGGAACCTATATGATACAACGAGTTATAAATATTTAAGTGATCCAAAGATTAAAAGTTACGGATAAAAAATATGAGGAAAATAAAAAACAGACAACCAATAATAATTCATAACATCGACTTTGGATGTTGAAAGATAGGAGCAAGTGTCATGCTAGAAATTTAATAGAAAAAGTTATCTGGAACGCAACCTTAGTGAAGAAAAAATAAAAGATATATATGTATAATATATTATTTTTTCCTTCACAAAAATTATTATAATTAACATAAGTTCAATATTATGAACAATTTGCTCAAAATATATCATGAACAACTTGCTCAAAATATATTGTGAACAACGTGATCAAAAAGTTGTTTTTATAAAGATTTTGGAAATTTATTTTGTAAATTCACTACAACAATTTATAGTTTAGACCACACTAAAATAGACAACGGCTAAATAAATGTAGCCTAAACATATAATAAACAACATTTTTATAAATGATGTATAAATATCATGAAAGTCCATGATTATATAATTGTTGCTTTAAACTATGTGGGCAAAACTAGTAAAAATGTGATCTAAAAACATAGGTAAGGTATAAAATCAACATGTAAAATTGTTGTTTATTATGAGAATTTTAAGCAACGGTTTTAAAAATATTGTCATACTAAAAACCGTTGTCTATTACCTATAGCTACACTCACCTATACCACGCCTAAAAAATTGTGGTCTAATCTTTAGACCACGGTTTTTATAATTTATATCATAATTTTATGTTGTTGTCTAAAGTGATTTTTGTTGTAGTGATTTATTTTCATAAATCAAACTTTCTTAATTTCTATGTCTCCATTATTTCTTAATTGACCCTAATTTTGGAAAAACGGACTCATAAAAATAAAAATCAACAAATGAAGTAGAAAATAATTTTTCTATTGATTATTCAAGATATTTTATTATTAACAAAGATCCATATTCAACATATATTCTCAACCATTTATGTTATGAGCACCTATCGCAATGTTTTTTTAACACCTTGGTTGGGATAATACTAAATTATTTAGTAAAATTTGTAAATTTTAAAATCTTTTATTTGCAACTTTAATATCACCATTTAAGATTAACAAAAACTAAAAATTTCATTTATTTGTTCTAACAACTCAAGATTAAGATTCAAAAATTCATAATTAAATCAAAGTGCACACACTATAACCATTGTCTAAAACAAGTACTTTTTCTCGAAACAAACCTAAAGCTCCTCACTGTTATGCATCAAGATTAACATATGCAACAATATCTACTCCCTATATCGATATACATATACAATCATCGTAGTCACACACAAACAAAATAAGGATGAGATAACATACAAACATCTACAGTTGTCAATTTGGCTCAGCCCATAAGGCTTGGCCTTGACCCATGTGGGTTGGGGCCAAAAAAGTCCACAGGGATAAAAAGACTCCAATTAAAAAAGCCCATAGGGCCAAAAAGTTCACAAAAGCCCGGTGGGTCAAGGCCAATCCATGAGCTTCCTTTTTAAACATGAAAAATATATTATTAAACTTTCGATTTATGTTGTCCTGTCTCGATAATTGGCATGGCCCATCCATCTCGACAATTAGCCTGACCCGACCAGTCTTGACCTTTGCCATAGGCTCGCTTATCTCAACCTCTAGCCTGGATTGGTCTATCTTGACCATTAGCTCGGACTAGTCTGTCCCGACTTCAACCCCAACTAACCGTCTCAGTTTTCAGCAACTTTCGATCCGTGTTGGCCCGTCTTGGTTGTTGGATAGGGCACTACAAGAAAATGCTTCATTAGTAACCAATTTTAGTGACCAAAAATTGTTAGTTAATATAATTACTAATTTAGATACAAGTTTACAAAGTAAAAAAAATCTTTGGTTACTAAAATAGTTATTATTATGAATAAAAAATTAAAATTGGTCACTAAATTGGTTTTTAAAATTAGCTACCATAGTTTTGGCTACCAAAGAAAATTGGTCACTAAAAATTAGCTACCTAAGTTTTGGCTACCAAAATAACTTAGTTACTAAATTTCTCTTTAATTAATTAATGACAAATTTAGTGACCAATTATAATATTTTATTTATATTAGTGACTATTTTAGTAACCAATAAATTTTAATTTTGTAAATTGGTATTTAAATTGGTCACTATAGTGACTAACAACTTTTAGTCACTAAAATTGGTTACTAATAAGACATTTTCTTGTAGTGGGGCCGAACTATCTTAATAGTCAACTCGACCTTGGGGACGAGCTAACCTGTCTCGGTTGTCGACCTGGCCGGACCTGTCTCATTCGTTGGCCTTTTGCTTGGGGCGACTCTTAAATATTTATTTACTTCAATTTTTTAAATTCTAATAAAATCACTTTTTATACACTAATAAAAGTTATAATACATCACTAGATCAAAATTACACAAATGACAAAGACTAAACTAATAATAATAATAGAATTTTAACAAATATTTCATCATTTGAACTTAAATATATGTTGAATGATGATAAAAAAATTCATGACAATTACATTAAATTATTATATTATAGTAAAAAAATTATTTATATAATTATAGTGAAAAAATTACGCGTATGATAATGAGTTACAAAATAAAAATAATTATATAAAAAATATCAAAATAGTATTCTACATGATAAAAATAAACAACAAATAAAAATATTGAACAAAAATGATAAAATATGTCTTTGAAGGAATTTGAGAGACTATTAAATGAAATCACATAACGAAAATAAATGTATAATTATGAGTATGATAACATCAAAAATACCTTAGAAATCTTATAAAAATGTTCAAATATCAACCTAATTGACATTTGAGAGATAATGAAAATTATTTTAGTGAAACAAAATAATATGAAACAAAAATTAATAATGATATCATAAAGAAGATATTTTTTTATATAATTAGTAAATGAAAGGTTTGTGCTATTAAACACTTAAATTGAAAGTGTTAAACACTCTTATGTGAAAAGAAAATATACAATAAATATAAATATTAAAAAAAGTAGAAATATTCAAATGTGAGACATAAAAAATATTTAATTGACATATATCATTTGAACATAATTGCATGAAGGTCATAATAAGACGAAAAATATCTAGGAGATGTGAATGAATTTCATGACAAGTCAAACAATTAGAAGAAATGAAAAATAAAAAAATGTGTAGTATATAGACATATATATATATATATATATGTATATATATATATATATGTATATATATACATATATATATATACATATATATATACATATATATATATATGTATATATATATATATATATATATATGTATGTATGTATACATACATGTATGTATGTATACATACATGTATATATGTATATATACATGTATGTATACATACATATATATATATATATGTATGTATGTATACATACATGTATATATACATATATACATGTATATATATATATGTATACATACATGTATATATATATACATGTATGTATACATATATATATATATATATACATGTATATATGTATATATATATATATGTATGTATGTATATATATGTATGTATGTATATATAAGGTTACTTAGTAAATTGAGTATTTTAATAATTTAAACGAGACGGAAATATGAGGAAGACTGATATTATGACTAGTATGGGGACGAGGGACATGACAAATATGTATATCCATCCTCATCACCATGTCCAATTGAAAAAGTTGAATATTTTCCATACTCATACCTATACCCAATCAATAAAGAATTTTTATTTTAAAATGGAAATGAGTTCGGATGAAACCCATGGATGCATGTTTATTTTTCGTCCCTAGTTGGAGTGTTTTCTCTTACCATATATTTACATAATACATTATAGTATTGCTCAATTAGGTTGCCAATGTTTGTTTTTAAATGCTTCATTAATCTAAGTTTAAGGACATTTGGTAAGAAGGATTAAATCCATGTATTTCTAAAGATGAATGACTAAATTGGTATAAAATTTCAAAAATGGACTAATTCTAAAATTCACTAAAATTTGAAGGACAAAAACATATTTAATCCTTATTAAAATAATGTTTTTAGTGAATATATAAATTTTATCTGTTGTAAATATAAATATTGATAATTGTTAAGGAAAAAAAAACTAGAAATATATAAGACTAGACCAATATGCTTATATTTAGAAGAAAAATGATAATTTGATAAAGAATATTTTGACAAACTTTAATAAACAATTATATTTGGTAAAAAAAATTCTAAAATTTTATTATTTTACTTTTGTAACTCCCGTAAACAAATACAAAATTACTCCATTTAGAATAAACTTTCTATCTACATGTATTTATAATATTTGTTATTTATTTAATTAAAATTATATTCAATAACCAAAACATCAAACATATGAGATATTATTTACAAATAGTATTATAGAAAGACGCATGTGTAAAAGGAGACCGATAATATATTTTCAAAAAGTTAAAATATACATTTTGTTTCCGACAACTTTCCCAAAATATCTCTAGTGGTATTGTGATATAATTCTTGGTAAATGATATTAATTTTATTTGGGAATTATCTTAAATGATGTTAATATCAATATACTAATTAACTAAATGACAGTATAAATTAATATCAGGATAGATTTAATAAATCGCTAAATCTTATATTTACATAAATTTTATATTTAAAAATATCCTCTTTTTATTTTTTTGGATTGACGTTAAGTTTTTTCATTAGAATTTCAAGAAGATTAAAATTATATAGAATTAAAAATTGTATTGTAGAGATTACAAAATGTATTTTTAAGTTCAAAAATTAAAAGAAAAAAAGGTTTTTCTCACTAAATACAAACCAAATACTGAAGCATCGGTATTTAAGAAAAGGCACGAGGTTGAACAAGCTCACTCTCACTCACATTTATTCTCTAAGTTTGCTTGCATCACTTCATTTTCACTCTCAGAACTGAGTTTTCGTTTTCTTTCACTTCCTCGCATAACGTATCTCACCAACCAAACTCTCCTACCTCTGTTATTTCTGCAATCAGAACAATAACAAAAAATGGATATTCCACGTAAATATCTCTTCTCTCCGATTCTCGCGCTCATTCTACTTTCTTTCATCGTCGTCGTGGTGCTGCGTCCAGTTCAGTTACTCAAATTCACGACGATCGCTGGTTCAAAACGTGGACATTCCGTTCCTCTGGATCGTCTGCGAATGAAGCTCTCCGGCGAGAATCAACTTCACGCCGTCGTAAGTTCCATCGACCTTCGCCGGAACAAATTCAGTGACAGAACTGCTGCCGTAAGTTCAACTGTTATTTTCTCTCTTCCGTTGATTTTGTTTCCTCTGTTTCGATGAATCAATTTCCAATCGTTTTGAAACAGTTATCGGCTTTAATTAGGATTTTATCATCCTTTTCAGTCTTTATTTTTCTTAGTATCTGATTTTGTGAGAATGAATGGAAGTAATTAAGAAAATTGACTACGAGTTAATTTGAGTGAACAGAGGAAGGTAGGAAAACTAGAACAAACACTCGCGGCGGCGAGAGCTTCGATGCGAAAGGCTGCGTCAGAATCAGAAGGTGAGAGGAGCAATCACTCTGTGGCAGCCACCGTGCATGACGGCGGCGACCGCCACTATGTACCAGCCGGAGCCATCTATCGTAACGCTCGCCTATTTCATCGGTAACATCTCTCACCACCTCTCTTATATCTCAACGAAAATTATCTAACGATCAAAATTAATAATTAAAAGAGAAAAAAAAGAAAAGAAAAGAAATGTTAATAGAGCATATTATATGAATAGGATCCATATAGTATCACACTCTCATAACCTAATCACCAAGTTACAACAATATTGCATCATCAATAGTAATTCAAGTTTAATGACTACGTATCAGTATTTTAAACTAAATAGAAATTACTATTTGTATGATTTTTTAAAATAAACTCTGCAACTAGAACTATATTAGAGTGTGAAAAAGCTTCTTCAGTGCTTTGTTTAGATGCCACGAAAGAGATGTTTACTTTTGATCGATCTTTTCTTCTGATATACGATAAGGGAATGGCGAGTGCGGTAGTATTGATTCATTCTCTTCGTATTTTCACACTCATCCTAGTGAATCATGAAAAAGTATAGCGAGCAAAAGCCAATGATGATACTCTCCGCAAAAAGCTCCTTTGCTATGGATGAACTTTTTTTTTATTACAGCACTCCAGCAGTAATGGAGTGGTAACTGGTATCCCCTATTTCCATGATTTCATATATAGCTTCCATTATAAGAAACAAATGTGTACTACTGTCCCAAGCTTAATAGCCATCATTGCACACTCCTCCACCCCATATTTGCTATTCATTTAATTTCCATAAGGAACCAAACCTTTAATACTATGGGTTTCTTGGTATTTGCACAAAAATATTATAAATAGGAAGAAAACAAATTTATAATAAAACTCTTCGTTACGTATAAATTAATTCAACTTTTCGAAATCAGATTTTAATTTTCTATATGATTAATTTTAATTTATGAAATATTATTTGTTTTATTGAAAATTTTGATATTTTTCATAAAGTGAAGTGGAAAAATGTATTCAAAACATCTCGTGTCATAATCATCATTATCATGGTTACTTTCAGATTATTTAATAGGACTGTATTAAGAGCCACGTGATTCTAAAACTTAATCTTCAAGCGTGCACAATACAATTGGAAACCCTTACGTATGAGGATTGTTAAGTAATTGTGCAATAATTGAAAATAAAAGTAAATAAACATATTGGAAAATGATGGCGACTAAATATTTTATTTAGGTTAATCTTGTTGCTCGCACAATGAATAGTTTCTCTTAATATATATATATATATACACACACTAAAGTTCTCCTTTTTAAGTTATTATTCCTTTTTATTGTTGATTTTATTTTTAGTAGATAATAACAAAGAAATAGTGGAAACGGAAAAAAATATTTGAATCGTAAGGAAGTAAAAATGTATTAGAAAACGACTTTATTTGTTACTAATAATCTTATTTATTATTTTTAATTATTAATATTAATATTGCTCCACCTCATCTTTCTCACGCGTCCCCATGAACAAGTACAAATCTTTACTTCAAACAGTAAAAAGTTAAAATCAATGAACTCGTCATTCTTTCCTGACCAATATCCCCCATATCTCTTCAACTAAACTACATCACACCAACAATGAAATCAAGCAGAGGCTAAGATACATTATTCTGATAGTAATATTTTCACCTTACACAAATCTCAATTTGTTCGTGATCTTAGATGATTCGTGTTTCTGCTGTAGAAGAACTCAACATTTAAATTTTTATTTTGTTACTAAAATTAAATATACAAAAAATTAACTTTCATCAGAAAAAAAAAATCATTCGACTTTAATTTCATTTTCTTCCCAAACATATACCACACGTTTCTACGTGATTTCTCCCCACATGGTTGATCACTGGAGCATACAATTTTGTTTTTAATCAGCCAGATGAACTTGTCAGTAAAGATGTAACCTAGACCTAAGCATGGCGAGTCATCAAAACCAACACCTTATCTTGTTGGTTGTAACATCCACGCATATTGTATATTATAGCTATCAATATAGCAATGGATTATTTAATTAATACAATTATTAATTCTTTATTTACCCTAAATTAAGATCATAATTAACTTTTAAGGAAAATATGCTTGATATTAAGATACTTACAAATTCCAAACACCCTATTTTTTCTCCCAATCTCTTTAATTTTTCTTAACACATTACATTATCAATCACTAATTTCTCGTATCTTTTTTTCTCTGCTGTAGACACTCCTTGGGGTTCAACCCTTTTTCCTTTAGAAAAAAAAAAGTATTCCTTGACTCGGGTTGTCTATAAATCAAGAGACACAAGAAATATACAGATATAAATAATTAATTAATACAGTTCATTATATAGGATGTTTGTCTGTACTTAATTTAAAAAAAAAGTTTTTTAATAGAATATATAATTTTTGGTTATATTTTGTCTAATTTACTTATTTTAAAATAAACAGTTTTCCGATTATTTTATAATAATTTCTATTCACTTCTTAAGTAGTTATCATTTTAAAAATTATTTAATTCAGAAATACGTATTTTGAAGCTAACTAAACTGGTCCATTAAGTAACAAGTAGTTTAGAAAGAAACAGAGATATGAATGAAGTCCTTGTTATTTTTAATGTGCAAAACTTAGGACCCAATTTTTAACTGAATATTTTGGGAGTAAAATTTAGTTAAATTATGAGTACAGGAGCTACCAGGAGATGGAGAAAATATTCAAAGTATACGTATACCCAGACGGTGACCTCCCAATCGCTCATGATGGCCCGTGCAAGGACATATACTCAATTGAAGGAAGGTTCCTCCATGAAATGGAACATGGTCCAGGGAGGTTTAGGACCAACGACCCCAATGCCGCTCACGTTTACTTCTTGCCATTCAGTGTGACTTGGATGGTGAAGTACCTCTATACTCCACTCTCATACAACCTAACTCCTTTAAAGCACTTTGTCTCTGACTATGTCAGACTCATATCCATGAGGCACCCCTTCTGGAATACAACTCGTGGCGCCGACCACTTTATGCTTTCATGTCATGATTGGGTTAGTTCAAACTCCCTTTTTTCATTCCCTACCTGCTTTTGCTTCGGTTTTGTCTGGAATTAAACATTTTTTATTATATTATAGGAAGAGAGGTGGGGAGGAACAAGAAGTGTGTAGACAGTATGTTTGAAAAAAACCATGAAATATTGACGTTCTCACAGAAAAAAACAATTTCTTAACCCTATAAACTTTTAAATATTTTTCTTTTGAATAAAACCAAAGTATAACATCAACTTCTCCCTGATTTCATGCATGCATATCATAGAAGGAAGATTCTGTCAAATTTTAGTAAAATAAACTCCCCAAAAGAAAGATAACATATATTTACAATAAACTCGTTTACATTATATACAATATAGAGTAAAGAACCTAAGGATATTGCCACAGCGCTTATAAAATAACCCAGAAACACTCTATATCCAGTCTTAATCCATAACCAACTCCTCATGTTCATCCTTTTCAAGACTTCTTTTTTCTCCTTAGTTACCTATATTCCATGAGGTGTTGAAGCATCAGTATAACATGGAATTATGTTCTGGGAAATTCTTCTTCACTTAGATGCTAATGTACACTTAAAAGAAAAATAGCAGAATGAGTTCCATAAAATCTCTTTCGTTTGCATAACTAGTCTACTGTGCTCTGATTTTCTGCAGGCTCCTCATGCATCACAGGGAAATCCCTTCCTCTACAACACCTCAATCCGTGTCATGTGCAACGCCAACACCTCAGAGGGCTTCAACCCTCGAAAGGACGTCTCCCTTCCAGAAATCCACCTTTACGGAGGCGATGTCTCCCCCAAACTTCTCTCCCCCCCATCCAACAGCACCCCACGCCGCTACCTCGCCTTCTTCTCCGGCGGTCTGCACGGTCCAATCCGACCCACCCTCCTCCGCCACTGGAAGAACCACGACGGCGACATTCGCGTCTACGAATACCTCCCCAAAGACCTGGACTACTACTCCTTCATGCTCGACTCCAAGTTCTGCCTTTGTCCCAGTGGCCACGAAGTGGCCAGTCCCAGAATCGTGGAAGCAATTTATGCCGAATGCGTTCCCGTGATCCTTTCCAAGTATTACGTGTTGCCCTTCAGTGATGTGCTGCAATGGGAGGCGTTTTCGGTGCAGGTGGATGTTTCAGATATTCCGAGGTTGAAAGAGATTCTGAGTGCGATTTCCGAGGATGAATATTGGAAGCTCAAGGAGGGAGTGAAGGCTGTGAGGAAGCATTTTACACTGAATCGGCCTGCCAAGAGATTCGATGTATTTCACATGATCTTGCACTCTATATGGTTAAGGAGATTAAACATACAACTCAGATAGAAGTTTTCAGTTTTCTCTTATACATATTATAAACTCATTACTCTCTGCCCTTCAAATACTAATCCCATGAATTCATTTGAACCTAAATTGTACTTTCCAATATAATCTTTTACTGATAAACCTAATTTATATAATATTAACATTCTTTTTCCAAAATCGTTGATTATTTTTATAATATATTTAAGAGTGTTGCATATATGTATAATGATTATTGAATGATGTTTAATTTTATTTACAGCCCTAGGGGATAGTGAGAAGAAGTGAAGATACTGTGAGCTTCTGAATACAGCCTAGGTATATACATAGAAATATGCAGAAACTACGTAACCTGTATTAATCTAGAGTTGAGTGAGTGTCATATAATGAAGCCATGAGAAAGACGTTCGATACGAGATCTTAGCATGCCTCCAAAGGAGAGAGAAGGAGAGGGTGTTTTTCTTCTGGTGGTGTCATTCTTGACATGGAGTGTGACGATGGGACCCATCTCCCTCTTCACTGAGTTGCTGAAGTACTCAACGTCAACCTCGTTCCCTGAAATGTCTTTCACATAGAAAGCGTTCACGGATTTCTCTCCATGCGTTTCAACGTCTGCTCGAACAACCACCAGCCCATTCTCTCGCAGTACTCGTGTTATGTCCGACAGTAACCCTACTCTATTCTCTGCACACAACTCTAGCCTAACTCCCTGCACCTCCCATGTTACATCAAACAATATGTAAGTAACTCTTTTATATATACCTTACACCAATTACTGCAACACATCACAGTAATAATTGATTTTCAAAATGAGAAATGAAAAATAAATTTAATTACCTCACAAACCCGGCGTTCTATGGCTGCCTCTAAGCATTTTATTACTCGTTCCTTCTCACTTGCCGTATCTAAAGCATATCCATCTACGTGCCTAATAAAATATTCCTGCAAACATTAACACATCAATATATCTCCTGATACTAAGGTTTGAAAGTAGCAACTTTTAATTTAAAATCGCTAAAGCCAAACAAATTTTCTGCATATACCAAAATATAATATTTTCAGCATGAACTTTAAAAAACATATTTAGATCTAATACTAATAAAACGTATCATTCCTACATACCTGAAATGCATAGCCTCCATGGGAACTGATGGAAGCATGAAAAATCACGTACTGCATGTCTGTTAACGTGCAAACGGTGTCAAACATGAGCCTGGGACGATCCTTACACTCAATGTTCACAATTGAATACCCCTTTTGTTCACAACTTTCAATTGTCACCATTCTTTTCCTCCCCTTCATCTCTTTCGGAGAAGAGGGAGCCTCAAAGTCCCTAACTGAGAGCATAAGCTGGTGCAACCTCCGTTCCACACTAGTCATGTTCCCTTCTCCTCCCAAAAATTCCGAGGTCTTGACATCGGGACAAGTGCCTGTGCCACCACCGTTAGGATTGGTGGTGGCACGCAACACAGTTGTCAAGTGATCCTCTATTGATGACAAACGAGAAGGATCTTCAATGGCAGAGTCGGTAGATTGATCTGATATGTAAGCCACGCATGCGAGTCGCGCATTGTGACTCCATGCGTGGACCTCAACTATGTTGCAATGGAGATCTACCAACGCTGCCGAGATCTCGGAAAATAATCCGGGACGATCGGTGCCGGTCATTTCAATTGCTGTGTAGTGTTCAGTTGAGTTAGAAAGTAAAGGGATGAATTTCTTGGAATAGGTCTTGTAGTTGGTCATTGTTGTGATTACTGAATTGACGTTGTTGCTGTATTGTTGTGATGGTGGAGAGGCTCTTGATTTTCCTAGGGCCTGCATGCATGCTTTTCAGATTTACCCTCTACCATTTCTATGTAAAAAAAACAAAAAAAAAAACACGCAAAACAATCAGAAACTTAATTTATATGCAATTTTTAGGTGTTTTTATTGAGTTTTTAAATTAAAATTAGAATTTATTTTAATAACTTATGCTATATTTTTTCACTAAAAAACAATATTACTAATAGAGTTTAGTGACTAGACAATATTAGTGTAAAAATTGTTAACTAAAAATATATGTTGATCCAGCTTTTAAAATAATTATTACAATTATTTTTTATCATATAATGAGTTGTATTTGGATGATAATTTACAAACCTATTTTCTCTTTAAATATCTACGAAACTAATTACTTTGTTTTCTTCATGTCAAGTAAATTAAAACTAAATTTTATGTTCAAGGTCTTTTTATGTTATATACAGATTCTTGTAATGAAATTTGATTATTTCATGTAATTTATTTTTCTTAGGGAGGCTATGGAGAGAAATTTAAGGGTTTTAATACACTTGTTCTAAATTTGGTCAATAGTTGAATGCGTTTGAACATACAAAAACCATTAAATTTCCTATACAATCGGTTAAAGCAAAGCCTCTTTCAATCTAACCATGTTTTTCAGTTTTGTTAGATGAATTGACATTTTATAAACTATTTAAAGGACCAATGATTATTTTTTAGCTGAACACACCATATCATTCTAATCCATTTCTTCTAAATAACACATTAAAAAATGACAGAGAAAACAATATGATAGCATGCACATCATGCAGATTTTTACAGAACTATATGATTCAAGAACATGTAATAATTTCTCAGGTAAAACTAGAAAGGGTATAGAAAACAAATTGACACAAATAAAACACTGTGATCGTTGTTGTAGGAAAATTGCAGTACCTGTTGGATTTCGTTGATGACTTTCTGATCCGTTAGTTTGTTGCCATTTTCGTCTCTAACATGAAACACTGCAATTAGATTTGGATTACAGATATTTCAGACCCAAAAAAATGTCTTTATTTAATTAAAAAATATCTAACATTTACAGAAGAAATTTAATTATTACTCACCATCCATGAACCAACCAGCATCACATGAAATATAGCTTTTGCAGATCTGAAGGTTCATGTCTGTCAAAACTTGCACCACTTCTAGTAGGAGACCCTCCTTGTTAACACTATCTACCTGAAATGAAAACAGTGTTATACATTTATATATATCTTTCAAAATAATACACCTTGTTACTCATTACAAAAACAATAGCAGAATCTTAAAACATCTTGTTATAGATTTTTTGTAAATTTTTTTGAATGATTTCATTTGTTGTATTGTGATTATTGTCCCTATAACATATTAGAATATAAGATTCCTGACAATTATGTCAATCCATTAGATTATTAGAATTGAATTTTCATTTCAATTTTGGTATTAATTATTACATGAAAAAGCATTCAGAAATAAAAAAAGAAATGCTTCAGGTCATTTTCTGTCACATTAACCCTAAAAACGTCGCAGCTGAAATTACTGTCACAATTCCTATTTCAAAACGTTGGTAACAACAACATCAAGATTTTTGAAATTTCTGGTGTGAAAACAAGATGGTATATAGATCAGAGAAAATCTTCTGGTGTAAAAAACAAGATGGTAGATTTTAAAAAGACAATTATTTTTTGTGACATCATCGTACCTTCACTACTGTGCAACCCTTCATGCTGTCATTGTCGATGCAGACTCGGCAACTACGTGGAAAAACAAACGAACATGAGAAGTTATTGCATAGAAAAATCAAATTTTGATTATATAAAACATGAAATGAAAGAAAATTTGAAGAAAGTGATGAATGAGAATGAAGAATCACTTACGGTGGACCATATATTCTTTCTGGGAGAGTATCAAAGTCAGGATCAAAGTAAGGCCAACAAACGCTGTTATTCATGCTGAAAATGAAGGGCACAATGAAGAGTTAGTTTTAATTCATAGAAAGTGCTAATATTGAGGGAATTTTTTGAATGGGGCGAGAGAAGAGGAATGAATGAACGAATGAGAAGGTTTTAATGAATTCATTCTTCATATGAATATCACAATCATTCGTAACTCAAGGCAAAAACAAAAACACAAAGTGACAACTAAGCACGTTCGTGCAGAGGTAGTCAAAATTTACCAACAAAAGGAGTTTCTAGGTCAACATATTTACCCTAAAATGTGGGACAACGTTGTACACCTGTTTCTTTCTGCAGGACCAACTTTGTATTTATGGAACTTTTATTTCTATTTTTGAAACCAAATATAATTTTCTTACCTCAATATAGACGATAAAATAAAATATTATTTAGTCTACGCAGGAAAATGATAAAATAAAAAGAAACAGAGAAAGGTCTATGCATATATAGTCTTACAGATTCTTATAACTGTTAGAGAAATATATTCTCATCAAGTTTATGATAAAATGAAAAACATTAAAATGCTTTGTTTTGATTAATAACGTCATTTTTTTTAATAAAAACACTATTTTTCGCACTGTTTTAATTTTATGGGAGTATGGAAATACAAAATTACAAAGAGACCTTTTTCTTTTATTTCTTTTTCTCACCAGAAAAGATAAAATACTTTGAGTAAATCTACCGATAAAAAAGAAGTAATTAACCCAAAAATGTGGCTGATATGCAACAACAAACCAAATTTTTAAAACAATTAATTATTAATTAATAATTTTAGTGGTGAAATTATTGTGCACTACACATCCTTTTAATATATAAAGTAAAAAAAATATCTACATGCATTCAATAGTTTTTTAAAAATCTTGCAATTCTCATTTTCTTTCCATATAACAATGTATATTTTCTCCTGCATCAATTTTGGACATTCAACTTATTAAAATTAGAATTATACCTCAAGAAACTTAATTACATGTTACATGGATATAAATCCAAATATAATTTTTTATCAAAAAAATATATAAAATGAAAATATTTGGGATATCCTAACCCATATTTATATAAACATCATTTACAAAACTGAAAGAAAGAAAAATCCTCAAAATTTCCAACAAAACTTACTTTGCCAACATACTAAATATCCGAAAAATTCACAAAGAAAGTATCAAGTCTAAGAGTATAATAATATTCTCACACTAATATTATATATATTAACCGAAAATGAATGAAACAAAAAGACTTGATAGTGATTGACACAGTTATCATGTGTGTTTGTCAAAAGACTAATTTTGGAAGATCATTTTTAGTCAATATTAAACGAAATTAAAAATAGTAAGTATTTAAAACAAACTAATTCAAATATTTCAAAACTTAAAAGCAAGTAAAGTATACATAAAGAAATGTAACCAACAATGAGGTAGAATATGAGAAGATTAGAAAGAAGATGATGAGAGAAAAAAGAACAACAATCTTACATGGAAAAAGAGGAGTGTTTGGTTAACAAAGCCAAATATTAAACCCTAAAAACAACTCAGAAGTGCTCCAAAAAAATGCCCAGAAGATAGAAAATTTTCCTCTCCAAATTCAAACATATGAAGAAATGACATGCATGTGCTCTGTATATATAATGTGTAGAAAGACAGAGAGAAAACAAAATGCTGATTTGGTGGGTCCCTTTCATTGCCAATGTCTTTAAGATTAACTTCAAAGTTATGCAAAGTTTTTGGAACACAAATAGATCATAGAAAAGCAACCCAAAAGGTTAAAGGTACAAAAGTCAAACCAATCTATCTCAACCCACGTTTTGACCAAACATACACACGTTTCCACATATTTCTTCTCCTATGTTTTAGCTTCTTAATCGATAAACAAATCATAATGTTACAAATATTTGCTTAATCAAGAAGCAAACACACGATCGACAAAAAATACGAGGACAATGTTTCGCAATTCTCATGTTTTTGTTTTGTTGTGAAGTTTGAGAAGTTCCTATTTTAAAAACCTACGTAGTCTTGAGTTCAATTTTGTAATACGCATGATGCATGAAGGTCTTCAACTTCTCATTTTCCTTACCATAAATATATAATCATTTTCAGATTTAAAATTGCTTTTATTATCTGTTTGAAAAGTGATGCATGATTTTTGTTATAAAACAATTAATACGATACGATAGCAAGTCATAATCCTTATCATATGATATCATCGTTTTCCAGATATATAAGTTAACATATATGCAAGGTGTGTGGTTTATTACCTGAAAACTGAAACCTTTGAGGTTCAAGCAACGTCATGAAAACTGTAAAACGAAATTATGAAAAACTCATTCATGAATTGTTAATCAAAAATAGTAAAGTTTTCACCTAATTATTTCATGGCAGAGAGGAATGCACTTTTTTTTATCAGTAAAAAGAAATTAAATACATGGAAGCACGTAGAATAGTCCATTCCTATCTAAAACAAAATTACATAATTGATACTAGATAATTGATATTAGTGAAACACTGTGTTCATTTTTTTTATAATAATAAATTACAAATTTATTATTATAATTATAAACATAAATAAAAATAATTTTATTATAGATTTTTTAATTTAAGTTGTAAAGATTTTTTTATTATAAAAATTATTTTAACTTAAAATATGATTAAATTGGAAAAATGATCAAAAGTATGAAAGAACTGTACATTAAATCTGAATCAATTAATTCAAAAGAATTGATTCGTAAAGTTAAGATTAGATCCAATAACTTCAAGTGGACCAAAATCACCAATGAGCAGTTTCTTCCTTCACCTGTATAAATTTCTGTTGTAGCATGTATATGATAAAATCACAAATAGATTTAGGATTATATAATGTGAAGTTAAATGAATTGTATAATCTGAAAGTTAATTTTTTCTTAAAATAAAAAATTTGATTGTTAAAAATAACTTTTAGATTATATAATCTAGAAGTGATTTTCGAATTCTGCAATTTGAAAATTATTATTTTTTATTTTTGAATTATATAATTTAAAAGTTATTTTTTATTTTTGAATTGTATAATTTAAAATTATTTTTTAAAGAAAAAAATATTTTTTGAATGTACAATCTAAAAATTAGTTTTAGCTTTCAAATTACAGGAATTTGGAAGTTTGGCTACTGAATTATACAATCAGAAAAAAGAAAATAAGGAATATTTTTCATATGGGCAGGGACAATGTATGGAGGTGCAGGAAGAAGCTGCATCACCTATGAGCTTCATGGGCCTTGTTTCAGATTTTTTTTTTCGTTTGCCTTTTTTTATTCATTTTTAAACAATTATAATTAAAATTTATAAAATTATGATTTTTAATGTAATCTATATGAAAGTTGATTGGGGTGAACGATCAGGTCGAACTCATCCTACTTAACTCTATCAAATTACATTTTGTAACTTAAGTTGGACTATTAGGTTTGACTAAAAACACTTATCACACCCCCATTTTTCAATTTGTATCACCATGGATTGTGAAAATGACAATTGTGCCCTAGAGTAAAAACCTAAATTCTCTTCTTCTTCCCCACTTCATACCTTTTCCTCCCACCAAATAGTTATGACCCATATCCACCCAACAAAGAAGAGAAGAAGGGCTCTTGGGAAAATCTGCGAAATGTAGAACCTATGCTGAAATGGCTTACGCTAGCGCAGAATGTAGTACCGACAAAAAATTACAGCATCAGACAAAAAAAAAAATATCAAACAAAAAAAAAAGAAAAGAAATACAATTATTAAGGATGATGTTTCAACATCATAAGAACTTAATTGTTTAATCAACGGAACATCACTAGAATAATCAATGGTGTTTGTAGGAGAATTCATTCCACCTGAAGAAGATCTTGTACCTCGCCTATAATCCAACTCCGTACCTTCTAAAGTAAATATTCTATACAAGAACACATTCTCGGAAACATAGTTTAAATGCAGGTAAATTACATTCTTCAAACTATAGTATTCAATCATCTCTTCAACAACACCATTTAAATAAAGCCTATCACTTTCATTTACAAAAAACTCAAACATAAACCTTTTCATAGTTGGATCAATCTACTGCATCTCCCTTCCATTTACAATCTTCTTCTCCCAGAAAATGTAAAAAAACTCATCTAGTTTCATATATAATTGTTTGACATAAACACTCAAAATTAAATTTACAGATAACAAATACATGAAATAAGAAAAATTCATCAAAACATTTGCAAGAACTAACCTTTGCTGGAGATAACTTCACCCCGACTAAAGATAAAAAATGAGACCATACCAAATTTTCCTCAGCAACAACAACACTGGCTAAACCAGGATATCGAATTTCATCCCAACCCAAATTAAAAATCCTTACTCGAAAATAACGATCTCCACAAAGCAGAGTACATATATAATGCACGTCATCCAAATCATATAAATCTTCAAAATCAGCCGATATACGAAACAATCTGTTCCTAATTAACTTTTCTTCAAAATCCATATGAAATACATTCTCCATTGGATCGGTAAAATAATTAGTTCCAAGTGACAACTTAGATCCCCATTCAGTCATAAAACCTTCTTCGAAGGAAAGATATTCCTAAATAAATTAACAAAAAAAATATCACTCGAATATACTAAGTGAAATCAAAGAACGAAAAGATCTACACAAACAAAAAATATGAATCAATCACGCAAGCAGGATGAAGAACAATTAACCTTACCTCACTAGGATGAAGTAACGTAATCAAATTCTGGAAGAGATTTTTGAAACTATATTCACAAGTGGATGAAGAAGAAGGAAACATCTATGTTTTTCAGAACAAGGGTGCGTTTGTTTAAATCAAACCAGAATGCCAGAACCATAAACTCCTTAAACGTATTCTGAAAAAAAGCATTTATTAGATTTGATAACTTAACTTTTTCAAAACCCATTTTTTTTTTCAGATACTGCAAAGATATACTGAATCTATTGCAGGGATATTTTACTTTCTACAAATAATAAAATATTATTAACTAATAAACCTACCTAAAAACCAAAGTTAATATACTCAATTATTGTACATAAAAATCATCTCTAAGTAAAAAAGAAAAGAAAAGACCTGTGCGTATGCACGGGTCAGGACCTAGTTCCTATAAAAGAGAGTAAAGACCAACTTTTTTATTACTGAAGTGTCATTATATTGCTTAAGCGATGTAACTTACTACATCAAGCCAAAAACTTATAGAATCCATCTCAAAACTCTAACCCTCATTACTTGTGTGACAACTCATTGTTAGGGTGATGAAAGTTCTATAAGAGAGAGAATTATTTTGACTTATCTCCCACTTAAACTTAACTTCATAGCTTCAAAATGAAAAATATAATTTAGCATTGAGCGGAAATTCTCTATCTTAGCAATGATTATCATCACTTGAGTATCCCCAAGCAACCATCCTTGAACTCAAGTGAATTATGTAGAAAATGACAACAATCACATAAATGTTGCACACCTAAAAAATCACTATATATAATTGTTGGAAGTCCAACATTAATTAGAAATAAAGTAATTCACAATATATAAGTGGGTGCACTTTAGTTAACTTTGTCCACCCCTAATGCAGTGGAAATTAATTTTGCCCACCCCTAATAGTATTAGAGACAATGTTCAACCTACACTTATTTTAGGATGACATCGAATCAACATTCTCAAAATCCTCATATACGTTATATTTGTTCTCTTTGCAACAATTTCTCTTCACTTTCCTCTACAAAGTTTTGGCAGTTGATGACCCCTCTCGTGATCCCAAACATTACAAGAAAAATTGGTATTACATACAACACAAATCCGTAGATAATATTCAAAATTTGTAGGTAAAACAAATTTACCTATAAATTACCTACAAATGAAAATTTGTAGGTAATATAGTCATAGCCAATGCTTACTTACAAATTTTTGGATTCGTAGATAATACCTATATATCCGTAGGTAACCTGTGTGTAATTACCTCAATACATAATTACTTACGGATTTATCAATATTTGTTGGTAAATTACCTACTAATATATTCGTAGGTAAATTACCTACTAAGATATCCGTAGGTAAATTACCTATCGAGGTATCCGTAATTACCTATCGATGTATCCATAGGTAATTGTACACAAATGTATTTGTAGATAATTACCTATTGATATATTCATAGGTAATTACCTATTGATGTATCTATAGGTAATTACCTACCGATGTATTTGCAGGTATCTACTGATAAATCCATAGGTAATTAACTATTTCTTTTTAAGATTTTGGCTTTGGTTTGGCCTATAATTTTTTTTTATCTTGGGTATATTTTTTGATACAATTGAAAATAATATTGCATTAACAAATTATGTAAAAAATTTATAGTACTTATATTTAGGAGTAAAAAATAACATACATACAATGTTCTTTATCTAAGTTTAAACTACCATAATCCAAACCTTCTTTAGTACAATAGCATCCAAGTATACTATAAAGGTTCCTAATACAACATATTAGTATAAAAGCATCCAAGCATCCTATAAAAGGTTCCTAATATAACATAATGTTTTCCCTAAGGCTAGTAATCACTATAAGGACGAGGTGAATTAACTTGGCCTTCATCATCTAGTTGCACTTGTTAACTGTCCTACTCTTGATTTTGTTGTTGTTAAGTGTTTTGTGCTTTTGTGCAGTTATTACTACTAGAGGTGGGAGATACTACATAGGTTTGCATTTGGTTTTGAAATTAAGTATTCATTTCACAAATTTGCTCGGACATTCAATCCTCAATAATTTCTAGTTGTTGTTGAAATTCATAATCTCCTCCAAAGGAACTTGCGGACTAGAACATGCATGTGTTTCTTTTAAGTAACTTTGAATACAATCATCTCGAGAATCCACATAACTAACTCCATATACTTGTCCCTTGTACCTTCCATCTTCCACCTATCACCTCTAATCAACACTAGTTCCTTAGTCTCTCCTCATCAAAGGGTTTAGAGGTGTGCATTGCGAGACATCGACAAAACCGATATCCATTAATGCTGAAAAAATCAGCTTTGAAAATCTTCCTGTTGAAATAAGACATGTTTGTATTAAAATATTAAATAAATAATTTATGTGTAAACTTGTAATAGACTTGGAAGAAACTCAGCATATTCATGTTTCCCATCTTCTGATTTGTGAGTACTAGTGGTTTCCTTGTGACAATACCTTATAATGGAAAATAATGTTATATAAAGGCATTTAGACAAATAAAAATAACCATCTTTACTACCATTAATGGAAGAATGACCGATGGTATTGTTTCAAATAAAAGGAAAAATGACCATGCCCACAAACTATAAATTAATGAAAATTTCTAGAAAGGAATATATATTTCTAAAGTTTTGTACCTTCCTTGATCCAATAAATAATAAATATTTAGTATTCGTGTCTGCTTTTAAATTAAAAAACTCTTAAAATTAAAATAATACGTTGAAATTTCAAAAGAAATCGCTAACTTCATAACAAATAATAGTGATTTTACTATCATCCTCAAAAGTATAAAATTACAAAGTAAATAGTTTAATGTCCCAAAAAAGTAAAACCCCTAGAATAGTTGACAAAAGAAAAAAGAGAAAAGAGGACTAAATTCCAAGTCCTCGTAAGGCAGCTCCTTCATGCAAATAAATGACAACAAGAAACTATATAATAACCTTTATTATCACTATTTAAAATTGATTAGAAAAACAAATTAATGTCTCTTACACTCCTATCTAACTATTGGTATGTAGTCATAACTATATCTTTCCAATAATAAAATGATATTGTAGAAATAATTGCAATGTTCTTTTATTAAAAAAAAAAAAAAGAAATACTAACTCGAAAACTATTTTCAAAAATGTGTATTCCATATAGAAAATTTTACATCAAAAAATAATATTAGCATGATTCAGACATGAGGTTAAAAAAATATTGATAAATATCACTTATGAAGAAAATATATCACATTATTAGGGAAAAAATTGCAAATTAAGTAACAATGTAAGTGAAGGTTACCAAATCCACGTAGCAAGACATCCCTTCCTACAACACTTTCCAGAAACGATGATTTCCTTGAACTCTAGTTCATTTCCAAAATCGCAATCAACCAATCACAATATACAACAGACTTGTATACACTACATTAGTTAGTGAGTAAATCAAGTTTTGACTAAATCTTGCATGATAAAAGGTTTATTACTAAGCCATTGGCATAATATAAGGAAGCTAGGAAAAGGGTAAGAGGACCATATGGAACATATTAAGAGATAAAAACTTATGCTAAGTGAAGAAGAACCAGGACCGAGTACCAGGAAAAGGGGGAAGTGCTTATGAAAATAGGATGATCGCGAATGGAAGGGGCAATGGAGAAAAATAGTAAGATTTATGTCTAGCCTTTTGTTTAGGCAAGGAGCACTAGTCATTGACTTTATGTAAATATCAACAAACTTATTTATTTTACTGTAATCCTTAATACAATCTAGAATTCTTTCTAAAAAATTGTGTTTTCTAATACCATCACCAACTCTTTTATACTTGATGTAACTCACAAGTCTAGATATCTATAAGGCCATTAAGGCATTTTCTTTTTTCTTACAAAAGAATTAATAATAATAATAATAATAATAATAATAATAATAATAATAATTACCTACTTAAGATGGATGTGAAGGAAAAAGTAAGGAAAGTGCATTAGGATTTAAAGATAAAACAAAAGATGGGGTAGAATCCTAAGATGGTCATTGTTTGAATTGAATGCTTCCCTTCCTCTAACCTAGTTGACCCTACGAGCAAAATCCTAAGATGTTTTAAGCAATAAACTAGAAAACTTGAAATGGTTTCTATGACTAGACAAATGGCCATGAAAAGAAAACCAATAGGTATTTTATACTATCCATATAAACCAAGCTGAACAAAATGGAAAAAAACTTTATTCTATTTTCTATCGTGTTTGAATCATATTTTTGTTTCCTAATTTCACTACCCAACCTTTTAATTCTAATTAAAATACACAAACTAATGAAACTAATGCAAGAGTAGACCTAAACAACATGCTTCAACACATTTGCAAAAAAGCATTACAAATATTTACCTCTTGCGCAAATTCCTCAACTTGGAGTTACTGTGTTGAGCTTGGGAGAAACGGAGCTTGGGTTTTCAAAATTGGGGATTTTGCATCCTAAGGATGCAACCTACAGAAGCAAATTGTAATTGGGGGAACTAAGATTTTATTTAGTATAAACACATTCACACTAATAGTGTAACACCCCGGTCGAATATTACTAATTAAAATGAAATAAACACACATTCACATTTATTATAACTTATCTTCCCAAAACGTGAGAAAATTTAAAACCTTTATTAACTCGTCCTGATATTACAATTCAAAAAGAAAGAAAACATTATTCTCAACATAAGAGTAAAATCAGTAAATGCCATAAGAATATTTCTCCAAAGCTAGTCTCTCTTCGACTTTATGTCTCACCAGCATTACCTGCAACATCATCTGTTCTCATGTAATGCATTACATGATCACCAACAAACACAAACAGATAGGGTGAGCTAACAGATAAACACATAGACAATTAAAAAGTATAAATATGAATACACTTATCAAAGGAACCCCATCCTTTGATTCCATACCACATGGCCACCACCATATTATCCATGTTCTACGTCTTTAAATGAATACCTCAAGATGTCCTTGCTGCCACACCTACAAACCACAACTTATAGAACACGTGCGGGGAAGATGCTACGGACCACACTCCGTAACACAAGGTGAAGTTCCCAATACGAAGCATAGTTCATAATGTCCCAAGACTATCAAACTCATAAGCTAAATATCGAAGAAGGCAATCTTTCTGGACCTATCTGTATGAGCCACAACTCACACACTCACATTGGTAACACTTCCCAATCCGAGCCACAACTTAAGAATTTCTCGTGTTCATCCGCCATCGCAAGCCATAACTCAAGAGATGTCATTTCGAGCCACAACTCAAGGAATGTCACGTGTTTACCCTCTATTCTGAGCCATAACTCAAGGGATATGGTTCCGAGCAACAACTCAGGGAACATTCTAGCACGTAAATCTTTAAGATATCACCAAAGCATTGTAGACCACACACATCCAAAGCAAACAACCATTCGTCCTTGGTCTTATCGTCTGACACTGCTCTAGAGTCGTTAGGCAAAATTTTGTTCCAGATCGCCTGGCGGACGCCATAAACCGCCAAACGCCAGACGTCGTAAACGTAACCCATTGTCAGGCACCAGGCGCTCTTAGTGCCACTATGATTGTAGCTATTGCTTGGCGGTTAGACACTACCGTCAGGCGCTAAACTAGTATTCGCGCAGTACTGGTTCTTGTTTTGGTCCAAACATAGTTGCTCACACACTAACCCACATTACCACTAATCCAAAGTACCACAAGCTTAATTCAATACTGTCTACACCACTTCCAATCATAACAAACCATCTCAGTTTAACTCTCTAAGTTGAGTAATCCACTCATGCACTATAACTCATAGGTCTCCTTCACAACGCCACTACCTACCCATGAACTATACACTCATCCATAATACCACAAGTCTAGTTAGGAATTGTCCAAGCTGCTTCTAATCATCAATTCCCACCTACTATGCATCAATTTGTTAAGTGTTGGTATCATCTCGTGTACTATGACAATTGCCATCTATCTTATAATTATACAATAACTTAGACAAGTCTCAAAAGAAACTAATACCACTTTAGATTATGCAACCACTAATTCAGAATACTAGTGCAACTGACCTCCTCTATACCTCCTTTGCATCACTCTTCCTCCAAAACCTAATCAACCCAAGGTTTAATTAATTACCTTAATTTATGCATTACTTACTTCTATCATACCCTATCTCAATGTATCACCAATCATTTTTATTTTCACACCCCAATTTGACTCCAACAGATCCAACCCCTAAATTGCACCTCACAGCTACGCAGAACAATATTCATTGCGTTGGCGCCTGGCGGCAGGCCCCGTGCCATCAAGCGGTGCATACCACTCTATAACTCCACTAGTAATCACGCTTATAGTTGTATAATTATTCAACATAAATCATATCCATTATCATTTCCAATGCCATTCTACAATGATTAAATCCCAGAACATAAAAAATCCCAAATTTCCAAACCCTAAAGGAATGTTCATACAACTTTTCCCAATTAACTTGCAATCACAGTGCAATTCAAAAGTTATTGGAATTCCAGTGATTAACCAATAAATTTTTCCTTTTCTCCCATCATAATCAACTGAGAAAGCTCAAAAACATTAAAATCGAACCATCATGGCTCGCATCGCCTAGCGAGTGATCCTCACCGCTAGGCCATTCATACAAAACCCATAAACTGGTTAGGAGAAGTTGTGTCGCCTGGCGGTCAGCTCATGCCACCAGAAAGTTCCTATGAGGAACCCAGAAATACACATAAAAAGGTATAAGTCGCCTGGCGGCTTTGCAGGCCCGCCAGGTAGTTTTTGGAAAATTTCCAGAAACTCAACATAGTCCAGAAAACACGAGAACCAAGCAATCATACTTCACATTTCATTCATGTTTACATAATTAAAATCTAAAAATGATAGGTACAACTCTCCTAACCTGGATTCCTTGAGTAAAATTGAGTACGTGATACTTCTTCCTCAACCAACAATGGCTTCCCTTAGCTCTCCCACAGTTCAACTCCTCCGTTTCACTAACTAAACACTATTTTTCTATGTAATTGCACTCCTTACAATGCTCTCCAATGTCCAATATCAAAAACTCTTCTTCTCTCCCTCAATTGGCCTTGTGAACATGTCTTAATTAAGTTTAATGGCCATAAAACGAAAATTTCCATTAATTGAGTATAATTATCATTAAATGAATGTTTTAGTGTAATTCTTTCAGTCTCCTTGGCACAGCTAGGGTTGGTATGACCATTCACATTCATGCCAAAAAGAATTTTGGCAAAAAAGAAGCTTAATTCATGTCTACCAAGGTTCAAACACACAACCATCCAAATCCCAAAGCAAATGCATAACCACTCAACCCATTCATGTTTCGTGATAATTCCTATAAATTTAGGATTATATTATCACTTTTCATGATCAATCATATTATCAAAATAACACACAACTTGGCTCACACAAGACTTGAATCCAAGTCCTTTCAACACAACCAAGTACTCTCAATCATTTGAGCTAGTACTTTCCCACGTCATAAAAGTCAACATTAATTTCTATAAGAGCTCCCATTACCCTTATTTATTTATTAATTAATTATTTAATTAATTAATTTTCTCGGATCTTACAAATAGACATGAGATTAAGATTCAATGAACATACCTCTACACAAAGAATAAAATGGTCAATATAACGTCCTTTGTGTTTCTACATCCACTTCTCAACATAATGTCACTTAAACAAAGTAAATAGAAATGCTTAAAAGAGGAAATCAACTTTTAAAACATAATAACTAATCATTATTCTCACTAGGTTTCACATGCGAACAACTAAACTTTGTCTTCGATTGAAATCCAATTTTAACCATGACTTGAGCCTAAGACATGAGATTCCCTTAAAAGAATCAAAGATAAATTTTTAACACAGGAAATAGATTTTAAAACACAATAATCAATCACCTTTCTCACAAAGGTTTGGTCATGATAAAGAACCAAGGGTCATGTTCTTCGATTGAGTTCCAATTTCAATGACGACTTCAGGTGTGCAAGAAATGTTTGAGGAAAATGACAAATATTTAAGGCGCACAAGAAATCTTGGACTCAATGCACACTAGTTAGGGTTACACGAGCAAACTTCATTGTTCAGTGATGAAAACTTCTGATTGAGCCTACGCGACTTCAGCCTACATGAGAAATGTTTGAAGGGGCACAACAAATCCTCAGCTTAGGCCACGTGATCTTTAGCTCAGGGCACACGAAAAAAGTGGGAAACTAATTGAAGGAAAGTTTAGGGCTATGAGAGAAGTTTTTCGTGTGCAGATAGAAAAAACACGTTTTAATATTGCTTTGTCCTTTAAAATTTAATCTATCATGATCAGGAGGTAATATTAGTAGGTAAAAAATGAAATATTTATCTACTGATATAAATATGTTTATAAAATTCTTCAAAACATTTTCCTACCTAAACGGACTAAATTTATGTATGGACCTTACCTACAGATTTTGGATCACAAACTATTACATTTATACATGAAGAAGATATGTAGGTAAGTAAAAAATTACCTACTGAAAAATATTAGTAGGTAAATCGGCATGTAAGTCACAAATTACTTGTGGATTATAATCTGTATGTAATTATTGATAAATAACTAACATATTTCTTATTGTGAAAATCGCAAAATCAAGTCATATCATACTTAATTAATGACTTGTCCTTCAACTTCTCCCCATTATCAACATCAACATACTCCAACCTTTTAAAGAAATCTTTCAAAACTCAAACTCTCATTGAACGATCACTCATTATTAGGATAATAAAAAATTTAAAAGAGAGATAATTATTTTGACTTATCCTAGTTAAACTTAACTTCATATAACATTACTCAACCAACCATATCTACACTAAAGTGAATTATGCAGAAAACGACATCAATTACATAAATGTTTCATACCTAACAAACCACCATATATAATATATTTAACATGTTTTAACGATCAAAATCTAAATGTTTTCACGCAAATTGCATGCTTAAAAAATCACCATATATAATATAATTAACATGTTTTAACCGGCCAAATCAATATGTTTTCTCTCAAAGTGCATGCTTACTAATCCAGCTCAAGTATAACTAATTAATACTCAAAATGAGCCAAAGCTACCAAAATGCACTCAAAGTGCATGCTTACTAATCCAACTCAAATATTGTTTCAAATTCCTATAAATACTAATTTCATTTTGATATTCTGAATCAAATAATGTATGAGATGTAAATTTATTCATTAGAAATAAAACTTCTACTCTTAAAAGTTTTCAAGGTTAAACCAAGAAGTTCCAAAACACCAACCTCAAAAATATAATATCTAAATTCATTCTAACAATAAAAAAAATTATTTATTTCCAGATAAAAATTATAATTAGTCTATCTTGATTTATGTGTTAATCCTAACCTAACTTGTTTAAGTAGTTACTGGCCCTATCCAAACCATAGTTATATTCTATCAATGAGCTGCAGCTGATAAGGGGAAAGCTATTTGGGAACCGCCCTCTTCACTTCAACCATCCTACCATTGAGTTCATGAAAACTTTTATAAACTCTATCCACATCTTTTTTAATAAAAGGTAATGAAGTCAAAACCTCTTAGGCTCTGGGCATTATGGTCATTCATAACTACAACTTTACCAAACTGATGAAAATACTTCTTAAAATCATTTACAGTAATTGTTGATGGTAAACCTCCAACAATGATTTTTTTTGTGGGTCCAGACCTAGCAAAAGCGTGTGCACTGACAGACGCCTGCTTATATTAAGCTGATCGTCCTAACAACTTACAACTTCTTACTCCAACGTGGAATTGAATGAGTTTTTCAATATATGATATTGTTTACCAAGAAGATCAAGTAGGTAATTTTAATTTTCTAATTAAAATATTATAATATATTTATAAAACTTATAAAATATTTACTATGTTTAATAAATTATGTAATTGAATACAGTGAAAATATAACGAGAAGAACAAACGGTCAGATTAGAATTTTATAGAAAATATAGACAATTTAACAAAAATTTCAAAATAAAATTTTATAAAAATAAAGAATAAAATATTTTAATTTTTTTTATATTAGCTCCTTGAAAGACATATTTATTTCACAATTTATTCTCTAAACCTAAAAAAAACTTATATAGTTAATATTTTTTATTACTCCAAAGTGTTAAAAAGTAACTCAGTTATAAATAAGTTCATTTAGATTGAGCGCCAGATAAAATAAAAGGTTAAATCCAACGCAATTAAACTAAATTAAATTTTATCCAAAATCAAGTTATTTATACTCCTAAAAATCAACAAATGATCATTCATGACTATTAATTTGTGAATTGATAAAAAGTATAAGAACTTAGAATATAATATATATATATATATATATATATATATATATATATATATATATATATATATATATATATCATCGACACATCTTTACTTTATTAATTAATTACATATGTATATATTTATTTTTAAATAATAAATATTAAGGAAAGATTAGTGGCTTATATTGTAGAGGGTAGGGAGAAATGAGAAAGACTACTTATTTTATATAAATAGAAGATTGAGAATAATGACGCTAAGGAAGAGAAAAAAAAAGAAATAGAAATATTGTGATAAATAATATCAAAAAATATTGTGATAAATGTTATTTAGTAACTGAAACTAAAATAAGGGGTGAAATATTTATTCAAGACGTTGATCAATCAAATTATAAATAAGGGTAAGCAGAAATCGAAAAAGGTTAATTTACAAAATTAGTTGCTCAAAAAATTCAAAGAAACATGTCCTATCCTTTGGTAAACATGTCCTATCCTTTGGTAAAACGTGGCTTCACCAGGGAAAACAATTAACCTCCATCACTAAATGTGGTGGTCCAACGTATTTGAGAAGGACTCATCAACTTCATCATCATCACCATAAATATTTCATACTAGGGTTTCTGAAAATTGGAAAACAAAAAATAAAAATTGGAAATTTCCTTGCCCATTAATTGCTGAATGAGACAGCAACACTTGGTAGTAAGCTAGGTTGGTAGAAAGTGAGAATATTCAGATTACTAACGAAAGTGAAATCTGATCAAACCATTTAAGAACTATTGTTTGTTTTCACATCTTGGTGAGGTTTCGTACGTTGAAATGTGGTCATTGTTCTGTTCACAAACTATAGAGAGGCAATGATGAGGAAATAAAGAATGTCCTTGTGAATGGTAAATAGTGAGAGTCACGGGTTAGTTCTTCAATGTTCTTTTGCATCGTACTATATATTGGTTTAGGGTTCCTTTCATTTATTGAGTTGCGATTGTCACTTCCCATCGAATTAGTCAAAAAAGAGGTAAATGAATGATTTATTTGGTCCAAAAGGTAAATGAATGATTTATTTGGTCCAAAGCTTTAGTGGTTAAAGTAGGGTGGCAATTAGGGCCTGGTTCATCGGGTCGGCCCGCATGTCTGCGGAAAACACGCGGGACGTGTCAGGGGAGTGAGTCCGCAGGCCCGCATAGGGCCGGCCCGTATAGGCACGTGGCCCGTACGGGCGGGCCTGCAAGCCCGCATAAAATTAAAAAAAAAAACACTTGCACTTGTGTATATTAATTACTTCTTTTATGGACTCTTGCATTAACGTTTCAAATTCTTGTATAACTGAAAAAAACAAATATTATGTAATTTTTAATTGCTAAAATTTAAAGAATACATTGTGTATGTCATAGTATAAATATGATGAAAATGTTGAATTATCAATTTATCATCTAATTCCCCAAAATATTTACTTAATTTTGTGAACTTCTAAAGTTTCCCAATTTTTAAACATTGAAAGTTTTATCATAAAAATTAAAAAAAATTAAAAAAATTAAAAAAAAAAGAAAAAAAAAGCGGGTCGGTCCGCGTGCCCGCGGACCAAGGAGTATGCGGGGCGAGTCAGTGTTTTCAGCCCGCATAAAGTTGCAGGGCGGGGCGGGCTAGCCCGCGTTATGCAGGCTTTATGAGGGTCGGGCCTAAACGGGCCGGGCCTAAATGGGCCAACTCGGCCCGCATTGCCACCCCTAGGTTAAAGGGAGAGAGTCCACTCTAATTATTGTGATAAGAAAAATACAATAAAAAGAGGAAAATGTGATAAATAGAAAAGAAGGGAGTTAAGTATAAAATGAGAAAATTTATGATTATTCAAATTAAAAATGGTCAGTGGTATTTCAATCGGTTTAGCTCTTAGTTATGTTTTTCTTTAGTCGTTTAGTATAAGTTTCTTATGATAGTTCTCCTTTATATATCCTTTCTTTTTTTTAAGCAAGTTTTTGTTTTTTTTTTTACATTTATGTAAATTTCTTTCCTTTAATATAAAATATGTATATTCAACGATATGTATGTGTGATTGTTTATTAAATAGACATGTGTCATGTGAATGTAGTTATTTTAAAAAAGGAAGTACTATGTTGAGTGGTCGTAGGAAATGTATATATTGAATGAGAATTCCTTGGACTCTACTAATGTTGGACTCACAAGAAAATATTAGGTAGTGAGAATTGATGGAGGTTCCTACAATCTTGAATATGGTGTGAAAATGAATCGTATCTAGTTGGTTGTTAGGAATTTACCTTGTCATATAAGGAGAAATTAGTTCCTAGGATAACTTTGTGTGAGTGGATGGTCATTTGATAGGTGCATAATCTTTGAGTTTAATTTAATGCACAAGACTTTTTGAAGTAGAGTTAAGTGTTTGTGATGAATATCTGATTTGATTTCTATGTGATATTAATTAGATGATGAGTGAGATATGAAAATGTATAATTGTGTGAGATTTTAATTGATAAGTGTATCCTTACTTCAAATTAATACTAGCCCGCGTTGTTTTTGTATTTTTGTGTTGTCTTAAATATGTGCTTGATTGTTTACTTTAAAGTCAAGCTTCCAACTTCTCTTTATCACATATTAAAGTTAAACTTGTACATTAAATATTGATAAATAATCTTAACATACCTTTATAATCATGTACTAAGAGAGATTCACCTTTACCTTAGAAGGACCACATGCAAAACCTTTAGTCCTATTCTATGTAAAAACTTTCCAAAACCAACTCAAGAAAAGAGTCGAAGAATAAAAAATAGAAATTGGTCACTATCTAATTAGAGACTAATTTAGAAACTAATTTCTTTGGCAGCAAAAACTTTGATAGCTAATGTTTAGTGACCAATTATTATTTTTTTATTTGTAACGGTGACTATTTTAGTAACCAATAATTTTTTATTTTGTAAATTGGAATCTAAATTGGTCATTATAATGACTACCAATTTTTTCATTGGTTGTTAACGAGAAATTTTCTTATAGTGCAACGGGTATTTCTGTTGGTAACTTATTATTACAATTATCGACAAATATATCTTTTGGTAACTTATCATTATAATTACTGACGATAATTTTTCATCGCTAAATTCATCAAAAATTTGGGCGGCAAATTTCTCACCTAGTGCAATGTAGATTTTTTTATATTAAGGATATATAAATGACAAAAAGAGAGTAAGAAAATGATGGAGAGGAGGAGGAGGTGGAGGCTCTATGATGAGTTACCAGCGGCTCAATTGTCATGCGGTGGTGGCTTGATGGTGATGCGTTGGTAGCTTAGTGGTGATGCGACAACGGCTAGGCGTTAACGTAGAGATGCGCCGGTGACATGGATGCACGTCACTGCCGTGGAGGCATGTAGTGACATGGAGGCAAGTAAGTACGCGAAGAAGACACACTAGTGACACAGAGGCACGTTAGTCACAAGGAGGCACGTTAGTACGCAAAGGCACACTAGTGACATGGAGGCACGTTAGTGACAAGGAGGCACGTCGATGATGTAGAGACACAATATTGACGCAAGACAAGCCGGTGACATGGAGGCGTGATGGTGGTTATCGAAGTTAAAGAAGGAGGAGGAAGAAGAGTTGGAGATGGTGGTGGTGGCGTGACAACGACGACGACCCTATGAGGAGAGGAGGATGGAAGGAAGAAGATGGAGAAAAAAGAAAAGAGAAAGGAAGAAGAATGAGATCGATTGCATCTTTTATCAATTGATGTTACTAACGACCATATTTGTTAGTTTACTGATGAATATTGACTGACATACACTGACCGATGGATTCGTGAATGTCAGTAATGTTTACCAATAACCATTTTACAGACAAATTTTTCATTGTTGTAAGTCATCGATAACATGATTACCACATTTTTTTATTACTGATAAATTATACTTGATAGCCTGACAAATACTATTTTTTTAGTGTTTTTAACTATATTTTTTTTATAACAACCACTAATAAAAATTGTGATATGATACATCTATTTGTACTTTATCTATGTAAATTAAACTAAGTTTTATGATCTTTAGATAATGTTATGTGCTTCAATTCATTACCCTGTTTCACATACATATCCTGCTTTCTAACTTTAGATACCATCATCCCCATTGAGAAATGGTTAGTCTTATCTGTATTTATACGCTGAATAAGTGTCACCATCAAATCCTAGTAGAATGAATTTGTGCAGAAGTTGGTCATGTTCTCATCTAACCATCAATCCAAGCGTCATCTTGGAATAAGAGTACTCTAACTTCAACTTGTACCATTGTTTGGTATGGATATAGATTATGGAAATAAAAATTATTGAAAGAAAATACCTTCATATTACATCTCAATAATTTCATATTTTAAATACACTTTTAAAATGAGGCTTTTTCCAAAAGGTTGATGCATGTATCATTGACGTATGGAGTGTGTTTACTTTGACTTAATTAGTGTTCCAAAATATTAAACATTTCAATTATACTTGAAAGAAAAGTTCTACTTTTCACTACTTACTCAACTTGAATAAAATTATCTCTTAATTGGGAAGTATATAATATAGTTTATACAAAAGGGTAAGTATGCATATTTATGTTATGGAGGGTTATATATAACACTATTTTTTTTTTACTTGTCTTAAGAAAAATAACAATAATTTCTCTCTTAATTTCTAAAATGAAAAATTTATCTCTTCTCCCCCAATTTTATTTTATCTCCTTAGTTCTGCATAGTTTCCTTATTTTATCTCCTTAAATATTTAAAATTAATTAATTAATAATATTTTAACTGTGTATCATCTAAGGATTGATCGGAATTGTTGAAGACTTTGGCTATAAGGGTGTATGCGGAAGAGTTATTTTAGTTAACACAAATAATTTAGAAACAAAAAATGTATCTTATTTCTTGTATTTTTTTTTTATCAAACGCAATTTTGGTTCTATACTTTAAAATTGATAAAATTATTTCTTCAATTTCAAAACCCTTCTTAAATAACATTATTATACAACTTTTGTTTGTTCATTTTTCTTTCTTTCTCAGAGCATATTTTAAAATCATAAAAGCAAAACTAAACCCAATTATCCCCACCTAGAATTTCTGAGAAGAAATTGAAATACAAATTTAAGTTTCCTATAATTTACCGAAAAAGAACCCTCGACCATTAATTTGAAACATATTTGTATGTTTAGACGTAGACGAATGGATGAGGATGTTGGATATTATATTCACTCATTTGTTAAGCTAGCTAGACAAAAATGGTAGAACAAGAGCACGTGGGTACGAAGCATACGTCTAAGTACTATAATGGATTCTCTTATCTCAGCTATGGTTGTCACCAACTTTAGTTTACTCCATTTTCCTCCTCACAATTTCATCCACAATTTCTATTACACTACCAACATTAATTTCTGGTCATACCATTTTGTGGATTCACGAGATTGCTATGCCACCACTTTCATGGCATCCACATTTAGTATAAAAATAGAGTTACAACAAGTAGTATAATAGATTCAAAAATCTTTTTGTTAAAATAGATTTTGTATTGACTTTTTTAAGTGAACTAGTTTTAAATTCATGCATACGCACAAGTTGATATTTGTTTATGTGTTTACGAAAAGGATTTAGAAGTTTGGACAAAGAAATTATATATATTTTTTAGTTTATAATTAAGTTTTAAATACAATCAATCTGAAAAATAATTTCTAAATTTAGAAAGTCAATATGTTTATAAAAATATAAATAATAGATTTTGTGAAAAGAAAAAAAAATATGTGCAAAAATATAGAATAGATTTTCTCAAAATATTGGATACACACCTTTTAATTTACACCTTACAAAATAAGTCACACGACTAAATAAATTTTATTTGATTTTAAAATTATGAAAAAAGAGATTAAAAGCGTGTATAAGTTGTTGTAAATAACAACTTCTATTCGCATTGGAATGTTGGATTCTCACACATATATAGAAAGTTTAAAATCTAAACTATTAGAAAAAAGAATATTGGAGAATATTTGTCTTAACCACTTAAGTAATATGATAAGAATTTTTATTTTTTATTGTTTTTGCAAGGCCTAAAAATACATTATATAGGTCTACTAGAAACACCCATTCATCATGATCTCCTTCTTTACTTGAGTAGTACCCAATCTTTCTTACGCTAGAGGATAAAATGTCTCCCTTCATGGTACTTTTAGGTCCAAAATATTTGGGGTGTCTATAATGATATTCTAACTCTGAAGTCAGATATGTATGTAAGAAAGAAATAAATGGAATATTGAATGTGTAAAGATTATTTCATGAATAGTGTTATTTATAGTATTTTTATGAGCTTTTACCTGAATGATCTAGATTACGTAGGTCAGGACCTCTTCTAGGTGGTTTATGGTTTTGCTAACCTTATTTTGGAAAGTTGATATGTCTAGGTGTATGTTGTTACTAAAGTTGAGATATTTGTACTGAGATGATGTTGTCTTGGGCTATCGACATCGTTTTGATCTCTTACAATATTCCTTTATTTTTGTATTTTTTGTGTTGAAAATTTCATATTAATTAAAAATAAGATCAAATTATAATAGTTACAAATTTCATCTTATAAATGAATTTTTTAAAGTTGAGAATTCACTTCTTAATATGATATCGAAATTTACTCTAGTGAAATTTGTTGAATCTATCAAGTCAGTCACTGTTAAACTATTCACAAATATCTAGTCACATGTTTGAGATATTCATACCTTATTAATGAACATCTCACATTGACCAAATATAACACCAAACTTCATCTTATAAGCTTTTTTCTCTAATCCTATGATTGAAACCAAAAATAATGTAAAACAAACATTTATCGAGGATTAAACTATTTTGTTACCTATGTTATCAATATTTTGTTCTTATTAAAAAGGTAATTTACATTAATCTTACGTGTTCTTCTCTTTTAATACTGATATGTTATCATCATCGTCTGGTGTTGGAATGTCAAAAAGACAAATTTTCAAAGTTGTAAAGAAAGTACACATATTCTCTTGACAATGAATAAAGTTTTCACCCTCAAACACATATTAAGTTTCAAAATATCAATTATCTTCCACATTTTCACCTTGTAACCGGTGACGGATCTTGATTAAGATTTTTTGGGGGAGCCAAAATAATATACTTAAAATTTATATATTTAACATTTTTGTTACTCATTCACTTAAATTAATACATAATTTAATATAGTTATAACTATAACAGAAAATACACACATCTAAATAATTGTCATTCATTTTTTCATATTCTTGAACTTATTAAATAATTGAATCATAACTAAATTTTTCAGCTATTTTTTGTTCAATGTAAATTATCATATTATATGTAAAATATTCATTTTCTGTATTACTAATATGCACATATCAATTCAAAAGTCATCACAAATTTTCATTTCATCATTGTTATGCTTATGCGATGAGCAACTTTATTGTCTTGTTCTCATCTTCCCTTCTTTTTTATCAATTTTAAAAAAATTAATTTATTCTTTTATTTTTTTATCAATATACCCATCTATAAAACAAGTTTAAGACCAATTTTTTATTATTATAATATAATAAAAAATTGAAAGATATAATTACTAAAAAAAAGTATGATAATCGAGTTACAATTAAAAATTCTCTATAAAAAATCGCATAATACATTATTTGTTCTTCTATGTTTATAAAAAATGAATATACAAAAGAATAATGAGATAAAAAAAAAAAAACAAGACTAAATATTAAACGCACTACCAAGTGAGACAAGATAATTTTTTTTTTCTTTAAGAATGAAAGATATGAAAAACTCAAAAAACAATATGAAGAGAAAATAAAAATTATCTTAACAATTTTATTTTATTATATTCAATTTTATATTGTATTTTGAAACCATCGTGGCTCCGCCTGTACCATCGTGGCTCCGTCAGTGCTTGTAACTATATTAGTTTTTTTTTGTTAAATATGTTTTTGTCTCTCAAGTTTCAGTGAATTTTAAAATTAATTCTTCATTAAAATTTTATATCAATTTAGTCATTCATCTTTAGAAATATGTGGATTTAATCCTTCTTACCAAATTTTGTTAAGTTTATTTGATATTTTAAATGCATTTTATGATAATATTTGAGTTAACATTGAAGCTAAAATGTGTCAAATGGTGTAAATAATTCAAAAACTATCATGATATGTGCTTAAAACGTAAGATAAACTTAACAAAATTTGGTTAAATGACTAAATTCACACATTTTTAAAGATGAAGGACTAAATTGTCAAAAATTTTGAAAATGAACTAATTTTAAATTTTACTCAAACATAAGAGACAAAAACATATTTAATTTTTTTTAGGAAAGACACTCGTATTATCTCAGAAGAGCGACCTATCATATTATGAATAAAAGATTTACCTTTCAAAATAAAACTTTAAGATTATTAAAGTTATGATTTGTTAAGTTTTTACTTTTATATATATATATATATATATATATATATATATATATATTTTGTTATTCATTTTTAATCAAAATAAAACTTCCACTTCAACTTAAAATTTATGTTCCTCTCCCTGTAAAGATGGACCAGATAAATAGAAATTTGATATAACAATTCTTGAATTGAATTATATGGGTATTTTGTTTGACATGACTCTACTGTTCGTGGTTATGTAAAATAATAAATTTACTATAAATGTTTCGTACTTTGTTGTTCTCCCTTCCAGAGAATCTTGGTACAATTTTGTAGGTTATAGTATATTATTGTTTTGCGGTTGTCTTTTGAAAACTATGTGATTCCAACGATTAAATTAAAGAAGAGTGATATTTTAATTTACTTTTTTATCCACTTTTAATTCATTATTTCAATCATTATTAGGTTATTATATTATATTATTAAAAAGAATCAAAATAGATTATCTAATAATGATTAAAATATTAGATTAAAAATTGGTAAAAAAAATGGATTAAAATATCATTTTCCTAAATTAAATGTGTCATGTTTTAAGATTTTCGAACTACAATATGCTTATTGGTTAGATATAGAGGAAAACCTTAATCTCAGACTACTTAATTTATTTCTGCTTCATAATATATTTGGACGAAATTTTTAAACACTTGGAGAAGAAAAAAAATTAAAATAAACTTATATAAGTTAAAAATAAAATTGCTTATACCTTTTCTGTCTCAATGCATTTATCCATGTTGATTGAGCAATTATAAAAATGTTAAAATACCTTTTTATCCCAATTTTCGTCAAATTTTGTCAAATCAGTCTTAATTTTATTTTTGTGTTCAAATAGGTCCTAATTTTCATCAATTTTATTTAATTATGTCCTTTGTTTACTAACAATGTTTAAATTTTTAACGATCATAAATAGAGATGGCAAATAAACTCGTCCCCGTGGGTATTGTCCGAATTCGTCCCCGTTTTGACGGGAATCCCCGCATTGAATGGGTATGGAGAATCCCCGACTTTTTCAATTGGGGATGGGGATAGACATGTACATATTCCCGCCATAATACCCGTCCAGCCATATCTCCGTCTCCGTTTAAATTATTAAAATATTCATAATTAATTATCTCTCTCTCTCTCTCTCTCTCTCTATATATATATATATATATATATATATATTATCTATTTTTTATTTCTTTTAATTATTTGGTTTGTCATAAAACTTATTCGCATCTCCAATATATTTTTTATCTTATTATAACCTTTATGTAATTATGTTAAAATGATGTATGTTAATTAAAAAAATTTTATGCCTCACATTTGAATATTTCTATTATTTTTTAATATTTTTATTTATTATATATTTTCCTTTCACATGAGAATGTTTATACTCTCAATTTAAGGTAATATAAAAAAAATTATTTACGTATTATTATTAATTTTTGTTTAATTTGAAGAACTCTTTTGTTTCATTAAAATAATTTTCGTTATTTTTCAACTATTGAGTATATTTGTTGATATTTGAAAAGTTTTCTTAGTTCTCTAAGGTATTTTTCATCTTATCATACCTTAATTATACATTTGATTTCCTTTGTGCGATTTCTTTCGATAGTCTCTTAAATTATTTCTAAAACACACATTTGTTAGTTTTTTAATATTTTTATTTATTGTTTATTTTCATCATGTAGAATAATATTTCGATATATTCTATCTAATTATTTTTTATTTTACAACTCATTATTAATCATACTGTAATTTTTTCACTTTAAATTATGTTTGAAGTGGTTAAAATTATATATATATATATATATATATATATATATAATGATATTTAGGAATAATATATGATAATTCATTACAAGAAAAACATGAAATAGTGATTGATTTAGTCATTAACCCATATCAATCACTACTTTTCGTCATTGGTGGTAGTAGTTGATTTATTGTCTGAATCAGTGATTAAGTTAGTGACTGATTCAATGATCGAATCAGTACTTGATTTAGTGACCAATTTAATTACTAATTTATTTGTAATTTAGTGACAAAAATTTTTGGGCACTAATGATATTTCTTTCTAATTTTAACCACTTCAAACATAATTTAATAATTTGTTCTCTAAGGTATTTTTCATCTTATCATACCTTAATTATACATTTGATTTCCTTTGTGTGATTTCTTTCGATAGTCTCTCAAATTATTTCTAAAACACACATTTGTTAGTTTTTTAATATTTTTATTTATTGTTCATTTTCATCATGTAGAATAATATTTCGATATATTCTATCTATTTTTTTTTATTTTATAACTCATTATTAATCATACTGTAATTTTTCACTTTAATTGTATAAATAACTTTTATTTACTACAATATAAAAATTTAATGTAATTGCTATGAATATTTTTTTGTCACTATCCAACATATATTGAAGTTCAAAAGATACAAAATTTATGTCAAAATTTTATTATTGTGTTTATTATTTGTTCTTTGTGTCATTTTGATCAAGTGATGTATTATAACTTTTATTAGTGTACTAGCGTAAACACAGGCGCTACCATTTAAAAGGAAAATGTTATTAAATTAATATATAAACTAAAATTATAATATTAGTAGATGATAATATTGTAATGTCATTAAGTTAATATATTAACTAAAATTATATTTATTAAAAAATGAGTGAAGTATATCAGAACAGATGAAAAAAATAACCATTGATAAATAAAGAAGAAGAGAAGAAACAGATATAGCCGATTTTATAAAAAACTTGTAAAAGTAATGGTCAATTTTTAAAAATTTAATAAATTATTATATTTAAAGGGTAAACTTGGTATTTTGAAATGTGGACACAAAAAGGAGAATCCCCTTTATATATTGTTATTATAGATAGAAAAGAGATTCATTAGAATTTAAAAAATTGAAGTAAACAAACATTTAAAATATATTTTAATTTGAATATTTTTTTCCTTTTATATTTTTTTGAAATATTTTTTAATTTTATCAACTAAGTTTCATTAATGTTGTAGTTTGCAAATTTAATAAATGTTTTGGTTCTCATGAAATTTTATTTGGTATTCTAATATAAAATGTAGACAATTATAATTTATTTCAAAGTATTTGATATGCAAGAAACAATCATCCTCCTAATATTGATTATTTGATAATATTATGTTTTATTTACCGTAAATCTCTTATAAAAATTAATATTGAAGTTGTTAGAACATGGATACAAGTATAGGTACGAGATTATACCCGTTACCCGGTGGGGATGGGGATGGAAAAAAGTTTAATACCCTTTGAGTTTGGGTATGAGGATGGAGATGAATTTTTTCTGCGGGGATGGGTATGGGATAGCGAAACCCGTCCCCGCCCCGTCCAGTTGCCATCCTTAATCATGAATAGTGACTGACATGTGTCACTTCGTGATTTTTTTAAATTTTTTTAAATGTGCATGTGTCAATACAGCAGCGTGCCACGTGTCAGAGTCAATGTTTTATATTTAATTTGGTCCCTATATTTATTATTTTTATTCAATTTAGTTCCAATTTTGATTAAAATTGTCCAATTTTGTCCCCGTCGAAGATGAGATCAAATTTAATTTTTAAAAATTATAATGATGTGAATTTTAATATATTATATAAAAATATTTATTTAAAAATGTGAATTTTAATATAAAAATTAAATTTGGTTTCAATTTGGAGAGAAAAAAATTGGTTCATAAAAATTTGGAGTAAATTAAATATAAAACATTGATTCTAACACGTGGCATATGGCTGAATTGACTCGTGAATATTTAAAAAGAATTTTAAAAAAATTAATAAATAAATAAATAAATAAATAAAACCAGGAAATGACACGTAACAGTTACTGTTCATCGTTGTTAATAATTTAAACGGTGTTTAGAAAAAAATAACACTTTCAAAATTCTAAACAAAATCAAAATTAAAAAACTACGGTTTCTTCATAACTTACCTACAAAGCATATATTCTCCCTTGTCTACCTTTCCTACTAAGCCATTCTAATCTCACATACTGTATATTATATTCTTATCAAAAAAGCAACTTATTATTTAAAACAAAACCAACCAACACCCCAACAAACACAATAATAGTAAATAATTGATTTCGGACTCCATTAATAAATTATGTTTTTCTATCTACACCTCCATAATTCAATTCTAACTTTGTCTAACCGAATCCAATTACTAATAACTTTGACACATACATATATTCAATTTTCATTTTTTATAAAGAAAATAACTTTAATATAATCAATTTTCCCAAACCCCAATCAACACAAGATACTTAACCTACAAAATAGCTTCATCCACCCAATTATTTTTACATGTTAACTAATGACACTACTAAAATCATCTTTTTATATACGTCATGTATTATTCTTACCAAATAATAACGTCATCAATATGTTTTAATTCAAAGAAAGTAATTAAAAATACTCAACATATGTCATTAATACATAAACCATTATACGAGTGAAATAATTACAATTAAATTCAATTATAAATAATGAACAAAAGAACTAATACATGAAATGTACGTATTCTTTGTAGTAATCAAATTCAATTCTTTAATGTATTCATTTGATTTAAATAATGATATTTTTCCTAATATTATACTACTTAAATGAATTTTATATAATAATTTACATTTTTTGACATTCTTATAATGCGTTATTCTATGATTCTCAACATTCATTACTATCAAACATTGTTAAAGCAAGATAAAAGATAAACAAAGATAAATTATACCGACATTTTATAATAAATTAACATATGTTTCACATATAGTACTTATCAAACCATATAAGCCATAATAATATCCTTAAAATATATGGTCTTCACCTCAAATACTACGAACATTTTCATAACTAAAAGGGGAAAATAAACAAACATTCTAAACTTTGTTAACATGGATAATCTTTCCATACTCTTTATTAACCTCTAACTTTATGGAATCCCCAACAACTAATAAACTATCATTCACGAATCTTTTCCATCTAGAGCTGAGATAACATTTAGTTGGAGTTCTTCCAAACATCTGATTGAGCATGGCCAGTGCATTGCATTCCCAACATGTAGTAGGTAATTCTTCCTTGACTTTGAAAATGTAGTAGAAACAAAGCATGACTTCAGGTATTGAAATTGAAAATAAAAAATCACTTAATCAACCAAACATTAAAATATAACACAAACACAAATTACCAAAAATAAAATTAAAAGACAAAGACAATTACTAGCAAGGAACCTTCAACATCATAAAAACTTAATTGTTTAATCAATGAAACATCACTATCATTCTCAATGGTGTTTGTAGGATAATTCAGAGCACCAGAAGAAGATCATGTACCACCAACATAATCCAACTCCATACCTTCTAAAGAAAATATCCTATACAAGAACATATTCTCAGAAACATAGTTCAAATGTAAGTAAATTTCATTCCTCAAATTATAGTAGTTAATCATCTCTTCAACAACACCACTTAAATGAAGTCTACCACTAGGCTTTACAAAATACTGAAACTTAAACCTTTTCATAGTTGGATCAATCAATTTAATCTCTCTACCATTTAGAACCTTCTTCTCCCAAAATATGTAAAAACATGCATCCAATTTGATAAATAATTGTTTTGAGAAAAACACTCAACATTACATTCATAACAAACAAATACATGCAATAGAAAAATGTCAATAAAAATCAATTTCAAAAACTAACCTTTGTTGGACATAACTTCATCCTCAATGAAGACAAAAATTGAGACTATACCAAATTTTCCTCAACATCAACAACACTTGTTAAGCCGGGATATTGGATTTCATCCCAACCCATATTAAAAATCCTTAATCGGAAATATCGATCTCCACAAAATAGATGTATGTCATCCAGATCATAGAACTCTTCAAAATCAGATGATATACGAAACAATTTGTTATTAATCAACCTTTCCTCAAACTCCATATAAAAAACATTCCCCATTAGATCCGTAAAGTAGTTTGTCCCAAATGACAATTTTGATCCCCATTCAACCATAAAACCTTCTTCAAAAGTCATATATTCTTAAAAACATTTACACACAAAGATCACTGGAAATAAATTACATGCAATCAAAGATATAAAATTTCTTATCCAAAACACAAATATTTGTGAGGTATAAAATACCTTAACAGTATTTGGAATCTAAATCAAGCAAAGAACATCATCACAAAACAAACGAATGAATGACATAAACAACACCATTAAGTAAAATGAAGAACAATTTTAGGTTACCTCACCGGGATGTGGTAAGGAAATTGAATTCTAAAACAGATTCTTGAAACTATATCTACCACTCAAAGAAGAATACATCTTCCTTTCCAGAAAAGGATTAGCTTTTGTTTATTATACCCAAAAAACAGAACCAAGGAATGAAGGCAGAAACACACAGAACTTTGTACTCTATTCAAAACACCTCTTCGAAAATGCTTTTACACACTATGTATAACCTGACAAATAAACTTCTACACAACCCAAAAACTTTATTCTGATATTAGAAAAGACATTCTACATCAATTGTTACACTGATATTAAAAATCCATAAAATTTGTCAACTGTTACAAAACTCAATGTTTAGTAAAATAGTATTTTCAAATACATAAAAGTAAGTTCATAAAATAGTGCTCTCATGCTAGTCCCCACTACGACTCTATGCCTCACCAACATCACTTACAATATCATCTGCTCTCGTGTAACGAATTACACGATCATCGCTAAACACAAGCGGATAGGGTGATCTAACATATAAAATTTCAAAAATGTCATTATTATTTTTGAAATTTTATCTATCAGATAATAGGCTTCGATTTTACAAAAGAATCGAAGCCTATTCCTTTGCTAGGGTTAATCTGTTAGATATTTTACATTCACACTAAAGACATTTGTTTCATTGCGCCACTATGAAATTCTTTATTTTGCCTTACAATTGGGAAATGGAACTCCATTGTCATTCCTAGCCCTTTCTCCATTGCCATCGCAAACGTGAACACCACTCCATTTTCTTCCTTCACATTCTCTTCCTTCCCTTGCCACTGCGCGAACGTCATTGCACTATATCTTCCCTCGGAAGAGGTTTGTTCTCTCATCCTTACACCTTTTTTTTGTGTTTCGTAAGGCTTGTTTCCTAACATAAGCATTTTGTGTCTAGATACTTCATGCGAGACATATTGCTCCATTTTGCCATTGCCTAACTTGATTGTCGCTAATGTCTTCTCCTAGTCATTCCTCTACAACTAGGAACTTCGAATTCATCACCGCTACATTAAAATAATTTCACATATCATTTCAAATTTTTTAAATAACTTCAGTTGGAGAACTAAAGTAGAAAAGCGAAAATAATTGGTGCCAAATCCTTTCCCTGCACTAGTGTTGGTAAAATTGGTTCTAACTTCCTATAACTAATTGGATCAAGATTACTGATGGGACTATAAGGCAATATCCATGTATAACAACCTGTGTTAGTATTCAGGGGTAGTAGAGAGTATATTAGTAGTTTTTCATCTTTTAGGAGTTCATAATGCTCTTTATGTTGAAGTTATGGGTGTGTACATAAAGTGGAATATGTTTGAAATGTTAATTTTATAAAAATTTCCCTTGAAGGTGACTATATGTATTTAGCTTTATCTTTTAGTGGTTCCTTGGGTGCTTAGAGGGAGATGGAGGAAATGAGCTTTGTATAACCAAATCTCCTTTTCTCTTCTATCATGTGAGATACTTATGCCAAGAATCTTTTTAGCAACCCCAAGTCTTTCATGAAAAAAGACTTGTCAAGTGTCTTCTTTAACCTGACAATTCTAGAAATGTTTTTCAAACAATAAGAATGTCATAAACATACAATAAAAGGATAATGAAATTATCATTAGAGAACTTTCTAATAAAGACACAATGATCAAATGTAGTCATTTTGTAATCTTTATCACACATAAATGACTCAAACTTCTTGTACAAATCTTAAAGCCTGCTTCAAACTATATAGACTATTTCGCAATATATACATATAATCTTCCTTACCTCCAACAAGAAAACCACTAGGTTGTTTTATGTAAGTCTTTTCCTCCAAATTACCATGAAGGAAATTTGTTTTCACACCCATCTATTCAACCTTTTAATCAGAGGTAACAATTAAACTTAGCATAAGTCTAATGGATTACATTTTCACCACAGGCGAGAAAATCTCATTGAAATCAACATATTTTCTTTTTGTCTTTGGCCTTGTACCTTGAAGATGTAAAATTAGCCTATTGCTTCATCCTGAAAATCCATTTGTTCTCTAAAGTCGTTTTACCTTTAGGCAATTTTACTAAGTCATAAATGTGATTATCATGTAAAAATTTCATCTCATCTTGCATTGCATCCAATCATTGTTGTTTTTCTTCATTGTCCAAAGCTTCTTTAAAAGACTCAAGTTCTCCACCATTAATTAGTCAAGGTTACATACTCATCAAAAGCATACTTGGGAGATGGTTTATTAGCCTATTGGACCTCCTTGTAGAGACATGTGGTAATTTAAGTGTATCATCAAGATCATCATCATGTAACATATCATGTTCCTCTTGAGCATCATCAATCGAAATCTCTACCCTGTCTCTAACTTTTTTATCATCAACATCACTATGTTGCTCATCATTTTTAGCATTAGTCTCAACATTATCCAGATTGTGAATAGGCAACTATAGTGGATTACTTATTAGTGAGATTACTATCTTTCTCGGGTATAGTCTTCTCCATGTTGTTATTGTCTTTAACGATTTCTGTCTTCTATGAACTACACATCATAGCTTCTAAGTAGCTTCTTCTCAGCAAGATCATACAACTTATTGCAATACATCTTATACATAATTAATAAAGATATATTGCCTTTTCTTTGCATCTAACTTGGATCTTTCATCATTTGGATCATAAACAAACGTCGTACAACCAAAGACACACAAATGATAATAGCGAACAATCTTGCCAAATTAAACTTCGCATGTTACCTCAGTATCCAAAGTAATAACGATATAAGAATTGATGGAAATTCAAGTGTGAGTCTAAGCCTCACATTAGTTAGATATAAGAAAATTGAGCATCATATTAGGATAAAATTTCATGAACCCATTATTTTAATATTTTGAATTGAAAGTGGTGTCAGTTTCTTATGCTTATGCGCTTAAGTTTCATTGGTGTTGGGTCTCCAACAAAGCTCTCCTTGAAAGACCCATCAATCACATAGTGAAGAGTAGATGAAAGTTTCGTGTACTAAATTGAGAATTAGAATTACTAATACTTAATTGATATTGTAAAACTAACCTTTTTTATTCAAAATTATCAAAAGGATTTACCATAGTATAGGATATATTATTGGCCTTCTATTTGACAATTAGTCTTTATATTTAAACTTAATACTCATATTTCATAACAGGTATAATTATTGATTTGGTCTCCCAATTTTTTTAGTTTGTTCAATTTGGTTCCTGAATTTTTAGAAGGTTCAATTTTGTACCCTTATTTTTGAAAGTAGGTCAAAGAGAGACTAAAATTATATTAACTACATCCAACAAACAAACAATCAAATTAACAACTTCACCCACGATTCTATTGCACAGTGACAACTCACTAGTATACGAATGATGTTAATTGGAATATAACGGGAGGTATTAAACTGAACCACTTTAAAAATTAAGAGTACCAAATTAAATATTCTAAGAACTTGGGAACCAAATTGAATCTTCCAAAATTTTGGGAGCCAAATTTTAACCAACTCAAAAAATTGGAATACCAAATCAATAATTATACCTTCCATAGTACGTTGGTCGTTATTCATTTTATATAAATAATTAATTTAACTTGTAATAATCATTGTTGACGTTATTTATATATTTAATTGTATTATATGTTTAATTGAAATATTAGTTCCTTATTTTTTTATTGTCATGTATATATGATTTTGCTATGATTTAGAAGAGAATAAATATGCATAGAGATAGTATTAAAGAAGAATATATATATATATATATATATATATATATATATATATATATATATATATATATATATATATATATATATATATCATGATGTTTTTTTAGAAATGACACTTTTTAGAACTTTTAACATATACCGGATTTATTCTATAATTATCATTAGAATTCAAATTCTTCACCATTTAGTTAAGGAATACTTGTACCACACTTAATTGATTTTAATTCTATGAAAAATATACTCTAATGTGTTTCTTTTAGATAATTTTAGTAAAATATTAATACATAACAAGTGATATATAACGGTTGTCTGAGTATTTAGTTTTTTCACTCTAAATAAAAATATAAATGGGATTTCAATATATGTATTATAAGGCTTAATTAGTCATTTAGTTCTAATTTTAGTTAAAAACTTTTGAGAAGTCTTCTTTTTTAATTTTGTTTCAATTAAATTTTAATTCTTGAAAATATTATTTAACTAGGTTATTTCTGTTAATTCCACACCAACGGTGTTAAAGACATGTCACATGTCAATTACTTTTTTTTTAATTTTTTTAATTTGTTTTTAAAAAAATTTGGATTAGCCACTATCATGTTCATGGCATAAAATGTGGTATTATTAGTGCCACGTAGCATAATAGTGTCACGTGCTAGTGTGAGTATTGTACTATGTATTACTATTTTATATTTAACTTAGTCCTTATATTTTTTTTATTCAATTGAGTCATAATTAATTTTTAAAATGGAGTAATATTACCATTATCAAAATTAGGGTCAAATTTATTATTTTTATTAATGTTATACTGATATTTATATTAAAATTTATTTTTTATTAAATATTTCTAAGATTATTTTAAATCAATTCTAACTATATTATTAAATTCATTTAAATAATTATTTTTAATCTTATTAAAAAATATGAAATAATAATATAATAGTTATAAATACTTACTTTATTATAAATAAACTAAAATTTATTTAATAAATAAAATAATATTTATATGACAAATAACAAAATATTGTCTTACTTAAAATAAACTAAAATATAGAATAAATATTTCTTTAACTTAAAAATACTAAAATTTTAAAAAAATAATTTAAAAAACCAATTTTTATTATATAATTAAAAAATAAAATATACAGCAATTTAAATTATTAATATCTACAAATTAAATCTTAATTATTATTGTTGTTAGAACAATAAAATAATTTAATATATAACTATTTTAATTTAATATGTTAAAAAGTTATTTTTAATAAATTTGATATACAAATAATAAAGTTAGTTCCAATTTAAAGAGGAACAACATTGCATTATTTTAAAAATAGTTGAAAAGACATATATAGACATTGAATTAAATATAGGACATTGACATTTAGCACTCACATGTGATACTAATATTGACACGTGACGCTAACACTGTCATGTGACATTGACAATGTCACTTGGCATGTCATGAGCCTTATAAGTGGACAAAAAAAATTAAAAAAAAAATATTCTTTTTTAAACTTAAAAAAATTAAATATTTAAAAAAATGAAAAAATGAAAAAAAAACTATAAAGTGACATGTGACATGTTTTTAACGTTGTTGGTACAATACTAATGGAAAGGAATTTGATTAAATCAATTTTTTAAAAATTGAGACTTAATTGAAAAAAAAAACAAAAAAAAAATAATTGACTTGAAAATTTTCAACTAAAATTGTGAAAAAATACTAAATAAGCCTTATTATATACTAGATGGCTAAAATTTGGCTTTTGTAAAATATTTGATACGGCGTGTCGTGTATTTATCTATATATCTCTCATAAATGTCTAATTTATTGATAGCACTTTAGGGAAGGTGAAACCTATGAACTGATGTTGTTTATGAATCTGGATTGAACTAAATTGATTAGTTATTTGGAAATAAGGCCGAATTGTATGTTTTGTGGTTTGTAAGAGTAATGATGGGAAATCCATTTGGATGTAGTCATAAATGTTGCATAGAGTTTGTATAATTAGAATTTAAATGCATGTGTAAAATGTTGTAAATGGTAGATGAGAATGAGAAAGATATAAAGTTATGTGAAAACATCCTAAATTGCATTAAAATTATAGGTCTGTTGCATTACAAAAATTTGTAAATAAGGTGTTCTAGGGCCTCATCGCTAGGTGCACTTACGTATGGTCAGGCATCGTCATGACAGTGAACCCTCTAAGTTTGTAACATTGAGCGGTGGTTCATTGGCATGTAGCGGTAGTTTTATGAAATATTTACTTTTTAGAAGTGACTTATATTGCATTATATAGTTTATCTTTTCATATCACAAATTGTAATGATGATTGTATTGAGTATGTTTGTTATTGTAGGAATGTTTAAAAAGAGTTGAATTAGTTATTTCAAGGGGAAATGCTAATCTAGGGTGAGTCAAAGTGTATTTAAGGGAATTTATTATGTAAGACTATCCTAACTCTACTAGTATCCAACTCACATAGAGGAAGATAACTAGGTTGTGAGAGTCCAAAGAGACTTCACTTGGCAGATGATGTGATATGAAAGAGGATCGTACTTAAGGAGTTAGTGAAGTTAACCATGTTATGACTTGATGAATCATATTGGTTTATTTGTAATACAAGTTAATAAAGAAGAAAGGAGGTGGTAAGTATGACATAAGTAGAGTCTCACGATTCTATTTAATACACTAGTCTTCTAGAAGCAGAGTCTAGATTTATTTGGTTGTTAGAGTCATTTTTGGACTAATAGTTGTTTGAGCAATTGCACTAAGATATGTGGGCTGATACTTGAAACTTGATTTGATGAATGTAAATTGTTTGTGTTTTTGGACTGATTGATATAATGAAATTTTATTAATGAATGAGTTTTTGAATTGAAATAATGGAGTGGTTTAAATGGGAAAGTGAGAAGGACTGATTTCCATCAACAAATTTGTTTTTGATAATCTTTATTATAGGTTATTGTTGCTTTTATGTTAAGCTTTTGTTCTTCTTTAAATGCATTAGCTTAATTACCCTTACTTTTCTTGTTTTGTGTTTGTTTGATTTTCTTTTCTACAACGATAGTATGTTAATAAATGAGCAAAGGTAGGTATAAAGGGTGGTAGTAGCACAAGTGTTGGAAAAGTCACTAAAGGCACAAGTGTATATCATCTTTTTAAGATAATTAATTATAGTCCATTTATTCTGAAATACACTAAGATTTTATCGAAATGTCTCTTGAGTTATTTTAACGGACTGTATTTATAATTAGATATTGTTTTATATGTCTTGATATGAGAAAAATTGGGTTGCTACATGAAAATTTTAAGAGAACATAAAAAAAAAGTGCGGGTCATGAAAAAGTAAAAGTCCATGTAGATCAAAAAGGAGTTTGATGAGTTAACATTTCTTCCGTAATGCGAAGATTTAGTGTGTACGTTAAAAGAAATTCATTTTCCATTTTATTCCACAATTTTATTTTGATAATCTTCATCGCAAAAAGAATCTTTTTGTTGTAGTTGTACGAACAAGAAGAGTGAAAATAATACCAATTAAACGATCAATCAAGTAAAATGTCATTGACTTTATTGTTCTTGACAAAAATTGACATAATTCAAACATAGTTAATAAATTCTTCAAATCTGGATAGTTAGGAGTATCAACAACAATTTTGAAGTTGTATTTGATATGAACCACATTTTAAATAAGTTTTACTAATTTCATCACTTTTGTTCATTGGACATTTTCATACTTGATGACATCTTCCTAGATCATGTTTCAATATATTAATATGAAACTCTTCACATGTAATTATTTGAACTTTAAAAAAGGTTCATCTAAATAAACAATTGGATCATTAGTATCATGTTTCAGAACATGTGAAGAAGTTAAACTTGAACCTTAAAAAAGGTTCTTCTGATCACTTTTACAAAATGAATATATGTTTTTATTATTCATCAATATACCTACTTTATTTTAAAAAATATAGTTTAAGACTAAAAAGTAATGTATCATAATCTATTAAATAATTGAGAGTCAAAATTACGAAATAAAAATCTATGATAATCAAGTCTAGGGATGACAAAGGGTCGGGTTGGGCACGGATAGTGCCTACTCGCAACTCGACTCGCTGAAAAAAAAAATTCACCTGCTATCTGTCTATCTACCTGTCAGGTACCCGTTTAAAAAATACTCACGATTTTTTTTAAAACTAGCGGATACCCGCATACCTGCGAATATTTAAAAGAAATATTTATTTTATAATTTTTTAAAGAAAATTTAAATAAAATTATAAAACAAATATAATATAATATTAATTTAATTTAAATTTTCATTAAATTTAACCTAACAAAATATAAATATAATTTTAATTTTAATTAAATTTAACTTAATAAAATATAAATTTAATTTTAATTTTAGTTTTTTTGCGCGTAACAGATACCCGCGGGTATAGATAGTATAATACTCACATCCAACCTGTTTATATGCGGGTATTAAAATACCCACTACTCGTAGATACTTACTATTTGCCGCAGATTTTATCCATGAATTCTCACAGACACAGATATTTTTTCCATCCCTATTCAAATCACAATAAAGTTACATTTGTTTTCAAGAACAGAGAAGAACATATAAGAAATGAGAATGAATTTGAGTTTAAATTTCTTTTATTTTTCTTCCGAAGCAAAAAAAAAAAGAAAACACGTTAGAGCAAAAGATGAGTAAAAAAAAAATCTAATTTAGTTACCATCAATTCCCAATATATCTTACATTAAGTTTAAAAAACTTCAAAAAGTCTCCAGAAGGGCGAGTTAGTGAGATATGATCAGAGATTTCATATCAACTAAAAATAAGACAAATTTACAATACATCAATAAATATCTTACTTCACAAATTAATTTTCTAAACTTAAATTTGACTTAAAATTCATCTATTAAAATTTATTGAAATGAAAAAAATCAAATATAGTACACTTAATATTTTCAATAAACTTATTCTTATAATGACAAAAATTCCAAAAGCATCTTCGTTTGGTTATAATTTGTAGTTTTTTTTTAATCCACAATAGTAAATGTATTAAAAGAAAGTAAAAGCATTGTCACAATTCATATACATAAAATGGAGAAAAAGAAAAAAAAAAGTAAAAACAGTTGTCATGTTCTCCCGTACTTGACCAAATAAGCACAAATTCTATTTGTTATTCATATAGTACATAATTAAACTGATATTAACAATATCAAATAAAATCAATAAAAAAAAGTATGTATTTAGGAAAAGTAAATTCACTTATTTTTATGAAGTATATTTTATTCCCTAATAGTACATTAAAATTAATGCATATCTGATAGGACGATTTCTTTTATCTGACACAGCTACTCCCTACATACTATAAACCAATGCACTCCACCCATTTACCCACACAATTTCTTCAATTATTAATCTTTTGTACAATTGACAACAATTTTTTAGAAAATTGAAAATTTTAAATTAAAATTACTTTTAATTCTAATAGTCAACAATTTTAAATTATAAAAATAATGTAAACGTACACAATACTATATTAACTTAATCAATAAGCCAAAATTTACATAACTAATAAATAATTACATTAAATATTTACAATTTTTTCTCATTTATAATAATTTTATTTAACCTAAATCAAATTACTTTTGTAAACATTTTATATATATATATATATATATATATATATATATATATATATATATATATATATATATATATATATATATATATATATATATATATATATAATTATGAAATAACTTATAATTCTTTATTCCTTTCGCTTACTCTTGGCCTTTTTTTTCCAAGTGCGAAAAGTTTAAGAGAACATAAAAACAAAAAAAAAAGTGCGAGAATTGAAAAAGTAAAAGTCTATGTAGATAAAAAAGAGTTTGATAAGTTAAAATTTGTTCTAAGATGTGGAAATTGAGTGTGTATGTCAAAAGATAATCAATTATACATTTTATATGCTTGATTATGATTTTAATATTTATGTTATTACAGTAAAAAAATAAATTAAAATAAAAAATATTAAATTATATTTTAATTATATATTTTAAAAATATATTTACAATTTAAATTATTTTACAAAAATAATTTTCCAAAATTATATAGAATTATATCAATATATAAAAAGTTTACTATACTATATTAATTAATCAAATTATTCACAATTTTTTGATTCTTTTCCATTCTCTTTCCTTTAATATAAAATATTCTATATTTTACTATTTCTTTTTCTTTTTCATTCCACTAAATTTACTCTTTAATTCAAACACTCCATTAAAAACTAACCTTCTAAATTTTATTTTAAATTAATTTTAACAATTTAATTTTATATTAATTTTAACAATAAAGATAAAATTATAATTTTACATTTTAATATATTAAAATATTCTCTGTATTTATTTTATTATCGGATGATTCACACACTTTTACAATTTTTTTAAATCTCTCTTTCATCTCTCTATCCTAATAAACATCATTTTTTTTCTTTTTAAATGTGTCCATTCACTCTTTCTCAAATTCATCTTCAAAAACAAATCAAATAATTTAAAATAAAATTATATATATATATATATATATATAAAGATTAATTGTTACTATTCTTACTAGTTTTAGAAAAAAGATGTACTAAAAGAAGAGTGATAAACTTGAAAAGTAAGGCAGAAAATTTAGGATTTATGAATTTGAATAAAGCATGAACGGAAATTTTGGCATTACTTGATGTGTGAGGAAAAAGACACAGTTTCCATTCTCGTGAATGGTGGATCCCAATCCCCCTTATCCCTAATCACTAATCATACATATTAGTTCAACCAACACATCAATCTAAATTAATCTCAAATAATCCTAAAAAAACAAATATGTATTCTCAAATTTTATTCTACGTTTCAATTTGTAAGAAAAGCTTCCAAAAGTTTAGAACTTACGTTACAAGCTAATTAAATTCGACCAAAGTCACAATATGGTAATTAAATTGGATGTGTATTTCATTAACTTGTCTATACTTTGAGTACACGAAACATTATTACCAAATTTTAGTCGTATTATTGTAAATTGTTAAATTTTATTTGTATGAAATTTTATCAATTAACGTCATATCATTATATATATATATATATATATATATATATATATAAAAGGAAACCATAAACATTAAGTCTTAAAATTTTATATTAGATGTATTTCTTATTTTAGTGGTAATCTCCTCAATCACTTTAGAGAAAAAATTAGATTCAATAAAAAAAATGCAAAGTTGAGTGACATATGAAAAAATAAATTACAATGAATATAATACCTACTCTCTCTGTGTTAAAAAAGTAACTCATTATACTCAATTTTGTGATACTAAATATTCTTCCAAGAATCTTACCTTTTTAATAATATAATAAATATATTTAAAAAAATACATTATTGTCCAAACACTAGAAAAATATATATCTTTTTGCGAATTTTGTTTTAAACTTTTTTTTAGATAAGAAATTACTTGCAAATTTTATAATATTGTAAGAAATAATTATCTAGAAAAGAAGAAATTATTTGTCAATTAAAATGTTAAGAAAAAATGGCAAGAAAAAGTTATTTTTTGTAAAAATTTTAACAAATTTGAAAAAAAAAATCTTATGAAATATGAAAAATTCTAATAATAAATTTTTTTAGAGGACTTCAAATATTTAATAAAAAAACATATATTTTCATTCTTTTTAAATTAATATATACAAGTGAAAAATCATAATACTCTAATCATTTGCATTGGTTTTCTCTCTTTTCATTCCAAATTTATATAAAATTCCATTATTTAAATAAGAAAAATCAGTTCTGGAATCGGTCTAATATATGTTGATTTAATATGTCATAAATATATTAGATTGGTTGTACAATCGATGTAATATAGTTGACTATTAGATTGGTTATAAAGAAATTGATCTTACACCTTTGTTGAAAAGGCAAAACAACAATTTTAAAAAGGACTATTAGATTGGTTGTATCATTAACCGATCTAATATTTGCAACTATTTTAAAAATAATATAGCACATATTAGATCAATTATGACATTAACTAAACTAATATGTAATGTATTAGATTGGTTAATGTCATAATTGGTATAATATGTGTAGTTTTTTTTATAAAAGTTATGTTCACCTTGGTAAATTTCATATAGATAAGATAGAATTAAGACAAAATAAGTGTCAAATTCATCTTAAAATTAACTATATTTGGATTGGATTTTACAAAAATTGTCCTAAATGATAGAGACAATACTAATACTAAATAAAAAACAAAAGAAAATATGAATATGAACTAATTTTTACTTTGCAAAAAGTGTTTAGCCCATTCAGTCCTAACTTCTTCACTCGTCTTAGATTCCAATGGTTCAACATTGTCAAAAAGTTCTAGTAACGAATGTATATTAGTTATTTCATAACGACATATATCAAAGATTAATCTTTTGATGTTTTACCTCATCCTAAGAATCTCTAAGACCAACACGAGTTATTGTCCACATCCAGTACATAACTTAGTACTCAAAGCTTTCTTATTGCCTATTACACTAATATATGAAATTTATGTAATTAATATATGAAAAAAATAGTAAAAGTTACTATAAAACAAGTTTAACACATAGTAATACCTTAGGTGAAATCAATTAGAAGTTATGTGAAGATGAAGTGGATTTACCTCCCAATACATTGCAGAAATTCATAGCACTAAAAAGAGAAGTCATTAGTCATTTAAAACATATTTGATTATATAAATAACACATTATTGAAGTAATTATCACATACTCTTGAACTATACTTTTTATGTTTGGAGGTATGTTCTTTTGCAATGAGCATAACCAAGCGATTGTATAGTCCATTGGACAAATAATCATTAATTACTAGTGAAACCTATTAAACAAGAAATTTAGTTAGTGATTTGGTATTAGTTACCCAATAGCTAAACTTGGTGAGTTCAACTAATTACTCATGTATATAAAATGCTAAAGCATGTATCGAAGTACGAAATCCTAAATAATGGAGACTGGACCAACTGGGAGTAGGCCTCCTTTTAGAATTGAGCACACTGAATTCAAATGGCATAAAACATATTTACTAACCTTTATCAATACAACAATGATAACGGGGCAACAACTGACATAGGAGATTCAAAAGGTGATCTCGAAACTTCTTGGTGACCAATGGGTGGGGGAGCTTCAACAAAAGACTCGCTTGTGATGGGGTGGTGTGTGAAGCGACTAAACTGGTGCAACAACACAGATGGAGCAGAAATCCAATGTAGTAACAGCGGTCCAACAGAGCTTGGTGTTGAACAAAGCATTGTAGAGGCGGTGGGGCTCGTGGGTAGCGACAAAAAGCTTAGACCAAACAGTTTCGTGAAGTACGATAGCAAAAGGATGAGGACAACAATGTTCACGAAAAGCAAAAAAGGGTTTCACACCAGGGTAAATAAGGAATATTAGATCGGTTGTTTTTTTAACCAATTTAATTCGTAATTATTAGATTAGTTTGTTATACAACCAATCTAATATTTACGTATTAGGTCGGTTAAAATAAAATTTGATCTAATATACATTCTAGTATTTACAAAATTATCACCACATTTTTTACTACATCAGTTCTCTCTCAATAGATTTAATAGTATGTTCTAGTATCTATTTTTTTTTCACCAGTGAGTTAAGTAGAATTCTTTCTTAATTATATGAAGTCTTGATCCAAATAGTAGATAAATGAAAAGCAATTTTACTTTCTATAAACACTAGTGCGGGAAGGACTTTTGGTAGCGATTATTTTTGTCATTTTGTCGTCGATTCTAGAACCAAGGCATATTATGACAAGGCCAAAAAATGTTAGCTTTTTGCCTCGGTCTCAACCGAAGCAGAAACCCCATATCCTGCCTCAGTTCTGTTGAGAACCGAGGCCATATGCGCATCTCTCCATTTTCAACCTTCCATCTTCTCCACCAGAAACCCTAGGTAGCCACCATGGTTCCACCACAATTCCGTCAATCATCGTCACGTCTGAAACTCCCCACCCAAGATCCGTAACCACTATAATCTTCTTTATCATCGTAAGAGTAATTCATGAATCGCGCCACCACCATGGAACCTCCATGTTCTTCATACACGAAAACGTGAACACCACACTTGCATAAACACAAAAAAAAAAATCAACCATCTGCAACATATCACAAACACTAAATCGCGCCTCCTTCCCCAAAATGGAAAACCACCTCCACTGCAACGACAAGTTTCTTCACGATGCCGCCACCTACACGTCCCGCTGCCACCAACGACAGATCTCCATCCACACACAACACCAATCTATCACACACCTACAACACAACGAACTCACACCTACTTTGCGAGTCCCAAATCACACTTCGCCAAGCCAGAACACGAATGAGCCAAACGTCGAGTACTCGCGAGTGGCCGGAGCGTAATAGTAGCAACAACAGCAGCAAAGGTGGGTGGTTGAGAGAGAGAGAATGCGCACATGAGGAAGAAGAAGAAAAAAAGTGATTCGTGATTTTTGAACCCTAAGAAACCTATTGGCCTCAATTCAATTTTTAACCGAGGTAGAAAACAGTTTTTGGCATCGGTTTAATTTTTAACCGAGACAGAAAAGATTTTTTGGCACTAGTTCAATTCCACCTAAGGCCAAATATCATTGCCCCAGTGGCATTTTTGAATTATTAGCCAACTTTTAGGCTTCGAGTCTTCAAAATCAAGACATATAAGACTTTTTGGCACTGGTTTTTTGAGAACTGAAATAGAAAGACGTTTTTTGCTTCGAATATATGCTAAATTGAGACATAAAAGTTAAAAAAAATTACAAAAATGTTACTGCACCATTTTATGCTTCGGTTAAATGATAACTGAGACCTATAACACTAGTTAAAATGACAAAACTGCACTAGTAAAAAATGATTAGAGTTTAGGGTTTAGGTTTAGCCCTTAAGTAAGAAGATTACTACTTAAGTAAGAAGATCTATCTTTAACCTTGAAACCTCAAAGTCGGGATTCAAAACTATGCCAAATTGATTCAAAACACATAAAAATATCATGTCAGTCACACTACACACATACATGTACTATTTCCTCAAGCTACATAACATGAAAAGTATATCATATTACACACATCACACAATGCCAAATTGATTCAAAACACATCAAAAGATCATATCAGTCACACTACACACATACATGTACTATTTCCTCAAGCTACATAACATGAAAAGTATATCATATTACACACATCACACAGTGAGGAGATGACGAAGAAAAGACAGGTTGAAATAATTATGCTGATTTGTTTTGAAAATGGGATCATCATTCACCTTCTTAGGATACCATACTCAGTCATTTAGCCTTACCGACAAGAACATTGCTGAGGACTTTGCAGAATGCCAATTGATTTCAATAATTCAATGAAACAACAAAGTAATGGACATGAAACAAGACAAACTCTATGACCCAGTTTTCCTTTTAATCTGAACCAATTAGGTTGGAAGCCACTACATATACCCGTGTCAACTTGTCATTTAATTTTATTATCCCTTTTCCTCTTCTGATTCTTTTTCTTCCACTTTTCTCTTTCTCTTCTTAAAGTAATCTTATCTTAATTAACATCAACTACTTTCTACTCTCATATGTTTTAGTAGTTTTGGTTCAAAGCAAACCAAGAGATCCATCCATTAAAAAATCCTTACCAGGAAAATTTGTTATATTCTCTTGTTCATGAATAATGCTCTCAAATTCTAAATCACATAAGCCCTTTTATTGCAGAATTCTTTACACTTTACATTCAAAAGATAATTTAACGAGAATAAGATTAAGGTAAATTTTCAACTAAACATGTTTAACCTCTAAATAAGAAACCCCCATCCCAAAAAGTTAATTTCCTTTGTAATCACATGTCACATGAGCCAAAACTGCCCTTTTCAGAGCTGAATAAAAACAAAAGCTAGAAGTTTGTGATTTTGAAAGTAAATGTACACCACTAATATTTTACTGGTGTAACAACTTTTTTTTTTCTTGCAGTAAAATTAACCACAATGCCATCTTGTGACCCTAGCTTGTTTGGTTAGGGCACCTCCTTGGAAGTTTCTCCTGCTCTTTCTGGTCCTCAATTTAGATTTTCTAGATTCTCAATCAGTGGCTTCTATTTGCCAATTCACTGCAAGATCTCGTAAAAAACAACCATCATTAATAAGATCATTAATAAGCAAGAATGGTGACAAACAAGGGTAAGTGAGAGAAAAAAATAAAATCTAAGTTATTAGTTACCCTACTTAGTTGCCAAACAATTTTCTTCTTAAATGTTTGTTGATGACTTTTGATAGTTATATCTCTTCTTTTAAAAAAATATGGAAAAGATCATAAGTTTAAATCTCTAGGATAAAAACTAAGAACTAAGATTTACTAATAAAAAAAAAGTTCCGGTCTTTTAACAACCACTAAGCAAAGGAACCATGGTTTTCAGAAGCATACAAAAACATCCAACTGTAACATTATCACCCTCTCTTCCACTCAATCAGATATGCACATGATGAGGCCTCAGAATTTGCCTTTAAATTGGTCCACCTCTCTTCTCTTTCCCACTGTGATATTCACTCTCAAACCAAACCACACTCTGCAAAAGTGTTTCTCATTCCAAACCCTGCAATGGCTTCCAACAAGCTTATTGCCACCATCATGCTGCTCTCTCTCCTTGCCTACACCACTTCAACCCATGCATGTGGCACATGCCATCCCCAATCTCCTCCTCCTCCATCAGGGAAGTGCCCTAAGGACACCCTAAAGCTAGGGGTTTGTGCTGACATCCTAGGACTTGTTAACGTTGTTGTTGGCTCACCTGTCTCCAGCAAGTGTTGTGCATTGCTCCAGGGTTTGGCTGATCTAGAGGCTGCACTTTGCCTCTGCACTGCCATCAAAGCCAATGTGCTTGGAATCAACCTGAATGTTCCTATCACACTCAGTGTGCTCCTCAGTGCATGCCAAAAAACTGTTCCTTCTGGTTTCCAATGTGCATAGGTTCATCTCGTCACTTGTGTCCTCAAACTGTTGTCTTGTTTTTACAGTTCTTCTTTTTCTGCAATGTGTGGTTTTAATAATTTGGCAAAGACATGTTTGTGTGTCTTAGTAAGTAATATTTCGTCTTTTCTGGTATATTTGGGGAACTTTGCAAGTTTTGTTTTTGGGGTATGTTGGAAGGGTTAGATTTGTTAAACCAGATCTTAATGACCAATATGCAGAATTTATTGTACTTCTTCATAATCAATCAAGTGTGTATTATCAATTTATGTAAGTTCATCACTGTCTCTTATTTTTCTCTAATTTGCTGTTATTTATTATTCTGTCATTTTTCTTCTTACACGAGAAATCAAATCACTTTCTGCTAATTCTTTATCTTATTAGAGAAATGCTTGAAAAAAAATGAAAAGGAAACAAGGTTTGATTTAAAAAGTATAATATTTTGCTATAAATATATTCTTAACAAAAAAAAAAATTGTTATTTTTTTAACCTTAGGCTAATGATTAGCCAAACAGTTCTGCACCTTTTCCTCCTGTCTGCTGAAAAGAGTAGTGCTTACATGCAGCAGGATTCTTTTCAGATGTTGACAATTTTTGTTTAATTTTTTCTCCAGAGCATCTTAGTACGCATATAACTATGTGCCCAGAGAAAAAAATAAAAATAAAACAGGTTTATTTCCAAAATATGTTTTTTATCGTCATAATTTTGACAACAAATAGATGAAAAATAAGGAGAGAAATATGTGATCAAATAAAGATACGTGGGGAAGAACTAAAATGCATTATGAACAAGTATTCTTAAATAACATTATTCTATATATTATATATATTATATATTTGATGTATATTGCTTAAATAGATTAATTATACCAATCTTATAGTTGTAAAACTGGTTGTAAATTGTGATCAAGAACTCGGATTTTGGTTATTTTGGGTATGAAATAGACTATACTACGATGATGAATATTATTTTGTTTGTTTTATAAAGGTTTCGAACATCCACCATAAATAATCCATGGGTTAAAAAAAGAGTGTTCATAAATAATTTAGTTTGACTTGTAGAAACTCAATCTTGAAAATAAATGAATTGGACCATCAAAATAAATGTGTCAGCATAATAGTTTGGTCTATATACAGTCCTATGGATTAGTGATTTGGCACGTGAATCTAGAAAAATATAAAAGCTAAATAAATAAACGAATTATAAAAAATGACAATTAATAAATGTCAAATAGCTAGTATGTCCTATTAAATAATCACCAAATATTAAATATAATTATAGGAATTAATTATTCCTCAATTTCATTTTAAATGTGATTTTAAAATGAGAAAAATTAGATTAGTGTATATTTAAATTAATATTAAAATGAAGTTCTAAATTGAAAGTAAATGAAATGGAGAGAATAGAAAAGAAGAATGATTTAAATTATCTAATGAAATTACAAGATCTAGAATTATAAAATTAAAAAAAATATAAAAGAAAATATAAGATGGCGAAAAAAAGATAATACAATATTCTTATTTTTAAATTATATTATAACTAATCATATACAACAACAAGATGATAAAATATATAGATATAAATATGTTTATTGTACTCCCTAGAGATGACAAATAAATTCATTTTGTGGTTATTGTCTAAATCCGTCTCCGGTTTGGCAAGGAATCCCTGCATATGGGGAATCTCCGATTTTTTCAAGTGGGTATGGTGATGGGTATGAAGATGTACATATTCTCGTCATAGTATATGTCCCCGCTATATATCCGTCCCAATTCAAATTATTAAATATTCACAATTAATTAAGTTACCATATATATATATATATATATATATATATATATATATATATATATACTTTTTATTTTTTATTTCTTCTAATTATTTGATTTATCATGAAACTCATTCGCATCTCCGATATATTTTTCATCTTATCATAACTTTTATGTAATTATGTTAAAATGATGTATGTCAATTAAACATTTTTATGTCTCACATTTGAATATTTCTATTATTTTTTAATATTTTTATTTATTGTATATTTTCCTTTAACTGATTAATAGCATAAATCTTTCATTTACTGGATAATATAAAAAAAAATTCTTTACTTATTATTAATTTTTGTTTCATTTGAAAATTTTTTTTGTTTAATTAAAATATTTTTCGTTATTTCTCAACCATTGAGTATATATGTTGATATTTGAAAAGTTTTCTTAGATCTTTAATGTATTTTTCATTTTATCATATCCTTAATTAGACATTTATTTTTCTTTGTGCGATTTCTTTCAATAGTCTCTCAAATTGTTTCTAAGACACACATTTAATCATTTTTTTATATTTTTATTTGTTGTTTATTTTCATCATGTAGAATACTATTTCAATATATTTTATCTAATTATTTTTTATTTTCTAACTCATTATCAATCATACTGTAATTTTTCACTATAATTGTATAAATAACTTTTATTTACTACAATATAAAAATTGAATGTAATTGCCATGAATATATTTTTATCACCATCCAAAATATATTGGAGTTCAAAGGATACAAGATCTTTATTAAAATTTTATTATTATATTTATTACCGCCCACACACCTCTTTAAAGGGCAAGAAAAAAGAAAAAGAGAAGGTAGTTGTAATGTCCATGATGAGAGGATGAGATTGATAATGAAGAAGAAATATTGTAACATTTTGAAGATACAACCATCTAAGCTTCTTTCATCTTTTGATTTATATTTTCCAATTTTCATTATTTCTTTTATCATAAAAAAATATTTGTGCACATTTCTTTAGTGTCTAGTCGTTTGCGTCGCGTGACACATTTTTAAAATTCCTTTTTCTTTCTTCTAAAAAATATGTAAAGATCTTAAAATAAAAAATAGTTTTCTTTGTTTACTTTCTAACAATCATATGGTTGCTCACGTCGCATCGTAATGACATCCAAATTCACTTTCAAATAAACAAAAAGTAAAAAATTATAAAAGATTAAAAAAATTAAAGATTAAAAAAAATTATTTTCAGTATCTGTTTGGTTCCTCGCGTCGCGTGACACCAGTTTTCAAATAATTAAAAATACCAAAAAACATAAAAAGGTTTTCAAAATTATAAAAAAATAAAAAAGGTCAAATCAACAATTGTTAAAAGATTCTAAAAAACTACGTAACCCTACCCTGATTCTCCATTGTGAATGAAGATACGTAGGAGCGAGGATTAATCCTTGTCGGGCCAAAAAAATCAAAAAATTATTTTTTTTTCTTTTGTAAATTCATTTATTATCATTTTTGGGAAAATAAATATTTTAAAAAATCAGATTCTTTTGCACGTTTAATTAAAGGTATCGTCCTAGTACGAACATTGAGGGGTGCTAATACCTTCCCCATGCGTAACCGACTCCCAGACCCAAAATTTGGATTTTTAGTCGACCTTGTCTTATCTTTTTTGATTTTTCCGTAGTTTTCCAGAATAAACTATGGTGGTAACTCCAAACTCTGTTTTTACAAATTTTATTTTTGGTTCGTCATCCCGTCGCGATTTAAAAAATTGAAGTAAACAAACATTTAAAATATATTTTAATTTGAATATTTGTTTTCCTTTTATATGTTTTCAAAAATATTTTTAAATTTTATCATGAAATTTTTTTTGGTATTATAATCTAAAATGTAAATAATTATAATTTATTTCAAAGTATTTGATATCGAAGAAACAATCATCCTCCTAATATTGAATATTTGATAATATTATGCTTCCTTTACCGTAATTTTTTATTATTTTATAAAAATTAATTAAAATTAATAATTAAGTAGTAAGAAAACGGGTATGGGTATGGGTACGAGATTATACCCACTACCCGGTGGGGATGAGGATAAGACAAAAATTTGATACCCGTTGGATTTGGGTATAGGAATGTGGATGAATTTTTTCTACGAAGATGCGTATGGGATAATGAAACACGTTCCTGTCCTGTTGCCATCCCTAATCCTCCTCTAATAATTTTTTTCAAAATAAATATTACAATCATCAAGAGAAATTTAAACATAATACTTTTATATAGAAATATATACATATATTTGTTTCTATGACTCTAACTTTCTCATTATCAAGTACTTTTATTCTCTACTCCCAACCAACATGATATTAGCTAGAGTGGCAAAACGACTAACAAAACGACTAACCCGTTTTAGCCCAACCCCGCTACTAGTCTGCCAAAAACTGGTCGAGTCGGCCTAACCCGTATGGTGAAAGTGGGCTAAAAGTGACAACCGATCATGTCATTGGGCGGGTTGACGGGCTAACCTGCTAGTTTTGAATTTTATTTTTGCAGTTGTTGTAAGGACCAATTTTAATTTTCTGCCCTAATGTTTAAGGGCTGGCCTTAATCTGTTGGGCCTAAAGGCTGGCCCATAGGGTGCAAGGGCCCTAAAGCTGTTAGGATTTCCCTTTCAGCCTCACTTTGCAATCTGAACCTAAACACTGCCTCCCTTTTCCATTTCAGAGCTCTGCTAGGGTTAGTCGTCAACTCCTCCAAGTAAACTCCAATCAGACCTCCACTTCACGTAAGTCTGTTCTAACTTGTACCTTAGTTCCATATAGTTCCTTCTTCGTGGTTCCAACTAGGGTCAGTCGGGGTGAGCTCGTTTTTGATCTGGTTTCACTCTTTTCCAGCTCGCTAATCCACTTTAGGAGCTGTTGCGTTCGTTGTTAGTACCCAAGGACCCAGCTGCTAGCTTGTTTTCCAGGTAAGGGAAGCTATTGTTTGTTTGGTGCGAAGTCTGTTATTCTATGTTGTTTGCGATTGATTGAGTTTTGCCTGCTGTTATGGATGTGTGATATGGTGGGATTGTTGTTTGGGGTATGCCTATGTGTCTATTGCAGGTGAAAACAGTGGCGAGCACCGATAAACTCACCCAAGCGAGCTAGTCTCGCCTAGGCGAGATTAACAGGGGCTCACCTAAGTTATTTTCCACGAATGGTCGCCCAGGCGACCCACGGTATTTTTGAGCGAGCGAACGTCTCGCTTAGGCTAAGGGAGCTCGCCTGAGCGAGGGTCCTCCTCGCCTGGGCGAGACCCTTCTGCCTGAGCGAGAAGTTGGACGAGAGGGTGATTGGCCTTGATGTTTTCCTTGATCTCCAATGTTGATAATATGTTTGAATGGGTATTAACTTTGAGATTATGAATTGAATGACCTTTATGAATGGGATGGTGTATGAGTTGTGATTTGTGAGTTTTAACATGATGTGAGTATGATAATTGTATGAGATGATTCATGGAATTGAAATGATGAGTTTGGTATGAGTTCGACATGAGACATGAAAGAATTGGTACCAATGTGGCATGGTAATAATATGAGACGAAGTTCCATATTCAAGGTTCGAGAATAATGAGTTGGTATGGTTTTGCTGGGAATACAAAAGAGGTGAATTATGAGAAACTGTATGTGACATATATGTATATATCTGTGTGTATGCATGCTGAATCCGTTTGATTGATTAAGAATATTTGGTCCGTGTCAGTGCGTAATTCCTTGGGATCTCTAGGTGAGATTCTCAGGATCATGCTTTAGTGGTCGGGACGTAATCCCATGGCCCTTGTTAGTGGGTGTCCATGGTGGTGCCCCATCTGTATAACTAGGTAAGGATTCAAGGTAAGGTTGCATCCTAACACTCTAAGGAGTCAGTTAGTCTCACCTAGAGCGGACTGACTCCTGTGGTGAGAGTAGCAGGAGGCCTGAAATTCATTAAGGGTTAACCTTGTGGTGAGGGAAAATTGATTCATTGTAACACTTGTAACACATAGCTCGGGGGTGAGCAGAGGTATCTACCACAAGTGCAAGCATCCGTTGAATCCGACCAGGTTATATGTATCCGGATGAGTCGAGTCGAGTCTTAGAGTATTGTTTGGAAGGTTGTAACATGCTTGCGTGATGTATGTATAATGGACTGTGAATATGTATATGATTTCATTAATGAAATGGTTTTTGGCTCTAGCTTACCTTTTGCTTGTTTGATTTTCTTGTGTGTGGTACTTCTCTTTTGCGATGATCATCAATTCATTGATGTGAGCAGAAGCGAGAGGTTCTCGCGGTCAACAAGGAAACGGTGACTCCACTGCATAGTCCATCTGGGTTGGATCTGATGTTTTATTTTTATTTTTTTTTTAGCTTTTCTTAAGGCTACGACCCATGTATCCGTTTGACTTGTGATCTCTTTATATTCCTTTTAACTTTATAACTGTTTTTCCTGTGTCACTGTGGTGTGCCTTATGTTGTAAGGAGTTGGGTTTAAACTCTAGGTTTGCGCTATTATGCTACCTCGTGCGACGTTTCCGTTAATTATGTTTGTTAATTTAATGGGACGTTACAGTTGTTGTTAAATATGTTTTTGGTCCATTAACTTTCAATGAAAATTGAAATTAGTATTTTTTTTCTAAACTTATGCCCAATTTAGTTTCTCAACTTTAAAAATGTGTGAATTTAGTCCTTGCTGTAACCAAATTTTGTTAAGTGTATTTGACGTTTCAAACATGTTCTTCAACTAATATTGAAGCGGACATGTGTCAAACGATGTAAACAACTAAAATGCTATCATGAAAAGCATTTAAAATATCAAATAAATTTAACAAAATATAAAATGGTTAAATTCACACATTTCTAAAGTTGAAAAAGTAAATTAGGCCAAAGTTTAAAAAATGAACTAATTCTCTTTTTCATTTAAAGTTAAGAAACCAGACACATATATTTAACCGTGTTTTTTATTTCCAATTTTATGAATAGGCCACAAGGAGAGATAAATAATTTGTGATAGTAGTCGAGTTGAGAGACACCTGTAGGTTTAATATCTACCATATGTCTAAAAATGCAAATAAAGATTGAATATATATATATATATATATATATATATATATATATATATATATATATATATATATATATATATATATATATATATTCAAAAGCATATTCTTGACTTCTTATTTGATGAAAAAGAAATTATTAGAGATAATAAAAGAACCAAACATTCCTTATATTTATATATTGAAAATAAATAAGACTTACATAAATTATTTTTACGTTATAAAGATGTTTTTATTTTCCTTTTAGAAGTTCATAAAAAAATAATGATCCATTCATAATTTGCAATAAGATTCATTCATTCGTTTATTAAAAGGGAGTTATAATTTGGAATTTTGATATTTCGTTTACAAAACAAAATCTATAAATAAAATTATTTACGAGCTGATATATATTGCATGCAACTAAAGTTGGATCTCGCGGACAGATCCCTGCATGTTCATAAAAAGATATAATGAATACCTTTTTTATGTAAACATTAAATTGCAGCATATAGTATACACTCTATAAAGACAACATAAGTGGATCGATCTTTGTCGCATAAACGAGAGATGATAATTTTTTTTTTTGGTTAAACATGTTTTTATTCTTTATCAGTTAAAATTGATTTTTTTTTTAATTTTAGATAATTTAATTTTTTACATTTTTTAAATATATGAATTGAATTTTTTAATTAAATTTTGTTAAATTTATTAGATATTTTAATTGTTTTTTTAATTAATATTAAAATAAAAATATATATTGTAAAACTCGTTTAAAATGTTACGTAACAAAATTTAACTTAAAAGACTAATTTTATGTATTTCTAAAATTAAAAATTTATATAAACTAAAATTTTGAAAAGAAAAAACTTATTTAATTTTCAATAAAAATTAAGAAAAAGAAATATTTAACTCAAGTAAATAATAATGTTTTAGTCTTAAGAAAAATAAAGATGAAGAATTTTTTGCAAAATAGAGTTTTGTAGTGTTGGGATTATATGTAGGCATGGATTTGTATTGCAGGGTATGAGAAGTCATAATTAGGGTTAGACCCACCATGTTTCTTTGCTTGTTTGATGTAACTTGTTATGCCACACGTCTTGTAATTTGTAGTCTAATCCCGAAAAGCTTATAGAGCATTCCAGAACTTAAGTGGCTGTAGACAGAGAAAAGTGAAGGCAAAGGAAAGAGAGAGGTCTTTCCTGGCACGCATGTGCATTAATGTATATAGTGGCTAAGAGCATCTATCAACTTGAAAGCCATATTTATATTTTTAAATGCTATTTTTATCTTTATTTTTGTCATTTTTTTAATTTGATTTTCATTCTAGTTTTATATTTAATTAAGTTTTAAGTTTTGATTAATTTAATGATGTTGAAATAGTTAACATTAGTAAAAAAGTACATGTTACATGTCAATTCTTAATTTCTTTTTTAAATCTTTTTAATTTTTTTATAAAAGTTTTAATGAAATTTAAAATTTTAAATAAATTTTTTAAGTGTCAAAGTAACTATTCTGTCATGTATAAATGTTAGTGTCATATGTTAGTTTATAATGTATTATTATTTTTTGTTTAATTTAGTTCATATATTTATTATCTGTATTCAATTCAATATTTATATTCGTTATATTTGTTCAATTCAATTTCAGTATTAGTTAAAATGAAAAAATTTTACAAATTTCAAATTGAGACCTATTTTAATATTTTTATAAATATTATAATAATATTTTTTCTAAAATTGTCATTTTCATTAATTATTTTTAAATTTAATTATAAAGTATAAGATTTAATTACAAATTCAATATAATTTTTAGATTAAATAAAATAAAATTATTTAAAACATTATTAGAATATAATTATTAAATGTTTTATTTTAATAATTATATTCTAAAATACTACTATTTTTATAACTGGCATTTAAATATAAAATATTTTAAATTTTAATATCTAAACACAATAAAAATATTAATTATTTTATATTTAAATGTTAATTTTAAAAATATTAATATAATTTTAAAAATATTTAATAATTATATTCTAATAATATTTTAAATAATTATATTTAATTTAACAATTGAATCTACAATTATATTCAATTTATAATTAAATTTAAAAATGTAATTTAAAAAAATATTATATATATATATATATATATATATATTATACCAATTGGAGAAATAGAAATAATAAATTTTTGACACATATCACTTTCTCATTAATTCACAAAAAAGGTTCAAAACATAGATTCTCTTACTTCACTAAATGAAGAAACCCACTTTAATTGTGTACATAAATATTTTAGAGATTTTATACATTATATTAATTTATATACTATTAATTATTAATTATATTAATAATAATAGTTCAATTAATAATAATTGTAACACCTCATTTAATTTAATTTACGAAATCAAAGGAAGCGTTACAAAAAGATAACATAATAGTGCAGTCCTGAAGTTTAAATCTTCAACTCCCTACAAAACAAGGTACATCCTGATGCCCAAAAGAAAGTTGGATAAAAGTCTAACAGACGAGTGCAGTAATAAAACATGAAACAATACATGGGTCGTAGCCCTAAGGAAAACCCATCAAAAAATAAGGTCCAGCCTACGCGGACTATGCAGCGGAACTATCACCTCCCTGTTGTCCACGGGTGTTCCTCGCCTCTGCTCACACCAACAAGTTGATGATCATCGCAAAAGAGAGTACCACACAGCAGAACACACGACAACGAAAGTAGGGTAAGCTAGTGCACAAAAGATTTCATCCATGCATTCAATTATATTTTCAAAATCTCATACACTCATATCAACCAAGCATGTTATGACTTCTCAGACAATACATTACGACACGACTCGACTCATCCGGATACGTATAACTTGGTCGGATTCAGCGGATGCCCGCACTTGTTGTGGATACCTCTGCTCACCCCTGAGCTATGTGTCACAAGTGTTACAATGAATCAATTTCCCTCACCACAAGGTTAGCCCTTAATGAATTTCAGGCCTCTTGCTACTCTCACCACAGGAGTTAGTCCGCTCTAGGTGAGACTAACTGACTCCTTAGAGTGTCAGGATGCAACCTTACCTTGAATCCTTACCTAGTTATACAGATGGGGCACCACCATGGACACCTACTAACAGGGGCCATGGAATTACGTCCCGACCACTGAAGCGCGACCCTGAAAGTCTCACCTAGAGACTCCAAGGAATTACGCACTGACACTGAACAAACATAATCACACAACCAAATAATATTCACCATGTAAGTATGTATTCATTATGTCAACCTTTAAAGCCAATACCTTTCATGTTTCCAGGTCCAACTCATCATAGTCCATCTATGCACATAGGATTTCAACTCATCTCGTTATCATGCCACTTTAATACCAACAATCTCATTTAGTTCACATGCCAAGTTCATACCAAATCCCTCATTCACAATCCATGAATCATGTTACGCATACATAAGACTCCACCATATATTTCTCATCATAGCAATCATACTTAAACAAATACCAATTATCCAAGAGCAACAAAGCAACCCAACAGTGCACTGTCTCGCCCAGCCCCTCGCTCAGGCGAGCCCCCTTCGCCTAGGCGAGGGCTCGAAAAGGGAACTAGAGTTAACGCGGGATCTCGCTTAGGCGAGACCCCTCTCGCCTGGGCGAGATGCTCGCTCAAAAAGCTGAGCTGGTCGCCTGAGCAACTCCTTCGCGTAAAAGGTTCTGAGCGAGTCCCTGCCCTTCTCGCCTAGGCGAGACTGGCTCGCTTAGGTGAGATTATCAGGTCTCGCCACTATTTTCCTGCAATAGCCACACACGCCAGACCCAAACAACAGATTCATGCGTTCCAAACCAACGTAGCATCACACCAATCACATAAACTCGAAACAACAGCCAAACAACATGGAAAAACGGAATGTATGAGTAAGGCCTTAGCTTCCCTACCTGGAAATGACTCGCACAAAGTCTTGACCCCAAACAGTGGAACGCGGTAGCTCGAGGGACAACATAAGGAGCTGGAAAATATAACCAACAACGAAGAAAACGTGAGTAACCTAGAGCAACAGTGGCGAAAATACAAGCACGGAAAGAGGGAGCACTTACGTAGAGAAGAATGAACTGGTTCGGACTTGCGTGCTCACGGTGGTGCCAATCCCTAGTAGAGACAAAAGGACGACTGCGGCTCTTAGGACTAGGAACAGTTTCTGAAATGAGAAGAAGTGTTAGGTTTAGGGCAGACTTAGGGGTTTTATCTGTTGGGCCGGCCTTAGGCCCACTTACAAGAGCAGCCCTTTAATTTAGCGTAACAGTAAACTTTTTAATGGGCCTTACAATAACTAATTTAAATAAAAACTTATTAATTACTAAATTTCAATTGATAAAATAAAAAAATAGAAATAATATAATAAATTGTAATATTACTTTTAATTTTATTTTAATAAAAAAATGTGAATTGATATATAAAGATGATTAATAATAAAGTAACTAACTTAATAATAATATTTCATAAAATTGTTTGAATTAAAAAAATAATTAAGTGTTAATATAATTCTATATTTTTTAGCATTTTATTTTAACAATATTTTTTCACGAGGAAATATAATAAAAATTGTAAATATAGTTAAAATAGAATAGCTAAGTAGAAAACTAATTTAAAGTTGAAAACTTGGATTAAAAATGTATAGTAATTATTTTAATTTTATATATTTATCTAAATTACTAATTTTCTATTATAAATTTAAGTTATTTGACTTGAGACGATATCACTGTCATGAAAATAATAATTTACAACAAAAAAAAGTATTAATTTAAGTAGAAACTTAATAATTACTGAATTTTAATGGATAATATAATAAACTAGAAATAATATAATATATTATAATGATATTTTTAATTCTATTTTAATAAAAAATGATCTACAATTATACTTACAATTTTCAACATTATTTAACTAATGTTTTACTTAAAATTGAATTGAAATTCTTAATTTTAATTAACTTAATCTTTATTTAAAATAATTATATACATTAAATTTTATTAAATATACATAAATTTCTTATATACATTTTTATTATAAAATCAATCAAAATATTATTATTTAATTTCATAAAATGATTTTTTTATGTTAAACTATAACTATATTTTTTAATCTCAAATTAATATAATAAATATATCATAAATTCTAATCTTATTAAATTGTGAAATCACGGAGGAGGTAAGACCAGAGATTGTCAAGTTTTGTCCGCTAGTCTGGTAAAATTTTGTTATTTGTATTAGTTGTTGAATTAATTTAAAAATTTAGATACTTTTTTTAATTTTGAAGATTTAAATATTTTTTATTTTTATTTGAGTTTTTATTATTTATTTATTTTTAATTAGATGGAGTATATTATGTCTGTGTTAACATTAAATGATATAGTTTTGTGATAAATATATCAAGTGTAAGAAGAAAATAAAAATAAAAATTTAAATGCAGCATATTGTTTTTTTTTATGGGTGAGTGTGCGTTCATGCGTGCATATTTATATGTGTAAGTATGAATGGATGAGAATGTGTATATGTGTATATCTATATTTATGGATGTGTCTAATAAAAACATTTGATTTAATAGAAAATATCATGTCTAATCTAGCAGAGATAAAATTAATTTGTAATAATAAGTAAAAAAATTCTCATCTTATAAATTATTTTTAAAAAAATAGATAAAGTTGAATCGACTTTTTTAATATGGTATTAAAATCTATTCTAAAAAATTTTCTTAGACCTATTATGCTATCTATTGCACTAAATCACTTATAGATAGATATCTAGTTCTACACATGGTACATTAATTTGAAAAATGTATAATGAAACATTCACATCAACTAAAACTAAAATTAATTTATTATATACAAATAAAGCAATACTTATTTTATAAATATGAGTTAAACTTAAAATCTTTAATATGTTTAAAAAATAATAATAACATTATGAAATGATATACCGATTAAATTTTACAGGAGATTTAACTCCTATATCACATATAGACACATATCTCCTACCATAAAAGATGTGTGTAAGAATAAACATTAAAGTTATTTGAAGAAAAATAATCAAATCAAAAGTTTGATGAAAATGATATATCATAGGGGTTCAGAAGAAATATCTACACAATAGAAATGTAAAATAGACGGGAAGATCCCACCATTATTATTGTCCCTTTCATTTTCCTAGTGTCATCTCCACTACCATCACAACTATAGTCAACCATAATTACCATCAAACAAAACCTAAATATTAAAGTAGTGAAATTTAAAAACTTAAAAAAAAAAGAAGACTAAGATCTCAAAATAAAAAGTAGTGCTAGTTGACTACTGAGTTTATTGATTTTAATCCAAGGTCATTCAATTACGTAAATATTAAGTTTATATATATTTTATTCGTTGAGTTTACCGAATTGATTATAGGTTTCGTTTCTGATTAAACTAATTGATACAAGAAAATGTCTTATTAGTAACCAATTTTAGTGACTAAAAGTTGTTAGTCACTATAGTGACCAATTTAGATACTAATTTACAAAATTAAAATTTATTAGTTATTAAAATAGTTACTAATATAAATAAAAAATTATAATTGGTCACTAAATTTGTCACTAATTAATTAGAGAGTAATTTAGTAATTAAGTTATTTTGGTAGCCAAAACTTAGGTAACTAATTTTTAGTGACTAGTTTTCTTTGGTATCCAAAACTATGGTAGCTAATTTTAAAAACCAATTTAGTGACCAATTATATTTTTTTTGTTCATAATAGTAACTATTTTAGTAACCAATGATTTTTTTACTTTGTAAACTTGTATCTAAATTAGTAATTATAGTAACTAACAACTTTTGATTACTAAAATTGGTTACTAATAAAACATTTTCTTGTATACAAAACTTCTAAAGAAAAAACTATAATAAAAATAAAATTTATAAACTCAAATATTACATAATAGTGTTTCAAGAAAAATGTTATAAATTATAGATGTTGAATTTATGATTGCACCTTGTGACCTTTTTATTGTAACCTAACCTAAATATTATTTTATATCACTAACATTAAGATGTAATATTAAGGGAGTGTTTAGTAGTACATTTTCTTTTTTATGAAAAAAATAGGAATGCTAAATTCTTATGCTCAAAAAGAGAAAGTAAACATTTTGAATACCGTTTTTTAAACACTTTTTCCTAAAATTCTCATTAAAAGAATGGAAGATTTCTATGTATTCTCTCTTCAACAGCTTCATGCTATTTTCTCTTTCTCTTCTCCTAAAAAAACGGAAGAATGTTCTAAATCAATTATGTGAATTCTCGTATGATCTATGTATACATACGGATCTTTCTCTCTTTTTTAATATACCATTATTTTGTCATGTTGCAAATTTAGACACTCTACATGGTAGGAAAAAAACGCCAAACCTTCTTAAATTATTCAATCGGGAGCCACGGAAATATTCAGTACTAATCTATCATTAATAAATTTACGTGAGATTAAAATATTGTTTTAAACTCAAAAACATTAATATATAATATATTAAGATATTGTTTCAAACTCAAAACATTAATATATAAAAATGATTTTGAATTGGAATGAAATAAAGGAAAAAACGAGAATAAAGAAGTTATTTTTGGATAGACTGAATGTATATGAGCAAGTTAATTATGGATAAACTAGAAAGAAACACAGATGAACAAGTTATTTAGAAGAAACACACAATGTGTTATGTTGGTGTTACTAAATTTGAGAAATTTAAGTTAATACGGACTGTGCGGGCCAAATATGGACCAACCTGTCACTGGTCCACACTAACTTTTACTTGCAAGCCTATGGATCGACCCACATGTCCCACCGCACATTGATATACCTATCTAATACTATTGTTACGTTTGAGGGGATACACCAAGGATATTCAAAACTAATGAGTTGTGAGCAAATCCATATAAGAGACCAAGACATCATATTTAACGCAAAATAATAATGTAATAGTTTTGTGAATCATTTTACTATATTGTTGTTACTCTTACTCGAGTCTAACCAATGCAAAACTTTCAATTTAAAATGAATTGTTAATATCCCAAAATTAAAAATTCATCATTATTCTCATACTCAATGAGTCAAAGACAAGATAAATAGCATTACAAAATGTATTGTTCAAGTCAAAGGTATTGATACTAGAGTAGTCTTACGTATCGTCGTGCTTTTGGAAGTTTAATAGAAATTTTAAACATTGTCCAACATTGTACATCTTATCCAACATCTAATGATTATTTTATGTAAGCATGAAAAATTTAATGGTTGGTAAGGGCTAGACTCAAAAGTGATGACCCATTAATGAAAGACATGACAAAAACAATGATGGATAAATTTGACAAGTATTGGAGTGAACATAGTATCACTCTTTTAATTGATATGATTCTTTAGCCATGGATGAAACTTGAAGCCCTTTAGTTTTTATTATTCAAAGCTTGATCCTTTTGTATGTGAGAGAAAACTTAATCATATAGTAGGCAATGTTAGGAATTCAAGTGTGAGTCTAAGTCCCACATTGACCAGAAATGAGAAAGTAGAGCACTATATAAGAATAAAGACCCATAAACCCATTGCTTTAAGGTTTTGGGTTGAGAGTGGTGTTAGTGTCTTATGTGGTTAGGCTCAGATCTCATTGGTGTTGTTCTCCCCAGTGAAACCCCCTCTGTAAAACCTGACAGGCAAGATGTACAAACTATTTGAAGAGATCTCATTGGTGTTGTTCTCCCCAGTGAAACCCCCTCTGTAAAACCTGACAGGCAAGATGTACAAACTATTTGAAGGATACGTAAGTACAAGGTCAAATTCATCATATGCACCAAAGTTCTCAACTTATTTGTTTAACAGAATAACATTTCAACATAGAAGAATACCAAAAGATTGATCTATGTTGTTGTTTATTATTATCTAATCTTCATTAACAAATATGTTTTTAAAATATTTTTATAGGAGTATATCAATTATGTGGAACAAAATGTTAATGTAATTGGAAAGTTTGAGTTAGATCTATATTTAGCTAAAACACCACTTGAGGCCAAAATATTTTCTAAATTAGATATTTATGCTATTGGAAGGATTATCAATTACGTTATCCAAACCTTTGTTGATTAGCATGTGAGGTGTTGAGCATTCCAATAACAATTGTTGCTAATGACTATGCATTTAGCATTGGTGGTCACATGTTTAACAAGTATCATTTTAATCTTCTTCCTAACAATGTTCAAGCACTAATTTTAATTTAAAATTAGTTACATATTGAAAATATTGGCATTCCTAAGTTTGTATTTTAACTCAAAATTGGTTAAAGCACTAATTAAATTACCAATATTTTCAAAGTTATGTAACAAAATTTAATTTAAAATTAGTGTTTGAACATTGTTAATAAGAAGATTATAATGATAATTTTTAAGCATGTGATCACCAATGCTAAATGCATACTCAGTAGTTGTAGTTTTTATTCGAATGTTCAACACCTCACATGTTAATCTACAAAGATTTGGATAGTGTACTTAACAATCCTTCCAATATCTCAAAACATCAAACTTTGAAAATTACTTTGGGTCAAGTGGTGTTTCAATTAAGACCCAACTTAGGCTTACCTTAACATTTTGACCCACATAATTGATATATTTCTATAACAATATATTGCAAATATAAAAATTGGTCAATAAAGATTATATAATAATAAATGAGAATTTGGTATTCTTTTATGTTGAAATGTTCTCCTGTTGAACAAATAAGTTGAGATCTTGATAAATAAGATGAATTTGACCTTACACTCACATATGCTTTAAAAAGTTTCTATATCTTGTCTTTTATATGATTAAGTTTTTCACCACAAGTAGAAGGACTTATTATAAAACCGAAATGTTTCAAGTTTTGTATATGAAAAAAGAATCATAACAATTCAAATATATTTAATTGCATATGTGTCAAAATTATCCTTAATCCTTTTTGCCATATCTTCCATTAACCATAACTAAAGTGGCATTGTAATAAGTTCTTTTAGATACTTTGGATGCATAGCAAGCAGAGTTGGCAACGAGTAATAATCTTAGTAAATTTGGATGGTACAAAAACTTAGATAGGTAGGTACATACTCTCTACTTGCTACTAGCTTCAATCTAAGTTCTTGTAATTTCCTCACAAGAACAAAATTGTGGATTTGGTCTATAATGAAATATCATCAAACACATAAATGATCCTTTGAAGGTGTTATAGGGTCAATTTTATCTCACATATATTGCAAACCCTGTAGGACCTCTTTAGCATACCCCTGCTAAAATATTACAATTTAAGGGACAAATATAAACAACAACAATGTTATCAGTGTTTACAAAAAAGAAAGACTTGGGCAAGTGAATATGTTTAAACTTTAGTTGTTTATGCAAGCAAGGGTGCACAGAAGTTCCTAATATAAGCTATATTGACTCAAACCTTAGCAAAAACTTTAAAAATGAAAAGTATTTGTACAACCTCACAAAACAGATACCAATGAACTACAATGCAGAAATAAAAAAATACCTAATCAAAGCCTTTATAACTACAAACAAGAACTAATCACTTGGGGAAGAACTCAACCCTAATTTTGAACTCGTGGAACCCCAATCCAAATGTTCAATCTTTCCAAATGCTTCTTTGTGGTTGTCGTAGTTGCTTAGCAAACTTACTTTGCTAAAGCTTTGAAAGGAAAGTTCCAGTTCTTTCTTCGAAGACCAACATGGGTTTACCAATAGGATGTGGGGTTAGCAATGTTATAACTGTAATTCAACTTTAATATGTTAGTTAGTTGGTCTTGTAAATAAAATAGCCACTCTATAAATAGAGTATTGGACTCTTTATCAGATTGATGATGATGCAATAAAATTCTTAGAATCCTTTTCATGTACACGTTGTGTGCATATTTGTGCAAGTTTCAATTTCTCTTCAGTTTTGTATATCTCACCTCCTATAGGTGGTGTCAAGAGTAGTAAGGTTCGAGACCATTGTTCGTAGGGTTGTAGTCATGGCAAATGGAGGAGGAAATTTCTTGTCTAATCTACCCGTTCTTGATGGCAAGAATTTTAACTGTTGGGTGACAAGAATGGAAGCTATTCTTGGTTATCAAGAAGTCTTGGAAATCGTGAGAGATGGGGTCGGAGAGAAGGATGATGCTATAGTAAAAAAGAAAGACTGCAAGACTCGTTGTTTGATTCATCAATGTGTGGATATGGTGAACTTTGAGAAAATATCCAAAACAAAGATAGCCAAGGAGGCCTGGGGCATCTTACAGAAGACATATGGAGGTGCTGAGAAGACCAAGAAAGTGAAACTTCAGTCTTTCCGAAGGCAATACGAGTTATTGTCTATGGCTGAATAAGAGACAGTGGCAGAATACTTCAACAAACTGCAGTTGTTGGCAAATTCCATGAGAGCTTATGGAGAAACCATCACGGATCAACAGATGGTTGAAAAGGTGTTACAGACTTTATCCACTAAATTTTACTACGTAGTGGCAGCAATAGAACAATGCAAGGACATTGAACAGATGAAGGTAGAAGATCTCCAAGGAAAACTTGAAGCCTATGAATTAAAAATGATAAACAAGAATGCTAAAAAGGCTAGTGAAGAGCAAGCACTACAGCTGCAGGCGTTGAGCAGAGAGAGATCCACTTGTGGTAGGTGGAAAAAGAATAAAGCCTGATTTTTGAAAGATAGGCGCTCGAATCAAGATCAGTTCAGTGGAGGCGAGAAATCTGACAAACCAAGTAGAGGGTGTTCTGTTGGAAGAGGAAGAGGGGAAAGAAAGGTGCAAGATTTGAGAAAAATCCAGTGCTACAATTGTTTGAGAAAAATCCAGTGCTACAATTGTGAAAAATGGGGGCATTATGCAGTTGATTGTTGGCATCGCAAGGGGAGGCAGAAAAATGACTCTGGGGCTGACGCTCAAGTTGCCTAATATGAGTCAGAGGAAGAACCAATCTTGTTGATGATGATGACTCATAATGAAGCATTAATGTCAGAAAATTGGTTTCTTGACATAGGATGCAATAACCACATGACTGGGCATAAAGATTGGATTTCAAATTTTGACACTAGCCAAACAAGCAAGGTGAGACTTGCAGATGACAACACAATAGATGCTGCTGAAGTGGGTGACATGGCCATCAAGAAAGGAGGAAAGAAAGTTGTTGTGATTGGAAGTGGGATGTAGGTCCTATGGATGAAATGCAATTTGTTGAGTGTGGGATAGCTAGTTGAAAAGGGTTTTTCTGTTAACATAAAAGGTGAATTACTAAAGGTTTATGATTTAGCTCAAAGATTGGTTTTGAAATTTGCTTTCTCCAAGAACAAAACTTTTCATACCAAGCTAAATCAAGTTGAAGACAAATGCTTCATTGCAACATCTCTGGATAAAACAAAGTGGTTGTCGCACATGAGATTTGGCCACCTTAATTTCTAAAGCTTGAGAATGCTGGCAGACACCGCCTGGAGAGACCAGCCTCACCGCCAGGCGCAATCGCTCCAAAGCCCTCTGGCGCTACCTTTATCGCCTGGCGGTCTAAAACCACTGCTAGGCGTTGTATCAGTACAGGCACAATACTAGTTTCTTTGTAATCCTGTACATATTTGATTCCTCAGCCTAGACATCAAAACTCACGATGTCTTTCACTAGTTTAGTTGAATTACTTTCCCAAAGGCTAACTTATTATCAAATTTCCCATTTCCATCTAAGTTCAACCACCCAAGTTCGCACAATTGGCTTTCTTAAAGTTCACCTTATTCATCACTACTATACCACAATGCACTTATATTGCTTATTCCTTAACCTTGATTCTAGTCATTATAGACATTCCCAACTCATTCCAAGTCAACTTCTCCTAAGTATCACAACTCAATCCCATTCCAATATTAGTTCTAATTTAAATTCCCATTCACTATCTAATTGCTTACCAACACTTCACTCTTAATCTAAACCCACTCACAAAAATAGGTCAAGTCTCTGGACCCCTTGAACGCAGATTTATCAAAATCCATAATTCCTACTATGTCACAATTTAGATGAGCAAGTCCTAGAATAGCTAATACCATCACATTCTAGAATAATTCAACCTCTTTATTTCATGTCCTAGAACTCCATCATCAATTTCTCCCAGATAACAGCAAATCTAGTCTTCTAATTCCAATTAAGACTGTAAAAGCACCCAAAACCAACATTGTGTCTCGTAGTCACGCAAAATCACTGTCTCTGCATTGGCACTTGGCGGCAAGCCCCATGCCGCCTGGTGGTGCATGTGTTTCTGGCCAATTTCTCAGAAATTCAGCACCTGCGAGGAACCTCTCACACCTCTCTGATGCTTTTCTCCGCCTATCTTAGTCGTTTCACTCCAAAAGAACACGATAACAGTGATACCATTAATCACCTTAACTAATTCCAGCAATAATCTTAGTATAACTAACAACTATTACGCCTAGTTCTACAAAATCCCCAATTCTTCCAACCCTAAAGGAGTTCATGATAGTTCTCTCAATTTAACTCCAATTAAAAGTAAAATTCCCAATTTCTATAGTCCAATATTCAATTAACAGTTAAGGATGCCTTCCCTTCGGTTTAGAATCCAACTAAAATACTCAAAACACCAAAACTGAACCAGAATTGGATCGCGTTGCCTGGCGGGTGTTCATCACCGCTAGGCAGCTCAAGCAAAACCCAACAATTGGGTTGGTCTGACACGCGTCGCCTGGTGGCACAAAGCTCACCACCAGGCGGTTCCTCTCGGGAACTCAGAAAACAAGCAAAATGAGATGAGTCGCCTGGCGGCAGTTCATCGTCCGCCAGACGGTTTCTGGAAAATTTCCAGAAACCCAGAATTTGCGAATTGATTCAACAGAAAACATGTAATTGCACATCATACATCATAACATTAACGAAACAACATAAATTACGGGTTCAGCTCCCCTAACCTGAAATTTCCTTGCTTAAACTTGAATATTCTTTAATTCTTCCTTGCTCCCAATTTGTTTTCTTTGGTCCTCTCCAATCAGCCTATCTACTTCACTCAAATCACCAATTCTACTCTGAATTCTCTCTCTCAAAAATGCAGATCAATGGCAGACTCAAAACTCTCTCCTTCTCTCTCCAAAAAGTCACTTAATGGTGTGTTAATTAAGCTTAATTACCTAAAACGAAATTGACATTAAGGGAGAGGTGTAATTGCCATTCAAGGTCACTTATGGGTTATTTTTCTAGCCTCCCTTGGCTGCCAATTCAACTAGGGTTTTCTCAACCCTTTCATATTCATGAAAAACAAAATTGACAAAAAGAAAGTTTAGTTTGAGTTCACCAAGGTTCGACAGTTTTCTCAACCCTTTCATATTCATGCCAAAAACAAAATTGACAAAAAGAAAGTTTAGTTTAAGTTCACCAAGGTTCGAACCCATAACCATGCAAATGTTAAATCAATGCTCAACCATCCAACCAATTCATGTTTCTTAATGATTAATATAATTCTATGATTACATTATCAATCAACATGATCAAGCATCACTATAAAAATAATTATAATTCAATAACACACAATTGGCATACATAGGACTCAAATCCAAGTCCTCTCACATAATAAAATACTCTTAACCACTTGAGCTAGTACTTTTCCATGTCACATCAATCAATATTAAATGTCATAAAGGCTCCCACTACCCGCATTTATTAATTAATTAATTAATTTTCACGGTTCTTACATCACTAACCTAGCAATCACACAACAAGGAATTGAAAGCTAAGACCTACTAAGTTGAAATCTGACAAGACTGACTCTAGAGTTAATTCACAAAAAATCTAAGCATCTCTACCTATTTTAACTCATCCTAGTAGGCTATCTCATATTTCTCTTAGAAATCAAAACTCAGCAAAATAAAAAAAAAAAATTCTCTAGTCTATTTAACTTGTAAAACTAAAAACTAAAACATGAAATCAAACTCACTAAAAAAAGCCTTAGAACATACTTTAACTTAAACAATAACATAGAACAAAAAAATAGAAACAAATAAAATAGGGACAAAAAAAGAAAAAAAAACAAAAAAGTAACCCAAGTGCACACAAAGTGATGCTTAGCTCAATATACTACCCTCACACTTAGGAAGCATAGTGTCTTTAATGTATGAAAGAGAAAGGTGAGTTTCAACATACTTTATTCAATAAAAATAGAAAAACAAAATTAAAAGACATAAATTTAAACAAAAAGGTAACAAGAAAGCTTATTCAGGGTGGCTTTGCTCCTTTTGGGTTAACCACTAGTTGAGCTGGTATCCCCATTGTCCTTTGATTTACCAACTCATTCACGACATGTGCTAGCTGGCCAATTTGCATCTTCAAGTCAGTAATTGCAACTTCCATTATAGGTTCCATCTTAGGTTGCACTTGTGTTTGATTTTGTTGTCTCATCATTTGATTTTGTCCTCCATATGGTGTTGGATTCTGTCTGAACATATGCGTATATTGGTTCATATTTTGGATTAACCCATTTGGTTGTTGAGGGTGTTGCTGTAGGTATGGTGGTGGTTCGTATTTTGGGTTCATGAAATATCTCCATCCAGGATTTTATGGATTTGAGGCCTGATTAAACTGTTGATTCTAATTATGATTCTACTGAAACTGCCTAAAAGAGCCTTGTTGATTCTAGAACGTTGCAATTATTGTTTTTATTATAGCATTCAGGCAGAAATCTCCCTAGGGCTCCCTAACGATTTGAATTTTTCACTCACTAGTGCCTGATGATACCTTTCGATTGCCCAACACCACACTAGATTTAGTGAGAATTGGCAATTTGGTTGTGCAATTGGCTTATCAGTCCCTAAACCTTCTTTACTGACTCGTAAATGGTTACCAAACAATGTATAAAATGTTTCCTCATAAGCCAATTATTCAAACTCATTGTTAACTCTCAACCATTCCAAAATACAACTATATAAGCAATACACTCTGAGCATCATATCACATAACTTCACACTTTCAACTTAAACACAATGTACCAAAGAATTCAACCATACACTTTAAAACCAAAATGCAAGAATTAAGATTAACTTCTCTTATCTTGGTTAAATAACTATCTTCTTTCATAGATGCTCCTTACAGCTCTATTTACAACAGGAAAACCTAACTAGACAAACAAGACCCCAGTTAGGATCCTAAATCTATCACCATGATCACAAACAAAGATTCACTTACAGCACTTTTGAATCACATGCATTATCTCTCAACCTACATGCACCAAAGGGAAAAATCTACCTTAAAATAGTAAAAGGTGAACTTACTATGTTCTTTGTTCTAATCAAGTGGATGTGTGGAATTATTTCCCAAGAGCACTTCTATGATCTTTTTTTATCTACAAAAAGATGAATAATGGAGTCAGAAATCTAGAGAGATGGTAGAAAAAACTTAGAAAGTATAGAGATGATGATTTCTATAAGATCAATTTTAATTAATAAAAAATCTATTTATAGTTAAAATATTTAATTATTAAAATATTATAGAGTCCTCTTTTAGAAACAATCACTACTCTTACATTTTTTAGGTTTTCCCATTTTTTAGAAAAAAACATATTATTATATAATTATAATTTTATATTTTTAAAAAAATTAAATTAATATTAAACTTATATATATATATATTATAATTTGGACCAGTTAATTTGTTTATTTTAAAATTTTAAATTGTTTGATTTATCAATGCAAAATATTATTACATTGAATTTATTTGTTTAGCTTTTTTATTGTCTTTATTTTGACATGGCATCATGCAATCAAACATTAGTTTATCTAATTTAGAATGTTAATTTTTTTAATCTGAACTACATGAGAAAATAAAAAACAATTTAACAAATACTAAAAATAGTACAATAAGTAATTGTCTTTGTGAATTTGAAATAAGTATTAATAAGTAAAAGAAACATAAATTTAACAACGAAATATATTAAAATATAAAAGAGAATATTGAAAATAACATGCAAGCTAGAAAGTAAGCAACTTGTAATTTATGAAATAAAAGCTCTTAAAATAAGTTATTTTAAGTTACCTCACCAAACATCATGTTGATCCAATTAACTTATAAATTAGTCAAATAAAATTGTACTAACTTTATTGGTTTTATAAAATATAATATGATACGTTATTTTCCTTATGGACCAAGCACTTACTTTAACAATTCCACATGTTGCTAGCAAACCATTTCTCTTTTAGCCTTTTAAATTTATTATCAATATTTTTATATTTGATTTTCTTAATATAAGTTATTTGTAGATATCTTATTGTTAAATATAGTTAAGATATTATATATTTGATCTTCTTCATATAAGTTATTTGTAGATATCTTATTGTTAAATATAGTTAAGATATTATTAGATATTATTAATTATAATATTATGTGTCAGTTTTAAATATAACGGAGGTCCACTTTTTTTTATTTCTTTTATTCATAAATGCATAATACACATCAGATATTCATCCTATGTTTTTTTCTCTTTTATTTTAACGTGATATTAATAGAGATGGTAAATAAATTCATCCCGTGGGTATTGTTTGAACCCGTTTCCCTTTTGATGGGAAATTCCCGCTTTGACTGGGTATGAGTATGAGTATGAGAAATCCCCGACTTTTTCAATTTGGTATGGGGATGGGTATAGGGATTTACATATCCCCGCTATAATATTCGTCCCCGTTTAAATTATTAAAATATTCACAACTAATTAAATAATCTTATATATATATATATATATATATATATATATATATATATATATATATATATATACTTTCTATACTTTCTATTTTTTATTTCTTCTAATTAGTTGGTTTGTCATGAAACTGATTCGCATTTCCAATATATTTTTCATCTTATCATAATCTTTATGTAATTATGTTAAAATGATGTATGTCAATTAAAAAAATGTTATGCCTCACATTTGAATATGTCTATTATTTTTTAATATTTTTATTTATTATATATTTTCCTTTCACATGAGAATGTTTAATACTCTCAATTTAAGGTAATATTAAAAAAAATTCTTTACTTATTATTATTATTATTGATTTTTGTTTAATTTCAAGAACTCTATTGTTTCGTAAAATAATTTTGGTTATTTTTCAACCATTGAATATGTATGTTGATATTTGAAAAGTTTTCTTAGATCTCTAAGGTATTTTTCATCTTATTATATCCTTGATTATACATTTGATTTCCTTTGTGCGATTTCTTTCAATAGTCTCTCAAATTATTTCTAAAACATACATTTGTTAACCTTTTAACATTTTTTATTGTTTATTTTCATCATGTAAAATAATATTTTGATATATTTTATCTAATTATGTTTTATTTTCTAACTCATTATCAATCATAATGTAAGTTCTTCATGTTAATTATATAAATAAATTTTGTTTACTATAATATAAAAATTTAATGTAATTGTCATGAATATTTTGTTTCACCATCTAACATATATTGGAGTTCAAAAGATACAAAATCTATGTCAAAATTTTATTATTATGTTTATTATTTGTTCTTCGTGTCATTTTGATCAAGTGATGTATTATAACTACGTTTCATTAATGTTTGTAGTTTGTAAATTTAATAAATGTTTTGGTTCTCATGAAATTTTATTTGGTATTCTAATATGAAATGTAAACAATTATAATTTATTTCAAAGTATTTGATATGGAAGAAACAATCATCCTTCTAATATTGAATATTTGATAATATTATGTTTCCTTTACCGTAATTTTTTTTCTTTTATAAAAATTAATATTGAAGTAGTTAGAAAACGGGTATGGGTATGAGTACGAGATTATACCCGTTACCCGGTGGGATGAGGATGAGGATGACGATGAATTTTTTTTTTATGGGGATGGGTATGAGATAGCGAAACCCGTTCCCGCCCCGCCATGTTGTCATCCCTAGATATTAAAGTCATAAATTAGAGTTTATCCCAGTGATGTTTATTGTTTGTTGAATTTATTGTTATTGAGTCATTATCAAACCACTTATTAATATTCACTCTCATACTCAAGATTTACATGTCTCAATGTGAGAGATTTGTTAGAAGTTCCACATTGACTATAAGTAAGATCCACCCTTACAGTCTATAAGTGCAAACCTCACATTACAAGTCTTAGTATTGAGTTAGGTTTAAATTTTACAAAGTATGCTTCTAACTCATAATATTATAACTAAGGATATTTAATAATATCTTAACTATATATATCTCACGCTCACCAAACACATTGTGTTGATAAAATCAAATTAACTTATATTAAATATATGGTTAAATTACACATTGGGTCCCTATTTTTGTTCAGTTTTGTGAATTTAGTCCTAATATTTTTTGTTTGTTCAATCGAGTCTTAATTTTTATCAATTTAGTTATTTTTTTTCTAATTCTGTTTAAATGATTAACGAATGAACGGTTATTGTCACCTGTCACTTCGTGATTTTTAAATTTTTAAATTTTTTAAATTTTTTATTTTGAAAAAATGTTCATGTGTCAACGTAGTAGTGTGTCATGTATCAGGATCAATGTTTTCATATTTAATTTGGTCCATGGTCCTTATATTTGTTATTTTTGTTCAATTTAGTCCCAATTTTATTTTAAATAAAGCAATTTTGTCCCTTTCCAAATTAAGACCAAATTTAATTTTTATATAAATGTTATAATGTTTTTACTAAAATTCACATTTTTATTAAATATTTTTTGTTTACGGTTACAATTAGTTTAAAATTAAAATGAAAATTTGAAGGATGAAGACTAACACCATTGATCTGAAATTTTAAGAGGTTAAAAATGAAATGTGATTTTTAAAATTTTGAAAGGTTAAAAAGTGGAGAGTAACACCATTATTTTATGTGATTATTTAATTTTAACTTCTTAAACATTATAACACTTATATAAAAATAAATTTAGTCTCAATTTGGAAAGAGACAAAATTGCTCCATTTAATAAAAAAAACTATATTGTTAATTATCTACGAAGGAATTACCTGTCGATTAAGATTCTTAGAAAAAATAGCAGAAAAAGAAATCTTTTTTTGCAATTTTTTTAACAAATTTGCAAGACAAATTCTATGTAATATGAGAATTTTTAATAGTAAAAAAAGAACAAATTGAATAAAATTGACAAAAATTAGAATCTAATTAAAGAAAAAAAATATTAGAACTGAATTGACAAAACTAAACTAAATCACAAACCAAATACGTAATTTAACCTAAATATAATTTATAGGCATCCTTGTGGACCAAATACTTCTTTTAACAATTCCACATGTGACCAACAAACTATTTGTCTTTTAACCTTTTATTATCAATGTTCTTCTACGTTTATTTTGAGATATCTTACGGTTAGATATAGTTAAGATGTTATTATATAATATTAGTCATAATATTATGTGTTAGTTTTAAATATGATGGACTTAGGCACATTTTTTTTATTTTTTCTATTCATAAATGCAAAAGTATTTGTTCAATACACATTAGGAATCCATCCTATGTCTTTCACTATTATTTTAACATGTGTAAGAGTTAAGAGTTAGAGCTTATCGTGGTGATGTTTGTTGTTTATTGGGTCTATTGCTACTAAATCACTATCACATTCGAGATGTAAATGTCTCGACGTGAGAGATTTGGTGGAAATCCCATATTGACTAGAGATAAGATCAACTTACAGTATATAAATATGTGCAAACCTTATATTACAAGTATTAGGGTTGAGTTAAATTTAAATTTCACTTCTTAGGATAATATCATGGTTATAACTCATAAACTAGCCATATCTAATAATATTTAATAATATCTTAATTCTATCTAACACTCACCAAACACTTTGTGCTAATAAAATCAAATTAACTTGTATTAAATATAATTTATATGTTTCCTTATGGACCAAGAACTTATTTCAACAATTCCACGTGTGACTAGCAAACCAGTTCTCTTTTAAGCTTTTAAATTTTTTATCAATATTCTTCAACGTAATATAAGTTATTTTAAGATATCTTACGATTAGATATTGTGCCTAACTTGTAATTAATTCGTTTAAGTTCTCCATCCCTACCACAAGTAAGCGGCCTGGGTCGAACACCCCTAACTTGTGGTTAATTCGTTTAAGTTCCCCACCCTTACCACAAGTAAGCGGCCTGGGTCGAACACCCCTAACTTGTAATTAATTCGTTTAAGATCCCCACCCTTACCATAAGTAAGCGGCTTGGGTCGAACACCCCTAACTTGTGGTTAATTCGTTTAAGTTCTCCATCCTTACCACAAGTAAGCGGCCTGGGTCGAACACCCCTAACTTGTAGTTAATTCGTTTAAGTTCCCCACCCTTACCACAAGTAAGCGGCCTGGGTCGAACACCCCTAACTTGTGGTTAATTCGTTTAAGTTCCCCACCCTTACCACAAGTAAGCGCCTTGGGTCGAACACCCTTAACAAACAACTTAATTCGCCAAACATAACATCAATACTATTGACATTAGACAAACAAGATAGCATACTTGAAAGCATTAATCATATTAAAATAAAAGAAAATAAGTGTACGGAATGCCAAACACATGATGTACCAGTTATTACAGACATAGGCTCAATAACAAGTTCGAATCATAAAAAATAAAATTCCTATTCCACTGTGTCATTGCCCCCCTCCCCGGCAACCTCCGCTTCCTCAACCGCCCCCTTCTCTGCCTCCCCCTCCGGACTACTCTCGTCCTCATTGATAAGCTGCCCATCAACCATATCCTTATTAACATCAAATCTTGAATCGGTTGCATCAACATCTTGGTGAAAGAAGGCTGCCTGCCGCAATCCCTTCTGAAAATCGTTAATATGCTCTTGGATGATACAACTCTTCAAGTCGTCAAGCTCCACCTCAGCACCATCATACTTCTCATTCAGCTCGTCATAGTCCGCCTCCAAATCCGCTATCCTCTTATTGAGTTTTCCCTCCGAATCCAAGCAACGAACTTTCCAAGTTCCCAATCTTTTCCTCTCCTCCTTCCAACTCTCTCTCTCCTTCTTCCAAGCGACCATTTCCTCCTCAAACTTATCAACCTTTCCTTGCAATTCCTCCACCTTTTCCCTACCTCCCTCCTTCACTTCTCGTCGGTACAAAGACCCAACCCGACGACTTAGTATCAATACCTTGTTTCCAAACTCGATCATGGTCCTTACGAGATGATCCGCTTCCATACCGTCGATAGAGTTGATGATCGTCTTTGGAAGATTGATAGCAATATCTTTCCTCACAAACGTTTCTGGTAGCTCAATCAAACCGGACTCTGGCCCTTTCGTCCCATTTTGCTGACCTCGCCCCAAACAATGCCACCCTGATCTTCTTTACATCTTTACCCTTGCCGGGTTGAGCCAGCAACTCAGCCTTTATCTCAGTGTCGCCGTGCACGTGCACCTCAACCAACGATTCCTGCAAGTTGGGAACATCAGTGTTCTCCGGCTGTTTTAGCCTTCGCGGCCATCTCCTTCCGCAACGCTTGGAAAAGTGCCAAGTTCTTCTTTCCAGATTACGCCATGTGCCCTACAACAACACATCAAAACCCGGTTAAGTCAACTTAGAAGCATTAATACAGTTTAAGTAATAAACAGATACCTTCAATATCAATAATCGGGTGAACCGAATTATAAACTCTAACTAGACCCTTAGTGGGCAACTTATCGGTAAACTTCATCAACACCTCTACCACCTCCTTATCCATCGCCGACAACTCGTCGGTGCCCATGTCCTTATATCGAGAAAGGCTCCCCGTCCAGCTAAACGGGAACTTTGTGCTCCCATCTGCATTAAGGAAATGAGACATGCCCTCCTCTTTCACCACAACTTTAAAGTATCCGTCTTTGAAATGTTTAAAAGACTGAGAGAACACGTCCAATCTACTGATGCTAGGGCGGCTCACCAAAGATAACCAAGTAGTCGGCTGGTGGGGCCTAGTGTCATACAAGTACAAAAATGCACGATGAGAAGGTTGTAGATATAGTGATTGGCACAAAACACGGAAGGCTTGCATATAGGCCCAACTGTTTGGATGCAGCTGTGTAGGCGCAACGTTCAACGCACGTAGTACCCCCATGGTAAAGTCGTCCAGCGGTAACCTCACATGCAGCTGGGAGAAATGGCACATGTACATATAAAAAAACTTCTCGGTCGCCCCCTCTTGCCCATGGCATACGCAGTCAATGTCGCTCACCTGCTCCAAGGAAACGATACCCCTGTTTACACCTTTCGCGATAACACGGGTACAATTTAACCAGGAATTCAGCAGACGAGACCACCGAAACAAAGACGATTGATTACGAACATCAGCAGCCACCCACCCATAGCCACCCGGCCAGTTACTCTCCGCTAACTCTTTTGGAGGGTCTTCTCGCACTTCAGTCATCGTTTCCATCGAAATTTTGCCTACCATACCAGCAGAACTAGTACTCTCTCCTCAACGTGTCTACCTATACCCCCTGGACTCCACACTCTCGCTACTGGACGAAGACAGCGACACACTATCACTACTAGACATACCTTTTTTTCTGAAAAGTTGACGGCAGGAGCTAGGAACTAGTTAGACAGGTATAACACATGCAAAATCTTTGATTGTGAAATTCTCGCAAATGAACCAACAAGCATTCATCCATCATAAAATCTACATTTATAGGTGTGAATCCCAAACGATGTAACCTCTTCCCGCCAAAATCATAACCCATACCAATCGACACAACCATCTCAAAAGCCATGAGTATCAGAAACGACGGCACACAAACCCCTCTTTGATTTGACCTCTGACATCCCTACACCTGCTACCACCCTTTTCCCGCCTTTAGCCTTAACACTATTCATCACACTTAAAGGTTGAGGGACTGGTGTACCACACCTAACCGATCCCGCTGGCATATTAACACATATCATCCTTGACCGACATACCTATATCGGCAAAGGCTGGGGGACTGGTGTTCCACACCGAGCTAATTGAACCAAGTAATAATAATAATAATAAACGATCACCATACCTACACGCAAAATCATTCAAGCAATCGGCCTGGGCTGACCTAAGCCTAACCAGCCTGAACCGGTAACATAAGATGCTAAAGGAAATAACCCGCCTAGAACAGCATATGAGCAATAGTAGCACAAGCCGCCAAAGGGAGTAGTCGGTTTATGCCGACCACCTTAAGGTACTCAATGAAATCTAGTGAGTCCCTAATGGTCGAGACTAAGGGCCTAAACCAAGGCCTAGGCCCACCTATGGCCCAAACCAGGGCCCAGCCCATGGAATGGGTAAACATAATTAATAATCTATAAATATGCATGAACCTCACGAATTAAAGGTACACATTCATTACTCTATTAATCACCTGATTTGACTTTGAGAGCTTTGGCTGACTTAAGCTTCAGAGTCCCTTCTACAAGTAACCCCTCCTGGGTCCAAGTCGATATATGCAAGAAGGGGAAAAGCCAACCGAGGAGATAGCGGACATGGGTGAGGTGATACTTGTGCCTAACAAATCTTACTTGTTCTCTGCAGGAACAAATATAATTAAGATATTATTATACATTATTAGTTATAATATTATGTGTTAGTTTTAAATGTAATGGACATAGGCTAATGTCTTTTTATTTTCCTATTCATAAATGCATAACCCTATGTGTTTGATACACATCATGAATTCATCTTATGTATCCTTCTCTTTTATTTTAACATGGTGTCAAAGTTAAAAGTTAGAGCTTATTCTAGTGATTTTTGTTGTTTGTTAGGTCTATTGACTATAAAAAATATCTTATTAGTGACCAATTTTAGTGACAAAACATAATTAGTCGCTATAGTGACTAATTTAGATATCAATTTATAAACTAAAAATTATTTGTAACCAAAATAGTTCCTAAATTGTCGAATTTGGGTCGACTCCTTAAAAGTTGAAGTTTGTAAACGTGATTGGAGCCATCCTCTTCTTGTACCTTTGTGATACTACATGCACAAATTGTACTACTCTCAAGTATTTTTTGCTTGTCGAGATGAGGACCCTCCCTTTACAAACCCGTTAGATATGGTGTTGATCGTACCTCTCTTGGGTGTATGTCATCTTGACGGTCTTGTCGTCTATCTTCACGTTGTGTTGGTTTTGATCTTCTTTAACAGTTGTCTTTATCCTTCATCTCGTCCCTTTTGTCATCATATCTACGGTACTCGGCCCAGGATCCCTCTTCATCTTCTCGCTTGGCAAAGCGCTTAAGGTGCTCGACCCTTATCAACTACTCCACTTTGTTTATAAAGGTTGTGCATTCATCGGTGTTGTGCCCATTATTATGATGATATATGTAGTATTTGCTCATATCGACATTAGGAGGACTCTGGTATTTTTTGGGTAATGGAAGGTTAGCTTGTAAGGCTTCTTCTAGAATGTGTGACCTGGGGGCATTGAGAGGTGCATAATGTGAGTGTCATATGGGTTTGCGATCTCGTGGACAAGCATTATTTCTTTATACGAGTGCTTTATCGACTTCCTTTTTCTCAACGGGTGTGGTATCAATTTTAATGTTGTCCTTGTACTTCCTCATATCTTCTACTCGCATGAACTTGGCAGCTCGCTGCCTCAACTCATTGATGTTGGCAGGAGGATTCATGCACATGTCATCAACAAATGACCATACTTGCAAGCCATTAATCATATAGTGTAATATTTTAGGGTTCATATTTTTCATCTTGAGGGTGATTGTGAAAATATGTCAATAAAGGCTCTCAAAGATTCCCCACACCGCCAAGCGCCACGCGCCTGCAAAATCATCACTACATAGTCACCGCCTGGCGGGGGACACGTACCGCTAGGCTCCACGCGCCTGCAAATCATCACTGCACCGTCATCTCTTGGAAGACACCGCCCTGTCGCTAGGCGCCACTCGTCGCCACCGCTTGGCACACCCATCTCGCTCCGCCAGGCGCTAATTTCCTTCCCGCCCCTTTGCTGTTCCATTTCGCCTGGCGGAACCCTCCGTACTGCCAGGCGCCACGAGTCAATAGTGGCCACTGCCACTGATTTGTGTTTTGTCCGCCTAGCGGCTCACTCTCGCCGCCAGGCCCCATACCAGTAGCACAATGCTACTAGTTTTTGACATTTAAAACAGATCCCAATGGACCTTAAATCATACCACACACCAACTTATAGAACAATTATGACACACCAAGCATAAATATATCCCTAGAATATCATACACACCTTTTTAATCATGTAAATTTGTAATTACCAATGTCGCACAAACTTCTTAAAATAACACAAACAATATAGCATATCAACTACAACACCCAATAAACATAATTTTCATACATCCCTACATGTTCATAAAACTGAATTGAAATTCACACATTGCATTTGACATTTTTCTCATTTATTAGCATACCATCTCTCTAACAATAATGCCCCATGCAATTCACACATCTCGTTTTACCAAATTAGCATACTTTCTGGAATATATCTTAGCACAAACAACAAAACATTTATGACATCCATTTTATTATATCACTTTTCCCACCTTCGCTATCTCTAACCTTCCTTAATCCCTAACATGCCATATTCATCTAAATTTTCCATTTTAGATATATATATATTTATAATGAATTTCTAATTGAAGAGCCAACACCACGAAATCCATGTCAATCAACCAAAATAGGCTTCACTGTTAGGCCGCCTGGCAGCAGTTCATGCGCCGCCAGGCGGTGCATACACATCTGGGTTCCGCCCAGATTTTTCAGCATTGAATTTCACCCCAATTTTCCAATTACAGTACCCGCCTTCATCCTAACGTGTTTTTATGTGCACACACCATACATGATTCATACAACATTCATATTACAGTCAATTTTGGATAATCAACGCACCAATCTTTGAAGTAGCTCATGAATATTATCCCCAATTCCCGCATAAACCCTCACCCCCAATTTCATTCTCAAGTTCAGGCATTTTCCATCAATTTAGTAACTACAAACCATAATTTATCATGCCAATTAAATTGGTGCAATAGAAATACCACCCAAAATATCACGACATCACTGACAAACCAATCAAAACGCGAAAATGGGAAGTCGCAAGTTGCATCGGCTGGCGGGCCATCCTCAGCCGCCAGGCGGTTCATAAGCGAACCCAGAAAACATACTAAAACACATAGGCCGCCTGGCGGCTCATGCCCTACCGCGAGGCAGTTTTTGGAAAAATCCAGAAACGCGAGCGAAACTTGATTTTAATAGGGATGCAGGCTTTACTAGTTTCATACATTACATGATTACACAAAATCACTATTTAAAACCACGAAGGAACTCCCCTAACCTGGTTTCCTTTGCCAAAATTGAAGTTTGCAAGCTTTTTCCTTGATCACCAATGGTCTCCTTTATCTTTCTCTTCCCCCTCACCCTTTGCTTCACTCAATCTTCCCAATACACTCCCAATTTCGTCCTCTCTGCTCTCACCTCAAAGACAGCTTAACAAAACCCTTTCTCTTACCCTTAATTAGCTGCCATATGCCTTAGGGTTTACGTGCCTCTTCACTTCCATGCTAGTGTAGATTTTAACAAAAAGAAAAATCATTTTGTTCAAGCCAAGGTTTGAACCAATCACCCCACAATTGAAATTCAAGTGCACAACCAACTCAACCAAGTCATCTTTGATGCTAATATTTATGCATCTATAACTATCTACACATCATGCTCAACCATCTCTTAAAATAAAACAAATTAAATAACACACAATAGACACACATAGAACTCAAACACAAGTCTTTTCACATAATCAAGTACTCTCAACCATTTGAGCTAGTACTCTTCCACATCATGAGGGTTTACATTTAATACCATAAAGGCTTCTCCTACCCGCATTTATTAATTATTTATTTATTTAAATAATTAAATTTCACGGGTCTTACACTTACCTAATTGGACTTTGATCCAAGTCACTAATTACCTGATAATTAAATTAACGCTATTAACATTGGGCTTAGTTGTTTCGAGTGGCAGTGGTCTTATCTTGGTCTGTTGGTGTGAGCCAGGTACATATCGTCCTAGAGGGTCAATATGTACTCGGCCAGGCCGTGTACCCCATAAGACCATTATCGGACCACCTTTTAATGTTCACTCTCATGTTCGGGATGTACATGTCTCGACGTGAGAAACTTTTTAGAAGTCCCATATCGAATAGAGATAAGACCAATTTACAATATATAAATATGTGCAGACCTCACTTTATAAGTCTTAGAATTAAGTTAGATTTAAATTTCACTTCTTAACATGATATCATAACCTGGTTCTAACTCATAAACTAGTCATATATGATAATATTTAATAATATATTAACTTTATGTAACACTCACCAAACACTTTGTGTTGATAAAATCAAATTAAATACAAGTTATAGGCTTGGTTTATTAATTTTTATTAATAATAATATGATTAATATATTAAGGAGGTATTTTTTTAAATTTAGTTGTATAAAATAAATATCGCTTAGATAAAGTGTATAAGAATATATAAGAATTTAATTGTCTCATTAGTGATCAATTTAGATACAAATTTAGAGACCAATTCTTTTTGTAGCTAAACCTTGGTAGCTAATGTTATTAACTAATTTAGAGACAAATTCATTACAGTGACCAATTTAGAGACTAGTTTAAAAACTATTTTAGTTACTAATAATTTTTAGTTTATATATTGGTATCTAAATGACTAATTTTTTTTGTCACTAAAATTGGTCACTAATAATATATTTTCTTGTAATGATTTAATATTACTAAATTGAAACTTTTAATAGAAAAAAAACATTGTAATTTAATAAAGGAACTTGCTACCAGGGTCGACTTAGGGCACAAAGAGGTGATTTACTTAGGGGAAAAAAAGGTTGATAATTTATTACAAAGAGATAAGATCAGTTGTTCTATGGAAAGAGAAAAAAAATTAACACTTGATTGGAAGATATGTTATCTAACCCTTGATTGGAAGATATGTTATCCTGATCCTTTTTCTGTAAAAATAATACAAATGATAAAGGGTATTGTTAAAAAAATTTATGAAAGTTATGGTTTTATTGATTTGTGTAACCACACCTTTAACATCATATATTAAGAAACAGATGGAGTTTCATGATCGTTATTAACTTTCATGAATTAAGTAATTAATATTGTTATTATAACGAATGAAATTTCATGTATAATATTTTTTTTTCTAAGAAAATCATTACGTCGCTAATTTAATTTTGATTCATAACGAACAATATAAATTATATAAGTGATGCAATGTTTGACTTCTATGTATTTATTTAAATTTTTTTTATAATAGATATAATTTGTCTATATTTTGTGAGATGTACTTTTTATCATGGATTTGACAAACGATCGATAAATTTTGAAGTATCAACATAGTTGAGTGGTCAAAGTTCATAAGATGTCTAATCATCTTATTTTAAAATGCATGTCTAAAAGATTTTATTTAAAATTGGATAATACACTAAAAAAATCCTCAATTAGAAACGAAAAATAGGTAGTTACTGTATTACCAATTTAGATACCATTTACAAAATTAGAAATTATTGATTACTAAAATAGTCACTATTATAAATAAAAAAATTATAATTGGTCACTATTTAATTAGAGGTCAATTTAGAAACTAAATCATTTTGTAGGCAAATCCTAGGTAGTTAATTTTTAATGACTGATTCTCTTTGGTAGCCAAAATCATGGTAACTAATTTTAAAGACTAATTTAGTAACTAAATATAATTTTTTATTCATAATAGTGACTATTAACGAATAAATTTTAGTTTTATAAATTAGTATCTAGATTGGTTACTATAATTATTAACCATTCCGGTTTACTAAAATCAATCACTATTTAAACATTTTCTTATGGTGATATATTAGCATAATTACTAAATCTCAGAAAATTTTGAAATTCAAAATATTCAAAGAAATTTTTATTGGATGAAAATTACATTGATAAATTTATGGATAAAAAATGAATTTAAACCTATTTTCAATGTTTTTTATAATATTTTAAATATTTTTTAATACTTTAATATTGTCCTGAGATACTTATTAAAATTTTATAATCTATTTTCAGAAAGAAAAAAAATGAACATAAAAAAATCTTTATTTACTTCGCAAACTTTCATGATGTTGAGTAACTCTAACAATGCCTTTTATTTCAAATTTTGTATTTCCTTTTCAAATTTTTGTAGTCTATCTCATTAATAAATTCTTAAATGTTTTTTAGTGGCAATAAAGCATTTTAATTTTCTCTACAAATAAGGCCAAAAATTCCTCTCTGTCATTTAATTATATAATGAAATTTCTCTCCCTTTCATATATATAAATATATATTGAAACCTCTACCTATTCTCATTCACTCTCATTCTTCTCTCTCCACTTGCTTCATTCTTAGAAAACTATTTCATAGAAAGGTTCTCAGTTTGTGATGAATGATCTTTTTGGTGGTCTTCCACAGCTTTCTTGAACTGTGTTTTGTTTGAGGCTTCTCCAATGAAGATCTTCAATACAACAGAGTTTTTATGATCACAATTCAAGAAAGTTGTGGAAAATCAGTGAGATGATCTGCTTCAATTTCTCTGTCATATTCTGCACAATCAATGTTATTACATTCTTTTTTCAGATTTTGCTGATATGTGTTCTTCTGTCTGCTCTTAACATGCATGTTTTCCTTCAATTTTGTTTAATTAATCAATACAGAATTTCAGTTTTTTATTTTTCTTCTGGTGATTCAAGTAAACGATCTGGAAAATAAACTCATCTGTTGTTGTTGTTGTTATTGTGAGGCTAATCTGCATAAATTGCATGTACAGAATCAATTACTTTTCATTAGTTTTGGTCATTTTTTTTTTTTTTTGCTTGGGACTGAAAGCACCAGCATTTGGACTGACATGGTGATGGATCTGCTTTGTTTACAAAAATATTGGGGCTTTATTTGTGAAGGTGAAGAAGATGATGTTCACTTATTCTATGTCTGTCAACCTCTGCATGTTTGATCTTTAACAATAAAAGAAAAATTGTAAAGCATAAACAAAACAAAACAAAAGGTTTTTGAGAAATGAAGGTAGGTGTATGTTCACAAGCATTTGTTTTCAAGTTACTGTATCAGAAAAGAATAGTGGACCATAATGCAGGTGACGTACTTAACTGCAATTGTGTCTGTCACAAAACACATGCAATCAAGCTTAATTAGAGTCACTTTTTTTCTACCTAGCTTTTTCCTTTTTCCAATGTAATTTACCCCTTCAAAACTACTACTACCAACTATGTATCAACACTTTTAATTAAAACTGCATTCTTTTACTCTTAACAGATAAGTTATGAAATTTGTGGGATAATCCATGTCGAGAACTAATATAAATTTACAATATATAAGTAAATTAAAATTTTATCTTATAAATAGATTTTGTAATGTTGAATTAGATTTGAAGTTCTTCTTTTAATACTGTATCAGAATTATTCAAAACTCATTTTAACAAGATTTATTGTTTGTCGGATTTTAATAATCTGATTTATAAGTTTGACCTTCTCTATTATATATGAACCCTAACCGGCAAGCAGTGGTGTGTTAGGTAGTATGGTCCAACGGTATGAGAGTATGACTCTGTTGATGAGAATGTGATATTGAAAATGAAAAGCAAAGCTTAGGTTAGGTTTGCAGTAGAGAAGAAAAGAGAGAAGAAAGTGATGTGTGTTTGGTCCTTTAAGCCAAAATAATTAATAAAGAATTAATGTTTAATAAGTTTGAGGTTGTTGGAGAGAAGCCAGTTGTATATTGTGGAGTTTAGTGTGTAAGCCCTAGAAGAAAAGCTGAGAGGATTTGGAAAATAATTGAATTGTTTGAGCCCCACTATTATTTGTGCTCCCAAAAGAGAAGTTGCATATGATGAAGAGCAGAGGGGAAGGAGAAGTATGAGATGAGAGTGAGTGGATGGTGACAATGAAAGGTGAGAGAGTGATTCCTTGTAGGAGCTATGCTTCTTTGTTTATATGCTTCCTGAATTTCAGATGCCTATGTATTCATCCAAAGGAAAAATCAGCATCAACAACCCAATCACTTTTCTCATTCTTCCACTTGGACCACATCAAAGGTTTTTATGGATGGGGAATTCCATCCACTCATATTAATTATAAAATCTTTTATGTTACCATTAACCATTATCATTTCTAAGATAGTGTATATGTGCACTTTCTTAGCTTTTTTTATGGTGTAAACTTGTATTTATGTTGAGTTTATTGTTGTCGGTTATATTTTGGTGTTGAAAGTTTCACTTCGATCAGAGATAAGACAATTTATAAAAGTGGGGTGCAAACATCACCTTACAAGCAAGTTTTATAAGATGAGTTGGGCTAACATCACTTTTAACATGGTATCAAAACCTTTATTTAAGAAGTCTTTCTTAACGAAATTTTTTGAACAATATGTTCTACCCACTATTAGGTCGTTGATGAATGGACCACCCAAGCCTTTTGTTTAAAAAGTCTAACGAACGGACCACCCATTTCTAGACCGCACGAGATGTATATACCTTGACGTGAGGGGAGTGTGTTAGAATCAATAATGGTGTCTTGAAGTCTTAGAAAGAGATGGGGTCATTATTTTTATTTTGTAAACATATGTAATTTAAAATTTCTCAATTTGTCTTAACAAAAATTATTGTGTTCATATTAGTTAATTAATTTAACTTTAATTTATAGAGAACAATACAAGTGATTTAATGTTTTAAGATTTTATCTTAATGTGTTTATTTAGATTTTTTTATGATATACATAGTTTGTCTATATTTCTTGAATATGTTTTATATTCTTTAATTTATATTTTTTTAATAAAATTTTTGAATGATCGGTTTTCTTCAAGTTTTTGACATAGATGTGATTTCATTCGTATTGATGTCTAATATCCACTTATTCTTATTTAGAATTCAAGTTATATATATATATATATATATATATATATATATATATATATATATATAATTGTTATTCAAAATATACCGAATAACGTTTTATATAACCGATAATATTAAATATATAACTTCAAATTTTATTTATATATATATATATATATATATATATATATATATATATATATAGTTATAGTTATGGAGATAAGTAAACAAAATAATAATATAAAAATAAATAAATAAATAAACAAAATATCGGAGCAAAATAAAAATAACATAAAAAGGTGAAATGGTATAACCTCAGACAAAAATATAAAAATTTCAAGTATTTAATAGACTAAACAATTTTTAAACGTATAGTTCCAATTGAAAAAGATTAAAATTGTGTAACATTTTTTAAATAATAGAGATAATTGAACATGTGGGATATAAATGAAAAGCATGTCAAGTTAAAATAAAAGTCATATCACCAAAGCTAATGAAAAAATTAAATCATATAGTCTCAACTGAAAAATTAAAAATTTTAAGTATCATTGAATTAAACTTTTTTAATAAAAACTCAATTAAAATTACTCAAATTTAGTAACTTAAAACTTATAATTATATATATATATATATATATATATATATTAATACGTTATGTTAAAAAGTATGATAAAATATAATAATAATATTATTATTTGGTGTAAAGATGTCTTTTTCCTATTTGCTGTTCTTAATATGTATTTCAAAAAAGGTTTTTTTCTTGAGTTTATCATCATATATTTATGTTATTAGATTTTGTTTATTTTGAATTTAAATTAGACATGCAAAAGTAAACTGTGATAAGAAATTAAGAAAAAGATTATGATAGTGTGATGGTTCTACAGAGGTGGGCCTGGAGGTGATAAGTTTGGGATTGGTTGTAGTGATTAAGTAGTTCTTTTATGCTCAAGAATGGTCCATTGTTAATCACTCTCCCACCAACCTCCTCTATAACCCCAATTATCAGCCCTGTCACCACCACACAGTTGCAGTAACAAGAGTAAGACAAAATACAATTTTAATAAATAAATTATTTCACAAAAAAAGACAATAATATTATGATTTTTATTATTTAATTTTTATTCTTTATTTTTTAAGAAGATTTAGTGTAAATTATTGATTAATATATTACTATTTTTCTTTTTAACATAATCCATCATATATGTGATACATTCCCTAAATAGATAAGTTATAAGTAAAAAGAAGGTTAAATATGAATTTTGAGGAAAAATTAGAATCAGTTATTCCTCAAAACTTTTAATCAAATTAATCTCTTACATGTATAAATGTGTAAATATAGTCATTTAAACCAAATTTTCTTAAATTTATTTGATATTGTAACAAACTCAAATACTATGATGAAACATGTTTGAAACGTTAAATAACTAACTCAAATTTGATTAAAATGACTAAAATCATCTTTTTCTAAAGTTAGAAGACTCGATTGGACCAAAGTAGGGATGTCAACGGGGCGGGTAGGGTACGGGTAGTAGTTCCCCCGTACCCTACCGGCTGAATAAATATCTGCCCCGTACCCGTACCCATATCCATCGGGTATCCGTTATGTGGGTACCCGTCTATTTTTTTCATATCCGCGGGTATCCACGGGTACCCACGGGTATTTACAAAAATATTTAAAAAAATAATTATTTAACCATAATTATTGTTTGAATCAACAAGTTCCCTTTCTCCGATTGATTCTTAAAAAACAAACAAATAAAAAATCACTACCAATTTATATTGTAGTTTATTTTTGAATAAAATATTAAAGAAATTACTAACTTCATCAATATCCACCTCTTGCAACATTGTATAAAGTTTCATGTTGTCCAATTTTAATCTAAAGAGCCTTAAAACATAAGGAGTTCAGTAAAAATTTCTAACAATCACTTAATTAAAATATCTAAGTAAAAATGTTAATTTCATTACCTTCCATATTGGTCCATAACCAGTCTTGAGACACATCAATGCCTCCACAGTATATGGAAGTAATTTACTCATTTGTGGGGTAAGAATCTGACCACCATTATTGAATGAAGACTCATAATGTTTTTACTAATATATATATATATATATATATATAAATTTTCTGAATTAAAGTTTTTACTAATATAATGAAGACTCATAATGTTTTGACTCATTTGTGGGATAATAATTTTTCTGAATTAAAGTTTAGCGGGTACGGGTATCCACGGGTACGGATACTATGATATCCGTACCCGCCCCGTTAACATGCGGGTATCAAAAATACCCATACCCACGGGTAGCGGGTATCCATTTTTAATATCCATTTCCTATCCATTGTGGGTTTTATCCGCGGATACCCGCGGGTACGGATTTTTTTGACATCCCTAGACCAAAGTGTCAAAAAGGACGTAATTAAAATTTTTACTACAAAGTAAGGGAATTAAATCATATTTAATCCTTAAAAAAATACATGAATAACAAAATAAATAAATACAATTATTTCCCATAACAAATAAAAATATTTTAAAAACTATATAAAACTTCCGACGGTTTAAAATAGGATTAAACATAATTTGATTGAACTTAATAACATATATAAATGTACATTAAATTTTTTTAACATTAATTTTCTTTTTAATGACTAAACGTTATTCATTCATGAAAGTTAATATTAATATTTTTTTTAATACGTAAACGGTTATACATCAATAAATATTGAGATATTTAGAATAAATAGTATATTATTTACAAAATATTATATAATGAAATAGATAAGTTATGTAGAAAATATCTAAAATGTATAAACATAATCTATAATTATATATCTATATCTACATATAAAAGAATTTTTTTTTGTGTGATTTTTTTTCTTTCGATCCTATTTTCAAGTTATCGTTTTATCTAAATTTGATTAATTTTTTAAATTTAATCATCTTTTTAAAATTTCTCTATTTTTCTAAATTAAATAAATAAAAATGATCTACTAAGTATTAAAAATAAAAATTATCAATAATTAAATTAAAAAAATTATTTATATTTATCTTTATTGTCTATAATGTCATTATTTTTTGTGATCACAAATGTGTTTCACTTGTCTTTATATAGTGACATTGATTATTTTATTATTAAAAACTTAAGTTATAAATAAATAAAAAAATGAGTTAATTTGATTTGATTTTATGAAGACTAACATCTCTATAAAATACATTTTTCTTTAGTGAGTATTGTTTATAGTATTATATAGATTTAGGATAGATCTACATATTTTGAATATAGGAATACATCATATCCTGGTATAAAAATCTACAACCTTAGCTCAAAATTTCATTTTGAGTAATTTTCATATCTATCATTTTCTTAGAGTCAATTTTAAGTAGTTTTGTATTCATGCTCTAGTGGATTTTTGCATTTGGCTGTAAGGGCTCAAAATAAATTTGGTTTAGAATATGTTTAGATATATTGATCTAAGTTTTCTATCTACTAGTAAAACGTTTTATATGTGATAGAGTTCGTGAAACTTAGTTGAGATATAAGCTTAAATTTAAATAAGAGAACCTAGATTGTGTAGGACAATTACAAATTATTTAGTAACTTTTCTTGTCACTTTTTAATCAATTTTTTTTATCTTTTATTAAATAAAAATTTAGTTATTTAACAAAATAAATAATCGACTAATTTCTCTTTATTTCAAAATAATTAAATAATTTTTCTTTTTAAAAATAAGAACTACATCATTTTTAATATTATTTTTATAAATATATATATATATATATATATATATATATTATACATTTTTTTTAAAATTATATTAATTTTCTATTTTTTAAATGATTACTCATAAAATAATAAAATTATAGATACGGTAATGTAATAAAAAGGTGAATTGTGTTCTTGCACATGTGTTTTCGATATTTATTAGAGAAATAGTTGTAATATATATTTTTTTGCTAAGTGTAATAAGACATTAATTGAGAATTGATCCTTGAGAGGAATTTATTTTTAATAGAAAAATTCCTTAACTCCGAAATTTAAAAAAAAAGGATCAAAATTTTATAATTTCATGAGAGTAATTACATTATTTGAAAATATAAAATTTTAGATTATTTTACAAAAATTGAGTGTTTTTCATATTTTTTTAATTTATATCTCTTGCATTTGTATTTTCTCTTCAAGTTTGGTTGAATATTAATATTTTCTTCCTGAATAACGTTATCAGAGTTATTTTATTATTAATACTAGAAATGAGTTATTTTTAAATATTAATAAAAAGTTTTCTTAATCAACAATTATAGTATTTTTCAAGTAAAGTTAAGTATACCTTTTCTTTTTAACTTATGTCAACTAATATTATTTTCATTTGATGTTGTACGATTTTTCTATTCTATTTTTAATATTTCTCTTAATTGGCATCATTTAAATCGATACTAATCCAACACCAATGAAGAATAGTTAAAAATTTTGAATTCAATAGTTGAATGAGCATTGATAATTGTTAACACAAATACTTTTTGAAGATATCGTTAACAAAATTGTATTCTGACATCTAAGAAATGGTTCCTTGGCGTCATTCCTTGAACTGGAAGCTGCTTTTAACATGTCTGATACATGTCAGTTTTGTCTGCTTTATACTTATTTTGTTCTTGGTTTTGCCAAAATTTGACAGCATTTCAATCTTCAAGGCACAGCACAGTTCAGAAACAGATTCTTATACTTACCTCTTAGTTGGTGCAATCAGTGTTCATTCATTCCCCTTATCATTGCTTGTTGGAAGTTCTTTTCCACCCTCAAACTATGGTGTAGTGATATTGCAAAAAATGGCTTATCAAATGTTCATAAAGGTTGTTATATGTCAAACCATAGTAGGAACAATTGCAAGCCATATATCATGAAAAAGTAAAAATGAGAGATCCTCATCTATGTTTCAAATAAGGACAATGTTATGAAGTACTCACATGTCTTGTCTACTCATAAGGCTTATGACATAGTTATATAATGTTTGAATTAATTTTAAATAAAATATTTTGTAATATATGTATTCGAGATCGTCTTGTTCTGTACATCGAAAATCATCTTGACTTATACGTCTCAGTTTATTTCAGGTCTTCTTGATATTATTTCATTCGGTTAAGTATGTTTTTAGTCCCTGAATTTTGACCCAAAATTGGAATTCGTCCATGGTCGAAATTTTAATAAATTTTGGTTCCTAAACTTTAAAAATGAATAAATATAGTCTTTTTAACCCAATTTTGTTAACTTTTTTTTAAGTTTCGAACACATTTCTCAGTAAATATTGAGTCGAGAATGTGTCAAACAACATAAACAACTCCAATATTAACATGAAACACATTCGACATGTTGAAAAAAGTTAACGTAATTGGGTTAAAAGGACTATATTCATTCATTTTTAAAGTTTAGGGACCAAAATTTATCAAAGTTTCGACCAGGGACGAATTTCAATTTTTGACCAAAGTTCAGGGACTAAAAACATACTTAACCCTATTTCGTTTCATTATAATCTCGTCCATACCTATTCATACTAGTGTAAATTTAGGTTTTTTCAGATCTCTTTTCATTATTGATATAATATAAAACGTGATGATAAAATTGTAATAATTTTGGTAAGTATTACATCGGTTCATGGACTAAGCGATGTAATATATAAATTATAAAAGAACAATATAGTTTTCACTGTAAATTCTCCTAACTTATTTACTCTAAAATAATATCTCTTTACTTGAAATATATGCAAGATTTCCTATAAATTTGTACTGTTCATAATTGATTTATATTTATTTATTCTTAATTCAACTTAAGTTTAATTTTTTTAGAGATGAGCTCGGCCATTTTGTCTCATTCTGCATTTTGATCCGTAAAGTGTGGACTAAGTTGGTTTGACCCCAGTATAGAAACGGGTCTATTTTTTTAGTATGTCTCGTCCCGTTATCTAACCCACGGGTCCCGTTATCTAATCCACGGATCTATAGGTTGGTCCACATTCGTTTTCCAGAATTAACAAATATAATTAAGCATAATTTTAATTTCAAATGAAATAAAAAAATAATAATTTATTATCTTTTGTAAGAAATCTACTTAAAAAAAATACACATCACAATAAGCATTGAATTAACGTGTGTGAATGCTCGAAGAACTACACAGACGAAAATTGAGACTCATTCACATTACTACGACGTGAAAATGACACATCATAATTTTGTGAACGTCAGACTAGCCTGTCCTGCTCGCCTTAAGCTCGTGCGGACTGCGTGTATTTGCGAACTAACGGGCTCAACATCTCGTGCGGGCTGCGTGCATTCGCCTTAAGACAAGTATTGTAATTAGTATTTATTAGTGAAAAATATGTGTGTTCACTTTTTCTTATGATAATAAAAAATAATAAAATTATTATTATTGTTATTATTATAATTATAAAATTAAATATAAATAAAATTATTAAAAATGGTTAAACTTGTTGTAGCTAATTTTATAATTAAAATAACTAAGTTTAAAAATATGGTTAAACTTAAAAAAGTCACTTAAAAGGTAATAGTAATAAAAAGGTAATAATAATAATAAAATATTATTTTAATTTAAAAAATCATTTCTTACCTGTTTAGTTTATAACATCCTATTTTAGTAGCTTAAAATTAATAAAATAAAACACTTCATCGTAGTATTCAAAAAAGGTAATCTAGTCTATAAAATATATTAATATAGTCTTACAAAATATAGGACTATAAAAATATATCATCTATACACTCAAACTTAAACTAACAAGTCTTATACAAAACTAATCACTTATTAAAACTCTCTGAGACCTTCCACTACTCTAACTGATAACTCCTCATCCTCTAGAGGTGTCTCTAACTTACAACTTCATTTGTTTCCTCTGAAAAGGTGATCATCGCAAAAGAAAGAGAGAAATCACATAAGAAGACACAAAAAACACACAATAGGGTAAGCTAGTGTACAAAACAAATATTCATAAATAATTAAATCATGCCAAATACTTAAAAAATGTGGTATAAAACATATCTATACCAATAATCACTTAAGCAATTGACATTAAACTCAATTATCCTGATACATGCACTTGACATTGGACTCATTGGTGGCATACACCTGTGGTGGTTCCCAAACAGTGACGGATCTTCACTCAATATTTAGGAGGTGCCAAAATTTTGGTTGAATTACTCTTTTGGTCCACTTTTTTGTCCAAAAATGTGAAGTTGGTCTTCTAGTCTTTTTTAAATCTTAATTTGGTCCCAATTTTTTAAAAATTGATGCAATTTTATCTTTTTTGTTAAGTTTCTTGAAACGGAGCAAGAATTTTTCATCAAAATTGACACTTGGATTTTGTCAATTACACTAACAAAGCAAACCATCCTTATTCACAACTTCAATTTTGATGAAAAACATTGATCCAATTCAATAAATTTAACAAAAAAAGAACAAAATTGCATTATTTTTTCAAAAATTGGGATCAAATTGAGACTTAAAAAAATTGGAGGACCAACTTGATATTTTTGAACGAAAATAGGAACCAAAAGAGTAATCCTAAAATCTTTATATAAACTAGTGAAAACATTGTGTTTATTTTTTTATGATAATAAAAAGTAATAAAATTATAATTATTGCTATTAATATAATTATAAAATTAACTATAAATAATTTTTATAATTTTAGTATACTTAAACAAATAATCATTTAAAAGATAACATTAATAAAATAATTATTTTATTTAAAAAATATTTAAAAGGTAAAATTGAAAAATAAATGTGGACAACAACAAAAATATTTTCCATATATATAAATATAGATGTTGAAAAATTTATTAAAATATAAAATATATTAAATTTTTAAAAATCATATTTAAAATTATATAAATAAAAAAATTGGGGGACGGGGAGGCCATCGAAGGAAGGTCCGTTAATGTTTCCAAACTCTACAAAGTTTGGCCTCTAGGGGTTATCACCCCCACCATACACAAGGTAAATCTCCTTCATTCTTAGGATCAAACAAGTCCAATGACAAAGACCTCATTTTACTCTCACCATATAAGCTACCCTACTCTACTTGAATGTGGGTAGTTATTAGAGAATGAATACCTCCATATTGAATCCATATGTCATTGTTCCTTCAACACCATCATCGTACATGCTCACAACAACATATTCACTTCAATTTAAAGTTTATAGTAATAGAAGCCATAAAACATGCTTAGCATAAATCACAAAATATTCAAGAAAGCCAAACAGGAGAAACAAGCAAAATAGGGCATATGGTGCTCAACGCCATTTGCCTCACAAAAATTGGCGCTCTGCAGCATCATGCCACCACTCAACGTCAGACCATTCGTGAAGATGGGCGCTCAGCGCTATGGAGCAAAATGCTCTCAGACCTGCGACATACGACTGGCACTCTACTGCCACTCAACGCTGCACCAAATCACAATAGCTCCATTTTATGATGTTGAGTGAACTTGGACCTGACTAGTTGATCAAATTGGTATCCCTTCCTTAGTATAATGATTCAAAACAATTTTACCACATGGTAGAGGGTACCCATTTATCAATTTCTCAAATTCCAAAATCAATTCAATCCTCCAACAAAATCAATCCTCACCAAAATAGAACAGTCAAATTAATAAACTCACACATCCTAATAGTAACTAGATTCCCTTTCCTAACAAAGCGGCTCAACAGACCCAAACTACTTTAAGAACACCAAAACACTTCTAACTCCACAAGATGCTCTATCTATACATAGAAACATCACAAGAATGATTAGGACATACCATTATGATCATTGATCAGCATTGACTCATATAGAAGATTAAAACCTCACACACAAGTAGAAGAGTATCACATGCAACAGAAAACACAAGAAAAAAACAAGAAAAATGGCTAAAACTTAACTTACACAAGTGGAGAAACTAATCTGTCTAAATTGAAGAATTCGCCACAAGGATCATTCCTATGGTCTCATATATTCAATCAAACGAATAGAGAGGAAAACTCCTAAATAAAAGTTAAAGAACTCTAGAAAACTGGTTTCTAAAGAGGTACTATGTTTTAAAATAGTGAAACTCATTTATAACAATTCTATTTATATTAAAATCTTTTAATATTAAAATAATTGAACTTTACTATTTTTAAACCACCATCAATCTTAAAATGCCATTTTTCCGCGTTTTACACACTTTACATTAAAATTTATTTCATCTTTATTTGAAATTTCTAAAATAATATATTTTTTACTTAATATTTTACAAAATTAAGGACTCTAATGGATATAAAATAATCGATGATTATTTTACAAATAGATCCTAACTCATAATGATTGATGAGTCTTTAAATAGTTTTTAACATTCAATTATATTTAACTTTTTATACAAGAGTATTTTAATAATTTTATAAATTATCAAATTAATAGTTTTCATTCTATCGTATTAACAAATGAATTGCAATTTTTTGTTATTCCTCCTTACTTTTTTTTTTATACTTGTTTATGTCAAAAACTGAAATCAACTTTTTTTTATTGAAGGAAAATGACGTTTCTTTGCCTTCACTTTTTTCTACTTTGTCTGAGATTATTGTTCCTCCATCTGCATTGTAAAACCAAAATGTGTACAGCATTTTTTTTTTCATTTAACACACTTTTCTAGATGGGGTTTTTACCAAAATCGTTTTTGTTAATACTTACTTTTAAAGTTTTGTCAAAAGAGAACTTGTCCTTGAAAATGAATTGAAAACAATTCCAACAGAACAAGAAGTTACTATTCAAACAATTTCATAAATATCAACATCATCACATGTTATTGTTATCATATTATATATTTGCCAAAATTCTAATATTATTATCTCACAAACCTTTATTTATTACATAAAATTTATGTTAAGTATTATTCTATACTTTGACATCTCAGGTATATTTTTATTTCCAACAATCTCTATCATTTATCATCATATAAAAAAATTAAATAAAATATAAAAACATGTGAACCAATCCAAAGCATGTAAAATAAATAAAATAACTTTTCAAAATGCGTATAAAATTCTGAATATGGGAAGAAAAAACGAATAAAAACAACCAGTCAAGAAAACTTATACAAATTTGAACATTAAAAAAAAAACTTATTATGAAAAAAATCTAAACTTATTTTGCATAAGGCAAAACCGAGTACCATTTAAAATCCTTTTTATTTTCCAAGCCTAGACCTTTATTTATTTCTCAAAAAAAGTGAGAAAAGGCATATGTTAAAAAGAAACTTTCATATTAATCTTGACGT